>NC_088606.1:1205000-2405000 GCF_036013475.1 Columba livia
ACCCTTCTGGTGTGTCCTAAAGCAAAGCAATGAACGCTCTGGATCTGCACTGAACCTTCACCCGGAGCTGCACAAGGCCCTGGGTGCTCTGTGCTTCCTGCAGAGTCTGTTTGCTGTCCCCCCGTGATGACAACTCTGTTGTGAAGGGTTGTGATAAATCCACCTCTGGAGCTGCCTTTCCAGCAGTGGGTGGTGGGCTCAGAGCCTGCAAAAGCTCCCCTCTGTCCCTTTCTTCTCTTGCTTTTCCCCCTTTGTTGAACGCCCGGCAGTCTGGAGCAGTGCTGTTGTGTGCTGTGCGACCGCACCGAGCCCCTGGCTTTGTTCTGTGGTTGTTCCCCACTCTGGTTCGCTGGTCCTGGTTGAGGAGGCCGGGCTGTCAGCAGCTCCCGAACCCACCTTCTCTGCTCTGAAAGAAATGCAATGCGGTTATAGTGTTTATGCATGGGAGATTGCTTGTTTTTCTTCAGTAAAGAGTACTTGCAAATCTGCAGTAAAGTAATTAGGCGGCGGCGTTTGTTTGCAGCCTTTGTTACTGTGCCAAGAGAAAACAGATTAATAGCAGTTGTTAGCGAGGAGCAGCTGGAACAGTCAGAGCTCTTGGCCGTGCCAGCCCTGCTTGTAGCACACGCCGTCCTCAGCTAGCGTGGAGCCCCGGGCACGCGTCCTGAGCCAAGCTCGGGGACAAGCCTCAGACAGACAGCGTTGGTTGCTGACCGGGATCCCTCCTTCAGCAGAGCCCCGCGTGTGCTCCGCAGGTTCAGTGCCGTGTGGGGTAGCTTTACCACTTGTCCTCTATATGTTGGTAGTAAATCTGTCAGCTTTTTGAACTCCATTTACTGAGCTAGAAAAAAGCCATAAGTCCTAGTAAGCAATTAACTTGAATTGATTCTACAGTCCTGTTTTTAAATGGGTAACATAACACTTAAATGTTTTGGAAAGATGGAGGCGACTTTCCAGAAGTATAATCTTTTTAATTAAAAATAGAGGTATGGACGCAAGATAAATGTAATTGCTGTGAGTAGAGCTGGTTTCGGTATCTCTTCTAAGTAGGTTATGTTTACTGTTCCTTGTTAGTTTGGAAGCTCCAGGTGACTGGATCCTGCTGTCTCTCCTAATAGTCTTCCTCGCTTTGTTTTGCAGAAGCAGATTAAATCAGGCGGGGTGTACACTGGGCACACAGCGGCAATATCATTTTCTTACATCTTATAAACTAGGTCAAGGGATGAAACATAAAAGTACACGCAACTGAAATTTCTTTTTAAAAGAAGCTGTGCAATAAGTCTAGGGAATAGAAACCAGTGCTGAAATACTGTGCTTCTGTGGGCATTGCTTCTTAATGAAAACGTTCCTTTCTAGAGAAGCACGTTTGTGTTCAGAGGCTCCATTTCCACTACTTGAGACACGGTTTGAGCTTCATGTTCAGCAATCCGAGTGTCCTCCTGTCCAGCTGGTCAGGGTGTGGTGGGAGGGTAAGATGCAGGAGAGCATTCAGAATTGAGCCTGTATGTGCGGGATGTGCTTTTGCCGCTGGCTCCAGCGCGCTCAGGGACGGACCTGGGGCAGGCTGGGAACCCCCCGGGTTACTTTCACCCTTCCCAAGTTCTCCTTGTGCTTTTGTGTCTTTGGGGAATTGACGCTGCTGTATCTGATGGTGACAATTATTCCCACCCTTTTCTCAGGGTTTGCCACTTAATGCCACAAGGCGCTGCACACGGGGATACCGAACTGTAAAATAATCAAGCAGAGAAGAGTTATACCACACCAATGCAGAGGCAGGTTAGTTTAAGTAGAGTGTGGTTTTAATAATACTCTTGCAGCCTAACAGGTTCTAAAAACCCAGCACACACTAAATGTAGTGTTGTTACTTAGTGTGTAACGTGCATCGTGCTTTTACAGTCAGCTCTCTTTCCCTGTCAGGTCATTTTGTCTTTGCAAGCTGAAGACGTAATTAGATCAGCATTGTTTGAGGCCTGAGAGTTAGACCTGGTTTTATTGTTCGGTTGGACTCTGTTTTCAGCGGGCTAAAGGAACAGCAATAAGGGGGTAGGCATTTGTTGTGCTACGGGCTTCTTAGCGCAGCTCAGCGGAACCGGCGCTGGTGGCCGGCGAGGCTGGGGAGCGCTGCCTGTGCGTGTCGGCGCGCGGGAGCCGTCTGCGGCCGGGCCGGCTCAGGCCGCTGCCGGAGAAGCTCCGCGTTGCGCACCGAGATTTTGTGCCGCTAGCCAAGTGGGCCAGCAGCTTCTCAGTAATTTTGGTAGAACAAAGCTGATTACTCCAATTATTACAGAGTTAGCACTCATGCACAACTAAGTCTACGAAAAAACTCCTGACCACCTAAGGCTGAGAAACAAGGAGGAAAAACAGGATTAAGATGAATTAGTGCAGGTCAGTTCCCTTGTTCCACCCATGTGGAAAGCAGGTACATGTGATGGATCAAAACAAGTTGCCTGTTGGCACGGCTGCCGAAAGAAACGGGGCACTCCAAACCTTCCACCCTGTTGGCTCCTCGTCCGCCTGCCTTAGCTGAGACTGCTCAGAGGTGAACACAAGTCTTCCTGAGCCGAACCACCGCTGAATTCAGGGTGTCAGTCAGAGGGAGCGCAGCACCAGCTCCGTACCGCCCCCCCGCTCTGTCAGCACTCTGCACGGGCTGCTTGCACTTCTCAGTTATCTGGTGGGTGTTGGTTATCCTGGGGCAGGAGGGTGTTCATCTGCAGGATGGAGGGCACAAATCCTTACGGAACTAAGTTGTGATAGTTCTCCTGATCTTAGGAGAAAATGTGGTAAGTTTGCCTAGAAACATGCTGATAACGGTGAACCTCCGGGTGGGCATCCGGTACGGCAAACAAGTGCACAAATCAATACCGCTTGGTTTGAAAAACCCGGTGCTTCAAATAAAAGAAATGAACTCCGTGTGTTCTGTCGTGTAAGACCTGTAAAAACATACACTTCCACGTCTCTTACGTACTCCTGTGCTTTGTTTGCAGGTGCTAGAAACGTTTGCCGGACGCCTGATTAAAATAGGAGTTCTAGCAAGACGGGATATTCCCAGCCTTACAAAGTACCAGATAATTCTAGCAAGAGATCAATATAGAAAAAACCCTTCTTCACAAAATATGGTAAATGTCTCCATTTGTTCCACGTTATTAAAGTAGCAAATAGATAGTAACACTCCATAGTGTACAATGTGGCCTGGTGCATTTTTAGTTAATTTCCTTTTTAACATTGTGTTTCCAGCCCCGGAATAAACCAGGCTTACTCGTGCCACATTTCTTGATGCTAGTGTAGGGAAGTTAAGGATAAGATGAAGAACTCCATTTCCAAACTGAAATTGCCTTGAGAACTTAGACTGTAATTACTGAGTGCCGAGTTCACACTTTCCCCTCAGACCTGCATTACTGCCTCTATTTTCCTGTTAATTGTCATGGAGAGGCCAAATTTTGCAAACTGAAAAGAGACTATTACCTCAAAAAAAAAGACTGAGTACCTTAAAAAGAACATTGGGCAATGAACTTCCCAGCAGGCAAGAGGGCTGTCCTGACGGACGTTTCGTGGCCGTGCCGGGAACCCCGCTTTGCCAGGCGCCGACGGGTGGTCCAGCTGCCGGGACTGGAGCCTTGGGCCGTCGGGAAGTGACGAGCTGAGCTTGGAGGTGAATGCAGGTGTTTGGAAGAGGGAAACAGATCGGGTTCATTGGTCGTGAGGGGTTGTGTCACCCGTTTCCTGAAGGTTTAGACAGACGACGACTCACTGTGCATCAGCTGGCGCTTTGGCTCTGTTTCTGACATGTCAGCCTTACTTTTGTCGTAAGGATTGCACTATGATTCCTGCTGCTTATCGACTTCCTAATTGTAATGATGGACCTGCTCTGTTTTCACAGGGAATGCATCAAGGCATAATTGAAGGAGATTTTGCGCTTTGTATCAGTTTATATCATGGTTATGAGCTGCTGCTGCAAATGGGATTACGGTCATTATATATCTACCTTTGCGGAATTATGGATGGATCAAAAGGTGAAATGTCTTCAGAAACATCCTTCTTTTGTCTCCACTCCTCGTCTAGTTTACCTCATCTCTATGGCTAGACCTGCACAAGACAGCTTATAGAATGGACGGGTTCAAATAAAATTGGTATTTTGTCCCACTTCATTGCTCCTGGGAACAGGTTAAACACAGAGTATATTTGGGAAAGCCAATGTGTTTATATGGCAGCAGCTCTGAAAAAAAGCGAAGCACAAGCAGCACCCAGAGTCGGTGGCAGTAACGTCTCTGGAGTGACAGAGAACAACCATCATCAGTTTAAACTGAGAAATCGCTTGGTCTTGTAAAGCATTCTTCCCCTACAGCAAAACTCACACACAGGTGACTTTTAAGTGGTTTAGCCAGGTTACAGATGTATCCCCATCACATTAGAATTTCTCTCCCAGCTGTGCAACATCTGCCACGATTGCCAAGCGAGGTAGAAAGTTGTTTTCTCTTCCGGCCTCAGTTTGTGCTCCTATTCTGTCACCGGCTGCCGTGAGTCTCTTGCAGCTCTCCGCAGTCCTTGTGAGGGCCGTTGCGTTGCCGTTGCTGTCCAGAGATCCGGTTTGGCACTGCCGTCTCTTTGGGGGGATTTCCACCCGGCAGTGTCAGTGCAAGAGCGGGGGGGGGGGGGGCTCCAGCCGCCCCTTGCCCACGGCGTGGCTCGGGGCTCTCTCGCTTCAGCTGGGTTCACCCTCTGCTGTGTGACTGCGCACCGACTTACGAAAGCTACTTTGCCTGCAGCGCTTCTTAGTTAATACGGCACTGCCTTGTCCTAGGTGTGAGCCAAAAGCGTACAGTGCTTGCATCATATAGAACAGCTATAGAATATATTTTATAGGATGCATGTGCTGACAATTTCTCATTAATTTCATGCTTTTGACATTTTTACAATTCATTACTTTCACACGTGCGGATTTGTCCATTTCTGATGGTATGGTGCTGCTGTTAGACCTGGCACAGGAGAGCACTCCATGTATTTCAGAGCTGCTCAGATCCCTTAAATCCCTATTGAGAGATGACCGATGGAAAATAGTCCTAATATAGTTCTAACAGGTGTTCTGCTAAGACTGGTTTCTGGTTTGAGCAGAACAAAATTCTTTTCAACATTGACGTAAAATAATTCGAGAAACTTCTTGATTTTAGCTGTCAGTCCGGGTTCCCTTCCCTTTGGGTGACTGGCGGCGTTTCATACAGTCACAGAAGGGTTTGGGTTGGAGGGACCTTCCCAGCCCATCCGCTCCCACCCCTGCCATGAGCAAAACTATGGATGCCAAACAGTGCTTATTGCAGTCGCTAAGCCAACATGTGTCTTTTTGCTCTGGAAGGGAGCTTGCTGCTGCTGGGGAAGCTTGTCTTTGGGACAGCAAACACTGGATTCGCTCAGGGGGTGAATACTAAGCTATTTCAACTTTTTACAAAGGGCTGACCCGTGCGAAGAACGAGCTTGGTCGGAACGAGGACTTCATGAAGCTGTATCAGCAGCTCGCAGCCATGTTTTCAGATGCATCTCAGGCTTTAGCAAATGGGAGTGTTGACAAACCAGGTCAGTATTTCCTTTCTGTTTAAACGCAACGGTAGGTACCTCTACATAGTTTGTGGAGGCAGGAAGCTGCTTGTTGTGATACTCTTGGCTGTACCCTTCACTCCAGATTGTTTTCCCCAGGTCCTTACCTGTCTCCCTTCTCTCCGTGGTTTTAGGTACCTCCAAACAAGTTTTCTATGTTTGAAGTTTTTAATTCCATTTAAAATGAAATGTTAAAATATTACTGTTTGACTAGGTGTCTTTTACAGTGTGACTGTGACAAAAGTGACAACCCTTTCTCAAACGCTGGGTTTAACAAATGTGCTTCCAGAAGCAGTTGGCTGGTTTGTTGAGGTGAACGCAATTAGAACTAGTGTCGGGGATCTGTGTGTCTCAGAGAATTATAATGGGGGCAAATGCAATTTACTAACCCTTCATGCTACTTGCATGTTTCCTTTATCTTTGATTTATTTCCTTTTCAGCGTTTGAAAATAAAAAGGAGTTTATCTACAGTCATCCGAAACTAAGGAAATTGGAGGAAATTGTAGTAAAGCACTTCAAATCCTGGAAAAAGGAATGTTCTGGTAGGTACCAACAACTCAAAAGTATCCAAACAGCTGAACCTGTGGATCAGAACAAGCAATATCGTACTGATGTAGTTCCTAATCCGTTCAAGTGGGTTTTTGTTTTCCATGTTTGTGCATCTCTGTGTGGAGGAGTCCTCCTCAGATGAACTGTGCCATAACATTTCCTTGAGAGCTCTTCTGTGAGCTCCCGTTACTCCTGTGCGACCTGCTCTGGTCACCCCGCCTTGGCAGCGCTGGGGCTGGATGGCCTCCGGGGGTCCCTCCAGCCCCAGCCGCTCTGTGGTTCTGTGTGGGGTTATTCATCTGATAGCAACTGCTGTACCAGCTCAGTTGAAAACGCTGGTGGTGCTCACGGGGGCAGATGTGCGCAGGAATCCCTCTCTCGGGGCAGTGCCGCCCTGCCCTTCTGCCAGGTGAGATGCAACAGCGTTACGGAGCGCCAGGGTTACAGCTCTGATATCCAGCCTGTTGCTAAGCGTGGCAAACCTTCAATTACCATCATCTTTCTCTCATTCTTTTGCATCCTGACCCAAAGGGAAAACAAAATCACGTCAGACAGCAGCCTGAGATTATGAAGCAAAATATTCCGAATCAGTCAGATATCTCTGGTTTTAGGAAGCGTCAGCTTTGTGATCCAGTTGTTGCTTTTGGAATGGTGACATCAGTAACAGTATTTTTTTGCAGCTTCTTTCTTTTCCTGTGTGTATTTGGATCTTTGTGCCCCGTGAGCTCTGCTAGTTTCTGATCTGCCCTTCCCTTTTGGTTGCTTTTTATTTTATTTCTGTCTTAGCTGCTGGATTGTCAGAATGCACTTTAAAGGAATGCTGCTTTCTAGTAGGCAACTTTGTTGCCTCACTTCAGATTCTGTTGGTTTGTAACGTGTCCAAATGCATTTAATCACATTACTTTCTTCTTTTCTTTCTTCTTCTCCTTCCATCACCTTCCTCTCTCCTCCCTCCGTGCCTGGGTCTTCTTTCCTAGAACAACATCATCCTATCCTATTGCCTTTTCCTTTCAAACTCTGTATTCGTGCTGGAGTTACTCTAAGTTTTGTGTTCAATACTCTCCTGTCTTCTTTTGATAGCACGGGTTTTGCTGTCATGTGAATCTCATCAGATATGCTTTTCCTTGCAATGTTGGTCAGACGTGTCTCTTACTATTAATGACGGGTAACTCACGTACAAGTGTTTGGTTCCATGTTTTTGTGTCTGTGCGCATAAGTCTCAGAACTGAGCAGGTGAGAACCGTGAGTCTTTACTGTTATAAATACGTAATTATGGTCTGGTCACAAAGTCGGAGGCTTTCTGCTAGCTTAAGGCATGTAGTAAGATCCAGCTTGTGTCTCCTCAGCTCGTGCATCTCCCGCCCAAATGCACTGGGTGGGTGGCAGAGTGAGACACTGTGATTTCACTTATTTGCCTCATTGTTCACTGTGTCACAATGTCTATTTGAGCAATAACCCCAAACCTGTATTTCTACCCTTACTCCCTGTTTCTTGGAAGTAAACTCTAAATTCACACGTACACAAGTAGCAACACCCTAAATGCTGGTTTTGCACTCTGACACACCCGTGTCCTGATTTCTCCCTCCTCCAGACAAGAATTTGTCAAGAGTCTGTCAATAAAAACTTGAGTACTCATTAAGCTCCCAAACTTAATTGCGTATATCTTTGCACCATCAGAAGGCTCTGAACGAAAAGCCTCAATCATTACGTGAGCGGTGGAAAACACACTCGTGCAGGTGTGCAGCATCTCTAGGGGCCAAGCAGGAGCCAAGCAAGGCCCTGGACCCGGCTCTGCTTCGTCCCAGCTCCGCGTTACTGCGCTGCTCTGGATCATTAGCCACTGTGTTCACGCCTGTTCAGCTTCTGAAACCAATAACTGGTTCTACAGAGCATTTTCCTTGAAAAGCCCTGCACCTGAGCTGGAAGAGCTTTAATTATAAGTCATTAGCCATATTGGGGACACCACCATCTCTTTTTTCCCCACTTGAAATGAAAGCTCTCCTGTAAGAATTTCCAGGAGCAGTGCCAAGGTGCCTGTGACACTCAGAGCCGGGTCTGACTAGTGAGGAGCCGGGTCTGACTAGTGAGGAGCCAGGTCTGACTAGTGAGGAGCCGGGCCTGACTAGTGAGGAGCCGGGCCTGACTAGTGAGGAGCCGGGCCTGAATAGTGAGGAGCTGGGCCTGACTAGTGAGGAGCTGGGCTGAGCTGGAGCTCCTGCACAGGCAGCGCTCTGCCCGGCCCTGCACAAGGAGCGCTCTGCATGGTCCTGCACAGGCAGCGCTCTGCATGGTCCTGCACAGGGAGCGCTCTGCATGGCCCTGCACAAGGAGCGCTCTGCATGGCCCTGCACAGGCAGCGCTCTGCATGGCCCTGCACAGGGAGCGCTCTGCGTGGTCCTGCACAGGCAGCGCTCTGCATGGCCCTGCACAGGCAGCGCTCTGCATGGCCCTGCACAGGCAGCGCTCTGCATGGCCCTGCACAAGGAGCGCTCTGCATGGCCCTGCACAGGCAGCGCTCTGCATGGCCCTGCACAGGCAGCGCTCTGCGTGGCCCTGCACAGGCAGCGCTCTGCATGGTCCTGCACAGGCAGCGCTCTGCATGGTCCTGCACAGGCAGCGCTCTGCCCGGCCCTGCACAGGCAGCGCTCTGCGTGGTCCTGCACAGGCAGCGCTCTGCATGGTCCTGCACAGGCAGCGCTCTGCGTGGCCCTGCACAGGCAGCGCTCTGCGTGGCCCTGCACAGGCAGCGCTCTGCGTGGCCCTGCACAGGCAGCGCTCTGCATGGTCCTGCACAGGCAGCGCTCTGCGTGGCCCTGCACAGGCAGCGCTCTGCGTGGCCCTGCACAGGGAGCGCTCTGCATGGCCCTGCACAAGGAGCGCTCTGCATGGCCCTGCACAGGCAGCGCTCTGCATGGCCCTGCACAGGCAGCGCTCTGCATGGCCCTGCACAAGGAGCGCTCTGCATGGCCCTGCACAAGGAGCGCTCTGCATGGCTCTGCACAGGCAGCGCTCTGCATGGCCCTGCACAGGCAGCGCTCTGCATGGCCCTGCACAGGGAGCGCTCTGCGTGGCCCTGCACAGGCAGCGCTCTGCGTGGCCCTGCACAGGCAGCGCTCTGCATGGCCCTGCACAAGGAGCGCTCTGCATGGCCCTGCACAGGGAGCGCTCTGCATGGCCCTGCACAGGGAGCGCTCTGCATGGTCCTGCACAGGCAGCGCTCTGCATGGCCCTGCACAGGCAGCGCTCTGCATGGCCCTGCACAAGGAGCGCTCTGCATGGCCCTGCACAAGGAGCGCTCTGCATGGCCCTGCACAGGCAGCGCTCTGCATGGCCCTGCACAAGGAGCGCTCTGCATGGCCCTGCACAAGGAGCGCTCTGCATGGCTCTGCACAGGCAGCGCTCTGCATGGCCCTGCACAGGCAGCGCTCTGCATGGCCCTGCACAGGGAGCGCTCTGCGTGGCCCTGCACAGGCAGCGCTCTGCGTGGCCCTGCACAGGCAGCGCTCTGCATGGCCCTGCACAAGGAGCGCTCTGCATGGTCCTGCACAGGCAGCGCTCTGCGTGGCCCTGCACAGGGAGCGCTCTGCGTGGTCCTGCACAGGCAGCGCTCTGCATGGCCCTGCACAGGCAGCGCTCTGCCCGGCCCTGCACAAGGAGCGCTCTGCATGGCCCTGCACAGGGAGCGCTCTGCCCGGCCCTGCACAGGCAGCGCTCTGCATGGCCCTGCACAAGGAGCGCTCTGCATGGCCCTGCACAAGGAGCGCTCTGCATGGCTCTGCACAGGCAGCGCTCTGCATGGCCCTGCACAGGCAGCGCTCTGCATGGCCCTGCACAGGGAGCGCTCTGCGTGGCCCTGCACAGGCAGCGCTCTGCGTGGCCCTGCACAGGCAGCGCTCTGCATGGCCCTGCACAAGGAGCGCTCTGCATGGTCCTGCACAGGCAGCGCTCTGCGTGGCCCTGCACAGGCAGCGCTCTGCGTGGTCCTGCACAGGCAGCGCTCTGCATGGCCCTGCACAGGCAGCGCTCTGCCCGGCCCTGCACAAGGAGCGCTCTGCATGGCCCTGCACAGGGAGCGCTCTGCCCGGCCCTGCACAGGCAGCGCTCTGCCCGGCCCTGCAGAGATGCTGGCTCAGCATAATGAGCTTCTCCCAGCTAATCTTCCACTCTGGATTACTTGTCAGATTGATTATGGGCTGCTCATGTCTTCGGTTTTCCGAGTCTGGTTTTGGAGATGGTCAAGGGGGTAACGGCAGCAGTACAATGTTTTTTGCAGTGCAGGGACAGGTGCTACTGAGCATTATTGTTGTTAAAGTCATGAGAATATGCTAAAAATAGATATAGTGTAATGTTGTTTAGAGTAAAGTTAGCAGAGGAGAAGCACGTGAACTCGTGTAAGGAAGGGATATCCAGCCCGCGCTCATTCCAAGGTGTGCCGTCAGTCTGCTGGAGCTGCTTGAGGCTGGAGCTACAGGCGCAGCATGAAACTGCTGTCGAGCACCAAGTGACTGTTCTTCGTGTGTTCAGGGAAACCTCTTTCTATGCATCCAGGCTTGAGTGTTTGAATTCCTTGTCTAACCTTTGAATGAGGTAAAGGTGGTTTGTGGAGAGTTGTATAAAAGAGGAGCTCTTGATCTGTGGGAATGTGTTTGGTTTCATCTGGGGGCTGTGCCTGGTAACGTGTGCGGGCTATGCCGGCTTCGCTTATTCGTTATCTGCTTTTAGAGAGTCTCTTTTTTAACATGCTGTGCTTCCACTTCGTAACAGGCACGTTGCTTTAGTGTCTGAGTGGGATAAAGAGAAGCTGACTGTCCAGGCTCAGGTGTAGCTCACAGAGCCTGTGCTCATGAAGGCAGATACCTTTATATTTTTAACAAAAGAAGAAGAAAAAAGGTTGAGTGCCCAGAAGACAAAATCCATAAGAAATGTGGGTTGGGTCAAAAGCGTCTTACTAAGAAACAGTAATTATTTTTCCTTGTTTGTCGAAAAGGCAGAAGTTATCTTTGCTATTGAAATGAGAGACAACCTGCCGTAGTAACTCACAGAAAGCCGGTGTGCAGCTCCTTTGTTCCAGTGACAGCGGTTTGTTCCTGTAGCGCGAGCCTCAGCTGACTCGGGGTGTTTAAGCAGCAGATTTAACAGTCACGTTGGAGACCCTTTGGAAGAATGCATCTTAAAGTTCATTGCAATGCACTTGCCGTCAAACCCAAGCTTTTCCAAGTAACATTAGTAGTGGTACCTCAGATAGAAGGTATTCTCACCATAGTAAATTCTCCTGAAGTAGAACACTGCTTTGATGCCGAAGAGGAATGGTTGGGGCAGGTGCGTAAGGGAGCGTTTTCTGGGAGGGTGGTGTAAATAGGCTGAGCGGCTCCTAAGTGCCACTTTCTCTGCAGTGTATTGGACAAAACCTTCCCGTTAAGCGAGACGGGAGCAGTCAATGTGTAGCTTGTGGGATGATCTACCCACAGTATTTTATCGGTGATTATTTTAAAATCTGGCTCCTCAAGCAGGTGAAGGCGCGACCGGAAGCACCTCTGCCGGTGCTGCGGATACCAGAGTGATGATCTTCTCGTCGTTTCGAGACAGCGTGCAGGAAATCGCAGAGATGCTGTCGCGGCTCAGCCCGCTTGTCAGAGCGATGACGTTCGTTGGCCACTCCACGGGAAAGAGCACAAAGGGCTTCACGCAGAAGGAACAGCTCGAGGTAAAGAAGAGATGAGATCTGTGCTAGGAAATAGGGATTAAACGTATTAATTGTGTAAATAATTACATGAGTATCAACACAGGGACAGAACATTAGTAAATTCCTATGTAGTTCAGTTGCTTTCAGAGTATCTAAAATTATGCTCACTCAGAACGCACAAGTTGAAATATTTTATGTATTTACATTATTTGAACAACTGCTAAATTTATTTATATATTTGAAACTCTGGGGAAATATTCAAATACTTGCTTAGGGGATTCTTCTTTTTCTTGTAGGTAGAAAAAATAAGATATATCCTTAAGTTTTCATTTAGCAAAGTTTAAAAAACATGAGTTGCAAAGTTGGGAAGATCAGTTTTAGAAGAATGCCGTGGTTGGAGGCAGAATAAGGTGTGCGTTTTTCCCTTTATTTTAGAATTGAAGAACTGATGTGTTGATTTTGATAACGATAGCGTGTGGGTTTTGATCATCTTCTGTCTGAACCTGGAAAAGCTGCCAAGTGTGCGGTAGGGGCCTTCTGGCTGACCTGTAACTCTGGTTTGAATCCTTTACTCAGGTGGTGAAACGCTTCCGTGAGGGCGGGTATAACACCCTGGTGTCCACCTGCGTCGGGGAGGAAGGTCTGGACATCGGGGAGGTGGATCTCATCGTCTGCTTCGACGCCCAGAAGAGCCCGGTGCGGCTGGTGCAGAGGATGGGCCGCACGGGCCGCAGGCGCCAGGGCCGCATCGTCCTCATCCTCGCCCAGGGCCGTGAGGAGCGGGTGAGCATGCGTTCGCTTCTCCCTCCTGTCCTGGTTTGTCACAAACAGGTTTCTCTTGTAGTGAATGTGCCTGTCAGCTCAAGCTTCAGATCAGCTGCATGTTCCTGAAAGCCAGATCCATGTTTGGGTAGCCATAGCAATGGAATGCGAGGTCACTGATAAGCATGGATGGACATCTCGGGAGAGGGGCAACGAGAAACTGGTGACCAAACACTGACCAACCGAGTATAACATCCCATTCACGTGATACTTCATATAAAAGTGGGAGATCATGAGGATCTCGTCCATTTTCCTTATGGCGACATTAGCAGAGGACCTTGCGAGTCGTCCCTGCGAACCGAGGCCAGTGACAGACTGAATCCAGCTCCGGTTGGCTGCAGAGTCCAGTCCAGGACTTCGGCTGCCGGCTCTGCAGTTGCCGGCACTTTCCAGATTGGTTTGGTACAGTTTGTATTATTTTCTCTATTTGATCAGCAGCATTAGTAAGGACAAGGGGTAATAGGTTTAAGCTGGAACACAGGAGGTTCCGCTTAATTTTGAGAAGCAACTTGTTTGGGGTGAGGGTGGCACAGCCTGGCCCAGGCTACCCAGGGGGTTGTGGAGTCTCCTTCTGTGCAGACATTCCAACCCGCCTGGACACCTTCCTGTGTAACCTCATCTGGGTGTTCCTGCTCCGGCGGAGGGGTTGGACTAGGTGAGCTTTTGAGGTCCCTTCCAATCCCTAGCGTTCTATGATGATTCTAGGGTGATTCTATGATTAGTAAAACATGTTTAATTTTCCCAGCTCTCTTCTCTCAGTTCTTCTTTCCCTCCCCATCACCTGGCCTGAGTGGGAAGGGGGGTTAACAATACACCTGCCATGGTTTTATTGTCACCGCACAATCAAACCTCAACACCTCCGAAAAAAAAGTGACTCGTTTAGTCCATTCCAGGAAACCATAGACTGTGCATTAAAATCACAGTGATCCTGAGCACTCCTGGCCCTGCGGGAAACTAGAATAGCCCACAATATTCTAGAAATACATGCGCTTTCTCAATGTAAAGGGCTTCAAGCCTCTGTTCTCAATAGTGCTTATTTTGTCAATGATGAAGAGGGACTCGGCAAATCCGGGTGCGGAAGGTGGTGTGGAAGAGCGAGGGCCGGAGCCCGGGGCTGCTGACGACACCGCGCCTGCCCGCGAGCAGACTTGCGTGTGAGGTCTGAAGAGATCAGCTTAAGTGGAAATCTACTTTTGCTAAATTCCTGAACCTCAGCACCCAGCGCACAGTGTAATTAATTAATCGTCTCTGGGCGCAGGCTGCCCCTTGGGAAGCCACAGGGCCAGCGGCAGCCTAAGCCGTGCGCTGGGAGCCGGGGCCGCCGTGCAGGCAGGAGGGGCAGAGCCGGCCCCTTGGCGCCGCTCCTGGCTGGGACTGGTGCGGAATAATAGGAAACTGCATCTTCACCGTTTCAGCGTGCACCCCTGTTTGGACGCGGGGCGTTTTCAGGGCTCCCTCACTGTTCTGGCTGAAAGTTGGTTTTGTTCTTCCCTGCTTTTGTTTGGTTCTGAGCTGGATCGGCTTTCATGACAGAGAAGCCTGAGACGGGTGTAAGCTAACTGTAAGCCCAGAATTGTAGAGTCTTGCTATTATTGCGTTTATTCCAGTTTCTGGTTTAAATCTGTAGGTAGCAGGGATTTAATTGAAAATGAGAGCCCCAAGATTCCTATCTGGGGAAACCTGCTTTGAAGGAATGAGTTCAAAGTTATGAAAGCGAATGGTGTTTGTAAATGGCTATTTTCTCGCGCTGCTCATGAGGAGTGGGTACGACTGCAAGCGCTGCTCTACAGGGGCGTTTGGAAATGTCCCTTACGTTCCTGGAGTTCCAGTTGAGTAGCTGGATCACCGGGCTCTTCAGATTTTCGCAGAGATCTTTTGAAGCAGAGCTCTGACTGTCCTGAAGGTCGGACAGTGCTTAAAGATTCTTGTTTTGACATCATGAAATAAATTTAATTGGTTTGTTTTGGCGTTGGGTTTTTTTGGTTGACCCTCCTAGATCTGTCAACATGGAGATTCTTGCCCATCACATAACTTGCAGCTGAGTAAATCATGGTCTCCTATTCATTATTGGGATTTTTTTCATCAAACCACATCACATCAATGATAAAGCTTCTGGAGAAGTGTTACTGGAGCAGCCGGCGTGCGGGTGTGGGAGTTTGCCGTGTGACAGGGGCGGCGCTGGTTGCTGTCCCGTCCCCTGCGGCTCCCGTGTGCAGAGAAGGGCCCAGCACCTGGGACAAGGAAACTGGGAGGGAATCCTCTTTCTTTCCTTGGTCTCTCCATCTTTGTCTCGGTTTCTCTGTTGCACAATAAGAATGGAGTGTAATTAAAAGGCCGTGGAGCACACAGGACATTAACAAATAATCTTTTGCCTTTTTTTTTTGCTTGACCTCCTTTCTTTGTTTCTGACACAGCCTAATTGACATCGGCGCTGGAGGTGTTGTAGGTTGTGGGCTGCCCTGGGGAAGGGCTGGGGTTCCTCTTCTCTCGAGCGCTGTGCCTACGGCCGGTCCGTGTACAGAGCAGGAAAACTGCGCAGGGCTTTATAGCTTGTAGTGCTTGCGACCTGAACAACAATCACTGTTCTTTGGTACTTCCTTACGTTTTATTACATTTGGTTTGCGTGTTCTACCTGGGCACAAAATGATGATAATTCCAATTTAATTTTACTTGGATATTTTACTATGGGAGCTCTTTAAAAGAAGAAAAAAATATAACTTGGTAGCTATGTTGTGATGTATTTGTTATCAGATTTTCAATACAACCTTATTGCTTTATCTTCCTCTCCTCCTTCTCCTCTTCCTCTCCTCCTTCTCCTCTTCCTCTTCCTCTCCTCCTTCTCCTCCTCCTCTCCTCTTTTTCCCCTGTCTGTTTAGGTTACCAGAATATGGGGCGCACCACAAGGCTTGAACTTGGAGTTCAAAACCGTGACCAGTGGGCTATGTTGCTCTCACTGACGATATCCACGGACGAGGGGACATGGTTGGCTCTCAGGGCCTTGTGTTGTGTTCTGGTTTAGTTGTGTTTGAGGAAGAACAGAAAAAAAGTCAAAATACCTTGATAACAGAACATAAAATAATGAGAAACTCCAGAGATACTCACATGTTCTTCTACTTTTGATCAAGTCATGTGAAAAAACTATCCAGCAACGTATGATTTGTTTTCTCTTGTGCAGACTTACAATCAAAGCCAGTCTAACAAGCGGAGCATCCACAAAGCTCTTTCGGGAAACAAAACGCTTCGTTTCTACCAGCACAGCCCGCGTATGATTCCAGAAGGCGTCGATCCAAAGCTGCATAAAATGTTTATTACTGCTGAGAAATATGACCCAAGCGATTCAAGGATGCTTTCCAAAGAGAAAAGATGTAGTTCCCTCCAGCATAAATCTGCTCTCTTTTCCTGTGTCACCGGTAAGAGGATTATGGTGTTTCTCTAAGCACCGCGTAAGCCGCTGTCTCACGCTGTTCCATTCCCGCACCCCAGGCTGTGCGCTCACTCGAGGGCTGGGGCTCTAGCAGAAATAGCAGTTTGTCAGCTCCAGCCTCTCGCCCGTGGCACCGTGCTCACCGCTGCTCCGGTTCCGCAGCCTTGTCCTCCAGCGTCCTCACATCGCCCTTCCCACCTTAAGTAGTGCACTTCAAAGCAGACTTTAGTCTCGTCTTTCTCCAAAGAGCTTCTCGTGGAGTCGATGGCTGAAGGTCAAACTCCAGCTGCAAATGCAAGAGGAAATGTTGATGATGTTAATGTCTTGAGAAGAATTCCGATATACCTGTGTCCAGTGGCACAGGCGCCACTTAATGTTTAGTGATCGTTCTGTACCACATCTGGTTTGGAGCTCCAACAGTTAAGCTTAGTGTTTTTGTTAATACAAGAAGAGTATGTCTTACACCTTTGGAAATGACAATAAACCAGAAATGCTTGAAAACTAAAAGATTTTGAGGGGAGGAAGAGGATAAATGAAGGGTGGGATATTAATGAATTGCACATATCTTCGGAGGAAAATTAATCTGAAAAGAGAAATGGCGCTTTAGTGATAGTGACGTGGCACTGGAATGGTCGGTAACCTGAACAACAGTACAAGATAGGAAGAAAGAGCGAAGTTTTGTAGATACTTGGAAATGGTCGTGCTCGATCATTTTAGAACGTTGGTAGGTCTGTTGTAGAGCACAGAAAGGCGAGGCAGTAAGTGCATAAAGAAGATAATATGCTGAACAAACCTCCTGCTGAGGGAACAGCGCTTCCCAGGCCGTCATCACCAGGGTTTTGTGATGGCCACCGCGGCTGAGGCGCGTGGAGCGGGGGGGTCTGTGGTTGTGCGGATGGTTCAGTGCCCGCCTCGCATCCCCGAGCGCCCGCTTTCTGTTCAACCCCCTCGTTACTGTCTGGAGCAGTGCCTGCTTCTGATTGTAGTGACAGCCAAAATACATCTCAGAGAGAAGAGGAAGAAAGGTCTTTATTTTTTGCGTTTCCGCTCCGTATTTCAGTGTCCCCTTGCAGGTCAGAACGCGGGCAGAGCCGGCAGGACCGGTGCCGGCTGCCCCTGGGGCTGGCGCTGCTCCCGCTTGAACCGAAAGGAAAACGTTTGCGTTCTGGAGAAAGACATGGAGAATAACACTGATGCTTTTAACGATATGTTTGTCTTTGGTAGTATGTTTCACTTTAACTCATCAAATGTTCTTAAAGATCATTAATTACTGTTAAAAAAAGCGCCTGCTACTTCACATTTTGTTACACGAGTCAGATCTATTGTAGTGGCAGTGTTGATCTTCTGAATTCTTTTAAACAGTGACCTTAAACCAACTCGGTGGTGGTGACTGTACCCAGCTGTGAAAGATCCTTTATGTCCAGGACTTGAACTTGACCTCTGAACCGTGAGGGCTCTGCGTTGGGGTCTCTGACAAACACTGTCGCACCGTCCCCTGCAGCCAAAGTCTCTGGCAGGTGCAGCTGGAGGGGACTGGGAGGTGGCGTTAGTTCAGAAAAGGGCAGTGGCTGCAGATTGATCCCAAATCCTGCCTGCAGGGTGACTGTCGAATTACTACGTTGTTTTTCTCCAAGCTTCTCCCAGCCGGGCTGGAAGCAGCCGCGTTCTTACCACGCTGTTCGCCCCGATGGCCGCTGTGGGGGCCAGGCGTGGGCTTGGGCAGTGCTGGCGGCCAAAAGCTGCCCTGTTTCCTCACTGTCACCAGGGTGTCCCTGCTCACAGCCAGCGGCACCAGCGCCTTGTCTTCCGTTTGGTTTTACCTGGCGTTGTGCTCGTGGTGCCTCGATAGAGGACATTGATTCAAACATGACAGGTATTTTTGCCTTAACAGATAAATGTTGCTTCCAGTATGTAAAGAGTAACCTAAAAAAAAAAAGGGGCTTATTTGCAGTTTATTCCCCGAGGTCCCCGAGACACGTTTAGAAATTGAAGCCATGTACTTTCCGTGTTGGCTATACTGGCTGCAGGGCCGATAGGTATTTGAAATACGTATATCTCTCTATTGACATCTGTCTGTCCGTATCTTTGTTTATATGAAGCCTTCCCCAAAACAACCGTTTAATAGATAGATTTATCCATGATTATAACACACTCAGCACTGTTTTAACACTTGTATCTGACGTTACATTCCCTATATCTGGTTCTGCTTGTGGCACACAGAAGGTATTTTTTCTTTGGACTGGTGTCGTATAAAGTTCTTTTTATTCTGTTTGTGCTTTTTCTTAAAGTAGGGAACATTTTCCTGGTGTTTTCCCCTTATAGGCCAGAAGCAAATACAGTGCCATGAGAGCTGGTCTCTGTCGGCTGAGGAATTTGAAACATGGGACAGACTTTACAGGATTAAGGAGAGTGATGGAATAAAGGAACCGATATTGCCCCAAACTCGTTTTGAAACCTTGGAAAACCTGGAAGAGGTATCGGTGAGTCTAACCTGAATGGCAAAGCTAACAAAGCCTCCGTAACCAAGCAGCTGTGCATTTGGAGGAGGTCTGTGTTAAAAATGCAATTTGGAGAATTATAGGTGGGTTTTTGAGGTTGAGAATTTAGGAATTAGATGCTTCATATGGGTCTTTGAGACTGGGTCTGTAAATGAAAAATGCATTTAACATTCTCTCAGCATCCATTAAGTTATGTTCCTTTCCTAAGCGTTCCGTGCAGGATGTTGTATTCACGGAGGTGTTGTTGCTCCACATTTTTATTCCCTTGTTTGTGTAAATATAAAAATGTTACGGAAAGAAAAGCTCAAGTTTTCCAAGCTCTTTTTTGATTCGGTGAAAGAATGAGCAGCTTTTGTGTAATTTCAGCCCTGAAACCGAGCTGTCTTCTGTTGGAAGTCGTAACAACACAAAGCACGGGACTGGTTTTATTTTAGATCTGACTCAAACCTTTGTGATAATGTTCTTAAACCTTTGTGACAATGTTCTACATTCAGAGTATTTGTTGTCCCTGCCAGAAAAGTAGACATTAGTTTTGCTAAACCATTTCTTGATTAAAATCTCATTGCCGACCTTACTTTGAAGCTGCAGCAGCACGAAGACAAAGCGACTCACGAGCTTTCCCTGTCCGAATGGAGAATTTGGCAGAATCGTCCTTTCCCTACGTTCATGGTCGATCACTCGGATCGTTGCTGCCACTTTATCCGCGTTATGGAAATGATAGAGCTGATGAGACTGGAACAGGTGAGTGTTTGAGTCTGGCTGTTAACATGCCCAGTTATTGAACATTAATGATGGCTCTAGTTCTGCCTGCTCAGCAGAAAGTGGGGACGTGTTTGCCTGGGGCTGGGTCGGGCGTTGGGAAATGGACCGTGTGGATTTAATCGCTTTCAACGTGTCTCCTCTCGGTATCCTGGAATTCTTAATCCTTTCCACCAACGTCGGTTAAATACAGGTAGTGTTGCCCTAAAGAGAAAAAACCCACCCATTGGATCTAAGTATCCATTTTTTATAAAAAAAGACATTAAATACAGGAATTATGTAGCCAAACTATTGCAGAGCATAATAGGCATTGGAAATAATTTCATATCATGTATGTACATTAAACACATCCCATAGAAACTATGCAGGAATGTATTTCATGTTTTAAGGTGGTTGTGTTTTGAGGCTTTTCGGGTTGTTTTCTGTAAAAGCTTTAATTGAAAAGCTAATAGCTCCTGGGAATTAAAGGCTGAGAGGGGGGCAGTCAAACAAGCATGGATGAAAAACGTTTGGGAGATGAGAATTCTGCTTGCTAACAGTTACGGGAGCGGACGTGCCTTTAGAATTGAAGGTGCGTACAAGAAAACGTGCGTGAATGAGGATCTGTGGACAGTACCTGAAGGCTTCGGTTGTTCACCGCGCTGTTTTCTCCTCCAGTTTAGCTCTTCTGTGTTCCACACATGTTGCCTTTTAGTGTGTTGAAGTTTTCTAGGTCATCAGAATCTGTTGCTAAGCTGCCAGTTTCCTGAATAACCGGACTAATCAAAGACGAGAATAGAGACATTGTAGTTGTGCTCCTTGCTAGGAGAGTGTACTAATGGAGAGCTGTAAATAGACTTGCAGAGCTCAGATAAGCGCCCGCACTTCATCACCGAACGACGGCGTTCCTGACTTGTTGAGTGTGTGTTCCGAGCCGGGGTCGGACACGCTGCCAGAGGCCTTGGGGGCAGCTCAGAGAGCTGAGGAAGCCAAGGGGCAAAGAAATGCTTGAAAAGGTTAGAATTGCTCTCCTAATTGAGGACTCCCCTCCTCACCCCCAGATCGGGCACTTGAAGCATCTGTGACTGATATTCCTCTTGTGCAGGTGTGTTGGTACCAGCAGTCTGTTCGGGATCCCAAGCACCTTCAAAGTTGTAGGTGCTAAACCAACATCTGGCACCCTTAAAATGATTTACAGAGCAAATTTGTTAGACACCGAGCGAGTCTTCGTTCTTCTCCCCCAACTCTGCCCAAGTAGGTGGCACAAATTACAAGTGAAGCAGATATTGTGTTTGCTTTCACAATGTTTTGCACAAGTGGGAGTGAGACAGCCCAGCTCACCCCCCTCTGCTCCCCGGGTAACGAGCACAGGGTCCCTGCAACAGGAAGGACCCCAAATTACGCGTTTTGCGTGGCCCTGCTGGTGGTGACACGTGCCATCGTAGCACACGAGCTCCCTTCGGGTACCTCAGCACATTGCAGCGCGGCAGAGAACCCGCAAACAGGGGCCACGTTCTTGGAAAATGCTGGAATATCTGCGTCAGAAAGGAAGGGATACGGCTGTTCACTGGTAACAACTGATCAACAGCTGGCTTTCACGATTTCTAATTTGACAGCTAAAAGCTGGATTGTGATGCTTTGTAGGCACCGCTCTTGCACTCAGAAGATGGGGACTGCCTGTTATTCAGCTGCCTCCCAGCTCAACGTTCCGAGCGTCATCTGGATTGATTTCCAGCCAGCTTTCTCTGATCTGTCTTAACTAGTCATAGGTGGAGACGCTGGACTTTCTCGTCAGTTAGGAGAGAAAACATAACTGGGTGGCACTGGCACGCTGCAGACTCCTTCTGATGACTTCCTGAATACGAGAGCTGGCAACGTGACGCATCGCCCCGCTGAACTCTGGGGAAAAACAAAGCACCAGCAGCAACTCTGGCCATGGCTGACGAGGCTGACCTGGCAGCAGCTGTAATCAGCACTGCACCCGTTTCTAAACTTCAGTGGTTGTTGGCCTCCTCCTTATGTCTGAACCAAATTGTCAAGGTTCAAGGACATCAGCCTTCGCCATAATTGTTTCACAAAAAGCAAAGATGCAACGTGTCAATCTATTTTATCGGCACTGAGGGTGATTTCTTGTACACGAGTTGTATTAATATCTTCTTAAGCCACCCTAGATTTCTCAGAAAGGCGCGGACAGCCTTCCCAAGACAGGATGTGGAAGGGCAGCGGGTGATGTGTCACCCGTCCGGTGGGGCGGTGGGGACGCTGCAGCAGTCCTGGCTCACCAGGAACATCATCACACCAGCAAAATCCCCTTGCCCCGCAGTTCGGAAGAGAACAACCATCTATATTGCTAACGTGAGAGCACGTGCGAGTGTGGGGCAGGTGGGTTTGGTTTCCTGTTACTACCAATCTGGTCCTAATGCAATGTTTCTACAGCTTCAATTCTGCTGAGCCAGAAAACACATACAGAGAAAGATGTGTAGAATTATACAGTAAATCAGACCGAAGAACCTTTCAGTGTAGAATATATATTTTTTAAACATCTTGGTTCTAAACTGTTTCTGCTAGTGAATGCTGCCTCGAGGGCCATCGCTGTTACCGTAGAGCGGTTCGGTTTGCACCCGCGGAGCTCCCTGCTCCAGCCCAGGGCCCGTGCCGATGGCGTGGCCGGCACCTCCGCAGGTCAAGGCTTCGGGCTCTCCAGGGCTGGAATCCCACAGCTTCTCTGGGCCCCTGGCTCAGCGTTTGATCACCCTTGTGGTCAGAACTTTCCCCTCCTTGACGCTGTGCCCGTGGCGTCCCTCCAGCAGCCTGCTCTGCCTGCCCTCTGCTCTCCCTCGAGATAAAGGTGGCAACAAGGTCCTCTCTTTGGGAGACTGAGCCGAGTTGCCTCGTCCATGGGGCAGTGCCAGGGTTAGCTCATGGGTGGAGTCAGTGATCTTAAGGGTCTCTTCCAACTTAAATGATTCTGTGATTGTACATCCTCATGCTCCAGCCCTGTGACACTTGCGGCCACCTCTGCCAGGCTCGATCCAGTCCGAGATATTTCTTGTACCCGGGGCCCAAAACCAGCCTGAGCGCTCCAGGTGTGGTCTCACAGATGATGAACAGAGAACAATCGCTGTCCTTGCCCTGCTGGCGACTCGTGCTCATGGAGCCAGGCGTGATGGTCTCTGTTGCCAGAGGGGCACACCGCTGTCTCGTGTTGCTGTCGTCCTGTTGAGGACCTTCTGGACATCAGCTCTGCCCTCGAGCGTGTCACCTGCTTCTCCTCACCTGCAAAGTTACTCGAGGTGCACTCTGTGCTGTAGTCAAGGTCAGTAATAAAAAGCCTCTGAGAAACGGTCCCATCGAGCCACTGGTGGGTCTTCACCCCAGTCCTCACAACGCTTTAATCATGGGGGTCCAGCCAGTTTTCCACCCACACTTGTTGTCCACTTGTTCAAACCATCTCTCAGGGGTTCAGCCGTGAGTTTGTGTCAGAACGCTTGCTAGAGTCAGGGGAGCAATATCCACTGCGCTTCTCTTGCCCACAAAGCTGGTTACCTGAAAGGTCTCGAATTCTTCATCCCTGTGCATTCTATAAGCTGCTTGGGATGTGCTCTTGACAGCCCGAGTGTTTTCTTCCTAGTTTGATTTGAAGTTTGCACTTCAAACTTAAGATTAGCCTAAATGTAATATTCATGTAGCATTCAAATCTCAGAATTTAGGTTTTCCTTATGATATAATGTTTCCAACACTATTGCATTTAAAATTGTTTACATCAGGATCTTTAAAAAATCAAGCAAGCTTTGCCACATCGCCCATGGCCAGAGCAATGGGGAGGCGTGGATGCTTTTCTTTGACAGTAACTACTACACTGGTTTTATTTGTTCCATATTGTAGAGTGCTTGTTCTTAGACTAAAATATTAATTAAAACCCCACAAAAACAGAGCATAGTTAGAGAAGCGCAGGGCTCTGCAGGCGCTGTGTTGGATTTCCGCGCAGCCCCCAGGGCGGGCGTACCCGGGCGGGTCTGTCCGGGCTGCGGTCCTCGCTCCGCGGGTGCCTTCGAGCTCGTGCTGCGGCTGGGCCGGGTGTCCCGGTACGCAGCGCGCCCCTCGGGCTGCTGGGGGTTTAAGCTCGGTCGTTGCACCCTCCTTTGGCCCTGGCGGTCTTGGCGAGGGTTGTTTCTCCAGCAAGTTTCAATGTCAGCAGCTTGGCTTTACCAGCTGCTTGCTTTGGTTTGCATGTATTTTTAAAGGAAGCGTTGCTGCTAATTAGCACAATAGCATCAAGGGACATTACTCCAGCCTCTGGGAAATTGACCTTTGGCAGAAGTTAAGCCTGTACAAATCTGCCTGAAATGTTAGTCTTGTATGAAGATAAGTGGATGGAAGGATGAACTGGTTTAGCTGTGATTCAAAGGTTTTTGCGTGTCTGTGCGGTGCACCCGGGTTCCTGCTGTACATGTTGTGTTGCCAAATGTGCCACTGCTGGTCTGGCTGATGGTGATTTACAGCTCCTAACAGCAGACAGATTTCAGACAAATTAAGTCAAAGCTAAGAATAACTAAGATATCGGACTTCAAACCACAGCTCTATTGATTATTTTCCTGCTGAGGGGTAGAATACAAAACCAGGCAGATCGTTATTTTGCTATGAATAACCAAAAGATCCAGAAGGTTCTGATGAAACTAATTGTTTATTGGGAAGAATCTCATGGAGAGATTTGTAATAACTCAATGGGAGGCAGCTCAGGCTTTGGTGTGTTCTTTATGGGTGTTTTCTGTTGGGGAAGAAAGCTCAGGAATTCACCGATGTGGAGCTTTCCTTGCCCTGTACTTGTTCAGTGACTCCAAAAAAGCTCCTGTGCAGTTGTGATTTGTGTAGTAGGTTAACAAAGTCCATTAGGAGGCTTAGATATTTTTAAACAGATGAAGCGAAAATGTTTGGGATTTGTTTTTAATCTTGTATTTATATGCTCTTGCAAACTTAGAGAAGAAGTTGGCCGGGTCGACAGAAAACAGAGCAGACGAGCTGGCAGCCATGAGCCCGCGCCAGGCACGTCCCCCGCAGCAAAGCCCTTAATGCGGCCGGGCTTTATTACTGCAGCAACGCGCGCGGGCAGATGGGGCTGGATTTTCCGCGAGCTGCGAGCAGGGATTTTTGTGTAACATGGTAACAAATCAAGTCATCCTGATGCAAAATAATTCAATAGCTTTGAAGCATTTTTGAAAATTAAACTGTACTGTTTGGAAACAAGGTCAGGGCAAAGCAATCGCTCTGACTGACACGCTGCTGGTCCGTGTTTCTGAGGATAAGCGATGGGGAATCTGAAGTGCAAGGGCATTGCTTTTCTGGGCTCTAGGCAATTCTGAATGACTTCCAAAAAGTGGCAATGTTGAATGTGGGAGCGTCAGTGTCCCACTTCAGACCTGCCAACGTGAGCTTATGCTCGGAGCAACTGTTCTCCTTAGACAAAAGAAAACCCAGAGACTCCTCTGAGAGGAATCGTCTCTCTTTCACTCCAGTAGTCTCTGGTACAAACACCTTGGGAAATGGGGTTTACAAGATGAACCTGGAACAGCTGCTGCTAAAATCATCTGTCATTGGCATCTGCCTTAGGTTCCCTTGAAGGCTCCATCAGGCGGAATGCTGACAGCATGAAACTGTTCCCGGGGTACCCTGAAATTCCAGAGAACCCGCAAAGGCTTTCTGTGAGTTGGGAGTTTTGGGGTGAAATGCAGGGCTTCCAGCCGGCTCTGACTTTTCCAGGAGTCACTGAGTGCAAAGTTAAAAAGGGCTCAAATAAGTACAATTCTTTTAGGTTGTTTTTAAACATTGCCAGCGGCGTGTCTGGTTAAAATCCTGATCTGAGATGTGGCGAGAATTCCTCAGCAGCAACGAATAACTGAAGGCAGCAAACGCTGCTTGGTCAGGGTGTTTGTGGTAGGCAGGCTGGGGATCTGGGGGTTTACGGTTTTGGCGCTGGATCCGGAACAGCAGTGAGCAGATAACCACAGCGGATACCGTGGCCTGGGATTCTCCAGGCTGCGCAGAGGTGACCTGGCTCTCTTCATTCAGACAAACCAGCCTGCTGGGTTTCCTTGCTGCAGGTTCGTTCTGGGCCGGGAGGCTGCTGGGAACAACCTGCAAGAGCGAGGGTCTCAGCGCTCCGCAGCGTTTCTCTGGGCCGTATTGATTCTTGCTGCCAAATGACTTGAGCCTGAATGCTAATTGAGACCTGGGTTAGATTGTTCAGACCCTTAATTGCAGGTGCTTTGTGTTTGTAACGATCCTGTGGGGTTTTGTGCTCACAGCGAGAAGGAAGCAAGAGGAGGCAGAGGGTGTGGGGGCGTCTGTGCGAAGGACAGTGGCACTGAGCACGTTGTGTGGCACCTGGGAGGGCTGAGCGGGGGCAATCGTGATGGTGTATCTGCTGTGTTTTGGGTCACTCAGTGTTCATACTCATCTCTGATGGTGTATCTGCTGTGTTTTGGGGTCACTCAGCATTCGTTCTGATCTCTGATGGTGTATCTGCTGTGTTTTGGGTCACTCAGTGTTCATACTCATCTCTGATGGTGTATCTGCTGTGTTTTGAGGTCACTCAGCATTCGTTCTGATCTCTGATGGTGTATCTGCTGTGTTTTGGGTCACTCAGTGTCTGTACTCATCTCTGATGGTGTATCTGCTGTGTTTTGGGGTCACTCAGCATTCGTTCTGATCTCTGATGGTGTATCTGCTGTGTTTTGGGTCACTCAGTGTCTGTACTCATCTCTGATGGTGTATCTGCTGTGTTTTGGGGTCACTCAGCATTCGTTCTGATCTCTGATGGTGTATCTGCTGTGTTTCGGGTCACTCAGTGTCTGTACTCATCTCTGATGGTGTATCCGCTGTGTTCACTCGGTGTCTGTGCGCAGAGCTCCATGAAATCCTCCTGTTCCCGTTGTGCCGCAGACTCGGGCACGCCAGCCACAAGTGTTCTTTCCACCCAATTAAATGATCACGGTTTTCTGGAAAACGTGCCATGATGTTACATCTGATGGAAACCAAATAAAACATCAAGTATGTGACACAGGATCGCCAGCTTCAGTCTGCAGGCAAGAGAAGCTTCCTGTGCGTTCTGTGCTGTGCTATGTATACCCTATTTCCCCCAAAATAAGACAGTCTTATATTAATTTTTGCTCCAAAACTGATTTCTTATTTACACATATAGCTGCCAGGACACTATTTAAATAAACTTTTTTTAATGAACCCTAACTAGGGCTTATTTTTGGAGTAGGGGTTGTATTTTGCGTATCCTCAAAAATGCTGAACAATCATGCTAGGGCTTATTTTTGGGCTAGGTCTTATTGTGGGGAATACAGGGCAGCACTATCGCAGCAGCTGCCGGCCCGTTGTGGGTCTTTGTGGCTGCCCCGTGTGTTCCCGATGTCCCGGTCGGCAGAGTCCTGGGTGGCCTCGTGCTCCTGGTGCCTCCTGTGGGTTGGTTCTGCCCTTGGGTTGTTTGGTTAGAGGTGTGTGCGTGTGCACGGTCATCTTGCGTTTAGCTTGCTGGATTTAACGCCGCTATAGACTGCTTTTCACAAGCCGTCAAAATATTTATGTATGTGAATAACGGGTCGGTTGTTCCCTGAGCTTTGACAGACGGCTCGTTTGGCAGAACGTTTACAGTAGGTGTGCCCAGTGCAAACTGGCAACACTCCATTCATATAGTCTGGGAACTCTTGCAGGAGCTACTACACACCAAGTGCCTTTGAAGACATTTATGTTTGGAGAGATCACAATATTTTAATAATTGTCATCAGTGCATTATTATAATATTATAAAGTTTAGGGCAATATAATCTCATTTATTTAGGACACCGAACTGCTACTGTAGTTGAAAAACTGCTTCTAGATGCAGGGGTCCTGTTGTCTGCTTGGATGTATTTCCAGTATTCATATGGAAATGCAGCGAGCTTAGGAGACTATTGCAGGAACGCTTTGCTACCCGTATTTTCATGGAAATTCCGTATCGGTGCCCAGGTCACTGCTGTATATTTCCCTGTGCTGTGGGGGTCCCGCCGGCTGTGTATTTCTGTTACAATACAACTACAGGTAATTTCTGTGACAGTGTCCTAATGCAACACTGAGCAGGGGCACCGCCCAGGCTGAGCTCGCCCGTCCCGGGCTGCGCCTGTTGCCGACACCTGACGACGGAACGTCCTGCCGCCCCGGCTCGGACGCCGCTGGCGCTCCCTGGCGTCGCTGCTGCCCAGGGAGCTTCGTAACACAAGCAGATACCGAGCCACAGATTAATTCATTTACTGACACCTCAGATGTTCTTGAACATTGTCGTGCCTGTGTAGCCCCTACAATGATACCTGTCCCCATATCACTGGGGTACATGCCCTGTGTTTTGTTAATAACTCTTCCTTTTTCGGGATCTTTTGGGTGTATTGATGGCAGTTGGGTATCAATAACGTGAGACCGTTAGGAAGGGAAACATCGCAGCCTTTGGAGAAGGGAATTGTGGTTTCTGTGTCCCTTAGGCTTCCTTCAACAATCAACTACATATATGTTTAAAGGTCATCTCCTATAATATACTTGAACTTCCTAAGAAGGTTTTTGACCGTGTTCCTTCCCCCGGAGTATCTTCTGGAATAGGAGGGATCCATTAATCTGCTGGCTAACCGGTTCCCGAGCGGTGTCAGTAACGGCCTGGACTCCAGTGCAGGGAGCTTCGCACCCAGTCACAGCAGCAGTCCTTTCCAGTCCTTTAACCTGCGTGTAAATGGTTTGGAAAAGTGAGCATTTTGACGGCACTAAAACTAAGAGGTGGCCATGAAAGCATCGCAACATTTCCTAAAGAGCTGGGCTGAAACCTCAGTGAGGTTGAATGGAGGTGAAAGCTGCTTTTGCCAGAAAGGAATTCTTTTGGATACTTGTCTGTAAACGTTAGTTTAATGATCACTGTTACTCAGAAGAAGGGGTTAGAATTTTAGAGATCAGTGGGGAAGGAATATAAAGAAAGGCAGAAAAAATCATATGCTAATCAAAATATGCCATATGCCCATATCTTGTGTTAGGGAAAGTCCATCTGCTGCCCTTAGGGCCATCGCAGATGTAGTCTTAGCCAGTATAAGCTCAGGACTTGTTCTGGGGAAGGAGCGCTCTGGAATGTCTTCGTTTCCATGCTTTTCTCAGTTCTTGCTCCGACACGAGTCCCTGGTTAAGGCAGCTTTTGGGGGTTTGTCCTTTGCTCCAGTCTGGTTCCTGGGCACTATCAGCAGCTTCTGGTTCGTGTCGGAAGCGACTGCAGTGCCCGCTGGCCCTGCGGCTCTTGCCTCCGTTCCGATCGAGCTTCTGGTTAGAGAACTCCGAGCTGTTAAAATAGAGACTGTAGCTGTTTACGGACTTTCCGTTTCACTTGTAAATAGTAAAACCACCAGGGTTTTGGCAAACATCTGAATCTCGTTACATGTACATCCACAGCAGCTTATGAGAAGAGAAAGGTTAATTTTGATTTTGGTAATGGGCGCCTTAAATTTAAATACTAGAAAACAGAGTGTATGTGTGTGCAGATACATATGTTTATAGTTTAGAACTGAAAATGTTAATATCTTAGGTTTGCTTTTCCTTTTTGTTTTCTATCTTGAAGACGTGTTGTTGTTTAGATCGAGTCAGTAATTCTAGGCAGGGTCAATGACTTAGTGCAGCAGCATAAGCGAGTTGCCTGTCCTGCTCTTGCATGACCTCTTTACTGAGTCCTGGGGCACCCCGGAGCTTACCAGCTTATGGGAGAGCTGACCAGGTAGTTTCCTACAAGTCACACACGTTCAGGCTAACATGTGGCAATTATAATTCTGTCCTTTCGCTCCATCAGTATTAAGCAGACTCCCTGGGAGAAGGGGTTTTGTTTGCGGGAAAGTGTTTTGATTGACTCGGTTGAACCAGAACAGTTATATAACTCCATGTAAGCCTGAAATCAGGTTACCGAAGTTAGTTCTGGATGCTGCATTAGTCCTCTGGCCGCTCCGCTGGCCCCGGCTTTTCTTCCCCACCCGAGTCAGGCCGTGGCGATGGGTACACGCCGTGGCCTGATGAGGTTCTTTGCTGTAACAATTCCTCACTCCTGTTCTCTGTGTTGTACCCAGTTACTCATCCGTGCAGGAAGTTCCCCGCTTTGCTCTCTGTCGAGGTTTCTTTAAGGATTTGGGCAGGGATTTTGGACAGCCTCTCAGAAAGCGGGACGGTCGTTGGCCTGAGAGCGTCTCCGTGGTTTTGCTTCTCGGTCTCTTCAAACAAACCTGTTGGGTTTGTAAGGGGTGGGTTTGTTTTCAAAAGCCATATTGGCACTTCTTCAGAAGGTTCGTCCAGTGATTCTATTGTCCGTTACAGCTTCTACTAACTTACTCAGTATGGAGACAAGGTGCTTGACCGTATGAAATGATTTGCTGTTATCTGTTCCACCTCTGGGCCAGCTGGGATTCGAATTATCCTTTCGCCTACTCATAACCCTCGTCTTTTCCTGCAGATTTGATTAGTTATGGGCTACTTAAAAAATGCAGAACAATACAGAGCCAAGAACAATCGGTGCCGTGGCTCCTAGGAGTGTGTGGGTGGGCAAGAGCCTCGCCTGCTTGTGCTTCAGTAAGGGTTAGTGGTCTGGCAGCTAATCAGTCTTTAATCCATTTAATATACGTTATGTTCTTGTGATGCTTGGATACTTCAATTGGAATATTATGCAACCTTCAGTTGTTACTTACATAAATCTAACCAGATCGTTATCAACACCGTTACCTCGTCAGCCAAATGTGTAATCTGCTCAGATGACATTTGTGAAGTTAATTGGAGCAGGTGGTGTTGGTTGGTGTTTGTTACTCCTCTGATTCCATACAAACGCTTCTGTCTCTTGATTCTGTCTCTTGACCAAGCTTGAGGGAAGCTCATTATTTGGAACCTGCACATACTCAAATCAGCCTTTAACCCTTTCATGGCATATTTTTTTTCCTCAGTGTTCTCATATTAATACTCCAAGGCAGCCTGTGCAGTCTGGGGATCTCCTTGGAGATCTCTCTTTATAAAATCCCACCTTTCAGTTTCTTTGGATGTGTTTGTAAATGAGCAGCCCAAGCTGTGTGTAGCAGCTGAGTACCATCTGGAGTACGAGCGGAGTAGGTGCTTCCCAGCCCTTTGGAGGTGAATCTCTAGTGGCTGAACTGTCCCCGCTGTGCGGACCCATAGAAACGCAGACGTTGTCACCGGGACACGGGGACATTGCTGGGACAGGGTTGGTAACCGGCTGTGCTGTCCCAAACAGCCCGAGCACATTGTTCCTGATGTATTCTGCACACGATCCTTTCTGTGGCCTGGCTGTGAAGCTGGTGGTGATATCGAAATACTGAGTTTATTACTATTCCCAAGAGTGAGAAACCACTGTTGATATCAGGTAGGATGTTTTATCTATTGCAGGCGGGGGGGATCCGAAACCGTGATAGGATAGGACCAGTCTCCAAGTGCATGGAAGACGGCGGCAAATCCTGTTTTCAGGAGCACAGTTAGACAAGGCAGGCAGCAGTGATTTTAGGTGTGGTTATTTCTGCCTTGTGCAATGGGGCAGAACGAGTGTCCAGGGTATTTTCCAAAGACGGTTTTCCTGTAAGGAGTCTGATGGTAAGAGGTTGTCACGGCAGCTCCGGCTGTACCCTCTGCAGAAGCCCCGGCAGAGCTGGAGAAGGGTGTGATGGGGCTGGAAGATGCGGGTGTCACAGTTTGAATAGTGAATACCAGCAAGAGCAGAACAAGCTGCAGTAGAACTGCTCTCAGAATATTCTCTGGGCTCAGCGAGGAGGGTTCAGGAGGTTCTGATTATGAGGACCTTGCTTTTTCCTGCTTGTATATGGCTGGATTTTGGAGAATGTCACTTGCACAGGAAGCAGGTAACCTCTTATTGTAAGAGTCAGTTTTGTCACCCACTGTTGTATCAAGGTGCTGTGTTCATTTCAGGGATTAGTAAGTCTAGAGATTCGTCTGACTGAACTGCCAAAAAATGATAATCATATCTCCTGTTTAGATCTTACCTCCCCATTTTTATTTTTCATTAGTGAAATAGGTTTGAACTCTGCAGGGGTGTTTCAAACCATTGCTTTGAGAGCCCCGTTTGACCCTCCTGTTCTTGGGGAGACTGCTTGCCTTGGTTTTGAAATCCTACTTTAAAAGAGAGTGAGAAGGACAATAAATAGCTTTTCAGTCCGGACAGTCCTCGTATGGGTACCTGGCTGGGCCTGAGGTCAGCGTCTATTGTGCTTTTTTCAAGTGTGTTTTTAAGAGCGTTGGTTGCCCGGGTCAGTGCCTTTGAACAGCAGATTAATGAGCATCCCTGACAAAAGATAAGTCCGGAGTATGTAGGTGAGAAGTTGTTAATGTGCCGTCAATGGCAGGAGCCAAGTTACAAGTGACAGCAGGAAGAGAACAGAGCGCTCTGGGCTCACTTGTGCTCAGATGAGGGTTTTTCTGCTCACAGCACCTTTCAGAACACGCTGGTCCCCCAATGCTGGGGACAGCAGAGCTCGCACACCGTGCTGGCAACGGGCGGGTGATGCTGTGGTTCTGTGGTTGCTTTTCTGCTCACAGCACCTTTCAGAACACTCTGGTCCCCCAATGCTGGGGACAGCAGAGCTCACACATTGTGCTGGCAACGGGCGGGTGATGCTGTGGTTCTGTGGTTGCTGCTGCTGACCCGAGAACCGCGGCTGAGCTGCTCGGCGCCGAACGCTGGGCCTTGGTGCTCTGGTAAAGTCTCTTTATTTATCTGCGGTATCTTCTGCTCTTTCTAAAACATTCAGGTTTGGGTTTGCAGTTGCTGCCAGCAAACGCTTTGTTTGAAGGTTGTGGTCTTAAACGCAAAGCGCTTTCCTTTTCCTCTTTTTCCTTTCTAGTGACCCTTAGGCATATGAAAACCTTTGTCACTTGTTCTAAATATCCTTGTAAGCCTGTGTGTACTTATAGTAAATTTTACACTGTGTTTGTCTGCAGGGAGACTGCGGCTACGAACTGGAGCTTCAGCCTCACCTGCGGATGGAAGACGTGACTGTTCAAAGGAATAAAAGCCACCTTTCCGTGAGCAGCTCCACATCCGATCAGAAAGCACGCTCATCTAGAAAAGACGTAGCACACAGATCGAAAGTAAAACCGTTTTCACCTGATACCAATGATAATGGAAGCGAATTCTTTACCACATTTAAAATAACAAAACCAAAGGCTCCTAAAAGAACCTCCAGGGCAGATTTGGAAGTGGCCATGCCGCCTTCAGACCCCGGTGCTTCGGGTTCTGGCTCAGCCAGCAGGCCGGTTCTGCTGGGAAGTACCGACCAGCACAGCCCAAACCACGAGGAGCTGCAGGTGACGTTTGACTTAAGTGGATGCAGTGACCGGTGCGGCAGCAGTGCAAGTGCTGTCATCCAGGAAAGCGCGGCGATAAAGGAACATGAAACTGTAGGTGAAGCCTGTAGGTCACTGGGGACGAACCATGCAGATTCGGGTTATAGTAGCTTCACAGCTGAGAAATCACCTGTGTCCCCTGACTTATTTTATCTTTCTGAATCATATGTGAACTCTTTTGCACTTGTGAGACCATCTGAGGAGCCTCCTTGGTTAGAACAAGTATTTTCCCGTGTGAAAAGGCTTTTATCACAATCTCCTCCCGCTTTGAATAAACTCGATGATTTTGAAAACGTGATGAGAAATGAAGAAACAATATGTCCTTTTCAAAAAGGTATTTCTGATAGCTGTTCAGAGAGACTGCGGGCCAGGGTCTGTTCTGTGTCCTCAGAAGGTGACCGTTCGCTGCAGCTCTTTGAGAACCCCGAGCTGGACGTCGGCGGTGAATTGTGTGCTCCTGTGAGTACCTGTCTTCCAAAACCTGTGTCATCTCCTGAGACTGCAGCCGTTGAGGACAAGGAGGAACTTCACTGGAGTGACAGCTTCGAGAGCCTGTTTGACAATGAAGAATTCACAGAAATTGAAAAGAAAACTCCAACAATGAATCACACGCTGACAAATAACCCCTCAAAATACTCTGTTCAAAAAGATACAGAAGATCTTGACATTAACAAGAAAAATGTGGTTATTGTTGGAGAGCAGAGTGTGCGTTTATTTGAAGATGACCCCACATATGACACGGGGGAGGGAAGCTCTTCCCCGGGCGCGGAGCGGGGCTGTGAGCGGCGTCCAGCGGAGCAGACGCGGGGGAGCAGCCGCCCCGCCTGCCCGGAGCAGCCGGCGAGCAGGGCACCCTCAGCCGCGGGGCCGCCGGGTGACAGCGAGCGCCTTCTGCACGATGACGACAATCTCTATGACTGTTCCCAAGAGCTGTTTTCTGTTAATTTTGATCTGGGATTTTTCATCGAAGAGTCTGAGAACGAAATCTTGGAAGAAAATATAAATACTAATACCAGAAAATTAAATGGTGCCGCAGGGAGTCACGTACATGTTAAATCCACTAAAGATGAAAAGAAATTACAGGATGATAGCTCCGGACTTGAAATATCGCCAAAACAGGACGGCAGAAGTCTTGGGAGAAGAGACATTTCCACACCGCTGTCGTTCCTGAGCAGGAGTGATGGAGAAGGGGCTGGGGGTGACAGCGCTTGGCCCTGCTCCAGGCCGGGGGCCAGAGGAGGGGCCGGGGGTGACAGCACTTGGCCCTGCTCCAGGCCAGGGGCCCGAGGAGGGGCCGGGGGTGACAGCACTTGGCCCTGCTCCAGGCCGGGGGCCCGAGGAGGGGCCGGGGGTGACAGCACTTGGCCCTGCTCCAGGCTGGGGGCCACAACAGGCAGCGGGTCACCTGCTGCACTTTCCACCCCAACAGGCAGAAGGGGGTTGAACAGTGAAGCTATCGAAAGAACAGCTCTGAACGTGTTCTCTAGAGCCAGGGAGGCCATTCCGGAGCTGCCTGTGACGGATCAGGTGGATCCCAGCCCCCGCAGGCAGGACGTGGGGAGCTCGGCTGGGGACGCGCTTGGTTCCCCTTTGGGAAGAACTGGAAACGCCACAGACACCACCCTGCACAGCTCACGGGTGTCTCCTGCCCAAGGTGGGGGTTTCACAGGGACGGTTAGTTAATGTCTTTGTGGTTAAACAAAGAGAATTGAGTGTCTTTTGGATCCCCCGTTTGGTTTCATGACTTCGGTGGGAAGGGGGAAAGGCAAAGAGAATAATGGTTGTGACACTGCAGTACGTGGGAGCTGGAGCTGCCTCTGAAGCCCTTTCTTAATCCCACTGTCTGTGTAACCGTCTGGATGGGCCGCACTTCCGTCCCTGAATCCCTTTGTGTTTTCCTGTTGTTCCTGAGGAGCAGAAACTCGACTGATGGATTTCTGTCGGTTTAGTTACATGACAACTGACTTGCACTCCAAGTTTTCTGATTGTAACTTCAGCACAAACCCGGACTGTGTTAAACACGTTGACTATTTGTAGGCTCTGTTCTGTTTCCTCCTCTCTCTCCCCTTCTGTCTTTTTCTGGATTTGGACCAACAGACTATAAAAAAATATATATTCAGGTATTGCCAATATATAAATGACCATCATTCTTCACTCGTAGGTCACTTACAGATGATCTGCACACCCTCTGTTGTCTTTATCTCTGAGTAACCTTGAATTACTCTCAAAGTAATGTTACTTTCAAAGTAATTCGGGCTTGATAGTACTTGGTCTGATCTGTAGGGCACTTTGAGTTTTTCTGGATGGTTTTGTTACTGTCCTTAAACATCAAAGCAGAGCATGACCCAATCCTTTCGGTGGCTAAAGCATCTTTTCCCCCTTTTCTTTCAATTTGTCTGATACGGTATTTTCTGGAGACGATGGATTGCCACCTTCCTTCCTGAATCATCACACCTTCAAACCACTATGTTAGTTTGACAAACCACAAACTTGTGATCTGTTTAATAGGAAATAATTTGAAAACCTCACCAAAAACCCCCAAAGTGCAAAAAGAAACAAATTCTGGTTTAGAAGTGCAGGGTTAATACTGAACCTGGATCGGGTTGTTAAGGGCTTTGTCTGGTCAGGTCTTGAAAATCGCCCCGGACAGTGGGTGGTGTAGGAACGACACTTATTGGTATTTAAATATGTTATTGTACAAGTGGAATATTTGGGAATTTTGTGCATTTCCTTAAAGAAATTCAGACCTTTGGGTGATGTGGGCAGAACCAACATTGGCTCCCAGGGTGGCCGTGAGCGCCCCTGTTTGTCCTGCAGAACGTGGCGAGGATCCTGGGTTTCATGTATTTCATAACGACCTTTCATTCGCTTCCTTTGAAAAGCAGCAAAGCTGCAGGTGTGTGAAAAGCAGCTGGGAAGAGGCTGTTGTAGTGAGTTCTGGCTTTGTTTCAGGCCCCCAAAGGGATCTGTGTTACCAAACGCTTCCAGAACTGCAACTCTTCCTCAGCTCTAAGGGCTGCTTCTCCTGGTTCCTTTTCCCCTCCCTGTCTGTGCCCGCCTGTGGGGTAATCGCTTCCAGCCAGCCTCGCCGCGGAAGGAGATTTATTGTTCATCCCAGCTGGAGATTATTTCTTTTGATTAACAAGGCTGAAGAGAACAGTATTTGCCACGTAGATCAATAAGTAATCTCCTTTGCAGGTACTTTGATAAGAGAGACAGATTTTGATTGCTCAGTTGTAGCAGTATTGTACTGTGAGCAATGCATTTTCTTCTGAATGCTGTTTACTGTTTGTTCTGCAGGAACCAGCAGTGACAGTGAAGAGGAGATCGTTTGCCAGAGGAAAAATAGGAAACGAATGAATGTTTTGAAGTCTCCTGATGTGAGTCTTAGCAAAAAAACCCAAGAAAATGACAAGTGAAACACGAAAACATAAATCCTCTTTGCAATTATCCTGATTTCTGTTTGTGTAGGTTATGAACGACAGTGATTTCGAATCGCCGATTCGTCCCATCAGGAAGCGTCGACACCTGCTTAACATGGTTAGTAAGTGCTGGGGTGAGGCAGGAGAGAAGTGACAGACTCGCTCGTGGAGTGCGTACTGAACATTTCCTCTTTCTGCAGTCGGTAGGCAAGTGTTCTCGTTAAAACACTTAATGCCATCTGCCCTAAGGCAGGTCAGAATGTAACTGCTTTCCTCCTCACAGTTCCTTCCTGACGCCTCCCAAGATGCACTTGCAGTTGTTGTGTGGCAGTGAATTATTGTCACAGGCAAATCACCTTTCCCACACAAAGCTTTGGATTTAAAAAAAAGGTCCATGTTATGTTCGACTTGACTTTTCTTCCAAATAACATGGTTTTCTGTTCCTTTTGTATTTAATAAGATGATTAGCATCGTTGCATTATTTTGCCGTAACGAATCAATCACAAAAATCGCGTGTTGCTTAAAAAAAAAAGTAGAAGAATGCCTGTGTAATTAAAATATTGCTTATAAAGATGTAGGAGAATGCCTGTGTGATTAATATATTGCTTGCTTGGGTCTTATTAATTGGCGTGCTTGTGCCGTGTTCCTCTAGTCGGACGCGTCCAGTGATGACAGTGCGGATCTCCACAAGAACTCCGGCGGGACCACAAAGAGCAGCTGGAGCAAAAAGCAGCTGAGACGTGTGAAGCGGCTGAAGGTCAAGAGCGGTTTTACATACAGGGTACGTGATGCTCGGTGTCTCGGCATGTTGAGGGTCCCGTTTGGAGCCGCTTCCATGGAAGCTGCCGTGCAGATGAGGGCTGTGCTCTGTTGTGTGTGTATGTAAGTGCACATTGGCAACGGGGCAAAACCTGCGTCAGAAGAAATGTGTCTTTGGCATGAACAGCACGTTGCCAAAGAAAACCAAAAAAGAGACAGACACTTAGTGAGACTCTACTCTCTGTTCAAACTGCAAGAAATAACTGAAAGTATTCTGTAATTTTTCTATATTTGAATTTTAAAAACCCCAAAGAGGCCAGAAGTGTTGAGCCCTGGCTTCACATACCGAAGGTGAACATTTACTGTCATCGAGTCACTCATTCTGTGTAATTTAAATACACAGCTCGTGTGTATTTTGTGGTGTGATAAATGGAGCTTCTGTCTATTTTACAGCCTTTGTAGGATCTGACACAGCTGTATTGTAGAAGGCATGCGGTTAGGCAGTCGTTTATTTTTTAGGCCATGGTTTAGGAGGGTCGAGGCTCGTAGCAATTCCACACAAGTTGGCTGCAAACATTTGAGATGGAATCTTGAAACGCTGGATAACGATCTCAACCTTCACATCCCCTGCCTGACTCTCAGAGGAACCTGCAAGGCCCCACATAATTGTGTTCTGAGGCAAAGTCACAATTTACATCACAAGTAAAGATACTCCAGGATTAGTCAGACTCGGGAGGTTCAGGTACTTGGCCAGAACCAACACTATTAGGATATTTGATTGTATGAATTTACCACCTTCTCTGATGGTCTCAACTTTGGACATCTGAAGACAGAAATGGTCCCTTGACCCCAAAGCGTCAGTGCATCAGGAATGGATGCAGGAGACCATGCAGGGCCAGAATCATATATTCACAGTAAGGTGAAAAGCTCTTAAATATGTGTGGATGTGGTCTACTAGGCAGAAGTTACTGTTGTCAGGGCTCTGGGGCACATTATTCAACAACCAGTGACAGGACAAGGGGCAATGGGTACAAACTGGAACACAGGAGGTTCCTCTGAAAGAGGAGAAGCAACTTGTTCCTGGTGAGGGTGGCAGAGCCTGGCCCAGGCTGCCCAGGGGGGTTGTGGAGTCTCCTTCTGTGCAGACATTCCAACCCGCCTGGACACCTTCCTGTGTAACCTCATCTGGGTGTTCCTGCTCCATGGGGGGATTGCACTGGATGAGCTTGCCAGGGCCCTTCAGCCCCTCACATTCTGGGATTCTGTGATTCTCTTGGATATTTTTAATGTTTTAAAGATAATCTTCATTGCGGAGACTTCTATATAGCATCAGTATTTTATGTTCTGGAATACAAAGAATGGGGTAGACGAAAAATCCACTTTTCAATTCTGTTTAAGCATTTTTGATGAGACCAAAGCGTTCATGGGAGCGCGTCCCACGTGTGCTCTGCCCTCGCGCGCCGTCTGGCCTGAGCCCCCGGCGGTGCCGGTGTGAGCACTCAGAGCCGGGGCAGGTGCGGGACCCGGAGCGCTGTGATCCGCGCTGTGCTCCACCGGCGGCGGGCGCACAGGGGACCCGCAGGCGTGGAATGGGGCGGAGAGGAGGCCAAGCGACCCAGATAGCTGCTGGCACCCAACTCAGAGATTCAGTAAATAATTGAAGAACCTGGGAGCTTGTTGTTTCCCGAGTGTGCCCCAGCCCTCGACTGTTAATTTCTGGTGTCACGGTTCTTCTCCCGCTGTGGGGTTTGGCCTCTCCGCCGCCCTTCACGGCGAGAAGGATTAAGGCTAATTGGGAGTTCTTTCCTGTAAACAGGTGACCCCAGCGTGGTTCAGAATAATCAAAGTGCTCTAGAAAAGGAACTGTTAGTAGTGCCTGCCTTTCAGGCTTGCTGGCTGCTGCAAGCAAACCATTAGAGGAGTCGGGGAAATCTGAAAGTCAGGGATGTCACTTATTGTAGCACGAGATGCTCCAGTCTTCCCTGTACTGCACTAAAATTTACAGCATTGTGCTTTTTTTTCCAAAATATTTTGAAGGCAAACAATTCTCTTGGAGTAATTTGGATAAATAATAATTTGTGTGGGGGTGGGTTTTTTTCCCCATGTTTTACTTCAGTACCTTGTAGCTGAAATGACAAAAGTTAGCTTAACATAAAGTATCTCTGACAGAACATCTTCCTGAAGCCATTGGCTTTGTTTCCTTGTACGCTGTTGTGAATGCTTTGTTGCCTGTGTCTGATGGAACTTAGTACCGAGCTTTGTGTCACGTCTCCTGCGCTGCAGCTCATCAGTAGGTGCCACATCTGCCCTGAAAGAAAAGCCCTTTCTCAATAGTGAGTCGCGTTTTCTGATGACTTCATGAAACAATCAATCCTGAATCCCAGACAGAAGGCGGCAAACCAGTGTCAAGTCTGAAGTTTCTAGTGGACTTGGGCTGGGACTAATCCAGCACATCTAAATGAAAACAGACTTTTGAAAGCAAATAAAATGGGTAAAACTAGATTTATATATTACAAAATAATTGGGAGGCAGCTTCCACGTAAAGGTTGGTTTGTTTGTTTTTCTTTTAGAAAGCAGCAAGGCAGTTTTTAGATGAAGAAGCGGAGCTGTCCCAGCAGGACGCAGATGCTGTTTCGTCTGATGAGAGCGACGATGCAGAGAGCGAGCTGAGCTCTTCGCTCGCCCAGTTCCTGAATGACGATGCAGAGGCCACGCAGGTGTTAAATGGTGAGTGGGTTGTTTCTGGTTTTCAGAGGGGCTGTTGCTTAGCAAAGGTGTGTGACAGGCAGGGCTGTTCATCAGCCCGTGGCAGCTAACACGCAGTAACCTCCTCCGCTGGGCTAAATTGGATGCTTTCCATCATCTCTTTGTGCCTCTTCTGGCTTTATTCTCATGGTTGTTGGGTGCAGCGAGTTCCTCGCTGGAGCCTGTGCCGTGCAATAGCCGGTTCTGAGAGCCATCCACACCCGGTGTGGCCCAGGAGAGACACAGATTTCCGTTTCACTTAGAAATTTCTGAATCTTTCTGTTACAGACAGACCAAAACTATGGTATGAAATAACAAGATGAATGTTAAAGTTACAGTGCTGACACTGACAGAGCTGAGGAGGTGATGCTGATTTTTGGCTGAGGCAGTTTCCCACCCCTGTGCTTATGAGCCTCGTCTTTCCCTGGGGCATTTGTGGGATGGAACCATCTGATTACCAGCTGAGATTCCCAGATGTTGCTGAGGATTCTCCTCTGGCACCGAGACTGTGGGTGGTTCCCCGTGAGATCCTACGTGGGCTGCAGTGACCCCGGCGCTTCCGCGGGCGGTCTCAATGAGCTGTGTGTGTTCTGGGAGCGAACAGGGAAACCTGTGATGTGGGCACGCAGGGCTCTGCCTGCTCAGAACCTGCTCCGGGGCGGAGCTGCTCCTCGCTTCGCGATTCCACACGGCTGCAGCATTTCAAACTCTTGATTTGCGAAACACGCGTTTCTGGGAGACTGCAAAGGGATTTCTTAACGTGGAAAACATGGCGTAACAATAAAGAATCAAAAATTATATCCTTACTAATATGTGTTCTCTTTTATCTTCCTGTTCTCGTGGAGACTCTGAGATGAAAGGAGTTTACCTGAAATCTGTACGAAGTCCAGCTCTTGGCAATAGATACAAAATGGTTCATCGTGAGTTCGACAACATGGACATTTTCTCACAGGTAGGAAAGGAAACGACTGCTGTCCTTGTGAAACTCCGATTGCGGGTGACCGTGTTTAGGTTCTAATCCTACTTTGAAGTGCAGTTTGCAACATATTGTTGATAAATCAGTTCTAACAAGAGACTTTCATCCCCCAGATTCCTGAGCAAGACCAGGCGTACGCAGAAGACAGTTTCTGTGTTGGAGAGGAGGAAGAGGACACTTGCAAAACCAGTGAATCTAGTGAGGAAGAAGTGTGCGTTAATTTTGATCTCCTAAATAACCAGAGTTTTGCTGGCGGCAGAAAACAATATCTCACCCGCCGCAGGAAGAAGCTCAACCAGGCCAGGATGGAAGAGAGCTGCTCTGAGCCCACGCCAAAGAAGAAACCAGCCCGAATTATTGTTCTCAGTGATTCCAGCGGGGAAGAAACAAGTGTCAGCCAAGGGAAGGCCACGAAAACAGGCTGTTTGGGGGCAGAACGGGAAAGCGCTGCAGTACCCAGGTCATTGCCTCCAGTCTCTGCAGTGCAGCGCAACAAAACTGCTGGGGAAATCAGCGTTCGTCAGCCTGGGGAGAGGAAGAGTGAGAAGCTTCTCAGCTTGAAAGCTTCAGAATCCGAAATGCTGGATTTTCAGCCCCAGCGTCCAGCCCGGAGCACACACGTCCCACCCGCCGTCCCGGGCTCGGGGAAGGAGCGTCTCCAGGCTCCCCATCAGGTTGGTGTTGATTCACAGCAAGGAGCTGCCTCTCCCCTCGCCCCCCGCGCTGGGGCCCTGTGGCAGGGCTGCTTGGGGGGTTGTGAGCAGGACGGCAGCAGAGAGCGCCGCTGTGCTGGGAACGGAGCAGCTCTGCTCGGCTCGGCCTGCCTCAGTCGCCTCCCTTGCCGTTGCTTTAGGAAGCTTTTGTACTCGCAGGTGTCACGGTCTGTTCGGTGATGGGCTCGTGAGGGTCCGTTTGCCTTGATCTCGAAGACCAAAATGCCAAGGGGTTATAATTCACACAGTGTTACTTTATTATTTTGCCCATAAAGCAGCACATGATAGAGTAGAGAGAAAGGGAAAGAAAAAGGGGGGAAAAGAGGATTATAGCTACCACCAGACGAGTCCCAAAGGCGTCTCTCTGGTCTCCGGTCGTGTAGAGTCCTGCCGGTCCTCCATGGTGATCCAGGATCCTCTGGTGGGGAGATCTCAACAGTGTCCATTCTGGTCTCGTCTTTTATCCTTCTTCACCCCCCTCACTCCCATTGTTTGAGGCCAATCTCTGCCGTTGTTTCGCAGTCCAGGCTTAACTGCGCAGGCCCAAAAAGTCCCCGCTTTGCTTGCCAGGACCCGTCTGCGCCGGCGTGTCCAGCGTTCAGGGGTCTCTCTCTGGTCACTGGGTGACTCAGCCCCTTGGCGAGCTCCTGGCCGTGCTCCTTGTCATGGGCCATTGTTTGGGGAGCAGGTGGGGGCAAATACTGTTCTATCTTCAGACCAACTCTTCCAGCAGGACAACTGGGAGGGTATTTTAGCGGTCAGAAATTACAGTTGTGGATTAGACAATATCTTGAGTCTGACAATCATGGAGGAATATGGATCTGTTTCAAATAGAGAGTGTCCCCTAACTATTTGGGTTTTGTAGTTATAAAATACTTGTTCGCTGTCCTAATTAAGACCCGTCATAGTCTGAGGTTGGGTTCCTGATCTCTTACACTTTCGGCCTGACTTGTGTTGTTTACAATGTTCAGTGTTGTTGAACTCGTTAGCAAAGGCTGCATGCCTTTGTCATTCAAGCTGCTAAGTAATTAATCAACTAAGGTGGGAGATTGCTTATCCAAGTGTTAATCTGGAAGTGTTTATGTTTTGCAATATCAAAAGTAGTTTTAAAAAATATTATTATTAATTGGAGTATTCAAAAAAAAAAGTGTAACAAAGTGTTAAGCATCGCTATTTGAAAAATGTATTTGTTTTTATTGGCCTGTTATTCTTTGGCCTGATGCATCTGTGATCTCTAAGAAACCCTCTGTGTGTTCAGCATTTGCAGGTGGACAGTTCCTGGGAGAACAGCCGTGGGGAAGCCGCGGTCCCGCCGTGCGCAGCCCCTGCCGGTCCCTGCCCGCCGGGGCCCCGGGCCGCGCCGTGCGTGCTGGCGGCCGGCCGGGAGGTGTCCTCGGGCCCGCGCGTCATCTCCTCCCTGCGCGCCCACGGCCTCCCCGTGCAGCTCTGCGCGCTCCGCGCCGGCGACTACGTGGTCAGCAACCGCCTGGCGGTGGAGAGGACGCTCCGCTCCGAGCTGCTGGGCTCCGCCGACAGGAGGGAACTCGCGCAGCAGATCCAGCGCCTGCGCGGCGTGTTCGAGAGGGTCTGTGTCATCGTGGAGCAGGACAGGAGCAAGCCAGGTACGGGGGGTGCTGCGCTCTGCTCAAGCCTGCGCTGCCCACGCTGGCTTTGTGTGTAACGTGGGACTGAAAACCCGTATTTTAGTCTCTGTAGGTGTATTACATTAATAAGATCACCAGCTGAACAGTAAAATCTGGTTTGCTTTTGAGGACCATTTAATGTAGGCAGAGATACACAACTGGGTCCAGAGGGACACAGTGCTCACTAATTACCGAGGCAGGGAAACGCAAGTTAACTTAAACACTCCTAACTGAGCCTGTGCAAAACCCTGACTTCAAACAGATTTCATCAAAGGAACAAGCACAATCTTATCTGTGCTTGGCATTACAATACTAGTGGGTCCAACCCCTCTGTGTCAGCAGTACCTAATGGGCGGTGTGATACCCCCCAAACCCGGTGTGATACCCCTCAAACCGTGCGGGAAACTGCTCCCAGCTCAGAACCAGAGAGAAGGGCAGCCTGCTGTTGCGGAGACCAGCCTCGAGGCAGCAAAAGACGATCAGCTGAATGCAGTCAGTTCTTAGAGAAAGCCAAAAGAGCATTTCAGCGGAGCGCTGCCTTGGGAGGGCTGCGCGGGGCCGTCGCCCGCGTCAGCAAGCGCAGGACACACGAGGCTCAGAGCCGCCTCCTGACCTCATCAAACGTGTGTGGAAAATTCAAGACTGTTTCTTTAATTTATCTGGCTTGGACAAGCCATGTGTTTGAATCCTGCAATTACACACTCAAACAGTTTTACTAACGCAGTCTATTCTCAGTGCCGCCTAGAAAAGAACTGAAGGCCTGACTTGCACCTGCTTCCCAGGAGATGGAACGAGAGCTCACGGCTCCAATTAAATTACAGATGTGTGGGGATATAAAACTCCACTATTGAAATCAAATTGTTGGGGATGCAGCTTTGGTTTTGTGACCTAAATCTGATTTATTAGTAGTTCAGATATGGGAACAACGACAGAAGTGGTCGCTGGAGATGTGGTTTCTCAGAGGGGGCTGTAGATAAGTGGATTGTGTTTGAGCTGCTGAAGCTTTTGACCCCGCTGCTGCCGTTATTTCCATCAGTTCTGCCCGGTGTCCTCGTTCTGCTGCTCCAGGCTGCTGCTGGGTTCATGTTCCACAGCGGTCAAGTGCATCGTCACCTTTGCAGCTTTACCCGATCTCTTCTGATTTGTGTGTCCTGTGGCTCATCACTTACTGTGTGTTCCTCCCCGTCAGTTCAGTTCAGTTTGCAATTCCAGTGTTAATGCCTAAACTCTACTTCTCAAATAACTGAGTAAATCCTGCTCCCACGACCCCTCCTGCCTCCTTTCCTTGAGATACTTTATCTTGATTTTGGTGGTGAATTCTCAAAGCAGGGGAACTTTGAGCTGTTTCGCTTTGTGAATGATTCACATTAGGTTTTTCACAGTGATTTAGTGCTTCAGTCTCCCTGAGGTTTGTGTTTGAACTGCGCAGGAGAGCTGTCGCGCCCGGTGCAGAGGCCGCAGCACTACGACGGGACGCTGTCCGCCCTGGTGCAGGCCGGCGTGCGGCTCCTCTTCAGCTCCTGCCAGGAGGAAACGGCGGCGTTGCTGCGGGACCTGGCGCTGGTGGAGCAGAGGAAGAGCGCGGCCATCCGCGTGCCCACGGAGCCGCAGGGCCACCGGCGGGACCTGCTCAACTTCTACCTGAGCATCCCTCGGCTCAGCTACCCCGCTGCCCTCAACATGTGCCACCACTTCGACTCGCTGCGGAACATGGCCAACAGGTAACAGCACGCGCTTTGCGGCTGACCGTCCTTTCCCTGTGCCACCCGAGCCCTCCTGCTGTTCCTGCCAGCGCTTCCCTGGCTCCGCATCCATCCTGTTCTTTGTGGGTTTCTCAGTCTCTTCAGGCTGCGTGGCCGTGGCAATGACGCGGTGTCTCAGAGCAGTGATTTAGGGCCCTGTGCATCCCCCCTCCCTCCTGCCCTGCATCTCCTCTCCCTCTCCTGAGCCTGCTGCTGTGCTCGCAGCCCCAGAACCGCGGGCAGAGGCCATGGCAGCAGCTCCTGCCGGTCCCGTTGCTCCCGTCCCCCGCTGGCAGTGTCCCCGCTGTCCCTTGCAGCTCCCCGCAGGCCATCGCCGCCGCCGCCCAGGTCAGCCCGCAGAAGGCCGAGGAGATTCACCGCTACCTGCACCACGGCTTCGACGCGCAGCTGCTGCCCGAGAGCCTCTGCGCCACGGGGACAGGACCCGCAGGTGCCCGGAGCTGAGGGGAGGGACACTGGCTGTCTGATACTCTTAACTGCACTTTACTGAGTCTTGATTACCTGTCAAATGTGTAAATAAATCCTTGCACACACCTCCGCTGCTGTTTGTCACGCTGCGGGTGGACAGGGTGGCGAGTGGAGCGAGGCAAGTGGCTGGTTCGTGTTTGCTGGGTGTATTCTTTCCAGAACTACTTTAAAAATGTGAATAATGGTTGAAGTCTTTTGGCAAAGAGGTGGTGACAGAGGGCAAGGAGCCCCTGGGCGGTTACTGGTCGCTGCTGCAGGACTGGTGCCCATCTTTCCAAGAAAAATATGGATCTCCACCTGTTTCTTATGCGTCTTGCCCCGAGCACTGGGCGCTTCGCTGGCTTTGAACTCTGGACGGGCCCAGGGCAGCAAGTGCTCTTGTCCCCGTTGCCGTCCCCTCTCCTGGCTGCTGCTGCCACACGGTGGCTGCCTGGAAAAGCCTTTTGACTTCTGTTCGCTGCTGTCCTTTCCTGGAGCGTGTTGGTGACAGGGAAAGCCTTCAACAAGCGGTCAGGAACTCTGCCGGCAGACACGGAGTGCGGCTGGTGCCAGCTCGTCCTGCCTGCTTAAAGTACAGGGGATGAAAACGCAGACCGATGGATCGCTTGGGAACACGGCCATCCCCCCACAGAATCCAGTTCACACACGAGTAAAATAAGCGTGTCCTTTTTAATTACATAAAGGAACTGTAAAATTCAAACTCTCAGCAGAGGAAATGGGAATTGCTTTCTAATTAGTTACAGCCTACCATTATAAATTTATTGTAGAGCAATATTTCATCTTAAGTGAATTAAACCTTGCCGGTACTTGGTGTCCAAGTACACTTCTGCCTCCCCAGCACAAACAGGGTAGGGAAAGGAGGAGCCCGGGCAAGAAAGTGCCACTTTGTACACATGGAAAAGGACAAACATTGCAGGACAGGCAGCACGAGGAGAATGGCGTTAAAACACATAAAATCACCGCAGGTCACGCTTAAAATGAACTCAACATCACAGCAGCACCACGTCGGAGGGGTGGCCAGACCCCTTCGCTCCGCAGGAGAGGCGCGCAAGTGTTGAACTGAGAACGTCCATGAAGTTCATTAATCAGAAAAATAGGAATCGTCCTTTTCTTCACCGGATGAGTCTCCTGCCTTGGCCTCAAAGAGCTTCCCTACAACACTCGTCTCCTTCACTTCTGCAATAAGAAAAACGGGGTTAGTGTGAAAATAAGTTACAGAAGGTCCAAAAAGCAAAAGGACAGGCTGCGGAAAACTTATTAAATGCCCAGATTGCGGACACCAAACAAGGCGGTGCTGACGTGAAAGTGAAGGGGCCCGAAACGAAGGAGAAACAACAAGTGCTTCACAGGTACTCACTCTGATCAAAAGTGAACTTGGTTCTGTGCGAAGCCGGCGTCCCGATCACAGCTCCGGCCTAGGAGAGGACAAGAGGCCCGCTCAGAGCTGCCCCCTGGCTCGCGCTGAGCCCGAGGCACAAGCCCCGTTCTGCCCCGGGGATCTCGGCTTCTCAGGGGAAAGCCAGAAGAGTTTCAGAACTCGGGATACCAGGGCAATAAATACATCAACTCAGGGACTCTCTGATACAAGGTGAGAATTATTGTTTCCAGAATTATTGTTATCACAGAATTCAGGAGAAGTTACAAATCCTGAAAAAAAACCCATATATTTTATCCTGACAATAAATAGCTCTTATCTAACAAAAAGAAACTTTCTCCCAGAGCAATAGATACAAAATTCAGAAGTCTGGGGGCGCAAGGGAGGGTTCCTGTTTTCCATCCCAAACAGTCTGTGAGCCCAGGATTCTTTTCCCCGCTGCTTGGTACCGTTTTGCATCGCTAAGGCCCAACCGCGCCATTCACGGAAACCGGCATTACCGCCGCCTTCTTGACGTTGTCCCAGGTGCCTCTGCTGCCCTGCGCGTTCTTCTGCATGCGGAACACGTGCCTGTCGTAATCGTTCCTGCAGATGGAATCACACGCGTCAGTGCGCGTGCCGCCTGTGCAATCCGCTGGTACGGGTACAGGCGTTGCACGTACAGCTCTAATCCAGGAGACAATTAGCATGACCATTAAAAACAGTCGTTGGTCAATTAAAAATAACAGCAGCTCCAGGTGTGTAATTAGATCACACGCTGGAACCCAACCTAAGTGTCAGACAAAGCTGTGTCACCTTCCCAGAGGAGGCTCAGTTCTTGTCCGTTAGGTAAAATGCCACTTACTCTGCAGGTTTCAAGATGATTCTGGTTTCAGTAAAGCCTGAAGCAATTGGGTTAATGGGTGAAGACTCAGAGCGGGCAGAGACCCCTCTGCTGAGCGGAATCCCAAAGCGCTGGCACTGTTGTTCTGGACCAGCCCTGGCTGAGGAGCTCAAAGCGCTGGCGCTGAGCGTCCCCCAGGGAGCGTGGGGTCTCCCACGCGTGCTCTCGGTCGGGAACCGAACCGGGGTCCCGCTTCCAGGAGCGATCTTGCTCAGAAGACAAAAACCCGCCTTGAGGCAAAGGCGAAAGGCGAAGGTGAGCGGAGGCCAGCCCCAGTTCCTACCTGTTGATGGGCACCAGCATCCCGGGGCTGATGTGCTCGCACTGCGGGGTTTTCGCCAGGGAGAACACGGACGAGGCGGGTGTGATCGGGATGTCCGTGAGGGTGAACACGTCGTCGTTATCTTGGCTTCCCCGGAGCATTGGCAACTACAAAGGCGCATCAGAGCGATCAGTGGCTGTGCTGGAGAGGCTTCTGGCGCATCCGTCCCTGCGTGGCAGCAGGACACGGCCTCTGCCGCCGCTGGAGCCCGGCTGCCGCCCCCTGCCCCTCACCGCGAGCCCCTGACTCTATTCCCGCCCTCGGCAGCTGCTCCGTTCCCTCACTAGAGTCGTTTTTGACTCCAGCGCGTCCCTCGTGAGGCGCAGAAGCGGGCAGCGTGCCCAGCACCCCGCTGCGGGGTGCCAGGACGCCACGGAGCAGCCAGATGGTGCCTCCGTCTTGCTCTCACTCCTCCTCCCGTTGATGCCCAACACCTTGCTGGCCTTTTCTGGCTGCTGCTGCACACTTAGATAATTTCTGATTACAACTACGAGCTGAAAGCTCCTGGGTAGTGCAGGATTCAGGATCACACTGTGAACTTCTGGTCCCTCCATTCTGAAGGCAAAGAATTGGCAGAGCTCAGAGAGGAGCGACACAGGAGCAGAGCAGGTCCTGGGGAGGAGCTACGCCTGGCCCGGGACAGCTGGGCCCCGTCTCCTCCCCACGAGGAGAGGAGGACAAGTCAGCAGGTGCAAGCTCAGAACAAATCAAAGCTTGTGCTGCTTCGCACAGCAAATAGTTCAGGTCTGGAGCTGAGCCCAGGAAACCGCAGCTGTGACGGGTCTGCGCGGGGGCGAGGGGCGGCTGACGCGGCGGGGAGGGGGATCCGCTCACCGCTCCCAAACACACAGGGTTCAGCTGCAGGCTGCACCTCCCAGCACGCACTACACAGGGGTCAGTGTCTTGGGCACAGCTCTAGCTGGGCAGCATGAGCTGGACAACAACAGAAAGGAGAACCCTTTGGAATGCTGCCTGATTCTGCCAAAAGAGGAGGCTCCTGGAGAACCCCTCTGCAAAACCAGCGGCTGGCACGTGGATGCCTCCATCCTTTCATAGCAAATCCGCTCATGCTGCTCATGGGGAGTTCTCCATCGCACGCTGCAATTTATAGAAAGCAACGAAGATAGCACTGCTTAAATTCTGACTTTCCAACAAGCCACAATGTGCTTCTGGATGAGTGTCAGAACAAGAAACACGCTGCAGCTACCAAGAAAACCCACACAAGAACAACTGCATCAAGAGACGTACAGGCGCAGTTTGGAGTCCTTGGTGGGATCAAGGTGCTGCTGTTAACAGGCAGAGCTTGTCTGGTCAGGTAACAGCAAAAACAAAAGTGCACCACAGAATCCCAGAATGTCAGGGGTTGGAAGGGACCTGGAAAGCTCATCCAGTGCAATCCCCCCATGGAGCAGGAACACCCAGATGAGGTTACACAGGAAGGTGTCCAGGCGGGTTGGAATGTCTGCACAGAAGGAGACTCCACAACCCCCCTGGGCAGCCTGGGCCAGGCTCTGCCACCCTCACCCCAACAAGTTTCTTCTCAAATTTAAGTGGAACCTCCTGTGTTCCAGATTGCACCCATTGCCCCTTGTCCTGTCCCTGGTTGTCACCAGAAGAGCCTGGCTCCATCCTCCTGACACTCCCCTTTTCCATATTGATCCCCAGGAATGAGTCCCCCCTCAGTGTCCTCTTGTCCAGCTCCAGAGCCCCAGCTCCCTCAGCCTTTCCTCACACGGGAGATGCTCCACTCCCTTCAGCATCTTGGTGGCTGCGCTGGACTCTCTCCAGCAGTTCCCTGTCCTGCTGGAACTGAGGGGCCACAGCTGGACACAATATTCCAGGTGTGGTCTCCCCAGGGCAGAGCAGAGGGGCAGGAGAACCTCTCTGACCTACTGACCACCCCCTTCTAACCCACCCCAGGTACCATTGGCTTCCTGGCCACAAGGGCCCAGTGCTGGCTCATGGTCACCCTGCTGTCCCCAGGACCCCCCGAATTCACAAGGTTTTACTGATGGAACTGAACCAGCAGACTTGCAAAGGCCAACCAGAAAAGCACATCCACAGACAGTCTGGTTTCCCAGGTTTACCTTTACTCTTCTGTTCTGAAAGGGCGTTGCGGTGAAAATGTCGTCGTGGTTGTCCTTCGGTAAGTGGTCCAGGAAATCGCGCATCTGCTGCTTTCTTTTTAAGGTTCCCACTTTGGCAGTTATGGGAACCGGCTCTTTCTTATCTATGTGAATCAAAATATGAATTATTCTAGACAGCAGCTAGGTAACAGTTTTAAGATTTGCTAAGTACGATCACTGCTGGGGACACAGTTCAACTCTGCTTTGTGGAAATGTTTTGTGGTTTCTTTGCGACCTTTTGAGTTCTTATACAATTGTCCTGGTTTGTTACAAACAGGTTTCTCTTGTAGTGAATGTGCCTGTCAGCTCAAGCTTCAGATCAGCTGCATGTTCCTGAAAGCCAGATCCATGTTTGGGTAGCCATAGCAATGGAATGCGAGGTCACTGATAAGCATGGATGGACATCTCGGGAGAGGGGCAACGAGAAACTGGTGACCAAAAACTGACCAACCGAGTATAACATCCCATTCACGTGATACTTCATATAAAAGTGGGAGATCACGAGGATCTCGTCCCTTTTCCTTATGGCGACATTAGCAGAGGACCTTGCGAGTTGTCCCTGCGAACCGAGGCCAGTGACAGACTGAATCCAGCTCCGGTTGGCTGCAGAGTCCAGTCCAGGACACCCCTGTCTTTCACAAACCTGCATCCAGTTACCACTAAACCGCTCGAAGGACAGAACAGGCATTGTCACTGTCACTGCGGGGCTGTTCTGTCCTCGGCTTTCCCTTACAAGTCACTTCGGGGGCAAATTTAGAACATCCTCCCAAGACCCTCAATCTTCAGACAAAAACTAAAACAGCTGCTTACGCGGTCAATAAGAAAAATTAATCCATAGTTCAGAGTTTTCAGAAGAACAAAGTGTCCGTCTGCTGCTTCTCCGCTCCGGCGGAAGCAGAGCTGAGCGAGCCCAGGGAGCGGGCGCTGCTGGGACGGGCTGGGGAGCCACGCGCCCCTGCCTGCGGCCACCAGGGACCTGCAGCGCCTCGCTGGGACACAAAAGCGATTCCGCTGCTTTCAGCAAATGGAGCCTGGTGACACTTCAGCCCCCGAGAAACAGCACCAGAGCCTGTGCCCGCAGCCGTGGAACCCGGGAAGCGTCACCTTCCCATGGGTGAGCGCCAGCGGGAGGAGCTGCGCTCAGGGCTGTCCGTAACTCAGCACAAGTCATCGTCACCTGCTCCGTGTTACACACCTGCACGAGCAGCTTGTGCCTTTCGCCCCAGGGCGTACTTGCCATCTGTAAACGTGAATTACTGACTCCAGACAGAGAAAACAGCGACGGGCACACCAGTGCCAGACCCCAGGGAACAGAGCTGGGCTGTTCATCCCCTGCGCTGTTCATACCTGCGCTGCCCATCCCCTGCACTGCTCATACCTCTGCGCTGCTCATACCCCTGCGCTGCTCATACCCCTGCGCTGCTCATACCCCTGCGCTGCTCATACCCCTGCGCTGCTCATACCCCTGCGCTGTTCCTGGTGCACTCGAGCATCCCGACAGCCTTTCTGGATCCACAGCTCTACAGGCAGCTCATTATCTACCAGGCTTCAAGAGCCTCTTCAGACACAAACAGCCATGTTCTCCTCAGTGGCCAGGCCAATTAAGCCATCATGCTAAATACCGGAAAAATCTAAGGAGATCTTTTTCTTGTCACTTCAGTTATATATACTTCACCGCTCTCCATCATCTTTGCCAAGTCTTGGGAAACAGCAGAGGTGCCCGAGGACTGGAGGAAAGCAAATGTCACTGCAGTCTTCAAAAAGGGCAAGAAGGAGGACCCGGGTAATTATAGACCGGTCAGTCTTACCTCTGTCCCTGGGAAAGTAATGGAACAGCTTCTCCTTGGTGCCATCTCAAGGCATATCAAGGATAAGAGGGCTATTAGGGGCAGTCAGCATGGCTTTACCAAGGGGAAGTCGTGCTTGACCAACCTCATAGCCTTTTATGAGAATGCAACAAGGTGGATGGACGATGGCAGAGCGGTGGATGTGGTCTATACCTTGACTTCAGTAAAGCCTTTGACACAGTCTCCACAGCATCCTCACAGCTCAGTTGAGGAGGTGTGGTCTGGACAATAGAGCAGTGAGGTGGGTTGCAAACTGGCTTAAGGAGAGAAGCCAGAGAGCGGTAGTAAATGGTGCGGAGTCCAGTTGGAGGCCAGTATCCAGTGCAGTGCCTCAGGGGTCAGTACTGGGGCCGATATTATTCAATATATTCATTAACGATTTGGATGAGGGAATAGAGTGCACTATCAGCAAGTTTGCTGATGACACCAAGCTGGGAGGGGTGGTGACACTGGAAGCTGTGCTGCCATCAGAGACCTGGACAGGCTGGAGAGCTGGGTGGGGAATAACCTGATGAAATTTAACAAGGGCAAGTGTAGAGTCCTGCATCTGGGCAGGAACAACCCCAGGTTCCAGTATAGGTTGGGAAATTACACATTACAGAGCAGTGTAGGGGAAAGGGACCTGGGGGTCCTGGGGACAGCAGGGTGACCATGAGCCAGCACTGGGCCCTTGTGGCCAGGAAGGCCAATGGTATCTGGGGTGGGTTAGAAGGGGGTGGTCAGTAGGTCAGAGAGGTTCTCCTGCCCCTCTGCTCTGCCCTGGGGAGACCACACCTGGAATATTGTGTCCAGCTGTGGCCCCTCAGTTCCAGCAGGACAGGGAACTGCTGGAGAGAGTCCAGCGCAGCCACCAAGATGCTGGAGGGAGTGGAGCATCTCCCGTGTGAGGAAAGGCTGAGGGAGCTGGGGCTCTGGAGCTGGACAAGAGGAGACTGAGGGGGGACTCATTCCTGGGGATCAATATGGAAAGGGGGAGTGCCATGAGGATGGAGCCAGGCTCTTCTGGTGACAACCAGTGACAGGACAAGGGGTAATGGGATCAAACTGGAACACAAGAGGTTCCACTTAATTTGAGAAGAAACTTCTCCGTGGTGAGGGTGGCAGAGCCTGGCCCAGGCTGCCCAGGGGGTTGTGGAGTTTCCTTCTCTGCAGACATTCCAACCCGCCTGGACATGTTCCTGCGCGACCTCACCTGGGCGTTCCTGCTCCACGGGGGGATCGGGCTGGATGATCTTCTGAGGTCCCTTCCAGTCCCAAACATACTGTGATACTGTGATTTATGACACACTCCAAGCTCTGCCACATAACTGTACTACAGCAGATAACCTTCTTCGCTACTGGGCCCTGTTGTGTCTTTGTGTCTCTATCTCCCATTGCATAATAAATAAAACATTATAAATTATTTAAAGACAGCAACATACCCAGAACCAAGATATCGGTACTTTTCTGTTCTTTTTTTTCTGAAGCAGTGGGTTTCTTGGCGCGCGGTTTGGGCCCCTTTGCCTGCTGTTCTTCCATGTACTTGTGGTGGCATTCCTCGGCGGAGCGGGAGCCCACCGCCATGGCCACCTCCACCCAGAAGCCCTTCTTGTGCTTTGGGAACGCAGCGATGGCCCTGCCGAGAGAACAGAGCCACAACGCTCGTCACGCCGAGGAACCCGCGCTGCTGTGCCACGGGAAACACGCAGGGAGCGGCTGCCCCCGGGAATCGCTGCAGGGCTTCCGTGGAAGAGACTTTCCAGATCATCCAGTCCAACCGCTACCCCCGCACTGCCCAGTCCAGCACTGCCCCACGTCCTGAGAACCTCATGTCCGTCTGTCCAGCCCTCCAGGGCTGGTGACTCCAGCACTGCCCTGGGCAGCCTGTTCCAATGCCCCACAGCCCTTTGGGGAAGAAATTGTTCCCACATCCAACCTCAACCTCCCCTGGGCAACTTGAGGCCGTTTCCTCTGCTCCTGGCGCTTGTTCCTGGGGAGCAGAGCCCGACCCCCCTGGCTCCAAGCTCCCTTCTTGCCGTTGGATGCGAGTCTTGTCCCTGGTGTCTTATCCAGGTGCTCTAAAAGTTCCCTGGAATGATTTAAGCTAACAGCTCACAAGATAAACTTCCCCCTTATTAGTAGCAGATGCCCCCCATCCCGCAAAGTACGAGCTCGTGCCTTTTCAGCTTTCTAATCTAAAGGAAACAAACCCAAATATGGTCATTTTATTACTTAACGCATATATTAAATACCGCCCAGTAGCTTAAAGAATTGGATGATGCATTTAGTAAAAATGTTTGCAGTTAATCTTCCCTTTGCAAGGCTCAAATACATAAGCATGTCATGTTTAACACTTTTTTCTGTTAGGGAGACAAGATGCTACCTCTGGCTTACCATATTTTTTCTAATTTGTTAACAAAATTTATTTTGCAAAAGGGAGTTAAAATGTAAAGGGAAACTTTAAAATAAGGTGAAAGAGGCCGAATCTGACACTCCAAGCCCAGCCCAGCAAGCCCTGCCGTACATCACACCTCCCGACGGCCGAGGGAACCTCTGCCCTGTGGGGACGGAGCAGCCACTTGCCTGTAGAGCTTCTGCAATTCCTTTTCAGACCAGCCATCAGTTGCCCTTGGAAAAGGTGCAGAATTCCCTAGAATTCTTTCCCTCTCAGGTTTTCTTGCTTCTGCTGCTGAGGACTTGGCATTCTGAGAAACTTGATAATTTAGGTTTTTATCAGCTACTTTTGAATTGCTTTGTTTTGTTTGAGATTGTGCTTCACTGGCTTCAGACTCTGTGTCAGACTCAAGCAGCCTCAGATGGTTGAACCTGCTTCTTGTCATCCTGGCGCTGTCGGGCAGACGGGAGGCGCTGGGCGCGCTGGACGGCGTTCTCCCTTCCCGCGAAGGGGAGCCGCGGGTGGCGCTGGGCGCGCTGTCCCTCGGCGGCGCGGGGCAGGAGCCACCGTGGTGCGGGGCCGTGCTCTGCTCACCACACACCCTGTGTGCGTCCCCCCGGGAGCTGCCACCGTTTGAGGAAGATTGAGAGTTTTGAGTCTCTCTTCGAAATAAAGGTTTATTTTTCCTTTTGATAGCCAGTGGGATATCTTCGCTGGATTCCTCTTCCTCATCTCTGCTTGACAATTCTGGTAAACGCTTGTCCTGACGTTGTTTGGCTGACCTCAAGGAGTACTTGTAAGCCTGCTGATACGTGGTCAGGTCTCCATGTCCTGTTCCTCTCTTCTCCTTTGTCATTCCCCTTCTGCTGGCAGAGTTATGTTTGTTTAGTACTGCAGTGCTTGAGGGAGTCAGCTTAGCAGAAAACTGCTGTTTAGTTTTTGTACTATTGATCGCATCTCCACTTCCATCATCATCTGAAATTAAGCGCCTGGGCTCCCTGCTTCCAGCAGACTTGTTTGGTCGTTGGGAACTTACTCCTTTTTCACTGTTTTGCCCTGAAAGAGAGGAGCTCAGAGTCATATCGCACCTGGCAAGGTAAATTCACCGTGTTCTAGCCCACTGTGTGTGTAACACGTCCCGCGGTCCGTGCGCTCCGAGGGCAGCGGAGCCGAGCGGCACGGCCCGGTAACCGCACACAGGGTTAACGCGCGGCACGGGGAGGCACGCTGGGAACAGCTGGGACACGGGTGAACTAAGCACTGTGTCCCTCTGAAATGGCACCGAAGAGACAAAGTGGTGACGTGAGGAAACACTCCATCGCGTCTGCACACGCAGCACGCGTTGTGTGCAGCCCGTTTGCACAGAGCTGCCTGCCGGCCAGCCGCGAGCTCTGCGCGCCGGGGCTGTCCTGTGCGCGGACAGCACTGCGCTCAGCGACCCTGCGCGCTCCTTCCAGCTCTGTGGTCCTAACTCATTTCTGCTGTCAAGGGAGCTCCAGAACTTTACCAAACATGAGAGAGTAAAACCAGCAGCCAGCGAAGCTTCCTGAGACCACTGCCCCTCTGTTCCCCTTTGTGTCTCGGAAGGATTAAGTGAAGCTCTGCTGCCCTGGCGTACGCTCCTGCGTGCTCGGGATTACACCCTTCAGGCTACAGACACGGCAGCGTGTCCCGGCACTCGAGAAGCAGAGAAAATCCATCCCCACGGGACTGTGACAAGGAGGACGCATCCTGACCCCACCTGTAGTGCTGAGCTCCCTCCGCACAGCTCGGGACAGGCTGCCTCCCCCCGCTGCGGCAGTCGGGATTATGGAGGCTACAGAAGGGAACGTGGAAGTGTTGGGCAGATAGGGAATAAAACAGCGAACATAAAACGTTGTTGAAATGCTGCGGCTGAGGTTGAGCAAACATCAGCATCCCAAAGGCTTTGCTTGTGCTACAAAGGGCTTTTCTGTGGGAAACATTGCAGTTGCTTTAAAAGAGAAACTTCTGCTTTATATTTACATTGTTTTCAGGGTTCCATCGTTCCCCAAATCTTTTTAAAAATCAAGGTTTTAAAACTGTTAATACGCTTTTGTGCCCACACAGGCACTTTGTGTACTGTAGTTCACGCAGTGAACAGGCAGAGCCCCAGCTCACCGGCCCGGGAACACGGCGGGCTCCGCCACCCGCAGGAGCAGGGGCTGCCAGCCACCACAACCCTTTCGCTTCAGCTGCTGCCCAGAAACCTGCGTGCTCCCACTGTGTAAAGAAAGAAGTGATTTACAAGCCTCGTTTATATTTGGAGCTGTAGCACTAGGAAACCAGGCATCGATGCTACTCTGATAAATCTTCATAGAAGAAGCAATCGACCGTTTAAAGATTTAAATAGTTTCTTTGCATTAACGGGACATCACCATCCTGCTGTGGCACCCAGCTCATAATCCCACCGATTCTTGTCAATAACTTGAAAAAAACCCACAATTTTTTTACCTTTACTTTGGCTTTTTGGTCTTTCTTCCATTGCCCTCATTACGTGCTTGCTCTCTTTCTTCTTGGAGTTGGAGCCGGTCTTTTTTTGGGATGTTTCACTACTAAACATCTTCAAAACAGAACAATGTAATGTAAACCTCTGCAAGATTACACATCAAGCTCTGAAAAAGCCAAACGGTTTCAGCACTGGGACATTCCCAAGTCACTTCCACTGCCCGGCACGTACTGAGTGAGCGGTGCTGGACACGGCTGCTCACACAAACACACACAGCTCGGCCGCATTCCCTTTCAAGTTTAATACTCTAAACCACAACTGAAAAATATCTATGTATTTATCTTCCAAAAATACCTGTATTTTATCCAGAAGTCATTCCCCATTATCTCCATTTTACACACAACAACGATTATCTGGTCATACAGAGACTAAGACTATCTGGGTTTTCGTTTTAAAATGTTTTAATAATGTTTTCAAGATTTCCTGCCTCTTCAGTTCCTTATAAGCGCTGGACTCTTTCTGTTAGATACCAGGTTTACTCATTGTATTTAAGATACATTGGAGTAACAATATGGAAAACGATCTTACCATGCTCAAATAATCTACTCCTCCTTTCTCTATAGTAACGTTTAGTTGCTGATCCACGAGCTCACGTTGCCCACACCAGAAATTTAACGGTGGTTTAACAAGGCGGCCGCTACGCGTGTAAACTCTGTCTGGGTCACTCGACACTAAATTGTGGTTCGGTGTCGTATCTACAAGAGAAGAACACAAACAATCAAGTTTTCTCCCGAACAGTGTATTGAAAATGCCGGTTTGCAGGCTTCACGAGCACGGGAGCAGCACTGCATTTAATCCAGCTCATCCGCGCCCACTGCACGGGACGTGTAAAACTTACTACAACGTTTGGTTGTGCTTTTCAAAGCGTTCAAGCCAGGAAGAAGTCCAAGTTAAACCCCAAAGCTACTCGTGTCCCTAGGAAAGCCAGGATTGCATTATAGGGCAAAGAAACAAAGGTGCATCACTGGGCTATCACTTTACAACCCTTTCCTCCGGAAACAAAGCCAGCATAATTAATTCTTCCACAATCCATCCATCTCCAGCTGTTTTCACTCCCTGGGCCTTAACTATGGCAAAACCATGGACATGCCATAAAATAAACCTGCTAGGGAAAGCAGCTTTCAGAAAACCCAGCCCTTCTTCCAAAGAAAAGGGTTATTAAATACTCACAAGCATTCTCACTGTAGCCTGGCAGCACTTCATAGGTGGTGTTCCTGATCTCAGCTTTCTGTGCTGCTCTTGCTAAATCTTCTGCATGTTTCGACACAGCCGTACCCACCTCCGAGTCCACGTCTTCATTTTCATCCTCACTACTATTCCGCTTCTGTTCTTTCCTAATGATTTGGAGTTTAAGGAAGGAAATAAGAAACATCTGGAGCAGCTGTCCTTTAACAACAGAGTAACTCGGCCACGTCCGCAGCGCGCAGTGCCCCTGTGCTCGCACACACGGGGCCGCCACAGCGGCCAAGCCCTTCGCTTGTGTTTGAGGTGGTGTGAAACGCACCAGAACAACATCAAACCAGTGTCACGAAGAGCGTGAAAGCGTGGCCTTCCAAAGCGGTGGCAGGATTAGCCTGGCACGTAGTCTTCACGTACACATCTACGATCTTTTGTATTCCCCAGCATAGTGCTCTTAAAAAGCAAAATCTCAATAACTACTTGAAAGAAAACCACAATGGAACAGAATCTCCAAAGAAATTACCTTCTCCTCTGCTCAAGTAGCTCCTCAACGTATTCCTTCCACTTCTTGGAAAACCCAAATAAAAACTTTTTGGTGAAACGGTAGGGAAATCCTGTTTGAAACAGAAGCAGCATTAGCGGTAGCTGAGCAACATGTTCAATCAGAAAGGGTAGAAACACCACCCAGCAGGACGAGGGGGTTGTAAGCACCTCAGAAGCTCACTGCGTCTTTAACACTAGGAGATGGGCTTCCCCAGCCCGGGAGAGGAACGTACTTGTGAGGGGAGTCGTGCACACACGAGAACCAAGGGGCCGTTCATTACAGGTACATCAGAGCACCCTGCAACAGTGTCATAAACCTGGGAGGTTCCTGAGGTAGTACAGATCAGCAGAACGACTCTCGTCTTGTCTCTGAAACGGGGAAACAACCCCACAAACCAATGGTTGTGCTTGTCTTGCGTTTCCCTTGTGATTTATGTATCAATATTGAATCTGTTCAGGGTATTCTCCACACCGACCCCAACACGGTTTTGTGTGTTGGGGACACTGGGAGCGAGGGCGAGCAGAGGAGGATGTTTTGCCACGGTGCCAAGCCCAAAGATCAGAGGAACTGACCATTAACTCTCGGGCTGCAGAACCCTCTGCAGTACTTGAGCCCCTCTGCTCACAAGTCTGACCGTCACTTTTCCTCCTCAGAACAGTAAAATACAAACAAGCGTTTACCAGAGGAATTAATAAAAACCATTTCAAGCCAGAGAGCAGCTAAGGCGGGAATTTATCAGAATGCAGCCCGGTACTGCAAATGAGCAGGAAAAATCAGAGCTGCAGACATCTCTGGATGCCTCGTGCTGGACCTGCAAGAGCAGAAAGTGCGTATCCGCTCATTTAAAGAGCGTGATCATGCACAACGTGCACCTGTATTCGGGCAAGTGCTATGCCATCCACGCCACGGGTGATCTGCACCTTCCTAGACCTGCCTGTGAGCACGAACAAGGCAGCTCGTTCACTAGTGAACATGACAGAACGCAAGAACAACAGAATAAAGACTGACCTTCCCTTAGCTTTGTGTGTAAATTGAAGCTCCTTTAAAATTCCACGAGCTCCAAAACAACCTGAAGCAGGAAGTTTTGCTGGATTTGGTATAACATACCACTTAGACCCTAAAGATGGATCAGTAAACCAGATTCTAAAGCACTGACACAATAACCAGACTGTCTCCAAACGGAAACTCCACGTGCCCTTGCAGGGCTGGTCATTAACTACTGAATAGTAAGACACAGAATGCGAACACCAGAGTCATTTCACTAGTGTATAAACAATCCTTATGTGAATGTCTTAGCATTACTTAAATGCCAGAAGATTGACCAAAATGACATAGGGCCATTCTTAATTAAAAAAACAACACGTTTCTTTACAATAATGTGTTCATTGGCCAGGTTCGTGCTGGGAAAGCCCTCTGAGTGCAGCGCCCCACCAATGCCAGCGACAGTTAACGTCAGACGGCCTTGAGGAATCCGATCTGCGGTCGCTGAAACCCCGCCGAGCCCAACGGGCAGGAGAAGACAAACCGTTGGCCTCAGCCGTGTGTTCAGTCATTGATCTCCAGCCCTCCTCGGTCTGTAGTGCTACATTAAGGATCACCTTCTTACCTTCCTTCCGCATGGAAGCCGAATCCATCCTGCCCTGCAGCAAGTAGACATTGCCGGATGAGGTTTTCACTTGGTTGTAACTTATGCGTTCTACAACGGCGTTACTGTGCCAAGTCGTGTTTTTCCTATCTCTAAGAAAAGATAACAAGAGGAACAGAATTAAAACATTGTTTTCATGAAAGAAGGAATTAAAAACGGGAATATTGATATTCCACATGAGACTGGCAGTGTTACGTGTTTTATGAGTGACACAGACAGTGGCGGGATGCACCAGGCTGTCTTTTCTCAGCTTCCAACAGTTATTGAGATACGGCAAGAACCCGAGTCCCAGAGCCGCAGCCCCTGGGCGGGAGAGCCTGTGGAGCCTCCCGCTCAGACGCTCAGCGCCCACCCACGGGTGAACTTACTTGCGCTTTCCTTCAACACATATTGCAGTGTTACCATCCATCACTTTAATTCTCCAACTCGTCAGGCAGACAGCTTTCTGTTACCAAAAACAAAAGAAAGTCATTTTTCAATCAGACTAAGCTACACAACATCAGCAAGCAAGATAAAAATTAACTCGTTTATAACTTAAGATATTTAGGCACCGTTGCCCAGACCAGAAAAACTGAAATTAACTGTTAAACATGTAAATGTTGAAGCACAATCAATCTGGAGTCTGACGCACAAGTGAAGACAGGGATTTAAATTATAGAAACTTTTGAGCAATTTAATGGTGACTTTCAGAAGCCAAAGCAATTGGCTGAGGCCTCTGTCCAAAAAGCTCCTCACAAAAATACCAACCCTGTGCCACACCTCTTGTCATCTGTCCTTCCTTCCTGCTCAGGAAAAAAGCTACCCATGAAAAATAAAATGTATTTATTAGCTGCATTATTGTTAAAATTTGGTATTGAAATGGCCGTGTCTGACATTGCGAAGCACCAGCGCTCCCGGAGCTGCGGTACCTTCACTTTGCACTGAAGTGCCAGGAAGCCAGTTGCACTTGAGCTGCCGCTTGGAAAACTCTGTATGAAACACATTGTTTTAAAAAAAAGGCTGATCAGAAAACAATCTTTTAACATCTGAAGCTATGGCTATTTCTCCTCACAACTTCAGTTACTAAACTGCAGCTCCGTGCTGTAACGACGTTTGCCTTTTGACCATGGAGGATTTAACTGCCTGAGGGCCGGTACCAGACCCGTGCTGCCCAATGACAATTCCTGCAGCACCTTCTACTCAGCTAGAAGTCTTTGCTATTAATGGATATCTGCTCCTTATCTAAGAAAAGCTCAGCAGAAAGGTAACTTTTTAAATTTTTTAATAGAGGAAAACGTACCAAACGTGCTCGACAATGGTGAGGCAGAACAAAGCAATTAACTTGCTTAATGAGAACTAAATAATTAACTTGTTTAACTTGCGGCGGACTGCAACCCCAGATTTCCCCAGGGAACAGAGGGAACGCAGCCCCTGGGAAGGTGCTTCCCCAGCTTCAGAACCCCTGCCCGCCTGGAGACGCGGCGAGGGAGCTGCAGCGCTGCCAACACGTACCGAACCGAAAACATCCGCGGAGCGCTCTCTTAGGAAAACATTCTCGGCCCACTTAATTTAAGAGAAGCTTGGATGTTCTGTAGGAAAGCCCAGACCTTCCCTCACGATGGGCTGTACGGATGCAGTTCAGTTTAGAACCGTGCCCAGGCTACCGCTAGGAAAGATCTCTCCTCGGCTTTGTGCTGACCAGGAGCTGGACTGCCCAGCGACTTGGTTCATGACCATCACACCAACACAGGGCAATTAACACATTAAAGAGATGGGGAAAAGAAACCCTTTGGATGAGAAAGCATTTACCAGTACAATCTGATAACATAAGGGTTTGTTCTCTTCTGAGCGCTCGCTAGTTTTGACAAGAAAAGAAGAAAGAAATGGCAACTCTGAGCTGCAGCAGCCCACAGGAATGCGTCAATGCCCTAAAGCACGAAGCTCTCCTACCTCTTTGTCGGCTTTCCCAGCCGCAGGGTCTGTGCGAGGCTTGTCCACATGCACCTCGCAGCCTCCTTTCGGCTTTTCCTTCCTCGGAACGTGGGCTTTGGGAGCAGAGAGCGCAATGGCACACGAGCACTGAGAGGCCTTTGCAGAATTAGTCTCCAGTGTCTTTTCTGCTCTGTGAGCAGCTTCCTTATTACTTGACCGCAACTCTCTTCTGTCTTGACGAGGTTCAGCACGTTTTGCTTCTCCATGTCCCCGCCTTTCTTCTAACCAATTCCCATTTTTAAAATGGGGGGAGTTTAAAGTCGCAAAATCAGTCACTGTATTTTGAGACATCTCATCATCAGCATCCACTGATTCTATAAGGAAATTATCCTGCTCATCCTTATTAGCGGCCCCTTGTTCTGCAGGATCCTCCCTGAGCTGCTCAGCAACAGCAGATGTGACGAACAGCTTTTCTGCGGCTGTGGAAGGAGGAATGTTCTGCTTTACCGGGTCTGAAGGTGTTGGATCTGCACAATAAAACACCAAAAAGTAATAGCAAAGTAGACAGTGATATTTGAGAGTTAATAAAAGTACACTGATAAGTTGCTCCATTTTTAATCAGAGGAGATTATACTGATCAGCAATACAACTGCGAGAGCACTACCTATTGCAATTGTTAACGTTAACAGCGAGCCGCTCTTTGGGTTTGTTCGGACTAGTGTTTCCTCACCAGCGCACCGACACTCCTGCTCTTAAGGTCTTATCCCACTTTTCCCCCAAACCAAGCTAGCACACACCATATCCATTAACAGTACATCTTTACCAGTCTTCCTGTCTTTTCTCTAACGAACCCTCCTTGCAGAACAACAACAACAACAACAACAACAACAACAACAACAACGCTTTCACGAAAACCAACATCACATAAAATCCCCACTTTCCCAGCCTTCAGGATCTGGGCTTCTGGCCGTGCGGCTGCTACGCCAGGAGCTACAAGCACCGGGGGTTGAGTTTTGAGGTAAACTAAGATCAGTTTTGAAGCTGAACACTGTGGATTTTGGCATGTGTCATTTTCTCCATCTGCATTAGTGAAACTGAATTACAGGACACATGCATAGACAGGGTTGCTATCAAATAACTACATGAAAAAACCCAAATACTAGAGAACTTCTCACAGAACCAAACCTTTCCTCTTTATGTATTAAAAGCTAAAGAAAAAAATGGCAGAGACGGTGCGCCCAGCGGGCTGAGGATGGTGAGCAGATGGCAGAGCCTGCGGCCCTAAACCGGAGCTAAACTGAGTCTAATGGCACCTCTGGGTTTGCAAAGGCACATTTGCAGGTTTCTGGCTCTGCCAAAGCCGGCTGGAGATCTGACACAAGAGCAGAGACCCTGAAGTCAAGGGAGCGTTTGAGGCATTTTTAAGAGCAATACCAAGTACCTTTTTGTTGCTTCTGCAGTTTCCGCTTTACACGCAAGAAGAACTTCTGAGGGGATTCCATTAAAATTGGGTCTGTGGCCAGTGCTTTTCTGGTTTGCTTCTGAAGAATCTGAGTGCAAAGTAATTCTGGAAAATAACAACACAAAAAACAAACAAATCTTTGAATTTGGGGGAGAAAAACATCTTCACGTAGGGAGCAGGGAAAGCAAAGCGCACGCTGCATAAGATACTAAATTCCATTGTACAACATGTTTTCTTGTCTTTCCCAAGAGGGATGTACAATACAACCTTTCCCGTTTCACCGGGGGTGAGCTGTCACCTGAGCTGCATGGGGGCAAGCAACACCCTCAGGGGTGTGTGCACGTCTGGTGTCACCCAGCCTGCAGAACCAACAGGAGTTTGGAGGTGCCTGGATCGGTACCCGGGGTTGCCCTGACCCAGGTGCGGAACCCTGCGCTTGGCCCCGTTGAGCCCCACAGACCCAGCCCTGGAGCCTGTCCAGGTCCCTCTGGGTGGATCCCGTCCCTCAGGTGCGTCACCCGCAAACTTGCTGAGGGTGCCCTTGGTCCCACTGTCGGTGCCACTGATGAAGATATCAACCAGCACTGGTCCCAGCGTGGACCCCAGGGATGCCACTTGTCACGGTGTCCGTCCGCACCGCATGGATCTGTCCCGTGACCTGACCAGGCACAGGGGTGAGGCTGACGGGTCTGCAATTCCCGGGGTCCTCCTTGCTCCCCTTTATTAAAAATAGGGTGTGATGTTTTCTTTTTTCCAGTCACCATAATAATGGCTTAATCTCATTTTTATTGTCTCCAACGCAAGCGGTTTTGCGTTGCAGCAAGATTTTTTCACATCTAACCATAAAACGAGGGCACTGCCGGCTCCGTAACTGCGAGTTCTGTTGAGAGCAACCTGATAACCCCCAGCGAAGGCTGCACACGGCTGCCTATGCCAGCGCCCAGATAAGACAGGCTGAGCAATTAGCCCTGTTCTCTGCAGTTCTGTCTTAAAATGAACCCACGCAAACCCCCACCCAAAACTGCATGACAGAAGTTTGGTACCTGAGATTCCTGGGTACCGTATTTCAAACGGGAACGCATGGAGCAGCAAAGCAGAACCTTTCTGGGGAAGCAGCCCATTCGCCAGTGGGTCTGTTCACAGCGTGACAACAACAGCACCACGGCGACCGGGCAGAAGAGGACGTGCCGTGAGTCCCCAGCCTGGAGCGCCGGGAACACCCCCGAGGGATTTCAAACCCCAAACCGTTCTTCCACGAACCCTCCTCCTCTCTACATTGACTGCATGGAGTAGTTAAGCTAGTTAAAGATTTCTTTTTTTAACTTACAAAGCGCAATTCTATTTTTCATGTTGCAAAAACGCAACCCCATTCACGAAAAGAACAGAGGGAAGAGTTAAAGCCAGACTGAGCAAGAAAGGGAGAAAATACCACGGGAGGGAAACTTCTGAGGCAAATAAAGGCGAAGGGAAATCCACTACGGTACGCACACATTTCAGCATTTAACCTCCCCCACGGAAGATCAACAGAAGCAATCCCAGCCATGCGTAGGAAGAACAACACCTACACCAATAACTTTTTTGAACGACGAGCACACACCGGCTGCGTCTCACTGACCCTGGAAGAACCGCAAGCGAAACGCAGAGGAAGCGACTGCGGGCCGAACGCGAACTACGGGAGAGCCTGCGCGGGGAAACCACGGCGCGTACCTTGCCTAGGCCGGACCGGCCCCGCGGGGGCCCGGCGGTCCTGCCCGCCCTGCGGCCCGGGCCGCGGCTGTCGCGGGGCCCGCTGGGCGGCCCCGGGGGTCAGGATGGAGTCGGCGCTGCAGCCGCCGGGCTGCCCGGGCTGCCCGCGCTCCCGCCGCCGCTGCGCGGCCTTGGCCTTGAGCCGCTGGAAGACCTTGGCCGGGGACTCGTGCGCGGCGGGCTCCCCGGCCCGGCGCTTCAGCCGCCGCTCGGGGCCGGGGCTCAGGTAGGCCCGGAGGACGCTGGCATCCAGGCGCTCCCACCCGGCCCCGCCGCCCGCCGGCCCCGTGGGCTGCCGGGCATCTCCCGCCGCTCCCCCGGCGCCGCTCTGCCCGCGGCCCTCCGGTTCCGTGCCGGCCTGCGGGGCGCCCGGGCACCTCAGCAGCTCCTTCAGCGGGGTCAGCGTGTCGGCGGCGACGCTGCTGAGGGACACGGAGCGGCACGGCAGCTCCTCCCGCCGGGCCAGGGTCCCGCTCATCGCGCCACAGCCCGGCCGGCCCGCCCGGCCCTCAGGCGGCGCCCCCGCCCCCGCCCCCGCGCCGCCAAGATTCGAGCGGGGCCACCGCACCCGGATTGGCCGCCAGGGCCCGTGGCGTCACTGCCCGCCCGGGCCGCCAGCACCAGCGCGGGGGGAAACGCTGCCGAGCGGAAGTTGTGTAAAGTTGCGGAAGAAGGCGACGGCAAAGGAGGTGGGGCAGCGCCGCCCCCGCGGGGGTGGTTCGGTCCGCCCCGCCGTGGCCGTTGGCCGCAGGGGTGCTGCTGGGGGCGGGATCCCGGGGCCGGAGCCGCTTATCCCGGTGTCCGGAGCCGCGTTCCTGCTGCTAGGGCGAGCACAGCCGGGCTGAGCGGGAGGTGAACCGGCTGGGGGGCTCTGCGGGAGCTTTGTCTCCCTCAGCCCGGCTCTGGCGGCTGGTCAGCCCGGCTGTGTGTGAGCGTTACCCGAGCGCCGCCCCGCCGGGGTCGGAGGGGATGGGGAGACACGGAGCGGGGCGCTGGGGGGCTCCCGGAGCCGTCCGAGCCCAGGGCCGCCGGGCTCCTGCTCCGCAGAGGCAGAGCGGAGCGCCGTGTGCGCGCCGGAGCGTTCGGCACAGCGGGAACCCCCGTAGGTGTTTAAAAGGCAGCGGTACATCGGTGCGTAACTGTGGTGCAAATGGGGCTGCCATTAGAGCTCTGAAGGTGGGCAGGCTGCTGTCTGTCCTAGGAGACGCACCACGAGGTGTTATTTCAGGAGGGAAGTACCCGTGTGATACACAGAACGGACCCGTAGCAGCCCGCCTCTGCCGGCCGGTGGGCAAGCACGGTGATTAATTAACTAACGGAATCAGGCGAGCCAGCACAGTGATTAATTATCTCACGGAATCGGGTGTGCCTGCGGCTGGACCAGCCCAAGGCTCGGAAATGGAGCGCTGTGTGGGAAGTGACCTCGTGTTTGCCGCTATTGACCAGGTGCCTGCTAACAAAGAACAGCTAGGTTACAAAACAAAAACGTAGTTACGCTGGATATTTTGGGGTTCTATTTGGTGTTCTGCAGCCTTTTTTTTTTTGTAGTTAAAGTCTTTGGCCTTCTTACAGGAAATGCAAGTGCTAATTAGCGGCCCAGATTGTGTCGCACACAGTGACCCTGTGCTTGCAGCTACCCAGAATTTCTGACGCGGAGGAGAGCCCCGGGTGTGCCGCTCTCGGTGTGCCCGGTGTGCCGAGTCGGAGGCTGCTCTGTCTATGGGGGGCGGGCGGGAGAGAAAAGAGCTGAGTGAGAAGCACGCTTTGCGAGAATAGTTTTGGAGCCCCCTGGTGAGGGTTTCAGGTGCTCCCGAGCTGCTCCCCCAGCTACAGAAGAACAAGAGTATCCGCTGCAGAGATTAAATCTGACCGGGCGAGCGCTGCCTGTTCCGCAGTGTGTGGACACGGGCGTTTCGGAAGGGGTTTGGTCACGGGGGGAGCTCTGCGGGCTGGACGGGCTCCCTGGGTGTCCGCTGGGTTTATATTTTACATGTTACGTGTCTGATTGTGGTTTGTGTTTAACTGCCTGTGCAGCTGGCGTGATTGCAGCCTGGCTAGCGCCGCACTGGCAAGCCCAAAGCAGCACAGCAGTCTTTAATACACTGTAATATTATCAGTGTTTAACGGTGTGTGTTGCGATGGTTCTGCTCCTCTTATAAAGCAAATCTGATCAACCCCCAATTTAATCCGTATCTCTAGTGATATCTTATTGCTGCTATAGTTACTTTAATACTGATCAGATTAGCTTTTGTCTAAGAAGATTTGGTTTGCTCCGGTTCCTTGCAGGAGCCATCGTGTGTCCTCCTTTCAGGAGGAAAAAACAAGTAGGATCCGCAGAAAGTTGAGTGAGTTGTGGTTCCTTCTTTCTAGTCCAGGAGAGCTTTGTGAGATTTGGAGGTGTGGTTCAGGTAGCTGCAGATGCCCATATTTATTATAAACTTCGTTAACAGGGCAAAGCACGTCCTCTTTGTACATACTACCAGACACCCAGGGAGCTTCTGAAATCACGTTTTGTGAATAGTTTCCTCTCGTTTCCTGGTTATTTGTTCCATAAAAGAGAGAACAGGTCAACTATATAGTTAAGAAAGAATAATTCAGACTATGTACACAAAGCTATGAAGACAGAATGAGTGGAGTAGTTTGGTTTTTGCTGGTGCTATGTTGTGTAACAGCAGCTGTGCACACGGGAGAGCTCGATCTGTGGGAAAGCAGCTACATCTGGAGCTAAAAGTGCTTTAGCTCAGATCCACGGCTCCAAGCGATGGCCACTCGATACTCTTATCAGGTCTTTGTGCTGTGGGATTAAGAGGGGACGCATATATATTACTAATTAGAAGGCATCTGTTTAATCTCAGCAGTTACAAGGAAGGACCTGAAAATTGGCATCCTGACAGTTGGTTCTCTTTGGGGAAGCTGCTGATGCCAATAAAGATCTCCCTGGTAAAAAGGATGAATCACAGGGCGGATCTTGATTGGGTTATAAAGGGATTTCAAGATGTTTTTTGGGTGTTCTGCCGTGGTTTGATACCCGGTGGAGACGCGATCCCCGCTGAGCACGAGGCGCTGCCCGGAGCCGCTGAGCCGGGCGTGCCGCCGCTAGTGCCGCTCGTGTTCCCTGTGGGGTCACCGCCGCGGTCACGGGCTCCTGCGCGGACAGAGGTGCCGAGTGCGCCTGGGGAATCCTGCTAGGCTGCTGCTAAAGAAATCACAGTTTTGCATTGTTGGCGTTTGCTATTTGATATTGGAATACATTCTTAAATACAGGTGGCTATGCTCATAATTTTTAAGGTGCTTTTCTCAGTTTGTTTTTTTACTGCTGATTTATACTTGCTATTTATTTTGACTATGGAAATGTTAGACAAAAATTTTGAGTGATATTAGAGTTCAAAGTGAGTCAGAAAGCGGAGACGGGAACTGCTAACGAATGTACAACCCAGTGGTGGGTCAAGAAGTTCGGCAAAGGAGACAAGAGCCTTGAAGCTGAGGAGCAGAGCGGTGGCCAGCGGGAGGTGACAATGACAGCAGTCATCGAAGCTGAGCCTCTTGCAGCTGCATGAGGAGTTGCCGAAGAACTCAGCGTCAACCATCCTACAGTTGTTCGGCATTTGAAGCAGATTGGAAAGGTGAAAAAGCTCAATAAGCAGGTGCCTCAGGAGCTGCCTGAAAATAAAGAAAATTCTTGGTTTGAAGTGTCATCTTATTCTATGCAACAAGAACAAACCATTTCTCAATCAGATTGGGACACGCAGCAAAAAGTGAATTTCAGAGAACAACCGGCAACAACCAGCTCAGCAGTTGGACCGAGAAGAACCTCCAAAGAGCCCAACTCTCACCAGGAAAGAGTCACGGTTGCTGTTGGCTGCTCTGATGCCAATCCCATCCACTCCAGCTTTCTGGATCCAGGTGAAGATGTTACCCCTGAGCAGCCTGCTCAAAAAGTTGAGGGGATGCCCCGACACCCGCAGCGGCGGCAGCCGGGATTGCTCAGCAGAAAGGGCCCGCGTCTCCGCGCCATCGCTGACCGTGCGCAGCACAACCAGCGCTGCTGAAGCTGAACAGATTGGGCTGCAAAGCTTTGCCTCATCCACCGTATCCGCCTGACCCCTGGCCAACCGACTGCCCTTTCTTCAAGCATCTCGACAGCTTTTTGCAGGGAAAGCGCTTCCACAACCAGCAGGATGCAGAGAATGCTTTCCAAGGGTTTGTTTGAATCCTGAAGCACGGATTTTATCCTACAGGAATAAACAAACTTATAGGAAAAAATGTGTTGATGGTAATGGTTCTTATTTTGATTAATAGAGGTGGGTTTGCACCTGCTTATAATGACTTAAATTGATGGTGGTTTTGCACCAACCTCTCCAATCTAAGGCGTTTCCGGACTGGGCTGGTATGAGCCCTTTTGGCAACCGCTGCAAACACACAAGCCAAGAAGCCTGTGTTGGAGATGGTGCGTGAGGTCCAGCAACCTCAGGGCCAGATCTGCGGCTGATCTGAAATAAACCACCTCACGTGCTGTTTGGCTGAGCAGCTCATGCTTTTCACCTTTTTTCATGGCAATACTGAAGGTTTTATCTTTTTTGGGAGGTCCTTCGAACAGGTGCTGTCAGTGAAGCAATCATGCATATTATATTATGTATAATAAGCATAGAGGCATAAGAATAAACATCTCAAGTCCTCGGGGTGGTTTTCCCTCGCTGCAGTCTGGCCATCGCTCTTCTGCACCCAGGAGAGAATCCCAGATGTTCAGTGTTCCCAAAACACGCTTCCAATGGGAGGAATGGAGCACAGGGAGGGAGCTTGTTTAAAAGTAATTATCTTTCGCTGCATCCTATTGAGCCCAGATAGATTACCGTTGATAATTAGAGAAATGCCTTGCCCTGAGGGTTTCCGCTCTGCATTGCTGTGGTTACTGTGAAGCTCGGTGGAGAAGCTCAGTCTCTGTTGCTCCTCTCCTCGGGAGCTGTTTTGCCGGTAGCTCAGTAGTAACGCTGGTCACATCTACACACCCGCCTGCTGTGTAACTTAGTGCTGGTGCCCTTACTGCACGTCACCTGTGTTTTGTGGAAGGCATACTCCCCCTTTTAGGAGAAATCTAATTGTTTTCTTAATGTTCAAGACTTTTTTGTCATCCAAGTCATCTTTCATTCAGATTTTTGAGGTCTTAATTAATTGTGTGGCTGAAAAAAACCTCTACTGCTTCCTTTTCTGAGGGTGGGGGGCAGAAGCGAATACTCAATATTTCATATGTGTATATATATATGTATATACAGCATGGTTTATTACTGGCTTTAACATGCAGAAATGCAGAATAATCTTCATTAAACCCTTTCCTGCTGCACGTTCCCGATGGGTTTGAGGCACCTCGATGTGCTCGACTCTCCCGTGTGGGCTGATTTGGGGCGGTTGGGTGAGTCTGTTGCAGTGGCTGAGATATGGAACCGGGGTCTGGTGCGGTTTGCAGAGCGCTGGGACACATTCGGTGAATTAACAGGGGCCCGAAGCACCGGGTTTGATTTGATGTCGGTGCTGTCTCTTCTGGATGGTGCCATATCGCTGATGTTCTCAGCCAGCAGCACAAGGGGCGGGAAGAGGGGATGCAAAAGGAGGCTGTGGTTTAGGGATATCAGAAAATTAATCACATTAATGAAGAAATGAAATTAAATGAAATGTTGCTCTGCAAGCACCAACATCATGAAACTGAATAGTGGGGTTTGACTCTAGACTTACCTTTTAATACAAGACAGTGATTGCTACATTGGATAACTGTGATTCCTTAATTGCTTTTTTTTAAAGAGTTTTGTAGAAGCCTCTAGGGATTCAGAATGGAACTTCTGAACCGCTTTTGTCTCGTCTCTTGTTCATTCTGATATGTGACCAAGGGGTGACTTAGTTTGCAGAGCTCATAACGCGTATTTCTTACCCAAATAAGCTGGGTGATTGCACAAATCAGAAATAGCTTGTGCATAAATGAGGTTTGTTGCTCTGTGATTTCCAATGTCCCTTGGAGATTTTCCTGAGCCAGGAGTACAACACTCGTAGCGCTTGAGAGATCTGGATATTGTCTGTTGGATAAGCACCGCATTTATGAGCAGGTGACAACATTACTTTTTTCAATTGACATATCAAAGTGCTGTGAAAAATTTGCTTCCCAAGCCCCTGTTGGTGTCCAGTGGAGAGATCCCGGTCCCGTGGTGCGGAGGCAGAGGGGTCAGGATGTGCAGAGGTGGTTCTGTGGGTGTAAATCCCGCTGTGCTAACCCCGGGGTGACTTGTGTGCGCACCTGCCTGCTCAGTGCAGGAACTCTAGGAATGTCCTTGGCTCGAGCATCGTGTTGTGTGCAGGGACCGTCCTTGTCCGGGACATTTCCCATTGCTCTCTGTCCTTTCCCACCACCAGAATTCAGCTGTACCATTTCTTAATGTTTCCTCCAAGCCCCTGTTGTTTTATCCTAAACTAAACTGGATGTATGTTCCTCTGCGGTCCTGCTCTGCAGCTCTCTACTGCTTCTCTAGCTCTTTAATCATAAAAAATACTGTCATTACAATTCGGAATTTCCAGTAACCCCTTATTTATTTCTCATAGTTGTATTTTCCTAATGGTTCATTGTTCAAATGGACTTTATGTGTAGTAAATGAGATTTATGTGTGTTTACTCCGTGCTATTCTGGCTATGAAAACAACTTCTAAGCAGAGGAATCTAGAAGCGTGGTCTCTCGTTGATGGTGTCACAGTGAAGGTGAAACCAAGGCTGGGACAGTCCGTCCGTGTTCCTCCTGATGGAACGACTCATTATTTCAGTTAAACACGGTGCGTGCGCTCACATCAAGTGGCATCTCACTCCAAAATCAGAACAGCGAGAAGAGGAGCCGGTGTGAAAAGAACCTTCTGGAAGAAGTTGCTTTGGCCCACTGACGGGTTTGGAAAGTGTCCTTTGGGTTGACGGGTTTAGTTCTGTTCAGGCTCACGTGGAATAGCGAGATTGCTGCGTGGACGGTGGTTTAACGTGAAGCTCGGTGTGGGCTTTGGGGGCTGTGGGTCCCTCGCAGCAGCGCTGGCCAGCGATGGGGAGGTGGAATTCATTGTTTGGTGCATGGACTTTGCTCTTGTTTTATGAACAGTGAATTCATTTGCATTCATCTTGTTCCTGCTTATTTAGTAATTTTGTTTGGAATGCGAATGTGTTAGTGAAACTAATTTGTTTTGCTGTGAAAGATTTGCCCTTTAGTCAAGTTTTATTCATGAGTGAAGAGATATCCAGGCAAATAATGCACTGAAAGCTTGAGTGACATGGACTGCGTTAATCAGGGTGCTAACATGTTCATTACAATGTCCTGCAGTAGGTGCACACGATGAAATGATAAAAAGAGAAGAAGGAAGTGGGTCTGGTTTTATATCCCCTTCTCAGAAGACTTTCTAGACGGAACGATGGCAATGCTTGTGATCTTTTGAGCATACGGTCAAACCATTTGGATTTACATCCTTCTCTTTGGGAAGGAAGGATGGAGCGGGTGCACCAGCTCATGGATGTGGTGCTTTGCTCTTTTTGCACAATCAACAACCAGGTGCTGGTCTGGTTCTGGAGCTGCTGGAAAGAACATCCACATGAGCTGGGAAGGTGATATTAATCCCGTTGGGATTTTCTCACCATGCTGTCAGCAAAGCTCTGTTAGTCTTGTGAGGAGATGAGTTGTTTTGACGGTGGCACCACTCCTGTAAGGGAGGATCTGCCCTCGAAGGTGCAGGTGTCGTTTCTGCACAATTGTTTTTGACTGCTAGAGTTGGTTCTTGGAGGAGAGATGTGTGGAAGCAGCACAACCGCTTAGCTGAGTAACACATGAAATAAATCCGTGTCTCTGGCGCACCTGGGGGGAGCCCATGGGAGGGTTAGGGCGGCACAGGCTTGTCTGCCATTCTGTCCTGGTTTGTTACAAACAGGTTTCTCTTGTAGTGAATGTGCCTGTCAGCTCAAGCTTCAGATCAGCTGCATGTTCCTGAAAGCCAGATCCATGTTTGGGTAGCCATAGCAATGGAATGCGAGGTCACTGATAAGCATGGATGGACATCTCGGGAGAGGGGCAACGAGAAACTGGTGACCAAAAACTGACCAACCGAGTATAACATCCCATTCACGTGATACTTCATATCAAAGTGGGAGATCACCAGGATCTCGTCCCTTTTCCTTATGGCGACATTAGCAGAGGACCTTGCGAGTCGTCCCTGCGAACCGAGGCCAGTGACAGACTGAATCCAGCTCCGGTTGGCTGCAGAGTCCAGTCCAGGACTTCGGCTGCCGGCTCTGCAGTTGCCGGCACTTTCCAGATTGGTTTGGTACAGTTTGTATTATTTTCTCTATTTGATCAGCAGCATTAGTAAAACATTTTGAATTTTCCCAGCACTCTTCTCTCTGTCCTTCTTTCCCTCCAATCGCCTGGCCTGAGTGGGAAGGGGGAGAGGGGGCTAACAATACACCTGCCAGGGCTTTATTGTCACCCCGCAATCTAAACCCTCTACACATGGGGTGAGAGGCCAGGGTTGGTGAAAATCTGCAACAGGTCCAGCCCCGTCTCACCTGGGGGAGTTGTCAGGTGTTGTCCCGGGGCTGCACAGGGCTGACTTTGCTGGAGTTGTCCCAAGAGCTGTGCAGAAGCCTGTACAGCTGTAGCGGGTGAGGCTGGGCTGGCGGGAGCACTGTGCGGCTGTAGCGGGTGAGGCTGGGCTGGCAGGCACGCTGTGCGGCTGTAGCGGGTGAGGCTGGCAGGCACGCTGTGCGGCTGTAGCGGGTGAGGCTGGCAGGCACGCTGTGCGGCTGTAGCGGGTGAGGCTGGCAGGCACGCTGTGCGGCTGTAGCGGGTGAGGCTGGCAGGCACGCTGTGCGGCTGTAGCGGGTGAGGCGGGGCTGGCAGGCACGCTGTGCGGCTGTAGCGGGTGAGGCTGGCAGGCACGCTGTGCGGCTGTAGCGGGTGAGGCTGGCAGGCACGCTGTGCGGCTGTAGCGGGTGAGGCTGGCAGGCACGCTGTGCGGCTGTAGCGGGTGAGGCGGGGCTGGCAGGCACGCTGTGCGGCTGTAGCGGGTGAGGCTGGCAGGCACGCTGTGCAGCTCAGCCCGTGTTCTGTTGCTCTGCTGGGGTTCTGGGTTTTAAGCATTTCGGAGGAGTTTTCCCCTCTCGGAGCAGCCAGCTGTCTCTGTCCTTACGTGCGCTCTCCTTCGCTCGCCTGCAGCTCCCGTTGCGCCTGGACGTGTTTGTCACGTTCCGTCTGTGAGCTCTGCCGCTGATTTAGCCATGCTGCTCAGAGCCATGTGCTTGGGCTTTTCTTCCTCTAGGGCTTTTATTTTTGTTCCTGTTTATTCTCCCTCCTGGCGTATCAATATCACTTGTTGCAGTGCCAGGTCCTCCTTCCTTAGTAACCACTCACATCCTTGGCACTGTTATTTCACTGAAGAACCTGCTCTTTCATGAGGGTCCCTTGTTAGACTCCTGTTTGCCCGGGTTTACTCTCTAGTTGGAGAAGTGACCAGCAACGCAGCCTTAGCACTGAGGTCGCTTTTCCCGGGTGGTTGTGCTTCTTGGCATTACCTGCAGGGTGTGCGTCGCCTCACTGGTTGTGGATCATCCCAGAGAACAAACGTGACCTCTAGAGGAGTGCTCTGGTAGCTGTGAATACATGACGGATAAGCTGAAGAGCTATAAAACCTGTAAATACGCTTTGTTTGAGGACATCTGCTCAGCAAACGGGGTTAGGAGAGAGTGCCTCGGCACACGTGCTGGAGCACGCCTGCTTTTATAACTGGGTTTGTGGCATGCAGCTGGGGTCAGGCTTGTGTCAGGCGCTGTGCAACAGCACCGGGAGGCGAGCGGTGCTCTCGGCTTCCCGCACTCCCCATACAACGGGCTTCGGCTGCTTTAATCAATGAAATGTTGCTGTTCCATCCCTTGCTCCCCCCGGACTCCCGGCCAGACACTTTTGGTCTCATCGGCTCGTGTCGGTCACAGTTGGTGCCAATCGGAAACTCGGGTTTGGAGCGGAAAGATTGGTGAGCAGGTGGGGGGAAAACCCCGTGATTCAGTGTATGAGGTGATGCCCCTCTGCTGTCTGACCTGCAAGCGGCGACACAGCTTGTCACTTCTTACAGAAGAAGCAAAAACACTTAAAACTTAAAATGGCTTTTGTTGAGTCCGCTAATTAAAATTCCCAAGGCCTGTTCATTGCTGTGATAGAAAAGTACCCGGTGCATGTTCTGATCCAGTTTTGTTGGTGTGTTGAGATGCTATTAATGGTCTAAATGTCTGCAGCTACAGTATTAAGCTGCTAACATGCTAATTTGGCCAAGCACATTTATAAAAGTTTAAAACCAAATTAATGCTGTTGTGCAAACATTATCAATATACTTGTTTTAAACTCTAAAAGGAGCTACTTCATAGCTTGTTTTAAAGAGATATGTTTGAATGATGTATAAAACAGTTTCCTTGGTCTTTGTGACATTTTGCCAAAGTAAGGTTTAAGAATCCCAGAGTGTCAGGGGTTGGAGGGACCTGGAAAGCTCATCCAGTGCAATCCCCCCATGGAGCAGGAACACCCAGACGAGGTTGCACAGGAAGGTGTCCAGGCGGGTTGGAATGTCTGCAGAAGAAAAGTCTTTATAATATTTTGCTGCTTATAGATTATTTTGTACAACCGTTCAAAGTTGGATTTTGTCATAGAGGGTCCCACTCTCTCGGCTGTAGAGGCACAAATAGCGGAGCTGTGGATCAGCCGCTGAGTGCCAAGTGTTTCCTTTCAGAGCTCACTGGGCCAGGCCTCACAGAATCCACGGTGGTTTCTCGGGTGGGAGGATGTGCTGTGTGGGTGCGGGTGGGCAGAGCAGCCCCTCCGGAGAGCAGGGAGCACGGGGAGGCGCTGGTGCCCACGAGATGGCAGGAGCCGCCTTTGCTGCGCGTGTGCTGGAACCCGCTCACTCAGCGTGCTCACCGTGTTCAGCGCTTGAATGCGACCCCCCGGCCGTGGTTCTGGGAGACAGCGCTTGAATGCGACCCCCCAGCCGTGGTTCTGGGAGACAGTGTTTGAATGCAACCCCCCAGCCGTGGTTCTGAGAGACAGCGCTTGAATGTGACCCCCCGGCCGTGGTTCTGAGACAGCGTTTGAATGTGACCCCCCGGCCGTGGTTCTGGGAGACAGCGCTTGAATGTGACCCCCCGGCCGTGGTTCTGGGAGACAGCGCTTGAATGTGACCCCCCGGCCATGGTTCTGAGACAGCAGCAGAGCCCGGGTCCATGGAGATGCCGTGTGGCGCGCAGCTGCGCTCGTCCTGCATCCCAGGAGCTCCATGTCCTCGTGCTCCGCTGTTGCTCATGTGCATTCTCGCACATCCCGGGGCAAGAGGAGGATTTTGCTCGTGCAGTCTGAATTTTGCAATTGTGCAGACCGTGGAGTTTACTTTCCCAGTTATTTTCTACCTTTTGAGAATGGTATCTGATCCAATCAAGAAACCAGCCACAATCCTGACTCAGTTGTTCTGATAACTGTCAGCTCAGTGTTAATATTTTGTGCTTTACCTGAAATTGTTTAATGTTAGTTCCCAGCCACTTCCCTTCTCAGCTGGAATGAAGAGCAGCCTAATGATGGAAACTTGCCACCTGTGTAAGTGGTGAGAAGGTCACATCCTTTCGCTCGGTGAGCTGAAGTATGAAAAGTCGCCCTTGTCTCCCCACGCAAGGCGGGTTTCCCAGATCTCAGCTCTTCCTGTCCCTTCGGCAGGGGCCACTTGGAGATGGAACCCGGGGTGTCCGGCCCCTTTGTGAGGATGGTCCCGGTGGGGTCCGCAGGGCAGTGCTGGTCCCCCCGTCTCAGTTCTCCTGCCTGTCCCATCACACACCTGAGCAAACCTTTCAGCATCCTCCCTCGGGCTGTGCCGTAACCCTTCCTTAGGGACAGGCACCATGAAGGACTCCTGAACTGTTGCCGTCAGCCCTGTCCCGCTCCTGTCATAAGCTGAGCTCAACTTTAAACTAGCTGCTCATTTTTGCTCTTGTATTCCTCAATATTCCTTCTCTAGCAATTATGTGTTTCTTGTGTCAGTGTAAATGTATTTCTAGATAACTTATAACTCCTGGGTTTTGTGCTGGACTTGCCAAATTCTCTCCTGTTGCTTATTTTCTGCACGGGGCATCTGGAGAGCAGCCACAGGTTGAGCTGGGAGTGCTAAACCACGGCACCTGCTGCTGCTTCTGCACCCGCTTGTGTCTGAGCTTGTGCTTTTTGGTCAGAGCTGGTCCCGCTGCTTCTGGACCCGCTTGTGTCTGAGCTTGTGCTTTTTGGTCAGAGCTGGTCCCGCTGCTCCTGCACCCGCTTGTGTCTGAGCTTGTGCTTTTTGATCAGAGCTGGACCCGCTTCGGGAGCGCTAACAATTGCATGTCCTTACTGGGAGCATCTTTCTCTGTGTGTTCTCAAATTTCCAGTTTGGTTAATAATAATTGCAACTCTGACATAAGGTGTTTTTATGAGGCATTTGGCTTATTCAGGCCTAGTTTTTGTAAAATCCAATCGATTTCACAATGACATGCGTGGTTAAACAGGGACTGCTGGGTATGCTCAAGTGGAAGAGGAGAGTTTCTAGATCATGGAAGGAGGGGCTGGCCACTTGGGGACAATATAAGGCTGTTGTCAGAGGGTGTAGGGAGGCAACTAGGAAAGCTAAGGCCTCCTTAGAATTAAACCTGGTGAGGGGGGTCAAGGACAACAGGAAGAGCTTTTTCCAATACGTGGCAGATAAAACTAACAGCAGAGGCAATGTAGGCCCACTGATGAACGAGGTGGGTGCCCTGGTGACAGAAGACACAGAGAAGGCAGAGGTACTGAATGCCTTCTTTGTCTCTGTCTGCTCTGCCGGGGCTGTCCTGAGGATCCCGCACCGCTGAGGCCCAGAGGAAGGCAGGACAGTGGAGGAGTTTGCCTTCATTGATGAGGACTGGGTTAGAGAGCAGTTAGGCAATCTGGACATCCATAAATCCATGGGTCCGGACGGGATGCACCCGCGGGTGCTGAGGGAGCTGGCTGAGGTCATTGCTGGACCGCTCTCCATCATCTTTGCCAAGTCTTGGGAAACGGGAGAGGTGCCTGAGGACTGGAGGAAGGCAAATGTCACTGCAGTCTTCAGAAAGGGCAAGAAGGAGGACCCGGGTAACTACAGACCAGTCAGCCTCACCTCCACCCCTGGGAAACTGATGGAATGACTTCTCCTTGGTGCCATCTCAAGGCATATAAGTTGTGGAGTCTCCTCTGCAGACATTCCAACCCGCCTGGACACCCTCCTGTGTAACCTCATCTGGGTGTTCCTGCTCCATGGGGGGATTGCACTGCATGAGCTTTCCAGGGCCCTTCCAACCCCTGACATCCTGTGATTCTGTGACCTGTTAGTCTGAACCGCACCGCTGTCAGCCCGCTTGTTTCCTGCGCTGGTCCGGATCGTGAACCGCTCTGGAGCTCTTGGGGTGTCTGAGTTCCCCTTGCAACCCCCGTCCTTCCCCGAGGATGCCCAGGTGTGAATGACACCCCGTTGTGTAATTAGCCAAGGAACTTTGGAAAACTGCTCACAAGAAATGGCTTTAAAGCTTCTTGAACATTGTCTGCGACTGGCTTTGGTTGTGGTTGTTTAGTAATCGGCTTCGTTAAACAGTCTTCATTGAATCTCAAATATTTTTGTTATTACAGTAAGAAGAGAATCCCCCACTCGGTCTCTTTGCAAGCACAGGCTTGTTGGATGCTTTCTCTAACACTAAGAGCTGTGGTATACATTGCCAATAATGTATATAAGCTATTACAGTAATTTCTCTCCTTACGGTTCTTTTAAAACATCCTTGTTGTCCTTTATCTCGTTGCTGAGGGTTTCTTTATTTTCCCTTACATCTGTAACTTTCATTATTTTTTGTGTGTATTTCATAAGTAATTTCCATTGGTTGCAAGGAAATGTCTGGTTTTTATTTAGGAGAGACAGGTTTATGGTACCCGTTACTGGGAGACAGCGATCATAGAGTTTGACACCATTTCCCTGACAGGTGAGATGGGTTCGCAATGCCATAACCTGAGCCAGGTTTTACAGAAGTAACGCAGGAGTTTAACGTTTCCTGTGCCTCATAGCTGCGGTTTTCCTACAGAAACTGGATTGGGCAGTGACGTTACTTTCCTAGCACTGTGTTATTTGTATCGCGGTTCGGTTCCGTTCGTACAAATCGCCTCAGGAGTACAGGAGTAAAAGATCTGTCAAAGCTTTTGTGTCTGAAGAAGCCCCTGAGCCGGGAGAGCACAAATGAGGACAATGTTTTGGGCAGTGTCCCCTGCGTGTTTCCTGGTTTTCTTTTCTCCAAGACACGTGCTCAGGCCAGGGTGCTCAGCTCCACAGACCTTCGATTCTCGTGGTCCTTTGCAGCAAAGGTGATTTGGCCTTAGTGATGAGCAAAGACCAGTATGTGCATTCCTCTCTTTTGATAAGGTAAATAGATCAACTCCTGAAGTCTCTTACTCTAAGGCCAACTTCCATATTCTTCCATGATTCTCCTGGCTCTTTGATGAACCCTCTTTGGTTGATCAGCCTTTTCCCACAGCTGTGAAAGCCCTGTGGGACTTGCTATTGCATCAGCGGCAGCCTCAGAGCCGCGTTGGGCACCTCATCGCTCTGTACCCGCATTGCTCGTGGGCAGGGACATGCCAATGGGGTTTGGAGAGGCACAGAGTGTCGGGGGTTGGCAGGGCCCTGGAAAGCTCATCCAGTGCAATCCCCCCCGGAGCAGGAACACCCAGATGAGGTTACACAGGAAGGTGTCCAGGCGGGTTGGAATGTCTGCAGAGAAGGAGACTCCACAACCCCCTGGGCAGCCTGGGCCAGGCTCTGCCACCCTCACCACAAACAAGTTTCTTCTCCTCTTTAAGTGGAACCTCCTGTGTTCCAGTTTGCACCCATTGCCCCTTGTCCTGTCACTGGTTGTCACCCAGAAGAGCCTGGCTCCATCCTCCTGACACTCCCCCTTTCCATATTGATCCCCATGAATGAGTCCCCCCTCAGTCTCCTCTTGTCCAGCTCCAGAGCCCCAGCTCCCTCAGCCTTTCCTCACACGGGAGATGCTCCACTCCCTCCAGCATCTTGGTGGCTGCGCTGGACTCTCTCCAGCAGTTCCCTGTCCTGCTGGAACTGAGGGGCCACAGCTGGACACAATATTCCAGGTGTGGTCTCCCCAGGGCAGAGCAGAGGGGCAGGAGAACCTCTCTGACCTACTGACCACCCCCTTCTAACCCACCCCAGGTACCATTGGCTTCCTGGCCACAAGGGCCCAGTGCTGGCTCATGGTCACCCTGCTGTCCCCAGGACCACCAGGTCCCTTTTCACTGCTCTCCAACAGGTTGTTCCCTGCTCACACTGGACAAGGGCTGAGGGTGATCCCAGGGGATCAGGTCAGACCGAGGTGGGCGCAGGAGCTCCAGAGCTGTGGGTCTTGGTGATGTTGCTGCACAGGGAGGATGGAGAAGTTCCCCTTCCCCAAATGCTGCTCCAGACAGACCTCAGGGGCATCTGCCAACGGCATGTGCGAAACAGTTTAAACCAAGTTAAACATAAAGGCAAAGTGCTTGGTCGCTCTAGTGCCTGTAAAGTATATGCAGCTGCTTTTAAATAATATCAAATTGCAATAGTGTTGATATTTATGGATCTTAACTGTAAATGTTAAAATACATATGTATTATGCATTAGAAAAGGGGAAGCAATGTCTGTTTTGTCGGAGGGATCAGTTTTTTGGTGCTGCTTTCTGTTTTCGTCGCTTAGGAGACGTTTTGATCTCGCAGAATGCAGGAATCTTTAGTGATGCTAATGCTTGTTCCTAACACAACAGGAATTATAAAGCCATTAACAAAGTAGATGCTGTCTACCTGCAGATTAGTCATTGGCAAGCACTTAAAACAATTTAAAATTGGTGTTGCGGTGTTTTATTTTTAGTGCATCATTTTACAAGTCGCTCGGATGTTTGCCCAATGCATCCACTCGCTCGAGCGTCGGTCTGAGAGCTCATACAATCTGGTTTAGGTCCAAATCACGTTCAAGGTTTTCAGATTCCCCGTTTTTCCCGTTTCCTGTGAAGAGCTGTGCAGCAGCTCCGTGCAGCAGGATGAGCGTCTCCGAGCAGCCGCTGCCCGCCTGTTCCTGTTGTGCATCGGAGCCCAATCCCAGAGCGCTCAGGGTGTCTCCCGGCTCCCATCCCCAGGCAACCGGTTTCCTACTGAATTTTAGTTCTTTCGTGCCTTTTCCAGAGTGAAGTTGCTGATAAACGTTTGGTGTTGCTCGGTGTGAAAGCGGGAGGCAGCAGAGAAACTTCCCAATCAATAGACCATAAATCATTGCAGTCAATAACTGCATTCAGGCCATAAACAGAAGTGAGAGTCAGAGAGCTGTTTGGTGACCCAAAAGCAGCCAGCCTGGCCTGAAACTCCCGGGGCAGCCTGATTTACCAGTTGAACTAATCACGGTGGGTACATGCGGCTTCAGCGGGGCTCAACTTTGGCTGCTTGAGCAATTGTACACCTGTGCTGTCTGCAAACATGCAGGTGAGCGTGTATTGAACAGCCCTTTAGCTGGGGACTGCTGTGCTGCCTGCGCTGGTGTGCACAGCCCGGGCAGCCTTTTCAACCAGCCCCTCTCGCATCGCTGTTCCGCGGGCTGAGCAAACTGCACCCCAAAGCAAGGCCGAGGGGTTCTGTGGCGTCTGCTGCTGAGAGCCTGTCTCAAATTTCACTGCCATCGGGATTATAAATCTACACATTTCCAGCCTAGATTTGTGGCTGTTTTATACCATTTACTATGTTGCAAGTGGTTTTGCCTTTTAGTTCGGACAACTTTTCTCCCTCCCTGATGTTTGTATCCCTGAATACACTGGGGAAAAGTGAAGTGCCCCCTGCCAGCCCTTCCCGTGGCACGGTGCTGGTTTTGTGGGGTTTGTTTTGCTCTTTCCTGGCTGACACAAGCCGAGCTGCCGGAGCGGCGTGCGGTGCAGGAATTGCTCACCCGCAGGGCTTTGCTGGATGACAGATGGGGTGACCCTGCTCCCCAAGCTCAGGAATCCCGCCAAAGCCTTTGCTTTAAAGGATGGAGCTGGCCCTGACAATTCCCACCCCGTGCTTTGTCTGGTGTACTTGCTGTTGGTTTTCTGTCATTTGCAAGGTCTAAACCCGCTGGGTTTAGTAGGTCACAGAGGTTCTCCTGCCCCTCTGCTCTGCCCTGGTGAGAGGGTGGCGCAGATCCCTTGTTGAGTACTTCCCCTAATAGGTAGTGCCTAATTATTTGCCTGCTTGGAATGTGAGATGATTAAGCCATTGTGTGTCTATAAAGGGGTGTATATGCCACCGCTTTTGTTCTTCCCCTGAAGTACAGGATGAACTGCGGCAAACTGATATAAGTGGCTGAAGGTGACTGTAGAATCACAGCTGGTTTGGGTTGAGGGGACCTTCCCAGCTCCCCAGTGCCCCCCCTGCCATGAGCAGGGACATCTTCACCAGCTCAGGTTGCTCAGAGCCCGTCCAGCCTGGCCTGGAGTGTCCCTAGGGGTGTAAATGTTGGAATGGTTGGAGCCCAGAACAGACATCAGTGGCATCCCAAGGGCGGTCCTGCTGTCTCGGGTACGTGCCTGGTCTCAGATATGCGGTACGTGGCATCTCAGAGCTCTTGGGCATGGCCTAAGCCAGGAAAAGCCTCGCCTGCATAATTCTCTGCCATCAAAGCTCTGCTAATTGAAAGTGGAAAAAAAATATCTATTTCTCGCAGTTTTTGAAATGAAGAGCTAGTAATTTCACTCTCTCTTGGAGTGTTACTCTAGTGGTTATGAAATTTAGCTTAATCTGCATTAATACTGCCTTTTAGCATTGGTTTAGGAAAGAGCCCAAAAACCAACATTGAGCTCCAAAGAGCTATTATAGAACAGTCACAGGCAAAGTGCTGGAGATCCTTCTTTTATAGAGAATAATAAATGTTAATGTAGTCCTTAGCATTTCAATGTCATGATTAAATATTCCAGAGTCTTATTAATTGAATATTTTATATTCCTGCAAATGGCCTTGATCCGCACAACAGCATACTAATTCCAAAGCGCCATTTGAAGGGAAGGGAGAAAGAACATCTTCAAATTCCTTGAAGGGAGCAGTGCAAACAAGCCTTTTTGAAATGAATGAGGCATTGCGCTCTTTGGCAATTTACTTTGCATGAAGCAGCTATGTGGGGAAAATGTAAATATGTTTGGGGGGGGGAGTGAGGTCCTGGGGCCCTGTGGGTGGTTGGCATTGGCACTGCACAGAGCAATGGGAGCAATGGGGTATGTGGGAGAATGAACATTCTGCAGGTAGCAGCCGCGGCTCCTTTCAGACAGCAGCATTGCCATTCCTGACTGGGAGATATTAATCTTGTCCCTCATATTACCCCATGTTACAATATAAAGAAGTATCAGGCTTCTATTCTCCTGAAGTCGTAAAGAGTTAGAAGTTAATTACAGTCTCCCAAAGCGAATTCACCGCCCTGTTCGGGGGATGATGTTAATTTTCTCCTCTGGAAACGACTGCCCGGTGCCATTGCGGGCGGAGTGGGATGAAACGTTCTCTCCTCAGCAGTGGTTTTGCTGGCCGAGCTCCTCGCGGTTGAGACGGACAAACAACATGGGCCAAGTTCTACCAGGATGAAAGTAGTAGATGCCGTTTATTGCCACAAGTGCATTTTCATACAGTTCTACCAGTTCATGTGTCTCTTCACTATTGGTTACAAGTTACAGCACTAACATCTCCTTGGCTAATTTTGCTGTTGTCCATGTTATTCCTCTACTCTCTTCTCTCTCACGGGTACAACTTGATCTCTCCGGATACTCCCTTACTCCCATCCTTCTCAAGGGTAAACCTTAATATGTTCAAGGCTGATCTCTGTTCCCGTACTCTCTGTCAAGGATTCCACAGACCCGCTGCAGTTTCCCACAGCCGCCCTCGTGTCCCAGTGTGCACCAGCCGTGGCCTCGCGCCTCGTCTTTTTTGGGACCGTGACACTTGCATGTCCCGTTCATTAACCAGCTCTGTTGTTTTCCTGCTAGCAATATTTTCCTTCCTGTAGTAGAGGGGTGATAATTTCTTTGCCAAAACCTAAGTAGCCCAAATCTGCGGCAAGAAGTTTTCCTTTCTAGTTTATATTTGTTGTCTACAAAAACCTGTGTTACTTTCAAGTTTACAGTGATAACATGAAGTTCCCAGCAGTGAGGGGGTTTGGAGACACCCGTTGCTGCTGTGCTGGGCTCAGTGCAGCACCCGTGTGCTGTTGCTGCTGTTAAGCACACGCCATGTACACCTGCTGGCAGCGGTTTGCTGTTCCCGCTCCTTAGGTACAACCGTGCAAACAGCGACACCTCGGTTTCCTTGTGCTTCGCTCACTCTTGTAGAACATCACAACTCCGTGCTTACCCGGCAGAGCTTTAATGCAGCATGACAGCAACTCTGCATTATGATAAATATATCTTGCTTTACTTCACTCTGTTCCCTCTTCCTCACGTGCTAACAATAGTAGTAAATAAATAATAAATAAATAAGCCATTGAGGTTCTGCAAGAGGCAGCCACTTCTGACAGAGTGATCTGCTGCTTCCGTGCAGTTGTGGTTCGTCAGTCCTAATTTGGCCCTGCACTAATCAGTCTGGACCACAGACCTTTATCCAATAAGCCCCTGACAGTGCAGAACGGCAGCAGGATGGAGCTGCGGGGCAGCGGGGGGAGCGGGAGGCGGTTGCCCCCGCCCGGCTCTCCCAGCATGGGAATCCGGGCACATGGAGCCGCCAGTCACTTTCACATAAAACCGGTGAATGAGAATAACATACAGAAGTGTTTCTACCAGCTTGCTGTCCCATGAGACTGAGCGCTGTCGGCATGTTTTTCCGTTCTTTCTCCCTCCTCTTTAGATAAAATCCGAGTTCACTGCAGCGCTTTTCAGATGACGAGAAGAAAACCTGTTAATAAAATTATTTCCAAGGGACATTAGCATCTCAGCTGGCTGGAGATCAGTTGGGCCTGCGGCTTAGACAGTGTGAGAGAAAATCAGTGTGAGAAGAGACAAGCACTAATGCAGTAAGGAGGAGAAGAGCCGCTGTGGGTTGCTATGGCTACTGGGGACCTCTTGCTCCGCATCCCTGGGATGTCTCCATCCCAGCGGGGCTGTGTGTGCCGGGGCTGTGTGTGTGTGCCGGAGCCGTGTGCGTGTGCTGGAGCCGTGTGTGTGTGCCAGAGCCGTGTGCATGTGCTGGAGCCGTGTGTGCTGGAGCCATGTGTGTGTGCCGGAGCCGTGTGCATGTGCTGGAGCCGTGTGCGCCGGAGCCGTGTGCGTGTGCTGGAGCCATGTGCGTGTGCTGGAGCCGTGTGTGTGTGCCAGAGCCGTGTGCGTGTGCTGGAGCCGTGTGTGCTGGAGCCGTGTGTGTGTGCTGGAGCCGTGTGCATGTGCTGGAGCTGTGTGTGCCGGAGCCGTGTGTGTGTGCCGGAGCTGTGTGTGCTCACTGCAGCACCGTTGTGACCACGAGACCGGCGGGTTCCGGAGCAGCTTGGTTTCAGGGAACAAATTCCACTGACCCATGGTTGTCGGTGCTGTTGTGAGCAGCTGCTGGGGATGGAAGCACCTCTGTTGGGTTAGAGGAGAATGGTGTACAGAGGGACTGCCTTGCTTATGGGCAAACCAGCGCCTCCCAGGGGATGTTTCCCCCAGGTGAGGCTTTATTCTCATTCCTGCTGCCCTACATAAGCCTGCGCTTTCCCCTGCCCCCCAGCTCAGCTCAAAGCCTTTGTCTAGCAAAGCGCCCCCTGCAGCTCTGAGCTCGGGGTGCTCTGTGCCCCACACGGGTGTTACTGGCCACACAACGCCGTGCAGCGCCAGAGCCGGGACTTTCTGAGGAACTGGCTCAGGTGTCTTTGTTAGAGTGGGACACAAAAGGACACGGTGCTCACTGGTGAGAACCTTCCTTCGGTTCTGGCTTTGGAGTCCTGGGGGAGTCCCTCTGCACCTTGAGGCTGAGGGAGCTGGGGCTCTGGAGCTGGAGAAGAGGACACTGAGGGGTGACTCATTCCTGGGGATCAATATGGAAAGGGGGAGTGTCAGGAGGATGGAGCCAGGCTCTTCTGGTGACAACCAGTGACAGGACAAGGGGCAATGGGTGCAAACTGGAACACAGGAGGTTCCACTTAAATATGAGAGGAAACTTCTCCATGGTGAGGGTGGCAGAGCCTGGCCCAGGCTGCCCAGGGGGTTGTGGAGTCTCCTTCTCTGCAGACATTCCAACCCGCCTGGACACCTTCCTGTGTAACCTCATCTGGGTGTTCCTGCTCCATGGGGGGATTGGACTGCATGAGCTTTCCAGGGCCCTGCCAACCCCTGACGCTCCGGGATTCTGTGATTCTCTGAGCCTGTTGTTCGTGTGCCAGGTCACCCTGCTGAAGCAACGGGCTTAGCAAAGGCAACTGGTTCTTTGCTGTGCCACAACGTCCTGCCTGGCTGTGGGAAAAGCCACCCATCGTTCGGGAGCTCAGACACTCCTGAATGGCTTCTCAGCACCTCCCAGCATTTTACATACAATATTTTACAATCATTCTGTCCTCCACTCCAAGTTGATGTGTTTTAGAAGAGTGAGCAGTAAGCTTAGCTTTCTGTACTGGTTTTATATCCTGGCTAGCATTTTAATTTTATTGTCAACATTTACCCTCGCAGTGTTTTGTGGTGGACAGCTTGTCCCGGTTACAGGAGGGCGCTCTGCGCTGCTATTTGTGTGGAGAATCACCGGTACACAGCCTGTGATTTCAGCGCTGCTGGCACTGATCTGTCCTCGTGGTGCTGCGGGGGAGTCGCTGTACCGGGGCGTCATTCACAGACCTGGAGCAGACTGGGCTTTACTGGGAGATGCTCCTCAGACTGGTCTTCACCAGGAGATGCTCCTCAGACTGGGCTTTACCAGGAGGTGCTCCTCAGACTGGGCTTCACCAGGAGGTGCTCCTCAGACTGGGCTTTACCAGGAGATGCTCCTCAGACTGGGCTTCACCAGGAGATGCTCCTCAGACTGGGCTTTACCAGAAGGTGCTCCTCAGACTGGGCTTTACCAGAAGGTGCTCCTCAGACTGGGCTTTACTGGGAGATGCTCCTCAGACTGGGCTTCATCAGGAGATGCTCCTCAGACTGGGCTTCACCAGGAGATGCTCCTCAGACTGGGCTTCACTGGGAGATGCTCCTCAGACTGGGCTTTACCAGGAGATGCTCCTCAGACTGGGCTTCACTGGGAGATGCTCCTCAGACTGGGCTTCACCAGGAGATGCTCCTCAGACTGGGCTTTACCAGGAGATGCTCCTCAGACTGGGCTTCACCAGGAGATGCTCCTCAGACTGGGCTTTACCAGGAGATGCTCCTCAGAGCTGGGGCGGTGGCTCCATGGGCTGTGTTTGTGCTGCTAAAACACAGATCTAAGCATCTGTGTTTTCGGTGCTGGTAATACCAATGGGATACTGTCTTATGAAAAACAAGTAAAGAAAGAGTATCCCCGTGTCCTGAGGGGATGTTAATCTGTAAACTAATTGCGAGCAAATGTAGATTTCTGGACTTTCTTTCTCGTCTCAGCATCCTCTAATTAATTCTTGTTGCTCCCTTCTCTTTCGTAACTCATTTTTATTAAATCCAGCATCTGTTGTCTGTTTGGAGTTGATTAAAAACACTCTTTAATCTTTTTTCTAAAATAGTTGTTAAATTTCCAAAAGAAGCCATAGCACTGCAATATCCCTCCTCTTTGTTCCTGCTGCAGGCAGGAGGAGCTCAGGTGCAGCACATTTTGGGAGCTGGAGCAGGAGCCGGAGCAGGAGCCAGAGCAGGAGCCAGAGCAGGAGCCGGAGTAGGAGCTGGAGCAGGAGCTGGAGCAGGAGCCGGAGTGGGCACTGGAGCAGGAGCTGGTGCAGGCGCTGGAGCGGGTGCAGCTCAGCCAGGCTGGGCCTGCGTGCTGCGCATTGCACAGCATTCAATATATTAAATATATGCTGTTAGATACACCCGTGTTAGCGCTCAGGGTGTTGGGGGCTGGTTTGCTCTGCTGAGACATTTGTTCAGAGCTAGTCTGGATTCTTCTAAATGCTCTAGTGGTATTTTCACACCCTCTTGAGAAGTCCCGCATCCCCCAAGTGCTAAGATGGGCTTTGGTAATCCAGCGCTTTGTTAAAACTGGAGTGGTCAGACAATCAGAATAATTTTGGTTGGAAGAGACCCTCGAGATCATCAAGTCCAATCGTTGCGCACGCTGTGGAGATGTCATTGACACCTGCTCCCAGAGCCCGGCTTACACGGGCTGTTGGGACCGTATCATACCACAGATGTTCTGTGTAGGGCTGGATTGTACAGTGAACTACTGCATAACAATTTATTACAATACCAATATTAATTGTGTTTAATGACGTTGCGTTGAGGCATGGAATGACCTTACAACCCTTGAAGTTATAAGGAAGGTATGCATTTATTTACGACACCAGACACACGGGGAATCGTTTCACCTAATGCGTGTGTAAAATTACAGTAGGTGTGAGCTTGGTTAAATGCAGTGAAGTGTTACATATTCATGACAGTTCTAGGAACGCCTGTACACATTCATAACCTGTCCCCGGAAGGCGGTTCTTATTACAATGAGTTCAGGAGACATTTCCATAGTCTGCACCTCCGGCTCCTCCTGGTTGTGACCGCAGTGATCGTGACCCCGGGTCCTCTGCTCTGTACACGCTCACCTTTGGTCAGTGTGATGAGTTGGTTGGACTCAGACTGCTGAGCTGGTTAAACTGGCGTGTCTCCTGTCCTGTGCCCAAGTCTCTGTTCTCTAGTTCACCCAAGGATGCACCAAGGATTATTATCTTTGCAAGGATCAGCGAACTCCTGTTTCTCGTACAATAAGTTACACAGAGCTAAGCAAGGCTCGGCAATAGTGATGTGGGTTAAAGGGTTGGCCCTCTAAGTGTCTTTAATGATGTGGGTAGGGTTAGTTCTTTAAGTGCCAAGTGTTAGGTTTTTTAAGTGTTAATGAGTTAATTGTCAATTCCCTGTATCATTCCCCCCTTTTCTAAAAGGTTAGTAAATTCTTTTACTAATGTGATGATTATTTATCTATGTTTTATCTGGCCACAGGTAAGAAGGCTACTTCTACCTGAAAAAACCCATCTCTATCCTTAAACAGATTTTTAATGTTAATGCAAAAGTCAGGTGTTTGTCTGCTGCGTTGCTGAGCTCTTTTGGGGCAGCTGACAACCGTATGGCTGGTGCTCCGGCAGAAATGGCATCTTCTGGGCTGCGACGGGAGCTTGCATTCTTTGGCGTGGTGACCCCGCTCACTGCAGCCGTAGCATTTGTCTTCTCTTTTGGGTTTCTTCTTGCTGAGGTAGTAAGTGCCGCCCGGACTGGTCACCCAGAAGGACCAAAAGTTAGTTAACTCAAAAGTTAGTTAATTGTCAATTCCTCGTATCAGCACAGGGCTCGTGCGAGGGGTGGGTAAGAACTAGCAATAGAGACAAAGGAGGTTCTGAAATGTTAGTCTTTCAGCTGCCGCAGAAGGGAAGGTTTCTGTTCTGAGAAGCGATGGGTGGTCATTTTGGGAAGCAGTTTTGCTCGTGAGAGGTGTCTTTTGCCATAAGGAGAAGGCGTTTGTTCCCACAAGTGCTCAGCACTCCTCTGGTGGTGCCCGTTCGGTTCCTCACAGCGATCCCTTCCGGCGAAATTAAGGCATGAACTATCATTGGATTGATACAGATGCTGACAGATCCGATCTCTGTTCTCCTTCCGAGAGCATCCCTTGGGAGATCTCTGTCCTCGGGGCTGACGAGGTCAGTTGGGCACACAGCAACCTTCCCTCACAGCTGTGCAGGATTTCGGAGCACTGAGGCTTCATGGTGGATGCTTTTCTCTGAAATTATTGCTCTGTACACCCCTGAAAGCTCAGTTGACCTCAGCTGTCACTCACTGCGTTTCCTTTAAGCAGAAGGAGCAGTAGAAAGAGCCGAGGAGGCAGGAATGTGGCGTTGTGTTCTCTCGGCAGCCCCAGACGCAGGCAGGGCTGCCTCACACAGACTATTTTCACCTTGTTTCGCGGTGTGCTGAAGGATGCTGGTCCTCCTGAGGGTATCCGCATGGCTGCCTCATGTTAATTGTGCTAGTCTGGCTCCAAGCTGAAGTTTGTTTTGCTAACTGGCATTGCACCCTCAGAGCTGCTCAAGGAAGGGAGCCGCCAGGGACCAGCCCTTACAGCCCCACACTTGTGGGTCTGGGGGCTGCAGGGGAGGTGACAAACCCTGTTCTGTCCTGGCGGCTGGTGGCTGTTGGGGACCCATGTCCTCGCTGTCCTTGGGGATACGAGGGTGTCACAGGGAAAACATGGAGGGTGACAGTACAAGTTGGGGAAAGACCTGATGGAGAGCAGTGCAGGGAAAGGGACCTGGGGTGCTGGGGACAGGAGGGTGACCATGAGCCATCACTGGGCCCTTGTGGCCAGGAAGCCAATGGTATCTGGGGTGGGTTAGAAGGGGGTGGTCAGTAGGTCAGAGAGGTTCTCCTGCCCCTCTGCTCTGCCCTGGGGAGACCACACCTGGAATCTTGTGTCCAGTTGTGGCCCCTCAGTTCCAGCAGGACAGGGAACTGCTGGAGAGAGTCCAGCGCAGCCACCAAGATGCTGAAGGGAGTGGAGCATCTCCCGTGTGAGGAAAGGCTGAGGGAGCTGGGGCTCTGGAGCTGGACAAGAGGAGACTGAGGGGGGACTCATTCCTGGGGATCAATATGGAAAGGGGGAGTGTCAGGAGGATGGAGCCAGGCTCTTCTGGTGACAACCAGTGACAGGACAAGGGGCAATGGGTGCAAACTGGAACACAGGAGGTTCCACTGAAATCTGAGAAGAAACTTCCTCCTGGTGAGGGTGGCAGAGCCTGGCCCAGGCTGCCCAGGGGGTTGTGGAGTCTCCTTCTGTGCAGACATTCCAACCCCCTGGACACCTTCCTGTGTAACCTCATCTGGGTGTTCCTGCTCCATGGGGGGATTGCACTGGATGAGCTTTGAGGTCCCTTCCATCCCTGTCACTCTGTGCCTCTGTGACACCTCAGCTGGTGTTCCCAGTGATCCCCGTGCAGTGTCCCATTGGTCCGGCTGCAGTTCAGCTGTCCTGCTGTCACCACGCACGCACTGACTGGCTTTGTGAGGGACACTTCTCTGCCCCAGAAGAATTGCTGGGCCCATAGGGGATGTTTTCTAACTTGTTTTTTTGCAGAGCTGAGGTAGGAAACTGGAAACAGCCCCTTCTCAGTGCTGTGTATTGTCTGTGCTCGGGAGCGCGGCAGATGGGCTGGCGGCACTGCAGCTGGGCGACCGTGGATGCCGGCTCGGTCCCCTGCACCGGCAGGAGGGTCTGGTTCATGCTCTGTGCGTGCCAGTGATCCTGAGGGCACAGCCAGTCACCTCATGCATGAAGACACGTGTCTTTTGGCTGAGTGCTTGCTTTCTGCATTATCCTCTGTGAAATGAATACAAGAATCACGTTCCTTTCTCGTGTTGGTTGAGATTGACTGTGTGTGTTTCAGTCCTCGGTGCTGCAAAACCGGGAGCTGAACCGTCGCTGTGGTGACAGTGAACATGCTTTGGAGTGAAATGATGATGATGGAACAAGTTCTTCTGTTTTGTTTATCCGCTTGGGCTGCCAGTTATGCCTCATCGAACCACGCCAGGCTGTGCACCGAAGACACAGAGCCATTCCCAAACTAAACGTGAAGGGGCTGGTTTGAATTTCCACGAGCTCTCTTGTCAGCTTCTCCTGCTCTTCCCTCAGCAGAGAAACCAGCGTTCATTGGGGTGTATTTGGTGTGTTCCCCTGGTGCCGGCACGCCTGCGAAAACATCACCTAAGCTGCAGTAATGACACTTTTTCTTCCAAGGTCTTTATTCACAGTGACATCTGGCATGATAAGGAGATTGTTTCCTCCCTACGTTCTCCTCATCTCAGTGCATTCTCTCTCCCCAAACCATTTGGGATACCTGTAGGAAATGATCAGAATATCACAAATATGTTTATCACTGAAGGCTGGGAAACAGCTGTAAAAGCAGCAAGAGGAGCCGTGGGAGCGCGTAAGGATGGAGAGAGAATGGAGGGAGAGCGGTGCAGCAAATGCTCGGTGTGGAACAACACTGTCCTGGAGCCTTTCTGCAGCCTGGCTCACAGCAAAGGTAACACAAGAGCCCAGTGCTCCCGGTGGCGATAAGTGACATGACTGAGGGTATTTGTACCAGCTCAATAAGATAAGCAAAGTTCTATTCGCTCGCTACAAGGGTGACAAAGTAAGTTTCTCTTGATATTCAATTTCTACACCCCCCCTGCTGCGTGTAAGGAATTATAAATGTGATTAACAGAGACTGGTGTGACAAAATGACAGCTTGGGCGTGCTAAACTGCTGAACGGTTTTGTGTGCAATCAGCAGGTCAAAAACCGTGTTGTTGTGCAAGCTGGGGTGTTGAGCTGCCCGTACCGACTGTTCTCCCTGGAAAACACAGGCGAAGAGCTCCTCTTGTTGCCATGAAGAAAAAATAGTGGTGTTGTTCAAAGTGCCCAATAGGCTTCCAAATTGTTCCACTGAGAAGCAGGAAAAGAAATATGTATTGTAAAACGAACTTAATGTGGTCTGGCGCTAGAACTCCTCATGGCGCAAGGATCAGGAAGAAGCACAATGGTCATCAAAAGCCTGTGATAGCTCCAAGCTGTGAACGAACAGTCATTTCTGTCTCGGTGAGATCCGTGTTGCCTGGGAAGAGAGTTATTTTGGCAATGGCACAATGTAATGGCCAGTTTATTGTTGGAAGAGCCCTGTGGTGCAGGTGCCCAGACCTTTACAGGACTCGCCATCTGCGGTTCCCACCGCACCCTGCAGGTCCAGGGCCACTGACCTTGTGCTCAGCATCTTTTAGAAGTGTGACCATGTCATCTAGTGAAGCAGCGCCAGCACGTGTCACTGCCTGTGCCACCGTCTCATGCTGCCATTCAGTATTTGGGATGCCTTTGTTTTGCATGTATTTGGAAAACTTAAGTTTACATCTGAAAACTTCTTTTCCTGGCTATTGCAAAGTATTTTGAACATCCCAGTTTCACTCCAGGTCAAAGGGGTAAGACTCGGCAAAGGGTTACTGTTTGTCCTGCTGCTTTTAAGAGGCAATTGTTGCACTGGAGCTGAAAGGGACCTGGAGGTACTAATTGACAGGCAGCTCAACATGAGCCAACAGTGTGCCCAGGTGGCCAAGAAGGCCAATGGTGTCCTGTCCTGTATCCAAACCGGCGTGGTCAGCAGGACAAGGGCAGTGATCCTTCCCCTGTACTCTGCATTGGGGAGGCCACACCTGGAGTGTTGTGTTCAGTTCTGGGCCCCTCAGCTCAGGAAAGAGATTGAAGTGCTGGAGCGGGTCCAGAGAAGAGCAAAAAGACTGGGGAAGGGACTTGGACACAAGCCCTATGGGGAGAGGCTGAGGGAGCTGGGCTTGTTTAGTCTGGAGAAGAGGAGGCTTACAGGTGAGCTCAGCACTCTCTAGAACTGCCTGAAGGGCAGTTCGAGCCAGGTGGGGATTGGGCTCTTCTCCCAGGCTTTGTGACTTGGGAATCGGTGAGCATGTGTTTGCTTTGTGACTCGGGATTCGTCAAGGCGGTGGCGGTGACGGTGGCGGTGACGGTGGCGGTGGTGGTGGCGGAGGTGGTGGCAGTGGCGTCTCACAGGGTCCACACTTTCAACTCTGCTTTGTCCCAGTGATATTCTGGTTGGCTTTTCAGCAAAACCAAATCCTAGATCTTGAGATGGGCACAGCTTAACACTGTTCATTCCTAGGTGTTTGACCACTGCAGGGTTTTGACCTTGTACATTGAAGACTATCTCTTTATGACCATTAAAGCCACTAATGAATGCAATCCCATTCTGCTCAGCCTTGCAGAATATGATCAGGGTGTTACAGAGCTCAGCTACTGCTAATGAGGATGCGGTAATTAATGGCTGTCTTGTCTGAGCCAAGTGGGAAAAATTCAAGATCATGAAGGAAGCGACACAAGAGTATCAGAATACAGGACCTGGACTTGAGGAGAGCAGGTTTTGGTCTATTTAGGAAAGCGGCAGGTGAGATCCCATGGGAGGCAGCGCTGGAGGACAAAGCAGCCCAAGGAAACTGCAGGTCTGTTGGATCACCCTCAGGCACGAGAACTGTCCATCCCATCCTCAGGAAGAGGAGACCCAGCAGGAGATGAGACCAGCGGGGCTGAGCAGGGGATGAGCGGTAAGAAGCTGCATGAGGAACTCGTGGGCCGGTTCTGGATGGGGTGGGTGACTTGGTGACACTGATGAGGCTGGGGCGCTCCAGACCTTCTTTGCTCCTGTTTTACTAACAAGGGCCCTGGGCCTCTGTGCTTTGTGAGGGTCTCAAGGAGGAGAAAATCTACGAGCAGTGTTATCCACTATCTGCTCAGGGATTGCTTGTGAAACCTGGTCCTTACCAGTCCATGTGTCCAAAGGTGCCGAGAGAGCTGGGTGGGCCTTGCAAGGTTGCTCTCTGTCATCTCTGAGAAGCTGTGATCAAGTCGTGATCTAGTCATGCAAGTAGAGAGACAGATGTTGTATTCGTCTTCAAGAAAGGCTGAAAGAACAATGCAGGGAACTGTCCCTGGGAAAATGAGGCAGTGAGCTATCTCAGACTGCACATCTTGGCACATGAAGGAGAAGGTGACATTATGCCTGACCAACCTGGTTATTTCCTATGATAAAATGACTGCATGTGCCCATAAAAGGAGCACAGTGAATGGCAGTTACCTTGACGTTAGCAATATTATTGACATGATATTCTTCTGTCCTACAAGATTTGTGTTGCCAAGTTGGACGTTATGGTCTGGGAGGGTGGATAAACAGTTGAGTGACAGCCTGGTTGTCTGTGGGACTCAGAGGGAGGTGTTGGTTCTGGGCTGTGCTCCTGTGGGCTCAGAGGAACAGGCTGCACAGAGACCTTGCACACAGAATCACAGAATCCCAGGATGTGAGGGTTGGAAGGGCCCTGGAAAGCTCATGCAGTGCAATCCCCCCATGGAGCAGGAACACCCAGATGAGGTTACACAGGAAGGTGTCCAGGGGGTTGGAATGTCTGCAGAGAAGGAGACTCCACAACCCCCTGGGCAGCCTGGGCCAGGCTCTGCCACCCTCACCAGGAACAAGTTTCTCCTCAAATTTAAGTGGAACCTCCTGTATTCCAGTTTGCACCCATTGCCCCTTGTCCTGTCCCTGGTTGTCACCAGAAGAGCCTGGCTCCATCCTCCTGACACTCCCCCTTTCCATATTGATCCCCAGGAATGAGTCCCCCCTCAGTCTCCTCTTGTCCAGCTCCAGAGCCCCAGCTCCCTCAGCCTTTCCTCACACGGAACTGTCTGCATCCTTGAAGGTTTTCAATAACTGACAGAATAAAGCTTTGATCAACCTGGTCCCACCACCTGGCCCTGTCTTCAGTGGGAGGCTGGACTAGAGACCTGGGTTAATCTGTGATCTGCGATACCCATCCATCAATCAGCGTACTACATATGCGACAGGGCTCTAGGTAAGTTGTACAAGACAGGAGCTGTCCTCAAATTTTAACATTTGATTTATGACCTTAGTGAAGTTTCTTTATGAAAAACTTGACCTCGACACTTGCAGCCTTGTGACCTTTCCAGGTGCTGCACAGCTCTGTGCCGCCCCTCAGACAGCTGTGAGCACATCTGCTGGTCTGTGCGACAGGCATGGACAAGCTTCCCTCCGAACAGCCCGTGGTGACATACGTGTTGTGGTGAAGGTTTCATTGGAATCATGCGACACGGCTGAGACATCTAGATCCATATATTGCTGGGAGAGCATCCTTCCTCAGCATTCCAGCCCGTGCCCCTTTCTATAGACCAGCCTGGTTGTCGAGGGTTTGATTGCACGGTAACAATAAAACCCTGGCAGGTGTATTGTTAACCCCCTTCCCACTCAGGCCAGGTGATCGGGAGGGAAAGAAGGACAGAGAGAAGAGAGCTGGGAAAATTCAAAATGTTTTACTAATGCTGCTGATCAAATAGAGAAAATAATACAAACTGTACCAAACCAATCTGGAAAGTGCCGGCAACTGCAGAGCCGGCAGCCGAAGTCCTGGACTGGACTCTGCAGCCAGCCGGAGCTGGATTCAGTCTGTCACTGGCCTCGGTTCGCAGGGACGACTCGCAAGGTCCTCTGCTAATGTCGCCATAAGGAAAAGGGACGAGATCCTCGTGATCTCCCACTTTTACATGAAGTATCACGTGAATGGGATGTTATACTCGGTTGGTCAGTTTTTGTCACCAGTTTCTCGTTGCCCCTCTCCCGAGATGTCCATCCATGCTTATCAGTGACCTCGCATTCCATTGCTATGTCTACCCAAACATGGATCTGGCTTTCAGGAACATGCAGCTGATCTGAAGCTTGAGCTGACAGGCACATTCACTACAAGAGAAACCTGTTTTTAACAAACCCAGGACACTGCTCCATCCAGGTTTCTCAAACCCATTCCCTCCTTTCTCTGCCAGTTCTCATCCACATTTCCCAGCTTTTAAGCCAAACCTTGGGCCTCAGTGTTAACTGCTGTCATCCTTAGAAATATCCTGCTTATCGCAGTAGAGATGTGGAGATCAGCTTGGGACTGACCTAGTGCAGAACATGCAAACTGAGACGCCGAACGCTTGTCTGAGGTGTGAGCGACGAAACCAGGGGACCACGATGGGAAACACGGAGTAAGCTCCTGGTTTGTTGGGGAGCGGGGTGGGCAGCATGGGGCAGCTGCTGTTTGTATGTGTCATGAACCGCCTGCCCTCACCTCAGCCAGCAGGGAGTCATTTAACAGTGAAAGCTCTGAGGTGTCTAATGGAAAATGGTACAAATAAATAAGAGTGAGAGTGGGTGCCCAATCAAGCCCAACAGCTGTTTCTGCAGAGCCGGGTTTTGTGTTTTGTTCTGCGAATGCAAACTGTTGATCCATGCAGCGCTTTCATTGTCTGTCTCAATATAAACAAGTAGAAATAGTAATCCAATCAGTGTGTAATTCAGTCAAGTTCGTGTGAGCTACGTTCTGACTTTCCGTAACACAAACAGAAAACGGCGGCTGTGCGGTGAGTGTGCTGCGACCACCCGCTCGGCAGCCCCGGGGAGCACGACCAGCCCCTTGCGTTCTCTGCATCAGCTTCTCCAGGTCACGGCTGCCCGAGCGACTCCTGTGTGCAATTTCCTACCATTAAGTACAGCAGAAGCGAATCAGCCTTGGTAGTTTATTTATAGATCCTGTAGATGAGCAGTTCTCACATTCTATTAACGAGGGCAGATATGGGAGGAACTTTTTATCCATTATGGACCCCGTGCTGCATAAAATGCTGTGCGTTTTACTGGAGGCTCTGCTGTGGTAACCTTTGACAAGTGATTAACGATTCAGCTAGCAGGGTTTTACTGATGTCTTGGTGCATGTGTACTTAACCACTTCAGACTCGTTCAGCATATTAATTTGATTCTGTTTATAATAAGAATCCCAAATGTTCAGCATCACCATACTTACCATGAACTGCGAAACAAGCATTCTTTATTTGGAGAGCACATGCTGGTGTGGCAAGTCATAGGAGGTGATGGGGCCAAGGCTTCTTTCTTACTTTTCATGTTCTTCTTGTTCCATTTGCATTTTGGCCACCGCTTTAGGTTGCAAGGCCGGAAATGCCCCCTGGGCTCCCCGCCCTGGTGACCCCTTGGAGCATCTGCTGGTGAGCGCTGACGGGAATGGGATTGCCTGTCATTGCACACGGGGACAGCAGCCGTCACCGGCAGGGGTTCGCTGACTCTTCAGCAGAGCCTTGATCACTTTTTTAAGGTTGCTTTCCACCCTTTGTTCTGCTCTGTGCCACAGATCTCTGGTCCAGGCGCCACGGGTGACACCCAAGGCATTATTCGTACTTCTAAAGAGCAACATTGAGAGGATGACAGTGCCAGGGTCTGCAGTCTGGCCCGTCTCTCTCCTGTACATCTGCAGACCAGAGGGTTCACCACTCGTTCCTGCCAGGTCCGGGGTGTGTATGAGAGCTGATGGGCGGTGTGGTCTCTGCATCCCCTCTGCGTGGGCAGCACTGGGTCGGGAGGAGGAGGATGCTGCATGAGGAAGGCACAGGGCTGGATGGTCGCTCACTGCTGCCCATGGCTCTTGGGCAGCTCATAGGCGTCTTTGGAGAATGAATTCCAAAGATGCTCCAGTCATACGATGTACACAGAGACGTGGGTCTCCGGACGTGTGAAAGCCATTAATCATGTGGAATTAAGGCAGTTAATCAAGTCTCAGAAGCTGACAAAAAAATTGTCCCTGAGGCTTTTTACCTTGAATATCTTTGGAAAATGATAGTTTCAGCTTTCCACTTGGTTAGCTTTGTAAGCTAATTCACTTTCCTCAGCAGCAGCCCAAGGTCAGCTGTGGTGGGGCTGTGATGGGCTGTGATGGGCTGTGTCAGCGGGAGATGCTGCTCTGCTCTGGTTCAGCTCGAGGCTCTGCGGTGACGGGCATGGCCGGCTGGTGGCATGGAGGTACAGCTGGCTGGTGGCACAGAGGTACAGCCGGCTGGTGGCACGGAGGTACAGCTGGCTGGTGGCACGGAGGTACAACCGGCTGGTGGCACAGAGGTACAGCTGGCTGGTGGCATGGAGGTACAACCGGCTGGTGGCACAGAGGTACAGCCGGCTGATGGCACAGAGGTAAGGCCGGCTGGTGGCACAGGGGTACAGCCGGCTGATGGCACAGGGGTACAGCTGTCTGGTGGCACGGAGGTGCTGCCGAATGCTGTGACAGGAGCTCGGCTGGGGAAACAGCACAAGAGCTCCAGACATCAATTTACCTCTACCTGAAACTTGAAATATTTCAGTTGCAAACCTGCCAAGTGAGACCCCGCGTGCGGTAACGCAGAGCAGGACCGTGCTGGAGTCGCAGGCGGTGCTCGTGCTGTCTGCATTCCGAGTTCATGCAGAAACACTCATTTAGCTAATCTTCTCTCATTACATAATTTATATAATTAATTTCAAATTGAATCGCTCCAGATGCTGATTCTGCCCTTTTGGTCGTCTGCTGCTTTCTCTCCCATCCAATCCAGGGGTGTTAATGGCGGGGGGCAAAGTCTGCCCTGGGTGCTGCTCCCTGCACTGGGGTTTGGCTGCTCTGCCTGCTGGGGACGCTCTGGCTGTGGAGCCCCCAGTGGGGAGATGTGGGGCAGCGCTGAGCCCCCCTTGTCCGCAGCATTTGCACCCCCCGGATCTCCCGCCATGCCCTGAACTGGGTGTGATGGCAGCACTGGGATCGCTTCCCAGCTCTGCAGTCGGGGCGCAGAGGAACAAGGGAATTAAACAAACACTGGAAACACCAAAAGGCAGAGAATCTGGAATCCTCCGGATGTCACTGTCACCCTGCGCTCACACAGGGACAATGCTGAGGGGTCCCCATGTGAAACTGCCCATCCCCACCGCTCTCGGGGGTTTGTTCTCTGTGGTTTGCGTGGATGTGCCGTGCTAGGAGGAGACGCGAGGACGTGGGGTGAAGATCACCGTGAAGCAGCACTGCTTCAGTCCTTTATCCTGCACCCAGACAGGGCAGAGTGGCCACCTAAATACAGAGAATTATGCGTCTGTGTGCTGTAGTTTCTCCGACTTTGGCAGTAAGCTGGCAAACAGCCCCGGGCTCAGCAGCACTGCAACTGCTGTGTGGTGCTGCCGCAGCACAGGGCTGGGGTTGTGTGGCACAGGGAGATGATGGAGTTTTGGGAGCAGGTTGGCCCGTGGTCGCAGGGTGATTCAGAATCGGATGCAGAACCCATCACACTGGTGGGAGGTTTTCGGTTGCCTTGAGGGGCTTTGAAGATGTTTGCTGTTGGGCGGCTGGAGGAGGCGGCACACGGTGGGCACACGCACACACACACACACACACACACACACACACACACACACACACACACATACACACACACAGTGCCCCCACGAGCACCCGGGAGCCGCGGGGAGGAGTTCAGCATTTCTGAGTCTATGGTCCGTTCCTGCAGACACAAAGCTCCCATCGCACAGCAGGTTTGCCCAGGAAAATGAATCAGATACGCAGCCTGAGGAATGTGCACCAGACTGTGGGAGATTTGAGGGATTTTCTTGAGGTTGTTGTGTGGATGGGTTTCTATTAGATAAAGATTTATTTCTGAAATAGCCAAAGGAGTCTCAAGGACAGCTCGTGAACATGGACAATATCCAATCAGCCAATGTGTGCTTGGAGCATGAACATGTGATCAAGAAATAACTGCATATATAAGGAGGCTTGTTTCTGTAATAAATGGCTTCGCTTGAATTCATATTGGATTGTGTGGAGTCCATGAGTTTTCACCCTCTCACCAGACTACACGTCCCAGACCGTCCGCTCTGCACTGTGATGCAAATGGAAGAAGTGGCGACTGTTTTCCGTCCTGCCAGCAGACTGTGCTATTGCAGCGCCATTACCGGCGCCGTTCCATGGGGCACTGAACGGGACCCAGGCCGTGTTCTCCATCTAGTTCTGACAGCAGTGACAATGGTCCGGTCCTGTGTGCAGCCTCCCCGAGGAGAAGGTGCAGCGCGGGACCGGGGCGTCCCGTGACAGCTCTGCTGTGATCTCCATCCGCAGCACCCGCTGGCAAGAACAGTCTGTTTCATGTCCCGCTCAGTGCCATGCACCAGCGGGCAGGAATATTGCAAATCGCAGCGACAAGGCAGCTGGAGAGGACAGAGCGCCGCTGTTTCTGCCCCTGGCATCAGCATCGCAGGGTGGGATGGGACGTGTTGGCTCCTCGTGTGGATCCTGCTACAAACCTTTTCCCTGAGTGGGGTGTCCCGTGGGGTTGTCTCACAGAATGGACCCCCAGCCTGTGCCACCGTGGAAGAAACACTCGTGTTCACCCCACCAAAGACCGGGCTTTAAAACCAGCTCTAGCAGTGAGAGTTTTCCTAAGCTGCTGTGTCCTGAGAGCACTGTGCTGGGCAACAAAGATGCTGAAGGGAGTGGAGCATCTCCCGTGTGAGGAAAGGCTGAGGGAGCTGGGGCTCTGGAGCTGGACAAGAGGAGACTGAGGGGGGACTCATTCATGGGGATCAATATGGAAAGAGGGAGTGTCAGGAGGATGGAGCCAGGCTCTTCTGGTGACAACCAGTGACAGGACAAGGGGCAATGGGTGCAAACTGGAACACAGGAGGTTCCACTGAAAGAGGAGAAGCAACTTGTGGGGGGTGAGGGTGGCAGAGCCTGGCCCAGGCTGCCCAGGGGGTTGTGGAGTCTCCTTCTGTGCAGACATTCCAACCCGCCTGGACACCTTCCTGTGTAACCTCATCTGGGTGTTCCTGCTCCATGGGGGGATTGCACTGGATGAGCTTTCCAGGGCCCTTCAAACCCCTCACATCCTGTGACTCTGTGGTTCTGTGTATCTGGGCTCCCACTCTTGCAGTCCCGCTGTCCCCGCAGGTGACAGAACCCGGCGCTGCTGTGTGACTGAGCAGAGCTGGGACACACGTGTCCTGACCCCTGGGGCTGCAGCTCATGCCTGTGGCTCCTGGACACCGCTCAGGGCAGCCCAGAGCCCGAGGGCGCCCGGGGTCTGAACCTGTGTGTGGTTCCACTGGTGCTGCTGAGCAGCAGGAGCAGCAGCAGGCGCAGCAGGAGCAGGAGGAGCAGACACGCTGCTGCCCAGCCCGCCGCCTTCCCCCTGCTCCCGGCCCTGCTAACACACACAGTGCCACGGCTGCAGGAATAATGGACTGAGAAACCATTTGGAACCATTTTAAACCCTTGTTGCACATCAGTCTGCGATGTCCTCACTGTGTTAATATTCTGGAGAGAGTAATGTAACACAGCCATCTCATGATTACTCTGCTGATTACAGGTCATCATTATATGTCCCTTTTGGAGCTTTCAGCCGGCTCTGTGCTTTGAAACTGAAGACAAATAATGAAGGTGCAGAGCAGACAGAGCCTTCTCTCTCTGTATCTTCGGGTAAAATACCTTCTTTGATTTATTACCTACCCCTAAGAGAAGCAGGACATAAATTACTGAACGTTGCCAGATCTTTCAGCTCTCATAGGCAAGGCTATTTGCTAAATAGTCTATTTGAAGGTCTTTTTGATGCTGCTAAACATCCCAGATGCAGTTTGCTTCGAAACATGAGTTCTTGATGAGTTTCACTCTTAAAATACACCAGAGTTTCTTTTCTTACCAAGAACATGTGTTTGAAATGGAGAACACAGTTGAGGGTTTTCATCTGTAACCATAATATCATCTTCCTGAAATAGCTTTCTTTTATACAATTGGTTCTTCTCAGCTGCCTTCGTTTGTGGAGAGATCGGACTGTGGGTCCAAGGTGGGAGTCTACAGGACAGAGCAGCAAACCAGGATAACTGAGAGCAAACCTGCTGTATGTGCAGCCAGGCAGTGGGTCCCCCTGTGCCATCTGTGCCAGGGACCCCAAAGCTGGGCACAGTGCCTGGTGCAGAACAGAGTCACCCCTCTGGGCCTGCTGGCTACCAACCCCGGCCCCTGAGAGTCCCCTGGGGCTGCTGGCTACCAACTGCAGCCCCTGAGAGTCCCCTGGGGCTGCTGGCTACCAACTGCAGCCCCTGAGAGTCCCCTGGGGCTGCTGGCTACCAACTGCAGTCCCTGAGAGTCCTCTGGGCCTGCTGGCTACCAACTGCAGCCCCTAGAGTCCCCTGGGCCTGCTGGCTACCAACCTCGGCCCCAGAGAGTCCCCTGGACCTGCTGGCTACCAACCTTGGCCCCAGAGAGTCCCCTGGGCCTGCTGGCTACCAACTGCAGCCCCTGAGAGTCCCCTGGGCCTGCTGGCTACCAACCTCGGCCCCAGAGAGTCCCCTGGACCTGCTGGCTACCAACCTTGGCCCCAGAGAGTCCCCTGGACCTGCTGCCTACCAACTGCATCCCCAGAGAGTCCCCTGGACCTTCTGGCTACCAACTGCATCCCCAGAGAGTCCCCTGGGCCTGCTGGCTACCAACCACAGCCCCTGAGAGTTCCCTTTTTGTTCCTTGCAATTAACTGTTCTTGTGCCCCAAGGAGGCTGTTCTTGACCATTAGCCAGGGGCATATTCTCATCAGGTCCTGCCAAGTACGTCCATGAAGAGGCTAAAATAATTCTCTTTGGAAGCTCACAGTTGTATTTCAGCTGTTTATCGTGCTCTAAGGATCTTGGACTCTACATTTTCTCATGGGCACTGAATCCAAGGCTGCATCACCCAACAGTTCTCTGCCTTGTTTGGGTAGCGGGTCCAGCAGAGCATTTACCCTGCTCATTTCATCAATCACTTGAATCAAGAAATTAATACCCGCTATAGATCACCCAGATTGCTTGCACACAGCCACAGTGCCCGTCTGGCAGATTCTGAGGTGCTTCACGTCACCCATGGGTGCCAGGGCCTGTTTGCAGGGTGTTCTGCAGCTGCCTAGAGAGGGTTTGATCCGCACGGACACTCAGCTGGGGCTCAGCTGGCTCTGGTGACCGCCTTGGTCTTCCCCAACCGGCCACCAAGCGGCACCTCCATGTGTCACAGGATCACAGATGGTTTGGGTTGGAAGGAATTGCAGAGATCACCCAGTTCACCCCTGCCATGGAAGGGACATCGTCCCCAGCTCCGGTTGCTCAGAGCCCCGTCCAGCCCGGCCGTCCCCAGCAGCTCCAGACGAGCTGGTCCCAGCACGTCCCGTGTCCCCGAGCCCACTGGTGGCTGTGGGTCCCCACACCGGTGGCACCATCACCCCAGCACATGGCGCCCACGCGGCTGAGGGTGGGCAGACCCGGCTTTGCTAGGCCAGGACTGAAAATAAGGCACAGATGATAGCAGAGGGTTGGAAACAGTGAACACGATGCCATCGGGTGGGGAATGGCTTGTCAGCTGCGGTTCAGGGGTCGGTGGAGTGATTTATTTTTAATTTGGATGGTTGACAGCTGTGATTTCATTTGTTAGCCTCTGACACACCAAATAGAACATGTCAGCTAATATGTCACATCACATAAGACCATCACAGTGTGCGTGTGCTGCAGCCACGGACACCTCTTACTGACTCCCTCGCAAACCAGCAGCCGTGCGGCAGCGCCGGGCGCTTGAATAGGAAGCAGAGACTCAGTTCTTCCTCCTGTGTCCTCTCCTGATGGGCTCGTGTGACGCTTTCAGGTTTAGGGTGACGGACGCCGGTGTCATCCCAGTGTTGCAGCTGGGAAAGAAGGAAGTTGAGTGTTCAAAACCATTTCTACCATCCATTGGCATGGAGGGAACGCCGTCTGTGCGCGTGGGATCTCCAGCCGATCGGGTCACGCTCCGTGGAAGTGCTCTGGTAATATATACGTAGACTTAAAGCCTAGAGTGAAACCAGCCTTTGATGTGGAATTAATATTGTGAGTGATCGAATAGGAATGCAGATATTCTCTGCACACTTTTCAGTAATATCTGAAGGGTGTTGTAAGTAATCTCTCCAGCAACAAAAACTCTCCAAGTAGAAAAATACGGAACGCATTTCACATCTCTCATACTAAAATGATGTTTTACCACTGCAAGGAGAGATAAGGATTTAATTGGTAAGCGACAAACCCCACATTCGTTTGGATTAAAGTGCTGTTATACATTAATACTAAAAAATAATGCATTTACTATCAATGCTGCTTTTGATGAGTGTTAACGGGTGTATGAAGCAGCTTTAGTGTGGGTCACGGGCAGATTACGTCCATCCGCAGCAGGTGTGCAGTGCCGTTGGGTGTTCCCGGCGGTTGTTAATGCTGCAGCGGTGCACAGCAATTCCTGTCCTGTCCCCTCCGCGGGGCAGTGGAATGACAGCGGCGGGGGCTGCAATGACATTTTGCAGTGTGTTCCCTCGGCCTTCAGCAGTCATGGCTCCCAGTCCCATCTATCCTAAGGAACCCAGGTGTCACAGTGTCACAGTATGTTTGGGATTGGAAGGGCCCTGGAAAGCTCGTCCAGTGCAATCCCCCCATGGAGCAGGAACACCCAGATGAGGTTACACAGGAAGGTGTCCAGGCGGGTTGGAATGTCTGCACAGAAGGAGACTCCACAACCCCCCTGGGCAGCCTGGGCCAGGCTCTGCCACCCTCACCAGGAACAAGTTGCTTCTCGTGTTTAAGTGGAACCTCTTGTGTTCCAGCTTGATCCCATTACCCCTTGTCCTATCATTGTTTGCACCGAGCAGAGCCTGCTCCGTCCTTGTGGCACTCACCCTTTATATATTTATAAACATTAATAAGGTCCCCCTTAGTCTCCTCTTCTCCAAACTAAAGAGCCCCAGCTCCCTCAGCCTTTCTTCATAAGGGAGGTGCTCCACTCTCTTAATCATCTTTGTTGCCCTGCGCTGGACTCTCTCCAGCAGTTCCCTGTCCTGCTGGTTCTGAGGGGCCCAGAACTGGACACAATATTCCAGATGTGGTCTCACCAGGGCGGAGTAGAGGGGAAGGAGAACCTCTCTCGATCTACTAACCAACCCCCTTGTAATACACCACCCCAGGATGCCATTGGCCTTCCTGGCCCCATAGATCTCAGTCCCATTTATCCTGGAACCTGCTGTCCCAAGGGACCCAGGCGTCCAGGCCCCATAGATCCTTCTTGAAACAGAACAAGGAGCAGAAAAGGCATGAGAAAATAAGCAGATAGAAGGTTCAAATACAGACTCCGAAAATATCCTTTGCACAAGGAGATCCACACAATTACTGAGAGGATGCTAATTGACTTGCTCTGGGCTCCCTCCTCTGGTACATGTTGCTGGTGCGCACACCTGTGTCTGCAGCCCGACGGGAACAGCCAGCTGCTGCACGTTGGGTTAACGAACCCAGGTGACATTAATAACAGCTCCACCCAAGGCTGAAATCTCCTTTTTTGGTGTTTTTTTTTTTGTTAGAAAGCAGCTTGGCCCCTGCCCAGTGGTGCCATCGGTGCCCCAAGACAGGAGCTGTGCCCAGGCTTGGCTGTGCCCAGGCCTGGCCATGCCGGGCTTTGCTGGACCTGGACCTGGCCGTGCTGGGCTTTGCCGGAGCAGTCCCCAACTTTGAGGAGGTAAGTGGCGCCCGTTTACACTTCCTTCCTAACTTCTTCCTTCTTAAGTGGTTATTTCAATATCCTTGAAAGGCACAATATTAATTATAACACGAGCATCTTGTTTGCACATGGATTTTTTTTGTATGGGTTAAAAAAAATAGATATATGTTTAGCTTCAAATGTGTTTTACAGATATTTTTTTAAACTTAATGTCTGTTTTCCTGGGACGCAGTTCTCAGTGTGACCAAATGCTGCTTGCTGTTAGAAGGAATTATCTTTAAAACATCCAAGATGTTTATGATTGAAAAATTGCTGCTGTGTGCATCGACTTTAGTATATTCTATAAAATGTTTATACCCAACATGAGTAATGTCTGTAGGATGTTATGGTGGAAGTGAATCTATAACAGTCTCGCTGAAGATAAGGGCTGTGAGGCTGAGTTGTGCTGCGGAATGTCAGGAATAAAAGAGGAGGGGTGGTAATTGATAATAAACGTGTTAAAAAGAACAACAGATGGATCAGGAGCAGTGGCCAGTTCCTGTGCCTCCGGCTCTGTGCATCATCACTTCTCTGCTAATTACCATGGGCTCATCAGCCAATGGGGTTGTTGGCTGAGCAGCCGTGGGGTGTTGAGGAGATGGTTCTCTGGCCCCACCGCGGTCTCAGGGGTTTCCATTCTATGCTTTGACTGCCCCCCAACCTTCCCGCAGAGCAGCTGCAGTGGGTGCCGGTGGCCGCATGGACCTCGGCGCTGGGACAGCATTGACCTGTTGGGTTGGGGGCTCTGGCTTGTGCATCCTGGGGAGGCTCCCAAAGGGCTCAGGAAGCCTCGTTGTGCTCAGACTGGTGAGAAACTTGGTTGGCTGCTCTGCTGTTTTCCACTTTGCATCGCAGGCTGATGTTCTGCTCAGGGAGCAACGCTGTCTGTGCCAAGCTCTTGATTCTTTGGGCCCGTGGTCACTGCAGAGAAAGCTCCAGAGAAAAATATATTGGGGGGAAAACCTTCAAATGGATGATTGCATGGGCTGCGGTGCTGGTGAGATGGGTGGTGTTTAAGGTAGATTTCTAGGCGTGTGATGGGAACACACCTGGGTTGGCAGATACCTGCTGTGGGGTGCACGGGGCTCTCGCTGGCTTGGGGTGCAAACAAGGGGAAGCAGCGGTGTCCCAAACACAGCACAAACACAGCCCTCCTGCAAAGGAAATAATGAATAGAAATGGAGCGAGGAGAATATTGTATGATAAAGTTCTACAAGGTGCAGATGGACAAGAGTTGGGTGTGGAGAACAAGAGGCAAAGTCCTGCGGAGCCTCAAGGAGATAAAGCGGCCGCAGCTCCTGAGGACGCTGTGGGAAGGAGGACCCAGCAGAGCCCGGCTCAGGACCAGCAGCTCAAGTAGGACCGAGCGGCTGTTGAAGCACGTTGCTGAGCTGAGCCTAAGTGCACCCCATCCATCTGTGCTTGTGGGGCCGCAGCTGCACTGGAGCTGTTGGACGAGCACCTCAAATGTTTAATAATCCTCCAGCCTTGCGATCAGCAACCTATTGTGAAAAACGTAAAGAAATCTCATAAAGACTCAGTAATTTTGTTAATGTGCTCCGAGAATAAAGTTAAAGGGAAAGTGCAGCTAAGCCGTCTCCATTCACAGCTATTTATGCAAGGAGCAAAGTCTAATTAAGCAGTTTTAACGGGTCTGATCCTAAGGTGTGAAGTTTATTGAACACTTGGGTAACTATTCAATTAATCTGTAGGTTTTGCGAGCTGGTTTAATTCTAATTCACGCCAGGATCAATTACTCGATTTAGAATGAACTAGAACATAAAACTTTAATTCCAAGAATAGTAGAAGTTAAGTAATTGTCACAGATTGATTTTATTAGCATAATCATTACCAATGTTCTTCCAAACCGATAAATATTGTTTAAGAGACTTGAAAAGATTTTAGGATTTGCTATTGAAATAAGCTGAGTTTTCTCTGATTCTTTTTTAATGATAAGTTTAAATAAAATTGGCTTAAATATGGAAGGATGGTCCATTAGGAAAGCCCGACCTTGTGTTTTAGTGCCTGGTTGTGACTGCCAAATGCTTTTATTGGCGACAAATGTGAGTTGGTGGGGGCAGCGGCTCTTCCCACGGCACCGAGTTGCTGTTTATATTTAACCCTAAAGGCATTTTGTTGTCACAAACTGACAATAATTTGAGTTTTGAATTCTTGGTGAGAGTTATAAAAAATATCTATTTTTCAGCCTGGGTGGTGGGGAGGGAAAGAAGGACAGAGAGAAGAGAGCTGGGAAAATTCAAAATGTTTTACTAATGCTGCTGATCAAATAGAGAAAATAATACAAACTGTACCAAACCAACCTGGAAAGTGCCGGCAACTGCAGAGCCGGAAGCCGAAGTCCTGGACTGGACTCTGCAGCCAACCGGAGCTGGATTCAGTCTGTCACTGGCCTCGGTTCGCAGGGACGACTCGCAAGGTCCTCTGCTAATGTCGCCATAAGGAAAAGGGACGAGATCCTCGTGATCTCCCACTTTTATATGAAGTATCACGTGAATGGGATGTTATACTCGGTTGGTCAGTTTTTGGTCACCAGTTTCTCGTTGCCCCTCTCCCGAGATGTCCATCCATGCTTATCAGTGACCTCGCATTCCATTGCTATGTCTGCCCAAACATGGATCTGGCTTTCAGGAACATGCAGCTGATCTGAAGCTTTAGCTGACAGGCACATTCACTACAAGAGAAACTTGTTTTTAACAAACCAGGACAAGTCCCTCATTATCCTTTAGGACAGGATCACCGAGGCTGGACAGGACCTTTGGGGATGGTGCGGTCCAAGTTGGTTGCCCGGGGCCAGGTCAGGTTGTGCCTGGATTTGCTGATTTAATTTAACCCTTTGGCACACTGAGCTGTTCCTGGTGGTGATTCCCAAGCTGTGTCCTCTGGAACACTCATTCTTCCCTGAAATTCTTATTTCGATTCTGGAGAGGAAGGCAGTAGCACTGTCAGCCAGACTTGTTTTGGTTCCCAAGAGCTGAAGCAAGAACAACTTTCTCATTCCATTAGATTAAAAGTAATAAATACGTATGTGCTCTACCCTAAATATTTAATGGGCAGAAAGTTACGTTGTGTTAACACTAACACCAGTAGCCAATAGTGGCACAGCAGTTGTACGGCCCACCTGCCATTTCCCTCTTCCTGTTTCATTTCTACTGCAGAAAATGCTGCTGTCTCCAATTTCCCCTTTGGATAAAGTTGGGTCTGGTTTCCACTTTCCAGCAGCTGCTCCAAAGTCTCTTGGTGTCTCTGCAGACGGGTTTACGGCTATGGATGCTTCTCCATCCTCCCCGGGCCGGGTGCAGACAGACGGACGGCAAACCCAACGTGTCACTCTACAGCGCGTTGACAACCTGGTGACACCCAAAAGGCCGTAACGTGGTTTCCCTGCTGCTGGAAAACCACAGACATTTCCATTAGACACAGTCCTGCAAGGCCGGACTCTTTCATTCTTTGTACTTTCAGGCTTCTTCTACATAAAGGCTGGTTCCAGCATAAGAAATAGCAAGAAATTGCTCCTTAAAGAAGAAAGGATAAAGCAAGATAAGGAACATCAAAGCAGATGCCATTACGATATATCCAGAAAGAAACAAGAAGCTACAAGGTGGAATCTGCTATTAAAACCCACTAAGACTTTGCAGGGAGACACATTTATCTGACCAACAACGGAGCCGAGCAATCTCCTAGTTAATGCAGGTGGGATATCCAACAAAAGATGGGGCTTTAATAGGCCTGATAGTTTCAGATCTCCACAGGAGTTCGGCAGAAAAATATGGTTTATTGTAAAAAGTATAAACCTGAAAGTTTTAGGAAACTTTTAAAAATACTTTGTGCTTCTTCAAAGGGGACCTGAAAGTTTAATAGACGTTGGGAGATGGCATGAGCTCGTTAGGAATCAGCCTCAGTCTGTTTTTTCATCAATGGTTTTGAAGACTCTTTGGCTAATACAAAGCCTGTGATAAATTAATCTCCATGCACTGTAGTTGGAGTGGCATGAGGAAATTAATCTAATAACTAATCAAAAGCCCTTTGGATCTGGGGAAGGATGCTGCAAGTACAACCGTAAGGCTTTTCTTCTCTCTCTTATCAGTCCGAAGTTTTGAATTGCTTGGAGTCACAAACGGGTACTGGCTGGAGCGGGGTGTCCCACCGGCGCAGGGCGGGGGGTGGTCAAGGGCATCGCAGCCTCATCCCAGTGCTGCAGGACTCAAGTAATTCGGGGGCTTATCTTCTCCTTAGCATCAGTGTGTGTGCATAAATGAGGGTTTCTTGGGTAGGGCCGTGTCCTTCAGTTTTGGCCAGCACAACCAACAGAAGATGATGATGCTGCTGCGACGAAAGAGCTGTCTTGTCATTTCATGGTGTATGCTGAAGGGAGTGGAGCATCTCCCGTGTGAGGAAAGGCTGAGGGAGCTGGGGCTCGGGAGCTGGACAAGAGGAGACTGAGGGGGGACTCATTCCTGGGGATCAATATGGAAAGGGGAAAACACAGATGTCCCTTTGGCAACGTGTCCTCTGGAAGAGAAGCACCGTGCCTGAAATTCTCTTGTTTATCTCATTTCCAGTTAAATTGGACTAACAGCATCGATTCATATTGGCAGCACAATCTGATCCGCACGTTGTTGCTGCAGAGCTGTTTTGTGCAAAACACAGGTGACGTTTAGGGATTCTCTCACGTGTAATCAGTAGAATGGAGAGCACGGAGCAGGAATTGAGGTTGGTGAAGTGGTAGAAACGACCAGCTGGGTTCTCGTGAGTTTTTTTGGCACATCCCTAGAAGTCCCAAACGAAAATGCATGAGCGCCGCTCCGGTTGCTCCTTCTGACACATCAGGTGGAAAATTACAATTGCAGAAGCGGAAGGATTTTACCACGAGCGCATCCCAGTGCTGTGCGGAGCGATGCTCTACCAAACATCTGCCATTTCTATCCAGATTAGCTGTTTGTCATGCCGCGCTTTAAATACCTTCAAATGCGATTTTCTTTTTCCGTCTTTCCACCCTAGCTAAATTGTTGAAGAATCTGTCAAATGCTTCCACACATGCGTTTGGCCTTAATTAAGGAAAGAGGAGGTTTTTAATTGATTTTAATATTATATTACAAGTACAAAGCACTTTGGACGGGCTCCCCCGGGAAGTCTCGCACAAGAGCAGCTGAGGCTCGTGTTTGATTTTCAGTTGCTTCCAGCCCAGGTCTCCAAGGAGATGGGATGTCTGTGACAATGCTATTCGTCCCCATTGAATAAACATTGGATCTGCTGACATTCCAGCCGATGGTGACGAGGAGAAGGATCAAATGTTGACTTATGGAAAGTGTGTGTTGGGAGCTTACCCGTAGATGTTCATGTTCTTCTGCTTACAGCACGACTTGATCTTAGTTCTTTTCCTTTCTGAGCTCCTGTGTTGCACAACTCATCCCCAAATAATGTTTTATACTTTGGTACCAAAGGCACAAACTAAGCTTTACCAAAACCAACCCAAAAAAAATCCAGTGCCAGGCTGTCTAAGGCTCAGCCTAACTCCCCATCTGAGCCCTTTCCAACCTCAGACCCACCTGCGCATGGGTGGATTTTCCAGAAAATATTTTTCAATAGGCAGCTGTTGCTTGGAAGTGTTTGGGATCTTTTTCCTCTTAACAACCCGATAGAATCGTCAATAAGAACATACTGAGAGGAGCTGCTTAATGTAAGGTGTCTTCTAACTGTTGTATGTAAAAGTATTTTTTTAATCTCTTTCTCCCTAGAGCAATGCAGTGATTTGAAATGCATTCAGATATTTCATTTTTCCTTTGGTTTTTATGACAATGGGTTTCAGCCCCAGATGAAACCCCTTAGAGTAGAATAGAATCTCAGATGGTTTGTGTCGAGGGGACCTTCCCAGCTCCCCCGTGCTCCCCCTGCCATGACAGGGACATCTGCACCAGCTCAGGTTGCTCAGAGCCCCGTCCAGCCTGGCCTGGGATGTCTCCAGGAACGGGGAATAACCCCAGAGTGAGGAAAACCGCAACGGTAGATCTAGAAAAGAGCAGTTACTTGTGTTTGCAATTTCAGCAGAGCCCAAATAATTCTGTATCATGGCCAACATGAGCCTGGAGCAAAACACGGCTGCAGGGTTTGACTTGCACTTAGCACAGAGCTCAGTAAAAGTGGAAATAGGGGACTGAGAAATATTAAAGGCTGTCACAACCCAAGCCCAGGCTGGGTGTGATGCTCCTGCAGTGAGCAAAGTGCTGTTGGGTTGGGTTTGACCTTGTTGGCTCCCAGAGACCCTTCCCAGGTGTGGGGCTGTGGGGGTGTGTGAGAGTGGGTCTGAAGATGGAGCAGTATTGCCTGACCATCGCCATCAGGAACTGAACCCTGACAGCAGAACACATGGACAGTGACTGTGAGAGAGGCCGAGGAGCAGCATTGTGCTGTTCTGGTTTCTCCATACGGAGGGGTGCTGCTCACAATGCTGCTGTGTGGACTTCACCTGCTGCTCCAGCCAAACCAGCCCCTGCCTCCTAAAGGGGTTGTTCTGAGGGTCTGTCCGACCTGGAGACAAGAGCTGCTGTGCAGAAGATTGTTCTCACCTGCAGCCTCAGTCACACCTGCCCCACCTGCTCCCCAAACAATGGCCCATGACAAGGAGCACGGCCAGGAGCTCGCCAAGGGGCTGAGTCACCCAGTGACCAGAGAGAGACCCCTGAACGCTGGACACGTGAGCGTTGGCAAAAGAAAGCGTGGATCTTTCGAGCCTGTGCAGTTAAGCCTGGGTTGTGAAATCAAGGCTGAGACTGGGCTCAAACAATGGGAGCGAGGGGGTGAAGAAGGATAAGAGATGAGACCAGAATGGACACCGCTGAAGATCTTCCCACTGGAGGATCCCAACCCACGACGGAGAACCGGCCGGACTCCATGGGACCGGAGACCAGAGGGAGCTTCTGGAACTGGACTGGTGATAAACGCAACCTCGTTTCCATCTTCACTTTTACTTTTCCCCGGTTCTTTTCCCTTTTCTTTTTTTTTCCTCTCTCTATCACGTGCCACTTTACGGGCAAATTAATAAAGTAACACTGCTTGATTGAATTATAACCCCTTGGCATTTTGGTCGCCTTAATTTTGGAAGCGGGTGCTTCCGTTCTCCTCCAGCCGCTCCAGTGCCACCGAATGCCCGTTCACACTCACGTAACGGCTTCCCCAGGTACAGACTTTGCTTTCGGTCCCTGTTGGTATCTTTGTGAAAAGTGGAGTAAATAAATCGTTGGACTAATGAATACTTGGTGTTGGTTTTATTAGGAGAAACCAAATAAATGGATACCCAGAATCAAGGCAAATTGATTTGCTACCGTAATTTTTACGGGCCTAGAGATATTGTTTTGAAAATTTAAAATTCATTGAAATCCCTACAGTGCTGGCAAATCATTAGTTTTGTTATTAATGAATATTGTTTACGCTGTTAGGATCAGAGCTCTAAATGAACAAAACCCCTTACGAAGAACAGCGTGAAATGCACATTATTTAACCGCCTGTGCTCAGAGGTGATGGAAACCATGTCCCGAGCTCACAGAAACAAAAGCTTCGTGTTCCTGCAGATCAGGACCTGCTCACACAGCTTTTATTGTCATGGAATTTCATTCCTGATTAACAGATGTTCATTTATGGGCTCCTGCTGTTTCCTGGAATGCATCGCAGTGTTGTATAGAAGCTCTAATCATGTTATATTGTAATCAACAAATGTTAATCAGGCAACTCTTAGTTTTGCAGGTCCAAAAGGAATTCTGTGTTTCATGGCATCATTACAATAACCTTTAAATCTTAACCAGCAACCCAGGGCAGGTCTGTGGCATTTAGAGCTTGTCTCCAGTGGCCGACCCATCAACAAACAAATTCAGAATAGAGCAAAGCTCCCACCCCTGTCCTGACGTGCTGGTACCTTTGCAAGGACTTGGGGGCTCTCCATACTGCACCATGGAGCTCTGGAACTTTGGGCAGGAGAAGGGAAGGTTGGAGCAGAGATGGTGCAAAGGGGACACCAGGTATCGGGTTCCTTCATCAATGCTTCCTAGAGAATCTGTCGAGTTTTAGATTGCGAAGTGACAATAAAGCCCTGGCAGATGTGTTGTTAACCCCCTCTCCCCCTTCCCAGTCAGGACAGGCAATTGGAGGGAAAGAAGGACAGAGAGAAGAGAGCTGGGAAAATTCAAAATGTTTTACTAATGCTGCTGATCAAATAGAGAAAATAATACAAACTCTACCAAACCAATCTGGAAAGTGCCGGCAACTGCAGAGCCGGCAGCCGAAGTCCTGGACTGGACTCTGCAGCCAACCGGAGCTGGATTCAGTCTGTCACTGGCCTCGGTTCGCAGGGACGACTCGCAAGGTCCTCTGCTAATGTCGCCATAAGGAAAAGGGACAAGATCCTCGTGATCTCCCACTTTTATATGAAGTATCACGTGAATGGGATGTTATACTCGGTTGGTCAGTTTTTGGTCACCAGTTTCTCGTTGCCCCTCTCCCGAGATGTCCATCTATGCTTATCAGTGACCTTGCATTCCATTGCTATGGCTACCCAAACATGGATCTGGCTTTCAGGAACATGCAGCTGATCTGAAGCTTTAGCTGACAGGCAAATCCACTAAAAGAGAAGCTTGTTTTTTAGCAAACCCAGGACAGAATCACATCATTCTCTTTGTGGTGTTTTGAGTAAGGTGGGTTCAGCCAGGAACCCTCTCCCTGTGGCTTGGCAGAGAACAGCTTTTCTCCTGTGACCACCAGAGATGAGGAGTCTCATCTCCTGGTGTTTATTCCTATAACCGGTTGTTCTTGTTCCTGTTGCTTTGTTGGTGTCGGGCTCCGGCTGTTGTGATGTTATATCGTGATAATAGTTTGGTCCCTGCGGAATTTGCTGCCTCAGTACTGTTCCTTTCAGTCCAAACCAGAACAGTTCTGGGTTTTTTTGCCCCCAATGCTGTATGGTCATTATTATAGCAACCCGGGCTGCATCCTGTGAAAAAACTGAAGCGTGGCCATATGGCTCTGTTTCCATTCACACGCTCTGCCCTCATTGTGCCTTATCTCACCCTTATCAAAGATGTCGCTGTAAAGGTACAAAGGCCATAATCTAGCAGAGGGATCTAGGCAGATTTGGGCAGTATTGGTATGTGAACTAATCTGTGCTAAGGTTTAAAGGGTGTCTTTGATCTGGTATGAAGAAGTCATGGGGTCCATTATGAGGAGAAGAGGAACACAATGTGGTAATTAATTGGATCAGGTAATGGGTGCCATGGCCAGCGGCCTCCAGCCGGTGGGGATCACACACAAAGGAGCCGAACTGAGCCGAGACAAAGGATCAGCCTTCCATGGTTAATCGGTAAGGAGATAGAAAAGGTTTAGTTTCCTAAGTGCATCCATTAAAGAAGTTCAAGTGAGAGCTGCACAGTTGGATAGGAGTGTAAAACGTTGCAGAGCGTTTGTGTAGAGAGGGAGAGCACTGAGAGCTACAGCACTTTGTGAAAGGTTTGGGAGAGGATACGGTCAGCAAGTGCGTTACCTGTCAATGGAACCGGGTTTGGGGAATCTGTAGGGCTGCCGGGAGATCCACCTTCAGTCCAAAAATGTCAAATTGTTTGGAATTTAAAATGCCTTTTAATTTGGAGTGACACAGTAAGAACAACATCACTGTTTCAGCATTGTCAAAATGAAGTGTTTTCCTTAATTAACATGTGTTAATTCATTGGGTTTGGAAACATGGGAAAGGTCTGGCTCCACAGCAGGTTGTAACACATGCAAATCTCCCCTAAGAAGCAGAATTTACATCCTCCCTGTATAATGCTGATTATCATGTTCACGTCCACACCACCAGCTCTGCTCAAATCCCACATCAACTGTTCTTTCAATGGGGAGTTTGGACAGAGCGGGGACCGGCCCCAGGTCACCCCGCTCTGTTTCGAGGTTTCCTGGCAGCCAGAGACGAGTTTTCCTTTGTCATCTCAATGTTCAAGGTTCCTTCTTGCTGTGAAGGTTGCCTTGGGGTCCCATTAGCAGAGTTTACGTGTGCACCGTCAGCATGGAGCCACATCTGTCTGGTGTCAGAGAGGTGCCATGGAACTGAACGGCCTGGCAGGAAGGGCCGCACATGGAGCAGGTGTGTAAGGGAGCTCTCGTTACTCAGTGCAGCTCGTTTACCACCCCATTCAAGTCAAGGAACAAAAAGGTCATGTGAATGGGGAAGCGCTCCATCTGTTTTTATTGTTCTCCAAGTCCAGCGCTGTGCTTTGCCGTGTTAAATTATTTGCAGCAAGCCCCTGACAAAGGAGATAAAGCAATCCGTTTGCCATTTGAGGCAGACTGTTGTTGTTGTAACAGTTTGATGGGCTGACATTGATGGTTTCCCGGAATTCAAATCTTATAGGCACCCTGAGGTTTTATCAACATGACTGCATTGCTATGGATTTTAAGTAGAATCTCTTTATGTGCCAGTTGCCATTGGATGGTGTCATGGGGAGGGGTGAAAGCTCTCAAATGTCAAGTTGTCCCCAGGAAAGTCTCTGACAGGCGGGTGGAGCAGGACTGCGCTCCGAGTCCTGCGGAACCAGATGTTGGCCATGCTGGCTCCACTCCTCCTCCTCCCCACATTTTCTCTTTTAGAAAAGATCTATCGTTCACAAAAATTAATTCTGGCGAAGTCACAGAATCCCAGCATGGCCTGGGTTGGAAAAGCCCTCAGGGATCATCCAGTCCAACCCTTGGTCCAACTCCAGCCCATTGACTAGATCATGGCACTAAGTGCCATGTCCAGTCTCAGTTTAAAACCCTCCATGGCCGGTGAGTCCAGCACCTCCCTGGGCAGCCATTCCAATACCTGACCACTCTCTCTGCAAAGAATTGCTTTCTCATCTCCAGCCTCAATTTCCCCTGGCAGAGTTGAAGCCCATGCCCCCTTGTCCTATTGCTGATGCCTGGGAGAAGAGCCCAATCCCCACCTGGCTAGAACTGCCCTTCAGGCAGTTCTAGAGAGTGCTGAGCTCAGCTCTAAGCCTCGTCTTCTCCAGACTAAACAAGCCCAGCTCCCTCAGCCTCTCCCCACGGGGCTTGTGTTCAAGTCCCTTCCCCAGTCTTGTTGCTCTTCTCTGGACCCGCTCCAGCACTTCAATCTCTTTCCTGAGCTGAGGGCCCAGAACTGAACACGATACTCCTGGTGTGGCCTCCCCAATGCAGAGTACAGGGGAAGGATCACTGCCCTTGTCCTGCTGACCATGCTGGTTTGGATACAGGACAGGACACCGTTGGCCTCCTTGGCCACCTGGGCACACTGTTGGCTCCTGTTGAGCTTCCTGTCCATTGGTTCCCCCAGGTCCCTTTCTGTCTGACTGCTCTGCAGCCACTCTGTGCCCAGCCTGGAGCGCTGCAGGGGGTTGTTGTGACCAAAGGGCAGGACCCGCCACTTGGCCGTGTTGAACTTCAGCCCATTGGAAGGGGCCCATTTTTCCAGTCTATCCAGATCCTCTGCAGAGCCTCCTGCCTTCCAGCAGCTCCACACTCCCTCTACTGCCAAGACGAGGAGCCAGAACGTGACTGGAACCGTGTAGCATGTCATGTTGAATGGCGGGGCAGCCAAAGGGAAAACACAATGGCTGCTGAGACACAGGCAAGCCCTGGGGCAAGAGCGAGACAAAAGGGATATGAGGAGAAGTCAATCTGATGAGCTAACAACATTGGAGTTGTCCCTCCTGCATTTAGATATCTGGTCATTTTAACTTGGGTAATCTTTTGCTTGAGCATTTAATCATGCAAATGGTACGTGAGTTGTTATCTATTATTAACTTGCTGGAGCTCTGAAGCAGCGGGCGGAGAGGAAGCTCTGCAACGGCACAAACGGGTCCATGAGAAGCGTTGCTGGATGAGCACCAGGAAAAACAGCTGCGCTGTGGTTTGAGCTGCACTGCACCCACCGAATAAACACCTTACAATACTTACAAATGAGAGAGAACCTGTAAAAGGCGTATGTCTCTGCTAAATGTGTCCCACTAGAAATGCAGGAATTCCCAAGAAGACCAATTCCATTTCAGTTTCCAAGTCAACATTGCAAACTACTGAGTTGTAATGGCGTTAACCGCATTGCTCAAGAACTTCTAAACCACATTAGTCTCATTTAATTCAACTTAGAGGAGCACAAAGTGAATTGAGCTCTCTAAATGTGGTCGGGTCTATTTTCCAAAATGCCCTTTTGAGTTCAATTCACGTTACACCGTAGGTGACAACAGGAGGAGAAAATGTCCCTGAAGTAGGTGTAGGAAGCAGCAAACCCAGCTGAGATTCCTGCTGCTCTTCTTGTGTCGAGACAATGCAGAATTAGTTTTCCATCTTAAAAAGATGTATTTTTTTTATTTAAAGTTAAAAGGATTTATAATTTGAAATGCAACAAGAAAATTTCCCCAACAAGCAAAACATCTCAATGGCTAATATTATTTTTGTAACTTTTCAATTTTCTTTCTGCCATATGGCTTAAATTGCTTGGGAATTAATATTATTCATAAATGCAGTACAAATAGGAGTAAGGCCAATTATAGCAAAATATTCACCATTTTTTAGTCTCTAAGGTGATGGGAAAGGCTGTCCTCCTGCAGATTTAATACCTTAACAAAAATCACATGGTACGCAACGTTTGACTTTCGCCCCGCGGTGCTTGTCAAGTTTGTGATGTTTTGCCAACAGATTAACAAGGGGTTTATTTCAGCGAGTTTTTACGAGCCAGACGGAATCTGCCATTTGGCTTCCAAACATTTGCAATGTGCTTACACGAGTAATTTGGATCTGGTGGCGTTCAGTGCGGAGTTTCTGGTGTCTCGTCCTTTCTGGCCACTCTTTCGGGCAGCCGATAATTGCTCCGGGCTGGCCGTGGCGCCGGGCGTTCAATTGTGCCGTCAGATGTACAGTTTGGATATCACTGTGGAGCAAGTTACACTGGATTTCTAAGTCCTATTTCACTTGGCAATGATTCACAGTGTACCTGTTGGAACTTTGTCAGAGCCTGCACCACATCCCAGCTCCATCTCTTCCCGTATCCTCGTTCCCACGGAGAAGAGGAAACACAGATGAATTTACAGTGATATCTGCACTGATCTGGCTCGATGCCAGACACCTGAGGAGTTTCATCAGCAAAAACTCATATCTGGCAGTTTTTGAAGTTTAATTTTCCTTGACTGCCCATCTTTCATGAACTCGTGTGGTCCGTAAGAGGGGGACACTTGCTGATTTGTGCTTATTTACATTCCATGCTTAAGCACAGAATAAGAGGAGCGCGTTCACCAACAGTGGAAGCCGGAGCCCTGCAGATGTTCCCAAAAGCTGGGTCTAGGTGTCAAGCCCGGTATCAGCGGAGCTTCAGACCATGATGAGCCAGGCTGGACTTGCCGCCATAGTTAGGCTGAGACACCTTATGGTGTAGATGATGCTCGAAATGCTGCTGGGAGAACGTGGGCCTTGCTAAACATCTGTTGGCCCAGGCTTCTGCTGCATGGCAGCAGCTTCTTGAGAACCAGAATTAGAGTTTGGACCGAGCCCTTGGCCAGTGTCAAGGGTTTTGATTGCACAGTGACAATAAAACCCTGGCAGGTGTATTGTTAACCCTCTCTCCCCATTCCCACTCAGGCCAGGCGATCAGGAGGGAAAGAAGGACAGAGAGAAGAGAGCTGGGAAAATTCAAAATGTTTTACTAATGCTGCTGATAAACTAGAGAAAATAATAGAAAATAATACAAACTGTACCAAACCAATCTGGAAAGTGCCGGCAACTGCAGAGCCGGCAGCCGAAGTCCTGGACTGGACTCTGCAGCCAACCGGAGCTGGATTCAGTCTGTCACTGGCCTCGGTTCGCAGGGACGACTCTCAAGGTCCTCTGCTAATGTCGCCATAAGGAAAAGGGACGAGATCCTCGTGATCTCCCACTTTTATATGAAAACGTGAATGGGATGTTATACTCGGTTGGTCAGTTTTTGGTCACCAGTTTCTCGTTGCCCCTCTCCTGAGATGTCCATCCATGCTTATCAGTGACCTCGCATTCCATTGCTATGGCTACCCAAACATGGATCTGGCTTTCAGGAACATGCAGCTGATCTGAAGCTTGAGCTGACAGGCACACTCACTAAAAGATAAACCTGGTTTTAACAAACCCAGGACAGCCAAAGGCCTCCGCCAGGTCCTGCCCGCCTGGGGAACGGTCCCAAGGACACCTCAGGGAGACATCGCTGAGGAGGGACTGCTGTGCACCTTTGCTCACTGTGTAGAAAATGCAGCCACTTTATTATTAAATTTATCTGAGATTAAACATGGTGGAAAAAAAAGAGTTAATTGCCTTTTTTTTCTCCCAAAACTGCGAGGGCGAAAACTCATGGACTCCACACAATCCAATGTGAATTCAAGCAAAGCTGTTTGTCACAGAAACAAAGCCTCTTTATATAATGCAGTTGTTTCCTGATCATGCATCCACGCTCCAAGCATGCGTTAGCTGATCGGATATTGTCCAGGTCTATGCCCCAGTCTCACTGCCGATAGGTCTGTTGATTTACGTCGTGTTTGCAGCTTTCCAAGGTGACCTTGAAATTCCTTTGGGCCTGGCCAGTTCAATAGCAAATCTCCATCTAACAGAAACCCATCCACACGTTCATCCCTCAAATCTCCCGCACAAAACTTCGGGTCATTTTTTTATAGCTTTTCACCTAGACAACTATACATCTCTTCACTAATCTCTCTTGGTATTTACGGTTCAGTTCAATAAGACCATTCATGTTCTTTCTCATTGTTGGTGTCCTCGCTGTGTTAACCTGATACACCTGCAGCCCAGAAAGACCCTCCCTGGCTCAGCGTTGGGCCTGTGAACCAAACCAAGACATGCTGCCCAGGAAAATGCACTTATTTTAAAATATTTTCTCATTTGGGTGAAGGAAAACCTCCTTCTGCCAAGGAAAATAACTTTGCTATAGAACCTAAGACAGATGGGCAGTTCTGCCTCACGCCATTCAGGACCGCGTTGCAGATCCAGCCCCACGACTGTTTAATTGTTAAAGTCTGAGTCTCCTTGCAGTGGCCGTTGGGTCCTGAGACCAGATTTTAACACGCAGAGCTGATTTAATGAAGCAAACTTGAGTGGGGTTGTGAGGGACATCACCCAAGTGTTTATAGAAGAACAAATAGAGTTTTGCAATAAGTGAATGCCATCTGGTGGTATGTGTGTCGGATGGACTCTTGGCATCTGTTACAGCCCCAGAGAGGAGAGCTGGAAGAGAAGAATGAGAAGAAAAACAGATAATACATCGCTTCTGAACTGAACTATAGCCTGGTCTCTGACGGCCCTTTTTAATGTTTGCCAGCATAGTGAGAAATACACAGGGACGCTTGAAAGCGTATCACCGATTTTCCATAAAGAAGCTTTGCTTTATTTTGCTGTTCTTTTCAGTTCTTTTTTCCTCCACTCATTCAGTACCCGGAGCTTCTCGTAGGAGCTTTGAGGTAGTTCGGTTTTGAATGGGCTGCGCTGAAAATATCCGCGGCTGCTTGGATAAATTGCGGTGAACTCCCGGTGGGGTGTGCGGGGTTGAATAGAGGCTTTCATCTCTTCTCCCTCTCCAGCTCCGCTTCTTTGCAGCTGGACTTTTCCTCTGAAACCCTATTCCCTCCCAGCCATTTGGATCTTTTGTTTCCTTTGAGCCTGGCTCAATGGTCAGGGTTTAGTTAGTACACGCTCAGCCCGCTCTGTGCTGACCTGCAGCACGATGTGGAACTGCTGCAGGGCCAGGAGAAATACCCGCAAAATCCTGGATTGCAGCTAATTGCAGAGGTCAGCTGTACGAGAGCAAAATGAGACCGTAGACTAAAACCGACACTCATACTTTAGGTTAGATTCGCACTGCTAATTATTTTATTTCCTTCATGCTGCGTTGACATTTGATACGTAAATCCTCTGATTTATATCCCTGTATATCCCAGCTGAGCGCGAGTCGTCCAGCTGACAATAATCAGGAGTTATTAATCTCAGGTTTAGCATCTTGTGTGCAGATCCCGCGCCTGGCTCCAGGCTGGGCCGATGGGTTTGTCTGCAGGGCAGGAGCGGGATGAGCTTGGGGTGGTCGTTGTGCTTCCCCTTCAGGGCCAGACAACGGGAACCAAACCAGAGGCATCTATCTGTGTTTTCCAGCGGTGGTGCCTGAGAGATTTCCTGTATTTCTCAGAATCAGCACTTCCCACCTGCCTTTCCCAACTCCAGTGATTCAGCCATGGCTCTGGGTGCCCATAACCTTCCACAGGAGGGGATGGGCGCTAGTTATCAGCTTGTTTGTGCATCTTAAAAGGCTTTAGTTCAGCTTTAGTGATATTTAATCCTGGACAGGTCTGCCGCCGTGCAGCATTTCTGGCGCATGTTTAATTGCGCCAAAGTAATTAGTATTATTGAAACAAACTTGTGTTGAGGAGCCTCCATCATCCCAAAAGACTTTGGGATGCCGATGTAACTGAAATGGGGGAGGCCGATCTCCCTCATCTTACGCTCATCTGAACGCACCCAGGACGTTCTCCCACCCCATCTCAGCATCTCGTCTCCTCTGGGCATGAGCCTTTCGGTGAGGCTGCAGCTGGAGGCATTTGGGACAGACACAGGGAAGAAATTGTTGCCCTGAGGGTGGTGAGAGCCTGGCCCGGGTTCCCAGAGAGGTGGTGGATGAACCATCCCTGAGACATCCCAGGCCAGGCTGGACGGGGCTCTGAGCAACCTGAGCTGGTGAAGATGTCCCTGCTCATGGCAGGGGGGCACTGGGGAGCTGGGAAGGTCCCTCCAACCCAAACCCTTCCAGTATTCTAAAAACCCAACCTCAACCTCTCCAACTCAACCTCCCCCACTCAACCTCAACATCTTCAACCTCCTTGACCCAACTTCAACCCCACCTCAACCTCCTCAACCTGAGCTGGTGAAGATGTCCCTGTCATGGCAGGGGTGGCACTGGGGGGGCTTTGAAAGCCCTTCCAACCCAAACCATCGGTGATTCAGCTGGGAGCAGCAGCACTAACCCTCTTCTTGCTTCATTTAGTCAGCGGCGTGTTACAACCAAAGAGGATATTAGGAATTTTCAGTGAAGTGCTGTTTTGATGACACTACCTATCTGAAGTGGCAACTTGTGGATTCGTATGTACATTATCAGCACAGATGCATTAGTGCTGAGGAGCTAATGCATTCTGCTTGTAAACAGCACGATCCTGAGGCCGTGTGTAACAGATACACATCAGCTGAGCGCTGTTATTTCTGAGCTCTGCCGCCCAGCCTCAACGTGTCCTTCTCCTTGCAGAGGGAGCAGTTATCGTGCTCTGGTTCTCCTCTCATTCAGGTTTTAACCCTCTCTAATTTTATTAAGTGGCTCCACTCACTGCTGGTAGGATCGCAAGCAGGAAAAGAATCATTATTTGTTACAAAAAATTACATTGTTCGAAATGGCCAGGAGAAAAACAACAAAGGAAGAATAACTGGTGTTGACAGCGGTTGATTCTGGATTTTTAATGATGACTTTCAAAATGCAAAATTTATCATAGCAAATAAGGAGAACCACGTATTTTTCTATGAAAATGGAAAGCTGAAAATCTCTTTGGTCATGGGAGGCAGCGGCTGAGAAGCGAACAGGGTTTTACTGAAGTGGGTCCGTGCGGTGTGTCAGGTCCCCAGCCTGCGGAGGCCTGGCCGTTTGCTTTGTGGTGGCTTCTCTGCAGACAGGTGTGGGAAACTGCAGCGGGTCTGTGAAATCCTTGACAGAAAATATGAGAGTAGAGATCAGCCTTGAGATATTAAGATTTACCCTTGAGAAGGATGGGAGTAAAGGAGTATCCGGAGAGAGGAGAGATGTACCCGTGAGAAAGAAGTGGATAGAAGAATAACATGGATGATAGGAAAATTAACCAATGAGATGTTAGTGCTGTAACTTGTAACCAACAGTGAAAAGACACATGAACTGGTAGAATTGTATAAAAATGCACTTGTAGCAATAAATGGCATCCATTACTTTAATCTTGAAAGAACTTGGTCCATGTCGTTTGTCCGTCTCAACCGCGACAGACAGGGACCTGGAGCACCGAGGTTTGCTGGATGCACGAGGCAGCTCCAGGACTTCGGACCCACCTGCGAGATGTGCCGGGCCTGGGGAAAGCAAACAGCGTTTGCTGAGGAGCTCTGATGTGTGCAAACATCTGCAAATCCAGTGTGCAGTGTGAGCTCTGCAGTGTCAGCTCTGTAGCACGGGCTGCGCAGGGTCTGCGGGCGCGGGGAGGGACAGCGGTGGTGCGGGGCCGGTCCTGGTGCAGCTCACCTGCCGCAGCCCAGGGACCGCTGTGCCGGCCACGTTTGCTTTAGAATCACAGAACCGCTTGGGTTGAAAGAAACCCTCAAGATCATGGAGTCCAACCGTAACCCACCCCAGCACTGCCCCATGTCCTGAGAACCTCATGTCCGTCTGTCCAGCCTTCCAGGACTGGTGACTCCAGCACTGCCCTGGGCAGCCTGTTCCAATGCCCCACAGCCCTTTGGGGAAGAAATTGTTCCCAGATCCAACCTCAGCCTCCCCTGGTGCAACTTGAGGCCGTTTCCTCTGCTCCTGGCGCTTGTTCCTGGGGAGCAGAGCCCGACCCCCCTGGCTCCAAGCTCCTTTCAGGCAATTCAGAGATCAGAAGGTCTCCCCTCAGCTCCTGTTCTCCAGCTGAACCCCCAGGTCCCTCAGCCACTCCATCACACTCGTGCTCCACATGAAGCAGCTGTTGGGATGGCGTGTGAGCGAGCTTGGTCCTGTCTGCATGGGAAGGTGACTTTCCAGGCCACAGCCCCACTGAGATCTTCAAAAGTTGGGGTGAGCATCTCAAAGCAGCCTCTGAACTCTGCTCAAGGGCAACGGTCTGATGAAGGTTTTGTGCTGGAGTCTCCATCTCCACAACCCCGTCCTGCAGCACCGCTCTCTTGAGCCCACTACGCTCTGCGCCTTTCTGCTATTTATTTTCCTTCTCTTTTAAATATGTGTGTCCTTTTTGCTCTCTCTTTTCCCATCTGGTCTGGATTAGAAATGCTCTGTTTGCTGTTCAATTAAAGTGGCCTCTCAGATACTGCAAAGTTCAAATAGTTTTAGGTTTCGCCTTAAATATATCTTTCTGGATTTAATGGGCTTTGCAGGCTATAGTTTCAAAGTGGCTGTTAATGGGATTTGTACAAGGAACTCTTGCTTTGTTCTCTTAAAAATAATATAAGAAGTCTTTCCATTGGCATTTAATGTAATCAGTTGAGGCATGTCAAGAGGTGTCTGTCGGGCATCACAGTGAGACGCGGCCTGTATATGATGGGTCTGCAGCACAGCAGCCTGCTAATTAGCTAAAATCATTGGCTTTTGCTTTCTTTAATGCTATTACTATGATTATTGTACCCTGGAGAAGGTCTCCGCTGCAAAGCTCCGCTAAGAAATAAAAGGAGATGACGAAGTTGGCAGCCAGGTTAAATTTGTCCCCACTGTATGGCAGCAGCAACCTGGTGGCAATGCCAGCCTGCCATGGCTTCGCTGCTCGTTCCAGAGGTGTCTCAAGGACTGGAAGATTCCCATTGCATCAGTCTGCTCCAGATCTCTGGGGCTGGATTACAAACCCTGTTGGAGATGAGGCGATCGAGGGGCCCCGCCAGCCTCACACCTGCTGCAGCGTCCTCCGCTGGGACAGAAATGCGGCTTAAAGCCGCCTGGTCCCTGATAACACCTCAGCTTGTGGTTGTGCAACAGGTGCTGGTGCTAGAGGATGTTTGGGTACATTTATTGATCCGCTCAAGGCTGTTGTGCTGGTTGGTGCTCAAAGGCCAGGAGAACGGCGGGCGCTGGGCTGTGCGGACACAAAGCCGTCTCTTTCTCAGTCTCACCTGCAGCCATTGCTCTGATTTGCCATGTGTTTCACAGCTCAAGGGGGTGGACGAGCCTCAGCTGCTCACAATGGGAACCTCCCAAAACAGTTGAGCTGAACCAGGGACAGAGGGTGGGTTTTATTTTCTCCGAACCAGCCTTTTCTTGGAGGGTGCCGAGAGGAGGATGGCAGCAGTGGGCACCTTTCTGTTCGTGTGTTGCTGTTGTGATGTGTAAAAAAACCCTTTTCACTCCTGTTTAGGGTATTTTTTCGTGCTCTCTTCCCACTGTCCCTTTGTGACCTGAGCCCCCAGCACAGTGGGGCTTTCCTTCGGGACCAGTCCAGCCCTCTGCATGGGACCCCAAGGGGCTGTAACCCCCGTGCATCCCTGCATCACCGTGACCTCCTGGGAGGCTGCTGGACCAGAAGCAGCACGAGGTGAGGGACTGTGCCCTCGTGCCTCCCGTTGCACATGTCACCGTGCTCTGCTCTGCTCATCCTCGCTGCTCAGCGCTCACAGCAAGTGCCGTAACAGCCTCTTTAATTAAGCAGATAGGAAAATATTGCAGCTATAATCTCAAGCAGCTACGGATTTCTGTCCCTTGCAGGAGGCAATGCTTTCTGTCCCTTGCAGGAGGCAATGCTTTCTGTCCCTCGGAGCGCTCAACAACTCGGGTGGGTTTTGGGTGGTGCTGGCTCCCAGCAGAACTGGTGACGGTGGGACAGTGTCCCTGTGAGTCCCAGCAATCTGCTGCCCTGTGGGGGTGGCAGTGGGGCAGAGACCCACGTCAGTGTGTCACGGGGAGCTTTAAGGAGCCTTTTCTAAAGAAGAGCCCAGCTTTGGGTCTGCACACATCCCAGAGCGCTGCTGTTGCGCTGCTGTCCCAGGCGAAGGGTCCCTGGTGGAGCTGCCTTTGGAGAAGATGCACAGCTCCAGGGCTTCTCTTCTTCTTCGTCCATTTGAAAACAGACAGACAGCTTTGCATTTGAACATATTGAGGTGAGACTTGGGCAGGTTACTGCTGTGCCGTGATCATCTGCAGGACACGCTGTGCTCTTTGATGAGGTCTGGCATAAACCTTTTCTCAGTGTTGCCTAAACCGTGTCAGATCATCTCCAAAACACACATCCTGCAGGCCAGGAGGAGGCAGGGAGAAATCACGGGGAGAGAATGGAGATAATAATGGAAAGCAGAGCAAAATCTGTGCATTTCCTACACATATGTCCAGCAAACCCAAGCTACTTGGTCTCTATTAAAAAAAATGGGGTGCGGTAAAATGCAGATGTCCTTTTATTAATGGAGAAAAGCCAGTGACATGCTCTTAAATGAGGGGAAAGCAATTATCAGTGGGGTGAATGAGCTGGCGTTCCTCCCTGCGCTGCCTCTCTGTAGCTCATGTAATGCGTGTTGAAGCCATCAGCAACACGTCTTGGAATTGCACATTGTACCGAGCGCAGCTTTAATAGCATCTTCCTGTGAAATGACAGGCAGAAATAAATGTCCTTCAGAATGATTTATACCCTGCTTTAGGTGCCGGTTGTAAAAATACACCAGGTTTAAATCACTGTCAACCTTGAAACAACAGCGGAGAAGGTGGCGACCCCAGTTAAAAAGTAAACAACACAACTGCGGTTCTCGATAGATTGAACTGCAAGCTGTCTTTAGAAACACAATCCGTGACTTTAATGTTGTCTGCTTTTAAATTAAATGGGAAATGAGGGTGGTGTGTGCATTTACAATTGCATTCCAAACAGCTGGATTGGAAGCCGTAAGCCACAGCGAAGACTTGAAGCTAAGTTGCATTAGTAACCTACATTAAACTGCTGTTGACTGGGAAATACAGATAAGCCAAGAGACTAAAACAGTGCAAGGAAGAGTAAAAAAATTGGTTTTACCCACTTGCAGTCTAAAGATTCATTTTTTAGTCTTTTCTAAAAGCCACTTGAACCTGAAATCCCTTCATTGCTCCGAAAGCAGCAGAAAGCCCTTTGCTGGGCTGGTGTCTGCTGGGCTGGGGCTGGAGAAGCTGCAGCCCCTGCTCTGCTTGTCTCTGGGTGAACAGACAACACCGATTTGTGCAGTTATTGCATTCGGGACATTTGTCTGTTTTCCCAAGCTAATATTGCAAGATCAGAGCCGCAAACAGATCTGTGTGCCGGTGCTGTAACACTGTGCTCGGTCTCCGGTAGCTGAAGGTGCTTCAGCGGCATGTTAACACCTTTTCTCTGTGCCTGAGTTGCCCTGGGGACCCGGTTCTGCTGCCTGGAAACCCCTGGGGTCCCGGGGCTGGTCCAGGCGGAGCAGAGTCCCGTTGCCATGGCAACGTGGGGCCCTCCATCCTCAGCGCAATGCTTAATTAAACCCTGCCTGCTTTAGATGCCCAGGCCCCACCAGGGGGTCATTCCTAGCATTCCTTCAGTTTCGGCTTATTTTGCAGATTACATTAATTTGTGTTCAGCTGAAGGAGGATGGCCTGAACATCCAGTTCTGCAACCTGACTTTTTCCTGTTGTTTTGCCTTTGAAAAAAAAGAATGTTAAAACCCCAAGCCTCACAATTCATGCACTAATTAAGGCATCGTGTCCTCCACGAGCCCCCTGTGTTTTCAGAGCAGGGTCAGCATTCCACCCCGTGCTGCTGTGCCTGTTGCAGCCTGGGTTCACCCTTACCACGCACAAACCCACAGGGATCCTTTGGTCTCCTGGTTTTGCTTTGTGAGAACAGGTCCATGTGAACACATGGTAAAAGGAGATAAGGGAAGAAAAATGGCAAAAGAGGGTGTTGAGGGTTTGATGGCGGGGTGATAGTAAAACCCTGGCAGGTGTATTGTTAACCTCCTTCCCAGTCAGGCCAGGCGATTGGAGGGAAAGAAGGACAGAGAGAAGAGAGCTGGGAAAATTCAAAATGGTTTACTAATGCTGCTGATCAAATAGAGAAAATAATACAAACTGTACCAAACCAATCTGGAAAGTGCCGGCAAGTGCAGAGCCGGCAGCCAAAGTCCTGGACTGGACTCTGCAGCCAACCGGAGCTGGATTCAGTCTGTCACTGGCCTTGGTTCACAGGGACGACTCGCAAGGTCCTCTGCTAATGCTGCCATAAGGAAAAGGGACGAGATCCTCGTGATCTCCCACTTTTATATGAAGTATCACGTGAATGGGATGTTATACTCGGTTGGTCAGTTTTTGCTCACCAGTTTCTCGTTGCCCCTCTCCCGAGATGTCCATCCATCCTTATCAGTGACCTCGCATTCCATTGCTATGGCTACCCAAACATGGATCTGGCTTTCAGGAACATGCAGCTGATCTGAAGCTTTAGCTGACAGGCACATTCACTACAAGAGAAACCTGTTTGTAACAAACCCAGGAAAGAGGGGAAATCATAGAGTATTTTAGGTTGGAAAAGATGCTTTAGGGTCCAACCATTAACGCAACACCGCCAAGTCCACCTCTAAGCCGTGTCCCGAAGCTGCAATGAGCCGGGTCTGGCTGGGCGAGCCCAGGGCAGGATCGGGCCTTTGGGGGACGATCTGTCCACATCCGGCCCAGGGGTCTCTCCAGGGGGTCCCGTGTGTGTCTGTTCTGAACATCATGAGCATGTGCCGCCTGATTGCATCAACTGCCGTGGCTGTTAATGTGGCTGTTGAATGATTTGCCTTTTCCCACGGTGCTTCCAGGAATTGTTTTAAGTTAATTTTAAAAATTACTGTCGCTGGTTGCTTAGCAGATCTTGCGCAGCATCAAGTTAGTTTACCCTGATGGGTTAGTGCTTTGTGAATGCTCCTATGTGACCAGCCTCACCAACGCAACGTTAAATACGGTCTGTGGTGTTATTATGATCATAATTTGATTAACCAGGTTCCCACTGCTCAGCCCAGAGGAACAGGTGACACTGTTTGCATTGTCTTTGCTCAGTTCTGGTGCTGATGTCTTGGAGTGGAACTGGGATGGATGATGAGGCTATTTTTTCATGAAAGTGCATTATTTTCCCAGTCCCTTCAGATATGGGGAACAGGTTTTGAACATGGAGCTCTCAGAAATATCACAAAGCCGCCGTATATTGGCAATGCAATAGAAACCCAGCGATGCAACAGGTGAGGGGACAAGTTGACACCAAGATGTGGCAGCAGGACATAGTGCAGACTCCTCACCTGCATCAACATAGTTTCATTTTCCTTTTCCATCTTTTGGGGCAAAACAGGTACCACTATACGCAATCAAAGCTCTTTCCAGCATCCCATTTCTGCTCACACAGAACTTTGGGCTGTTAGCAAAACTTTTAAATCACAATTTACATGCAGGAAGGCCGCCAAAGTGTAAATGAGTCAATACTACAGTGCAGAGTCACAAATGAAGTTACTCTAGAGGATGATTAGCTAATTGCGGTTAATTACTTTGAAAACATAACAATCAGGCCAAACAGTATCATAAAGAAATCATTCTTTGTCACTTCATTTCTAACAGGGTAACAAGCCCCCAACTATTTCCCTACAACTAATTCTTTGCTTGCTTCACAGTCTGATACCTGCTGATAAGATGCTTTACTTTCAAATGATAAATTATCTTAATTAACTTTAATTGTTTGCAGACAATTTTATGCAAATGAGGGCATTTAAGGAGCAGAAGCAGAAACTCAGCTGTGGCTTGGGAGATGCTGAGGAGCACTGAACTATTCTCATAGCAATGGGCCTTTTGTTCTTTAAACGAAGTGTTTGCCTGCTGGGTGTGATGCTGCGGGGGGCGGGTGGCAGTTGTGCACCCGTGGTGGCACAGGAGACAAAATGCAATTACAGGTGGCTTTTTCAGCCTTTCCCCAAAGAGCAAAGTGACCAAGATGCACACTGAGTCATACTCCAAGCCCTCCTGACAAACAGGAGGCACTAGGGATGTGAATGATCTTCCTCGCAGCTTCGTTTCCCCAACTGTTAAATTGCTATGACCTCTTTTTACTGGCGATCGTCTCTTGGAGTATAAAGCGGGCCGTGCCTCTCACTGGGAATTCTGCTGGCTGGGAAGGATTTTCTCCCTAAAAGCGGGGAAAGTGGGTGTATTCAAGACCAGTAAAATACTTTGAGCTATTTGCGAGCAAACTGGATGTGCTGGGTGTCCCAGGTGAAGTTGGGAGGGTGCTGAGCACCCACAGCACCCAGCAGGATAGACCAGGCCAGCCTGGGGTGCCCAGCAGCAGCCAGGGCAGGACCAACGTCCCATGGTTGCATCCAAACCTGCTGGGAAGTTAAAACCAGGTGTTTGCAGTTCTCATCAAGGTAATGACACAATGAGAGCCAGGCTGGTGGAGCAGAGTGGAGCGATGGAGAGTGGTGGGTGCTCTGGGGATCATCCTGTCCTGCAGCTCTTCTCTGCTGCCCATGGAGCCGGTGAGTGCTCTGCTGTGTTCTGTGCTTCTTTTTGCTGAGGTTTCTACTGCTTTTTCTCTGGCATTTCAGCTTTCCCATGTGTTCATGTGCTAGGCAAGGATGAACGGTTGGATTTAATGAGAGGAGGCTGAGCTCCCCCAGAATGCTCATCTATCTGCTGTGGGTATTATGTGTTGATGTTTTTACTGCCAGATTAAATGCCATTTGGGTATTACAGCTCTTCTTTTCTGGAATTAAAAAGAGGTACCTAGGAACACTATACTTTGTGCTGTCTATTTTCTAATGTAGCATCTCAAATGTTAATCAGCTGAGCCTGTAGCATACAGCGGCCCTGGGACCGGCTGCTCGCTTCATGAGACAAGTCCTGTTCTAATAATAACTTCAGCAGAGTGAAAATGTGTTTTTATTTAATGATTTAGGAGGAAAGTACAATGTTAAAATGGGGAAAAGCTGCTTTTTCCAGACCAGGACAAGAAATGACACGGAGTGTTTTGAAGGAAGAACACTGGCATCTTGCTGGCTTGAGCTGGTGGCTGTGGGGTTTGGTCTTTGGGGCTGTGCAGAAGTTGCCCAACTGTTTGTACACTTGAACTTGGGGTGAAATGGTAATTTTAGTACTTATAAATAAAATTTAAGAGAGCTCATTTCTAGTGCTGTTCAAGCTGCAGCAGGTGAGGTGCATTTTGACTTAAATGAATCAGCAGTTGTTTGCTTTTCCTTTGGGGAGTTTAGAGCCACCAAGATGCTGGAGAGAGTGGAGCATCTCCCGTGTGAGGAAAGGCTGAGGGAGCTGGGGCTCTGGAGCTGGACAAAAGGAGACTGAGGGGGGACTCATTCATGGGGATCAATATGGAAAAGGGGAAGTGTCAGGAGGATGGAGCCAGGCTCTTCTGGTGACAACCAGGGACAGGACAAGGGGCAATGGGTGCAAACTGGAACACAGGAGGTTCCACTGAAAGATGAGAAGCAACTTGTTGGGGGTGAGGGTGGCAGAGCCTGGCCCAGGCTGCCCAGGGAGGTTGTGGAGTCTCCTTCTGTGCAGACATTCCAACCCGCCTGGACACCTTCCTGTGTAACCTCATCTGGGTGTTCCTGCTCCATGGGGGGATTGCACTGGATGAGCTTTCCAGGGCCCTTCAGCCCCTCCCATCCTGGGATTCCCAGCCGTCATGTGGAGCAGACCCACCTCTTTGCTGGCCCCTTTCATTGCGACCGTGTTCTTGTGTCTCTGTCTTGCTGTGATCTGCTCCTGTCCCCCCAAGAGCTGTGAGTGGGGAGGGGACGGTCACCGCGGGAGCTTGGAGCTGTGTCCTCAGCAGCCACCTACATGGTGCCAGCTCAGGGCAGAAGGAAGAATCAAACATGCCTGTTCCCCATGCTGGCCGTCTCCAAAGATCAGAGTGGGGCTGCATAGCCGGTTCACAGCTGGGGCCAGACCCCGTGTGTGTGGTTGTTTGCCTGCAGTGTTAATGCCTCAAGCTGTGCTCAGCTTTTTGTCCAACAGCTTGTGGTCAACACCAAATCACTTTAAACAAATCACAATGAATTGTGAACTTTGTCAGTAAGCTCTACGTTTGGCTTTTATGGCTTAAAAATGTAAGTATTTTTCAAAAAAATAAGCTTGCGTTCCTTGGTTCTCCCGTGTGGCTGTTGGGTTCTCCTTATTTGACATCTGAATGGGGTGACTGTCCCTGATGTTGGGGACAAAATGAGCAAGGACAAACTGACCCTTGTTCTCACTGGTGAATGTGACGTTGGGTCCAAATCCACAGTGGGTTTTAAACTTGAAGAATTGTAGAATAGGCCAGATTGGATCATCTGGCCCGATGTGTCACGGACGAGGGAGCTGCTATGGGATTATTGAGGTAGATCTGTATCCTGCTACTACTTGGAAATGAACGTCAGTAGCAAAACAAGTTTTGCAGCAATGGAGGTAGCCTGCTTTTGATAGGACTTTTGTTTAATAATATCAGCCACTATTAGTTTCCTTCATTCCCCAACCTACTGAAGAAAATATTAGATTGTCGTGAAGCTAAATTACATCTTGCAAAAAGTACAAGTGTAAATGAAAACTGTTGACATTAAAAACAGTGTCTTACTTTAGTCAGCACCCGGAATCTGAGTGTTCGTGTTTCTCCCGAGTTTTCACGTGCTGTAACGTTGGCTTTGCCTCGTAGGTCTATCCAGGGCATTTTATCTTTAGCCAGAAGCTGTTTAACAACGAGGCTTCACTGACAAGCACCAGCTGGTTTTCAGTTTGATGTCCTCATGGTGCATTTTCCGGGTTCTGTACGTGAATATCCAAAGAAACTGAGGAAAATGAGCTGTATTTCTGCCAATATTGCTGTTCGCAGCGGGGGAGACCTTGCTAATCCCAAACAGCACCAGCTCCTACACAACTGAACGAGTTAGGAGGTGGTTTTCACAACTAGACTTTTCACGTATATAATATTTTATGTGAATTTCAGATGAAATTTAATGTACGCTCTTTAATTCATACCATGGCCAACTGTTTTCCCCCTTATTTCCAGTGAAAACAAATTTCTTTTGACCTGTGATCTTTCCTTGCAGCAATTTACCTTTGTGACCTTTTCTTGTGGTTTAAAGATTGAAAACAGTTTCTAAGTCTGTGTAGCCTGTAATCTCTACTTACGATTCAGAAAGCAGGAACAATAACCTGTGATTTATTTGCTGAGCGGTTGCAGTGCCGGTGATGCTTATTTAGGATGTTCTCTCCCCTTTTCCTGACCCACTGTCTACAAAGAGTCTGTTACCCAACCTCAGCCATCTGCTCTCTGAAAAACCCCTGTTCTGCAGCTCTCTCGACCAAGAGCAGACACGTACCATCCCAATGTAGGTAAAATGGGACGTGCTTTTGAAAAGGTTATGTGTTCAAGCAAAAACTGAGACTAAGAACTTTATTCTCATCGAGTTTGTGTTTGGCTAGAATAAAATACATTCTTTAGAGAGGGACACGTGCGGTTGGGACAGCTGGGTGTATGTTGCAGGCAAGGTCTTCGTACCAAATCATCAGCGCTTTCCTTCAAAAGTGGTGTGCAGCAAGTGAAGCAGGAGCGTCTGATCTGCAGGGGAAGCTGCTGAAATCACAGAATAACAGCATGGCCTGGGTTGGAAAAGCCCTCAGAGATCATCCAGTCCAACCCTTGGTCCAACTCCAGCCCATTGACTAGATCATGGCACTAAGTGCCATGTCCAGTCTCAGTTTCAAACCCTCCAGGGCCGGTGAGTCCAGCACCTCCCTGGGCAGCCATTCCAATGCCTGACCACTCTCTCTGCAAAGAATTGCTTTCTCATCTCCAGCCTCAATTTCCCCTGGCAGAGTTGAAGCCCATGGCCCCTTATCCTATTGCTGATGCCTGGGAGAAGAGCCCAATCCCCACCTGGCTAGAACTGCCCTTCAGGTAGTTTTAGAGAGTGCTGAGCTCAGCTCTAAGCCTCCTCTTCTCCAGACTAAACAAGCCCAGCTCCCTCAGCCTCTCCCCACGGGGCTTGTGTTCAAGTCCCTTCCCCAGTCTTGTTGCTGGTGTTTCTTTCCTTTCCCTCAAGCATAATTATAATACGAGGTGCTGTTTGAAACCAGAAATTCTATTTTTTGTTTTTTCTCGCTTAAAGTTCTTGTGTTGCCTGAGTTTTTCATCTCGGTTTCTTAGGTTTGATTAAACTTGTAAGTGTGAATCTGTGGTCAACGAGGTCCTGGGAGTCTCTTTGCCTGGTTGGGGCTGTTAGGTGTTGATTTGGTGGAAATTCCCGATGTGATGCTTCATCTGTCACCCGGGTGACTTTGCTGTAGGTGTATCAGCATCTTAGAAATGTGAGAAATGAATGAAGTGTGGCAGAATGGAGTTAATAAAAAGTAAACCTTTTAAAGGGACCTGTTGTGTGAAGAAACGTGTGATTTCCATCAGCTGGTGTGGTTTAGGAGAATGGATGGGAGATGATGTAGTTTGGGGTGCAGGTGGAGAGTGACCCCTGTGCAACTAATGGGAGAGAAGTGACCTCGGCAGTAACTGCTGTTCCAGTTGGGGGGTTGTTCGGTCTGGTTTGGGTTTTGTTTTATGTGGTGGGTTTTGTGTTTTGGTTGGGTTAGTTTTGGTTGGGTGGTTTGGGTGTTGTTCATTTTCTGTGAGTGTGGGGTTTTTGATTGTGGGGTTTTTTTTTTTGCTTGAACTGTAAATTCAGTAAGTAGTTATAAAGGTGCCCCAGAAGGTTCCTTGATGGGTTTTCTACTCCTGTTCTACTCTTTTTATCCAAAAAGAGGCACGATCGCTTCTTCCCCATAGATGACGTGAACCAGCCTCGGAACCCTTTCTGTGCCTGTTGCTTTCAGTTCACCTGTGGATTTTTGTCACCCAGGTTCTCTAGAAAGGTGACTATCGAGGTTTAGGTTGTGGGTGGGGTGACAATAAAACCGTGGCAGGTGTATTGTTAACCCCCGCTCCCTACTTCCCAGTCAGGCCAGGCGATTGGAGGGAAAGAAGGACAGAGAGAAGAGAGCTGGGAAAATTCAAAATGTTTTACTAATGCTGCTGATCAAATAGAGAAAATAATACAAACTGTACCAAACCAATCTGGAAAGTGCCGGCAACTGCAGAGCCGGCAGCCGAAGTCCTGGACTGGACTCTGCAGCCAACCGGAGCTGGATTGAGTCTGTCACTGGCCTCAGTTCGCAGGGACGACTCGCAAGGTCCTCTGCTAATGTTGCCATAAGGAAAAGGGACGAGATCCTCGTGATCTCCCACTTTGATATGAAGTATCATGTGAATGGGATGTTATACTCGGTTGGTCAGTTTTTGGTCACCAGTTTCTCGTTGCCCCTCTCCCGAGATGTCCATCCATGCTTATCAGTGACCTCGCATTCCATTGCTATGGCTACCCAAACATGGATCTGGCTTTCAGGAACATGCAGCTGATCTGAAGCTTTAGCTGACAGGCACACTCACTGCAAGAGAAACTTGTTTGTGACAAAGCCAGGACAGCAACAAATGGCTCTATTTTATTATGGCTTTGGATTGTTGAAGAGCAGCGTGCTCAGCACCATGTCCTCACAAGTCACTGGGATCTTGCACTTGCAGGTGATCCTGTTGTGGTGGGTGGGAAGGGAGGAGACATCCCCATTGAAAACCTGGGTGGGGATTTCTTTACACACTCTGATTACTCTTATAAATGTGAATGTGTTCCTTTTTGCACATGCAGATAGTTCATATCTAAACAAAAACTTCAGGAATAATTTCCCTGTTCCAGGATGGTTTTTGTACTAATTTGGAATCAAAGGACCTTAACATAATTGCTTATTTGAATAAGAACCCAGTTGCATATAAAATATTTATATTAATTGGGGAATTAATTGCTTATCTAGAAATGCTAAAATAACCATTTCATAAATCTCAAACATGAGAATGAACTCTCGAAGGACTACTAAAAAGGAGAGACCACACAGTCTTTAAGGTTTGCAGAAGTTTAAAGGCTCTATTTAAGAATTATTTAAGAAAAAAAATCAAAGCTATTGTAGCACAAAAAGCCTTTTATGCAGGAGATAGGAGTGTTTGAGCGGAAACTCAGCTGCTGTTAAAACCTCATGGAACTTGAGGGAAACTTCAGAAGAATAAAGTGCATTAAGAAGTTTGTGTCCTAATTGCAGAGGTTCTCTGGGGGTGTTTCATGATGCAAAACACAAGCAGAGTGGTGGCCCAGCTGCAGAATCGTAATGGTGTGTTCACACAGCCCATGGGGGAATGGACGTGTCACCAGGGCTGCTGGTGGGGACCACAGAACACAGAGGGTCAGGGATGGAAGGGCCCTGGAAAGCTCATCCGGTGCAATCCCCCCATGGAGCAGGAACACCCAGATGAGGTTACACAGGAAGGTGTCCAGGCGGGTTGGAATGTCTGCACACAAGGAGACTCCACAACCCCCCTGGGCAGCCTGGGCCAGGCTCTGCCACCCTCATCCCAAACAAGTTGCTTCTCATGTTTAAGTGGAACCTCCTGTGTTCCAGTTTGCACCCATTACCCCTTGTCCTGTCACTGGTTGTCACCAGAAGAGCCTGGCTCCATCCTCCTGACACTCCCCTTTTCCATATTGATCCCCAGGAATGAGTCCCCCCTCAGTCTCCTCTTGTCCAGCTCCAGAGCCCCAGCTCCCTCAGCCTTTCCTCACACGGGAGATGCTCCACTCACCAGCCATTGCTCGTGGGGGTGTTGCAGCCTCGTGTGCAGGAGCAAAATTGGTAGATGTATAGAGAAATCAATTAAGAGGTTGTTGTTTTCTCGATGACAGTAATGGAAATGACTTGTGGGTTGCACCTTGACTTTGTAAGTTGGAGCCATGTTATTTTGGGTGGTCTTGAAGTCTAGTCTGTGAAGATGTTTCTGGTAAACTGCAACTGGGACGGCAGGGTTTGAACGGGCTGGGTTTGCTGTTCGAAAGGGAGAATAAGAAAAGCGTCTTCAGAAAGTTCAAGTAAATGAAAACGGAGCTTTTGATGGTTTGTTTGGTGTGCCACTGGTGATACATTTGACTTTCAGCAGCTCCTTCTTTCTGAAATTTTAATGAATGTTTTTTAGGAAAAGAAAATCTGAATTAGAAATCTGGGCTCACCTTGGGGTGGTGCAAGGACAGGAGGGGACACAACCGCACAGGTCACGGCGGGGGGAGTGCAGGACGGTCAAATAGTTACAACTTTGTGTAAACTCGGCAGCAGTGCTGCTAGGCTGAGTGTAGCAAAGCAGGGGTTTTCTTAATCTCTTTTGCATTGGGAAACTAGAGAAGAGAAGAGGGGATTACAATGAAGAATGTGTGTTCTTGTCACTGCATTTTCCTGTTCTCTGAATCAGACCATTCACCTTGCTGGAGTGTATGTTCTGTAAACACGGATGAAACGCAGATGTTTATTTAGTACTTGACTAACTGGGTAGCACTTAAACTTCATAAAGGTGCGTTAGCAACTTGAGAACATTCTTTGTGTTGTTGCCAAATACTGAAACCATGCATATAAATGAGACCCATTTAGAGGTGTTTGAGGGAAGAAATGTCTCCCTTGGAGCACTTAGTGAGGCGGATTTGACTGAAGTTGATGAGACGATGAAGGACCTGGTGTAGCAGGACATGTCTACTTTGGGTTCTCTGTAGAATCATGGAATTGGTTTGGTTGGAAGAGACCTTTGAGTCCAACCATAACCCACCCAGCACTGCCCCATGTCCTGAGAACCTCATGTCTGTCTGTCCAACCCTGCATGGATGGTGACTCCAGCACTGCTCTGGGCAGCCTGTTCCAATGCCCCACAATGTTCCCAAGATCCAACCTCAACCTCCACCAGGTATAGATCCCATAGCTTTGGGTGGCTGAGGAGTCCCTTATTTAGAGCTCTGGAGAGGAGGAGCTGGACACTTGTACAGACTGCAAGGATGGCCCAAGCCATGGAGATGTGTCTGTGCATGGAAAGACCTGGTAAAAAATGTCAACCTGATAAAAGACATAAGATGGGTATGAGAGATCTATAGGGCAGAGATCTATGGCAGGAGACTGGGTAGCAACTGTTGACTGTCAAAATTGTGTATTTGGGGGCTGGAATGAGCTGATCTACAACAACTAAAGGGTAATTATAGCTTTTCCCACCTTCTTTAGGAGCAAACAATTATTGAGCAACCGATGCAAGCTCATTTTACTGTCAAGTGCTTGGTTATGGCCGGAAGCCTGTGTAATTCAGAGAAATGCGAAAAACTTTGTAAACAAGCAGGAAACCAAAGTCAAAATTAATTGCAGCCAAAAGCTGCTGTAAAAAGGAACAGTCGAGAAATCACTGGTGCATTTTAGCAGCTGCTAAAAGGAAGAGGGTAAATACAATATTAATTTTGTGACTTATTTTTTCACACTTCAGTGAACATAATTTTTTGTAATTGTATTTACTGGGCTTGGCTGTGTTGAAAGATAAGGGATAATTAAATTCTTGCCTGATGGGAAGAAGCCTACAAAATTATACCTTTAGAAATATGTTAACAATACTGTAACATTAGGCAATTCAATCTGATATTAATTAATGACAAGAGAAAACATTATCAATGGGTAAGTTCTAAGAACTTGCTCTGTGTTCTGAGAACTCACAATATTTTTGTGTTTCCCCTGTAATTAGAACTTTGGCCAGACCCGACACCCCCAGCCCTGCGCTGGGTTGCTGTAGAACTGAATATTTTACCACCCTTCCCATTTTGCTTTGGTTCCTGACTGTTTTATTGACTCTTGATGCTGTGTCTCAGGAATTCCCAAGACGTGTTGGTTACTTACCTCGTAGCGCTAGTTGGATTGGAAAATTGCGTGGAAATTCTAGTTTTTGACCTTGTAGTGAAGAGATCCAGAGTAGGTCTCTACCTTTTGTACCCAGAAACTGTGAACCACCTCTATGTAACCCAAACATGGAGCCTGTGACTTGTATCCACAAGCAGTAGGAGAGAAGTTGATGTGTGGAGCTGCCTCAATGGGGAGAACCTGCATTGGGCTTCTGACCTTGGTCACGAAAGGTTAAATGTTGCCCATTATTGAAACCCTAAACCTGTGTGTGAGGGCCTTTGATTGGCAAAGCAGGAGTTTAAAGCAAAAGGCCGCTTAAGCGGTGCAAAGAAAGAATAATCACTAAGTTCCTGTGGAGCTTTTAATAGGTGATGGTGGTTGGTGTGATGGGGCAGAAATGCTCTACTTGTTGCTGGAAGCTTAGTCATAGGGAAGTCCAAGTTTTCTGTCGCTCTTGGTGTAATCCAGTATAATCTCAACACAAAAGAGCTGCAGGGGTGATGAAGGTGACAGGGATGCTCACAGCATCTTATCCCGTTCTGTAGCATATCCCGGCGCTGGCCCCGAGGCGGGATGTGCCGTGGTCCGGTGCCGGAGCGGCTCCATCTTCTGCACGCATCTGCCTATTGGCTGCTCTTCTTACTTCTCTCTCCTCTGTTTACTGCTCTGCACCCACTGTGAAGTTAATGTGTTTACACCGTCACTCGAGTGGCCTTCTCTGATCTTGCAGGAGAACCACAGCCTCCAAGGCTTGGTTTGAGCAGCCACATTCCCACTGCATTTTGTAACCTACTTTCCAAATCTGCTCCAACACCCCCGGTGTGCTTGCACGTGTGCGGGTCTGTAATCACACAGCTCCAAACTATCTGTTGATCTCTTGTGGGACTTCACATGATGCTAAAGTAAGGGGAGAAAAATTTAAGTAATGGAACCAGCTTCACTGCCTTTTAATTCCTCTCCTTTCCTCTTTCTTGAATACTCTGTCATTAAGTGTTGTTAACTGATGAATGCATATGCTGCTTATAAGTGTGTAGAAAGAGCAGACTGTTAGGAATACTGTTACTTGCTAATGCCTGCATTGCCAGGAGGAGTAACTCATTCAAATATATTGGTTACTCATAGATATTTACCTGCTCTGTGGAAATGGACCATGTCTGGGAAGGTGTCCAGCCCCCTAGAACCTTTGGGCTGAAGACAATCCAGGCTCAGGAAGGGAAGAGCTACCAAAGGGTCAGGTGGGGGGACCTTCTAAGAAACAGGAGGTATGAAGGGAAATGGCTTTACTGTTCCTTTGTGTGCAGCAGAAGTTTTGCTTCATATTGCTCTGAAGGGTTTGAGGGCACGTGTTGGGTGAACCGCGGTGGGTTCTGGAGGAGATCACCTGTTTCAGCCGTCCTGGTTAATTGTGTTGGAATAACTGCGGTGTTCTGATTTAGTGGGGGAATGGAGGGTAATGAAGGAGAGCTGAGGTGCAGCAGGGGATAATGGTGACTGGGAAGATGCTCCACCAGGAAATCACAGTGTAGTCTCCTTGGCCTGAGTAGTCTCCTTTGGCTCAGAGCTCAGTCTTCCTGTCCCAAAGATGTAAAACCTCTCCCTGGGTTTGCTCTTTTTTATAGTGTAGCATTGCCAACCCCAGGCCTGTGGCGTCACGTTGGCAACAGGGACTTGGGACTGAATTGTGCCCATAAACACTTCCTCAAGACTAATTGTTGTGGCTTTGGAGTCCTGTGGCTCCTGCCCAGGAATGAAAGAAATGCGTGAAGGCGTCAGCATCTCTTCCTTTCCTCGACAGTCCAAAATCAGTAAGCATGCAAGATGCAACCATTTGGGAAGTAAAACCCGTAATGAAACACACTTGAGAAAGGATGGTTTCTCCAGACCGAGGTCTTGAGGAGTGCGGTGATCACCCGGACCACTTGGCAGAGAACTGGTTGTGTAGCTCCCCTTCAGCAGAGCAGAAGTTATTTGACTAATTCTCCATCTGACTGCATGGGAGAGGAGCCGGGGGATCTGACTGCATGCAGAACGTTCCTGATTTTCTTTCTAAACCTGCCTTTTCCAGGTTGGAACACACACAGGGTTTGTGATGGGAACGTATAGTGGGCACTGCTGGGAGGAGAAAAGAAATAAGTTAGCTGTAACTTGGTGAAATAAAAAAGGCAGAGGGCTGTTGGATGCAAGAAAATCAGTATTGACATTAGCTAAGAACCTTCCATTTGGTGTCAGGAAGTCAATAATGAAGTACAAAGAGCAGGAAGCTTCAGCAAACTCCTGTCTCCTTTTGCTCTTTAGAAAAGGCGGTGAACTTTATTCAACTTCTTCGGAAGGTGCTGAGGAAGCGTCCAGCCCCAGCCGGGCTGGGCAGGATTGTGGTGGCTGGCCAAACATCAACAGACTCGCCAGGCTTGACCTTTCAAAATCCAACCTTTATTCTCTCTTATCTTCAAATTCATTTCTATGTGAAAGAGCACTTGGAGTTAATCTTTTGTTTCCCCTCCTTGGGATTATACCTGGCTATATGGGTTGTGTAGGTAATTAATAATCGATACTGCTCACAGGAGCTGCATTGCTACAAGACAAGCAGATCCACAAGGAAGAAGAAAGTCAAGTGTTTAGTGCAATACTATTGTGTCAATGAGATCATTACCAGCACAAAACAGAGTTATGCAAGCCATATGGGTGCTCTGCCTTTACAAATGAACGAAATTTGCTCTGAAATCTATGTTGCATCTAAGAGTTTTTGGAGTATTTTAGCCAAAATGAAATGATGGAAAAGTGTAGCTATTGCCTTTCAGAATCCATATGCTGCATGTTCTCAGGAGAATATGGGGTCATGTATGCTGATTAAATTTACATCAGTCATTTTGTGAATTCGACTTCATGATAACTGTGTGATGTGTCCCAGCAATGTGGTATTTGACCTGTGATATATTCAAGTTCCACGACAATTAATTAGTGTGAGGGTGATGCTGGAGCAAAGCAGGGGGGTGGTAACTGCCCCACCAAACCTGCCGGTGCTGGAGGACACTCGGCTCCAGCTCTGCACTGGTGTGGCAGACACGGATCTGTGGAACCCCGGTCGTGGTCAACGTGTTCACCATGCTCTGATGTGGAAGAGGGAGATGCTGATGCCTGTTCTGGTAATCGGGACCTCGGAACCTGCTGTGTGTCTGGGGTTTTTCTGTTTTCTCAGAGTCTTTCCTAGATTCAAAGTCACCTACAAGCACCAACAGTTCCAACAGTTCTCCCTTTCTTTCTCTTCCACATGTTCTCAGTGATGCTGGGTCAACTCTTGAGCTTGTGATGTGCAGGGTTTGTGCTGAGCTCACTAAAAGAGCTTAGAAAAGGTAGGACTTATTTGACGTATAGATGTCCTAACAGAGGGTGAGGAATTGTTGTCATTACCACTTAAATGCTGTCTGCAGTTGCTAACTGAAGATGTGTAAATCCTTTCAGTTTTAGGTCAGTCTGCCAGGACACCTGGCCATGAACCGCAGGCACTGCTGACCTTGCTGCTTTAGACATTTTGAAGCCGCAAAATTTGTTGAGTTTTGCTTTAACACGTTGTCATGGTCCATTTGGTGACGGACTTGTGATGGTTCTTTTACCTTGATCTCAAAGCACAAAATTAAGGCAACCAAAATGCCAAGGGATTATAATTCAATCAAGCAGTGTTACTTTATTAATTTGTCCATAAAGTGGCACGCGACAGAGAGAGAGAAAAAAAGAAAAGGGAGAAGAACCAGGGAAAAGTAAAAGTGAAGATGGAAACGAGGTTGTGTTTATCACCAGTCCAGTTCCAGAAGCTCCCTCTGGTCTCCGGTCCCATGGAGTCTGGCCGGTTCTCCGTCGTGGGTCGGGATCCTCCAGTGGGAAGATCTTCAGCAGTGTCTGTTCTGGTCTCATCTCTTATCCTTCTTCACCCCCTCGCTCCCATTGTTTGAGCCCAGTCTCAGCCTTGATTTCACAACCCAGGCTTAACTGCGCAGGCTCGAAAGATCCACGCTTTCTTTTGCCAACGCTCACGTGTCCAGCGTTCAGGGGTCTCTCTCTGGTCACTGGGTGACTCAGCCCCTTGGCGAGCTCCTGGCCGTGCTCCTTGTCATGGGCCATTGTTTGGGGAGCAGGTGGGGCAGGTGTGACTGAGGCTGCAGGTGAGAACAATCTTCTGCACAGCAGCTCTTGTCCCCGGTTGGACAGACCCTCAGAACAACCCCTTTAGGAGGCAGGGGCTGGTTTGGCTGGAGCAGCAGGTGAAGTCCACACAGCAGCACTGTGAGCAGCACCCCCCCGTATGGAGAAACCAGAACAGCACAACGCTGCTCCTCGGCCTCTCTCACACTGTCCATGCGTTCTGCTGTCAGGGTTCAGTTCTTGATGGCGATGGTCAGGCAATACTGCTCCATCTTCAGACCCACTCTCACACACGTATCTCAAAAACATTGGATGAAGTGTCCTTTAGCTGAATGTTGCTCGTTATACCTAAAAGGGTTATGTACTTCAATATGCAAATGTGTAACTGGCTTCTTTGGGGTTGAATGTGGTGCTAAGGGCTTGTTCCTGGTCAGATGGGTGTCCCACCGCGTGAGGACAATAAAACCCATCAGAACGCTCCCTGACAGGCTCCGTAGATCTGGGTGTTCGGAACCTGAATAGATCAGGTTCCAGGTCAGCTCTGTGTCCCCTTGGTGGTGCTGGGGATTTGGTTTGCTTGTTCAGGTCTGCGTCGTGCCCGTCTCGCTCAGCTCCCGCACAATGTCACAATGCGGTTCGGTTCTGTACCAGGAGTGTTGTAGGCAAATGTATTTTGGGAGGGAAAAAGTATTTGGTGGGTAACTAGCCAATTTTTAATTTTTTAAATTATTTTTTAAATATGAAGGCTTAGCTGATTGCTCCCAATGTGCCCAGACTCTCATGGCTCTTCATTAGGCTTTGAAGTGCAAAACAATGCGACTCGTTAAGCTTCTGGGGATGTGTTGTTGCAGAAGACATGGAGCCATAGTGAATGTTATCCTCTTTTTGGTAGGAATGGTGTTAAGCATTGGAACTGGTAGCGAAACCTCTTCTCCCAAAAGACTTGCAGGAATATTAAACTGCTAAAAAGATTTTTAAATAATAATACAATTTTTTTTCTATATACTTGCAGCAAGTTGAAGAATAAAATAGATCTTATTTTATTCTATCTTTATTGCTGGTTTTATGGCCTATTGTAGTAAATCAAATTCTCACATGTCGGTATGAATTAAAAATAAAACTAAAGGCTCTATAAAGGGAAAGTAACAAGTGAGGTTTTATTCCAGTTGTGTGTGGCTCCTTTCTCTTATCAAAAAATACTTATGAACGTTCCCTCTAAAATGAATTGTGAGTTTCTAAATCCCTTTAATTTCCCTGTGAATTAGAATCTGTAATTACATTTTTCATCTTGAAAGGTGGTTTTGGGTAACGATTTACTTCCTGGTGTGAGAGGAGAGGAACAAACCAGCCTCCTGTATCCCCAGAAAATAGTTCTAGTTTAATCTCTGAAAGCTCAATTGCTAATGAACCTGAAAGTTCAGTGTAAATAGTCAACATCGATTTGTTAATTCACATTTGGAAGTGGATTTTTCGCTTCTTAAAACTTGATAATACTACTTTAAGTATATTTTTTTTTTTTGTTACTACTACTTATATTATTATGTAATTTAAAGGAGAACTAAAATTTTAAAAGCATTTTCCAGTATTAAGGTTTGATATTTAAGGTCCTCTATGTAGATTTCCAGACTGGGCAATGCAGTGGCACAGCTGGTTGTGCAGGATTTTATAGTTTAAAGATCTGGATTAAAGGCTGGAAATGAAGAACAGAAGTGCAGCGTTGCTCACATCGGGGTTCCCTAGTGCTGGTGTGAATTATTCCGAGTTTGGTTGGGTTTGGGGTGGTGTATTAAAAACCCCACACATGTGTGAAGGAAATTATGTTTATTTTGAGTATATTTGTATTTTGAGTGTATTTATGTTTATTTTGAGTGTATTTATCTCAGGATGATGCCATCAGTGGAGGGATTTGGTGTTCACGCTCTACCTTTCTTCTATAGTCTCATTAATTTATTTTTAAGATGAGATTTACAAGCTCGGATGCACAGTCACTCTCATTTGTTGATAATAAAATTATCCAACTTCCAAATCTTTGTTTCTCCAAGACCACCATAATACTGTGAAATATTTTCTCATTACGAAGTAGGAAGCAAAGTCTGGACCTGGTTGCCCTGGTCATTGGATTATCAGGCTCTGCTGGTTTAGTCCCTCGCTGTTTCTTAGTCTTTTAAAATGGGATGTACAAATTATTGCATGAAAATCTTGCGATTTACGTTGCTGAGACTATTTACTGGAACACCACCATAGATTTCTACAGCCCTTCTCAATGGCCTTTATAAATTTGTTGTGCTTGGCCTCAAGGGAGTGGATCTTATAAACATGGTGAAAATTTTGTTGTTAGTATAATTGAAATATTAATTTTGATGGGAGAATTGGTGGTAGTCAAGATATGTGTTTATAACAGGTTATTGAGATCAATGGCCACGAGTAGATTTTGGATCAAAGACAAAGCAGAGATGAGTGTGGGCAGAGGTGGTGAGGGAGAGACCCAAGAGGCTCACCAAGCTTGAGCATGCCTGAATTCCAAAGGTTCTTGAAGGGTTGCTTCTTGCTGTGTGTTCAGTTGTGATTGTAAGCTAAAGTTTAGTGCCCAGCTTCTCTTTTGATAATGTTGTTGAAACCCTGAGCCTGGGTGGGTGTAGCCAGGAAATGCCACTGGCCTTGTTGAGCCTGCCAGATGCAGAACAAGAGGAATAATTAAGCACCAGCTTTTCTTATGTAAAAAATGATGAGGCATCTTAGGCAAATGGAATCCAAGTAATTTTAAGGACTGGGAACAATTGTTGCAGGTGTAATAGTTTCTCATGTCACGTCCTTTTGTGCTGCGAGAGGGATTTGGGGGTGAAGATGGGCTGGCAGAGGTTGGATCAGGAAAAGTTCTGTCATTGCTTCCACTTGGCCACCTGGACATAAATTAACGGAATAATTTGTTTTCTCACTACAAATCAAAATTGTATAGAAGTGCCTTGTTTTCCACAGCGTTTCTCTATTAAATAAAGCCGAGTTGGTTTGTTTTCCCCTTTGTGGAAGCTCCAGTTCCCTCCGGAGCCTGATTGCTCCCAACGTGCCCAGACTCTCATGGCTCTTCATTAGACTTTGAAGTGCAAAATAATGCAACTTGTTAAGCTTCGGGTATGTGTTGTTGCAGAAGACATGGAGCCATAGTGAATGTTATCCTCTCTTTGGTAGGAATGGCTTTGAGTAGGAGCTGACCTGACTCCTGTCCGTGTGGAAGTGACCTTAGGAAGGGAAACGTGTAGTTACAGCTTCTGTTTTCATTTAGATATCACGTGCAGAGGCACAAGTGTATCTGTGTAAAAGGCTTTTGCTAAAGGCAATGCACCAGAGATGATAATCCTAGTGCTATCGTGAGCACTTGTGATGGTTTGTACAAGCAATAGCAGTTACTGCTTTGCTTTTACTGTAGTGTGCTGCTATTACTTCCTTGGAACAAGAAAGAGAAAAATTACTCCCTAAATTCTTTTGATTTCTATATATTATTTGCTTAAAACTGCAAGTTTCTTTGTGTCAACGTGGCTCATGCTAGCATGGGCTTCTGCTGTAAAAGAGCAGCACAACAGTATTCAAATATACAATATAATTTTAGCCCTTATATGAAGCAGCTTTGGAATAACCTGAGAAAAGTGGGTGAGAGAAGCCTTGTTCACTTGTTTCCCAAAGACTCTTGTGGTTCTCCCCACGTGCAGCTCCAGTCCGGGGGGTTGGGTCTGGCCCAAGGCAGCACATGGGTTCTCTTCTTTATGGAGAGGGTCCTCAAATGGCCAGAAGAAATGTGTGAATCCTACAGTTTCATGGGCAACAAATGGTTTGTGTTCAGCTGGGCTGGCTGGGGTAGTACCAGCAACCTGGCGGTGTTTGCAAAAAGGATTAAAAAACAGTTTTAGTGAAGAGGTTTGGAGCAGGGTCCTTCCTGGGTTGGATTTTAAGGCATCAAGATTTGCAATAACCATCTTGATTTTATAGATTATTTTTTGACTACAGCGAAGGGAATTATTTCCGAATAGTAGCTAATGCTGTCTCTTGGGCCAAGCTGGCGCGAGGTTGAATTGGCTGCCGTTGATGGGGTTCATGTTGAGGATGCAGGTGCCTTCTCCTGGGAGCGTTGTGTGGTGTGAACATGGGATCTGGCTGAGCAAAAGGAGCTCAGGAGATGTGCTAACGAACAAGAACTAAGGTGAGAGTTGCTGCAGCCAAGGGTGCTGACGTGCCTTGTGTCTGCACTACACAGGCAGATTGATCTGGATCATAAACCAGCTGTTCACACTAACCAGTAGTTTGTCACCTGATGTCACCCCAGCCAGCGGTCAGTCCGCCTGTCACACAGCGGTGCTGGGGACGAGAGGTGAGAAGCTGCGTTTTGCAAAGTTACTACCTCCTTTTGTTTTCTTCCAGCTAATTGCATACGGTGCTGCTACAGTTGATTTATGGAAAATGCTTTAGAAGAAAATTGCTGTAATGATAGAAAACCATTAGGAAGTGGCTCTCTTAATAGCTTTCCATGGGAATTTACAGGTATAGTTAAAAGCTGCTGTGTTCTGGGTGGTTAAAAGCTTTCTGAGTGGGGTGCCTTGCAGTCGTTGTTGTAGTGGCTGGACTGCAGTGATCCCATTCGCAATCCAAGAGTTTGGGTAGCATTGGACACCTGTGTGACAAGTGTCCTTCAGGAGGTGGGATCTCTGGAACATCAGCGCTTTGGTGACGAAGCAGGAAAGAAAGCAAAAGCTTGTGAACATGTTCTTGTTGTAAACACAGTAAAAGTCAACTTGGAGCTGGGAATAGTTGATTCTAGGGCCATGGTTCAAAGGTACAGTAATCCTGGTCCTGCTCGATGCACAAGACTTCAGCTGTGGGGTAAGCAGTGGCTGCATAGAAATTTGCTGCCACTTTGGATATTTATTTTCAAACGTTTGACTTCCTTCCAGAATCTCCTCCTGCTGTTCATGCTGCTCATGGTGCAGCCCAGGAGATCTGGGCAGGACCTTGGGCTTGGCCTTGCTGAGCCTCGGGAGGTTTGCACAGACCCACCTCTCCAACCTGACGAGGTCCCTCTGGGTGGATCCTGTCCCTCCACTTGTCACTGGTCTCCACTTGGACATGGACCCATTGACCACCCCTCCGTATTCCCTCTATTTTGTAATTTCCATGCGTCCCCTTCCAGTTCCATTGGATTAACTTCAAGCAGGACCTGGAGGAGTTGATAGCAACCTCTGTGCTGCGTGGCTGTTACATGGGCTGGGTGTTTGTGGATCTCATCTACCTTCTCCAGCTGTGCTAGTTGGTTAAATTAAAGCTTTTCTCTATCACAGAATCGACTGGGTTGGAAAGATTTCAGAGATCATCGAGTCCAACCCTTGGTCCAACTCTAGTCCGTTTACTAGATCATGGCACTAAGTGCCATGTCCAAACTCAGTTTAAAACCCTCCAGGGCCGGTGAGTCCAGCACCTCCCTGGGCAGCCATTCCAATGCCTGACCACTCTCTCTGCAAAGAATTGCTTTCTCATCTCCAGCCTCAATTTCCCCTGGCAGAGTTGAAGCCCATGGCCCCTTGTCCTATTGCTGACTGCCTGGGAGAAGAGCCCAATCCCCACCTGGGTAGAACTGCCCTTCAGGTAGTTCTAGAGAGTGCTGAGCTCAGCTCTAAGCCTCCTCTTCTCCAGACTAAACAAGCCCAGCTCCCTCAGCCTCTCCCCATAGGGCTTGTGTTCCAGTCCCTTCCCCAGTCTTGTTGCTCTTCTCTGGACCCACTCCAGCACTTCAATCTCTTTCCTGAGCTGAGGGGCCCAGAACTGAACACAATACTCCAGGTGTGGCCTCCTCAGTGCAGAGTACAGGGGAAAGATCACTGCCCTTGTCCTGCTGACCACGCTGGTTTGGATACAGGACACGACACCATTGGCCTTCTTGGCCACCTGGGCACACTGTTGGCTCATGTTGAGCTTCCTGTCCATTAGTCCCCCAGGTCCCTTTCTGCCTGACTGCTCTCCAGCCACTCTGTGCCCAGCCTGGAGCACTGCAGGGGGTTGTGACCAAAGTGCAGCACCCGGCACTTGGCCTTGTTGAACTTCATCCCATTGGAAGGGGCCCATTTTTCCAGTCTCTCCAGATCCCTCTGCAGAGCCCTCCTGCCTTCCAGCAGGTCGACACTCCCTCCCAGCTTGGTCTCATCAGCAAATTTGCTGATGATGGTCTCAATCCCCTCATCTAAATCATCAATAAAGATGTTAAACAGGGCTGGACCCAACACTGACTCCTGGGGACACCACTAGTGACTGGCCGCCAGCTGGATGCAGCCCCATTCACCAGCACTCTCTGGGCCCGGCCCTCCAGCCAGTTCTTAACCCAACGTAGAGTACACTTGTCCAAGCCATGGGCTACCAGCTTTTGCAAGAGTGTATTATGGGAGACAGTGTCAAAGGCCTTGCTGAAGTCCAGATAGACCACGTACATGGCTTTCCCCTCATCCACCAGGTGAGTCACCTGATCATAGAAGGAGATCAGGTTGGTCAGACAGGACCTGCCCCTCCTAAACCCATGCTGGCTGGGTCTGATCCCTTGTCCATCCTGAAGGTGCTGTGTGATTCCATTCAGGATAACCTGCTCCATAACCCTGCCAGGCACCGAGGTCAGGCTGACAGGCTATCGTAAACACATGCAAAATTAATCAGCAACCTGGCTGGAAAACAAATTAGCAACCTGCCGAAACAACTGTGTCTGCAATCCTGTTTACGTCTTTCAACTGATCTGGTTGGTCTGAAAAAGATACTATTTTTATTTAGAAATTGGCACTTTTCTATGTCTAAGTTTTCATTTTCGTTGCTGAATTAAGGTCCTACAATATACACCTATTTTAAATACATTCCTGATTTTCTTCTATCAGAACTTTCATCTGGGTACTGCAGATGCTGTTACCAGCCAACCAAGCATGTTATAAGTTATATACACCAAGGTGAAAGTAAGTCTAGAATAATGCAAGTTAAGGTTAATTTCCTTGCTGTAGCCACTACGCCAAAGGAGATGATAGTAATTAGAAGAGTCTTAAAAAAGCAATTTAAACCTGTAAGTGTTCTTTAATCAGCAGTAATGAGGTTAGGGAGGGAAAACCCAGCCCTTGCTGTGTGTTCTGGCCTGTTCAGCGAGGAAGAAATTGCTCCTCGATATGTTTGTTGTTGTGACATGAGGTTTGGGTGCTAAGAGTGAGACCGAGTCCTTGGGCCTCATTTGAGGAGGTTTGATCTCAGTTCTGGAGGCTGGGAAATGTGATTATAATAGTGCTGGGAAATGAGCATCTGCCAGGGAAAATAAGGGTGAATAGAGCCCCAGTGTGGCTTGTTCCCTGCAGGAGGGAAAGGGGAGATGCCAGGAACGAGCAAGAACTTGGCAGCTCTCGGAGAAAAGGTCTCTGAGAGAAAGCAGGTCGTGATGTGGGCCTTGCAAGAGGCAGCGAGACCCTAGGAGGAAAGCCTGGGAAGCATGGATTGAGATGGACCAGCAACATTCATGTTGCAGAGCCATCTATATCAGCTGGTGGTATGCACTGCATACGTGCGTAAGCCAGGTTTTGCTAAGCTGAGGTTCATACCAGGGAGCTTGAGCTCAACTAAGTCTGCGTTTCAGTGTTGATACCAGGTGTGTGTGCAGCAAAGAACGTATAGAAATTGGCATTGTGAAGCTCAGCGGTGGTCTGGTCTGAACTGCACAAACCAGGGAGGAACATCATCCCGTTGGGGTGTCAGTAAAATATTTATCGGTCCTTGATAATGTCCAACTCTTTGAGTTAGTTTCAAATTCTTGTGAGAATTAAGCCACTAAGAATGCAGAAAATGAAAAAAACATTCCAATGCTTTTTAGGAACTGATTATGTTTTTTTTTTTTTTTAATTCATTTTTTAAAGTGTCCAAAATACATGTCCAGACTTCCAAAAGAAGTTAATGCCTTGTATGCTTCTGAATATTCAGTTCAAACTTCTACTTGCATGAGGCAGGATGTCAGTTTTGTGTGTATTTTTTACTTCCTTATGGGTAATTGAAGTGTTTTCCAAGCTCCAGTTATTTTGGGTGCTCTGGGCACTGGAGCACTCTTAAAAGTTTGTGTATTTCTCCCTGGGTTTGCTGCTCTGTTCCTTTGAATCACTCTCAAAGTTCTCCTGAGTTCATGGGACTTGGCTTGACCTGGAAAGTTGAATTCTCAGAATGTTCTAGTTTTTGTTTTCCCAGCCGTGTTTGAGGGTTTGGGGTTTTGTTGTGGGTGGTGTTTGGGTTTGTTTCTCGTTGTGTTTTTCCCTTCTATTTTTGTCTTTCCACAAAAGAACAAGTTTTCTATCCGGGTGTGTGTATATTTAGTTCAGTTTGCCTGCTGTCCTTGAATGGGATATTGAAATACAACACACAGCACTAAAATACTTGAAATCATGGTTATAATTTCATTTCTCTAACATGGTGTGAGCACTGAACTAAAGCTCCTTCTGTGCTGAGCTCAGCATCTTTGTAATAACATGTGAACAAAAAGTATTTAGGGGCTGGGTGAAATTTGGAGCTCAAATATTCAGTCTGATGTACTGAAGAGGGTAAGGAACACCAGGACAGATGGTTGTGTGCCTTTGTTGCCAAGTTCACGCAGCCGTCAGGAGACACAGGGTTGGGTATCATTTGCCAAAAACCCAGAAATTCTGTTTTAATATAGGCATATAAAAACAAAGAGTTTGGAACACTGTTATATGGTGATTATGTATCTATTAATGAGGAAGAAAATGAGAAAACAAGAGTGCTCCTGAGAGCTTTGTAAAATGCTTTGTGGTGCAATATAAGCTAAAGCCGGCCCATCATGGTGATAAAAACGATAAAAGATACATGGAAATGAGGACAGTAAAAAGTTTGAATGAATTAAATTTTGCAAATCATTGTACTGTTAAAAAATGCAAATGAGAAATGAATGGCTGTGTATAAGCGACCATAAGGGAAAATGAGAAAGGGAAGCCGGAGGTTGGGTGATAAACTCGCTCCATATTAATGATGGCAACAAATGCTCAACTGTCTTTCAGAGCCTATAACGTGCTATTACAGCAATCAAGTATGAACAATATTTAGCATCCAGCAACTGTTGTCCATTTTTCATGTTCCTGGGTATTTCTGACTGTCATTTTGCCAGTGGCAGGAAATTGTTCGTTGGCAAATGTTGATCAGGAACGTGTTGTCAAAGCTGAGCATTTGACCGTGTTGGGGTGTTGACCGTGCTGTTTAATGAGCCTTTTGTGATTCCTGAGGACGTGGGCTGGCAGCTCTTTCAGCCCTTGGACTGCGGGGACGTTTGTCGTGAGTTACCTCACCCTTTTGAAGGACGCAGCTCCCGTTGTGTGTCAGTTTTCCAGCGATACGTCCCACTTGAAATGGTTTTGTTGCTGTTACCAGTGGGCTGGGGGATGTCATGGGCAGGTACCCTTGTCCCTGTGCCTGGAGGTACCACAGCATTGCTGGAGCTGTGGCTGAGGTGACCTCAGGAGAAAGTCTTTGCTAATGCAGCAGTTACCTTTTCCTCAACTGGCTTGAGAGGGGACGTGTTTTTGGCCACGTGGATCAAAATGTTTGGACCTCAAGCAAAATTTAAGGGGCAGGACCAAAAACTTTGATATTTTAACAAGAATGACTGCTGTTATTCTGTAGTGTGTGAAGCAAGACAACGTGACAGTGCTCACCCCTCTATCCCTGTTGCATCTGTGCAGTGCCGGGGGCTGTGACACCTGGTGCCACCTCTGCCCCTGGTGGCTTCCTGGAGCTCCTTGGTGCTCACCCTAGACCATGCCAGTTTTAACTAGATGGCAAAACCCAGTCAGACTCAGTATCTTATTCATGGTCTCCTTTGTGCTTGGTCTATGTTCTGGTCTTGCTGTCTGATGAAATAGAACAAGGGCAAGTGCAGAGTCTTGTATCTGGGCAGGAACAACCCCAGGTTCCAGTATAAGACAGGGAAAGATCTATTAGAGAGCAGCATAGGGGAAAGGGACCTGGGGGTCCTGGGGATAGCAGGGTGACCATGAGCCAGCACTGGGCCCTTGTGGCCAGGAAGCCAATGGTACCTGGGGTGGGTTAGAAGGGGGTGGTCAGTAGGTCAGAGAGGTTCTCCTGCCCCTCTGCTCTGCCCTGGGGAGACCACACCTGGAATATTGTGTCCAGCTGTGGCCCCTCAGTTCCAGCAGGACAGGGAACTGCTGGAGAGAGTCCAGCGCAGCCACCAAGATGCTGAAGGGAGTGGAGCATCTCCCGTGTGAGGAAAGGTTGAGGAGCTGGGGCTCTGGAGCTGGAAAGGGGAGACTGAGGGGTGACTCATTCCTGGGGATCAAGATGGAAAGGGGAGTGTCAGGAGGATGGAGCCAGGCTCTTCTGGTGACAACCAGTGACAGGACAAGGGATAATGGGTGCAAACTGGAACACAGGAGGTTCCATTTAAATATGAGAGGAAACTTCTCCATGGTGAGGGTGGCAGAGCCTGGCCCAGGCTGCCCAGGGGGGTTGTGGAGTCTCCTTCTGTGCAGACATTCCAACCCGCCTGGACACCTTCCTGTGTAACCTCATCTGGGTGTTCCTGCTCCATGGGGGGATTGCACTGCATGAGCTTTCCAGGGCCCTTCCAGTCCCTGTGATTCTGTGATCTTCACCAGCTCAGGTTGCTCAGAGCCCTGTCCAGCCTGACCTGGGATGTCTCCAGGGATGGTTCACCCACCACCAAACCTCTGGACAACCCAGCTGGGCTTTCCCCAGCTGTTGGGTGCCTCTTGCCATCCTTGCTTTCCATGGCTGGGCCTCTCTTCCCCAACCACCCTGGGCTGTGGAGGACATGCTGTCAATCCATAACAAATTTTCTTGGTACTTTCCCAGCATCCCGCAGAGGGGTTGGGGTGTTGCAGAGCAGGGTCCCCAGTTCCAGCCCCATCCCGCACGGGGGGAACATGGAGCCTCGCAGCTGCTCACAGCCCAGCATCCCTGGGTCCGGCTTCCACTGCACCGCCTGCCTCAGTTTCCCGTGTTAAACTAGGGAAATGTCTCCTGTATTTGTGTCTCGTTCCTGAGTCCTTCCCTTGATGTATAAATCACACATCAACAGGGAAAGTTACTTAAAGATGGGTTAATGAGATGTGGCCCAGAATGTTCCAAAATGCAGCTTCCAAACCTATTCCTAATTAGGCACTGGAGCCACTAATCTAATTTTAGCCAGTGACTGAATTTATTCCTGGTGGAATAAAACGCACTTTAAATCTCATTTAAAAGCCACAGAGATACTCTTGACAAATTAAAATATGAAATTAAAAATATATTTAGTTTGTTTCTGCATCATTAAAACAATCCTCAGAGCAGATAAATCAAACTCCATGCCTTTGCGATTTGGTTTTGAAGGCTGTTTGCTGTGGAATCACGAGCTGAGCCCTCTCCGTGTCTTGTAAGATCAGCTGCTGCGCATCTGCTGGATGTGGGACATGGGAACACAGGACAAAGTGGGGACCCATCACTGATGTGGGGGGCAGTATGTGTTGTGAGAGAAGAGGATTTAAATGAATAGACATAAGACAATGCGGAGAAATAGGACACAAAGTGGCGATCTTAATGCTAACTAGAGTTGTAGTGTAAAAAAGCAGTTAGTAAAAGGAAAATAAATATTCCTAGCAACTCTCTGCTTGATTGGTGGTTCTTAGTAATAATTGACTTCTTGGCTAAAGTAACCTCCTTTGCATACATTGATGTGGCATGGAAACAATGGATGGTGTGATTTTAGTGTGGAAAGCAGAGCTGCTGAAGCTGTTCTTGCAGCAGAGGGGTTGGCACGGCGCTGGATCTGCAGCTAGATGGCACAGTCAGCGTGCCGAGCGCTTCCCGTAACCGCGGGCGTCGTTCGGCGTCTCCTAAAGCCGGCGGAAGTCTGAAGAGCTGGATGGTGGTCCTGTGTCCTTCTGGCCTTCAACAATTATCAAGCTCTTATGTTTTGATAATTACAGGTGTAAAATCAGGGGTTTAAAGATTATAAGCGGAGCGTTCACCTCGTGTGATTGCAGGATTTGTACCTGCAAGAAAACAGGGGAAGTTGTTGCTCAATTGGTTTTATCGTGGAAGAGAAGCTGAGACCGGCCACTGGAACACCAGGGGCTCTCGCCAGGGCTGGGATGGTGTGCACCCCAGTGCAGAGAATCGTGGAGTTGCGGGACGTCCTGAGTTTGCTCCTGCAGAGCTCGGCTCCTTGTCACAGTCCATTCGGTGATGGACTCGTGAGGGTTCGTTTACCTTGATCTCAAAGCACAAAATTAAGGCAACCAAAATGCCAAGGGGTTATAATTCACACAGTGTTACTTTATCATTTTACCCATAAAGCAGCACACGATAGAGAGAAAGGGAAAGAAAAAGGGAGGAAAAGGGGATTGTAGCTACCACCGGATGAGTCCCAAAGATGTCCCTCTGGCCTCTGGTCCATGGAGTCCTGTTGGTCCTCCATCATGATCTGGGATCCTCTGGTGGGGAGATCTTAGTGTCCATTATGGTCTCATCTTTTATCCTCCTTCACCCCCTCGCTCCCATTGTTTGAGGCCAATCTCTGCCGTTGTTTCGCAGTCCAGGCTTAACTGCACAGGCCCAAAAAGTCCCCGCTTTGCTTGCCAGGACCCGTCTGCGCCGGTGTGTCCAGCGTTCAGGGGTCTCTCTCTGGTCACTGGGTGACTCAGCCCCTTGGCGAGCTCCTGGCCGTGCTCCTTGTCATGGGCCATTGTTTGGGGAGCAGGTGGGGCAGGTGTGACTGAGGCTGCAGGTGAGAACAATCTTGTGCACGGCAGCTCTTGTCTCCAGGTCAGACAGACCCTCAGAACAACCCCTTTAGGAAGCGGGGGCTGGTTTGGCTGGAGCAGCAGGTGAAGTCCACACAGCAGCACTGTGAGCAGCAGCCTCTGGGTTGGAGAGACCCGCACAACACAATGCGGCTCCTCAGCCTCTCTCCAAGTCCTTGTCCTTCTGTTCTTGCTGTCAGGGCCTGTTCTTCTGTTCCCTGGTGGCGATAGTCAGGCAAATACTGTTCCATCTTCAGACCGACTCTTCCACTCCTCCACCCTCCTTGGAGACTAAGACCCACCAGCGCTGGGTGATGGCAACTCGGTAGATGCTGGTATCAATATTATTATAATGTCTATAGGGGAAAAACTGCATCCATTTAGAAGTGCTTGGGGAGTCTGAGGATCCATTTTGCACGAGACTGGGGGGTCCCATGGGTGAAGCTGCACCCAACGCTGGGCAGAATATTGGCTTTCCCATCATACTGTGTCTGCAAACCACTTAGAGCAGTGTTTCTGCTCCAGAAATTCCCATGGAAATTGAAGCAGAGACTGGAGAGAGGTTATTTAGTTCTTTTAAATATCTGGTTGAAAACAAAACAGGAGAAAAACACCCTCTGAATTGCTACAGAAAGCCGAGCTCTGAGAACACACGTAACGACTGCAGCTGCTCTGAGTTCCTGACATTTGGGCGCAGCGATGATAAAGCGGATCTGTTTAATGCGTCCTTCTCGTGAAGGGAAGAGCTGGCTGGGACGGGAAAGGTCAGATGGCGAGGGGAGCGGAGAGGAGCCATTCTGATAAAATACCATTAGAAAAGTAAAATTGGAGGCATCTGGGGTCCAAAAGTGCAGTGGGATGGGCCCTGCCGGCCGTTCTCCTTTGTCACCCACGGAAGACAGGCAAGGGTGGCAGATAAATCCCAGCTATAGAGCAAGGGCGTTCTGGAAGGAATTGATAAAAATATTTAGCTTCCCCCAGTGCTGGAGGAACAGCCAGTTGGCTTTCCTGGCGAATAAAAGGGCTAAATATAAACACAGAATGTTTTTTCATGTCAACTTAGAGAAATCTATATAACCAGACAGACTATGTAAGATATGTTTCCAGTGAGTCAGGTTTCTTGGGGAGGTGGGTTATTTATTTAAAACTGACTTTGGGGGAAAAGATCATATTAGCAACATTTTTGTTTGAGGTCTCTACTAAAATTCAGCTTCATTTAATTTGTAGTATGAAGATATCCCATGAAAATCTCATAATTAATACATATGAGTAACTTACAAGTTAGCACGCTGGTGAAGTAGAGCAAAAAGCTTGCCAATGTATTTAGACCTCCTCTTCCCTGTGATATTAAGGGTTAGCTGAGTGTGCATGCAGTGGCAACGGAGTGTTACTTCTGCGTGTTTCACACTCTGGGTTTTCCTGTAGATATGTGATGTAAATAAAATGGAGAACTTGCAGCAAATAAAAGTGAGTATAAAATGCCAGAAGATTTCTCAGTGATGCTCTGCAGGTGTTTGTTGGTTTTTAGGCTTGTAATGCTCGTTTGAAAAGCTGCCGAGATGTCTGTACGTCAGAGCACGACTAAGGCTGAGATTATCTGCTCTGGGTTCCTACAAACACGTGGCCCATGGCACAGTGCCCGGGAGGAAGCGGACTCACTGGGGACGTCCTCTTGTTTAAGGGGAGGGATAAACCAGAGATGCTTGGGGATCATCAGACCAGCTGCCAAGAGGCTGCTCTGCATGGGCATGACATCAAAGACCGGGGGTGATTTGCTGCTAATCTCAGAGTTTATTTATTTTTAATGTTATGCTCTGAGTGGGCAAATTATCCCATGTGTCCAAGACAAGAGCCCATTGTAGTGGCTGTGACATGTCCCTGGGCAAAATGGAAAGAGGTGGAGTGGGAAGAGAGTGGATCTGGGGATATTTTGTGTTGGGGCTGCAACAACCTGGATTTGTGTCTCAGAGTGAAAATATGAGTGTGTTTGCTGTCAGAGGTCCTGGTGGGGTTTGAGGTTGTGAGCAAGGACGGGGGAGCCGGGTTGCTTGGGTTGGGTACCCAGCCTTGGTTTGAGAACATCCCCGGCAAAGTGGAAATGCGTTACCTCCTCTTCCGAACTACATTTGCATTGATCATATTTGACTACATGATACTTGGAATAGGTGCCACTGCCTGACTCTTCTCTCCAAATTGCACATTCTAGTTTACTACAACTCTGGTACAAAGCCTATCGATGTTAATTAACGTTTCCCAGCATGGAAGGGATTTAAGTCCCTTATGTGAGAGATGTGAAGAATGATGAACTTGCAATTACATCCTGGATATAGTTGTATGACTCTAAATGCTAATTATATCTCTCTTTAACTTGCTGAGCTGTTTGCAGCAAATGGGGTATAAACTGTGTTTCATTAAATGAAGAAACCTCATAAAATGACTCGGGATAGCAGCGACATCCCTGTCCTGTCAGTTACTCACAGTGTTTTATGTGATGCTGAGGTTGCTCACAGAGCGGAGTACGAGTAGGTGGTTGCAAGATCCACCTGCTGCCCAGTTCCCTCGCAGCAGAGCTGCCTCACCTCCCCATAGACACTAATGCAGAGCAAATGTCTAATTACTAAGACCAGCCTATTTGGATAAACTACAGGGCAAAGCAAGCGTCTCTTGGTGCTCAAAAAGATTTGGAGGAGCTGGGCTTTTTTGATACCAGTTTCTCCTCAGCTTATGGCATAACCAGCTCCAGGCATTTAAAAAATCCCGAGTCACATCTAAAAATCCATTAAACTGCTTTAAATTGCAAAATGCTGATAACTTCAAGTTTCTTTGTTTTCAGGGTTAAAAGCCTCTGTGTTCAGTTTGTGGTTTTAAGGTTTTTGCAGCAGTGGGTGCTGAGGCCGGTACCTGAGCATCCCTGCTCTGATGGGACTGTGTGCTGCTGGCATGGCTTGTGTCTTTGGATTAGGGTGTTCTAGTTCTTGGGTTAAGATATGCTAATTGTCAGATGTGCAAATTGTAGCGTCCCTTGGAGTGGGCAGAGGTTGCGGGTCCTGTGCTGTGTAGATATGTGCCTTTGGTGGCACCATCTGTTCTAGGTCATACCCGGGAATATTTTATGACCTTTGTCATGTGCTTCCAGTGGTAACACTGAAAAACATCCTTCCTGATGACTTAGGGGAGTGGTCTGGGCATTGTGAAGGTCTGGGTTGAGGTTTGGACCTCAAAGTCTTACGACAGGATATCTGTGTGTCTTTCACTTGTATTCATTTTGATTTGTCATTAGAATGATCTTTATATTTTAACAGCCATGGGAATGGAAGACTTGGAAATAATGTCTCCCAGTGGTCTGAGGTCCTTCTCTGATCTGAGCATGAGCCATTCAGTGGTTTGTACTGACCACGGGAGTGAGGTCCTGGAGCAGCTGCTGGGTGAGGGCAACGGGATAAGAAGATGAAGCCTATTGTGGTTGTGAGATAGAGCACAATGAGCTTGTAAATAGGGTTTAATTGGCATAGTGTCCTCTGATTAGACAGGATTGGATTTAATTACCTAAATGACCTGTGTACTCCTAGAAGAAACTAATTAAGGGATTTCTAGTGAAGTGTGATAGACATAAAGTGGCAATTGCAAATATATTGATTTTGTTAGCTCGTGTGTGGAGGAGACTTCGTGTTCTGCAAGCGTGTAGAGCAGTGTTGTCTCAAAGCATCCTCAGAGGGGACACCGTGGGGACGGTTGTGCTTTGGAGTGCACTACGTGAGCAGTTTAACCCCAGCTGATGCAGAGACACCCGAACTGCCTCAAACCCCTTAGGCCAGTGGCAGCAAGGCTGGCTTCAGCTAGACCAGGCTTGACGAGGTGGATGGACCCACCCAAAATGGTATGGTGTCCCAAATAGGTGTTTTTTACTGCCCAAACCAGATCTTAAAAATTCATTCTGGTTTGCAGTGTTCATGGTCGTTTCTCAAACATGTGCGACTTTCCACGCTCCGTTAGTGTTCCAGGTGCTTCACTTGAAGCTGTCGCCAGTGTCACTGGGCTCTGTTGTCAACCTGATATATAGATTTATTATGGATAGCAGCTCAGGAGGACCATGCGCATTGATTAATTTAGCAGACATCTGCTGACACCGTCTCTGGCACGCTTGGTGCCACGTCCCAGCTGTCACCTGGCGGGAGCAGCAGAGCTGTGCCTTGTGGAGTCTGCCCGGGGAGCCACGGGTGTTCATTTTTGCTGGTGTGTACTGGTACCACTGGGGTGCTGGAGCGAGCAGAGCGCTCCCAGTGCTCTCCATGGGAGCACTTCTGTGCTGGGAGGGACTTGCAGCCAGTTGTGACTTCTGGTGAAAACCACTTCTGGCGAAAACGTGGAAATTCCTAGAAAGTGGCCTCATCCTGTAGTTACGCTTTGCATTGCGAATGGTGACAGCTGTGCTTTATCTCTTCTCCCCTATTCTGTTCCTAATTGCTGCTTTTCAGGCTGGGTGACACTAACAACGTGTTCAATTCTCAGCACGGTTGTTCGCTCTCGCTCAAGCCGTGCGGATTGCGGTGGACCGTCACACAGGACTGTGTACAGATCTCTTTACAAGTCACTTCTTCTGTTCTTGCTTGAAGTCTTCTGATTCCTGTGCACACTGGGTAGTCTGCGCTGTCAAACATGCGTCATCGCCTGTTGGTGTGTTTGTTTTCCCCTGGAAGTGGTGGACGTGGACTCATTTTGCTGAGGTTTACTGGCAGATCTAGAGCAGAATCAGCCTGGTTGGGTTGAAGGGACCTCTGGAGATCCCCCAGTCCAACCGCCCTGCTCACACAGTGTCACAGAGAAGATCACACAGGTGGGTCCAGGTGGGTTTGAATGTCTCAGAGAAGCAGATGTGCGTGGCTTAAACAGCGGAGGCTTCGGATGGGCCAGTGCCAACACCCATTAAAGTTGACGAAAGAGAATAACTCTTTATTTTTCATACTTGGAGGACTTCTAGAGGACTTTGCTCTGGGTCTTTGTTTGGGCACCGAAGCCAGTCTGTGCTGTCAAATGCTTGCCAAGGTCTTCTGGTGACCGGTGATACCAGCTGTCGGGCTCCCAAGGTTCGTTGCCTCTTGTGTGCCGATCCAGGAGTGCTGTACCCTTCTGTGCTCCTAACCCAAATTTAAAACTCCACTTTCATCAGCTTCACATTAGTACCGATGGTACTTATTTAGACTTTGGTTACCTGCCATTAATCGGTGTCGGTATGATTCACCACACTTTGTGGATTAATAATTTGATGAGATGGCTCCAGTTGGAGAAAAGAACATTGTTAATGTTTCATGAGATTTGTTTGGAAATGTTATACATTATTTGTGTAGGCCCATGTGTGTTCAATGCTTGTTTTGAAGTCTTTCTTCTGGAGTATAGGGTTGCAGTATTTCATATCAGCAAGTACAGGAATTCAGTTGTCACGGGATGTCACTGAGAGCAAATCTCATTCAACTGCATTGATAACAAGCACAGTATCTGCTGATGTACCGTTCCAGCAGGTGCAGATCTGTCTTCAGAATGTGCAATTGTGGGGAAGATATTCTTCTTCAGCTCTGGGAAGTCTTTATTATCTTCCTTCTGAATATACATTTGGATATGAAAGTATATATGTTATCTTCTTATTTCTCACCCTGGTTCTTCTAGTCCTGGTAGCCATCTGTATCAGAATATCAATAATGATGCACCCCCTGCCATTAATAAATGTTGCTGCTTCCACCATTCTCTCTACTTTCCTTTTCTTTCTCTTCAATGAGCAAATTTTCCTAATAGCTCGATTAAGCCTTAATGTAATTGTGTCATTAATTCCACATCATATGGTAAATCTGAATAATTCCTTTCTTTAATTTAATTTCAAGATATTTTGAAATTCTAGTCCACGTATTCGCTTGGCTGGTAATATGGGGGGGCTCAGTGCTGGGACACGGTCAGCTCAGTGCTGGGAATGCTGGAAGATAAGGGAATAGAATAAGAACAAGAACTGATGCTGCTGGATTTTTCTTCCTGAAGTTTACTGTAGTTCTTTGTTTATATCTCATGATTTAAATCAGGTTACATCACTCTAGTTCCCTCCCATGGTGCCTTAAAAGTTTCAGGTGTGGGAGAGAATTTGAATTAAGCCCAGAGTTCCATGTGGAAAAGAGGGACCCATGTTGGCTTCTCTGGGGGAGACACTATTCCTGCATTCAGAGCTGAGCCATTTGAAGATTCAAAATTATATGTATTCTTAGTTCCTAATGTGATTATTGTATGTTTTCATGGGCTGGAAGCCCATCCTAGAGCTCCAATAGCCACTGGTGCTCAGCAGCAGCTCAGTCGGGAAAAACGGTGCCATTTTTCTTTTCCGATCTCTGTGGCAGGGCTGTACAACTATACATCACTGTGACTGCGGAGGACAGTCTGTAATTAAATGGCAGCTGTAAGTCGCTCTTCCTGTATCTCATGCCCCCGATGGTGCTTTCCAAAGTGCGTTCCAGTCTGAGCTGTGATGTTCAAGATCTAGGGACACGTTCCCTGTAACACTCCATTTTGTAAAACATTTTCAACCGTTTCTCCCGGTTGCTGTAAAGTGTGTCCTGTAGCATTTCAGCAGCCAACACTTAAGCACCAATTCATCATCTTTCTGCAGTCAGAGATTTTAAAAACGCTCCACATGCTAATAAATAGGCAGACGCTTTCAGCAACTGCTGTGTGAACATTCACGGGCAAGGCATTTGGAAACACTTTATAATCCATGTGTTATAACTCTTTTTATTGAATTAGCCTTGACATTATTATTATTACACACAGTTACTAACTTTTCTTTAAGTGCGTGTGACACAGAAATGGACTCAGAATCCATCGGGGACTAGAGAACAGCTGAAGGCTGACAAGCAATAGAGCCAACTACTCAAACCCCAAAGTGATTTGCACCAGTCACTACTTTAATCCAGTGCACTTTTCTGCAGTCAGAGCAGCACAGATACCTTTTTTCCTGTATTAATTTGAGCCTGTAGAGCAGCAGAACCCTGGGCTTTCCTTTCCTGCTGTATATTTAACAACTGAGTTTGGTTTATTAGGCTGTGCAAAGTCTCTGCCTCCAGGCACTGCCTTGCCTGGATGCTGATAGTTTAGGTATGGTGCTAATGGGAGGTAATTATTGAAACATCAGAGTACCAGGAAACTCCTGGGAATTTATAGTCTGAGCTCTTATTAACTATTTTCTTCCTTTGGGGTGAGACAAAGTGCCTCTCTTTATTGCCACATCGCCGCACAAGGATCCCCAAAGTCGTGTCTTGATATTTGCTGAAATACTTGTGGGGTTGGAAATGTCAGCAAGCTCTGGATGTGGTTAATAGATTTCTTGACTCTCCCCAAACGTTGGCTTGCTCACAGACTCAACGGAGCTTGTTACAGGCAGGACAGAAATAGCTTGGATACTGAGGAAAAGAGAAATGTTTTATGAGGTATTTATTATTGCTAAAGATGACCCCAGATCTCATGTTATTATGTGGCAATGAAGCCGCAGTTTCTCCTGGACCTTATCTTGGCCTCCTTGATCACTGCCTTGGGGTTGTGATTTATGGACTTCTTCTGCGTGCTCCCAGTTGACCAATCACAATTATCTCAAAATGCTATTATATGTGCTCTAAGCTGATAAGTGTGATCTGAAGGTCACCAATATAAAACTGCGTTTGTTCCGGGGGTGCCTTGTGTCGTCAAGAGGGGAAACAAAAGCAGATCCTCCTCACGGGAAGTTTAAAATCTGCACATTGGGGCTGCTGATAAGGAGCAGATGGTGTCACCTGCCCCAGTGAGAAGAGCACTGCTGGAAATTGGGAACTGGGAGGTTGGATTTGCTGGGGTGAATCACAGAATCCCAGAATGGACTGGATTGGAAAGATTTCAGAGATCATCCAGTCCAATCCTTGGTCCAACTCCAGCCCATTGACTAGATCATGGCACCAACTGCCATGTCCAGTCTCACTTTAAAACCCTCCATGGCCAGTGAGTCCAGCATCTCCCTGGGCAGCCATTCCAATGCCTGACCACTCTCTCTGCAAAGAATTGCTTTCTCATCTCCAGCCTCAATTTCCCCTGGCAGAGTTGAAGCCCATGGCCCCTTGTCCTATTGCTGACTGCCTGGGAGAAGAGCCCAATCCCCACCTGGCTAGAACCGCCCTTCAGGTAGTTCTGAGAGTGCTGAGCTCACCTCTAAGCCTCCTCTTCTCCAGACTAAACAAGCCCAGCTCCCTCAGCCTCTCCCCATAGGGCTTGTGTTCAAGTCCCTTCCCCAGTCTTGTTGCTCTTCTCTGGACCCGCTCCAGCACTTCAGTCTCTTTCCTGAGCTGAGGGGCCCAGAACTGAACACAATACTCCAGGTGTGGCCTCCCCAGTGCAGAGCACAGGGGAAGGATCACTGCCCTTGTCCTGCTGACCACGCTGTTTGGATACAGGACACGACACCATTGGCCTTCTTGGCCACCTGGCCACACTGTTGGCTCCTGTTGAGCTTCCTGTCCATTAGTCCCCCCAGGTCCCTTTCTGTCTGACTGCTCTCCAGCCACTCTGTGCCCAGCCTGGAGCGCTGCAGGGGTTGTTGTGACCAAAGCGCAGGACCCACCACTTGGCCTTGTTGAACTTCATCCCATTGGAATCGGCCCATTTTTCCAGTCTATCCAGATCCTCTGCAGAGCCCTCCTGCCTTCCAGCAGCTCCACACTCCCTCCCAGGGAGTGAAGGAACTGTCTCCTTCCGCAGTCCTCTCTGGGTTTCTACAGATGATGGCTATCACCTTTCTTTCCATCCACATGTCCCCTGGAGCCACCACCATGTCGCACTTGCATGTTCTTCTGTGTTCTTTCCAGCTTCATCATTGCTGCATTGGAAATGAGTAATTAGACCACACCGAACACTTGTGACGAATTCTTCCCAGCTCTGCTCATGCACAGTTGCACCTCCACAAGGAACAGAAAATGTCGAGGATTTCGACATTTGAGGATGTTCCACCCATTGGAGCCTTCGGGCTACTTCATGCAACTTGGACATTCTCATTAGTCGTGATTGGCTCTGCAGAAAATGGGATATTTGGCTAGAAAAAGGAAAATTATCATAAATATGTATAAAGCACATGTTAAAAAAAGCTTTTACTTTGGCTTTAAAAAGCCAGAAACAGTTTTAATGGAACAGATGGGTTGCATAAATCTGGCAAGAATGAGGGCAAGAGGGATTAGTGTGTTTGTGTGTGGCTTGCAGCAGGGGTAAGACCAGGGTTTGCATGATAAAGAGTTTATTGTAGCTTGGAAACTGTCAGTTTTTCTGCACTTTGAGAGTAAAACTAGTGGCTGGGATCACTAGACAAAGGTCATTTCAGCGGTGTGTGGAATTACCTGTGAAACGCCCATCGCCAAACAATCTTCCTGTAGCACCGTAAATCCTTCATTTCCAGAAGTTTCCTGCTCCTCTCTGCCCCCCAGCCTATCTCCTTATGAACTATTTTGATATATCTACTTACAGTCAGGTCAGTGGTGAAATTTTGATAACTGATATCAAAATGCTTTCCTAGTGTGCTGCTTTTCAATTGTGGGGTTTTATTTCTCCTCCCCTATTATGGTAGAGAACTATTAATTTGTATGGGAAAAGCATGTGTTAAGCTCACTGAGAAGATGCGAACTTTTGAACACTAAATACTAGGCAGAAAGCTCATTTCTGTAACTGTCTCTGAGAGACGAGTGCCAATAGTTTTGAGACAATCAGTCTGTGCCATCTCTGCTCATTTGGCACAAACGTGCTCCCAGTGACTGTCCCAATGTCTCAGTTTTGCCCAAATTCTCCAGTTCTAAAGGATGGAGAGGCCATCGCTGACCAGAAGGAGCACCCTTTGGTTTCGACACTTATCTAAGGGATGTTTTCATGTCATCTTCATTCAAAGGCCTCGGGAAAGACTCAGCCCATCTTGTCTGTAAGATAATTCAAGGTCCTCATGGCTTTGTCTTTTGATGTGTATATTATGGAGAATTTAGCATAAAATGCTGTATTTTTACTGTGCTTCAGGTCTCCTTGATCTGAGGTGGGTGGCGCAGTGCTGGATCCTGGACACCCAAACGTGTTTCCTGGAACACACGTAGACCACGCTGGTCAAATCCAGCATAGTTTGGGTGGTGCCCCGAGGGAAGTTCTCTGAACTCATTTCAATTTTTATTACCATATATGCTTTCCAGGTCAAGTTCAGAATCCCTTGAGGGATTGTCCCGTCATTTTGGTGCTTTACAAATAAACGTGACCTTTCTTGTAATTGTCAACATCCGATTTCAGAACAGTTGTACCTGACAGGAACAGCTTGTTTCGTGTCAGTCTGTGGCTGTGTTTGGGGAGCCCCAGTATCGCTTATTATGGTTATTTTTTTTAAGCTTTGCTGTTTTGTGTTTACTTTATTTACTAATTTGATTATTTATTGGCTTGAGCTAAAGTATAAGCATATAGAAGTTTAAGAGGGCTCAAATTTAAACCTGTCTCTGTATTAAACAATCTGTATAAGCTAAGCTCAGTTCTCCAGCTAGCAGAGGCACATTCCTTACACCTGACACAGGCTTTGTAAGCAGCCAGTCTGCCTGGGTTACAAAATCTAATTCTGCTACTAACAAGCAAATAGGTGGATTTTGTGTCCTATTGATCTCAGAATTACCTGTCTGATGCCAAAAATCAATCACAGGCCTCTTCTGAGCGGTCACAAGACAGGATCCTTTTTATTAAGCCTGTCCATGATTTATAGTTTTGCCATTAGTGTTAATGTAGATTTAAAATATCAATAGTTCATTCGAACACCTTCAAAGTGGCATTGATTCTCCCTTATCTCAGCTCTGTTTGCATGGGAGCATAGATGCACTTGTAGCCTGACTCAAGCGAGTGTATTAGAAGCAGTTGGTTTGTATTGAAATTCTGATGATGGGCAGCATCTTCTGTAGCCGTAAGAACTGAACCTGAGAACCTCATGTCCGTCTGTCCATCCCTCCAGGGCTGGTGACTCCAGCACTGCCCTGGGCAGCCTGTTCCAATGCCCCACAGCCCTTTGGGGAAGAGATTGTTCCAAATACCCAATGCTATGCTCGCAAATGGTCTCTTTAAATGGGCTCTGCTCTCCTGCCTCCTCAGACATATGTATAATGTTGGCTTCAGACTGAGAAATAAGCATGTTTTGCTTCATAGATAAAGCAGAGGATGAATAATAATACTTAGAGGAAAAATGATGTCTCACACTTGGGAAATTATGGTGGTGATAGCACTCCCTTTCTACTGATGGATTTATGCCCATGTAAAGCTTTGGGAAATGGCAGGGAAACGAGTTTGGATGGTGAAAGTTTATGGATTTTGTCTCATTTCAAACCTGCAGAGGACTGAGGAGTCTGTAAATCAGGGCAGGTCAGGTGTGAAGATGGTCACAAAAAGACTTTGGAGAGCATCCTTCCAAGGTGCTGGAGCTGGGAGTGAGGTGGGAAGGCAGCAAGGAGATCAGTGGGACCATTTGATGACAGAAGCGTGCAAGAGGCACTTGGGAATGACGAGACCCACAGATGAGTCTGAAAGGGATGGAAGAGATTAACGTCCAAAAGTTTGAGAAGAGGCTGGTCTGATGGCATCTCCCATTGCCATCGCTGGAGACCGGGTGGAACTGCACAGACTCTGGTTTTGACTCTGTTTTTTCATTCTCATGGAGTGTTTGTCCCCCTCTGGAGAAGCTGAGGACAAGTTGTGCCAGACGGGCCACTGGTGCTGTGCTGAATGCTGCGGGTTTGCGCCTGGAAAAGCCTCCAGTGCTGAACCCAGCGCCTGCTCTGCGTTCTGTCTGCTGGAAGGTCAATTATCCATTTCAGTCACGATTTACAGCATGCAGCAATTATTCCACAATCTGCATATGTTTTAAAAGTTAATGGAGAAGAAATACTGATTTTAAAAACCAATTTGAAAGCTTTGCAGTGACTCCAGCTGCCTCAGCTGGTCACAGAGGGCAAAGCCACCAACCTTGCAGTTTGACTCGCATGAAGAATGAAATCTCATGTTTGTAAGTGCTGGAGCACTATGTGCTCTTGGCATCTTGTGGTCTCTCTGGATGAGGTTTGCAGACCTCCTGTACAGCAAAGCCCGTGAAGAGAGGTGTATAAGCCTCTTCTGCACCACTCTGGTGAAATGGCAGGAACAACCCCAGGTTCCAGTATGAGTTGGAGAATGACCTGTTAGAGAGCAGCGTAGGGGAAAGGGACCTGGGGGTCCTGGGGACAGCAAGGTGACCATGAGCCAGCACTGGGCCCTTGTGGCCAGGAAGCCAATGGTACCTGGGGTGGGTTAGAAGGGGGCGGTCAGTAGGTCAGAGAGGTTCTCCTGCCCCTCTGCTCTGCCCTGGTGAGACCACACCTGGAATCTTGTGTCCAGTTGTGGCCCCTCAGTTCCAGCAGGACAGGGAACTGCTGGAGAGAGTCCAGCGCAGCCACCAAGATGCTGGAGGGAGTGGAGCATCTCCCGTGTGAGGAAAGGCTGAGGGAGCTGGGGCTCTGGAGCTGGACAAGAGGAGACTGAGGGGTGACTCATTCCTGGGGATCAATATGGAAAGGGTGAGTGTCAGGAGGATGGAGCCAGGCTCTTCTGGTGACAGCCAGTGACAGGACAAGGGGCAATGGGTGCAAACTGGAACACAGGAGGTTCTACTTAAAGATGAGAAGAAACTGTTTCCTGGTGAGGGTGGCAGAGCCTGGCCCAGGCTGCCCAGGGGGTTGTGGAGTCTCCTCTGCAGACATTCCAACCCACCTGGACACCTTCCTGTGTAACCTCATCTGGGTGTTCCTGCTCCATGGGGGGATTGCACTGGATGAACTTTGAGGTCCCCTCACATTGTGTGACATTCTCTGATCCTGGCTGTGAACAAGGATGCTCATGTGGAAGAACCAGAGGAGGGTCAGCAGCTGTTTTCAGGCTTTGTGTTCGGAGGGATCTGCTGTGTGCAGAAGTTCATGTCAGACTTCTTTAACACCCAGCGTTTCAGTACAAAGCCACATAGAGCAACAGAACCCAGGCTGTTTATACATGGGATAATGGGTTTTGTGGCACTGGGTGGGGGAGGATACCCTTATTAGTTGGAAAATGTGAGAGGTATCATTGATGTTGCTTAATTATGCACATGGGGCTTAAAATACTTAAAATACTTAGAATCTGTTCAGTAAAAGTAGAACCAGATTATTTTTTACCCGTGCAATTTTATGTCTAGTGTTTCAGGCATAAGAAGTATTTCATGCATCATTTATTTACAATCAATTAAAAATCTCTAAGTATTTTACCACTGGAAAAATTGTTATGAATATGAAATTATTGCTATGTTGTGTGGCTATTCCTCCTGCATACCATGCCTGGGAACTAAGTGATTAAGATCAAAGCTGGTTTGGCACGGCATACTCAAATATTTTCCTTCAGAAGTATTTACAGTGGGTTAAAATCAACTGTACTAATTAGCTGACTTCCGTGTTCCCCTGTGGCATTTGAAATGACTGTTTGGGCAGCAAGCAGTGCTGTAGCTGATTTATTCTTTGTTTGGTGCAGGGTATAATAAAGATAGGGAAAAAAGTGCTTCAGAGGATAAAAGCAAGAAGGAAGGAAGAGAGAAATACGGGAGGATCTAATGTGCGGCTTGCTGGTCTCTTGGAAATGTAGATCAATTAGTGTGTTAATGGAAATGAATAAGAATATTTACAGTCTGCAGAGGATGTTTTACATGGTTTGGTAGGATAGAGCCGATCTGAATTATCAGTGTAGCTGTGAGACCTGGAACCCAACGGGTTCTGAACAAATGGGGTCGAGGGCGACATGGAACTGGTTGCGAATGCACCAGAGATTGGGGTGGGTTTGGATGTTTTGCAGCCACAGTTGAAATTACAGAGTTTTATGGGAATTTTTACATTGTGAGCTTTTCTATCTCATGTATTTAGTCTTCCAGGGACTCAGAAAACTGAGGATTTTAGTAAATTATTATTTTAATGGAGATAACTGAGAGGTCATCGACTATTTATAATTTCATGTGTAGTAGAAACAACGTAAAAAATCCCATTCATTCTACTAGAAGTTACACATGCACAGACATGCTCGTCCTTTCCTCTCAAAGATGATCATTGTTACAGAAGAAAATAACGAACTTTGCATTGTGCTGCTTCAAAACCCTTCCCTGTTCACCCATTCTGTTTTGCGCGGTGGGGAGTCGCTCTCACTTGAGAAGGTTCATGCAGAATGGTTCAGAATGGAGCGGCTTTTCCATGGCAGGACCCTCAGCATCTCTGGCACGGAATAGGAACTAAGCTACTGATAATGAATAATCCGGGGACTTCCCGATTTGAGCCTTGCATTTAAAATGGACTGTGTTCCTTAACTCGCATGTCCTGCAAGAACTTATTTTTGAGTTCTGACCATCAAAGTATGAAGAGTTCTGTGATATTTCATATACCATATCTAATTTGGTTTAAAACCAGTTTTGGAATGGAAGGACTCTATCCAGTCGATCATCGAGAGGCTGAGGGAGCTGGGCTTGTTTAGTCTGGAGAAGAGGAGGCTTAGAGCTGAGCTCAGCACTCTCTAGAACTACCTGAAGGGCAGTTCTGGCCAGGTGGGGATTGGGCTCTTCTCCCAGGCGGTCAGCAATAGGACAAGGGGCCATGGGTTTCAACTCTGCCAGGGGAAACTGAGGCTGGAGATGAGAAAGCAATTCTTTGCAGAGAGAGTGGTCAGGTATTGGAATGGCTGCCCAGGGAGGTGCTGGACTCACCGGCCATGGAGGGTTTGAAACTGAGACTGGACATGGCACTTAGTGCCATGATCTAGTCAATGGGCTGGAGTTGGACCAAGGGTTGGACTGGATGATCTCTGAGGGCTTTTCCAACCCAGGCCATTCTGGGATTCTTTCTGTGATCCTGTAGCTCTTTCAGCATCCTCCACCCTGTGATCCAGGTTATTGTCCCGTTACACAGGCTCTGATCACCACTCAAGGGAGCACTCAGGATGTGGGCACATAATTTTTTTTCAATTTATCTTTTATTGATTGTTCTTTAGTCCTTTTTTGATGTTCCAGCTGTGTTTGCTGCTGGATTTGGGCTATTTTTGAACAACTCACTCCGATGCCTCTGCAGCATGTTTCCTGGAGTAATGGCCAATGTTATATCTCTTCTCGTGTACAAAAGGTGCAGATTTTGTTTCTTATCTGCATTATTTTGTAATGACAGATTCTGAATTTCATCCACCAGCTTTATTGCCCTTCAACTCTCCACGAGCAGGGGAAATTTGATTATCTTGAACGATTTCCCTGCAAACTCATCAGTTCGCGGTCCGCCCCCTCTCGAGACCCCGTCTGATGGTATCTCGTGCTATTTGCAGCACCTCTTTTAGTGGGTTAGTCCGTGCCAATGTGCCATGCTTGGAACTGAAATGGAAATGGTGCTGTGTATGGTACAAATAGCACATTTTCATCTGCCCTCGTAGCCGGATGCACTCACTGGGTTTGGAGGGTGCAAAATAAAGAGCCGGAGGGTGAGGAAAAAGCAAAACAGATAGAAAACAAAACAAACCCCACAAACAATATGATAAAAACCTTAATGACAAAAGCCCAGGAACAAAACCGTGTAAAGGCTGTGAAAAAATCCAGATTAATTTCAGCAAGATAAGGATTGTATTAGAAAAACAAAGGCTATTTTAAACTGAAGAAGTATGAGCTACCTAAATATATAGCGTAATAACTTAGAGTAACTCAGAAATGTATGAGATTATAATGGCGGTGAAAAAGGGTGGAATTATTAATACTGGTACTTATGGAGAAAAAAGAAATGCTAAAAACTAAGTGTAAATAGGTAATGAGCTGAGCTTGGCAAGCGCATCTAGTAGAACAGTGAAGGTTAGTGTGTTATCAAGTAGAGGAAGAAGGATTAACATGTGCAATAAAAATCAGTCATCAACCTGATCAGGAAAATGTCTCTAATCAAAAGCTGTTTAGTACATTTAATATGTGTCACCTGCCTGGAAGGTGTAGATCCAGCACAGATTTTTGTCAGTGAAGATCCGAGAGATATTCTTAATGCCATATAGAGAAAAAGCAGGGGGGAATTCACTAAAAGCTGGGAGTACATGGTGTAACATTTGTGTGAAAACAAGGCATTTGTGATATAAACTCCACCTGACTTGTACAGGCTGGTGCACTGTCTGTAGGGACAATTTTCTTCCTGGGTCTGAACTGTAAAATATTAAGTAAAAAAAAACCTCAAAAGGTCATATTATGTATATACTGCGAATTCTGTTTTCATGGTTTTCTGTGTATTTCACATGCATTTTCTCTTCCTCTAATCTTTGTTTGTTGTCAGCCTTTTGTATAATCAGCCTTTTAGTCCCTGCGGAGGTTTTATTACCCTGAATGTAAACCCCATGGTTGTGCTGTGGTTCAACCCCGCGCAGCAGCCGAGCCCCACGCAGCCACTCGCTCACCTTCCCCGTGGGGATGGGGGAGAGAATCAGCAGAGTAAAAGGGAGAAAACTCATGGGCTGAGGTACAGACAGTTTGATAGGTAAAACAAAATAAGAAATTCATTCTCTCCTTCCTATTGGCAGCAAAGCTTTCAGGCTAGTTAAGTTTGGTTTAGTTAACTCTAAGTTGAGAAATGAGCTGGCTGGTCCCGGGAAACGGCTGCCTCGCCGTTTCAACCCTGACTTTCTGCAGAGCCTAAAGTCTGGTTTGGAGACTTGATTCTCCTTTGCAAGGGCCCGGTGGCCTGTGTCGTTTCAATATCCTGCTGAAATAAAACATGATGCTGATACTACTGGTGTCTTCGGGGACAGAATATGCAAATAATCAATCGCATTGTGTAGTGCGCTGTCGGAAGGTGAGCAGCTCTTATAGTAACAAACGTGATATGAGTACATCCACCAGTCTGCAGCTGAAATAAATCACTGATATGTTCTATTGTTATTGAGCTGTAATGCACAACAAGCACTTTATCACCCTTAAGGACGCATCCTGTGATGTTTGTGGCCCAAATATACCTTGAAACCTTTTGAAAGTATTGAAGCTGTATTTATTGGTTGGCTGTCAGAGGGCTGTGTCCAGATGGGAAGGTTTGAGTTGTATTGGATGCTTGCAATGGTGCTTTATCCTCTGTGGGGTGGGCTGCAGAACTCACAGAAACTTCATTTTTCTGGGATTGCCCGAAAGTAATCCAGGTATTGTGTGTGTGTGAATAGGCTGTCAGAAAGCGTACCGGGAGATCACTGCTCCCCCTGCTCACCCATCCTTTAAGAGACTGGAAGGCAGTGCTGAAGGTCATCACACATCGCTTCAGAATTAACTTTATTGCCAGAGGCTTCTCACTGGGTTAGCAGTAAATTTGGCCTTTGCTTAATGAACCATTTCAAGCACCGTTGCATTAGGAAGGTAGTTGAGGAAATACTTAATCCTTGACCTAGGCTTCTGGTTTTGAGGAAGCGTTTTGTTGGTCTCCAGGAGGCTGGGTGACTGTGTTTCCGGAGGGAAAGCCCCCGTCGAAGTTGGGTACCTGCATCTCGGAGAGCATCCCGCATCTCACCGAAAATCCCAGCTCAACGGGACCGTTCCCCGTTACCCACAGACTGTGTGATAAAGGGGAATAAAAAGAACCCCAAACCCAAAATAGCCAAATTGGTCAGAAATGAGCTTTCATTAGAAGTTTGGGGTGAAAGCAAATGAACTGTGGCCATGAGAGACAGATACTTTGCAGGGTGATAATATGAATGATGTGATTTTTGTTCTGGGGTGTGTTTGTTTGGGGTGGAGATGAGTCCCTTTAAACAACAAAACCTGTTGGTCCTACTGGAAACACAAAGAACAATCATTTTCTAATGCTTGAAGTTGATTTAAGCGTTTACTTGGCTGGATTAAGAGTGGCTGCTGGAAGAGGACAATACAAAGGGCACATCCTGTGCTGCAGAGGCTCTTTAATCTGGAAGCACGAGAGAGCTCGTTGCTTTATTGCTGCTCCATCCCGTCTATCACTGGCTTTTACAACAACATTTCAATTACTCTCCTACGCAAACTGTGTCTCTCCTCGATATTAGTGCTCTCATTGCAGTCTCCAAAACTGCTCCTTGTAGATCAAGTTTTTATTTGGGTTATTATGTCATTTCCAGCAAAATACAGGATTAAAATGTCAGCTGCTTTTCTAGGCCACCCATTGCTCTGTGTGTGCGAAGATTACGGGGAAATGGTTCGCCCTGCGAGAGGGGGAAATTCTGGAGGTGTGTTAGCAACGTTCTCCCTGTAATTAGCTGATCTGCAAATGGGTTTCAGTGGGGGTCCTGGGAGGTTAAACTGCGGCTTCATTACGGTCTCTTGAATGAAACCCCGATGTCTCTGATCTCTGACATTGGGCACAGCTCATGTTCTCTGTCTAAATTTTGGTGTGTGTTGGGTTTTTCCATTTGGCGTCTTTTTAATGCCTAGCACAACTTTTTAAGTATTTCAGGTAGATGGAATCCAATAGCTGTGTTCTGAAACGAAAGAAGTGTCTTTCTTTGGAAGCTCTAAGTTCTCTGTTTCAGGCCTGTCAAAACAAAACGTTTTATTATTTTGCAATTGTGTACATTGTGTCATTAAGAAGTTCATTTCAGTTTTATTTGAAGATACTTGAAGCTCCAAAATAATGAATCGCTCAGCTTCATATAAAACTAGTAGTAATAATAATACTACTGTACCTGTTTTCATTAGTGATTTGTCTGTTTTCAGTGATTTGTCTGTACAGTGGGTGCCCGGTTAAAGCCACTGAATATTTCTATTCACTATAAAACATTTCACGAGCAGATTTGAGGCTTTCCAGGCTTATCTGTTGACAGGCTGTGGGTTTCATCTGAATCCTTTAAATATTTTTTCCTATGTTTTCCTTGGGCTTTGTTTTCCTGGATGTCCCTCATTTGCTGTCCTGAGCTCTGTGAAATTTTGCCGAACAACTCCTACCTTACACATGCGACGGGATGCGAAACAAATGAGGTGTGAACACAGATGGACCAATTAGATCACCTAAATACTGCTGCTGAAAGTGTCATGTTGTGCCATTTCTTGTATGGAGCCTGTAACACAACCAGCAGCTTCTTTCTGGCCGGAGCAGGACGGATAGAGAGAAACTGCAGAATCATAGAACACAGAGTGTGAGGGATTGGGAGGGACCTGGAAAGCTCATCCAGTGCAAACCCCCCATGGAGCAGGAACACCCAGATGAGGTTACACAGGAAGGTGTCCAGGTGGGTTGGAATGTCTGCACAGAAGGAGACTCCACACCCTCCCTGGGCAGCCTGGGCCAGGCTCTGCCACCCTCACCATGGAGAAGTTTCCTCTCATATTTAGATGGAACCTCCTGTGTTCCAGTTTGCACCCACTGCCCCTTGTCCTGTCACTGGTTGTCACCCAGAAGAGCCTGGCTCCATTCTCCTGCCACTCACCCTTTCCATGTTGATCCCCAGGAATGAGTCACCCCTCAGTCTCCTCTTGTCCAGCTCCAGAGCCCCAGCTCCCTCAGCCTTTCCTCACACGGGAGATGCTCCACTCCCTTCAGCATCTGCTCCAGCAGGGAGAAAAATAAAGGAGGGGAGGACACTGCTATGGACAGGGGTGTTGAAGCAGGTTTGCCACTGGGGTTGCTCTACCACTCTCCCAAGGAATCACAGAATGGTTTGTGGGAACTTCCCATTTCCCCCCTGCCATGAGCAGGGACATCTTCACCAGCTCAGGGTGCTCAGAGCCCCGTCCAGCCTGGCCTGGGATGTCTCCAGGGATGGTTCATCCACCACCTCTCTGGCCAACCTGGGCCAGGCTCTCAGCACCCTCAGGGCCAACAATTCCGTCCTCATGCCCAGGCTATATCACAATTTATGTGGTGTTTGAATCTTCCATCATAGATATCATTTACCTACATTCCTGTTTTCAAATAAACACTATAATTACCAAATGCTTTTACCTCTCTAAAACATGGAAAGTCAACTGGCCGAGGGTGGTTGTGATCCCAAGACAGGTCAAGCACCCCCACGTTATTCCGCCCAGGTTGGCTGCTGCCTTGTTGTGGTTTCACACACTTGTCCTCCCATCACAACCCACTTTCTGTTGGCATCACGTCTGCTATGGGTGTGCTGCATGGCACAGGATCATAGGAATGCCCCTGGGAGAAGGAAAACACATCATCCAGTGGCTACAGGCAGGAGCCACCTTCCATCATTTTTGATATTCTGGAGAAAAACATGGCTATTGTGCAGAAATGAAGGGCACAGCCAATGCTCATACTAGGAAAGCAGAATGCACCAAAAAGACTTTTTTTAATGTTGGGTTATAAGACCGCATTTCCTAGATGTAACCGGACTTTGTCTCTTACTGCGTTCCATAGCTCCCAGCAATCCCATAGAAACAAGTGCCCTTTCCCTCCCTTCTCCTCTGCTCGGAAATCTTAGAGTCCTCAGTGGTCGTGGAATGAGCACATGGAATTAAATGGTTCCCACAGGTGGGTTTTAGCTGGAAGAGGCGGAGAAGCCCTTGTCCCTTGTCTGGTTAAGAAGCGGCTGCACAGCGCTGCTGTGATGCTCAGCCAACGCGGGGTGGAAGAGCCACCCTGGCACGTGCCCCGAACACGTTGCTGGTGGAAACGGCTGATTTCTTTTCTGAAAAGTTCGAGTGGGCCGAGGGTAATTTTGTGTAATAATTTGTATTTGAGAGTTGTCTCAGTGTTTCACATCTTTCTTGGAGTGGCTGTAATCCATCACTCTAATTGCCTTTCCTTGGTCACTTGAATTTATATGCTTGTCTCTATCATACTTAAAAGACTGTAGGTACAACCTTTCTTTCTTATTTAGATTAGAGATTTTTTAAGTTTCTGAAAGGTCACTGTGTCCTTTTTCCCAAAGATGACAGTGTGTATCAATTTCAGAGCGTTAGACCAGAAACATCAGGCAGTTCTCCTGGATTTAAATGGAATATTAGTCCTGGTACAGGGGGCTCAGCTAATACTATTGTGTATCCATACGAGCCACCCAGTTGTGAATTGATTTGGCCATTGCAGAGACTGGATTGGTTTGGAAAATAAGTCAATGTAAAGAATGATCTCTCTGAAATGGCCAAACTCGTTCAGGACATTGTCTTGCTGTAATGAACCAACAGTGCAGATAACAAGGGGAATCCTGCCAGATGCTGTTTTATTTTTATTGTATTTTAAATAACGGATATAAGCTCCAAAATCACCGGAGCCTAATGTTTTGCTGCTCTTTGTGTTGTGTGGGTTCTGCTTTGCTTGGTTTTGTTGGTGTGTTTTGGTTTTGCTTTTGCTTTTTCAAACTACGTTGGAGGAAATCATGGATTGTATTTCACAAAGCACACAAACAATGAGCTTAGCAGCCTGTGCTGGCTTAATGCACAGCTAATTGATGTCCACTGTATAGACAAAAGTGAAATCAGCAGTGCAAATTTAGTATAATGTTACTATATTACTGTCAGAAGAGCAAAGAAAAGTAAATCTCATAAATGTTTAATATTTTGCTGTTTTTTTTAAATAATGGATGCATATTAGGCTACACTGTAATATTGTTTTTCTATATACTTGTATTTGGTAAAGATGTTTCTCATATATACACAATTAGAACAGGTAGAACAAACTGGACCCATGTCCTTATTTAGGCTTAGTTCAGAACTTCATTTATCAAAAGTGTTCTTAGACGCTTTTTTCACAAGTGCTGCTATTTTGTATATTGAGTTTTTAATCTAAAGCTTTAAAGCAATACCTCTTCCTGCTGTTCTTGCTGTTACGTTTGAAAGATGTAAGCCCTGTATATACAATTATAAATACATGGCTGCATATTCAGAAGCAGCCAATCACTGCTGACCTGCCTGACGTGCATCTCCTGAAATGGTTTGCTTGTTGAGAAAAATACCATTGATGTGAAGATTTGTCCTGGAATTCTCAGGGAGATTTCAGATGCAAGGTGGGGATCAAAGGACATGGAGAGGAGCTGGCGACCCATCTCTTAACCAGGGTGGTTTACATGTTAGGACTCTAATTTCCACCAGTGTTCTCCTGTGTTATTTTCCAATCTCACATTCTCTATATCTATTGCCTTTACTTTATGCTTTCCAATTAATTCAGGTATTTGTGAGAGCAATGCTGGTGACCGGACCGTGTGCTCCAGACCTCGCTGGGGCTGCACAGACCGAGTAATCACCTCCAGCGCTTGCTGTCCCGCAGCGTGGTGTTTCCTTCTCCTTTGTGATCTCTTTGCACCCTCTCCCCGCAATTTCCGGCAGTGCGATCAGCTAAAGGTTCTCCATCCACTTTCTCATGAATATCTCAGTTCAGCTTTTGTGCCTGTTGGGTTTCACCCCAGCACTCTTTCCTTTTTGGATGCTCTCTCTAACCTGCCATTGCAACTGAGGTTTTGTTCCTGGTCTCCAAAGGTGCTTGTGATGTGTCCTTCTGCAGACTTTGTTTTATTGTCTCATCTGTCTCATTTAGGAAAGTGGTGAATGGAATCGCACAAATTGGGAAATTATACATCTCCTTCCCTTGCTCTGTCAGCTCAACAATGCCCACTGAATTTTCTTCCACAGTACTTTGGGGAATGAGGATGTAGCTGCTGTGATGAGAGGTACTGTTAAAAGCTTCTCTTAAATAATGAGATGTTATTTCTCCTTTGGCCATGAGACTTATTGCCATGAGCAGTGTTGGCAAAGAAAATCAGATGGGTTAGACTGAGTCTGGGTTTAGCAAATACGTGCTGCCTGTGTCCTGTTGCCTCATTGAACCCTTAGACGCTCCTGTTGAGTTGTCAGTGATTTGCTCCAGTGCTTTCCAGTTCCTGTATCATGTATCGCTCCACTCGTCTGTGCTGCTGGGAGACGCTCATCAGCAAACAAACTTCGAGCTTCCTGACCCACAAGGTGTCTGGAAACATCCTCTGAGCATCGCTGAAACGTGTGCTCGAATGAGAGCGTGAAGATTATAAAGAGGTGGGTGTTTTCTTTTAGTACAGAAAAAGCTAGTTTGGACCTAATTTTGAAATTTGGTGTACAGTGGAGGAGAAGCAAAATATGACAGCGATAAAATTGAGCGGTGAGGGAAAGGACAGGGATTAGCAGGAGAGCTGTGACGTGTCCCTGTTGGCAGCGACATGGCAGGGCAGGAGCTGAAGCCAAAACCAGCACAGAGTTAATGAGGAGACTATGAAATACGGGTGAAACGAGAACAAGATACACGCTGAGCATTTGTCCGACTGTAAAAAGAGCAGCACTGTACGAGAGGGAAGAGAGCAAGTGGAGAACAGAGTACACCCGAGGAACTGAAAAGAACCGAGTGTGTCTGCAGGGAAGGATGGGGGAACAGCAGCACCTGTTTGAGCGGCCGTGTCTCCTGTAGGTCATGGGCCGCGTCCCACAGGGACTTCTGATGGACTACGGTCCCACAAACAGCACAAAACTTCACGTGAACAACTGAATCGGGTTTTGAAATTGTTTGAGTTTAATGAATGTTGCCTCCAAGAGTAATTCTGAGAAGCTGTTTGCTGCAGGAAGGATCATTATTGTAACTTATTTGCTGTTCTTCTGTCTCTTCTGTTTGCGTGGCTGCATTGTGGGGATTTCAAGCGTGGGATGCGATGGGGATAGTCTGTGCAAAGCTGTAATGAATACTCTTCCTCCAAGAAGAGCTTGGTTCAAAGGACACAATGCCTGTAGCTTACGTAGTCATATCTAACAATGTGCCTTTAGGAAAAGTGTATGCTGCTCCAACAGCAAAGGGAACTTTTTAACGGAAGCCATTTTTGTATTCCGTTTAAGGCAAGAAGTTGATGAGGAATGAGGGATTTTCTGACTTGCAGACTGCTCTGAGTTGCTCAGTCTGACACACTGCAGAACCATCCGTATTTCGCTCTCACGAGCAATAGGGAATTTGTACAGTACTCTTCCTGGATGGAGAAATTAATTTATTTTACTCCTACTTGCATGAGGCTTATTCCTTGGCATGCGTGTGCTTATCTGTTCCATTGCACGCTGCATATAGCTGGGTTCAGATGGCAGAGCAAAGCTCTGTGAGACCTGACGTGCACCTCCTGCTGATGCTGAGTGACGCTCTGCACTTCTGATGAGGTTTAGACTGGTCCTCTCGTTATTAGCATACATTTAGGTGGCTGCGGAGCTTTGCACCTGAACAGCAAGCTGGCAGGAGCAGAGCGTAATTTGTGGCCCCTTCCTAAAATATGGTAAAAAAGGGAAAGGGGAAGATGGCTGAAGAAACTTTTTCAGCGTGTTCCTCTGTTCCTCGTGGTGTTTCAGCTCTTGCTGAAAGGCTGAGGAGATGGCCACCTGTGGTGCGGGCAGGCTGAGACCCCACGCTCCCAGCCTGTGTGGGTGTTTGTCGCTAGAAAGGCCGGACTGCAGAGGGTGAGCGCCTGTCTGCACCCTCCACCTTCCAAAACTGAATTCAGCTCCAGGCTCTGCCGGGCCGTGCTCCCTGCAGTGTTATCCTCTGTCTCTAATTGCCCAGCTGTATGCAAATTTCATACAGCTGACCACTGCCACATAAATTATTCCACAGTTTCCTCCCTCCAACCTACCCTCTGCTGGCCCTTGCTGGCTGCTCGCCGTCCCTTAGCTACAAAGAAAACACATTTAAAAACTGGTAGAAGTGTTCTAACGTGCAGAACTGTTGCTGCTTTTTTGCACCTCAGGTAATCATATAATTTTGAATTCTTCAGGGATAAGTTGGAGAATGACCTGTTAAAGACCAGTGCAGGGGAAAGAGACCCTGGGGTGCTGGGGACAGCAGGGTGACCATGAGCCAGCACTGGGCCCTTGTGGCCAGGAAGCCAATGGTACCTGGGGTGGATTAGAAGGGGGTGGTCAGTAGGTCAGAGAGGTTCTCCTGCCCCTCTGCTCTGCCCTGGGGAGACCACACCTGGAATATTGTGTCCAGCTGTGGCCCCTCAGTTCCAGCAGGACAGGGAACTGCTGGAGAGAGTCCAGCGCAGCCACCAAGATGCTGGAGGGAGTGGAGCATCTCCCGTGTGAGGAAAGGCTGAGGGAGCTGGGGCTCTGGAGCTGGACAAGAGGAGACTGAGGGGGGACTCATTCCTGGGGATCAATATGGAAAGGGAGAGTGTCAGGAGGATGGAGCCAGGCTCTTCTGGTGACAGCCAGTGACAGGACAAGGGGCAATGGGTGCAAACTGAAACACAGGAGGTTCTACTTAAAGATGAGAAGAAACTTGTTCCTGGTGAGGGTGGCAGAGCCTGGCCCAGGCTGCCGAGGGAGGTTGTGGAGTCTCCTTCTCTGCAGACATTCCAACCCGCCTGGACACCTTCCTGTGTAACCTCATCTGGGTGTTCCTGCTCCATGGGGGGATTGCACTGGATGAGCTTTCCAGGGCCCTCCCAACCCCTCACATTCTGTGACAGTGAGAAGTGTTTTACTAACAGCAGGTTTGGTGGCTATAAGCAGTCGTTGCCAGGCCGCAGTGTGTGTGTAACCAGAGTTACTGCTGTGTGTGAACACAGTTACTCCTGGTGCACTTCCCTTAGTGTTGCTCCATCAGGTGCCAGCCATGGACCGTGCTCTCAGCTGGGTTCTCTCTGGGATGGCACGGCTGTTTGTGCACATGATGGGGATGATGACAGGGCTCTGCTGCTTCACATTTGCTGATCGTGGATAGTTCTTTCCAACAAGCAGCACATTACTGCCAGCTAGTACTGCTGCATCCCAAAATTTTGATGGAATAAAATCTGCCCTGATGCAAGGCGACATGGGGAAGGCTCTCAGGGAAAGGTGTCTGCAATGCAAAGACAGCTGGGGGGTGTTTTGCAGTGAACTTTTCAGCCCTGCACACAAAGAACCAACAAAGGGAAGAAGCAAAAGACAAGAAAGGATAAAGGATAGATGCATTTGAGTGTGGTTGTAGGGTGTATTTTAAGTCAAGACTCCCTTAACCAGAGCAGCAAGGCTGCTGCTCAGAGGAGCCCAGATGTGCTGGAGAACGTTCACTCGTTGTGCTTTTGCTGCGATGTTTCTGGGTGGTTGGTTAATTATGAAGCTGGTTATTTATGCAGTTATGTGTTTGAGAGCCTGGCTGAACGTTGTTTAAAAACAACAGCAAAACCAGACTCCTGAAAGCGCTGTGGTTATGCAGGCAGCAGAGCCAGCTCATCAGGTCAGCCATCTAATTAAGCAGGGAGTTTGAGGATTTAATGCATTCAAAAGCTACTTTTAAATACATTGCACAACCAATGGGGTATTTGCCTTGCTATTGTTTGACTGCACATAATACGTCTTGAATTGTCTTTGTTTTAATTTATTTTAATGCCTTATGTGTGATGGGCTCAAGTATGCAGGGAATTAAGCACTGTAGACCGTGCTGGGATGAAGAGGAGGGTATAAGACATGTAATTTTCTTTATTCACCTATGGAATTTGTGTGTATCTGTGTATATTTGCCAATTATTGTGATTAGTGGCAAGTTATATGAAAATAAGGAACAGCCCCAGGATTCTAGGCAAAAAAAGAATTATTTATTAAGTATCATGATTTATGGAACTTTCTGGAAGTAAAGAAGCCTTTCTGAACCCTATATTATCTCATAGGAACTAAGGGACATTTTAGAACAGAATTGTAAGGAGGAAGGTACCAATATCTTGACAAGGACAAGGCAGTGGGTGGATGGAGCTGGTCTCCACACATTTCTTCCAAAACTTCCCATGCTGTTGTCCTGAGTGGAATTAACTTCTTTGGTCCTTGGGTTTTGTACCTAAGCCTGTTTAGATAGACCTTGAATGGTTTGCTGTATGTGGAGCCTTCTTACAGTGAAAGTGGCCGTGGGCAAAGCCAGAAACCTTCAAGCTGGGTAGTTGAGTCCCAGCAAAATCCCTTTTCATTTCCTCTGCTGGCACGTGGTTATCTACAACAGACCATTTCTCAAATGCTAACACATAGGAGGTGCTCTGCACGCATGGGTTGAGGCTCAGGAGCTGGAGCTGTGGGTGGGGAAGAGGAGACATCTCCAGCCAGGTTGGAAAGCCAAAGGAGTTGGCCAAGGTTGTCTGGTGAACCTTGTTCTTCTGTCATATGGACCAGAGAGAAGTTCTCATTGAAACCCCCTCCCAGCGCATCTCGTACAGATGTCTAAGCTCATTTCAAGAGTGATGATGAATTTTCTGTGCTCGTGGTTAAGTTGTTCTAGTGCTACGGGTCCACTGGATCAGGCTTCAGATTGTGAGGGCCAAGACGTGCTTACACTGCGATGAGCAAATATCACCTCTTAAAGTGGAGATAAAAGTGAAAGAAATGCAATATCCAGGCCTTGGGGATAGAAAGAAAATCACATAATTATGATTTTGTTTCCTGCTCTGTTTTTCTTTAGTGCTGTCTTGAGGATTATAATTGCATATATTTTAATGATTTCTGTGGAGTTTATGATTTATTTTTATAAACCACTGACAGCAAAGTGTCAGCTTAGAAATGGCTTGCCATAATTGAGTTCCAGTTGTAAATGTTATTAAAGCTTTGTTTAATTTGGAAGTTTTATTTTTCAGGGAGGTTCCATAAACCTAATGCAGTTACCCAAATAGAAAACTCTGCATATATTAAAGTTCATTAATACTAAATTAATTATGTAATATGCTATGTTTTGAAAGATGAAACATTACATTTAGTTTATCTAAGTAAGGTCTGCATTGATATGGCTGAGAATGGCTGGTTTTGAACAGAAATGAACGTGTAGATGTCATTCTAGCTTATTCTTACAGAACCAGCCAGAGGGAATGGGCGACTGTTCTACAAAGAACTGGGAAGGTTGGAAGGAGGGAAATCCGAAGTGGTTTTGTTGGAAGTGAATGACAGAAAGCAAATACAACGTTTTGGGCATTAACCATATGTTATAGCTTCAGAAAATCTTAAAAGATCTGCTCCAAAAAATAGGAAGGTGTTGTTCCTTTGGTGTTGGAAGCAATGCTGGTGATTTACTCATTAGAAATGATACAGACCCTGTGAAACTAAGTAGAATTTCTTCTGTGGGGAAATATCCATAGAGCTGCACAGGGAACCAAGTGTTCTGAGCAGCAGAGCAGTTGCCTCACTTGCCCCATCGTGTTCATTTTAAGTATTTTTTTTAATCCGTGGAATTATCCACAATGAAATAATAGGGGTTTTGGGCTAAAAATTCAGATTACACTCTTTTTTTCTCTTGACTAAATAAACCTCTTTCATTCATTATAACCCCGTTAAGAATTTAATTAGGAAACACAGTGATTGAATGTTCTGGTTTCACTGTTGCAGGTGCTGTTCTGCCCTGTCTAGTTGGGAGAGAAATTGCTCAAACTTTCTGGTTGTGTAGGAACAGGGTTGATTTAAACCTCATTCCTAATCAGAGGGGAGGCTCCTGCTGCGTCTCAGGTCATACCAAACCATTCACACATCTAGTTTTAAACAGCTGTGCTCCATTTCCTCCCTGGCTTATGGGCAGGCAACTAAACTAATATGAATTTGGCATCATTATGTATCTGGTGGAAGCAGAACTAGTAATGGCAACTGCTAACCGGGGTGTGGTAGCCACAGAACTATGGTGCAGGGATAGACTAGTGGTTTGGAAGGATGTTGCCAAGTTAAGTAATTTAAAACACCCTTGAGTTGTTCACTATTGTGGTTTAACCCAGCAGGTTAACAGCACACAGCTGTTCGCTCACCCTGGCACTGGGAGGGACAGAAAAAGAAGAGAAAATAATAATGATAAGAAAATATACAAAACAAATGACACAGAATGCAGTTTCCAGCAGCAATTGCACCCCCCTTGGCCACCTCCGAGTTATACACTGATCCTGACATCATATGGTATAGAATATCCCTTTGGCCAGTCCGGGTCACCTGTCCTGGCTGTGTCCCCTCCCCGCTGCTCGTGGAATGCCAGACAGTCCTTGACTTGGTGTGAACATTGCTTAGCAACAACCAAACATCAGCCTGTTATCAACACTCCCCTCCTACTAAACCCAAAACGCAGCACTATTCCAGCTACTAGGAAGAAAATGAACTCTATTCCAGCCAAAACCAGGGCATTCATTTAAAATCTTGAGAACAAATTATCTTCTTGTTGGAGTTTGGGGTTTTATGCAATACATATAAGAGCAGAATTTAGATCTGGCATCTTTGAGGGCAGTAAAGCTTATCTAGATTGTTCTTTCCATCCGTGATGGGCACTGTGAAGAGAAGTAGGAGGAAGGCAAGGGAAAATCGAACTCAGAAGACAAATAAGTAGGTCTGCATGTTTCCATTACCATCTCAGGGAAGAAGTGGAGTGCACCATATGCCGCTGCAGTGATGTATCTGTGACGCCCATGGCCATATTTTGTGATCCTTTGCGGTGGTGTGGAGTATAGTGCAGCTTACCTGTGGTGCTACCTGTTGCTCTCACCTGTAAGAGGAAGAGGAGTTTGGAGATGTCTTGCATCAGCTGGCAGGATGGGTTGTCATCCATGCATTCACACACTATGAATCATGTATTTTTCTGGGAGTTTTGCCTTGACACATCGGCTGCCAACATGTACATCACATCTCTTTTCCCTGTTCTTGTGTAGGTGTTGTCTGGTGCAGTCAATGAACATCCTTCTGTGCTTCAGGGTGGAATGTGAGCTCATGTTTTCCACCCAGTGTGGAGGGGTTGTCTGCAAACCCCAGCATTTCCTCCCCAAAGCCAGTGGAGGTTTTCAGGCAGTGTCTTGCAGAACTGGGGACCCCACTGGGCTGATCCCGTATGATGTTGGGTAAAACAGTCTGAACAAGAAAGAAGCATCTCTGAGAGGTGGGCTCAGTTCAGGAAAGGGTTAATGAGCTCGCTGGGGTTTTTTAGCTCTTCAGTGTGCATTTCCCTGTTGACAGCATTGCTCAGCTCCTCTCATTCTGACTCCTGTTGACTAAGCACAGCTCATCTTTTACAGCTCCGACAGCTTCTTCCTTTCTGCCAGCTCGGGCTGCCCTGCGGACACGTGTGAGCAGCCTTTGCACCTCTGGCTGAGCCAAGAGAACGCGTGGCTGGTGCAGAGAAAGCCCCATCGCTCATCGGGATGTTTTCTTGCCACGTTGCATCAATGTGCTTTGGCCCACAGGTGCAGCAGGATAAAGGCAGAAAATACTTTCCTTGGTGATCATTGGAATAAATTGCTGAGATTTCTTACATTGATAAACTGAAAAGCAGGCATGAGCTATTAGATTAATAAGTCAGACTTTCTCGTAGAAAAGAACTTATTTATACATTTACTGCAGCAACCTCGGTGGTGTTTGCAAAAATGGCTAAGAGCCCATTTTAATGTTTCCCTTAAACACAAGTGTGGGAGCACCTGTAATTTAGTTATTGAAAGTGCATCTTGTGTTATGGAATGTGGCTCCGTTGTTTTCAGTAAGTTTTCCATGGTTTATAAATAATAAAGCTAATATATCCACAGTGGAACTAAATGAAGGATGCCTGTTGTTTATTATGTGTGTACAGCACAGTACGGGCCAGAGTCCTCACTTCAACCCCATTTCACAAAGGTGGAAAGTGAGTGAATGGATCACAGGTGGTCACTGGGGACTCCTGAACAGATAATGAAATCAAACCTCCTGGTTCCTAATTCCGCCCCCCAGCATGTAAATATAATGGTTTGTGTATCTTAATGAGTAAGCCAATGCAAGAGTAAAGCACGGCACTCAGTGGGGGATGTTTTATGATAGCGCTGACCTGCTTTGACCCGCGTAAGCACAGAAATCTCACCCCTTTTGAACCTTTTTGGAAGGTGTGAGGGTTCAGTGTGTGTTTTATGTGTCTGGCGTGTTTGAGCTGACAGGACCATGTGTGGTAGCGATGCCCCAAGGCAACTCCTGCTTAGGAAGTGGCCAAAACCAACAGCATCTTAACTTCAGTCCCAAGTCTTGAAGCAACTGGAAAATTGAGCAATTCTATTTCTTTCTGTTGCTAACTACCTATCCTATCAATTTATATCTTCTTCCACACTTGAATGTTTTGTGTTTCCTTTTCCATTGTAATTGCCAGCTCGTAGATTGCTCTATAAGGTCATTTTTGAGTTAAAGCACTCGCTACTATCAGATAGCTTTGTCTGACTCTTGTAATTACAGTCTTTAATGTTGTGGTTCAGCTTTAGCTTTGGAAAGCGCAGTAGACCGCTCTCTTTTACTCTATGTCGGTTGAGACAGATTTACTGAGTATCGGACCATTTCTCCAATTGAGCAGTGAAGAAGCTTTTGTTACTGGGGTGTTAATAGACCTTTTAAACAGGCTGGGCAGGGTATATCATATGCCTTTGTTATCCAGCGCAGCGGTGTTACTGGAACCCTCTGGAGATGGATGGTATTGAGGGAAGGAAATAAAGAGAGGGAATATTGTGTCCAGAATGTGTCGTGCACTGAGGATTTCTTTGTCACTAACTCCCTTGTTTGGATCCTTCTCTATATCAATGTACAACCCGATGTTCACGTATGGGCCTGGACCAGTCTGTGGTCTGTTTGTACTGACAAATATCCACACCTTGTTGTTTTCTGGAGGAAGGATGGATTTCTTCCTGCCCGACCCCCAGAGACAGTGACTTGGAAGCCTTCCAAGTGCCCCTGGGCCTCAGTAGCCCTTCGTAGAGTTCATCTTGCTGCAGAACTCATTTCAGCCTTCCTTCCTTAAATTTAACGATAGAATTTCTTGTCCTAGAATGTGTGAGCATACAACAGTCTTTATGACCTTGGAAACTTCTCTGTACCCGTCTGTCTTCTCCTAGTTTGTTCATTCTTTCCTTGTAGGTCATACATACATTTTTAATTATTATTTGTGGCTATTTTTGTATTATGCTCGTTGCCTTTCTTTGGCCTCACTTCCAATAGTCCATGTTGTCATGTGTAGGGATGAATCTTTGATTGGTTAAATGTTGTTTCCTGGCTTGAGGAAAAGAAAACAACCCAAACTCTATTCTCAACCTTTTCCAGTGTGCAAGATAGTCCTGTATTCTAAGAGTTTGATCTTGGCAATGACCGTCAAAAAGCAATGCGTGAACATGATATTGAGGTTGTTAATAGAATTAATCCAAGAGTGAATACTAAGCAACTGGGCTTTTTGTTTTCCATGTATGCTCGTTTGAATACTCCCATCTATCCCAAGAGCTGTCCAGCAGCACGCAGAAATACCAACCCTTTAAAGATGATGTATTTAAATGTTTTGCTGAACACCCTGCAACTGTATTTTTATTCTGGGACCTTCTGGTGTTCCCTTAGCTTGGTGCTTATTGAGAGGAGACTCATCTTGAGTGAGTATTAATCTGTTTTTAATTGTGGCATCTAAAATAATGTCTGCCAGCGATTTGTAAGACGCAAAATTTAGATGTTAAAAATGTGATTTATGCGAAATGGGTGAGGTTTTAGTGTTTCAAAACATCTCAGTGATTCTGGCATCCTGCCCAGTACTAATGCTATCGCTGAAAACAAATGGTGAGAGAACTTCAATTCTGGTTTTCTTATGAAACAGAGGTCTTTTCACGTCAGGTTTGGCATGATTTTCTCATCTCAGTTAATATTTCATATTTAGTTTGAAGGTGCTTATGATTCTGAAAGGAGAGAAAACAACCCCCGGAGCAGCCCAGTCCTGGGGAGTTCAAAGGGTGTTGGTGGAGATGCACCAATCCAGCACACAGCTAGGAAACCATGAAAGAAATCAGGGAATAGGATCAGCAGCTGACTTGCTGAGTCCCCACGGTCAGCCTTGCTGCTGCGGGCAGCCACGGCATAGATGTCCTCATCAACTAGTCAAGCTCCAACCCAACAGAGATGACCCTCTGATCCCAAAGTACATGTGCTTCCTAAAACCAGAGTGAGGGAACATGTTTGTAGGATTATTGATGTATTTTGCCTTAAGGTGATATCACCAAGTCAACATCATTCTTTTCTTCACCCAGAGCCTGTGTCCTTCCCTCTCTCCATGGTTGTCCTTCCCTCTCTCCATGGTTGTCCTTCCCTCTCTCCATGGTTGTCCTTCCCTCTCTCCATGGTTGTCCTTCCCTCTCTCCATGGTTGTCCTTCCCTCTCTCCATGGTTGTCCTTCCCTCTCTCCATGGTTGTCCTTCCCTCTCTCCATGGTCCCCATCAGCTCTACATGTCCATCCTGCCTACTCTAATTTTCCTGTTCTCCACAACCACTGAAAAACCACATTTCACCGCCCACACACCTTAGTGACCCTCTGTCCATCTACCACATTGTCCCCACCACCCTGTTCCCCTCTCCCGTTTCTCTCTTCTCCTCACAACATTGCACAATAACACCCAGGTCCAAACTGTCACACAGACCTTTCATCTGGCACTGATCTTCGGCGCTTTCTATTCCTCCCAGGCTTCACTGCTTCAGATTAGACAACAGTGCTGGTGACCTTGTCTCCTTATATATTGTTTATCTCCACTTCCAACTTCTTTGATTTTGATCAGCTCTGCATTTTCTTTTCCGTTTTGTGCTCCCCTGTTCCAGTCACTCACTATCTCTTTTCTTTCCCATTGTCTTCCTTGCTGCTTTAATAAAGCTCCTTGGCGTAGTTTCTGGAGGTAGATGAAATGCATGAGCATCTCTTTTCTGCTGCTCGAGCATCTGGATATTTAGAGCTGCCTGGAGCAGAAGCCTTGGACGAGAAAACCCCATGGATGCTGTGCTGCCCAGACATCTGCTGGGACTCTGCCCAGGACAGAACCGTAAATGGCACTGGGGAGAGAAAACGAGCAGTGGGTGAGCCAGAAAGAGAGATATTGGTAAAGGAGAGAGGCAGTTTCTGGTCTAAGAGTTACTGGTATCTTTTTTCCAATTTACCATCATAAATTTCATACCTGTGGAAGTCTAAAAAAGTACCAAGTACTGTGCTTGGGCTTGTGCTGCAGAGCACTGGGCAAAAGTGATCCCCGGACTTGTTGGTTTTGGTGTAAATCCATATCCGGGGAAGGAGCGGGGCTGGTTATGTGAGGAAAAGCAGGAGCTGACAGGTTTTAGAAACTGGTGGAAACGTGTTGAAGTGATTGAACAAAATCAGGAAGCCAAGTTTTTCTCGTTATCATCTGGATGGAAGAAAAGAATACACCTGGTCTGAAAAAGAGGATGACAATTTTCTCAGTAGGCGCATGTACCTTTACTAGTTTACGGATTGTAATTTTCTTACTTACTGAAGCTGTCAGACACTTTGGGTTTCCCTTTAGGCAGGATTAATGGCAGCTACTTCTGCAGTGACTGTTTTTTTCCCTTGTTTTATAAAATATGGACGAATGCCGTGCTCGTGCATTATCTGTGTGCTCAGAATAGACATTAATAATAAAACCCTGTAAGACGGCAGGGTTGTTTAGAAGATAAAAAAATCACGCTGTCATTTTTCTTGTGTTTACAATATGTGTCGCATCAAGGCATTTCAGTTGCAGTGGGAAGCCGTTTTCTTTCTCATGACTTTATGTATGACTGCAGTGCACTCTGGAATTCTCTAGTGCTGAGAAATAAAAGCTGAAACCATTTTTTCACACAGAAGTTTGAGACAAAAAGTTTAGCTAAGATTCAAAAGTATTGTTTTGGCTGTGTAGAAAGGGTGGAATGTTAACAAGCAGTTACTGGGAGCAACGCAGAGAGAAAACGCGTGTGAGGAGCAGGTGAACTGTTGGGTAGGATTAAAACATGGGGGTTATTTTGATACTGATTGCTCTACTTACACATGGAATGGCTTTTAGAGTCGTGTTTCAGTCAGAAATTGTTGTTCCTGAGGGTGGTGAGAGCCTGGCCCAGGTTGGCCAGGGAGGTGGTGGATGAACCATCCCTGGAGACATCCCAGGCCAGGCTGGATGGGGCTCTGAGCAACCTGAGATGGTGAAGATGTCCCTGCCCGTGGCAGGGGTGGCACTGGGGGAGCTGGGAAGGTCCTTCAACACAAACCATCTGTGATTCTGTCTGTATGTTGACCTGCAGTTGTCAGCCTTGCAGGCGAAGCTGTGCGTCCCACACCATCAATATGTGACCTCATCTTTGCTTCCATTATGCCTGAAGTAAGGAGACCCCAGCCCGTTCCTTGCATCAGGACCCCTGGGAGATGAGACGGTGTCTCTGGGGGATGTGGAAGGTGCCCACAAAGCAGCAGGGGAACATCCTCTGTGTTTTGCGGTCTCTTGTCTTTGTGCCGGGCTCTTTGCAGAACGTGTTCTCCTCTTGGGCTCAGCGGTGAGTGAGGAGCTGAGCTCACCCCGGCTGGTGGGAAGAGATAAAGGCAGAGCGACGGGGACATGGTCTGGTTAGCGATGAAATTAGGGTGGGCAGGGCTTGGCTGGAGGGTTTCTTTAATCTGCAATACGTGCTTCTGGTTCTTAATGACTAAACAGGCAATGAAGGTGCGTTAGCCTTTCCTAAATGAGTCGTTAGGTAAATTACATGGTTTTGCTAATGTCTTACATCGGAAAATCTGAAGGTTTTCAGCTTTGACAGAGAAAAAATGTTTTATGCTTTTGAGTGTTTTCATGGCAGCAATATTCCTTTTGTTCTTTTTCTCTTCCGTATATTTTTGTTACCCCCTCTCTGCTCTGGTAAGAATGTCATGGCAATATGTTAACAGGCAGGAGGCGAATCTTTTCCAATAAAACCCAAAGGTTGGGCCTTTAACTACTTGGCATTATCCCAGCACATCACGACGTGTTATTTCTTGTTGGCAGTGGGTTTGGCTGAATAAGCAGCTGCTGTGGTGTGGGGCGGGCATGAGTCACCTCCTGCTAAGCCTGGCTTAACTACTGCAAACTGCCCTGGGGAAGCTCCATGTTTATGGCCTCAATTTTCTCTTGCTTCACTAGGCTCATTTTTAAGGCGTTTGAAATATGACAACACGGCTACAGAAAATCGCTCTCCGTAGCGTACCTCAACATAAACGTTTCACCTACCGCTAATTTTTCCTGCTACTGTCATCTGGCAGTAAGTCTTCCCTTTAACTTAAAATATTTTTTTTAATAATTTTGCCCTTAAAGTAAAGCCAAATATAGATATATTTAATTAGGAAAAGACATGGATATATATATTTGGATGGTTAAAACAGCCCTTACCAGTATTACAGGTCCATCTTCTCTGTCTGACCCACAACCTGATGGTCCCCAGTCCATCCCCATTCTCTGCTTGTCAGACACGGGAGCTCATGGGAGCATTTTCACCACTCCTCCTTTACCAGAGCAATCTTTATAACTTCTCATAGTTTTACATATTAAAAGTAACCTTAATTACCTTTCTCTTCACCAGTTTAGGGCTGTGAAGTGAGCACCTTTGATCACATTAATAGGTTTTGGTTTTCACAGATGTGCGTTTTCACCTCACATGACATATTGAGTATTTGGTTTGCTGTACAGAGTATGCTAGACATGCATTATGTTCACTTAACAGTTTTCCAAAGATAAAAACATATTTAAGTAGCGTATCAGGGCCGAGGGAAATATGTTCCCTCTGCAAATGCCATTTGTGCTGGAATTTCCCTGCCCTGTCCCTCCTTGGAATGCTCTTTTCCTCCTTGTGGGCTGGTTTCCCCCAATCCCCTGTTCTCAGCCCATTTTGCAGGAGCCACAGAGCAGTGGGGTGTTAGATACAGACACTTTCAGAAGTTGTTTCTCTTTCGTCTCTCCTGTAGACATTTGAGATGGAAGAGACTCTCACAGAATCCCAGAATGTCAGGGGCTGGAAGGGCCCTGGCAAGCTCATCCAGTGCAATCCCCCCATGGAGCAGGAACACCCAGATGAGGTTACACAGGAAGGTGTCCAGGCGGGTTGGAATGTCTGCAGAGAAGGAGACTCCACAACCTCCTGGGCAGCCTGGGCCAGGCTCTGCCACCCTCACCAGGAAGAAGTTTCTTCTCATATTTAAATGGAACCTCCTGTGTTCAAGTTTGAACCCATTGCCCCTTGTCCTGTCACTGGTTGTCACCAGAAGAGCCTGGCTCCATCCTCCTGACACTGCCCCTTTCCATATTGATCCCCAGGAATGAGTCCCCCCTCAGTCTCCTCTTGTCCAGCTCCAGAGCCCCAGCTCCCTCAGCCTTTCCTCACACGGGAGATGCTTCACTCCCTTCAGCATCTTGGTGGCTGCGCTGGACTCTCTGCAGCAGTTCCCTGTCCTGCTGGAACTGAGGGGCCACAACTGGACACAATATTCCAGGTGTGGTCTCCCCAGGGCAGAGCAGAGGGGCAGGAGAACCTCTCTGACCTACTGACCACCCCCTTCTAACCCACCCCAGGTACCATTGGCTTCCTGGCCACAAGGGCCCAGTGCTGGCTCATGGTCACCCTACTGTCCCCAGGACCCCCAGGTCCCTTTCCCCTGCACTGCTCTCTAATATGTAATTTCCCAACTTATACTGACTTTCTCGCAGCCTTTCTTCATGCTACTGTGCAAGTGCTACCTCTGCCTTTCTTGAGCTGAATTTTTGCCCCGTGCAATAGGGAATGATCCAGAAAGTCCATGACTCCTCAGGAGCACCATCTCTCTCTGTGTCAGGGGACACGTTACATCCGTGCCATGTAACACATGCAGTCACTTCCAAATTCAGCGTGCTGGGGGATTCTCAGATTTCTGTGCTCCTGGCGTTTCTCCAGCTGAAGATGTGACCCAGGAGAAATTTGGAATGCAGGCTGGGCCAACAAAGGGCTGAACGGCAAGGACAGAGGGACCTTTGTCCCGGCAGAGCCCATGGTCCCCTTGCCGGGTGAGGATTGTCACCGAGGGTGGGGCGGCACCCAACAAACCCTGAGCAGCATAGCAATAGCGTTATGGCCACTTGTGAGCTCTTCTGCGTCCCCCTGAGCTCTAGTGATCCTTCCAGATTCATCTCTGTTCTTTGCAGTTTCATTTTTTCTGGCACAGACTGGATATATTTTAGCTGTTTAACGCAGTCTTTTTTTCATAGTCTTTTCTTCCTGTAGCAGCAGCCGTTTCAGAGAGTTTCACAAGAGATGAACCTCCACAATGAAAGGAGAGTTAAACGTTTCTTCCCAGCCAAAAGCTTGGCTTGAAATGGTGCAGCAATTAACTAAAATTCGTTAGAACACGGGGATCCTTTACTCCCAATTTCTGGTTAATGCCTCTGCTTTAAACTCTCACCATTTATCCCTCCACATATCCTATTGTTCTCTCCTCCAGACAGGGGCTTCATACAAACACCATTTTAATTACTTTTATAAGTCATCAGCACAATGTGTGATGAAACGCCTCATACTTACACAAAAACAAAGCAGCAAAGACTTCAGTATTATATACAACTTCTCATTAACTTTTTCAAGTCTAATTAAATTTCTGTCATTATTCTTACATTTGCCCCTTCAGTATCGTTCTTTGCTGATTCTTCTTGTGATATTACAGTCTAGATGACATCACAAAATCTCATTTGTTTGGGTGGAGAAAGCATTTTAGAAAAGGAAGACTTGCAGCAAGTTCTTTATTTCTAAAGGAGACTTCTTTCTGGTTTGCTGAAAATGAAATAAACAGCAACTGGTGGTTACATCTTAGAAATGCTGCTGTCAGGTGACTGAAATACTTTGAACAAAGTTGGAATATTATTATGGTGAATTCTGGGGTTTTTGGATATTTTAGAAACAATAATATTTCTAATAACAGTTTAAATTGAAAAAATGAGCTGATATTGACTCTTCAACCTCTGTGGTAAGGACATGGTACATGCCAAGAGAACATCGTTCCAGCTGTGATTATTTTGAAAAGAAGAGAAAGTGTAAGAACAGTTTCAAGTCTCATCTACCCTATTTTAAGGAGTTTTGGTGTGATCTGAGAGGAGCAGAAGAGTTGCTGGTCGATGCCTTTGGCTTCATGCAGACCATGTGAGCGATGGTTTCAGTGTCACTAAAGGCTGTTAATCACTTTAACGGTGGCACACGAGCAGCGCACTATTGCGTAAAGATGCATGCTTTGTAAATCAAGTATAAACAATTAACTCCCTATCCTAAATTATCTTCCCCTAATGTTCCTAGTGGCCTCTCACTGACCTTAATGTACAATTTTCATAAAGTCTGTTATTAATGAGACATCTTGAACAATCCTTTCCTGTTTGCTCCTTATGTTTTTGCAATTCACTTCCATGAAAAGGTGTTTTCGGTCCTTATTCCTTATACAGCATGTGGTAGCTCATGTCCTGCGCTGCCCCTTGGCTGTATCTTGCCACTGGTTCGTCCTTCCTTGCTTACTTCTGGCACAAGATGCTTGGAATGGTGAGCAGGGATTGAGCCGTGGGGTCAATGGGAACCACATCGCTAAATCATCATCAGGGCTCTGAAAATTAATCCCTATCCCTGCTGGATTTATCATGGATAGAGAACTATATGAAATAACATGGATAAATCTCAGTTTATCTTTGAAAACTTGCTGCTCTTCTTTTTGTCCCTTATCTGCATCTGTTTGCATATCTGCAGCATTTATTGCTAATGCTTCCTTCTCTCTGTGCTTCCACATCTTTGTAGTGACTGTTCTTTAACCTTCAAGCACTTGGTTTCAATCTAAAAGCCCTAAACCATGGCTCAGACTAGAAATGGAAATGAATATCCCAGCTAGGGGCCAAACCAAAGCCATTTTCCCCTTGATTCTCTTAACTTGACGTGAAGTCCTTCCATACATTTGTGTGAAGTTTCAAAGACTGTGCAGAATTTGGATCATGGGGCGTGAGGGTTCGCGTTCACCGTCAGGAAGATCTGTCACAGCTTGTTGAGGGCTGGAGAGCCCCAAGATCTGCTGAAGAGCCCCCCACAGCAGGTGAGATCCCATGGGACAGCAGCCTTGGGGCAGAGGTGCCACCTCCCCTCCCACGTCCCCATCAGAGCCACCACCAGGTTGTAGCATTCCCTTGGTGCCAGTGAAGAGCTGCTCACAACCTGCTCCTCACTTCCCCATATAAACCATCCCATCCTGCTCATGGTGAGACTTGCCCGGCCCAACAAGTTGTGGTGGCATCTTGACAAAATGAGGCCTGAACTTGGAAAAGACCTTCTGCGCATTTCACTTACGCTCTTGTTTTTTCTATAAGTGTATCCAATTCTGTGCATCCTTCTTTGACAATTCCCACGTCCTTCCAACTTGGACCATACTACAAATGTTTAGAGGAATACTTCTAAATGACCATGTTAGCGAATCTGCCTCTTGGCCTGTTTCCCTGAAGAATGCATTTGGTATCTAAAGTGATTTTGGCATTTTCCCTTATGAAGAGCATTCCTTCCTGCTCTCGTGCACCTCTCGAGTGCTCCTCAACCTGTCAGCTCTCCAGCTCTGTTTGACCAAGCCCTGGGCTGAGCTGAGCTATGTGACATGAAACTTTATTGCTTTGTGTGTAGAAGAAATATTCCAGTGATTCATAGTCTGGTCCAGTGATTATCATTCTTCGTTTAAAAAGAAAAATCATTTTTTCCAGTTTGAATTTTGTTGTTTTTACCTTCCAGCCATTCCTTCTTACCATTCCTCTTCTTCAGGAAACTAAAGTGGTTTTCGCTTCTCCATGTTTATAACATTCCCTCTCATTTTTTCCTTTTTGATGAACAAAACCAGTGAATTCTTTGAATATCTTCAAAGAAGATATTTTCTCCCATTAAAATAAAGCTCCCTACACATCTTTCAGCATTAATTTCTCCAACACAGTATTTTCCATTTAATCCTACTCTATCTTTTTCTATTGGCATGTCTACACATTTTTTAGACGCATTATTATTGTGGGAGCTGATGTTACTCGCTCACCATGACACATAAGGTCATGTAGTACCTCAGCTATAGTGAAATAACAAAGATTCAGCAGAGAATTTACTTGTTTAGTATCCTATAGTTGAGGAGGGATGAGGCAGGACCTTCTGTGTGCGAGATGATGCTAATTCTGCATCCATTACGGGTGTTTGGATCTTGAGCTCATCTCAAGGGATGTCATTCCACCAACACCAGTTAATGTTAATTTAGGTGAGATGTGGATGTGGTCGCAGGGTTCTGTTGTATGTAAATACCGATTTGTTACAGAAAGACTTCTGAATTGTTCTCTCTGATTTGGTCATTTGACGGTGGAAGTTATCTGCAAAGCATTCTGCAAGCATGAAATTCTGATTTACGGCTGAAGTGCAGCTTCTCTAGTATTTTCCTCTGGTTTACATGGTCAACCTGACCGGTATTTGTTGGAGGAGGTTTAACACCTGGCTCACAGTCCCTGGGTAGGTTTCCGGCTGTAGCTGCAGCTCATCCCAGTTCAACCTATTTGGGATCTTTCTGGCCCTTGTACCCTTTTGATGCTGGCTCAAGAGGTGAAGCTGTGGCACAGAGAGGCTTGTAGCCTTGACTTCACCCTGTTCCCTGTGAGTCTTTGTGCTGTCTGAACTAATTTCAAATGAAGTCCCTTTTGAGTGGTTGGTGTCACACTAAGTTGCGTTCAGGTCAGGATGAGAGCACATGTGGAGTCTCTTCGTGTGTTCCTCAGTGTCTGGTTATCCTTGCAGTAGGATATCTAGCATTTTTGCTTTATTATCAGTTGTACATGACCCTCCTGCTCCTGCCTAGAAGCCCAGGGTAGTCTGTGCTGTGGTCTCTGCACCATGCACTTTGAAGTCTGTAATTACAGTGTGAAGAGCTACAAGACTTGGACCTTAGCAGCTTTTCAGGCTTGTTCTGTGTTGGTGTGACCTGCGGTGTAAAGTGCAGAGCAGTGGAGAACCAGGCCTGTGCTCACCACATTGATGTGAACACTAAGGTTTCGTAGTGATAACGGGAAACGATATGTGTTCAGTGAGTATTTTATAGTGATGTGGCCGATGGCGTTCTGGAAAGACAGGTTTAGAGCTTTACTGACATTGAGTTTAATAGAACACATTGTCTGAACTTGTTTGCATTGATAAGAGAGGTGTTGGGGAGATCTTGCTTTCCTACATTTGACCTTCCTACTCTAGGCATTGGCTATTTAATGTTTTTCCTCCCATGTAGTGTACGTGGTTTCTACACCACCTCCTATAATTTGGGCAAAACCCTGAGCTTGTGCTGGGAGGTACTTAAAGCCAACAAACATCAAAACAAGCACAAATACTGTCTCCTGCTATTTTCCTTATATTCTGTTGGCATTCTGTATGGACACTTTCCACCCGGTGCAGAAGACATTAAGGATTTTATGACGTTAGTATGTTATTTTTCTCTTCGTACCTGCTCTAGGAGTCTTGACCCTGAAAAGATTTTTCGAGGGGAGGAAGGAGATGTGCTGGGTGATGGTGAGACTGATAAGCAAAGACGGCACGTGAATTATGCATGTTGTTGAGCGTTCACCTTCAGGAAGCAGCAGGACTTGGATAGTGGATGACCAGCAGAGAGGACCTTGAACAGTACCTTTGTGAGGCTTATTTATTTATCTATCAGTGCAGTCTCCTAGGAAGATTAATTATCTGAAGGAAAAGCCTTGAGGGATTGTTTTTTGTTCTCATTGTATACATTTTGGACCAATAAAATAACGCTTTTCTGGTAGTCCTGATGAGCTGTACAACAAGCTAGTACAGCACACAAGCGAACAGGATTATTCGACCTGGATATGCAAATACGAACATGTTTCAGCTCTCCCTGGCTTTTATGACCTTCATTAAGCACAGGGGAACAGTTGAGCGCGCATACATTGACTCACACCCAGCCAAGATCATAAAGTGCAGCGCGACGCAGCTCCCTTCCCCGAGGGCACGCAGAGCTGTGCAAAGCTCGTTCAGCTCCATGCAGAACTGATTGTACCACTCCTGCAGCTCAAATATCAAGACCTCCTCAGAAATTAGCACGCCAGGAAAGGACAGATTTCGACAGGAAGAGTTTGTGAGCTGTATGTGTGCAGGAACTACAGACCATGACTGCCAGTAGTTGCGTACCTGACTTTGAGTCACGTAGCACGTGCAGTTGCTGAATAGGAGTTGTAAACTACCTCAGCTCCATTTTCTGAATAAAGTACCTAGACCTGTTTAGTATGCCGCCTGTACACATGAATAGAAATTCCCTTCAGTGTATTTGACATTCTGAATAAATGGGGGATTAAAAGTGCCAGTGGCCTATCCTTTTTAGCACTTCTCCACGTGTAACCTGGGATGGATTCGAAGGATGCCCAGAATCTCCCATGATGGTCAATACCTTTCCGCATCTAGAATTGGCTGGCTCATTAGCCATTAGTGGAGGGAGGGTATAAAAGGGATTTCAGTGGATTTATTGAGAGAGTTTCGAGGTTTGAAAGTACCGTCTACATTGTGTGGATTGTGAGGTCTCAAACATCTGCTTCTGTTCCTGGAGCCGCACCCATGGGAGGGAGAAGCAATTCCCTCCTGCTGCAGCTGGCTGACCCCAATTTCATCCCCTTTCAGAGGATTAGCAATGCCAGAGCACGGGTTAAGTTTTGAGTTTGAAGTTTTTCCCTCTTTCCCAGCTTGCACGTAGGTTTTGCGAACTGGTGATGTGTCAGATTCGTAAACTCCTGAAGTTGTCTGTTTTACTGATGCACGTACAGCAGAGGTAGCTGTACTCAGCACAGGCAGCCCCCTCTTCCAGATCTCCATCTCTAGTGCCTGCCAGGCTTTGTGGAATTGTCTCTGGTCAAAGCAATGTGGTGGGAGTTGTCCTGCCCCAGCACCCACCACGACTGCCACAACCAGGGGAGCTACAGAAAGAAGCCAACAAACCAGAAGGTCTCTCAAAGTTGGAAGTTTGCCTTTTGTTTGAAAAAAATATTGCAAGGCTATGTCTTTTTTTTCTGCCATAACCATGGTATTCACTAATGGTAACATTCAGGCTGAAACCTGCAGATCTCCTTTGGGATCTGATGCCACGATAGCAAACACACTATGACTCTTAAGAAAGCTGTTGTCTTTTCCCTAAAGTACTTCAGTCTCATAAATATAAGCATACAAAGAATGATTTTCCTGGAAAGCAGCTGGTCCAAAGTTGGGCTCCAGGACTGCCACACTGCTGGACACAGCCTGGCTCGGGTGGTTTTTCTGCATGATCTGAGGCTGTGGTTCTTTGGGAGAACAGGTGATGACAAGACGTGCCTTCCAGCTCTGCTCTCTGGTGGAGCGGGTGGAAGTCAGGTACGAGGAGATACCACAGGCTGGTTCAGGTCACTGAGGTTAAATTGCAAAGCTGCAGTTTAACTCACCCAAAGCACGACAGTTGCACCAATTTTCTTTCAACGCTTATAATTTTTCTCATTGTTACATTAGAGACCCATAATTACAAATTCCAACTCGGGCCTCTTATTAATTGTCGGGCCTCTTATTAATCGTCAGCCCTCCACGCTTGGGAACCTCAGTGTTTCGTATTTCAAGGCACCGATTGCCTTTGTTTGATCTTCCATCGCTCCAGATAAAGTGCCGTTGCCCTGACACTGTGGGTATCATCTGGTAATTGGAAGAGCTCCTTCAGGCGTCTTATCTGAGCTGCGAACGCAATACTTCATCATTACAACGAGTTAAAAGAACACTGCCTTCATAAATTGTAATTCTGTGACTCCTTTGAAAAGGAATTAGTATTTTCTAATATCTTCCCCCTAACAAGCACCCGTGGGTAGTTATTCCAACAGGAATATTTCTTCACAATTAATGGTGCAGCTTTCCCCTCTATGAAAGAGGTTTGTGTTAATATTGTTTTTTTGTCGATAATGGGTCGTTGTAAAGGTCAGGCTGTCTAATACCTGCAATGCCACAACATTTGAGTGGGGGTTATGAAGATTAATAGGAAAATGATTAAAAGAATCATTAGAAGAACCTTTGTAATTTAAATAGCTTGTCGCACTCTGCTTCGAAGCCTTTGTAAGCGCTGGCAACCAAAGTTCAGGAAGGAAGGGCAATTAAGAACAAGGGATCAGTTTATCAATGGCAAGGAGGAATGTCACCCACCGAGCATCCCACTCAGAGCCCAGCGGAGGGATCGGGGCCTTGGGCTCAGGGATAAAGATAAAGGGCTTCCTCCAAATTAGCGCTTTGGAAACCTTGCAGATTTTCCGTGGAGACGAGATCAATTGAGCATCAGAGAGAAAGAGAAAAGAAATAAAATAATGAGATGAAGATACCGGGTCTGTCTCTTTGAGCAGGTGGATTAGAGGCCCCAGAGATCCTTCCAGCTGAAATGATTCCATGGTTTTGTGATATCTGCTTTGGAAAAAGAGAGTTCCAAACACAGTGGCTTGAATGTAGTACCCAAATCCTCTTGGAAGGAATAACCTATTTCCTTTCCAAAAAAATTAATTCATGTCCATGTCAGAGCTTGCATCAATATCCTTGTTATTATTTTTATATGTTGAGTTTAATTCATATATTTTTATTAAAAATGTTGCCTTTAATATTAGTGCTGATGAATGACAGGCTGTAGAAACATCGCATAAGTAGATTTAACTACAGCTGTGTTCATTCTGATTAAATGGCGTTACAGCAATGTTTTATGAGCCCAGTGAGCAGGCTGGCGGGGAACTTCAGAGCTCAAAATATGCTGAATCTCATACCTACCATCTCAGAGGAGCATCGGGGCATCTTTCTTCTCTAACATCACACGGGGAGTTAATGCTAATGTTATACATCCCCCCACTGCTCCCGGATCATTCTCTGTGCTATTGCTCTCAGGAGCAACATCCTCCTGGTTTGTTCACCTGCTATAACGCTCTTCGTGCCCATCCCTGTTACCGTGTTTGATGGGGTAATTTCACTTGGCGCTTCCCTCGTGGTGATGCTAGCGGTTATTAAACTTGCTTATGCCCTCCTCTTCCTTCCTCACTTCTGTTTCCACATGCATTGTGTTGTATTCACCGCAACACTTTTGATGTTGCAAATAGCGCATGACTATTTTTGACGGCTCAGCAAATTAATGGTTTTGAAGCGCCTTTCGTTTTCACTATGAAAATGGAAAAAGGAGTATTGTAGCAGTTTTGTGCAAAAGTTGTTCAGAGGAAAGCTTGCAGCACTGAAAATCACTGCCTGAGCAACAGCTTCAACGAGGATGAGGCAGAGACCCAGTGCGGAGCCTTTCGGAGCGAACGGGCACTTGCCCTTGTGCACCCAACAGCAGGAGAGTGCCGGAGCTGCAGAGCACCGAGGGCTAACCAAGCAGTGTTTAAAGAAAATAGCATACATTTTCTATTGCTATCCTGCAATGACTTTGTCTTACTTAACAGATTAAATAACACAGAGCCTCTGCTATAGGGCAGTGAGCCACGGGAGATATTTCACAGTAAATCAACATTTACTTCCTTGAGTTACAGAGAGAATTTCGTGGCCCCGAGGCCATTTGAACAAATAGATGGGAATAGATGGGAAAGCGTAGTGGGGCTGGAAGGGTTTTTTTCAGCCACCTTCTCACTGTGTCTAATGTCTCCGCACAGAGGAATGAGGAGGGTGTTATACAAAGGGATGTGTGTGCTTGCTGCTGATTTTCATGTTAAACAGCTTAGTGTAATATATAATATCATGTGTAGTTATGGCTTTCGACAACCAGAACCTTCGCTCTTAAATCCTTTTAACTTTTTATTTCATGAAGAGAGCAGAATAAGAAATACTTAATGAAACTGGAATTTCAAGAAATTGTTTATTGAAAAAAAATTAGCAAAATGTGCCACATAAAACCTGCATCTAAATTTTGAAAATGTATAAAGTCCCTTTAAGAGAGATATTGGTTTTGATGGCAGATGGAAATTGAAAGGTTGTTAATAGTGATATTTATGAACCACTTCTGAGTGTTGCTTGGAGAGGAGCAGATGCACTCATTTAGTGTGAAGTTATTGTCCTTTGGTTCAATGAATGCTACCCGATCCCCACAAATAAAGAATAGTTATAAATCAGCAGGACTGGATAGCTTGCTCCCAAGTGTCTTAAAACAATTGAGTTAGGGGATTTTTGGTGGAACAATTTCTTAACTAGTAAAGCAAATATGTAAAACAGAGCTCACAATACTGAAGGGATTTTAAATGAGTGAGGAAGGTCTAAAGTGCTGATGAACAAAAGGGATAAGTGCAGGTCACCTGCAAAAGTAATTATAAAGTACAGTAGAAGGAATCAAGTTCTTGTCGAAGATATTGTGAATGTAAGTTGTGGTCAGACACACACTTCGGCTCTGTAGCAGGATAAAATGTAATGTATTTTGCTACAGAACAGATCAGACTGAATGATCTAATGGTCTTCTCGAGGCTTAAAATTAGTCAGTAACTCTTCTGCCAGTCCCTGTGGCAAAGTGACATGGCAACCCGCAAGACCCACTATGAATCTCGCTTGGAAAGAAGAGTTATCAGGCCATTTATCTTCGACTTGCCGCTGTGTGACGGAGCCGTGGTGGGTCCCGGGTGCCCTGTGAATAGTGATGTGTCTTTAATTAGAAACGGGTGTAAGATTTAATGGGCGTTCGGGCAGCGTTGTCGCCCTTGCCCCGCGATGTGCTGCCGCGGGCGAGCGTTCTGCATGCTTAGCGGTGGGAGAAGGGATATTTTCTGAAGAATCAGTCATTTTTGGGAGCGTGTGAAGGACAAGGGCCGTGTGCCGAGTCCGGCCAAAGGGAGCTGGGTGGGAAGTCCCCCCAGCACTGGGCGATGCTTGAACTGTGGCCCACCAACACTCACATTTACTCTTAAAAAGATTTTTGAAGATGGTATTTCATGGAAGAGTAGCAATATTTTTAGTTTTTGAGAGAAGCAGTGTCTGGCATCAGAAATCCTTTAGTGAATATGTAGCATTAAAACATGGCGTGTTAAAGCTATGGAATCGCAGAATCCCAGAATGTGAATGGCAGGGCCCTGGAAAGCTCATCCAGTGCAATGCCCCCATGGAGCAGGAACACCCAGATGAGGTTACACAGGAAGGTGTCCAGGCGGGTTGGAATGTCTGCAGAGAAGGAGACTCCACAACCCCCTGGGCAGCCTGGGCCAGGCTCTGCCACCCTCACCGGCAAGAGAGTGAAGTCCGAAGGTATTTCTAAAAGCTTATAAAACAGTGTTGCATCGTTGCATGCAGTCGTGTACAAGTGCTGCATGTTATAAGGTGTAGGTACCCTTTTCCATGTGGCCATGTCACCATTTCCAATCACACAAAGCACCAGTGGAAGATGCGTTGATGTTCAGACGCTCTGCTCAGGTGGCTATGGGCACGCTGGTGATCTGACCGCAGAACAACTCTCCAGCAGGCAGTGCTTTTTATTTCTAACGCTATGTTTTTTAGGCTGTCTTAACTGTTTCCTGCTCCTTGGGAGTCTGTGTCGGGCAGTGTGCGATGATGGCACTGACCGCATTCCTTCCCCTGCCCCGTATGTTGAAGGACAAAGTGCTGTTTGTATATCCAATAAACAGGGCAGAAATAGGTAAATACCATCAATCCACTCTCCGCTGTCCTGGTGCGAGGGCAGCCAGAGCAGCTCTGCCTTGGGAGGCTCAGTATATTTTCACATGGCCAAGTGATTTTTGGGGTGACTTGGTTTTGCTGTGCGGTCTTCTGTGATCTGAGTCACTGACTGTCCCCTCAGTGGAGCTGGCAACTTGTATTTGTTAAATATATATATATATATTTTCTTTTTCTCTGTGTGATCGGCAGCTCCGTCAAGCTGTAAAACCAACGTGTTGGGGAACTGTGAGCTGGCGTTCCTGGGGCTCTTCTGAGTCATATTTATAACAATGGCTAATATGAGTTCTGTAGTTAGTCAAGAACGAGGGCTAATGTGCCATAATTCCTGTTCAAAGGACCATTTTAGGTATCGCAGCTCAGCCTTTGGCACAAATTAATCTTTCCTTTCTTCATTTCCAAACAGCCACGTTGTTAGAACTGGCGTGGCGCTGGGTGAAATCCCAAATCTCAGCTTCTCTTTGGTGCTGGCTTGGGCTGGACCAGGATACAGCTGGACAGGGCAACAGTGATATTTGGATATATTGATAGCATCTGGAGGAGTTCAATATTGCTTAACAGACCTGAGGCATCACATTTATTTCCTGAGCTGACGCTCGTAAACACAGCGCTTTGAATCTGCAAAGTGTCGCGTGCCGTAAGCACTAAATACCATTATTACTCTGTGGTCTGTGTGTAATTTTCCATTCTATGAGAATTTTTCCGTGTCCTTAACTGCTGCTTTAGCCATTAAAGATTGAAAATAGCATTTGGAGATGTGGGAGAAAAGCAGCTGTGGGTTGGAAGTGCTGCGGTCGGCCTTCGCAGCCCCCTGTGTCGCAGACCTGGGTGCATGGCTCTGATTTACGCCAGGACTCCGGCTCTTCTGCTGCTGGGACAGCAGATATTGCTACAGAGCTGCAAAATGAACTCCCACTGTTTAGCTGAAATGAAATTAGGAAAGACATTCTGTGTGCTTTTCTTTAATCAGAGTCTCTAAATACGTCAAAATATCATAATAAATCCCAGCCTGATTAAGATACTACAATGCCAGGAGTTAAAATACTCTTGTTGGATATCCTGTGTGCCTTTTCACCTAAGCACACTGTGATAACTAAAGCTTAATTTAAAATGAACTGTGGATATAAGAGATGCGTAGGATATGTTTTTTAGGGGATGTTGGTTGGTTTGGTTTGGTGGGGGTTTTGTTTTTTAGTAGTGAGAAATGAAGAACTGGATTGTGGGGTAGTACTTGAGAAAGCCTTGGGATAGCAATGGATTGAGGGATTTGTTAAACCTCCAGAAATGAGTTTTTAAAATTATTTTTTAATTTTAATGAAACAAGGGAGGAAAACCTGGCTTGTCCTGCTTGCGTCTCGAGTTAGTGCTCATGTACACCAGGACAAAAAGAGAAAATAAGTAAATGCCGATAGCATAGGCGTATAGTTATGGCTCTATGCAGTATGATATAACTAAAGACCTGAGTTTGAGTCTACATGGAGGGGGGACGAGACCATGGTAATGTTTGACTTGAGGACCTTTGGTACCAGATGAAAATGTTGTGCTCCCAGGAGGCGAGAATGCTCATCTGGCCTAAACGAGCTCTGATAACTTCTTGAAGCGTATTTAACTCTGTACCACATCATGCTGCCTTCATAAATCTTTCAGAAGAGCCAAAATTGGGCAAGTTTTCGTTAAGACAGGTCCCATCTGGATGGACTGTATCTGCACAAAGCAGCAGCGGGTGTGTCTGGAGCGAGTGGACTTGGAGCCTTGTGTGGAAGGGAAATAAAACCCTAAGCCTGCGCTTAAATATATTAGACCTGGTTAAAAAAGGAAGAAACAGGTGTTTGTTCAGCACTGCATAGGTCACCAGTGTGGATTGTGTGAGTAGCTGCTGCAGGAGGTTAAGAATTTATTAGGATTTTTAAAAAACTATGATGTTTAAACAGTTTCTGAAGGTTTATTAATCCCAAGTACTGTTGAATAAACCAGTTGTTACCTGTTGGGATTTGAAGGGAACTGCTCCTGAATGGGAAGGTATTTTATTGAAGCCACTGAAGGATTTCTTTCTCAGCAGCCCTGATTTTTCCATTAAGTTGCTTGGATGGACAGATTTTGGGTATGATTCTGTATTTAAAATCTTAGCCCAAAGGTCTCCTGCCAAAATCACAAGATTATGCAGAACTCTAGCATTGGAATTCAAATACTTCCTTTACATTTATTTATTTATTTATTTATTTATTTATCTATAAAGTGCAAAATATTGGAAGTTACTGTATGTAATTTCTCTATTAAAAGTTTAGTCCATACCAGAGAACCACAACTCTCACCATCGGAACTTAATGACACAGATGTATTAAGGCATTATTTTTCTCTTGACAAATTAATTAAATTTGCAGACATACAGATTAGGTCTTGCTAGCCAATGGGAAACTTGCACCAATTAAAAATGAACCCTAAGGCTCAGCCATCAGAACTCAATTGTCAAAACAGAAATATTTCCAATTAATCCGTTTGATGAAGAGGCGCGGGAGAGTCGTTCCCTCAGAAGGGTATTCCAGGCAGTAACAAAGGTTTGGCATTAGACGAGCCAGAAGGATGAACAATTGCCTCGTTTACAGTGTGACATTGGTGGTGTTGTGAGTGATGACTGTAGAAGCAATTGGGTAAGAGTCTTTCAAGGTTAAGGAAACCAAACTTTTAACTCTAAGAAAAAGAGAGATAAGTTATTTTCTGTTTTCCCACATCATTTTCAACTTCAAAAATCTGAGCCTGACTCTGTAAAACTTCCAGCTTGGCTTTTTGTGGGAAATTTCTTCTTCTTCGCCCCTGCTTTGACGACCTCCTGCAGCAGAAATACTTGTTTTGCGTCAGCAATTTTGCACCTTTTCACTGAAGTCGAGTGAGGACCTGGATTAACAGAGTTTAACCAACCACGATCCAAGAAGAAAGCACAGGTTTTGTGGAGCCAGTTGAGTTTGGGGCTGTGAGGTTGTGTGAAGATGTTTTGTGCTCAGTGCTGGTCTCCTCTGGCAGGAGGTGAAGGACTGGACTGCGGACTGGCTGAAGGGAAGAACCAGAGAGTCGTGGTCAATGGGGCAGAGTCCAGTTGAGGCCTGGATCCAGTGCAGTGCCTCAGGGGGCAGTGCTGGGGCCGGTGTTATTCAATATATTCATCAATGATTTGGATGAGGGAACAGAGTGACTGTCAGCAAGTTTGCTGATGACACCAAGCTGGGAGGAGTGGTGACACTGGAAGCTGTGCTGCCATCAGAGACCTGGACAGGCTGGAGAACTGGGTGGGAAAAATTTAATGAAATAGAACAAGGGCAAGTGTAGAGTCTTGAATCTGGGCAGGAACAACCCCAGGTTCCAGTGTAAGTTGGGGAATGACCTATTAGAGAGCAGTGTAGGGGAAAGGGACCTGGGGGTCCTGGGGACAGCAGGGTGACCATGAGCCAGCACTGGGCCCTTGTGGCCAGGAAGCCAATGGTACCTGGGGTGGGTTAGAAGGGGGTGGTCAGTAGGTCAGAGAGGTTCTCCTGCCCCTCTGCTCTGCCCTGGGGAGACCACACCTGGAATATTGTGTCCAGTTGTGGCCCCTCAGTTCCAGCAGGACAGGGAACTGCTGGAGAGAGTCCAGCGCAGCCACCAAGATGCTGAAGGGAGTGGAGCATCTCCCGTGTGAGGAAAGGCTGAGGGAGCTGGGGCTCTGGAGCTGGACAAGAGGAGACTGAGGGGGGACTCATTCATGGGGATCAATATGGAAAGGGGGAGTGTCAGGAGGATGGAGCCAGGCTCTTCTGGTGACAACCAGTGACAGGACAAGGGGCAATGGGTGCAAACTGGAACACAGGAGGTTCCATTTAAATATGAGAGGAAACTTCTCCATGGTGAGGGTGGTAGAGCCTGGCCCAGGCTGCCCAGGGAGGTTGTGGAGTCTCCTTCTGTGCAGACATTCCAACCCGCCTGGACACCTTCCTGTGTAACCTCATCTGGGTGTTCCTGCTCCATGGGGGGATTGCACTGGATGAGCTTTCCAGGGCCCTCCAACCCCTCACATTCTGGCATTTTGTGATTGTTTGATACCTGTGGCTGTCATGGACATGACGCTTGTCATGTAGCAAACCCAGGGTATGGTCTTCAGGTCAAAACACCTGAAATATTAAGAACTGCAGCATTTTATTCTTTCTGAGCTCTTGCAACTATTTGCAGTTAAAGTTTTGTAATGTTCGTTGTTGTTAGCAGCAATAACCACAGGACACAGGGGATGTCTGCAGTGTTGCTGGTGTAAATCAGTCCATTCCAAGAGCCCAGCTTAGGTCTCCTCTCCTTGCCGGTGCAGCCTTAGGACTGACTTTTGGCTCCCGTCCTGCTAAATGGCCCTGCAAAAATTCCCGAATTTGTAACATTTATAGTATGCCGTTTATTTTATAGCCCTAATAAAATCCTTCAGTGATAAATTATTTACATTAGCATTGTTACTCCCTGGTATGACTGTACCATTCAAAGCGATTTTCTTATCCCAGCAGCCAGTGACGTACTTCAAGGAGCCCAACCAAACGGCAAGAACAGGTTGAGTTTGTGCTATATAAAGCACTTTTAGTATCAGTAATATCATTATTTTTATTTTATTGTAAACGCTAACGTCTTATGCTGCTGCAGAAATCAGTTTCCACGTTGAAATGTTCCACCACAAGAGCCTCGGGAGTGTGCAAGTGCCAGATTCCAACCGCTGTGCTGGAAATTGCAGCTCTGCTGGCGCTTCGACTCTTGGAAACAAAAGGAAAAGTCCAGCATAAGTGCTATAAATAACCTTGCCTTCTTTTTCTACGTCGTGTGCTGGTAGCTGCATTTTCATATTTCATAGTCTTTTTTTTCAGCGATGAATAATTTAGCATGTTTTGAGGGTATTGCTAAATAAATCCTAAAGAAAATAGAATATGAGGAGGGAGAAGCCTACCAAGTTTATTCACCCATCGCAAATTATGTGTGTGTGAATGCGTAGAGGTACGTGCATGTTGAATTATAGTCAGCTCACATCTGTCAAAGGCCTTTGCCCACCGATACACAGCCAGACACCAAAAATCCAACGTAACAGCCACCTTGGGCACGCTGATTTCTTCCTCTGAGCTGGAAAAGCCGTTCTGGGGGCGATGGTCCAGGAGATCCACTGCGGTTCAGTGAAGAATTTTGCATGTTTGTGCCTTAAGGGATTTAGGGGCAGAAATGCAGGAGAGCGAGGAGAAAATACAGGTAGAAATGCTGCTGAAAACCACCAGTCAACACAGAAGAATTTGCCGCTGCAGTTTGCGGTGGGTTTTGGCACTAATAGCAGGAGCACAGCCGGCAGCAGAGCCCTGAGGTTTCCACGCAAGGAGGAGCCGGAGACAGAAACCCAGGTTATTCTATTCTAACGTATGGGGTTTGTTCACCAATGAGTGTTTCACCAGCTCCGGGCACCTCTGAAACACGAGGAGCTGCTGTTGACGTTGTGTTCTCAGCTTGGTGCTTGGGCTGTTACATTAATTATTGATCTTTTTTCTTCCTCACTGGTGGGCTGGATGGGTCAGTGTTGCGACCTGAGGGGATTTATTTGCAATGAATCTAAGAAACTGCAGAACCTGTGTATCCAACTCAACCTGTTGTGGCTCTGTGCTCGTATTTTGGACTTACCAAGTTCCTTTCTTGGGGTCAAACACGCCCTTCGTAGCAGCATTTTGGTGGCTTTGCAGAGCTCTGGGCTCTCGCAGTGACTGTGCATCCTCCTGGGCACCCGTGACAAGTGGGGACTGGTGACCAGTGGCTTCTTTTCCTCTGAAATGCTGTTTGTTACAGCTGCCGAGAGGAGAGAAAAGAATGAAAAACACAGAATCCCAGAGTGTCAGGAGTTGGAAGGGCCCTGGAAAGCTCATCCAGTGCAATCCCCCCATGGAGCAGGAACACCCAGATGAGGTTACACAGGAAGGTGTCCAGGCGGGTTGGAATGTCTGCACAGAAGGAGACTCCACAACCTCCCTGGGCAGCCTGGGCCAGGCTCTGCTACCCTCACCCCCAACAAGTTTCTTCTTGTCAAGGGTTTAGATTGCGCAGTGACAATAAAACCCTGGCAGGTGTATTGTTAGCCCCCTCTCCCCCCTTTCCCACTCAGGCCAGGCGATTGGAGGGAAAGAATGACAGAGAGAAGAGAGCTGGGAAAATTCAAAATGTTTTACTAATGCTGCTGATCAAATAGAGAAAATAATACAAACTGTACCAAACCAATCTGGAAAGTGCCGGCAACTGCAGAGCCGGCAGCCGAAGTCCTGGACTGGACTCTGCAGCCAACCGGAGCTGGATTCAGTCTGTCACTGGCCTCGGTTCGCAGGGACGACTCGCAAGGTCCTCTGCTAATGTCGCCATAAGGAAAAGGGACGAGATCCTCGTGATCTCCCACTTTTATATGAAGTATCACGTGAATGGGATGTTATACTCGGTTGGTCAGTTTTTGGTCACCAGTTTCTCGTTGCCCCTCTCCCGAGATGTCCATCCATGCTTATCAGTGACCTCGCATTCCATTGCTATGTCTACCCAAACATGGATCTGGCTTTCAGGAAAATGCAGCTGATCTGAAGCTTTAGCTGACAGGCACGTTCACTAAAAGAGAAACTTGTTTTTAACAAACCCAGGACAAATGGCATTTTTCTTAGAGACTCTTTGTGCGGTTTTTGGCCACGCTGGAGAACTTTGCAGCTGTCTCAATGTTTAGCAAGAGCTTCCTTATTTATTTCTTTTTTTTTCCCTGAAGCTGTACAAGCCTAAAGGAATTTTCTTTGCTGTCCTATGTCCATACTCTCTTTCCCTTTTGCTTTTTGTCCACCTCCTGTCTCTGGACATCATTCTTTCACAGGCACCAGCGGGGTAGATGAGAACCACCAGCAGTTGGCTTTGTTACCCAGAAACGTGGGAAGCTGCTCTCAGGGTCTTTCTGATGCGCTCCAGCTCTCACGGCTGAACCGGAGCCAGGCTCACCTGCTCAGCAGAGATGAGTCAAGCTTAACAGCCCTTCAAGCGCTGATCCTGGCTTACGGGAGCTCTCCTGCCCGCTTGGCAGTCGCAGGCACTGGGGACCAGAGAGGTCGTTGCCGTCGGGCAGCCCTTGGGCATCTAGAGCTCTGTCCTTGCTCTTCAGTTCATAGGATTGACATGAAAATTTGCTCTTGCTGTGCAATGAAGAAGCTGGGGCTGTGCTGCAGGGTTTTGGCCAGGCAGGGCTTGCAGGAGAAGGTGGTGGGACACATGTTCTGCTTCAGGTCCCTCTTGCTAAAACCTCTGGTAGATCAAAAGTTGCCTTTGTTTCTGAAACTGTTTTCATGCCCTGATTTCAGGGATCTGCTGAACAAGTACAGGTGAAAATAACGTGACATCTTATGGTCAGCTGCCTACAGAGCAATGCGAAAAGGCAGAGCCTTTGATCTGCTTCAAATACTGGTGTTCTCGTACAGATAACAGCGCAGCCAGGGGAGAATTTCACGTGTGATGAGTGTGAATTGAGAGCTTTGCACTTAGTGGAAGAAACACCTCGCCGTGGCGACTGCCAAAGCAAAGGTGGCACAACGATGGGCTGGGAGATCCCCAGCGCATTGGTGGCAAAGAAGAGAAGGGACTTTGTGCATAATACAGACCGCTATCAACAGAGAGCAGCTGGCTTGTTTTGGGGCAATTTGGGTCTGTTTTAAACTGCACTTGGCACCAGGGTCAGGTTTGAGGAGAGCTGGGCATCCTTCCTTGTGTGCCCACCTCCCTTTTACTGGACATCTTAAAAGAAGTTATAAAATCAGAGGATGGGGAAATCTGGGCAGGTTTGTAAATGACTTGGAGAACAAGGTGCAGAAAGCAGGACAGGTCTGGTCTGGGGATGCTGAAGCGTTGCTGAAGCTGCTTTTGTTCTCTAATGCCAGACAAGTCTGCCAGTCTTGGCTCTGCTGCGAGCTTCCCTCTCCGTAATTAAAAATCAATTAGTATGTTTAGCAATTATCTAATTAACTCACTAAAGCTATCATGTTAGATTCATATCCAAACATGCCTCTAAATTGTATGTGTTGGTAATAATGCAAATGATGCCTTTATTGCTCATGTAAGTTTGAATTAATTGAGGCGCGTGACATTTCTGTTAGTTTTGCACACACCTAATACGCTGTACTTGGGGGTCTTTGAGTAAGCAATTAGCATCATGAAAACTTTCCTGGGAACGCAGTTTTGTGAGTCAGGACTTGCTCCCTGAAGCTCGGGCATGAGAAACAGGGCAAAATTAATCCTGCCACATCAGCACCAGATTGCGGGAGCGTTTAAGTCAGTGCGAATGGACTCTACCTGGGCTTATTCTCAGATAACTGGTGGCCCGAAGGACTAAGCACCAGGCGATACCCTGAGCAACGTGTCCTGTGCTTGGCAAGTGGCCTTTCACTCGCTCTTTGTGTTTCATTTAGGCTGGGATCTCGGTGCGGTGAGGACTGTCTCTTACCAGCTGTGTTCACACTGTGTGTGTCTGCACCCAGCCCGATCCTCTCAACAGTAATAGGAAAAGTGCCAAGGACCCCGTCATTTCCTGCGTTCAGAGGTAAGGTCAAATTCATTATTGAGTTAGCACTTAGAAAGCCATCTATTAAGCCAGCTTAGGTAATTTTCTTTGCTGCAGCTAACAGAGAAAAGAAAGAAGAAAGGAAAACATCCATCATTTTGCAGCTGGCTCTAGAATGGGAAGCGGGAGCAGCTTTTGCAGTCTCTGTTATTTTCTGAAGCTACCTGAATGCCAACGCTTTCCTGGGAACCTTGTTGTTCAACATATTAATGAGCGGGGTGTACAGAAATGCAGAACAGCTCTGTAATGTGCACCAGCTTTGCAGAGCCAAAATTTTATTTAATCAAGCAAACTTAATGGCTTGAGTGCTCGCTAATGGGAATTGGAGAAAATCCATGACCAAATAATGAAGACCCTATTGCAAAAGGTGGCTTGGGACTATCAGTCTGGATTACAGGGAAGGCTCCCTGTGTGGTCAGGAATGGTGACTAAAAGGTGACAGATACTGCTGGTGACTTTGGAGCTCGTCCGCTCTGCAGCTTTGGCATAGCTGCAATTGCAGGTGTTGCCAAACAGTAATAAAGACAGAAATCAATGCTTCTGTAAAACCCCAAGAGTCTGAAAAACAATGGGTGTAGCTCTAGAGGTTTTGCAGACCTTAAACCAGCAATATTCTCTCCCTTTGGGAACAACAGCAGTTTCCAAATCAGAAATCTGTATATTCAGCAGCTTTGGCGCCGCTGAGCAGAACTGATGGTGGATCAGTGGGCGCTTCAGAGATGGGCACTTCTGCCTTGTTAATAGCCAGGAACGTGGCCAGAGAGAGAGCACATGGTCACTGAACGGTAGGCACAAAGCCATCTAACAGGCTTCTTAAATTCCCTGGGAAACGTTGGTCCTGAGTAGACTTGGGTTGTTTGGTGATGTGGAAGCCAAAGCTGGGATGTAATGGTGTGCGTCGGGGGCCTGGGTGAGTTATTCTGGTCTGGAAGCTGGATATCTTGGATCCTTCCATCGGTTGGAAACCTCTGCAGTGAAAAAATACAATAGAAAGGGATCTGTCTGGGAAATATAAGCAAAACATGACTGTGGGCCAGATTTGTGGAGGTCGTTAGGTGATGAAAGGTGCAGATACATAGTTCTGAAAAAACCTGCATCCAGCAGCAGGTGGAAAGGAGACTAGAGAAGAGATGAGTGAATTCACAGTACTAATAAGGAGCTGTGATTTAGCAGGGTCAGAGAGGGGATGAGGGGCAGGTGAAGAGGGGCACGTCCAGATTTACCGGCGCAGAACTGGCGTTTAAGAGTGTGCTGAGACCCAGTGTCTGCTCTTCAACAGGGACGTGAGCCCAGGTCCTGCAAGCAAAACACTGCTCTGTTTCCACTTTATGCGAGATACATCATCTTTGCAAATAAATATTCCTTTCTGTACTCAGATCCTGACATCTTAAAGGGCATTTAATATTATAATTGTTATTGAGAAGGAAATGAAACGTTTCTTTAGTACAGCTGCCCTCTCACAGCACTTAAAGCTTTCGGAGTTAACGGCGGGCACTGAAACAGGTGACTGATTTCATCGTACTTAACATCTTGCTGACATTCACAGGCTTCTGCCAAATGCACTTTCTGTGTTTGGTGTCTCATAGCTACATGAGATGCTCTTAAAAATTTATAAGTGCATGTTACAAAAGACAGTCTTTCAAGCGCAGAAGCCCACTAACTTGTGTTCCTGCTCTGCCACTGAGAATAGAAAACTCATTAAGGTCTGTTTAAAGTTTTTGTTGCTTTACAACCTACTGGAGCTGCTGAACCGTGTTGTAAGTTTGGAATAATTTAAAGGTTGTCTCCTAGAAGTAAGCAATTATCCTATTTACAGCTGCGTATTTGCAGTGTGATCTCTGCTACAGCAGTTGGAGAAAATGCAGCTTTGTTTGTGGAAACACTGCAGAGGAGGATTAGAAACAATAAATTAGACCTAGAATCGTTTCTCAATTTTAAAAAAGTGGCCATGATGGAATAATCTCCTTTTCCTCTTCCTCCAGACCGCTGCATGGCCTCTTCTATTTGGAAAAATTTCTCTTGTGGGATCTTTTCCTCTAAGTTGTGAAGGCCGATGTCTGCAGTGATGTGTGTGGAAAGTCTTTGAGCACCCTTGCAGCACTTACTGCTTGGGTCCCCAGATAACGCATCCTCCGTGTCCTCCGCAGCCAGCAGGCATTCCACTGCTCAGGCAGAGGCGCATTTAGAGAGACAAAGTGATTTGACTGAGGCCGGATCTCAGGTCACCAGCACAGCTCAACATCATCCGCTCTTACTCTCCTGTGTTTGTTCCTCATCAAATGCTTCATTTTTTTAGTGCAGCGGAAAAAGGATTAAAGAATCCCAGAATGTCAGGGGTTGGAGGGCCATGGAAAGCTCATCCAGTGCAATCCCCCCATGGAGCAGGAACACCCAGATGAGGTTACACAGGAAGGTGTCCAGGCGGGTTGGAATGTCTGCAGAGAAGGAGACTCCACAACCTCCCTGGGCAGCCTGGGCCAGGCTCTGCCACCCTCACCAGGAACAAGTTTCCTCTCGTATTTAAATGGAACCTCCTGTGTTCCAGTTTGCACCCATTGCCCCTTGTCCTGTCACTGGTTGTCACCAGAAGAGCCTGGCTCCATCCTCCTGACACTCCCCCTTTCCATATTGATCCCCATGAAAGAGGTCAAAGGTGTAGATGCGTGGGGTGGGGAACTGAGATTTTCTCTTTCCCATTTCCCTTATCCAGTAAGCCTTCGGCACACAACTGCTGCTTCTTTTAAAAGTCCCACGCAGAGGGTAATGTAGGGGCGGATGGGAAATAGGAGGTGACTCCAAGAGGAATTAATTTCCTGTTTATATACCCAAGAAAGTATATAATTATAAAGAAGGTATATACCTAAGCAGGTATGTAAGAAGGCATATATCAGTACTTAAAAGAGGCCTATGAGAAAGATGGGGACAGACTTTTGAGCAGGGCCTGTTGTGAAAGGACAAGGGGTGATGGTTTTAAACTAAAGGAGGGAGATTCAGGCTGGACATGAGGAAGGAATTGTTGTCCCTGAGGGTGGTGAGAGCCTGGCCCGGGTTGCCCAGGGAGGTGGTGGATGAACCATCCCTGAGACATCCCAGGCCAGGCTGGACGGGGCTCTGAGCAACCTGAGCTGGTGAAGATGTCCCTGCTCATGGCAGGGGGGGCACTGGGGGGCTGGGAAGGTCCTTCAACACAAACCATCTGTGATTCTGTGAAGGAATTCTGAAGCCTGGGCTGATCCCCAATATGCAGCAGACTGGTCCAGGGGCAGATGCTGAGATGCTGTCAGCTCGTCCCTGGGCTGTTGGTGACAAGTGACTAAGGGCTCGCTGTGATAACATTTGTGGTGGCTTGGTACTTAACCACACTTCTGGCACCAGGCAACCCTCCTCCTGCAAACCCCACAAAAATCCCTTCTCAGTTCTGCAATGTACCGAAAAAATCAATGTGTTGATTTCTCAGGCTTACAATTATTTTCCATGGGAAGGACAGCAAAACTGTGGGATTTTTTCTTTCTCCCTTCCCTGAAGCTCTGCTGAGCCATCCAGGAGGAGGTGGTAGAGCTAATATTCAGATATATAACTTGCCTAAGAAAATGGGAGCTTCCAGCTTCGATTCTGAGCAGCAGGATAAATTGCCTGAGAACATGAAGGTAGAAGGTATCTTGTGAGCATGACTGTGAAATACAGAGGTCACACGCTGCAGGAAGGCTATGGAAGAGTGAAAAGTGCAGAAAATGGAAAACAAATGAATCCAAACCACAAACAGCAAAAAAGCACCTCCCCAAACCCATGGGAAAACCACCGGTGACCTTCAACAGGGCCAAGTTCAGTAAACTCAGAACTGGTGGGTAAGGTCCTTTGGGAACCAAGCCCACATGAAACAAGGAGTTCAGGAAAGCTGGCAGTTCTTTGAAAATGCTCTTAAGGGCACACATAAAATCCATCGCGGTGCAGAGGAGCAATAACAGGGGTAGTAAGAGACCACAGTGGCTAAATCATGAGCTCTTTTATTGACTGTGAGCAAAAAGCAATTGTACAGAAAGTAAAAAGTGGACCAGCTGTCTGAAAAATAGAGCGTAGGAGAATACTGGAAGCACAGAGGAAAAAGCAGAAAGACAAAAGCACAAAGCGAGGGTCAGGTAGAAAAGCGCTCAGAGGTGCAGCTGCGTGGGCAAGAGGAGCCCCAGGGATCCCCTGGGTCACGATGGGTGGACGCAGGTGGGGACACGCAGGTGGTGCCTTCAGGGCTGGCTGGAGCTCCAGGTGCTTTTCCTTCCTCCCGTCCTTGCTGGAAACAGCAGCAGACACTGCGGTTCGCAAAGAGATGAGCGCTCGAGCTAAAAGACTTTTAATAAAGAATTTGCTTATGCAAATGTTGGTGAAGCAGGCTGGTTTGACAGCACCATTTTGTTCTCACTGAGCTCGCCAGGTGATCATTAGCAGTTACCTGCTAATCCTCGAATTTCCAGTTTAAGATTGGAAAATGACTAGCAAGGTCTGGATGAAATGATATATGAAGTCAGCTTAATTCTTGGAGCAGATGGCTGACCACAAACAGGTCTCAAAAGAGCGGAACCCTGCACCGAAGGTGGTGTCAGGGAAAGTGTCCCTGTCTGCAGCAGCTTTTGGGATTTCTATTAGTTTAACAGAAGCTGCAGGTAAATATAAATCAGTCTGTAGCTGTGAGCTTTCCATTCGCCTATCTTAGCTTTGCTAGGCAAAAGTTACGTTTGAAAGATCTGTGCTTGTGCTTTACCAGTAAACCAAAAATGCCTTCCTGGACAAATGTTAGAGCTGTAGTTTACCGTTTACGTGGAAATCACAGAATTCTTTGGGAGTTTTATATGTTCACGCTCACCAAGAAGGTTTCAGTGAAGCAAACAGCAGTGGTGCAGCGTTAAAAACACAACCTCTGCGTTGTCAGGCATTAAATTACAGCGGGTGTTCATGGCCCCTGACCAGGTCGTAGCTGGAGATAAAGGTATTTTTGTGGCACTTTGCGAACTCCAGGCTCTGTTGGCAACTGTCTCCAGCCATCAGGTAAAACCTCCCTTGCAAATCCTGCAGCTGAATGAGGGTTTGGAAACGCGGCTGCCCAGGGAGCGTGTGTGCAACGGGCTGCACGAGGCTGACAAACGAAGCAGATGCTCATTCTAATTGAGTAACCTGAGCAGAAACGGCCTTTATAATAAAGCCAGATGTATCAGCCGGGGCTGCACTGGGACGCTTTTCTGTGTTGTGGGGAGCGAGAGGAGCCTGGAGAGGCAACACTGGCAAAGTGACTTTTCTGTGCTAGGGTAAATCACAGCCTTCCTCTGGGTGCAGTCTGGGAGCAGGGAACACACCCCCACACTGACGTTTCCCTTCCCCCGTGCCCCACCAGGTTCATCTCCAATGTCATGGAAAGGCCCGAGAAGTCCAGATTTCTTTGCGTAGCCAGACATTTGTTTTGCTGGCAGGGATATTGATGAGCCGGTCGCCCGATGGGCTGGCAGGCGCTCCGAGTGCAGGGGCAGAGGTGAGTGTCTGCAGATGGGCGAACTTGGGTCTAGGATCCGTTTTCTCATCTTTGTCCCCACAGTTTTCCCCTGATAAAACAACTGAATAGCATGGATGGTATTTTCCTCTGGAGAGGAGGTGTAGAGGAGGGGCATGTAGAATTCTATTTAAACGTGTCAGTAAATGGATGACTTTTTCAGTTGTATTTTTTTCTCGATAAAATAGGTTCTGCTTACCGTGGTGGTTTGGCCCTGGCTGGACCTGGGCACACAAGGCTGCTTTTTCACTCTCCTTGCTCAGCTGGCCAGGAGAGAGGAGAGAAAATGGAACGCAAGGCTTGTGGGTGGAGATGGGGACAGGGAGGCCGCTCTGCAGGTGCCACCACGGGCTGCACCATGGGCTGCAGGGACCTCTGCTCCGGCGCCTGGAGCATCTCCTGCCCCTTCTGCACTGACCCTGGTGTCCTCAGTTATTTCTGTCACTTATTCTCACTCCTCTCTCTGGATGAAGTTGCCATTGCACAGACTTTTTTCCCCTGCTTCCTAAATGTTATCCCAGAGGCAGCAGCACCATTATTGATGGGCTTGACCTTGGCCAGTGGTGGGTCCATTTTGGATCCAGCTGCCATTGGCTCTCTCAGACATGGGAAAAGCTTCTTGCAGCTTCTCACAGAAGCCACCCCTGTAGCCCCAGCTACAAAACCTTGCCATTCAAACCCAGTACCCTCACAGTGGTGCCAGGCTGTGGCGCAGCACCGCGGCACGTCTGCTCAGAGCTCTTCAGGAACTAATGTGGTCAGCAAAAGTGTCCCCAGGGTTGCAGCCACTCACACTTATGAAGAAGAGAAATTGGGGAAGGTTAATGGAGACCAAAATCAATTCTACTGAGCAGAATGTTACTACAAGAAGACTGCAGAGCAGCTGCTACAGCTGTTACAGGTGGTCTGTTCCTAGCGCATGGTTGTGTCCCCCAAAGCTTTGATCTACCATCACCCCACTGACCTGTTGAGTGGCCCTGACGTGTCAGGAAGGCGTTAAGCTGGAAGGAGGCACTGGACAAGCAAACAGGGGCTGAGTTATACCCCCAGCCTTGCTCTTCCCATCCCTCGTGTTCCAGAGCAAGTCGTGCAGCCTCGTCGTTCCGTGCTTTGGAGAACAGACCTCAGCTGGTTGTCACTCTCGAGATGCTGCACAGCGAGGTCCTGGGCTCGATTTCCAGCTCCAGAGCTACATAGGCTCAATGTCACCAGTGAGTCCACAACAGAAATGCACGTGTAGCCTGTTTAATCCCTTCCCCTTGTGGTTACTTTCTGTTTGTGCGATGAGAGCAGGTCTGACCCGCAGCACACACGGGTCTGGCGGCGTGCGGCCATGCAGTAACACACCCAAGATATTTCATCCTCTGCAAATCCTCCAGCATCTTTCTGACCCAAGCGTACAAATGCGATGCTGAGCAGCACTGCTGAGGGAGGAAATACCTCGTAACCAAGCAGGTGCCTCGCTTCTCGTTTGTGCCCGTGTGAACATTTATGATTTTATTTCATAATGGCGTTGGAGTGAGCTACGCCTTTACAAATAGGAAATTAAATCAGCTGGTGATGTAAACCTGCAGAGGAGAACAGGCAGCTGTAATGGTTCTTTATTGCTTATTTCATCTGCTGTTGCATTTTGCCATCGTCTGGTGCTTAGTGAAGTGTATGATTTATTCATAGAAGGCACTGTCACAGCCAAAGGGTTGTACAATAAACCAGTGACAAGGCCTATGCCAAAAGCCATTAGGAAAAGAGAACAATAATCTAGACACAAAGTATTTACAGACCAAGTTGTCTTTAATTTAAAATCCTTTACTAAGGCTTGATGATAATTACATCACATTTCAAACCAGCCAATACTGACAGGCTTCTGTGTTTTCCCCACTGGTATTAAAAAATCTGCTGTAATTGAAATCTACTTTAAGAAGCTGCAACAAATTAATGTCATTTTAAGGTCATTGAAGCACTGGTGCATGCTGCTGAGAGCCAGACTTTTCTTTCTTAGTATTAGTGCCAGGCTGGCAGAGGAGTTGGTGGGACAGGTACGTGCTTAATGTGTCTATTGGGCTGGATCCTGACTGGTGGTCTTTCTCCTCTTCGTTCTGCTTCTCTCTCCCTCCCCATACAGAGGTGTGTATATATATATATATATGTTTAAAATATGTATTTTCTATATATAGATGTGCTTTTCCTTCTTTGTGAAGGGGTGAGGTATCTTACCAATGTGGGGATGGAGAGATGCTGTAAAGCCCATAAATGCACTGGAATTCCCAAAGGGACGGTGCCTCGAGGACTGCTCTGCCCCTCTTGCCTCCCTCTTGGCTGCAGCTCTGTCTCCATCACTGCACACCATGGATTGCTTTAGGAGGCTGTGAGAGCTGACGGTATCTCTGGATTCAGCATGATCCAAGATGATAAAACATCGATATCAAAAAGCACAGGGGCAGAGGGAGGGAGATGTCAGTTTGCCGTCATCCCCATGGGTACCTACACACCAGTGCATGTTTGGGAATGTTTGAGGGAATAGAGTGACTGTCAGCAAGTTTGCTGGTGACACCAAGCTGGGAGGAGTGGTGACACTGGAAGCTGTGCTGCCATCAGAGACCTGGACAGGCTGGAGAGCTGGGCAGGGAAAATGTAATGAAATAGAACAGGGGCAAGTGTAGAGTCTTGAATCTGGGCAGGAACAACCCCAGGTTCCAGTGTAAATTGGGGAACGACCTATTAGAGAGCAGTGTAGGGGAAAGGGACCTGGGGGTCCTGGGGACAGCAGGGTGACCATGAGCCAGCACTGTGCCCTTGTGGCCAGGAAGCCAATGGTACCTGGGGTGGATTAGAAGAGGGTGGTCAGCAGGTCAGAGAGGTTCTCCTGCCCCTCTGCTCTGCCCTGGGGAGACCACACCTGGAATATTGTGTCCAGCTGTGGCCCCTCAGTTCCAGCAGGACAGGGAACTGCTGGAGAGAGTCCAGCGCAGCCACCAAGATGCTGAAGGGAGTGGAGCATCTCCCGTGTGAGGAAAGGCTGAGGGAGCTGGGGCTCTGGAGCTGGACAAGAGGAGACTGAGGGGGGACTCATTCCTGGGGATCAATATGGAAAGGGGGAGTGTCAGGAGGATGGAGCCAGGCTCTTCTGGTGACAACCAGTGACAGGACAAGGGGCAATGGGTGCAAACTGGAACACAGGAGGTTCCACTGAAATATGAGAAGCAACTTGTTCCCGGTGAGGGTGGCAGAGCCTGGCCCAGGCTGCCCAGGGGGGTTGTGGAGTCTCCTTCTGTGCAGACATTCCAACCCGCCTGGACACCTTCCTGTGTAACCTCATCTGGGTGTTCCTGCTCCATGGGGGGATTGCACTGGATGAGCTTTCCAGGGCCCTTCCAGACCCTGACATCCTGGGGTTCTGTGTGAAATGGAGCTGTGCATATCCAGCTTCTCCATAAATGGGAAATTGGCAGGTGACATGGTCATGGTGAAGCCTCTGAACCATGGACCATGTGGCAGTGGTGGCCACACACGTCCCTGCCTGGCCATGGGCACGTCACAGATTTGCAGAGTGTTAGGGGTTGAAGGGACCTCTGGAGATCCCCCAGTCCAACCCCCCTGCTCCCGCAGGGTCACAGAGCAGATCACACAGGTGGGTCCAGGGGGTTTGAATGTCTCAGAGAAGGAGACTCCACACCCGCTCTGGGCAGCCTGGGCCAGGCTCTGGCACCTCCCAGCAAACAAGTTTCTCCTCATGTTCAGATGGAGCCTCCTGTGTTTCAGTCTGTGCCCGTTGCCCCTCACCCTGTCGTTGGGCACCACTGAACAGAGTCTGGTCCATCCTCTGACACCCACCCTGAGATATTGATCCCATTGATCAGATCCCTCTCAGCTTCTCTTCTCCAGCTGAACAGCCCCAGCTCTCCCAGTGTCTCCTCATCACAAAGATGCTCCAGACCCCTCAGCATCTTTGTGTCCCTTTGCTGGACTCCCAAGTAATTCCATGTTCTTCTTTAAGTGTGGATCCCAGCACTGGACATGGAGCTCCGGATGCGGCCTCACCAGGCAGAGCAGGGGGGGCCACCTCTCCTTTGGGCCTTCACAATCTCTTTTACATTTCTGGTTTTTTGGAGCCTGTGCTTCAAAACAGCCTCCACAAGCAGAAGTCCCTGTGCTGCAGCCAGGGCAATGGCTCTTCCCCACACTGACCTGTCAGACAGGGCGAGGGTGCCCACGTTGTGCATTTCCATCTGGAAGACAGACCCGTTTATTATGTTGAACCGTATTTATTATTTGCTAGACAAGGGCAGCGGTGGCAGCACGTCAGGCACAGGCGACAGGAAAACTTTTGGCACCTGTATGATGTTAGTGACATCTTGCTGGAATAAAGCAGGTTTTAGCGATCCCTTTGTGAAAGGTAAATACCTGTATTCTCCACAAACGGTGTTCCTTTTTGATAGAGGCACTTAATTTCACTGTGTCATACTATTCCCTCTAAGAAATCGAGGCATTTTCTCTGATGGAGGGTCTGCCTGCACTGTCAGAGATCTGCTTGTCCTGTGCTTGTTCAGCACGATTCCTGTCAACTCCTGGCCAGCCGGAGGAGATTGGGAGCTCTGGTGTCCATACCAAGAGTCATGGGGAAATTAAGGAAAGAAACATATTGTTAGCATTTCTAAGGCTCATATAATGTAAAAAAAATGTAAGTCACAGAATCCCAGAATGGCCTGGGTTGAAAAAGTCCTCAGAGATCATCCAGTCCAACCCTCGGTCCAACTCCAGCCCATTGACTAGATCATGGCACTAAGTGCCATGTCCAGTCTCAGCTTAAAACCCTCCAGGGCCGGTGAGTCCAGCACCTCCCTGGGCAGCCATTCCAATGCCTGACCACTCTCTCTGCAAAGAATTGCTTTCTCATCTCCAGCCTCAGTTTTCCCTGGCAGAGGTGAAGCCCATGGCCCCTTGTCCTATTGCTGACTGCCTGGGAGAAGAGCCCAATCCCCACCAGTCTGGATATAGATTGTGGATGGTGAAGAAGAGCAATGGAATCATCCCGAAGGCAGCAGTGTTGCTTTAGAGCTAAAACTGGACCTTTAGTTTTTTCCTTAGTCCGCTAAAGCTGTGATTTATCCGGCACCGACTATGTCCTTGGAACAACATAAGTCAGTGCAAATGCAGATTGCCTGCATGTATAAGCATAGCAATTTTGGGTAGGCGTAGGTTTTAAAGGGTTAATGCCATCAGTTGTCTCTATGCTGTTCCCTACTAATATATATTTAATCAGGTTTTGTGGCTACTCTTAGGAGACAAGAGGGGGCCGATGCACCTCATGTTGCTGCAGGTGAGCGGGGCCGCGGGCAGGTGCGATGCAGGTGTGAGCAGTTGCAGGGCTCTGCCGATGGAGAGCAGCATCCCCATTGCGCAGCAGCCCCGCGGAACCGCAGCGTCAAGCGCAGTCTCCTGCCAATATTTACATTGCTATAACTGTTCTTGCTTTACTTCTTTGTGATCTCGGGTGTCGCGCAGCTGTGAGGAATTGTTAAAGGACTTTGAGAGAACACATTCTGGTTTCTTTGTGATGTACAATGAAAGCGGCAGGAGGAAGAAAACTGCTTGTAAATCCAGCGGTGTAAAAGAAATCCTTTAATTAGCAGGCAGCCTAATGAAAGCAGTCCACTTTGGAAACAAAATACATCTAGAGTTCTATCTCTGAGTGGGAATGCATATTGTGTTTATAGTTCCTTGAAGGATTTGAAGGTACTTTTGTTGTAAATTAAGCCACTGTTCTCCAAAGAGTTTAGACAGTCCTTATTATTCCCAGCAGTGTTGGAGAAAAACTCGCAGCCCTTTAAATAAGTTTCGTAGCATATGGAAGAGTTTTGTCACACTTCCTGCTCAGGAGATGTCCAAGCAAGGAGCTGAGTTGGCCATGGCCATGCTTGGGGACAGGTGGTTAGTCTGGTCTAACCTTCAGTCTAACCTTTGGTCTGACCCAGTGCAGTCATTCCCATGTTTAGTCAGCTCATATATTATTTCCTAAGTGTTTTCAGCAGCTGATGTGGGCAGGCTGGGGAGGAGATGGAGTTGTGAACACCTGGGTGACCATGCTTACTCCTTCAGAGCTGGAAAAGTCATTGAGGACGTTTAATTAAAGAATAGCAATTTAATTTGGACATCATGAATTCCTATTCTTCCCTTCCAAATGGGTTTAGACAGAAGATTTAACCAGGTGATGACAAAGGAAAATATGAACAGACAGGTGTTTAGCCACACAGGCTCCTGGAAATGCAGAACGATGTTCCTGATACGAGCTCTCAAATCTTCACACAAGTGAAAAAGGTCCAGTTGGAATTTTAGTTGAATGTTGTTGTTTGGGGTGGTTTTGTTTTAAAAAGGTGAGCGGAAATCTCCACCTCGTCAGGGTCTCCTCTGGCTTTAGGAGGAGGAGATGGGGACATAAGCTTCACCCAGAAATACAGGCTCCTTCCTCTCCTCTCAGCAGCTGTTGCGGGTCTGCAGTGTCTTCTGCTTTGGGGGATGTTTGTAGGGCCCTGGCAGGGATTATTTCTGGAGTTTATGCCACTTCTCCAATAAGAGGCAGCACTTATCTGTCCTAATGCTGAAAACAGACCAGGAATGAACCAACAAAAGGCAGTCAAAGGCATGAAAATGTTCCCACTTCTCTAGGAAATGTCCCTGCACCTCCTCACTGAGGCTGGAGGAACTGTCCCCTCTCGTGGTCTTCATCCCGTCTCCCTCCTACCTGTCCCCTGGATCCCTCATGTGTCTCGGTGGCAACAGAAGCAAAACAAGTGTCCACCTGCAAGGCCCGAGAGTTGGCAAGATGTAAAGAAAGGGGAAAGAGGAAATAAATCACGACTTTCTGGAAAAAACTGCCACCTCCTGAAGCTGGCAGGTTGCTAGGGGTGGTTTTGGTGGGGCTGTTGATGCTGTCGCTGTTTGTCACATCTTGTCTCTCTTAAGCCGCTGGCTGTGGGATGGGATTAGGTGGGAATGCCAGCCTGGCAAAGCCTGCTCGTTGCTGGAGCTCCGTACCCGAAAATGAATGCCTGCCTCCACTGGCTTCCACGCTGATGCCTGGGCAGGGGATTCTGAGCAGCCTGCTGTCGCTTCCCCAGACTTCTTCAGAAACGACACTCAACATACTGTTCTTCGTCCGCGAGCATCACAGACTTTAAAGGACTTTTCTGTACAGGGTTTTCTTCAGCCGCTGTTTTCAACAAGCAGGAGATGCTGATAGCTTCAAAAATCCTGCTTGGGATATGGCATTAATATTTGATCTTCATTGAAGCCAAGGAGTTGTCTGACTTCTGCAGGTGATGCAGAGAATAATAAAGCTTTTGTTTGTTCTTCCCACAAGGAAAAAAATAAAGGAAGCTTGGTTTGTGCTGATGTAAAGTGAATGCTAATGAAGTGCTTGTTAGTGGAGAAGCTGCAGCCGAGCTCTCTGCTTATGAAAATTTTCCAGCTCTGAATAGAGAAGGTGGTGAGGGAGGAAATGTGAGGGGCAGCGGGGGTGTCCTACCACCGGCTCATTTGTGCAGCTCTGAATTCCTGTGCATGTGCATCTCCAGAACGTACCTGGAAAGGGGTGATGCTCCAGTGAGGACGTGTTACTATGTGGAAATCACAGAATCAGTTAGGTTGGCAAAGACCTTTAAGATCACCAAGTCCAACCATCAACCTCACACTACCAACTTTACCCCTAAACCACATCCCTAAAATGAAGGTATTCAAATAAGTAAATAACCCGTTTTCACTGTAAGTGATTTTTGGGGGGTGGAGAAGGTTTTCCTAGAGTTTGGTCGGCAAAGGTTCTTCTGGTTATTGCGATATTTCTGTCTTGAAAAACTAAAGAAGCAAAAGCTGATGCACAGATTTACTCAGCACAGATCCACCGTGAAGGCCGAGGACTTGCATGTATTCTGAAAATTAAGATTTCTGTCTTCTCACTCGAATTTCAGCTTGACAGTCCAGGTGTACCTGTCAACAGATGAGGCTTTCTTTGGCCCATCGCCCTGCGCTTGCCCCAGGCGAGCCCCAACAACGGGACCTCTCATCCGGCACCGCTGCGTTTGGCCACGGTTGGTTCCTGGGAAAAAGGAGCACTGGGTAAGTTACGAGAACAACCTGAATTTTTATATCTTTGGTCTATATTCTTTCTGTTGTGCTAATGCTAGAAATGTTTGGGTTTTAATTACTTCCTTGCTATACTAAAGGTTTGGGGTGGGTGAAAAGCAGCTATAAAGACAGGAGTGGGAAGGCTCTTGGCAGGAGGAAAACAAGGAGAAAGAAAGTTACTGCCTACTTAGAAAGTAATGAGATGAGCAATTACCACGCCGGTGGAAATGAGGTGATCTCAAATGCAAAAGTCACTTCTGAGACATCCTCAGCAAATGCACCTTTCAAGGATGGGACCTTCTCCAAAAAGCATTTTAACCAAGTATTTTTTATGGGAACGGTTTTATCTCTGGATTGGGAGAAAACCATGTGAAGTCTACTGTTTCCGAGCAGAAACATTATATTGTTGAACTAACGCTGAGCCAATTTTCTGGAAATCTCAATTATTTTCCCTTTGTAGATTGTAAAGGCAGCCGAGGGTCTGCTCTAATGCCTATAAAAGTCAATGGGAGATTTTGCATTAACTCTCCAGAGAGCTGGATCCGTTTGGTTTTCAGCTGCAAAGCCTTTAAGCTTTGCTTTTCTTTGAGCTATGTGAAAGTAAGATTTACGTATTGGCAAATTGCACCCGTGAGTTACAGAAGGCCGCTGCTAATTTTCCACAAGCATTTTGAGCAGAAATAAGGTATGCAAATAAGACCTAAAAATCAAATATAAATGACCGAGTGTATCCTTGGTGTTGTGCTAAAAGTAACGCCAGGTAAGTGCTTTGTTTCATTTTGGTTTTTACATAGCATAGTTGAGACTGCGAAGTGATTTAGGACAAAGAGCTCGTTAGTGTAAGCAGAACGAGTTGCTGCCGCAGCAGCTGTCCCCCTGTTATTTAGTGGTTTCTTGAGTTTTAGGAATGAATTGTCAGAGTTTTCTCTCCAGACATGAAGAGGGACATTTCTCAGTTCTGCCATTGTATATATTGAGTAATTACAGGACATTTTTGCCCTTAATGAAGATTTTCACTTTATTATTCGATGCTTACATGAGGGCAGAGTTTAGAGGCTTTAACCGGTTGAGGGCCTCACCATGGCTGGAGTGGCACAAGTCTCTAGCAAGAGCTGCTCCTTGCCCTAGCGTGTGAGTGCTAAAGGAACGGGGCTTTGGGGGCTTGTTTGGACAGATAGGAAACAAAGATACAGGATGCTGTAGCTGTCTTTGTAGCAGGAGATCCAAAACCTGCCTCTTTACTCCTGGGTATTTTGGCCAAAAAAAAGCGATCTCTACAAATCCTGCTTTAGTGATGGTTGGTTGGTGGTGCTGAAGTGGTTGATAGAATCATAGAATCTTTTTTTTTGGAAGAGACCCACAAGCGCATTGAGTCCAACCATAACCCACCCCAGCACTGCCCCATGTCCTGAGAACCTCATCTCTGTCTGTTCCACCCTTCAGGGATGGTGACTCCAGCACTGCCCTGGGCAGCCTGTTCCAATGCCCCACAGCCCTTTGGGGAAGAAATTGTTCCCAAATCCAACCTCAACCTCCCCTGGCACAATTTGAGGCCGTTTCCTCAATGCTTGAGGAGCTGACTTTCTCAGACGATGGTGGATCTCTAAGATGGTTGATGGTTTGGGCCAGATGGAGATGCAGGGGATGCATGTGCATGGACGGGCATGCACATGCTGAACCGCGCTGTAAATCAGGCTCCTAAAGGCGACTTTCCACTGGGAACAGATGGGCAAGGAGGAGCAAGAGCTGCCGGTGCTGGCAGAGCTCGACTGGTGATTAATTTGCTCCGTTATCTTCACCATGGTCTGGAATGTGCTGTCGTCTCTTCAGCAGCAGGATTTGCTTCCCTGCTCACTGGCTTTTCAAGCTCTAATAAAAGCCAGCCTGCGGGTAATCCCGCTCCGATCTGCGTCCCCTGGGCTGGCTCCATTCTGCTGGAAATGCGGGCTCGTTACGGCTCGGAATCATAAATAAAACCAGAGCTCTCTGCTCTGGGTATGGTGGCTGCAAGAGAACTCATGGTGTTCCGCCTCATTTCTGCCCGGACTCGTCTGCGAGTGTGATCTGGACTGAAGCCGCGGTGTGGTGGAAGATGTTCCTGTGCGCTCGCTGCTGCTCAGCGGCCCTGGCGCTGGAGTTGTTCTTCAACCTGCGCTTCTCTCGTGTTTGCTGGAGAAAATGTGAGTTAAAATGAATCCCCAGCCCTCTTCCCACAGTGACAGGAGCCCCCGGGCATGTCCTGTTTGCCCATCGCATTGGCCTGAGCATCCATCTCTTTCCTTCCCACTCCCACCACCCTTTCACAACACACCAGACTTTGCTGCTGGTAGCATGGATAATTCTATTTTCATTGCAGCTGCTTTATTTTAAGTGGCAATTATTGAAAAAAAAATGTTGCCTCCTTAAACTTGAATGGGAGACAAAGGCTTGCAGATGCCTGGGCCGGGCTGGCAGTGCTGGGGACCCTGAGCAGAACACAATTTATCTGCTATATTGTTTGGTTTTGGTGTGCAGTGCATGTTGAGGGGAGGAAAGCGTGTTGCGGGCACGGTCACTGCTTTACGGGCGTATTGCAAGACGTGTGTGGGTGGCATAATTGCAAAGAGAGTCTTGCTGGTATCTCATAATGAGAAAATATCTTAATTTAGTAGCAAGGGGCCTTACAGATGTAACGAAAGTTCAGACGCCTGACATTTTTTCTATACAGAAACCTGTCTCTTGATAGCATGCGCTCCTAGTGGGAACAGCCACTTCCATTGTTTGATTTCCATCTCAAAGGAATCTCTACATCAAAGGTCAAAATCATCAATAGTGAACCAAACTAATTAATAGCTCCTAGGATCATCATTAAACACAATTTCTAACATAATTTGTATTTAATTCTACTCATGGTCCACCAGCTTGATAAACTTTTTTACAAGTTCTGTGTTCTAGAAGCTTAATTGCACTTTTGTTGTTGTGTTCTGAGTAATTATATAGCAAATCAGGTTTATCTCTTATATATTAAATCTAGCAAGTGCTCTTTTAACAATCAATTGATATTTAATTACAACAGAGAAACTGCCCTATTAAATCTAAATTAAATGCCCATTCAAGACTATTAAAGTGTTACCAGGCCATCAAATAGCAAACACAATACAATGCAGCAGAAACCGTTATGCGGTTGGTTTTCTGGGGCCGCTTTGTAAAGCCGAGTAGAAAAGCTGACCTCAGATGGCATTTTCTTCAATTTTAGGTGAATTCTTTAGGAAAATTACCGTTACAAGATCAATGTTGCTTGATGAATGGTAACAAAAACACAGGGGCTTATTTTATCTTTTAACCTAGTCATGATAGCTTGGAAGGGAAGGATTGATGAGAAGCTCAGAATCATGGAGCACGGGAAGGCAGGAGACACCTCAGCTCTCGGCCTGTTTTCCTCCTCTGACAACTCAAGAGGAGCAGGATTTTGCCTTTGAAGCCCTGATAATAGTGGATAACAGGTAGATATGGTGACGTGGATGCCTTTATGTCAAGTTAATGGGCAAATAGGAAGAGAAAGATAAACATTATAATGAAAATGTCAGAATTTGAATTGCTTGGTGGGACAGAGGCATCGCAAACACCAAAAAAATACGTCATATTTCATTTTGCATGGACAAGATTCCTATATAATTCTCGATCAGAAAAAAACAAGTCTGGGTTTGACTAATTACCAATGATAAGCAAGTCTGGAGGAACCATCTACCATCTGCCAGCTCCACAATCCATTTCTGGTTTCATTGCAGTGGCTGAGCCGCTGCAGAAAGACAAAATACACATGGGGCTGAATATGGGTGAAAAAGCCTCAAACTTCTTCAATGTCTATAACGCGATGGGAAATATCCTTGTTTATTCATCCTCTGTGGGTCCAGAAGCATCCAGAGCATCCGATCAACCAGAGCCATGTCACCCACAGTATTGACTTGGTCTTAGCAAGATCCCGCCTCCTTCTGCTGGGCCCGTTCTTCGGCTCCAACTGCATGAGCGGAGCTGCTTTATTTCTAATATTTCTAATATTTCTTTATTTCTAATTTTTCTAATATTGGGGGTTTTTTTGCAGTGCATTGCGGAAGGCATTTAAGTGACTAATGTTTCATGCTGAAAGAGGAACCTCTATTACTCAGTGTAAACTGTTACTTCTGATGAGTTACAGGTCATTCATCAGTCAAATCTGTAGCGTCCCATACATATTCATGCCTGCACGCTCTTAGAAGAGTGATGTTAATTTTGGTTTCTCTTGACTTGTTTTCCATCTTCATTTACCTGCACGCCGTAAGCTTGTATTTAAAAAAAAAGAAGTGCAAATTTGTGTTTGATAATTTTGATTGGGTCAATTAACAGCAGAGCGACCTGCAAACCATTAGGAGCACACTGACGCCGGTGGAAAGGCGTTGGATGCACCAGCGCTTGCCGAGCTCAGCGCTTTGGGCTCCGCAGAGATCAACAGGTGAAAACTTCCCATTTAAGGTGTATTTACACTCAAAATACATCCGATTACAGCAGAATCTTGTCGTCAGCTGCAGGTATAATATTGACGTGCAAATAGGAAAAGGGAAGAAAAGAAAATTAATAGTTCCTAATTTTTCCTCTTGCATCTGCCATTCCAATGTCTTGTCAGTGGCACGTTTAAAGGCTTCTAAATCCCCAGATTAAACCCCGTTTTGATCTGGCCTGTAGAGGCAGAAGCCCTGGCCACTCCGCTTGGCTTGGCCCTGTACCTGCTGGGTGAGGTTCCAACAGCCTCTTTATTGCTCAGCTCCTGCGTTTCCCTTTGGTCTCTTCACACCAGTAGCTGGTCTGGGCAAAGACAATGGTTTGGGCAACATGGTTTGCTGTAAGTTTAGACCTTGAGATGCTAAACTGTTTTCCTTTTAAGTATCAGGTTTTGTCTATTTTCTTTTTTTTTTTTTTTTTCAATGAAAGAACAAAACTGATTCTTTCTTTTGCAATGTGAGACAAAAAAATGTCCTTTAACACAGCAGGGTAATGATGTGGGGAAACTCTTTGAGCAGAATAAGAAAGTCTGCTCCTTGCAAGAGCATCCAGGGTGTGTTTGTACTGCTAGTTCAGGAGCCAGACCTTTCACAGAAATACATCCCTTAAGCAATGAGAATGTATTCCCACGTTTAGAAGTCAGGAAGAAATGGATTTAGCTCGTGATCCCCTTTCTTTTAATCAGCTTAGCGTCGAGCTCCCGGCAATCACCGAGTAACGGGAGACAGCGATCCATCTGTCAATATTGACAGGCGTTAAATGGCAGCGGTGTGCCAAAGCCGGCCGGAGCGCCGTCGCAGGGGTAATTAGCAAACGGAGGGATGCAAAGTGCCAGGTTTTCAAGTGCACAATCCAGCCAAAAGCTCCGGGCAGCGAAGCCGCTTGGAGCCGGCGCCGCGGAGCTCACGTGGCTCTTGCTCCTCCATTTGCACCCCAGTTTTCACCCAGTGGATTCAGGGAACGTGCGTCTGCATTTCCACCTCTCGGCCGGGACTTTGTCCATGCTGAGCGAGGAGCTCAGGAAACCCAGGTCACCTTTGGGTTCGGACAATAACAAGTGGTAGGGCTTTTTGCCTTTTTTTTCCTGAGAAATAATGTTTTTCTTTAGAAATAATTATTCCAGCTTCTACCAGCTGCCTGACCTTCCATATTTGATTGCAGGCTGGCTTATCTTTTTCACCATGCATAAGTGACCCCTGAAAATGATTCACACCATTGCAATAATTTTCTACTTTTCAGCCATAGTAGTACCAGCATAACACAAAAGATCCTAAGTTGTTATTTCCCAGTTGAGGTCTCTGAACTCCTGAATGATTTTGCTTTACAAATCTTGGCTCAAAGAAAAGTCTCAGCAGTTTGGAGAACTGATGAGTCTTGTGGCCCTGCTTTATTTCCCTCATCTTCTGCCAAAGAGCCTGCTCTCATCTTTTCATTATTCCCAAAACTGCTTTTTGCTGGAACAACCTCTAAATGAACGCAGGGGTTTCTGGGCCGGCTCTGCTATGGATACCTCTGGCCATAAAGAGTGGGGTTTGTACCTTCCCATGGTGTGTGTGCTTGACTTACAGGAGAACAACTTTGGGAACAGTTTAGTTATTCCACCAGTATTTGTGGTAAGTGAGAAAACAGTCTTTCTGCCCAAATATATATGTGAACACGTACTTTAAGAGCAGTACTTGGCCAGTTTTTTTGGTCACGTAGTCTAAGCGTGGTGCAGTTGATCTGAGAATGTTTCTGGAGGGAAGAGGTTGGGCTCCTTTGGTCATCCTTCCCATGACCTGTCCAAGCATCTCCCCAGAGATGGTCCGTACCATGACAGACAGTATGGCAAGGTCAGGCATGTTCTCCACCCATTGATTCGGAGTTAGGGAACTTCCCACGTTCTGCAAAATGAATTTCGACCTGCAAATGCCATTACCTGTGACTGCTCCTAAAGATCACCTGCCCTTCTAGGGCAATCGATGTTACCTGGGTAGGATTTCAAGTGTTTTGCAATGGTTAACTTTGAGGGATGGAGGTTTCTGTGCTGATCTATATGCTTTTAATGCAAAATAGGATAATGGAACTTCTTATTCCATAAGTTTTAAACATCCTGGAGTTTATTTAATGAAAACTTGTTTATGTCCATGTGACTATATGGAGTCAAGCAACCGTAAAAAACCCTTGAGAGAAATAATAGTGGCTTCACTCTTGTGTTTAATGTCTTCTGAAGAAGGGAAATAATTGACTACAGGTTCTGTCATGACGAACACGTATTTATATATACATATATATATATAAAAATCATTTATGTGATGCATAATCAAGCATTCGCTTGCCTCCAGGTTTCCAGGTGGTCACAGAGCCCATGGGCACCCAGGACCCACCACCGTCCTTGGCAGCTCCATTTCCAGCAGCATGGGCAGAACTTGGCCATGAACGAAGGAGCAACTGGGGCTGGGGGTAGTCAGGGCTCCCCGCAAACATGTCCCACCATGTCCTGCTGCTCACGGTCAGTGTATCTCCACCCTCTTTAAAAGTTCACGCTTCTGTTGAACGTGTTTTCTTCCAAGCCTGTGTGTTACATCATTTTTTCTTAATTGAAATCACATGGGTTTTAACATCTTTCTGTAATATTTCCCTGTCCACAGCAGATAAAAATCTCACCCTATTAGATATTGCCACCAACCCAGCGCATTAATATTCATCATTACCTTTATATGCTGCTTTTCAATTAATTTCCAGCCCACATGAAAGTTCTTCTATCTAAGCGTATTTAATTAGTTTTCAAGGTAGAATTTCTCTGAGACAGTAACTGCCACTTCACTCCAGATATAATACAGATGCCTTGAATCTGCTTTGATAAGTCTATTGAAAAAAACAATCAGGTTTGGCTAGCAAGTTATGGTTTTGATATATTCTACTGTCAGTGCTTTTCTGAACTGCTTAAGAGTGGAAAGATCTCAATCATTCCTGCCTCTAAAAATGTGGTTTTGTGGAAAAAAGTCTTGATGGTATATCAGCCTCCTTGTGCAATCACCCATGGGAGCCAGAGCCATGTATTTGCCATAAACCCTCTTCTTAGGTGCCAATTTGGGCTTCAAAAGAGAGCAGAGAGTGAACAGTGGGTATTTTTGGTGAAGATACACTGTGCAACGTACCTCATTGTAGGACGCAGCTGATGGAACATGAGGGGTTGGGCTGCGTATCCATCCTGTCTCTTCACTTTGAGCTTCAGCAGCCACATTTACAGTGTCTCCCTTGCTGGCCATGCTCCATTTGAACCCTTCACCTCAATCATCAGAGGATATATCAGTGCGCGACCACTACAGGGCCCTTCGTTCTGTCATTTCTCAGACAAAAAATAACTAGCATTCAGTGTCACTCCAGCTGGCTTTTCGAAAGATTTATGGGTTTTGTTGTTGAGCAGGATATTATAAATAACGACTTTAAGTAAAAAATTATTGGACAGATGCTGCCTTGATGTCAAGTTTGATTGAGTAAATGCCAATGAAAAGTAGTTCTTCATAACATATTCATCTTCTGACATAGAGGATATTGTTGTATCCTTGACAACAAAGCTTAAAAGAACAGCAAAACAAATGTACTCGTTATGTTGGCTGAAAATTAAGTGGACCAAAGCTGGATTGATCACCTCCTCATCACACGGTTCAGTAGCTGATGGTGTCCTCTGCTCACCTTTCCTTTCAGCGTTCTCGTTATTGTATTTCAGAAATAACAACCAGAGCAATGAGATGGCCAAGATCAGGAGAAAGAAAACATGCCAAGAATGTAAGAAAAGAACATGGTACTGGCATCAGCCCGGTGAGCTTGTCTATAAAATGCGCCTTTGGAAGCAGCAAGCACAGCATCTGCATTGGCAGCGTGGCTGCTGGTGACAGATGTCCATGTGATGGGCACATCAGCACAGAGTTCTTGTCTTGATTTGGTTTTATACATACACGTGATCTGCAATACATATATACATGTGTATATATATATATATGTATAAATATGTGTTTAGGTGTGTGTGTTTTATATATACACATAATCGACTTCTAAAACATAAGTTGTTAAGGAACTGTCAGATTGTACAGTCCCTAAGCTTGGAGGGCTGTAATAACACTTGGATTTGGAAGCAGGGGGGATTTGTCAGTAATTAGTGATATGCTGTTTCCATGGACTATGGCTGTTTCAGACAAACATAATGAAGACAGAGGAAATCCAGTAAACCCCTTTAAAAACCCATATTTTTCGTAGCTGCCAGATGTTGGCAGAGTGAGATTTAGTACCACTAAATGTTTTAGAGGGAAAAGTAATGAGTTCTCAGCAAGGTCAGAATCATTATCAACCTCCATAGCTGTGGGTTGTGTTTAAAGTACTGTTTGTATCAACAAAAACTGTTCATTACGTGGCTGGTCGTATCAGGTCATCCAGGCAGGGTTAGCGTTGGTGACTGAACTTCCCATAATTAAATTTTAGGAGTCAGTTCTGGGTCAGAATGAAATCAGAGCAAGAGGAAAGACCATTTTGAAACATGCAGAGCGTCCACACTTGGGGAATGACTTGGTGTCCACAAGGGTGGGCTGATTTGGGAGCTGCCGTGTCGCCCTCCAGGCTGGTTCCTACTCGAAGTCTTCTTGATAGCAACAAGCATTAAAGGAGGTCTTAAATTATTTACTGTTGACTAGATGCTGCAGATCAGAAAACCTCTGTGTTACTCTGCATTTCTGAGAGGTGCTTGCCAAGGCTTCTCCTGGGCTTTGATGGAGCCACGCGTTCCTCAGGGAGACGCGAATGTCTCTTTGATGCTTTGCTCGCTGGCGGAATTTGTGATTCAGCTGCAGATTCTTTGTGCTACACCTTGGGAAAAGGGATAGAGCTCTTCCAAGCTGAAGGCTGTATGTTGAGTGGGTGCCAAGCAGAAGGGTTTATTTGTGATTTGCTCCCTGTTGTTGCCCATATTCCAGGAGATGCTCCGGTGAGAGGCAGCAGCCTGACCCACAATGTGTGTTGACACGCAGCTCAACATGAGCAAACAGTGTGCCCAGGTGGCCAAGAAGGCCAATGGTGTCCTGTCCTGTATCCAAACCAGCGTGGTCAGCAGGACAAGGGCAGTGATCCTTCCCCTGTGCTCTGCATTGGGGAGGCCACACCTGGAGTATTGTGTTCAGTTCTGGGCCCCTCAGCTCAGGAAAGAGATTGAAGTGCTGGAGCGGGTCCAGAGAAGAGCAACAAGACTGGGGAAGGGACTTGAACACAAGCCCTGTGGGGAGAGACTGAGGGAGCTGGGCTTGTTTAGTCTGGAGAAGAGGAGGCTTAGAGCTGAGCTCAGCTCTCTAGAACTGCCTGAAGGGCAGTTCTACCCAGGTGGGGATTGGGCTCTTCTCCCAGGCAGTCAGCAATAGGACAAGGGGCCATGGGCTTCAACTCTGCCAGGGGAAATTGAGGCTGGAGATGAGAAAGCAATTCTTTGCAGAGAGAGTGGTCAGGCATTGGAATGGCTGCCCAGGGAGGTGCTGGACTCACTGGCCCTGGAGGGTTTGAAACTGAGACTGGACATGGCACTTAGCGCCATGATCTAGTCAATGGGCTGGAGTTGGACCAAGGGTTGGACTGGATGATCTCTGAGGGCTTTTCCAACCCAGGCCATTCTGGGATTCTGTGGAGTCCAGGAGGGGATGTGCACGAGCAGCATGAAAAGAAGAACAGAAAGCTGCAGGGACAACCCAGACTTTCAGAAGTGCAGGAACCTTCACAGAGAATGTCATATATTTTATTAGGAACTGGGCAAAAAGATGTTGTCCTTCCAGCTGAAGCACTGGGGAAGGGTTTGCAGCTGTGCAGAGGAGTTGGCAGCTGCTTTGTTCTCTTCGGTTAAGAAAACCGTCACCATGGTGTTTTGGTTTGTGCACAGTTAATGAAAAGTGAGATGAAGGCTAATGAGCCAGTTATAAGCAGGAGCATAAACTTATCCCCAAAATTTAACTATGGACTTAATCAAGGAGATCTACAGCATCCATTTGAAAAATTATTTACAGTTCCTGTGGTGGCTTGCTATTAATGTAGCATAAATCAACAAGAAATTAATTCCACACTCGTGGTTCCAAGACTGTTCAAACTACAAAAAGTAGGCAGGACACAAGTAGGTGACAGGGATGTTCATGTGGGCAGCTGCAAGTTTCTGAACATCCATGGAGCCCAGAAGCCATTGTCTTGGCCATTGACCTGCATTGGCAGGTCTTCTGGTGGCTGCTGGGATGTCTTGGGGGACCATCCACATGGGTCTTTGTTCTCCTTCCTTCCTGTACCGTCTTCATCACCCATGTCTCTTTTTCAACGCACAGAGACCTAGCGCAATCTCTTGCAGCTGATGGACAGACTCCCATTAGCTCCCAGTCTGCTCCAGAGTAGACCCTGAAGGCACAATCTTGCTCTTAACGTCGCTGTATGAAAAGGTCATTCCTGTAAGGTTAATAATGTATAAATACCAATTCACTTCGAATCGCAGAGACATTTTCCATTGTTATTCTCAGATATTTGAAATATGTTTTGTGAAAGTCATGAGAACAAGGGCACAGGAACACGGAAGATCCTCCAGGATCAGCACCTCATTTATGGCAACACCTGCAATGCAAAAAACCCAGGAAAATATTAGGTTTTTGGACTTGAGATGTGGCTCATAAAGATTGTAGAATGGCAGAAACAGGAAACTAAATCTATACATTAGTACTGAGTTACTTTAACCTCATATAGCTCCTTTCTGAGCGTGGTTTGTGCCAAGTGGCGGCTCCTTTGGTGAGGACGGCGTGTGGAGCAAATCCGGCACCCCAGGACCAGGCGGTTTAAAGAATGGAGCTCAGCTTGGTGATTCGCTGAATTGCTGTTATGATTATTTGGAAAATCTGATAATGACTCAGTTTAAAATGCATCAAACGTTCTTGGAGCTTGCAAACTGATTGTTGCGAAAATAATCATTATGGCGCATTATGCTGAAGTGTTTGTTTTATACTAATTGTTCTGACCTTCTTCATCTGTATTTGATGAGATTTCTATGCATAATTAAAAGGCCCTCCAGGAAAAAAAAAAAAACAAGTAGTCAGCAAACTAATCTATAGAACAACTGCAGATCGTTCCTATCACTTTCATTCATTTAAAATTCAGTCTTCCTTTAAGATTTTTCCTTCATCAGTGCTTAGTATGAGCTAATTACAGGCCACTTTAGCCTGTTATTAAGATGCACACAGACGTTTTTCCCCATTGTGAAGCTTAATTTTTAAGTTTCCTTCTACTTTAAGGCAGCCAGCTGTTTCTTTAGGAAGCAGAGCGGCGTGTGGGGGATGGACCTGCTCAGCTCGCAGGGACCCCCCGGGTAGAAGCAGAGTGTTCCCTCTCTTATTTCTGGCCGTGAGAATGAGCCTCGAGGGAAATATTTCATTGAGTCTGTAATAAAATAACAGTGCTGCTTGTATTGAGGGGAAATTTAATTTGCAATAAGCTAACGATCACATGCCTTCAAGATGGGAGCTGAAGCTTGGCGGGTCCTCTCTTAGGAGATTTCCCGTTCTCCAGGAAAAGCCACTTACGTGTGGGTAGTGTATTGTGCCTTTGGAAGGAAACAATGCTCTTTTTGTGTGTGCTACCCTGTGTCTCTAAGGAGTGTTTGCTCAATGAAGATGCTCAGTTCCTTCTCAGCAAGGCTCACTGAGCACCAGTGTGTGACATGGGATGGGGATCTCCCTTGCATACAATCACAACATCATTTTGCTTGGAAAAAACCCTTTAAGATCGTGGAGTCCAACCATAAACCACCCCAGCACTGCCCCATGTCCTGAGAACCTCATCTGTCTGTCCACCCCTCCAGGGATGGTGACTCCATAACTGCCCTGGGCAGCCTGTTCCAATGCTGAGGGAAAGATGAAATTTGTGGAGATCACAGTACCCCAGAATGTGAGGGGTTGAAGGGCCCTGGAAAGCTCATCCAGTGCAATCCCCCCATGGAGCAGGAGCACCCAGATGAGGTTACACAGGAAGGTGTCCAGGCGGGTTGGAATGTCTGCACAGAAGGAGACTCCACAACCCCCCTGGGCAGCCTGGGCCAGGCTCTGCCACCCTCACCCGAAACAAGTTTCTTCTCATATTTCAGTGGAACCTCCTGTGGTCCAGTTTGCACCCATTGCCCCTTGTCCTGTCACTGGTTGTCACCAGAAGAGCCTGGCTCCATCCTCCTGACACTCCCCCTTTCCATACTGATCCCCATGAATGAGTCCCCCCTCAGTCTCCTCTTGTCCAGCTCCAGAGCCCCAGCTCCCTCAGCCTTTCCTCACACGGGAGATGCTCCACTCCCTCCAGCATCTTGGTGGCTGCGCTGGACTCTCTCCAGCAGTTCCCTGTCCTGCTGGAACTGAGGGGCCACAGCTGGACACAAGATTCCAGGTGTGGTCTCCCCAGGGCAGAGCAGAGGGGCAGGAGAACCTCTCTGACCTACTGACCACCCCCTTCTAACCCACCCCAGGTACCATTGGCCTTCCTGGCCACAAGGGCAGAAGACAAATCAGAGAGGACAAGAGGCAAAGTTTCCGGGGGAAAGACGTGGAGGCTCAGTGGAGAGAGTTTGGCTTGAGGCTCTTTACATCACAGAATCCTATTGGGAACTGCTTTGTCTGGAACTGCATCCTCCTGAATTTCTGGAGATCATTTCATCAGCTTATCGATAATTTTACTGGATAATGGTTATTATTTTATTTAACTTCAGTTCAAAGAATATAGATATTTGAAGTGGTGGTTCACCACCATCAAAGTAGATATTGTTATTTATGATAAAGAGAGGAGTTTGGAGGCTTTTTTCTCTTTTGTGCCTTTGCCAGCTTGAATGAGGAACCAACACAAGCACAGTGCGGTAGTCCTGAGACTCTCAGAGCTCTGCAGTTTATTGAGAATTTCAGCCTGTTCTTTCTGTTTAGCAAACTACCACTGAAGCGCTAGTTTCTGTACTTTCAATTAAGCGAACTACCACTGCAGTGAACAGTAATTTAGCTAATGTGAAATCTTAAAGCACGGCTATTTGTCGGCATCAGATCTACATGAGTAGATGCTTCTAACCTTGAGTAATGTAGGTATTTCAGTTGTGCCGTTCTGCCCAGGTGGTTAAAAACCCAACCATTAGTTGCCCCCTGTTAACCAGCAGGTAATTACTCCAGCTGTTTGGCAGCATCAGCAAAAGGATCTCCTATAGATAGAAAGTACATCTTGTTACAGGGGAAAAAAAACAGTTAAAAATGACGTGAATATACCGTGTTGGTTCTTTTCTTTTTCTAACGCTTCGCTGTTGCAGTGTCTTTGGGGTGAGCAGTGTTTTATCTTCTCTCTCTAAAATGCCTGTCTTGTAGACACTGAGGAAGGAAAGGTGCAAGAACTCTCTGGTACCTGTTAATGAGCAGTTAGGGAATAAAAACCAGGCTCAGGATGAAGATCTAAGTAAGGACTGAATCCTGGTCAGACTTTGAGTTTGCTGAGGAGCTGGTAGAGCTCAGCCCTAAGTAGCTGCATGTATATCCTTGAATGAAAGCAAAGTGCTGAGCCCCTGTTTAATTAATAAATGCTGTGTGTGACACATTTTTGTGTCTGTAACTGGAAATGCACATAAGCACACACATTTCTAAATAAGACCAGGATGTTTTCCAAGGTGTTATAAATGTGGATTATATCTACTCTGTTCGCTAAAGACAATTAAAGGCGATAAAGCTTTAAAAGACAGGAACCGAAGCTGGGACCTGAGTGTTCAGAGTCAAGTGGCCAACCAAACATTGGCTGCATAACAAGATTTGCATCTCTTTAGTGTTCTCTCCCACCACAACCTTGACATTTTAAATTGGTCAATAGATGTGAAATCACATTGATTCATTAATTTTTAAAAGCAAACTTTGAAAAGCAACCGAGGCGCATTTTAAAGAAAGGCGCGTAGTTAGAAAGGTTAATTGTCGTTTCAAGTCGCTCGGTAAAATCAATAGGACTTGGAGCTCTACCCCTTTCCGTGCTGGGATTCTGTGCAGAGCTGTAACTCCCAGCTGGAGCGCAGGGCTTTGGGAACAAGGCAGCAGCTGTCTGGGGACCCAGCGCTTGGACTTGGATCAGAATAGCTGCTTCAAACTCCTTGTGAATAATGGAAAATAAGGGAAATGTTATTTTTGGAAGGACGGACTAGGTTACTAGGTGTCTTCGCTTACATATGTGCATGCCTACCACCCAGGAGCCGTTTGAAAAGCCATTGGCGAAGGGTGCGGAGTCACTCAGGCAGCAAGGGGCAGAATTAAAGGGCTTTATCTGCTCCTCTTGCATTGTGGCACAGCATTTAAGGCCACAGTCCCTTTTTCCTCCACCGAGGACCCTTTGAAGGTCCAGAAGGGCCACTGCTCACCCACCATCTGCGCTCTGGGTACTGTCTGCTCTTTGCACGGCCCGTGGCCTCAACATTCATCTGCTGGGCACAGTTCAAACCAGCTTTAGATAGGAAACAGGTCACAATTTCTGGAGGCAGAAGGGCTCAAGCACTTGCTACAGGGTTGAAGGGCTTCATAGATGTGGTTTTGAGTAGAAGATGAAAAAACAGATGTTTTTTCTCTCCTTTGCACGTGAAAAATGTGGAGACTCGGCGGGATCAAATGAAAAGCATCCCCTAATATTAGGCGCTGTGTTTGGGATGCTGTGGCCCTGGTTTTGTGGAGTTGGTCGCCCATGCTCCAAGAACAGGTCCCGCGGTCCCATCTCCTCCCTTTCCCAGCCCCAGCTCGTCCTGCCGCCACCAGCACCATCCTGCTGTGCTCTCAGTGCCACCTCCAGCCGGGCCCGTGGGAGCGCAAAAGTGATAACAGCTTTGAGACTGACTTAATAGATTTAAAAGATAGAACACAATGGGGCTTTTGTTAAGAACATGAGTGCGTGGCTCTGGAAAGACGAAGCTATCTGAAATTAAAGTCAGCAAGCAGCGATGTGGATGCCGCTGGTGCTTCCAGCGTGCAGCAGTTCAGAGCACCCTCATGGGGGCTGTTCTTGTCACCACCCCCACCACGCAGCCGACCTCGAGTGTCCCCATCGCAGAGCTGGTCATCCGAGTCATTCCTCTCTGAGCATCACTGCAACTGTGCATCGAGTCCCTTCCCAGCCCCTCTCCCCGCACTGACCTTCTTTACATGCAACAATACAAAAGCGAAAGCTCAGGTTTGTTGAGCTAATGCAATGGATCAGAATTATTTAACATCCTTGTGTTCTTGCTCTGTACCAAGTGCATGTAGCACATTCAGTAACATTTTGCATACGTGTACCTCTTCATATGCATGGATGAAAGCTCGTGAATGCCAGACTGAATTCAAGTTGTTGCTAGTTGCCATTGAAAACTTACATATGAGTTTTAATTAAATATTGCTGATTAGTTCTAGTTCTAGTGTGCCTGGCTTTATCCCTTTTTTTCTTGGGATTTAGCAGTAATTTGTATTTTAGTGGCCCAATACTGTCCTTTTAACAACTCTATAAGGCTACTCTTAAGTTTTGTCCCTCCCCCTCTGATGGTAAGAAAAATGCCACAGAATTTGCACAATTGAGGCACCACTCTGGGTTTTTACTCGTTGTCCCATATCTCAGCTTTCCCCATGCACCCTCTTGGTGAAGGTGGAGCCTCCAGAGTAACAGCAACTGTCACCTGTATGAGCAAATGGGCTGGTGCAGTGACACAGAGCTGTGGATTTACACTGGTGATGTTTTAACCCAGAGTCTGGTGCTTTGCATGGCAGCAAGCTCACCCACCTTCACAGAATCACAGAATCACAGCATGGACTGGGTTGGAAAAGCCCTCAGAGATCATCCAGTCCAACCCTTGGTCCAACTCCAGCCCATTGACTAGATCATGGCACTAAGTGCCATGTCCAGTCTCAGTTTACAAACCTCCAGGGCTGGTGAGTCCAGCACCTCCCTGGGCAGCCGTTCTTTCCTTGGCATTATGCGTTTTCCGTGTCAGGATTTGTGCACTGCACTCATCCCGCAGGTTCTGCTGGCGAAGGAGAGGGCGCAATGAATTGCTGCGGAAGGTTATTCCAGTCTCCCTGCTCTGTGTTGTTGCTCACCAAGATGCAGAGGGAAGTTCCACCCGGGCAAGCTTCCAGAAGCAGGGAGCACAGACCACTTCAGCTTAACAGAAACCAGCTCCGCAGAGCTGCTCTGGAGCAAAGCCATCTTTTGGACTCGCTGATCCTTTCCAGTTCCAGACATTCTGTGTAATCGTTGCCTGTGAGGATGTTTCTTAGCACAGTCTGCTCATGCTCATCGGTTTGGCCTCTTGCAGCGCTCAGAGGTTTCCACTGCGTGAACAGTGGCTGGTGTGGATAGAAGTTGTCTTCTAGAGAGCGTTGGATGGCAAATTAGAGGAGGTTTAACTGGAAGGATGAAGAGACATGTAGCCAAAAGGTTTAAAACCCCAGCAGTCCTCAGATCCAAGGTAAATGCTATGTGTATTTGATAGCGGCTGGCAGAAGTATATGCCATCTGCTGGGATTTTTGAGAGAGGGCTGGTTTTGGTGGTTTGTGTTGTATTGTCCACTGTTTTCTTGTCTCCTGACTCATAGCTCGTGTTAGCTTGGCAGCAAGGCAAAGAGAAGTGGTGCCCCCACCAGAGCAATTTGATGCTGGCAGTTTCAAACCCCAGGTCCCACAGGGGTGATGAGAGCAGCTCCCAGATGAGAGGAAACGGCTTCAAGTTGCACCAAGGGAAGATGAGATTGGATATTAGGAGAAATCTCTTCCCCAAAGGGCTGTGGGGCATTGGAACAGGCTGCCAGGGCAGTGCTGGAGTCACCAGCGCTGGAGGGTTGGACAGACGGACATGAGGTTCTCAGGACATGGGGCAGTGCCAGAGTTATGGTTGGACTTAATGAGGGTCTTTTCCAACCAGAATGATTCTACAACTCTATGGTGATGGCTGATCAGGGCCATTAAGACGTTTTAGTGCTCCCAGGTCCCTGGCAATAATGAAATGTATCATGGATCCAATCTACCATCACCGTGTGATCTGGGCTTCATCCTTTCATCTTATTCTCCTCTAAAACAGCAGCAGGGGCAGATCCTTCAGTCTCCTTCAGTCCCCTCAGTTCTCTCCTTTGGGTTTGTCTTATATTCTTGCCTGGACTAACTTCATGCCTTGGATACTGCACTGTGTGGTCGCTGCCAGAACAGATCAGCCCTCCTCCTGGTTAAGCTCTCCCTGGGTTGTCTGCCTGCTGGTTTTCTGCCTCTTGTCTCTCTCTCTGGTTCCCCAGCTGCTCTTCACTGGTCCTTCTGGTCCGTGCATCTCCCAACACACTGTGGGTTGTTTTCTCACCGCTTTAGTTTCTGCTCCTGTCCATCCTCACTCCATCTGCTTCCATCACGCTCCTGTCTCCCCACTTTGCTTTGAAGCATGAACAGAAACGTGGGATTTGCTGTAAGCAGGCTGGGTGGGATTTTCTGAAGCTAAAATGGATAAAACCTGGTGCAGTGTTTTACTGCTGCCTCAGACTAAAGTTGGTACAAACTCAGCCCTAAGAAATCCAAATTAATCCAGGGCAGGATTCTAACTTTGAAAAGTCTCAGCTCAGGGCTGGCCTTGAAAAGCCTTTTTATTTTGGAACCGTTGCGTGTAGCCGGGTGAATTATTCACTTTGCTGCCAAACGGAGCCGTGGCACACGGTGCGGGTTCGGGGGGGGGCGAGGGCAGCGGGGAGCTGCGGAAGCCGCTGCAGGCGCCGTCGCTGTGCAGTCAACGCGGCTGAAAGTGGAGCAGAAAACAAGACGGGACTTTGCCGCTGCACACGTCGGGGAGCATTTCTTCTCCGGCATTCGCAGCTCAAAAAGATGCACCTGAACCCTCTCCTGCCCAACGCTGCGTGTGGACCGAGACCAAACAGCTGCAGGAGGGGTTCGCTGCGCTCCTCCCTTCTCACGCGTTCTGATAAGCATCGGAAACTGGGTTCCTACTGCGGCTCTCTGAATCGTGCTCAGGAAAGACAAAAACAATCGCTGCTCTGGGGTTGGATCACGGTCCAGTTTGTATCAGGTGATTCCAGCAGTTCCACTGGAATTGCACGTTGTTAGAAATAACTGGTTGATTTTGATTTACACGTATATATACACGGACCTGTAAGCTGTCTCATTCCTCTTTAAAACAAAGGGATATGTGTGTATATATATATATATAAAAATATATATATAGATATATATAGATATATATAGATATATATATCATGTATATATGCACACATATATGTAGATATGTGTGTAAATATGTCATATGTCATATATAATATAGATAATATATAATACATAATATATATTGTATATTATATATTGTATAATATATAATATATTATATGTAATATATATAAAATATATATACACATACATATATATACATATATATATTTACTATACACAGACCTGTAAGCTATCTCATTCCTCTTAAAAAGAAAGGAATATGTGTGTATATAGATATACAATGTATATACATATATAGATATATATCTTGTCTATATATACACATATATAGATATGTGTCTATATATAAAATACATAATATATATAATATATTATATATAATATATATTATAGTGTGTGTATATATATATATATACTATATACTATATATATGCACACACACACACATATATATATGCACATATATATATTTACTATACACAGACCTGTAAGCCACCTTATTCCTCTTTAAAAGAAAGGGATATGCATATATATTTTATAGCTATATATGTTCACCAGCCTGAGTGGTGTGTCTCCAAGTTTAACCTGGGCTTCTGTGTTGTCCGCAGTTGCGTTCCTTTGGGAGCCGGGTCAGAGAGCGGCACTCAGCGGGTGCCTCTGAGGAAACGTCTGACGCGTGCTCTAAGGTGCGTGCTGCTGAAACAACAAAGCAACAGGTGCGAAAACGCGATATTTCACTCCTATTTGTTCAGGAAACAGTGATTCCATTAGCGATGTGGTATTAGCAGACAGCGCTGGTCCATGCGGTAGCATTGCTGAAGGTTGGTTTTGGCAAATAACTTGTTCTGGCAAATATTCTATGTGGCCTCACATCTGGAAGTTTGTGAAACAGGCACAAGAGGATTTTTGGCAAAAAAAGCCCCAAATAAATAGTTTTTTTCCCCGAACGGGCTGTCTCCAAAGCACTTCTGTCCTGGTTAATTCAGGAACATTCAGTTAAATTGGTCTGGGAAGTTATGGCAGCTGAAGGATTTAATTTTTGGTGTCGTTCTTGTGTATTTGAAGAACAAGTGGTGCTGCTGCCCTGGCTATGAACAGTCTGTCTGTTTTTCTGTGCTATTAGTGATCTTGCAATTAAATGTCTACAATCAGCAGAGGCAGAATCAGCGAACCTGGCTCGCCAAAATGGTACTATTGTGGTTTCTATTTTGGTGAAGTGAATCTCCAGCTGTATATCTGGGCTTGTATAATACTGGAAAAAAGCTCTTTTGTAGACTTCAGCAAAAAAAAACAGCCCTTGAACATCAGGATTTGATGATGTGTAGGCAGCAGTGTCTTTTATATACCCGCATCGGAGATAAATGGTGTTTTTTTGTGTGTCAAAGAGGTGAATAAGCCATTTCGCTTTGCCTACAGTCATGTGGAGGAAAATTAATGACATTTGGTCCCGAGATGTGGGTAATACTGTCCAGAAGGCAAAGCCCTTTAAAGTAGTGAAGTTTTTGAGTCTGACTTCTTTGAATCTTATACCTCCCGCCCGTGGGGCTGATGGAGATGTGAGCAGGTCTGGCAATCCACAAGCTCCTGGAGACCCTTGCGGTGAGGGGTGGAGGCTGCTCTGCAGCACAGGCCCTGTGGAGCAGCACCGTGCGTGGGGGATGTGTCCGAACAGAAGGTTTGGGAGGGGGCGAAGGTTTGGGAGGGGGCGAAGGTTGGGTCGCTGTCACTCTTCACACAGCCCATGAGTCCAGATGCTTGTAAATGAGGAAGTAACAGAAAAGTGCCTTTATTGACCTTAGTTTCTTATGGAAATCGGCTCAGACTGCAGCCCAGCAAACAGAGAAGCATGAGGATGGAAATGCTGCACATCCCTTGTGCACAACGCTGCATGCATTAACACCAGATATTGCACATCTTTGTGCACAGCGCTGCATGCATTAACACCAGATTTGCACACCCTTGTGCAAAACGCTGCATGCATTAACACATGATAGTGCACACTCTTGTGCACAACACTGCATGCATTAACACCAGATATTGCACACCCTTGTGCAAAACGCTGCATGCATTAACACATGATATTGCATACTCTTGTGCACAACACTGCATGCATTAACACCAGATATTGCACACCCTTGTGCACAACGCTGCATGCATTAACACCAGATATTGCACACCCTTGTGCACAATGCTGCATGCAGTAACACATGATATTGCACACCCTTGTGCACAACGCTGCATGCATTAACACACGATATTGCACATCCCTTGTGCACAACGCTGCATGCATTAACACACGATATTGCCCACCCTTGTGCACAACGCTGCATGCATTAACACACGATATTGCACATCCTTTGTGCACAACGCTGCATGCATTAACACACGATATTGCACATCCCTTGTGCTCAGTGCTGCATGCATTAACACCAGGGAGGAGTGTGCCAGAACCCCCCACCTTTCATGGATTAATACTCAGGAACAGGCTACTGTAAAGTTGTTTTGGGCTGCCTGACCTGATGCTCCACTGGGATCCCTTTACATGGAACCCGATGGAACTGTTGAGGCTGAATGGACCAGCACACATCGGCGGAGCCCCGGGAGCTGCGCCTTTCACCATGGAGTAATTGAGCTTGTTTTACCGCCCACTGCAGCCCAAGGGAGGCTGGATTAGTCCCTTTGGTGCTGCCAAGATGCACCACCCATAAGAACAGATATTGGGGCTCAGCTGCCATAGAGCATTGTGTGGAACCCAACCGAGCTGAGCTCCAAGAACGAGTAGCGCCGTGTCTAAGCTGGATGTCACGGCAAGGTTAATATCTGGGGTCTTTTCCTTCTCTGCACAATTCAATCATCAGCTGTTTGTGTTCATAGCCACAAGCACTAAAATATAGTTTATGGCAGCTCTGTAAGAAGGGAACGTGGAGAAAGGCCGTGACAATAAACACCCTTCAACACGCATTACTGTGAAGAGCACTAAAGCCGAAGTGACAGCCTAAAAAGAAAGAAGTGTCATCTTTGATTCATGCTGCTGTTGAATTAAGCAATATAATCACTGACAAATCAATCATTACCAGCCATAAACAACCGGTTCGTTAGTTGGCCTTCCTAAGGCAAAGCTGTGGACCATTAACGTGTTACACATTGGGCTGTTAACAGCAATAAGAATCAGCTCAACGCCATCAGGAGAATTACCAACAATAAAGACCAATTTTGAACACTGTGCGATGTAAAGCAGGATCAGAATCAATCAGAATAAATCACGAGTAATTCTCCCAAGCACAAAGAAATCACTATATTGTAAATATCGTTTTGCGAAGTACGAGATTCTGGTGGAACGTTTTAAACTGCTCAAACAGTATTTTTAGGGGAATAATCCTGAAGTAAGCACAAGTGTCAGCACTTTAAAATTACCGTTTTATTGGAAAGGGCACAGACCTTTCTCGAAGGGCTCAATGATATATTTTAGTAGGACTGACAACTTTCTTAAAGAAACAGGGACACATAGGCCATTTTCCTTTTGCTCAGTTCATTATGAGTGATTTTAATTTAAAAACCCCCACCTTACTGTATTTCTTTTGAGAGCATCCTTTGCTGCATGTTCACCTAAAGCAGAGTGGCACTATCTGCAGAAAAAATAGATGATTCTTATTAAAGGAAGAGGGAACCTACTTGCAGAAAAGCTGCGGATTTTCAGCAGTGAGCTCCGGGGCTGCCGATAACTGCACACCAAGCTGGGCCTTAATGAGCCAAACACAATACCAGCATTTTACCTTTTGCGCTGTAAACAGCTTTAATTTCTTGATGGATGTGCCTCTGTCTTGCATCATTCTCACATTTTGCCGCATCTCAGCACACCTGTTATGGCTGTATCTGCTTTTTATTCTATTTATTTCTAACACCACTTATTATTCACAGAAAGAGGCAACAAAAACAGTCAGAAAAAACAAAAGAACAACGGAACGTGTATGTCCTCCCTCTTCCTCCTGTATCTGCTATTCTACCCCATCACATTTCCATCCCTCTCCTTCCCTCATAAACCTACAGGAGCCAAGAAATCTGTCTCACTGCCCATACTTCTGAAATACTCTTCTCAATTAAAAAAAATACCTAGATGTCAACAAACCTGAGAAGATTATCACAGATAATAGCATGTGATTCAGTGAGAGCCTTTGACAATGCTAGTAGACAAATACTCTTCATTTAACCTCTTGCCTCGATGTTACTAAGTTAGAGGAGCATTAGCACAAGGTACTCAGCGTGGTTGTGACCCAGGTGTCATGAGCCCATGGCCAAGTTAACTCTACCTGCAAGAGAAAGATCAAAAGGGCAAATTCCAGTTGCATCTGGAAGGGAGCTGGAAAGCCACTGCAAGTCTGGAGTGTGTGCGCACTCTTTACTTGCAAGAATAGTGATAATAACATCTTAGTGCTCTTGGGAGTCAACTCTTGGGTCAAACACTTGGGAATATTGGATCCCATGGAGGCTTCAAGTGCAAAGTCGTATGTGAAACCATCGGGGAAGATTGAAGATCAGCTCCCTGATCTTTTCCTGTTTCCAGTCGCCAGCTGGAGGGCTGGCGAAGCATTGTTTGGGACAAAAGAACAGGAAGACAGCAAAGCAGAGGTGCCATCGATCGGCCATGGGAGTGGCCTCACCAGCAGTCACCCAGGCCAACCAGCCTGGGGTGCAGTCACAGTTCATCCAAAACGTCACCCCCTGACCAGCCAGGTTGTTGACAAAACTCAAGAGCTTAGGAGCTGCCCACTGTCTAAAAGAGAGAGTAATGATGGGGCATGATCTGTGCTGCTTGGGTGGTGGACGGCTGCTCTGGATTGACACTGAAGCAATGATACGTCCAGGTCTCAAACAAAAGATCAAGAAAGACAACCAGACTCAAAAGCAAAGAACCCTCAAACTGTGGACAGACCATTTCTGGATGATGGAGTTTGAATTTGCAGATTAATTCTGGAATATTACCAGGGTTTGCTTTATTTATTTGTGTTATTTACCTTTTTATAACATAAGCTCCTCAGGTTGTCTCTGCCTCCACCTGTGAATGTACAGAGCCCAGCACAATGCAAAAGTGGCTTAGTCTGGCACTAACACTAATGTGTTACAAATTATGCATAAGCCTTTTTAAAATCTAAAACTGTACCTCTCCCAGATATGAAATCTGTCATAGCTTTACTCTTCATTTTTCTACATGCACTTTATGAATACTTTATATCTTTCTTGAATCACTTTATTTACTCCAATGAGATGGTTTTTGTATGAGGGAGGTTGTGAGCAGAGTCCCAGAAACAAGATGCGAGATTACTTTTGTAGTTTGGAATAAGCAGTAGCAGGTTTGTCATGCCTTGATGCAAACGCAGAATGCATCGCGTTAGTGACAACTCCAGCTCGGGTCCCTGTACAGCGATTATGTTTTATGCATGAGATCTCTGCTCCTCCAAGGCACATCAAAGGTTCATCGCTGACCACTGATAAACACATTCATCCTCATTTGAAAGCTTTGTTGTAAGCTGTGTTCTTTTCTTGTCTCTCCTAATGGTCTCTCAGCAAGAGAGACCTCTCCTGGGAGACACTGCAGTCCAGAGCTGCGTTTCGGCTGAATCATCAGCTCGCTCAAGGTTTTCTTGCTGTATTAATGGGATTTCAGGACTTCTGAGAATTTTCACATTCCTTACCATGTGCTTTTCTTTTAGCCCGGGAACATGAGTGATTCGCCAGGCTCTGCGCCTCTTAATGATGAGAGTAGCGCTGGAACTCAGCCCCATTGCGGAGGTGTCCAAAGCCAGGTGGGGAGATCCAGCTCACGACTTCTCTGCAAAGCAGGGAGGTCCAGCAATGCTTGGGAGAGGAGAGGGGAAGAGCTTAAATGCAACCGTCTCCCCATTTTGTCCTGTCTTTGATTTGGGTCTTTCTGGGCACACTGGCACGGCCGCACTCCTGCTCTCATCTCCCGCAGTTCTTCTTCTCCCTGGTTTATGTGGCCACTGTGACGTGGAGGAGCATCTTTCTTGAACCGTCTGCTGATGGGTCAGTACTTGTGTTTTTCCCTGTTTAGTGGCTGATCCCTCACTTCTCTGCACTGAAATCTATTTGCCTAACACACGGTGACAGGAGCAGGGCTGAGATGTTGCGCATGATAAACCATATCGTGTCTCTTTTGATACAGGGGAACAGGGTCTACACAAAGGTAAGGGTGGAGAAAGCAAACATCGTATGATTATTGAAATTCCAAGGTGTGGAAGTACATCTTTATTTTTTTTTTACCCTGGAAAAAATGTTGGGGCATTGTGAGATCACAGAATTAATGGAGGCCATCCTTATTAAATGGGTAGTTGCTTCTCATAGTAATAAACTAATTTATGGTAGACCGCAGCAGTTCAGCATATATCAGCTTAAAGCATGTTGAGAGGCTAATCGTGCAGCTGCCGGAGAGCTGTGCAGACAGTACTGAATTAATCAGGCGCTTTGGACTATGAAACGCTGCAAAAAGGGGAAAAGACAAGTGTGTCTGCTCACTGAACCGCCTGTATCCGAAATGGTACCCAGGGACCCCTTAACGGGAGTCAGCAAAAGAAGTGACCTTCATTACCAAAGCGCTGACTGGGCGCTTTCTGGCTCTGATTCCCAGCGTCTCGGATGGAGAAATATCGGGCAAAGCCGTGTGCTCGGAATAAACAGCGATTCACGGCCTGTAAATGGACGGGTTTCAAAGGAGGATGGTGGCAGCATCCAATTTTGGGCCTGTAAATGACAGAAGGATTTGTGCTTTGTTGCTGCCTGCCTGCCGTGTTATTTAGTCTATTTATTCTCGACTCTAAAAGGGAAAAATGAGTGTAATAATTCTTCTTTTTTTCCCAGTGTCTGTCATATCTATTGGGCTTGAAAGCACTTCAGTGCAGGAATAACTTTCTTTTTGCTATAAATATACCCATACTGGGCACGTGGTGTGTGGAGACCCTGCAGAAATACTGTACTATTTGTCTCAATAGTAATAGATAGGTGTGTTTTTGCTTGCTTGACCCTTCATGTAAATTCAGTATAGGGTGACATATGTGGTCCTATATCCCTGCCAGCATTGCACAGAGCTCGTAGGGTGCAAGCAGACAAGCGGGGCTCTGGGGTGCAGCTCCCTGGGCTAGAACCCTGGCAGTTCTCTGTTCACGTAGCAAGCGCACTTATTGCTCACAGCGCAGCAGATTTACTCCAGCCAGGAGTGTCCGCACGGCGCGACACGGGAAGCTGCTTCCAGAGAATTCTGCAGAACACTGATTTTGGCATGGCTGCCGCAGCCGATTCCCCTGAGCGGGTTAGCAGGGCTGCCGTCAGGACGTGGTCATGGAGCTGCCAGCCTGGCTGGAGACAGCTGGCACAGAGAGCCTCGGCGGCTCCTGGGACACCGCAGGATGTGTTCAGATCGCTGCCTGGAACAAAGCAAATGAGTCCGCAGGTTCGTGTCGTATATTTGTTTCCCCGCTTCCCACGACATGATCTCCAGGGTGACTTTCAGCAGTGTACAGCAGATGCTTTGGGTACATCAAACAGCATCTTCTTCTAGGGGTCTGGAGCATCTTTGTGATGAGGAGAGACTGAGAGAGCTGGGGCTGTTGAGCCCAGCCACCAAGATGCTGGAGGGAGTGGAGCATCTCCCGTGTGAGGAAAGGCTGAGGGAGCTGGGGCTCTGGAGCTGGACAAGAGGAGACTGAGGGGTGACTCATTCCTGGGGATCAATATGGAAAGGGGGAGTGTCAGGAGGATGGAGCCAGGCTCTTCTCGGTGACAACCAGTGACAGGACAAGGGGTAATGGGTGCAAACTGAAACACAGGAGGTTCCACTTAAATATGAGAAGAAACTTGTTGGGTGTGAGGGTGGCAGAGCCTGGCCCAGGCTGCCCAGGGAGGTTGTGGAGTCTCCTTCTCTGCAGACATTCCAACCCGCCTGGACACCTTCCTGTGTAACCTCATCTGGGTGTTCCTGCTCCATGGGGGGATTGCACTGGATGAGCTTTCCAGGGCCCTTCAACCCCTGACATCCTGGGATTCTGTGATCCCTCTGCAGCTCCAGAAAGGCCAGGGTGTAAGTATTGATGTATCCTAATTTTTTTTGAAAGCACATAATGCGATTCATATCACTAGACTTTATTCAAGGCCCATAGTTTAACAGTAATTCCATGCTACACTCAGCAATAAAGATGCTTCTAGAGAAAAAAACGTCTTATACAGATCCCTTGGGAGGAGATGAATCGCCTACACGGACCATCTGCTCCGCAGTTGTTTCAGAGCAGCCCCATCCACCCGAGCAGGATTCTCACCCTGGGACTGCACAGCTGACACAGCAAAGAAGTTCTGGGGAAAGCGCTGGTGATGAGCAGAATCGTCCCCATAGAACAGCAAGACCAAGCCCTGCTCCTCTAAGATATATTTAGACCTCTAACTCCCATGGCAAACAGGAGTCTTAAGGGACTTGATAGAATTACAAAAGCATCAAGATCAGACAAAGATGTGTTTGCTTTCCTTTGATCTCCTGGATTTGCAGAATAAAGCTGAGGTCTTTCCAAGGCTCCTTCCATTGCTTCCCTGCAAGACGCTGCCCAAAGGCAGCAGAACCCCGGCTCCTGCTCTTGGGTGTGCTCTGCAGGACGTATTGGGACACAAACCTGGGCAAGGACTCATGTTTGCAGTGCCATCCATCTAGAAGTGGGTCAGGTTTGCCATTTAGAGACAAGCAGCACTCCTAAGAAACTGCCCGGCCATAAACCAAAGCTCTGCTGTGCTTTAAAACTGCTTTACGCAAAAGTATCGGTAAGTAATTCAAAGTTTTAGTTTTGCACATTTAATTTCCTCTACAAAAGCCAACATTTCAGCAACACCACAAAAATGAAAATCTTGAAGAAAATTAACTCCTGTGGGATGACAAGCACCTCTCGGTGTTCAGGATTCACTCATTATGTGGTGTCTTCCTTCAGTGGCTTGATCCCCGAGAGGCACATTATGGACGAACTGATGTGGGTATGATGATGTGGATGAACCCTGAACTTCTAGTTCCTGTTTTTCTAACCTACCTGCTTGTGAAGCAGTTTTCGGGTTATAATCTGTGTGGGTGCTCACAGAGCCTCTAGAACCAACAGTGCTGTTACCACCAACACTCTTATAACCTGGTACGAACACTGGGCTGCAAGTCACACGAGAAAGGGAGAGGTTTAATGATTCCTCTAGCTGACTGCCATCTTCTGTATTCCTCAATAGTTTTGTTGTGGTTGTTGCAGCCTGTACTGCTGCATCTGCTGGAAGAACAGCTGGTCAATTATTTCCTGCAGTCAGAGGCAATGTTAAGGGATTCAGAAACTGGACATAAAACAAAATCTGGACAATACAGGACTTGGCTCATTTGTGTATTGTGTACTCAGAACTAGCACCAGCTGCCAGTTGATCCTTCGAGGCATTATTTTAATAAGTAGATTAAAGGAAGGAACCCAGGTGCAGCATAGATGTGGAAAGAAGGTCTCCTCTGAGCCATCACTGTGTTTGGTGGCATCAAAGCTTCCAGCAGATGGGTCTGTACAGCACCGGTCGCGGCTTCAGCTGCCACTGATTTTTCATGTTGTTTGACTTCCAGTTTGTCACCTGCCAAAGCCCAACTAAGCTCTTCTGACAAACAGCAAGCGGGGGAGTTTGAGAAGTGTGGAAGCGGGACAGTAGCAAGGTCGGCTGTGATGGGATCAGGACCAGCCTCTTGTCATCATCTGCAGGTATCAGTGGGACAGCAAAGATCAGGTTTTGCTCCGGGCAGTGGGAGAGGGAAGGAGCTGAAGCAGAGGCAGCCCCAGCAGCCTGAGAAGCACCACTCCGGAGGGGAAAACAGCTTCAGACGGAAAATCATTACCAAAAGGGTAATTAATTGGCCACCATTAAATTTTCCACCAGCTGATTGACAGCCTGGAATAAAGGACAAAGAAATCTAATGCCACCAGTGTAACGTTACAGACGTGCACATGGTGGAATGGCTGTTTCTGAAGAACCACAATTTCATGCATTTTACACGGTCTTTGTGAGGGTAACTCTGCTCCCCGAAGCAGGGCCAGTGTTTCCTTCTCCAGCTTCTTTCAGAGGAATTCAGCACAGCATGACCATGTCCATCACACGGGAAAAGTGCATCGCTACTGCTCTGCTCCTCCTGTTTGCACAGATGCTCTTTGGGCTTCCCTGGATGTAACACGAACACTGGAGGCAATGCCTTCAGGTCCCGTTATGCACAACTCATTGAATGTGATGTTTACACACTTTATCCGATGCTTCATAAACACAAGGCACCTCCTACAAAAGAAGATAATAGGGAAAGTTGTACCAGTATCAAATTTTAGAAGCTTCATTCCTCTTGTTGGAGTTAATACAAATTTACATGGGTGTTGCTGCTGAGGGGAAGTTGTGGCTCACAAGGAGGGTGCTGGAGTTCCCTCTGTGAAAGGAAGAATTCCAGTAAAAATGACAAGTTACATTGGGTAATCAGGAGTGTTAAATTAAGAAATAGATATTGATAAGATTTCTGAGAATGAAATGGCATGGAATGGCGTGGAATGGCATAGAATAGAATAGAATGGAATGGAATGGAATAGAATAGAATACCAGGTTGGAAGAGGCCACAAGGATCATCTGGTCCAGCCTTTCTTGGAAAAAATAACTTCTGACTGATTAGAACAAATGATTTGGGAATACTTTATGAGGTAATTAGACACCTATTAGATCAGAAGGGTTCATTGCCAAAGACTGAGGATATAACTGTGTCCAGGTGCTGCGTTCCTGCATTATGGTTATTGAGCATTGCGTTCACATTTGAAAGGTGTCACTCCGGAGTGTCCCCAGCCTGTCCCCATGGCTGGCGGTGGTGGAGCAGCACCAGAAGAGCTGCTGCTGACAATCACACCTCATTGTACGGAGTGCCCAGATAATACCACCTTTTGGTCATTAAGTGAATTCCTGACATCCCTTTTGGAGCTTGATGCAACCAAGCTGAGCCCTGAACAGGTCAGAACATTCACAGCAAAGAATTACAGTCTGTGTCTTCAAACGGGAAGGAAAAATTCCCGTCTCGTACAGCTTGTGTTTCTCTGCTGTCCTGAGCACAAAGCTATTTCTAGGGGTTTGGATTGATTTTTTTTTTGTTATTTTGTAAAAACAGCTCCTTTGCCTATGCACTCTTAAAGCTGTTTAAAAATCCTCTTCTTTTACTGCTTTTCCTATGACAAAATAAAAAAAAAGCACGCCATAAAATCAATTTTCATTTAAAATTTGACCATTTTCATCCACGGGATTTTTCAAGCAGATCAATGGGTTTTAATTAGCTTGAGCTCGTCTTGTAGTTTCCATTTTGGTCATGTAGAAAGATTTTTAACTGCAACTTAGGGAGGTCCACCGAGGTGCAGCCTGAGCCTGCTCCAGAGGGCTCGGTCGGGTTTGCGTCGGGAGAGCTCCGCGGAGACCCATGATCCATAAATGAGCAGTAATGAAGGAAGAAGTAAGTTCTGTTTTGATGCTATGGAGTGCAACTCCATTAATTGATGATTTAGATGAGGGGATTGAGACCATCATCAGCAAATTTGTTGATGACAGCAAGTTGGGAGGGAGTGTGGAGCTGCTGGAAGGCAGGAGGACTCTGCAGAGGGATCTGGATAGACTGGAAAAATGGGCTGATTCCAATGGGATGAGTTCAACAAGGCCAAGTGGCGGGTCCTGCACTTTGGCCACAACAACCCCCTGCAGCGCTCCAGGCTGGGCACAGAGTGGCTGGAGAGCAGTCAGGCAGAAAGGGACCTGGGGGGACTAATGGACAGGAAGCTCAACAGGAGCCACCAGTGTGCCCAGGTGGCCAAGAAGGCCAATGGTGTCCTGTCCTGTGTCCAAACCAGCGTGGTCAGCAGGACAAGGGCAGTGATCCTTCCCCTGTGCTCTGCATTGGGGAGGCCACACCTGAGTATTGTGTTCAGTTCTGGGCCCTCAGCTCAGGAAAGAGATTGAAGTGCTGGAGCGGGTCCAGAGAAGAGCAACAAGGCTGGGGAAGGGACTTGAACACAAGCCCTATGGGGAGAGGCTGAGGGAGCTGGGGTTGTTTAGTCTGGAGAAGAGGAGGCTTAGAGCTGAGCTCAGCACTCTCTAGAACTACCTGAAGGGCAGTTCTAGCCAGGTGGGGATTGGGCTCTTCTCCCAGGCAGTCAGCAATAGGACGAGGGGCCATGGGCTTCAACTCTGCCAGGGGAAATTGAGGCTGGAGATGAGAAAGCAATTCTTTGCAGAGAGAGTGGTCAGGATTGGAATGGCTGCCCAGGGAGGTGCTGGACTCACCGGCCCTGGAGGGTTTCAAACTGAGATTGGACATGGCACTTAGTGCCATGATCTAGTCAATGGGCTGGAGTTGGACCAAGGGTTGGACTGGATGATCTCTGAGGGCTTTTCCAACCCAGGCCATTCTGCGGTTTTGTGATACAGGCAAAAAGCTTAGATGGATTTTCATCTTGTTTAAGTTTAAAGTTTTTCTGCATGTTACCTGCTAAACTCCAGCAGCCCAGGACATAATGGCCTTGGGTTGTGTACGCATGAACAAGAAATACATGATACAGGTCTAGGTGAGAATCTTTGCATCTAGCAGCCTCTCAATAATATTTTTGCACCAGAATCACAGCACATGTCACATACCATAATTTTTTCCACATGAAGAGAAAGCATGGCCACGTTTGGGCATTTGCCACATTTGGTCGATGGAAATTTACAATTCATTATTCAAGGTACTCGTTGAATTGCCTACATTTCCGTTGACTTCATTACTGGTTATTAGGATATTTGTGGGCAAACAGCAGCTACTCCATTTGCACTCAGTCAGAGTTCCTGCCCTGTCCATGCAGTGACGTTACAATCAGGTTTTTGTGACATTACCCATTTGTCACCATGGGAACAATTTTTGAGATCACAAATAAGGGCTGTGGCTGTAATGAATAAATAAGGAGGAAAGGTGCTGATTACAAAGAAGGCATTAAAAATCTTTGCAATGAGCAGTAATAACAATAGCAAAAAATGCATGACAGATAATAAATGAGAAAATTCTCAGCATTACAGTGGAAAAACTCTGCTCGGCTCCTGCCGGGTTTCTGTGCTTTGGGCCGGTGAATCTTCCCGAGGTCACCGTCTGCCTCAGAGAAAAACACCTGCTGGTCAGAGCTCCATTTTAAAGAATGTATTTTCATTACAAGAATAACACTTAACCAGTATCACTTGCCAAAATCTTGTGAAGAGAAATATAAACTTGAAAATGACCATGAAAACAAAAATTCTGCTCCACATTTGGTTTTGAAATACTTAATACTGATGGATTATTATTTTGTATTATTTGACAAAGTGACAAGAAACCAACTAGGAGCCTCAAGCTGAAATAGCTTCTTATTGTGGTAGAAGAGTTTTATTATGACCAGATTTCTACTCTGTCTGTCTGCGGGATGCAATGAAGCTGAGCTGGTGGTTGGTGGTGTAGCAAAGCTGTCCCGTCCCTGCCGGCAGTGATGCTGCTTGCTCTGGGGTGGACCAGACCTGGTTCTTCCAAAGCCTTCAGGATCCAGAGCAGCGAGTGGGTCGGGGTCCTGATGCTCATGGGGTTTGTGGTTCTTCCTTCATCCGTGTGCACACCCGGGGGAAATCCATGGGGAGACTTGTCTGTGATGTCATCCATGCCACCAATGTGTTCAGGTGTCAGCTGAAGGGCCTGGTGTCAGTCGTACCCAGGTATGGGTGCATGACACACCTCCATGGGTCAGTCATAGAATCCTAGAATCATTTTGGTTGGACGAGACCCTGAAGATCATTGAGTCCAACCACAACCAAACTCTGGCACTAACCTATGTCACTAAGAGCCTCATCTCCGCATCTTTCAAACCCCTCCAGGGATGGTGACTCCACCACTGCAAATAGAGCGGGAAGATGGAGGCTGCTTTTTCCTCCCCGCCAGTGGTCACCCCCAGCTCTGCTGAGGCCACCACGATCACTGGGCTTTAAAGATGTCCATAGCAGCCAAAAAAGACCAAAGCGCTGGCTCGTGTGACGCACAAATGCCTGCTCCCCTCCGCCGCCCCGACGCTCCCCTCCAGCACTTTCTCTTCATTTCTCATTAGGAAATAAAACAGCTAGTTCATGCCACAGGTCCTTTAACTCATTCTCATGGGCAAACATTTGCAAAAGGCTTGTGGTTTTCGACTGTCAGACAAGCCGTGGAAAGCTGGTGTTTCTGACAGTGCATTCAGTAAACGTCCTTCCTCCCATAAGGAAGGGAGAGAACAACCACATTTTCTAGCTCTATTAAGATAAAGACTTTTAATAACAGATTTTAATCAAGAAGGTAGGTGGGAGAAACCACATTAATATATTTGGCTGTCATGCTAAGCCCCAGCTAATGTCCATTGGGATGGAAGAGGCCAGGGAGGACAGGAAAACATTAATATCGACAATTAGAAGACTCAATTATGCCAAAGCATAACACAAATGAGCAAAAGCAGCTTCTGAGGCTCATACGGGATAAGCACTAACAGCACAATGGAATTATGTCTCCCCTGCGTTTCACTCAGAGTTAGCGTGAATACTAAGGGTGTCCCATGAACTCCTGCACCGAGTTCAGCGTCCTAATGCTTTAGTTCTTCATTCCAAAATCCCTCCTGTAAACTTATTCAACACAGAGCAAGTGCAGTTTGTACCATGGTGGGAGCTGAACCTTCCTGCTGCCTCTGCTGGAGATGAGGGGGCTCCAGACCAACCACCTCCAGGTTTTGGAAAGTACTAAAGCACAACTGCCCCTCAAGTCCCTGACACCATGGCCATGATCCTTGTTATTCCATAAACTGTTTAGAAGGTTTTGCAATAAACCAAATCTCCTCCTCCTGAACATTTTTCTTGGCCAGGCCCACACACTTCAGTAGCTTTTCTAACAAGGCCCGGGCCTTCTCTCCTGGATTAGGCCAAGTAGCGGAGTTTCAACCCTGTCTCTGTCTTTCATCGTAAATTCAGAGAAAATAAGCCCAATTCTGCAAACACGCCATGTGTTGATTAAATTAACAGGTATAACTGGGTGTACTTTATTGTTCAGATACACAAATTGCCAAAATCATACTTTAAATATACTCGAATCTAGAAATCACATTTGGAAAAAAATCATCTACCAGTATTGCGGAGGAGACCTACTCTTGGATTTTGTGTTTTTTGTGCTTTTCTGAGGAAGAAACGAACATGAATGACCTTCAGATCCTACAGAGAAAACCACTTTTCTCAAATGTTTAAACAACAAACGTGTGTAGAGTTATCTGTGCCAGACAGGGACAATTCTGCAATATGCAGTCAGTGATATCGAAGTAATACACTAAAATAGCTTATTTTATATGTCTTTAAAGAAGTTAGCATTGTAGTCCTCTTGTGTATCGTATCTCAACAGAGCAAAGAAATCTGACTTTATTTCCTATTATCCCTATTATTTTACAATTTGCTTCCTTCAAACCCTCAGAATTTTTGCTCCTGAGGGTTTAGAGCTCTGGAACATCTTACGTGTTTCTCACGGGTTCCTCCGAGACTTCGGTCTCTGTGAAGGTCTCATTCTAAGCTCCCGCGACAAGTGCCCTTGGATAAAGAAATTTTGCATTGTATTTTAAATGTAAAGGCAAATCAAAATGCCATCATTTCACTTTCCAGCTGCTTCACCATCCTTCAGGCAATACATTTCTCCTTCCTTATCGAGAGGTCCCATAGTCATCCAGTACATTTTCATTTTTACTAGGAAGGGACCAGCTGAAGCAATCATAGAACCATAGTATAATTGGAAGGGACCTGCAAAGGTCATCTAGTCCAATCCATTTTTCTTTGTAACTTCTTTTTGTTTGTTCGTTTGGTTTTTCATGTGTCCCTGTACTTCATGTCTGAGGGCAGAATTTGGCCCTTCCCAATTTTTTCAAATAAAACACTTTGGCCACAGGAAAACCTTTTTGATAGCTGCCCCCCTCCAGTTTGGTAACATATTTTAAGTAGTCATTTTCCCTCACAGTTCTATATTTTCAGAACTAGATTTTGCAGCTCTAGTGCACAAAGCTGGGTACAGTGTTGAACGGCGTCGTTTTAGAGTTCATCCCATCTTGCTCTACCATAGGACACCAGGAGATGTTTCTAAGCAAAACACAAGATCTAACCATGGTTTGTCCACATATTTTCACTGTCATTTGTACACTCATCACCTCGCACCTGAACTAACCATGGCCATAGGTGATTTATTTGGATGTTTTCTTCGTGGCGCCAGCTGCTTGGACAGAAGTTCTTACCGCACGTATCTGTGGTCGGATGCTCATGGTCACATCTCATCCCAAACCCTCATTAGCACTCTGGGAATAAATGTGACAGAGTCCAATTTACCCTGTGTGGGAAGAAATCGAAACTTTACACTGTTCATAAAAGTGCATCTGAATAAATTCATGTTACACACACAAAAAAGTGATTCTGATAAAAATAATACTTTTAAGGTAGAAACCTTGCTGCCAAAGATATTTAAGGCTACGAAATGATTTATTTTTATTGTTTAAGGTTGAACCAGCTGAGCATCTTTGGGTTGCATAAATTTTCCACAAATAGTAGTTTATGTAATATTCTGTAATATTCATCATATCAGAAAAGATACAATCAACCCATTTGGCCATTATTAAAATGTGAATTATGTGCAATCTCTTCTCTCTTATTATTACAGTTCTTTTGTATTTCTTAAGCCACACAAAATTTAATAAATCTTCGCAGGACTTAATAAAGAGCAGGAGATTTATATATGTACTAAGACATTCATTTAGTCCTCATAGCCGCGCTGAATTTATTTCCATCAGATTCCTCATCACCTGCTCGTTACCATATTTATTGCATTCTTTCGATTGCTTCTCAAAGCACGTACACACGAAATGTTCTCGGAAGAACGTCTGCACAGATGTGTTCGTCAGGTAAATGCAACAATGCCGTCTGATCAGTAGTGAGTAATTGAGCAGACTTTGAGTAATTGAGAGGTTGTGGGTTCAAGCCGTTGCTCTCCATCATGGGACAGCTCCTGGAAAGCTCACTTACTTGCTCTTTTTTTTTCCAGAAGAAAAGAAAATTTCGAAGAATAACCGGAAAACTGCCTGAATTTTAGCAAGAAACAAGTGTTGCCTTTGCGTATGTCCTGGTTTGTTAAAACCAGGTTTATCTTGTAGTGAATATGCCTGTCAGCTAAAGCTTCAGATCAGCTGCATTTTCCTGAAAGCCAGATCCATGTTTGGGTAGCCATAGCAATGGAATGCGAGGTCACTGATAAGGATGGATGGACATCTCGGGAGAGGGGCAACGAGAAACTGGTGACCAAAAACTGACCAACCGAGTATAACATCCCATTCACGTGATACTTCATATAAAAGTGGGAGATCTTGAGGATCTCGTCCCTTTTCCTTATGGCGACATTAGCAGAGGACCTTGCGAGTCGTCCCTGCGAACCGAGGCCAGTGACAGACTGAATCCAGCTCCGGTTGGCTGCAGAGTCCAGTCCAGGACTTCGGCTGCCGGCTCTGCTGTTGCCGGCACTTTCCAGGTTGGTTTGGTACAGTTTGTATTATTTTCTCTATTTGATCAGCAGCATTAGTAAAACATTTTGAATTTTCCCAGCTCTCTTCTCTCTGTCCTTCTTTCCCTCCAATCGCCTGGCCTGAGTGGGAAGGGGGAGAGGGGGCTAACAATACACCTGCCAGCGTTTTATTGTCACCCCGCAATCTAAACCCTCAACAACATAGCACATGCATTATTTGTGATGATTCAGGCCAAATCTGTCACCCCTTAATTCCTCATCAATCGCAATGTGTAGGTTTTTCCAGAAAGGACAAAGCTTCCATCTGAAACCCCTTACAGCAGCGTTGCCTCTTGTGTCTTCATCAAATAACACTATTTATCTTGCTTTTTCCACCTGGATACAAGGCAGGACCAAAGACCCATCTGGAAGGGAATTGGAGGTCAGTCCCTGTTTGGTGTGTCACAGCACTAGAAAACGTATTAATTGCTGGTGATCTTGCCTCTAATCAGCAACGGGAAAGAAAAGCAGGTGACCTGTGTAAAACTCTTATTGATGACATAATTTCAGATCAAAATTTCAGTTCAGTGATCCCCGCTGGCCTGTAAAAGCCCTTGAGCTCTTGACATTATTACATTATTTGAAGAGATAACTCTAAAAACAAACATCCTACCACACAAACTCATTGCCACTGGAACAGGTGATGTTTCAAAGCAGGTGAAATTTTCTTGAAACCATTAACTTGTCCACTTGTTTTATCCAGATGTGCGGCATTAAATGTTTTTGGGAAATTTGTTTTTTTCCTATTTTTTGATACCGCTTGTCCGCAAAAATGCTATTTATTCCTTTGTTAATGTGGAAAGTGATCTATTTATTTCTTTCTTTATTTTGCTGCCTGTTTTCAAAGATACAATCCCAACTCGGAAAAAGAACTGTTCAAAATATTGGCTGAAGCAGCACCAACGAAAGCATAGAGAATATGATTTGTAGTTCTAAAGAGGGACTTTTATTCAGAGAAAATACAACTCTGCTAACACCGTGGAACTGCACATGTGTCTGAGCGTTTCTAGCGCTGTTCCCATCCCTCGGAGGAAGATTGCAGCACGCCCTGCTCGCTCCAATGGAATAAATACATCTGGGAAATTGTATTAGAATAGCCCAGATGGAGACTGTCAAAACATCAATCTCTGTAAGTAACTGATACATATCTCAGGGAAAAAAGAAACAAACAGCACATGTAGGCCGCTGCTAATGAATCGCATTATTCATAATGTTGCTAATGACTCGGGCACAGATACCTTGTGTAATTAAATTATAAGGAAGCACGGTTTAAGCAGATGGAGCTTGTCGGAATGTTAATATGCTGCAAACTGCATTTCATACTAGAAACAGGACTAATGGTTTTGCTAAGATTTATATTTTAGTGCTATTTCATCCATTGCAATCCAGAATTTCAGATTTCATCTGGCCAAGTAGCTGTCTCCTGTGCATGTTACCCTGAGAATTGGTCAAATGATGTTTCCTGATTTGTTCTTGTTTTGCTTCAGCGATGTCTCCTGAATCCTTAGTTTAACCTTTATTTCTGCATTCATCGTCACACGGATAGGAGCGATGTTGGAATAAAAGGTTTATTCCAAAGAGCCGGACCGCCTTCCAAACCGCTCCTTGATGCAGATCTTCAGTCTTGTTGTGTAATTTACTCCTCCTCCTTTCTTCCCCCACTTAAAATTCACAGCGCATGAATCTAATGAAAACAAGATTTTGGGACCTTTGAAATAACTTGAGAAAGTTGTTCTTCCATGGCTCTGATTGCGGTTTGCAGACCGTGGTCCCAAGGACCATCATTGCTGGGAGTCTCAGGTGTGCTGCGCTTCTCCCTGGGAAACTGGTGGAACGACTTCTCCTCGGTGCCATCTCAAGGCATATCAAGGGGAAGAGGGTCATTAGGGGCAGTCAGCATGGCCTCAGTATTCAGTATTTTGTGCTAAAAGGCCACAAAATCCTACATGTTGAATTGCCCGGACGTTTTGTTGTATGTTTTCAAAGTGCATACAAACGGTGACAATCAGTGACAGGACAAGGGGCAAGGGGTGCAAACTGGAACACAGGAGGTTCCACTGAAAGAGGAGAAGAAACTTGTTGGGGGTGAGGGTGGCAGAGCCTGGCCCAGGCTGCCCAGGGGGTTGTGGAGTCTCCTTCTGTGCAGACATTCCAACCCGCCTGGACACCTTCCTGTGTAACCTCATCTGGGTGTTCCTGCTCCATGGGGATTGCACTGGATGAGCTTGCCAGGGTCCTCCAACCCCTCACATCCTGGGATTCTGGGATATTCCTGCCCCCAAACCTCCTTCCCTCTCCTCCCCAACACAGGTTTGCAGCTCTTCAGTGCCTTTTTCTTGTGTTTCTGAGACCGCAGCCTGCTAAGACGTGGCCAGAACACACTGATAAATCATCCCTGTTTGTGGAAGCTGTGCGTATACTGATGCACTATTTCCTTGGTTTGTGTTTTGGGGTTTTTTTATGTGTTTTTATGTGTGTGCATTGCTTTTATTTTTTTTTTTCCCACTTCCACGTTTCTTCATTAAATCATACATTTACATAAAAGTCTTGCATTCCGAGGCATAATCACCTCACTGTACAGAACAAGTCACAGCCTGCACTTAGATTATTACATAGCTATTCCATATTAAATTATAGTCACGGCTATTAAAGGTGAAAGACGGCTACTGCAGGATGGCAAGAGCCTTGCAGAGCCATTAGAAGCCCCACAAGGTCATTTGCAATTCACCATGCCTAATTAAGCTGTTCTCAGTGTTAACAGCTCAAAAAGCCATTCAAAGGCGTTTATGTATCAGCTTTGTTGAGTAGAATATGAACTGTATGAGGTAAAAGCAAATAATGTGCAAGGGAAGATTCCTCACACCTGAAACAATGAGAACACGGTCTAAAGAAAAGTTAATTATACGGATGCCTTTTTGTGCTCGTTAACAGATTTCATATGGGGAAAACACACCTCACTGTGGCAGCTTAGGGGACCCAACAAAGCCAAAATGACTTTTGCCCTGTTGCAGCTCTAGAGAACAGGGGACAGAGGAGGTTCACGTGGCTCTGGCTGTTCCTCATTACAGCCCAGCAGGCTGCCTGGAGCCACAGTCCATATTGGGGCAAACCAGCAACATTCAGGCTTTTAATGCTGGTTGTCAGAATGCACAAAGTACCGTTTCCATCACTGTGATTTTTCCCACATGCCTTCCAGGCCAGCCCGTATTTCTCCGCCATTCTCCCCACCTGGAGAACCTCAGTAAATTCATCAGTGAACTGCAATTAAAATGAACTGAGCAGTTCCAATCTCAACCAAGACGTTTAGACCATCTCAGTAAATGGTATTGGGACATTCAGCATGAAAATGCCGGAGATCCCCAAGTTTGCTTTGGTTTATGCAAATGCAGGAAATTAAATGTCTCTCTGCCTGGAAAAATAAAATAAAATATAAAATAAAATAAAATAAAATATAAAAATAAAATAAAATATCAGTTTTGCCACACTATTTCCCCTCTTAATACAAGTCACTGTGACACAGGGAAGGGAGGACGTGGTGGTGAAGCCCAAATACAATTGCTCATTGAAGTCAGTGCCTTTTGTAACTTATATAATTGTTTGATTTGAGCTGTCCATTTGAGAAGAACATAATAAACGGATAAAAAATAGTGACTTAAAATAATCTAATCAGTTATTATTAACCAAGTTCTGCCTGTTTGCAGCTTTACCTCTGGTGTCTAGAACACTTGACAGTTCAAAAGATGTTCCAAAAAATGAAGCACTCTGTTCTCCTTCCTACGCAATGATTTATGGTACTTCACAACCGGCAGTAGATGTCGGGAGGTTGTATCTGCAGCTGTTCGCTGCAGCCCGGTCTGACACGCTGCGTTTGTGCCTCCGGCGTGTTTGCGCTGCCTGCCCATCCTGCTTGCGAATTCTGGCGAAGCTCCGAGTTGTGAATTCTTGCTGGTCTGCTGCTTTTCCTCCACCCTCCTCCGCGAGCCCGTGACAGGGAAACACGCCTCGCTCCCTTTGATATGGCATTTCTGTGCATTTAACGTTGCGTTTCAACGCTGGTGCTCCATCAGCAGCCGAGGCAAGGCGCGGATCCAGCGCTGCCGAATGGATGGCTCAGCTGCCTCTTTAGCTCTGGAAATGCTAAAATAGCTGCAGCACTTGGAAGATGCCAAACCCAGGGATGCACTGTCTGCTTTTCAATTATTCAGGGTATTGCTCACAACAACCTGAAAGGGCTTCGTGGATGTGTCCTGCAGTATTGCCAGGCTGCATGTGCTAGGGTAGAAATCCCGTCTTTGAGAATATCCCCTGAAAACAGCACTATATACGAGGACGTATGGATCGTACATCACTTGGCTGGCATGGAGGGTGCTCTGAGGACAGGTGAGCTGAAAGCAAACTGGTTGATCTTAACATGCCAGTTTGCTATTTCTGTGGGTTGTCATTCTTGACAGCGTAAAATGTGTTTTGCTGCTCATCTGGTTTCACAACCTCTTGGAGCTTCTGGAGGAGAGAAAAAATAATAAAATTTTAAAAATTTTTAAAAAAGGAAGTTTTTTGCCCATTCCTGTGATCTCGGCCATGCAGAATGAATGAGCTTTGCCATGGGCGATGAGAGGAAAACAACGCACGTCCTTCACCCGCTCCCAGCCCGCGGCTTCACGAGGCGCTTCATGGCTTGGAGTGTGTCCGCACACCATTTGCACTGAAAATGACTAAGCAGACTCTATATAAGCGGTAAAGTCAGGGTGGCTGCCCTGCGTTCGTGGCTGGTGTCAGTACTGCCTTCCACAGAGAAGATTTCTCATAGCACCGTTAGGAAAAGGCTGGAATTGCTGACCGCCAGCTGTCCCAAATCAGTCCCTACAGGACGCTCTTGGGTCCCCATCCCACCCCACGCCAGCCCAGCACACAGCACTGTGTGTAACGAGCTCAGAGCTCATTAAGAATTAGGACATCAAATTTGCAGAAAGCGAGCAGTACTTGTTTACACTTTCTTCGCCAAAGCTCCGAGTCATTGTGATTCTGGGAAGGGAAACGGGCCACGTTTACTGACAAGAAGGGTTTGCCTCTCACCGAGCTGTTGGGAGTGGGATGAGTAACATGGAGATCCCTGTGGCCTCTGTCCTGATGGGACACTGCACCGTGTCAACTACAGCCCTGAACCAGCACAGCGATTCTGAAACCTGTGATGTTATGCAGGGACGCATTTATATTGCAACACAGTTAATTGAGTGGGAAGGGGAGAGGGAGAGCAATGAAGAGATGTTAGTTCCTTTTAATTCCAGTCCACTGCCAGAACATGCTCAAATAGTAAAGCTATGATGTCCATATTGTCAGGATGTGGGGCAGGGTAAGCAGCAGGAGCTCCTCTGGACCCCAAGCCAAGGGTATCTCCCAAGGGATGGGCTCACTTTTCTAAGGGCAGGCTGGGAGGGTTTACATTCATGTGCAAAAACAGTTAAAAAATCAATTTGTAAAGCTGTCAGCTACACCAAAAACCTCCCGATGTTCATCCTGCACCTGAGCTGAGCCAGCAAATCAAGGACCCAGCTCCCGGCTCCTCTGAGGTTCCTCGTGCTCAACAACAAACAGCTGAAGCCAATGAAGCTACATGGGTTTATATGCATGGAGGCTCTGGGTTGCTACTGATAGATGAGTCCAGGCAGCTGTGGCCGTGCAGGTTCTTTAAGCTTTGAATCCAGCCTTACTACTCTCTAAATCAAACACTAGATGGGCTTGCTTTCAACCAAGTGCTTGAAGTACAACTCAATCTCTTGTCCCCACCCTCTGGCTACTTACGTTTCAGCTGAAGTGACTTTATGCAAGGGATTAGCTGGGATTTGATGAGGGAGGTGGACACCAGCCAGGGCAGGAGGCCAGTGCTCACCCGCTGTGGGTCTTCAATGAGCTTTGGTGTTTGGGCCGTGCTGTGGCTCTGCAAGGATCTCTGAGCCCGTGGGGTAAGACGCAGCATCGCTTTCCTGCCCGTTGTCCCGGGGGGCTGCAGGGAGCCCCCCCCACCCTCCGCGCTGCCAACTGCTGGGCTGGCTCCCGTGTGCTGCGTCTGCCGTGAAACGTGAACGTTCGCGTGAAGAGGAAATGCGCTCCTATACATCTGGTGAGGAAAGGGAGTGGAGTTTACGTTGCGCGTGCTTTGATTGTAGAAGCAGCAATTCAGCCAAGAGCTTTTCTTCGAAAAATAAAGTACTCCAAAGAAAATTTAAAAAATGCAGAAAACAAGAAGCTCACAAAGGCACAACCGGTGCTTTTTCAGCTCGGGGGGTCGATCAGCCCCAGCTCCCACACTTTACCAGCAAAACACGCTGCTCTCCTAAATGCCAGGTTGCTGCATTTTTCAGGTTGTTCACAGGAAGAGGAAGCTGCCTTAATTTCTGCACTGTTATATTTCACTCATTATATTTATTGTTTCTTACTGCGCTCCTTTATTACAAATGCGCATTGTGCCTTGAAGCTGATTTTTCTCAGCAACTGGTTATTCCTGGAGCTGCTTTGCTTCCTTTAGTTACAGCCCATCTGAATCGCTTCTCTTTTGTTATTGACTTCATTTTAGCTACAATTCCTTCCAGCAGGCCAGCGCTCTGAGTGCGGCGCCGTCCCCTCCACGGGACCCTGTGGGTTGGGAGAACAGCTCTTCAGGATCTGACACACCATCCAGCACTGAGCTGAAAAGGTGCATTTATGTCTTTGCAGAATCCTCATTTTCTGCCTGTATTCTTTGAATGAGGTATCTTGGGGAGAAAAGTGCTCCTTTGAGATGGCCGGTCAAGAATTATAGCTTCTTACCTTACCTGAGTGCTCCTTTTGTGCTTCTCTATGTTTATTTCTTCCCTTGGAGGATGGATAGAGCAGATACTCATCAAGTGAAACACTTGTCATAGGAAACTGTAATGTTAGCCAGAGTGCCTGGACTGCTCTGCGTTCATCCCACGGGTACCATCCCTTGCAAGTGCCACACCTCCCCGGGCTGGCAGCGGAACAACCGGCACTTCACAAGTAGCTTTCTGGTGACATTTAGGCCTTCCTGTCCAAAGCCATGATTCTGAAGATGGTTCAGCTGTTACTAAAGGGCGGAAGTGTCTAAAATCCATCAACCTTTTTGTTTTTAAGGCAGGAGTAAGTGTCTCTGTGTAAATCAAAACAAACTCTGGGGGAAAAGAGTTTGGTTCCATCCTTACACATAAATCCTGTGTTCAGTTCTGGGCCCCTCACGACAAGAACACCCTTGAGGGCTGGAGCGAGTGGAGAGAAGGGAACGGAGCTGGTGAGGGGCTGGAGCACAAGTGTGATGGAGACTGAGGGACCTGGGGGTTCAGCTGGAGAACAGGAGCTGAGCGGAGACCTTCTGATCTCTGAACTGCCTGAAAGGAGCTTGGAGCCAGGGGGGTCGGGCTCTGCTCCCCAGGAACAAGCGCCAGGAGCAGAGGAAACGGCCTCAAGTTGCGCCAGGGGAGGCTGAGGTTGGATGTGGGAACAATTTCTTCCCCAAAGGGCTGTGGGGCATTGGAACAGGCTGCCCAGGGCAGTGCTGGAGTCACCAGCCCTGGAGGGTTGGACAGACGGACATGAGGTTCTCAGGACATGGGGCAGAGCTGGGCTGGGTTATGGTTGGACTCCCTGATCTTGAGGGTCTCTTCCAACCAAAATGACTCTATGATCTCTCAAATCTTTCATATCAAACCAGTGAAATACTTTGCAGGTTTGTGTTTTTTTTTCCTTTTTTGCTCTGCTGTCTGTCACCTGCAGAAAATGAGATTTGGTTTGGGTGCCTCATCTGTCCTGCAACCTGTCCTGGTGCGGATTGTGAAGAATGTCCCACAAGCCAGTATGGGCATCCACCAAAAAGCTGCACCAAAAACCAGAATTAAAATTAATCTGTAAAAATGGTGGGCTTTTTACTTTCTTGGAGTTGGTTTTAAACATCAGCATTGACTTTCAAAATTATGGTAGAATTAAAAAGTTTGAAAAATTTGTTCCAATGAGTGCCCAGAGAAGTGAATCACCGTGTGTCCTTAGGAACAAAAGCAATGGAGCGCAGGGAGCACGGGACCATTCGATGGCTGAAGTTCATTTTATTATTAAATATTATTATTAAATCCTGTGATAAATGAAAGTAGACCCATATTAATAAGATAAAAAACTGGTTATTTCACAAAGAATCTTGCAAGGTCCTGATCCTGCCCATGTGGCTTAGGCTGGACTAAGCGCTCTACTCAGCTCCCAGCACCAGGCTTGGTGCTGCTGCTAAACCGTGGCACCTAAACCATGAAACTCATCATTATAATAACTTGGAAAGTAGAGTCTAATGAGTTGTTTTGTTTTTTTTTTAATTAGCTGAATTTCTATCCTACACAATCCAACAAGAAAATAGTTGCAGGAAGATACAAAATGTTAATAAAGGAGCATTTAATCTGACTTCTGTGTGACTCCATTTTAGACTTGATTGATCTAAGCATGAACGTGACTTAGTATGTTGAAACCAGGCTCACCAGCTGTAATGAGAAGGACGCTGGTGTTGGTCTGTGATGGCTTTGTATGTTTTAATTTCAAATTAAAACTGTGCCCGTTCTCCCAAAGTCCGTGTCACCTTGTGAACCTCCTACCTGTGGGAATCGCTAACAGATAGCAACAGGCTTGGGCTTGTTCACATCCCCCCACTGTTTTAAGAGGAAAACACAGAGGAAAGCAATCTAGAGTGACAGAACACTTTTTAATTCAAAAAAAGATTGTTTTATGGAAGCCTAGAGCGTCAGCTGAGTTGTGAACCCGAGAGGAAACATTATGTTTTAGACTCACTAACATCTCCCGTACGGCACAGCGCTGTTAAACACCTCGGATCCACCAGGAAGCAAACATCTCCAATCAATTAAAGCAAGCTAATTCAAGTCAGCAGCATATGTCAGGCCTTTTTAATAAATGTTTCCATGATCTAGACCTTTTTATATACTGCATCTAAATTGTGTGCGTCGCTTCACGGCACATTGACAACTCCGCTGCACGAGCAGCGTTTTTCTGCAGTCGGTTCTGTGTATATATATATATATATTTATTTGTTTGTTTATCTATTAATTAATTAATTGGGTATTTTCCCCCTACTGCAACAAAGCGAATCGTGTGGGCAGGACCGGGAAGCCTCCCACCAAAATTGTTGCCAAGTTTGTACTTGTAGCTTTCTTAAGTCAGGCTTTGAGCCTGAAAGCATTTGTGTAATATATAAGGTTAATTGTAAACCCTCCATGGACGTGACGCGACCTGCTGTTGTATTCAGTCACGCTCCGGCGCAGGAGAGCTTCTCATCTTGGGTATTTTAGGAGGGGATAAGAAATGTTTCCAACCTCACTTATGGATGGGGCGAAACTGAGAAAGCGCATTTACATCAGTTGTTTCCAGTGAGAATTTGTCCTCCTGTTGGTGAATAGAAATTAAAGTAATTCATGATGTATGCTGATTTTAATTATTCTTTCTGTTTGAAGACAAACACGGAGGAATGAAGTGGTGTTGACCGTGTAGCTTCTGTTTCAATCCGCTTGTTCCAATGTGTATTTAAACAGGGGAAAAAAAATTGAAATACAGTTTACAGTTTACTCCAAAGACACTTGTGACGGTTTCTCTTCAATACCTTTGTCTGTGTTCTGTTCAAAACCAAGAGTTTTTAAATTCCAGATGTTCTTTAGAAGCCAGTGCTGCCTGGTGCCAGTCTGGCTGCTTTTCCAGGGCAGTGAGTGCATCCCTTTTGAAATCAATGCTGCAAAACATAAGAAATATGAATATTTTCAGCCTTTGTGCAATATTATGTCCTCAGGCTGGACACTGACACTCACCAGCCTTGGACATCGTAGGGCTACCAGGACCTGAGCACAGTTAATCCCTGAGCTGGAGTAACCTAAAAAGTCCTATTGGCACCGAAGCTACTTTGACTGGGAAGGATCAATAGCACTTATTTGCAAGTGTTTAGAGTACATTATTTGCATTTGTGGAGGTAATGAAAAGGCTATTGAATTTTAATAAGCATTATCTGGCTCCTCTGGAGAACTCGGATTCGACCCACAGATACTTTCAGGATGTTTCAAGACAACATTGTGGGCAAAATTCAGAGTAATTTCTGATGTTCTGCCATTACAAAAAAAATACCTCCAAAGCCTGGATTTCCATAAACCACCCTCTTCCACAAGCTATTACAGAAACATAATAATGGGTCTATTGTACTATAAATTGTTTTGTCATTTTAAATTTCTAGTAACTGCTGAGAAGAAAAATTAAATAAATAAAATGACCTATTTTCCTCTATGAAACCAAACTTCGCTGTGAAAATGATTTTTTCTCCTGCACGTAATAACATTTAGATAAATAGATCCGCTTTTTCTCTACTACATGCTTCAGAATAAGTGATTGTACTAAATGTCCATGTAAATGTTTTAGATGGAAAAATACACAACGGGAAGTAATAAATACTTTAAGTCGGAATGGCCACATAGTGCAGGATTGTTGTTCATCTGATGAGAATGGGTGTGCTGTGAACAGGCTTTGCAGGTGAGAAAGGTAGATAATAATACGTGAATATTTTAAAATAGATCTTGCAAAACAGCAGCAAGGTCGTGTTCACAGAAAAAATGCAATGTCTCAATTGCAGTGAGTTGTATTGATGTGTAGACAGAGCTGAGACATTCACATTCTTTAACTAGTTGCCCTCTTTCAATCAATTTGTGTTGTTAACTGTTCTCAACTCTGCATTCCAAAAGGTTTTTAATTTTTATTTTAAATGCGTGTTTCCAGACTAGTAACAAGCACCACAACTCCTTTTGTATTGATCATAATCACGTCAGTATTGAGAATGAAGCAAAGATTTGGACTCATCAAGAATCCTCCTCAACTTCTGGTAGGAAAGACGTGACCCAAGTGAATGTTCGAACTGTCAGCCCCCTGTGCCTGGCGTGGAAGGTCTCCAAGAGGGAAAAACATCAGCAAAGCCGAGGTGGTCCTCACCCAGTTCTTAGTTTAGAAGAGCAAACCCTTTCAATCTGCTCTGGTTGGTTCTCTAGAAGCTGGTAGGAATAACTAGTGTTCTGCATGTGTGTGTGGTTCTTCACAATTAGCAAATATGTTCCTATTTAGGACATTAAATGAGAAATAGTGGTGAAGTCTCCCTCTAAATAACTTGGCCATGTAATGAACAGATGCTCTGAGCAATAATTTAATCTGAGGACCAGAACCATGAGAAAATGTAATAAAAACCGTGAAGATAGATGGACAATTACTGCGACAGGTGATGGCCAAACATAGCTCACGCCAGCAAAATGCAATTGCTTTTCCTGTAACAGCTAATTCTATAGGCAACAATAACATGGTAGGAGCTGTATGTTGGGATTTTGATGTATCTTCTACTGTAGTGACACATCACTGGTCACAACAAGGGATCACAACATGTTACAGATGCTCTTCCCCCACCCCAAAAAGCACCAGAACCTTCCCGACCAATAGATCGCTATGGTCATGCACACACCTGTTGGTTGACAGACAGGGCCCTTGACCAATGCGATGCCTCAGTTGAGAGACCTTTCTAGACCACACCCATAAGTGACCACAGCTCAGGTTCATCTAGGGGTAAGTGGAGCTCGTTAGAGCTCCTGTTTCACTCTTTTGAGTTGGTTTTCCTGGGGCAGCAGGTCTGCAGTGGAAGACTCTTCTCCTTAGACTGGCCATCTAAGGAAAGTTCCTTAGGGACTGAGACCCCTCACCAAACTGGTAAGTGATCTGATCCACCCTTGACACTCCTCGCTTTGTAAGAGTGGGAACAAGCACGTTTTCAATCATTACTCTAGAGTTTTGGGATCCCTTGAGTTTCAATCAGCGGCGTAGTAACTGAGCTGACCGGTGTCCAAACCTGTGCTTTATGATGTTGTCAGAATGCTGAATAATTTTGGATATTTCAGCTGTTTCTTGTTGGTTTTCTGCTAAGCAGTTCTGGTTAGAATAAAGTCTGTTTGGAGCTTAGCGTCTGTCCACATTGACTTTTGGGGTGCCTGCATGACACAGTGTAGATTCAATTAGAAGTGGCTAGTATGAAATATGCAATTACATGTATGGCTACAGGAAAGGATCTGTGGGAAAGATCTCAAACCAGGGTACCTCTGTGGCCACAGTTTGTGTGGTCCTTGCAGAAACCAGACTGGGTAGGGATGTTTCGAGGCTTGGTCTGGGTTGATCTCAAACTGGGTACCTGATGAACCAGCTGGGCCCTAAGGGAAAACTCAATATCCAAGTGCTTATTTTTCCCTGTAAACCTCCACAAAGGGTGTCTGAATGCACCACGGTCCCGTACCACACGCGATTTGGTCCGGCAGATGGTTTGTGACGTTTACAGGGTGGAGTTAAGAACCGCAGTGCAGAAGTTGGCATGTCTGGAATTATATAAGACAAAAAACCAACACCAATAAGTCTTTGTGTTGCCCAACTTCCAAAGGTTACATAAGCTCTTGGTATTCTCTGTCGTTACCTTGAATGTGTCTTACGCATCATCTGCATCACCTGCACACGGATAACACCATTCAGCACCACATTGAACTCTGAGAACTTTGGTGCGTGACTGGAAATAGGGTGTCTGCCAATAGAATGACGTAAACAGCGCTGGCTCTACACGTTGGAAGGTGGTTGTGGGTCATCTCTGCTCCCTGCTAAGAAGGGCTGGTGCTGTTGTTTTAAATTCCTCCATTGCAATTCAGTCCCAGCTCCCGTCCCCTTGTTGCGAGCAGCCCATTCATCAGCTCGCTCATGCTGCTTCAATTAAATCCTATTGCGCTCCCAGGCAATGGAGCATCCGCTCCGGAGAGGAGTTTCAATTTGGTAAACAGGCCTGTAAATATGCTGCTGGGGATAAATTTGCCATCAGCATGAGAAAAGTGAAGTAAAATGTGTGATTACAGCTGGTTTTTATGTGCTAGGAAGCTGCTGAGACGTTACTGGGAGCGGGAACAATGTTTGTGCACCCTGTGCTTATCTGGAAGTTTTGTACCTATTTTATATGAGCTATTTTCAGGCAAATGTTCTGTGTCTGACTGATACTTCTCACTTGGAAAGCTACTTTTAAAATAATCTTGACCTAGATTTCTGTAATGAAAAGCAGCCAACAGCGCCAGAAAATGTTCTGCTCTTAGAGCTGTTTCATCTCCATTCCTTAAACACAGCTCATTTGAAATATATGAATTTAATCCATGCGAATGACTGATGGACAAGCACTGAGATTTTCAGCTGGTGGATTTTGGGCTGAAATGTGGTTTTTCTGGTGGAAAAAAGGGCTCTTCTTTGGCAGAGCTGATTTCTGGTTGCATCCTTGCTTGGTTTTGGAGCCGTGCTGAAGGCCGTAGCGACGCAAAGATGGTTTTTGGTGGCTCAGCATCATCCGGGAGACCAGGACAACGTTCTTCTTGCTCCCTATAAAGCTGATCTTGGAGCCTCAGCAGTGGAACAGGATAATCCCTTTATTCCAGCTCACTGGCTGGGGATCAGCACTTTGCTGCCTCATTTGGGCACCTCAGGGACTGAGTGGGTGCAGTTTGGTACCTTACGACAAAATATTAGTGACTATCTGAACCCCTTTCCTGTCTCCTCGGAGAGATCTGGATGCTGCACAAATTACATACATCAAATCAATATTCTGCTGCATCCTCAAAATAGTTTTTTTCTTGATAGCAACATGTCCAAGAATGAGGAAAGAGCACTTAGGAGCAAAACTCTTAATTTTTAACCAGTGAATCTTGCTGTGAGTCCAGATAAGCACAGAAAACTACCGGAGTTCTGACACATTCAATGGCAAACAGAGCAGAAAACCCACAAATACAAAGAAAAGCATCTTGCTCCTAAGCCAAAGTCGTCTGGTGAGTCTCCTTCAAAATGCTGAGTTCAGCTGAACTCCTGAAACCAAGCTAATGTGCAATAAATAATTAAATTACATCTTTATTGTCGAAGTGAGTTACCCGAAATAGAAATGTTTTCAGAAAGGATCAGCCGTGTTCACAGGAGGCAGCTGCTTCGGAGTGCATTAAAAACGCTCATTTGGAAATAGCTTAAACTGCTTATTGCTGGCGGTGAGCAGAACACCTAGGGGGTGGTGATCCCTCAAATGCAGCGTCTGGGGGGTCGGAGGGGTTGAAACCCACCGAGAGGTGACGAGGGGACCTGACATGTGCCCAAGAGCACGTGCCAACCCTTGGCGTGCGCAGAGCTTGCGGGACTGACCGTGTGTTCATTCAACCTACTGAATATTGGTCTGTTTTTCTCATCCCTTGGGATGCATTTCTCCAGAAAAAGAAGGAAAAAAATAATTCCAATATGTGAATTATTTTCTGGTACCATCTGTGCTCATCTTGAAATAGGCTCTGGTCCTGTATATATGAATATCACAGAAAGGGGAATTGAATTATTCTCTTTGCTGGTGTGCTGTTAGTGGATTAGCCTGAAATCCACTGCTACATGTTGGTTATATTTGAACATGAGTTTTCTTGTCTGTGTGTTATCCTCACAACACCTGGAGGGCACGGACAGTATGTCCATGAAGAAATAAAACAAGTGCATTAAATACTGGGGGTTTTATAGTGATGAGGTTCTCAGGACATGGGGCAGTGCTGGGGGGGGTTATGGTTGGACTCCCTGATCTTGAGGTTCTTTTCCAACCAAAATGACTCTATGATCTCTCAAATCTTTCATATCAAACCAGTGAAATGCTTTGCAGGTTTGTGGTTTTTTTCCTTTTTTGCTCTGCTGTCTGTCACCTGCAGAAAATGAGATTTGGTTTGGGCGCCTCATCTGTCCTGCAACCTGTCCTGGTGCAGATGGTGAAGAATGTCCCACAAGCCAGTATGGGCATCCACCAAAAAGCTGCACCAAAAACCAGAATTAAAATTAATCTGTAAAAATGGTGGGCTTTTTACTTTCTTGGAGTTGGTTTTAAACGTCAGCATTGACTTTCAAAATTATGGTAGAATTAAAAAGTTTGTAAAAGTTGTTCCAATGAGTGCCCAGAGACGTGAATCACCATGTGTCCTTAGGAACAAAAGCAATGAAGCGCAGGGAGCACGGGACCATTCGATGGCTAAAGTTCATTTTATTGTTAAATATTATTATTAAATCCTGTGATAAATGAAAGTAGACCCATGTTAATAAGATAAAAGGAATAAAAAAAAAAAACAACCACACTGAAATTTGTCATCAGGTTTTATGTTAAAATCTTTCTGTGTGCACATATACAGATGCCTTGAAAGACCTAAAGACCTGTCCTCGTGTATGCTCTTAGATTTTATAGGAGATGGCATTATCTGATAGAAAACACTCTCAGCTAAGAGGAACTAAACGCTTACGTTGTTTTTAATATAAATCTTTTAAAGTTATAAGGCTGCATTTCACAGTTTAGTGCTTGCTTGTACAGAGCCCAACACAACTGCGTTTCATCTCCGCAGTGATTTGCAAGTGCTGCTGTAATAAAGAGAATAAAAATGCTGCCTTTTATAATAGGCCTAGAAAACTATACTTCTGATCCTTTTTTCACTTTGCGTGCGTACTCCAAATGATACTAAATTACTAGCATTTTAAATTATTAAAACAACAATTCCATAAATTATTATACTGAGTATCAGTTTTTCTCAACGTGTGTATTGAGCAGGCTGTTGGAAATGCTGTAAATTGAAAGAATTGGTCTACTCCAATTCTGGAAACTAAATCAATGGTCATCTTTGCCAAAAATACTTCTCTTTTCCTTCTTTTCCATGCATGTCACAGTAGAACAAGTAGAACAAAAGCGCTTTTCCGGTATTCACATTTTCTTGTGGCAAGTATTTGCTGTAAAAATGCACCAGAAACTTGTAAAGAAACAATGAGGAGAGAAACTAATTCTTTGATGTGTTTTCCCCCAGATTTTAGCAGCAGGCTGTGCTTCGCTTAGTTCCTACATTACTCAGCCCCATTTCTCAGGTGTGGTGATATTGCAGACTATTAAACTGTGTTATTTACTTTCTGCCATTTGTGGACCCGAGTTTACAGTCATAATTCACTGGTGTTTCCTTTCACACCCCAGCGGTATTGATGAGACAAACAGTTCAGCGTTCCAGCTGCGAGGCACAATGCCCGCAACTATTTACCTGCCAGGAATGAACCCAACGCTGCTCCTCTGTCCAGGATTTACAGTTAATTTCCTTGCTGCTAAAAGCCGGAATCAATAACCTTTATGCTATTTTTATCACCCGGGTCTGGCACTGATGGGCAGATGAATTCACTCCACAATCATCAGAAGTTTTTGCCTTTTTTCATCCTTTATTTTATGGGAAACTGTCTCCAAAGGAGCAGGAAGGCTGGGCTGGAGACGCGGCTTAACTAAACCGCCTCGGTGCTCCGGGTTTGAGGAGCAGGAAGGCTGGGCTGGAGACGCGGCTTAACTAAACCGCCTCGGTGCTCCGGGTTTGCTGGGGGGGGTCACAAAGAGAACAGTCACAATTTCACCCTCTCCTATTGCAATGGAAATTTGGAGATACGGAAAAAGACGTATTGCTGCTTTGTGAAGTGTGTCCACTTTATCCTTTCAGCATTAGGAGCAGAAGGTACCAAACTTGGCCCAGGAGACAATCTACCGTGTTTTTTTACCTGATCTGTACTGGTTGCATCTATTTTTCTGTAGCTACATCTAACAAGACTCTGACAATGCATTATGGAATAGTCATTATGTCACAGCTCTGCAAATCTCAGTATACATTAAACTGCATATAATGTAGAAAATATGTCTGTCTATAGAGATATGAAATTTATTTGGGATGTGTGTGTAAATATATACATATACATATATATATATATATATATATGTACACACACACACACATATATATATATATATATATATATATATATATATATATATATATATATATATATATATATATATATATATATATATATATACCTCTGTAATATGGGAGAAGTGGCCCTGACATTCTGGAACATGAAGTGAGAATTGTAGTTAAACCAGACTTGGGTGCTTCATAGCTAACTGAAGTGGTGCTGTATTTATGGGGTTTTTTCCTGTGTCACCAAACAAAATCCATTTACAGGTGAACCTTTGGTAAGGTGGGTATGTTTTGCCACCATTTTTTCACTTACTTGGCATCGTTTCCTCTGGACCACATTCCTTCATTTGACTTGCACCAGTATCATAAAAGTCGGGATCAAAATGTTCACTGAATCACAATATAAAGTGTTCCTAACTTGTCCCCACCTGTAGAACCCATTGCAATATTTTACAAGGAAATTAGCCCAGCATGATGTGATCTGACAAATCCATATTGAGTCTTCCTTCCTTCCTAACTCTATAATGTGTTCATTCCAGTATCTTTGTGGGATTTGAAGTTGGAGGAGGTTGAACTATAAAAACAAGACAAATCTTGACCCTCATTATCAGATGATAAATTTTACATTCTAGTTTGCTCTTATTTATCTTATTTATAACCTATCTTTCTAGTCTATCCTAATTTTTTCATTTCCGAATATTTAGAGTTTCATTCAATTTTAGCATACAGTTTAGAATGGAGAAAATAGATCCTTAGTTGGTAAAGAAATGCTTGACATGTAGTGTGAAAGAGTGTAAAATGTGTGCGTTGCTGCCTTTCAGCCCAAACAGAGAAATATTATTGAACTCGTTGGTTTGGTGGTTGGTTGTTGGGGGTTTGGTGGTTGTTGGTTTGCTTGGTTTAGTTTGGGTTGTTGTTTGGTTTGGGGGTTATTTTGTGGTGTTTTCTTTCTTTTTCAAACATGAGATGACTAAATTATCCCTTGAAGTAGCAAGAGAAAATGTGTGGTTTTTATTTTTATTTGAAGGCAAAGGAGCTGTTTGAATCAGTGACTGAAACTGGAGACTCAGAACTATATTTATACATAATCAACTAAATCAGTCAACGAGGTTGATTTCTGATTGTGTAAGGTATTTAAAACACAGAGCAAGAATATTGCAACCATTTGCTTCTCAGGCTGAATTACATTGATATTTTCATTGAAATATATACACTGCCTGTGTTTGACTGACACTAAGATCTCTTGCTCTTATTTTTATGATTTTAGTATTATTGCCATTATTGCCATCTCCTAAATGGCTTTAGCATCTATTTTAAGCACAACTTACTGCTCTTTAGTTTTATTAGGAGTGATTTGAAGGCAGCAATATTGCAAACTGTGTAATACTGCGGGACGACTTGGTCCTTTATTGGCAGGGCACTCTGGTCATTGATGTGCTGGACGGAGAAATGTGGAATAGCAAGAATTATGTGTTTGCATCAGTTATTTGTTCAAAGGCTGATGTGGGTGGGGTGGGGGAATAAGGAAAGGCTACAAATTCAGAGTATTAAACCAAACACAGGAGCTGAGCCTTAGGAAACCTAAAAAGATTGAGGTAAGTCACAAGTATATAGAGGAAAAACCACATCTATTCCAGTTGGGCTTCTTGGTTATTCTTTTAAGCATCATCTGGCTGAGTTAGCTGGATGATTTTATTTCCTTCCTTTTGATATAAAAAATAAAGTAAAAAAGTGAGATACGGTTCTATTTATGAGCTATGCAATTCCTGCTGGTCTATGTGCATGTATGTGTCTCCAGCCTCAGTCACATCTAGTCTGTCATATATATATAAAAGCAGGAGCTGGTCATTAAAACAGTTCTGCTGAGTCCCACTGAAAGTTGTCTCATAATCAGCTTTCAGTGATTTCACTGGGGAATTAGAAGCTGGCAAGAAAAGATGCTGAACAACCTCAAGCGCACAATCGTTAGTTCCAATAAGGCCTTTGAAGGTGTTAAACTTTGGCTGACGGATCTCTGTATTGGGCATTTCTGCACTGATTTGCTAGGTGGAGATGAAAAGCTCTGGATGCTCTCTCTGTCTCTTTGTGCCAGTAACAGCTCAACTCCTGATGCCAACACCTATGGCAGATATACCTATATTGGGAGGCATTTAAGACCTCCCTTAGATTTTTGCACTATTCTTTAAATCCCACCTCTGTAAGTAAGTTTTGCATGAATGTGTAAATAAACCGATTTTTGTTGTTATGCTGAGTGATGAACCATAGCATTTCTGTCATTTCAGGGATGCAGGCTGCTCTCCATCGTGCAGGGGAAACCCAAATTTGAAGTGGTTCTGGGTATGCAGAAAGCTAACATAGGTGGTTGGGGTCTAGACATGCCCATACGAGCAGGATCTGTGTCTGTTGAATAATTCCCACCTCTCCATTAGCCTGTAAGTATCATCAAGGCTCTTTGGACATCTGCGGAAGGTCAATAATCTGTCAATAGTCATTCAGGGCAAACATTGCTGTCCAGTATGGGCTGGTGAATGGCTAAACCCTGCCTCTGACATTTCATCATGGTCATCACCCAAAAGTAGGGTTGGTACAGTCATTTCCCAGTATTCTACATTGTGTGCTTCTTCTGTTTTTATTTTTTATTTTGTTTTTCAGCAAAACAGACAAATCTCCTTATCTGAAGACTTTCCAAAGGAAGAAATGGATGTGGCAATTCAGCTTCCCAAGCTGTGAGGGTCCACTACAGTCAAACTGTCCCTCTTCCAGTTCACGTGGGCATTGTATAGTCTTTCAATATTAATAATGGTATGGAATTAATTATTCTAACAACCAAGCTACTGTAAACACATTGTGATATGCAGTTCTCACATTCTTTTGTAATGGAGTTAATGATATTTTGCTTTGAGGTCTTACGTAGCAAAAAATTAATGATCCTCAAGCAAGAAATTCCGCAGGTGTCCTGGAGAAGACTTGGCTCTTCAAGCAAGACTTACCCTGTGGTCCAGCAACTCCGGTTTACCTGAAGAAAGAAGATACATTAACTGCTGCACATCCACACATTGTTCTTCTGTTACGACAGAGCAGGGACCGTTCTCCTGTGAAAAGTCCATACTGCTGTGGTTGTGTGCTGGTTTTCATTAACACACACATAGAAAGACAAATGAAGAATATGTCCAAAGCTGCTGGCCATGAAACCAGAGTCTTCTGTCTAAGCATGTATTCCTCCTTTTTTTAGACCTACCTTGCTGGTTTCAGTTAAAAACGAAACCAAACCCTAAAAACCCAGACCAACACCAACAAATGAAGCCAACAACACCAACTTTCCCATTATTAACCTTGCTGGCTTCTCTGCTTTCCTTTGGATGATCTCTCCAACTTTTTAAAAATATTAGGACAACGCTGGAAACCAGTTGCCACAAAGTGTTAACCCAGCTTTGCTTCAAAGTGAAGTGGTGGTTCACAAACCTCCTGAGTGTCTTCCTCTGGGAGACTCGGATCCTTTCATCTCCAGTGTTTGATTTCAGCAGATTCCATCATCTCACATCTGTCTTGCTGACAAAGATAAAATCCTCGTTCCACCTACGGCAGCAAAGTTACCTGCTGGTTACATCTGCATTTTCCACGTGCTCTTCCTCCCACTAAAGCCTCGTATTCTGGTTTTAAGACATGCTGCTGCTGCAGCTCACTGGGCACTGAACCCTCCTTGTTCTGTTTGCCTTATCTATCTCATTCCCATATTCCCTTTTAATTATGAGGGCGGTTTGCCATGCTACCTCACTTCTATTGCATCTGTGGGATGATGTGTGTGCACGCACATCCTCGAACATTTCCTAAATCTTATAAATAATTACATTGGCATGGTTAATCATGCCAAAGATCACTCTGAGCTTTAGATGAGAAGTTCTGGTTATCCAGAGCCTCTGGTGTGTTTGACAAACACTTTCCAAGTATGGGAGTGAACACCAAAGCCCACAGGCCACAGAACACTGTTGGGTTCTCACCATGACAGTGCAAGGGTCAGTGAACTTTACATTATAGACTTGTTCTTGCTTTTAGACACCTCTCAGAGAGCTGGAAGGTTCCATAAGCTGGTGTCGGTCATGACAAATGTGCGCGCTGAGCGGAGCACTCAAACTATACATGAGAAATCATTGCTCCAGGAGCACCTTGATGAACCTGGGGAACACCAGAGATCACCTGCTGTCCAGGTAGTCAGTGAAACAAATTAATGGAAAGGTTGCTGGAATGATCAAAAATCTGTAAAAGCATATGTTTTGAGTAGCTAATAATGTCCCTTCTTTGTTGGAAGTGATTATTTTTCATTTAGCAGATCCAAACAGTTAATAAGGTGCATCTTTGCTCATTCTGTTCCTCAGCACCAAGGCACAGTCAAAGAGTGAAATTATTCTGTGCTTAAAAAGAAAACAGAACAATATGTTAAACTTGAGTTGTAAGTAATAATGTGTTTTCTGAAACAGTCCCTTTAGAAATTGCATTTTCTCAAATCCTTGAATTATGCAGCATATTCAAAACGTGAAAGCAGTCACAACTTCCATGCTCTGACCAAATAACTGCTATTTTAGTAACAAACAATCTTTACATCAATGGGACAAAATAGACACTTACAAACATTCTAGAGTAAAACTTACAGATCTGAGTTAGGGTAAACTAGGAATGGTGTGTTAGTTATGAAGAACCATCAATGTGCATAGAATGACATCGCATAGTAATTGCTTTTTATGCATTTGTGGTGTCACAGTTCTCACCATATTAAAGTTTTTATCACTTGTTTTGTTGTTTGAGCTCGTGCCATGATTACATTTGCAATTATGTACCCACTGCTTCTCACCAATAGCCAACACCTATTGCTACTACTCCATGTTAAAGCTATCCTTTGAAATTATCATCACCACTTCTATTTTAGCAATAGTAGCATCAGCCCCAACTTAGAGGAAATGCATGTGAGCTATGGGAAGCCTGACCTTGGAGAGGGAAATCTGAGGTCTGACTAATCAAGGCTTTTTATGTAGACATTCTTGCTCGTTTTTCCTGAAGAAATCGTTGGTCAGGTATCTTTTCAGAAGATATCTAGGCAGCAGCAGCTCCTCCTCAGGTCTTAGGACCACAAATACCTGTTTCTAGCCTGGGCAGAGAGGGACTTTCTCAACCCTCACTTTAGGATGTGCGATTTTTCACGTGATAAATTTGGACTTTTTGCCCTTCTTACCGCCTTTTCCCGTTGACGTATTCAATGGGAGTATTGATGCCCAGGGACAGCCACTGTTAGTTCATATTTTGCACGTCCAGATCAAGCAGACAGGATGGGTTTTCCTGATGTCCTTCAACTGCAGAACAACAAATGCTCCTTTCTTTGGGGACCACCAGCAATGTCTGTTTCAAAAAAATGGATGTAATTTGTAATTACTGTATCTTTGAAATTGGTTCCCCTGTCATTACAGAAACAAGATGATATTTCCATTTACCAGCCAGGTTATTGCTGCATCAAATTAATGTGAAATACATAGAATTAAATTAATCAGAGATCCAAATATGATCACATGCAGAAAAACTTTAAACTTAAACAAGATGAAAATCCATCTAAGTCTTTTGCCTGTATCACAAAACCACACAATGGCCTGGGTTGGAAAAGCCCTCAGAGATCATCCAGTCCAACCCTTGGTCCAACTCCAGCCCATTGACTAGATCATGGCACTAAGTGCCATGTCCAGTCTCAGTTTCAAACCCTCCAGGGCCGGTGAGTCCAGCACCTCCCTGGGCAGCCATTCCAATGCCTGACCACTCTCTCTGCAAAGAATTGCTTTCTCATCTCCAGCCTCAATTTCCCCTGGCAGAGTTGAAGCCCATGGCCCCTTGTCCTATTGCTGACTGCCTGGGAGAAGAGCCCAATCCCCCCCTGGCTAGAACTGCCCTTCAGGTAGTTCTAGAGAGTGCTGAGCTCAGCTCTAAGCCTCCTCTTCTCCAGACTAAACAAGCCCAGCTCCCTCAGCCTCTCCCCATAGGGCTTGTGTTCAAGTCCCTTCCCCAGTCTTGTTGCTCTTCTCTGGACCCGCTCCAGCACTTCAGTCTCTTTCCTGGAGATATCCTTTCAATATTTCCATTTACCAGCCAGGTTACTGCTGCATCAAATTAACGTGAAATACATAGAATTACATTAATCAGAGATCCAAATACGATCACATACAGAAAAACTTTAAACTTAAACAAGATGCCTGTATGTTTTTTTTCACCTAAGAAGGTCTGTGGTTTCAGTACAGTGAACGTTTCAGCCTGGGGGAATCACAGTCACCTGCAGAGGGGACGGGTTTTGTCTCCACCTTCCAAGAGAATCCATATCTACTTTCCTGAATTACCGGCTCCATTAAATGCACTCTGGGAAAAACTACACCAATTTCTGCTGCTGCAGAGCATGATAAATTTCACTTACCCATAACAAAGCCCTATCTTAGGTATCAATTCCCATTCTCTCTTCTGGATGATCCATCATTTTCAGGACAGGCCAATCTTGCTCAAAGATTCTTCTCCCTGCCAAAGCTTTCGGATGCATTGCTCTGGCATTTTGATAGATGAACGCCTGTAGGGTATGAAGCATTTTCTTCCTTTAAATGTTAAAAACTACAAAACAAGGTATATTATACATAATAACTCCTCCACTATCTCCTAAACATTAAAATGTAGAGAAGATTTATGCAAAAAATGGCACTACTGGTATTACTGAGGCTAGGAAGCAATTCTTGGATAAATTATATTTTAATATCTTGTAGTCTTGATAAAAAGGCACGACAACTCTCTCCCAAACTTAGTTCTCAGGAGGCCTGGCTTTCAAAACCTGCCCAGGGGAAGAGTTTATCTTCAGTTAACTAACGTGGCGGATGCTCTGTAACTATGAGCCCTTTATGTCATTGTAAAGTACGTTGGGCTGGAGAAACCTTTCACAGCCAAATAGAACGGTTTGTTGAGCAGTGCTGGTAGCCAGACCCGCTCCACACAAAAGCATCTGCTGCTCCAGTCCAGGCTGCAGAAGCCAAATGAGGTTCTAAAGCCAAATTTAATGACTTTGTGGGAATGGAGCAATAATGTCCTATGCAAATATTTACTGTTGGGTTTGTATAATGAAGTTATTCATTCTAATTTATTAATCATGGAAAGAAAAGAGAAAGTAGCTGTAAGACACCAGAAGTAACGAGACAGAATAATATAGGTTTGTGATTTCATAGGCAAGAAGAAACAGCGAACAAGAAGGTGCTTAAAGCTGTTTTTTCTAAGTCTTCATAAAAAAACCCCAAACAAACAAAAAACCACCCATGAATACAAATTAGGTTCTCCTGAGAATTAATATTAACGTAGCTAACAACAACACAATGCAGAATCAGTGCAACACTATTTATCCGAGTTATAAATATTCAGCTCATCAAGACCCGGCGAAACCCATCTGAGCACTTCAGGAACTAAACACAGCAATTTCTAAACCATTAGTGATTACCTTGGGAAACTCAGAACAGGCTGGAAAGGTCCCCAAGGAGCAGGAAAGAGCAAATACAGGACCTCTCTTTAAAAAGAGAAAAGATAAGGAGAAAGCTATAGACTTACCAGCATAACCTCTGTAAAGACGGCCACCGAAACACTGCTTAGAGATCTATTTATGAGCTCTAGGAGAGGAGAAAGATGATCAAACATCCACTGTGATTTTCTCAAAGGCAGTAGTGTCAAGCCAACACATTTTCTGTTATCATAAGAGTAATTGGAGGGAGAGGGAAGAGTCACTAAGTTTGCTCTAGCGGCTCTTTTTACATAGTTGTACCTGACACCCCCATGAATGAAACGCGATGAAGGTGAAACCATCCGAGTATTGATGGGCCATCAGCTGAAACACTCCGAGATTAGTTCTCAGCATCTGTTTTAGGGCATGTGAAATGTGTCTTACCAAGGGTTGTCCTGGATTTAGTGGTCTTAAATACTTCCCTTAGCATGCAGATGAAGAAGCAGAAAATCTGGGACATAATAATGTGTGGTTGTGAAACCATCGCTAGTGACGCCACTAAAGAACTTTAAAACGCCTGACAAAAATATCCTGAGGATTGCTTAAAGCTTTTGATCCTGTTTTAGAGCAGAGAAATAGAAAAGATGACCTCCTAGGGTCCCTTTGAGATGCGACCATGTCACTCTTGAACTTGGATAATTTATTAAAGTGGTTGGAAAAATCTGTCTTGTCATTACACGGATGGGGATTATCTGCTTTGGGGAAGACTGTTGTTCGTATTTATAGAAATGATGACATTAAGGAGACAGATACATTCCAATAACGCTGCCGCTGCGAAGGGGGAACCGGGTTATAAATGGAGAGCCGCCAGTTCGTGTGATTACCCTGACAGACGTGGTAAGAAATGAACAAGAACATAGAAATTATTGGGACAACGAATGAGGGAAGGAGATAGGACCAGTTGAAATTAAAGTCAGGTGTTTATACATTGCTCAAAGGTTCTATATTAAGAATATATTCTGTTTCCTCAAGCCACTTGTTCATTAAATGGAAGAAGTTTCTTACTTGATTAGTAGCTGTCGGTGATTTGTCTGGCTGGAACAGAGCAGACGTAGGGATGTGAAGAACTGGTCCCAGCAGGGGGGCAGCAGAGTCATCTCTGCTCACCGGTGAGCTTCGGGGTGGCCAAACACCAGAGGGCACCTTTTGGAATATATACAGAATTCGCATGGAAGGATTTATTTGTGTGCTCATTTCTAAACCGCCCAAGCAGCCTCTCTTCTTCACAGGGTACACAGTAGCTTATTAGTTAACATATTTAACATTTCTGAAATCAGATGTGAATAATGGTCTTGGATTCCTACACTACTTTTTTACATATTGGAAACACGATTCAATTTTAATTCTATTTCAAATGTTTCTTCTCTGACCTTGGATGAATTTCCCACCCACGTAACGAGAAGAGCAGCATTTCTTACCTGTCCCCTCGTGCTTGAGGTGCAGAAGAGGTCGCGGTGCCAGGAGTCGCTCCGGTCTCCGCTGAGATGAGTCGGTTGCCTTGGCTGAGGCATCTGCAGAACTGCAATAATAATTATTGATATTAAGTAAGAAAAATTGCTATTTGGCATAAAACTAATTCTGAAGCATGAAATTTAAGCTGACGGTCTTAAACTCCGTTGCCATTTTGGAACTCCTTGAGACTTGTTTTACCATTTATTTTCCTTATTTGCTTATCGTCTTTTGTGTCAATAGAGTAATTTACAGAGGACTAGTAGAATTCTTGGCCTTTACAAATTAGTGTTATGGAATATCACCTACTTCTTTCAGTCTCAAGCAGCAATCTTCATGATGAATGACATTTAATGAGACTTAATGGCATAACGCACTTATTTGTTTTATAATCTCTGCCATGCAAAGCACTGCATGATGGAAAAATGACATTTTTTATGGTACCTACGAGATTCAGAAAGAAAACGTAGGAAACCATGCTACTTCCATTCTGTCAGTCACATTCATTAAAGCAATTACATTGAATTGAAATCAACTTCAGAAGATCTTCCATGTGCTTCAAACAGTGTATTTCCCTACAGTCTTTTGTTGTTGCTATTCTTTTGACATTACTGCCTGATCCGTTAAGAAATGATTATTAATGACACTTAAGAAATGAGTTTGATTGCCCTGAATGCTTGAACTGATTATTTATTAGAATATCGGAATGGTGAACACAGATTCTTGATTCTCTTTCATGAGGAGAGATCCCAGTCCCATCCACTCAATGCTCGTCACTGTGGTGCCAGGATAAATAATAATCCCTCAGTTTGATCACATCTCAAAGCTCTTCATAAATGTGACTTTATCTCTTCACATTAATGAAGCAGGTTAAGCAAAAGGAGCATTGGTGCTCCAACGATTTAGCTGAAATCTAGCGCTGAATGGCTGAATAAAGGGGAAATCACACACTCCATATACCCTCAGTTCTGTTTGTCTTCCGAGTCAAGACCATTTACCGAGAAAATGTGGTTTTGCTGACCAAAGAGCTGATAAAAAGGTCTTCTGATGAGCGGATTAATGTCTGCGGTCACGGTGACCAGCAGTGAAACGCCTCTCACAAACGTGCGTAACGCAAAGCAGAGATTTAAACATTAATTCGAGCAGCGACAAAAGCGAATATTAGTGACAATCTTTATAGCTGCTTTGGTATCTGAAGTATTTGCAGTATCTGGAACAAACATAAGCTTTTAAAGTAATGAAACTATGGGCAAAGACAGATACCCAGATTTCAACGATTCTCTTGGTACAAATATTAATTAAATGGAGGCTAAGAGTTTCCTTTTTATTGGCTATTAGCTGCAGATTGCAGTTCTAGTTACACTTTTTGGTCTATAGCTGTTACAGGCCATGGGTTTTGATGCAGTAAATGTCTATTAATATATATTATCCCTATATAGAGCCATAGATAGAGCCATAGCTTTATATAGCCTATATAGAGCACTGGGTACCAGAGGCCTAAACGGGGATGTGATAGCTGCCGGGCTACTGACCAGCAACCCAGCAGCAATAGAACAATGGTGAATAGAAGGCAATATTTTGGCCGTAATAAACACCCCACTTCCAAAAACCAGGTTTGGAAGTCGAATAGAACAATGGGATGAGCTGTGTTTTACCCTCTGTCCATGCTTCCCCTCGGAAGCGTTTCCAAAGCAACACTAAATAGCACCCCTGTTGAGACAACACTATATTGCACTCCCGCAGAGAGGAATTTGCATTTCATTTGCAGATTATTATACCTGAGGCTTAGTCTAAACTGCTTTCAAATTTCCTTTGCTCCTATTGGGTATTCATGTCTGTGCCCAGATAGAATTTAGGAACTTGAAATTATTCTCCCATCACGTCCATGGCCATATGTTTCACCGTAAGATGTTGGAAATAAGAAATGCCCATCATTTTGCACAAACAGCTCATGCAAAATGGACAGATTAATAAGTCCGGGAAGAGCCACATTCTCTCTCATCTACACGGATATACTTCCCGTGGAGCACAATGGGGCTGCAGAAACTAACTGGCTATCTCATTTAAAAGTCAGGTTGAGTTTGTTTGGGGAAAATATATATATTTCAGAGAAACTCAGATGATCACGGAACTGCTGAGGCTGGAGGCAGCTCTGGACATGTTCCTTCAGCCAAGAACAGTGAGCACAGTTTGTCCAACTCTGTAAGATGCTCAGGACTTACAGCAAGTTTAACATTCAAATTACTTAAATGATATTTGTAATCACCCTACACCCTCTGACAACAGCCTTATATTGTCCCCAAGTGGCCAGCCCCTCCTTCCATGATCTAGAAACTCTCCTCTTCCACTTGAGCATACCCAGCAGTTCCCTGTTTAACCACGTAGGTCTCCTGGCTCCCTTCCTTGACTTCGTACATGTCAGGATGCTCTGATCTTGTGCCCGGTAGAAACAGTCCCTGAACACCAACAACTCTCTTGGGCCCCTTTACCTTCAAGCAGCCTTGCCCATGGGATTTCCCCCCGCAATTGCCTGAAAAGGCCAAAGTTTGCCCTGCTGAAGTCCAGGGTTGCAATTCCACTTGCTATCCAGCTCCTGCCACATGAGAGCCTGAACTCCACCATCTCATGGTCGCTGCAACCCAGGCAGCCCTCAACCTTTACTGCTTCAACCAGACCCTCCTTGTTAGTGGGGATGAGGTCCAGCAGTGCACCTCTCCTAGTTGGCTCCTCTACTCTTTGCATCACAAAGTTATCCTCAAGGCACTGGAGGAGCTTCCCAGACTGCGGCTGGCCAGCCGAGTCATCCTTCCAACCACCATCAGGGAAGTTCAAATCCCCCACCACCACCAGGGCCTGTGACTGTGAGGCTGCTCTCAGCTGCCTGTAGATGCCTCATGAACTTCCTCACCCCGATCTTGTGGCCTAGAATAGACACCCAAACAGTATCACCCCCACCAGCCTGTCCCTTAATTCTCACCCATAGACTCTCAATTTGCTCCTCATCTGTGCCTGGACAATACTCAGTACATTGTAGTTGCTCTCTCACATAAAGAGCAATTCCACCACCTCGCCTGGCTGCCCTGTCTTTCCTGACAAGGACATAGCCACTAGTTTGGTGAATCACTTGGCCTTTGTGAATAAGTGCAGTTAATAAGCCTCTGTGTTCCCAGTGATGTACAAAACCACCCATCAGGTGAGGTAAGTAACTCCTGTCTTGTTTATTTTATCTTTATTTTTTATGTCATCACAATAACATCATTAGGGTATCAACTATTAAAAGAATATCTTCCTATCAAATATTTTAAAGGGAAAATAGCTGATTTCACATTCTAAACCATGCTTGGAATATGTCCATTCCAACAAAGAATTTCATTAAGAAATCAAAAAAAAAATGGAAGTACTACATCTTGGGTAACTAAGTTCTGAAATACGTGAGTGCTGTGGGAGGTTGCCAAGTCAGGCGCTTAGTTCGGTTTCCAGTATGGAAAATTAAATTATATTATTGCTGCTGTTCTGGCAGGTTTTCACATCCAAGTGAAAATTCGATACGTGCTGGAGAAAGTAGGGAAAATGTATTTCTGCACTAGGTGTGTTTCACGGTAAGAAGCCTGTGCTGGTGCGCTGTATCCATTACTTCCTTTCCAATACAGAGGTGAAGAGATATTAGAGTGAAATTTCAGCTGTGGGAGGATGAATTAGGACGACGCTCCTTTCTCATCCAGGCTGGGCAGGACCCAGGGTTTGACAAGGCAGGCGATCAGTTCTATCCTGAACTTCCCCCGAGATCAGAGTGGTTGCTAAAATGCAAAAATGCAGACTCCCAAGAGCTGTTCCAGTCCCAAATCCGCAGGATTTCAAGTGGAATGAGCGAGGAGGTGGGAAAGGGCAGCAGAAGGACTGTGCTGCCACGTACGACACGCAGGGATGGCAGGACCGAGTCTCTTCAGGGGACACAGACATGGATGCGGCCCCTTGTTTCTGAGACCTCCCCACAGATGAACCAGTGCTCTGTTTCCCTAAGCTATTGACATTTGGACACTGACAATGATAGCGGTTGTGTTTTGCTCTTAAGCTTACAAAACTGCAGCCAATCTAAAGATCGAGCTACAGTGGTTTTCCAAAGTAGCAGTGGAGACCTCGTCTATATGAACTGTCATCCCTTTACAGCTGTTTTCCTTAGGAGGAAGAATGGTAATATTTGCTCTGTAAGATGCCCAGGACTTAGGGCAAGTTTAACATTCGAATTACTTGAATGGTATTTCTGATCACCCTTTGGATTTCCATTCTGTACATAACACGGACATCGCCATGTCCTGCCACCGCCTGAGCGTGGAGCAAGGGACATCTGCAGAAATAGAAAACATCTTCCTTCTCTAAGATAAAGGATAGAAAATGGAACCTATTTAATTCACAATAATTATCCCTCCCCTCTGTGTGGTTGTGGTTTTGTTGTTTGGTTTTTAATGCAGAGAAGAACTAGATCCTATTCCACGAGAGAAGACTCTGATTCACAGTTATGTTCCTGAACCATAGGACTGTTGTACAGCTTTATGGACCTTAATTGAAAGGAGAAAAGCCAAACGCTGCTTAACTGCACAAACCCACAAAAGCTTGTTATTAATAATAAGCTATTAATATAGTTACACACCAGCTTTTAACCCCAGGTATAGCTGGAGTTATTTATTGAGGTAGCCAGTCTCTCATCAAATTTCAGTAGGGTTTGTGAAATACAAGATAGCCCTGAAAAGGAAGCATTCCCCCCTCCTCATCTAAGGGACAGTCAGCGGTCAGATATGAATTATTCCGTCCCAGTGACTTCCCGTGGTTTAGTTTTTAAGGTGCCACAGCTTCCATGAAAGGAACAAACTGTGCTCCCAGAACTCTGCCAGCCTGGAGAAGATCTAATGCATGGTGCTACTGAAAACCTGTTAGCAGTCCTGCAACAAATAAATAGGGTATATAATACTAAAAGTGCTTTTTCTCATTCCCCATTTGCTTCCCAAGGAAAGTGGGTTTTTAATCCCTTCCCAAAATAATCATGGAACATATAAACCCACTGAATCACTGAAAGACCATTGAACACCTTACAAATGAAATACAGAGATCTAAATAAATTTGGAGGAGCATTATTCCAACGGCTTTTAAAAAATGTGTCAAGTATAACATTTGTGTCTTACTGCTTTTTACATTACCCAGCCATTAAAGATGTGTTATCTTTTGAAGAAACAGCAGAGATTAATGACCCGAACGAGAATGATGAATTCACTGCAGGCTGAGGCAGACTTCTGAAACGAGCCGGCAAACAGAGGACAGAAATACTTAAACTAGATAAATAACGGAACAAGAAGGTCAAAGAAGGAGAAATTAACAGGCTGTTATTTTAAATTATTTGAATCCCATGCCTTACACTTGAAAAAATATATTAACCCACTATGTATATATTTATATTTTCTCTGTGCTAAATTTCCCCCACAAGGAAATCTCTTCCTTCCGCAATGTTAATGTTGTATTGAAAAAGATCTATATTGCAGTAGAAGGCGAGGCTGTTTCGGATGAGACCTGAGATGGAGCCTGTGAACTGCAGAGGGGACACCGGCATGGGGATGAGGGATTCGGAGCATCGGGCTTGTCCGTCTGTCCAGCACCCATCCCGCCGCTGCCATGGGGAATAACGTGCCAGAGCAGCTGCTTCCAGACAACCACGCTTTGCTTTTAGTGTTTAATCATCTTTGTATGCTGTACATTAACTGCAGTAGCTGAAACTGAAATCTCTTACATAAAGGATATTAATGTGGTTAATAAGACAAGCAATTGCCCACCCGTGGCCCTAGACATATCCAATAAGTCTTTAATGACTTTCTTCTTTATTATTATTGCAATTTGCTGCTATAAAACCACTAGGCCAATTTATGCCCATTTCATCTTTATCAGGAGGATTTCTGATGCAAGTAGTTTTAAATATTGGCAATTTTTGATAACGTTTGGGTATGCAATATTCCCAAGTGGCACCAACCACTTGCAGGGTCAGTTTGCTCCCGGATTCATTTAACTCTGTCCAGAAGAACCTGTTTGCATTTATGGCCAGGAGTGTGAACTGTAAGGCCATAAGGTGCATAAAGCTCAAGCAATTACTGGGGCTTAAGGGCGAGCGGTGACACCTGCAGGTGGCACAGGTGACACAGCTGTGTCCTGTCGCACAGGGACCTTCTGCTTCTCCAAAGCCGCAGGAGCCGTTCCAGCTGGACAGGACACACGTTGCTTCATGACAAACCAATACTCTACGCTCCTCCGCTAGCGCTGGATACGGATGCAGAACAGTTCACCAGCGGTTTTGTTCCTTCAGCTCAAGCCCAAGACTGGAAAAGCAGGACTTTGTTCCCTTGCTGGGAACTGCAGTGAGGAGGAACAAACATCAGGAGGACAAAAACAAATTGGTATAAGTAAGGTGGTGCTGTGATGGAGTCAGCGTGATAGCGGGAGAGGAGGGGTGATGAGCCCGGCGCTGGTGCTGTCTCATGGATCTGAAATACCCCCATTTAAAAGCAAAATGAGAGGGGTGTTCAGCAGGAACGCCGGTGCAGACCGAACCTGCTGTACAAAGAAACATGGCAGAGAAATATCATCCTGGAACCAAAGTACATTCTCAAGGTATGGAGTGCTACGCACACGAATGATGCTAGTTCGGTGAACTGCTGCAGCACGTCTGATGCTGCCTTTGGGGTATTTAAAATATAGACTGGGTTTGTAAGCCTGTATTTGCAGTTTGGTCAGGCTGCGACACTGCAGTGCTCCAGGCAGGGATTGGACATGCTGGGCAGGGCAAAGGGCAGTTAGTTATTCATTCCTTGAGACAAATGTGTTTTGTGGTGTGTGAGTACCACCTAAACTTCCCCCACCCCCCTCCCATTGGAGCACCCCCAGGAGATGAGATCTGAACAGCAAATGCAGCGAAGCAGAACATGGTACAAAGCGATAAGGCTGCAAACACGGGATACATCAAGATTTTGCAGTTCCGAACAAGAAAAAAAGCAAGATCGCAACGCCAGTGCTCTTCCTTCGTAGCTGAAAACCTATTTCACTGCTTACTGGGAAATATGCCATTTTCTACTCAGTGTGCACAGCTACTGCATGGTGTGTAAGAGAATTACTACAAAACAGAATTAAAATGTTTAAAATTAGCAACCTCTGAGGCCTCAAGCGATAAAGATTTGAGCTCAGGAACGACACGATGCAAATGAAAGGCATCTATTGCAGCATCTGTGAAGAGCTCCCTGGCTCTGCTGCCCAGAGCTCTGCAGGTAGAAAAGGAATTAGCGATTTAATTTATACCACAAGAAAAATGCCACGAGTATTAATTCTGCAGAGCTGCAATGGCAGATCACAAGTTATTAGAGTCCACACTTAATAAACCATTAAGAACAGAATCCGCTCGATCAGAGAATACTATTGCAATTGAACAAGGATTTCTCTGTGTGGTCGCTGCCAGGACGGGGCTGCACAGTAGGGGACAAAGGCACACGCTGGCAGAAGAAGAGTGATTGCTTTTAGAGTAATTGAGACACTTGACAAGGAGATGAGCTGGGAGCTGCAGTGCAAGGATACAGAATGCTCATCACACAACCTCACGTATTACTAGTAACAGTGGGAGAAAAGACACTTAATAGATCATGAGACATTATCTAAGGGTCCAGACCTAACCCGAGGTAATGAAGAGCAGTGGTAAGGGAAAGGAGTCCCCTACTGAGTGCTCAGATTTGTGTATCATGTTTGGATGCTTCCTACATCAGATTGAACGGCTTGTTTCTTGTAGTAATTACATTCTCATCAACATGTACGAGGCTCACTCACAGATTCTGATGTTTCTCTTCTACTTTCCCTTCTGGTCCCTTCAACCTACACCAACCCATCTTTCCACAATCTCCCTCGTGTCTTATTTAACCCCCTTATTTTCTGCCTTCACCCCTCTTTGTCCACTAGATGCTTCATTACATGACAGAAACAAACTTTAAGCCTTTGCATCCCAAAAAATTCCCCAGTGACTCTTCTGATTTCTTTTCACCCCAAGCCCAACAAACACTTTTGTCCTTTGTGACCTCACAGCTGTCTAAAAATACTCAACGATGGCCTTTTTGCTCTTGTGTCCTCCCTTGTCTCACCAGTATCTCTCAGTGACCCAGGACACCACCTCAATTACTAATATTGCGAGCAACCGAAGCAATTAGTCACCACAAAATCTGAAGCAAAAAGGAACTGAAGAATGAAATAGAAGATTTCTGTTAGTACCTTGTGTCTCATAACATGTACCCATCCTAACCCCCTGTCTATCCCCAGGAAGAAACAAGCGCACCAGAGGAAGGTTCACCTGGCTGAGAACCAAAAGCTTTTAAAAGGGGGACGAGTAGTCCAGGAGTATCTTGGCTATAACAAAATAAAGTGTAAATGTATTGAATGCACATTACGTTGGAATGCTGACAGGTTATAAAGAGCCGTTGAACTCTGGGAAGATATATCTTTTGTGGGAGACAAAACCCTACACACCCATGATGACAAAACCAGGGAAATGCCATATTTTAATGGTAGACCGGGGAACGCGGGAAGAACATCTCGAAATAATTTCACGGGGGAGGCAGTTTGTCACAGAGAGAGAAATGAGAAACCTGTGTTACACATTTTTCATCAACAAGTCTGCCCCATGACTCTCATCTTTCACCACTTTTACCTTTCTTGACTAGAAGTCTGGTCTCTGGGGAAAGCTCTTCTCTCATGATACACCGAAGGAACAACAACATCCTTACACACTTTCTTCTTGTGGTGTAAAGAGGAAAAAATAACCCCCAAACTCAGCTACAGCTGATGAATCAAATCACCTGTTTTCCTGCAAGCAATTTGTTTAAACCTTGAGTTTGCTAAGTATGACACATGGGTGGCTTCTCCACCAGTATCTCCATGTCAGTTCTGACAATCATTTGTGTGATTTTGCTGTTCGTCAGAGTGGAAACAGTAACAATGGGCACCTTAGGCCTTTGACTGCCTCTGGGTTTTAGCAAACTTGACAAAGGGGAGACTAGAGAGGAACAGAGATTGGGTCAGGTCAGAGCTCTGAAAGGCCATCTCCAAGAACCCTTTGCTCAGTCTCCTGCCCCTTCCCCAATACCCTTTTCACCACTGACCTCTTGGAGGTAGCTTAGCTTGTAAATACACCAAACAGAACCTGCTGATGAGCCATCTGGAGCCTTCCTGGCATTTGTCTGCATCCTCTCACAGGCTCCCTGCCATCCCCCCAGCCTGGAGGTGTGTGTTGGTCAGGCACCTTAATCCACGTGGAGGAGGATCTACTGGTTTAGGTCACTGACCACTTACAAAGGGATGCAAGCATCCCCCATCACAATGGCACCCCAAAAGTCAATTTAGGTAGGCAATAAGCTCCAAACAGACTTTATTCTAATGAGAACTGTTTAGCAGAAAACCAACTAGAAACAGGGTTTATCCAAAATCATTCATCACTCTGACAACATTATAAAACACAGGCTCAGATTCCAGTCAGTTCAGTTACTACACAGCCGAGTTGGAATCAAGGGATCCCAAAACTCTAGAGCGATGGTTCAAAATGCACGTCTTCCCACCCTTAAAAATGAGGAGTCTCAAGCATACCCAGAACATCACTTACCAGGTCAGGGAGATGTCTCATTCTTCTATGAATGTTCCTTGCATGGTCAGTAAAGCAAGAGAGTCTCCAATTGCAAACCCACTGACCCAAGGAAACCAGCTGTACTAATGGGCTCCATTTATACCCTAGTTGAGTCAGCTGTGGTCAGTTATGGTAATGTGCCAGAAACATCTTGCAATCAAGGTGTTTAATTGGTCAAAGGCCCTGTCTGTCAACCAAAGGGCATGTGCATGGCCAGAGTGGTCCATCAGGTTTCTGTTGCTTGGGGGTGCATCTGTCACACCCCCTCAGCATTGACACTATTTGGCAGAAACATAGAGATTTCTAACTGTAATTGAGGCTTGCAGAAATGTGGAGTAAGAGCACCATGCTTGCAAGAGTAGGACAAGCACTGTGAGCCCCAGAAAAAGACACGTCCAACAATGAAATGAATGCATCTCTACTCTGTAGTGTGTAAAGCTTAGTAATGAGGTATCGATTAGCATGGGCATTGTATGTTTTTAAAACCCTCTGGGCAGGTTTTTGATAAGTGCAAGCTCACAGCATAGCTTCCTCTTGTGCAATGAATGCCTGGGTCAAAATCCCTCCAATTGGCACTAAAATTTATTCTTTACTAACTTCTCTTCAGCTGGAGGCTGAGGAGAGGATGAATGTTTCCAGCACAACAGATAACATCAACCACCCCGACAAGAATTTATGAACGGGAGATGTGGACACCTTAGAAATGAATAATGACAAAGCACAGCTCACTAGAATGAAATCACATCTCTCCCAGAGAGCCAGAGGTGTGCCGTTACCTCTGTCACGATGAAGATAATCCACCTTTTGTTCTGTCAATACCCAGCCTATTAATACTGCTCTAAACTGCTTGTAGTCATACTCAAATCGTGGCCATTCCTACACCTTCTGTAGTCTGCCAAGGCACATCCAACGTGTCTTAGATGTAAACACATCTCAGGAGAACAGATGTGGGAGAAAGGGACATCAGCAGCAGGTCAGACAAGGGGTGCTCCGGTTGTACCCTTGATTTCATGTGGGAGATAAGGACAGAGCATTCTTTCAACTTTGAACAAAGAAAATAGTTAATTTAGCTGAAAACATTTATAGTTGGCTACCGTGACTTTAAAACAAGTGCTTTCATTTAAGAATTAATCCATTGAAATATAATGAGTTTCCAGAGAAAGAGAGAGACAGGGATCAGTTTCTCAATATTTGCGTGTTTCTGCTTGCGTCTCAGTGCACCAACACATGGATCTCTGAAGGAAGCTGGTGTTAAACCCAGGTGGAACCTCCAGTCTTCTCCAGATAACCTCACATCTCTCCCTCTCTCTCTTCCCAGCGCTGGCGGATACACCTTCAGATATTTTGATGGTAAAAAAAGACTTTTACATGCCAGATCCCTTCACTCTGAGATTTAAGCAGGACGTTAGATGATATACTTGCTGCTAATATTTCAATAATAAAATTTTGTCTACCAAACTGTCATTTTTTTTATTAATTCAGCCAGCAAGGCAATGTGTTTTATACCAAAATACCATTTTGAACTGTCACCGCTTATTCTAGGAACTTGATTCTTCCACACTTCATTAGTATGAGAATGAGAATTAGTATGGGTCCAGAGAAGAGCAACAAGACTGGGGAAGGGACTGGAACACAAGCCCTATGGGGAGAGGCTGAGGGAGCTGGGCTTGTTTAGTCTGGAGAAGAGGAGGCTTAGAGCTGAGCTCAGCACTCTCTAGAACTACCTGAAGGGCAGTTCTAGCCAGGTGGGGGTTGGTCTCTTCTCCCAGGCACTCAGCAATAGGACAAGGGGCCATGGGCTTCAACTCTGCCAGGGGAAATTGAGGCTGGAGATGAGAAAGCAATTCTTTGCAGAGAGAGTGGTCAGGCATTGGAATGGCTGCCCAGGGAGGTGCTGGACTCACCGGCCCTGGAGGGTTTTAAACTGAGCTTGGCCATGGCACTTAGTGCCATGATCTAGTCAATGGGCTGGAGTTGGACCAAGGGTTGGACTGGATGATCTCTGAGGGCTTTTCCAACCCAGTCGATCCTGTGATTCTGTGATTATTCTTTCAGCTGAAGAAGCATTGTCCCCCGTCCTTCAGTGTCATAGAGTTAGGGTTGATGGCTATTTCAAGTTTTTTGTAGCACACCTGGATTCAGAAACAGTCAAAGAGCTGCCCAGGGAAATCTGGGCTGCAAACAGGATGAGCTCATTGACACTGCCCGTGTCCCTCCCTCTGCCAAGGCAGGGTTGAATGGCACAATTATTGCCGAGGCTGCAGTGGAGGCTCCCTGAGTTCTAGGTTCTAGGGAAATTTTGTCTGGAGTCTGGCATTTTTAATTAGTGGGCAATTAATCTCTCTGACAGACTAAGTTTTGCTGTATTCCTCAGGTTTTACTGCTAATCTGCAAACGATCTCCTTTCATTCCTCCATGTGCCTCTCTGCTGCTGCAGATATCATCACTCAATCGCCCTTGTTTCAGAATCTCCGTCAGCTGTTCTCGTATTTAATGGGGCACATCTCCATCCGGAGAAGTTACTGTGCTCTCGGAAGGCCTGGAGATGTTGGTGGAGCTGAAGCAAGTCTGTAGAACTGCACAAAGCTCTGGCCGTGCCAGGGGACATGGGAGGCACCAACACATCGAGGGCTGTAGCCATGATCCTGGTCGAGCGCTTCCCCCAGCGCGTCGGTCAGACTAGCGGTGCCAGCACACACGGGATGGAAAATACGGCTTCTGAAAGCTTAGAAACCAGGAAAAATATAAGAAAAGAGATGTGGTTTAGTGGGGGAGAAGTAATGGAAAGATTTCACTATTTGAATGAACGCAGGGATTGTGAATGCAAATTGAGGTCAATAGCAGTTGATAGTAGTATATTTATCGGGTATGCCAGCAACAATAAATATTGTTTCTTTTCTTTGCTCTAACAAGCACTCTGGAGCTTTAGACTGGCTCCTGGGGGGCTGAAATGCTTTCTTAAGTAGATGTCACTAGTCATTGGCTGTCATGGACCTCTGATCCACTGACCAGGTGCCCCCATAGGGAGAAGTCAGCGGGAGCCGGGCAGCAGAGTCGTCCCTCAGCCGAGGGCAAACCAGTGAAAACGCCACCCTGCCCTGCTGCCCTGCCCGCACACAGACAGAGCTGGCGCTCTGCACACAAGGCTGCCCAGCCGTGTGTTGGACATCGTCCTTCTAATGCTGATGAAACCAGCAGCAGATGCAGAAAGTGCAATCCCCCATGCTGGAACTGGTGCATACAGCTCCTGAACTGGTCCCTGGTACTGTGATCGTCTACTTTGGAGCTACTGCCCTTCCCTGGGAGGCTGTTAGCAGCACTGTTGTGTTTCGGGTTGGAACATAAGAGTCTACAGAGAAAAACAGGTGAGCACTAGGATAAGGAAATATAGCAAATAATGTTTGGACAGGAGACTTCAGCACAAGTGAGGGCATTTAGTTGATCCAACAGTCTCAGGATCTTTTCTAATCAAATATTCCCCATGATAACAGATAATTTTCCTTGAGATGAGTGTCTAGTAAAGACACCAGGAAAACAACCTGTAACTTCCTCTCTTTACGAAGAGAGTTCCACAGAACAGGGGGGAGAAGGGGCATGGTGGTGACGACTCTATCAGGCATCCTGAAGAAAAGCGTTGATGAACCGGATTATTTCTGCAGCAGTTCATCTCCTCAAAGCTGTTATTTTGAAGGCTTCTTTCGGCTATTGACAAGATCTTGACCTCAAAGGACCTGACTGATAAAGATGTGGATGTAGCTACTGTACTGTGGCTCCAGTATTCACAGTATTGACTGTTCACACGAAAGAGCGCTCTCCAGGAAAGGGAGATATGACCAGGCTCAAGCAGACCTGCAGTACAGCTGACCAAAAAAAGGAGGAAAACAATTTTGGAAGAAATCAACAGGTTTTGGTGCAGCAGGATGTTGCCTTGCTGATCAGTGCCGGCACATGGCAGCGATCCCCCAATGTCCATTCTGCAGTGGAATGCAGTGACAGAATCTTAAACGGTGCCTAAATCTCCATCCACCTTGTAGAAATACATCTTGTGGAAATAAAACATTCCACCCATCTCCATCCCATTTAGACAGTCATCTGCAAAAGTGTGTTGATGGGGATAAAGCAGGGGAAGCAGATACTCATGGCTTGTCCGTGAAATGCAGCAATTTGCATGCAGCACTCTCATGACAATAAAAGGCACCAGTTTCTTCTCACCTTGGGGCTCTGTGCTAGGAACTCAAGGATCTATATGCCCAGGAACAAAGGCCATATAACCTCATGAAGATCAGCGAGGCCAAGTGAGAGGTTCTACACATGGGTCAGGTCAATCCCCAATGTCAGGATTGGGATCAACTGCTGGAGAGCAACCCCGCAGAGAAGGACTTGGGGATACTGGCAGGTGAAAAACTGGATATGAGCCAGCAATGTGTGCTTACAGCCCAAAAAGCCAACTGCATCCTGGGCTGCGTGCAAACAAGTCTGGGCAGCAACTCAATGTAGGTGATTCTCCCCCACTCCTACGCTCTCATGAAACCCCTCCTGGAGTCCCGCGTCCAGCTCCGGGGTCCTCAGTACAAGAACGACATGGACCTGTGGGAGCAGGTCCAAAAGAGGGTCACAGAAATAACCCCGGGGCTGGAACACCTCTCCTTATGGAGGAAAGCTGAGAGTTGGGGTTGTTGAGCCTGGAAACAAAGAAGGGAGACCTGACTGTGGTCTTTCTTTATAAGGTAGAGAAAGACTTTTTATCAAGGTTTGTAGGACAAGGGTAAAGATTTAGATTTTATGTGAGAAAGATGAGGGGGGTGAGACCCTGGAACAGGTTGCTCAGCGAACTTGAGCATGCCCCATCATTGGAAATATTCAAAGTCAGGTTGGATGGGGCTTTGGGAGACCTGATCCAGTGAAAGATGCCCCTGCCCACCATGGCTGGGGTTGGAACTAGAAGGTCTTCAAGGTCTTTTTCAACCCAAACCATTCCATGATCCTATCATAAAAGTCAAAACAGCGTTTGACAGCAAATGAAGCATACCAGTTTTTATATTAATTCTTCCCAGGCCTTTCAGGTCTGTCACCCCAGATCATGCATAAAGCTATTAGTTCATTTATTCTCTGAATCATTACTACCAACTGTGCTAACTAACATAAAAAAGACTAATGGATTCCTTGAGAGAAAATTTATATGCAGGGTCAACTATTTGTTCTTTTTTAAAAGAGGCAGGCAATTATCACTACTTTCATTTAATGATGCCTTCTTTGAATATATGGCATATTTCTTGGAATAAAAGGCTACAAATCTGAGCATTCACTTGAAACAGAATTATTGATTCATCCAGGATCAAATCTACTGTCTCATAATTACAGACAGTGAAAAGCTTCTCTCTCTCCCCTAACAGTGTCAAGCTGTTAATGTCAATCAAAAATGTCAGACAGCATTATAGAAACTGAACGCTGCAAGATGGATTTTGAGACTTACGGTCCAGCCCAGGTCCGTGAGGTGCTGAATGTCATCAGGGTGCACGGCTAAATGGTACTGCTGTTTTCCTGTAATCTGTAAAGGAAAATGGCTCAATCGCTGTGTTAGAAGTAAGATTAGTGTACATTTTGAGTGCAATTACAGAATGGACTGTGTATCTTGAGCTAGTATTAAGCATTATGGACAAGAGAGTTTTTCTGGTAGAATACTTTTGACAGAGAATGACCCACAGCAGCAAAAATCCATACAATTTTCATAATCTTAAAGGTCTTTTCCAACCAAGATGATTCTCTGATTCTATTTGAGGAAAATGTCCTGATTTGCACTGGAACACAAATATGTAGTTCCAATTTAAAAATCCTAAATTGTGCTTTCTTCACTGCTAGGAGTTGTTTGTGGAGGTTCAGGAGAGGCCACACTTGCACTTCTTTCTGAAGCACCAGTGGTGGTGCTCAGCAGTGTCGCAGAGGCCCCCCAGGTTCGGTTAAGGGACAACAGGGTCCAAAACAACTGTTATTAAACCGGTGAGAAACAGGGTTTAGCACTCCAAAGTGACTTGAATACAGGTTTGGATATCAGTTGAGGAAATTACTAAGGGGCAGCAACTAATCCAACAGGAGTCCACAGTGGGCATGCACGTGGTTCACCAAACAATGCCGGAGCCGCCCCTGAGTCCAGGAAGGGTCCACACTTGTCTGATACAGTGTGGGGTTGTTGTAAAGGGACACACGTACTCGTATTGAGTACGGAAAGTGCACACTCGCAATCCTGCAAGGGTCAATTTATAACACATTCGCAATCCTGTGAGGAGAAACACACGTGCATATGTTCACGGGATATTACACGTGCTTATGTGGAAGCACGGGAGGAAAATACACCCGCAATTCTGCGAGGGTTAATTTATACACGTGCTCATATTGAGCATGGAAAGTACGTGTGTGAATATGCACAGGAAGTATAAATACACGTGCAAATGTACATGGACAGTAGATGCACTCGCAGTCCTGCGAGGGTTAGTTTACTCACACCCGTGGTGGCACAGCAAGCGCAGTCTCCATCCTGGGGGGGCTCTCGGCGGCAGCATCTCGCTCGTGCTCCAAGAGACCTGGGCAAGAGGGCGGAGTCTCGACGAGAATCCCGTTTTATAGCCTGATGAGATCTGACTGGGCATTCCAGAAGCTTCTCTGCACCCCCACCCTGGCTGTGGGTGCCCCTGAAGACCCCAAACATCCCCACACTGGCCCAGCGGCTCCCTGGCGCCTCAGCACTCCCTTCTCCTAACGGCCCTGGCCAGGGGCTCTGGGGCCAAACAGGAGGAGCTGTTGGCCTCAAGCAGCAGAGAGAGAGGGAGAGGGGTCCACTCCTTCCATGATGGAGGGAGGGGAGAGAGGGGGGTTTGCATCCTGCCACAAGCAGTCATTGTGAACTCTTCCCTCTTGTATTGACTCACTTCTCACAAGCACTGTCCAATATAACTATGACTTGAAGCACCCACGTAAGGAATACGAAGCCTTCCGGAGGTTCGGGTTTAAATTTGCAAGATGTGTGTTTGTCTTGCAATACTACAAGGAAGAGTGAAGCTGTTAAAAGCCATGTAGTTGAGCCCCCGAGGAATTACGGTGCTTTTCAGAGCTGTCAGACCTGTGCGGCCCCTCTGCCTCCTGGTTCATGGAAACAGCAGAAACCCGGCATCTCCAAAACCAGCTTGTGCAGTTTAAATGGTTAAGCCTTGTGTTTCACCCACAAAACATTGGCATATGACGCAAAAAGACACATGGTCTCAAAGAAACTTGTTTTGCTTGAGCAAGTACTTACTACACACACCTTTTTACTCTGGATTTGTTTGAATGCCACGACTGGTGTTGCACTGAATGGGATGTTATCCGGGAGCTTTGGATCAGGCAGCCTCATCTGAAGAACTTGTGCTTCCAAGAGCACAAGTGGTGACTCCACCACTGCCCTGGACAGCCTGTTCCAATGCTGACAGCCCTTTCCATGAGGAAATATTTCCTAATATCCCAACTCAACCTTCCCTGGTGCAACCTGGGGCCATTTCCTCTCCTCCCAGCACCCATTGATTCTAAGCATCAAAACACATATTCCTCAAAAGGAAGGTCGCGTCTGGAGAACGAGATGATGGTGATGTGGCGGCAGGGAATAGCCGTTTGCAGGCGCTTCTGTGAATTTAACGTGTTTAGGAGTCAGGAATTGTCATTCGGGAAGAAAGGAGAGATTCATCTGAACTGCGGTGACCATGGAAGGAGGAGCTGGGGGATGGCATGGCCTGTCTGCCTCAGCTCAGCTTGTCAGGCTCTTAACTCACCTCACTCCTCTGCCATGGGGTGGCTGTCAAAGGCCATACAAGCTTGGTAGGTTCCCAGTAAAAACTGAAGCAGGACTTCTCCACCTCCAGAGAGTGTTTCCCACCCCAGGGGTCCGTGCTGCAACGAGGAGCCGTGATCACCGTGAAGGGGGTCAGAGTCCTTCTATTCTTGCTGTTACCTGCTCATCTGCCCTCATTGACAGATCAGACCAGGCTGGTTTACTCCAGCTCTCCCCTTCGGGTCCTGCAACGAGCTGTAAATACAGCATTTGAAATTAATCTTTTTGTAAAACTACGTACTGCCACGTCCTAGCAACAAACCAACCTAAACCCATGGCACTGGGTTTTACATCGGTCTGCATGCTCTGCTGTCTTCCCTAAAAGCTGAAGCGTTTCTAACTTGTACCCAGCCGTGCATCCTTTATCTGATAGATCAGTCCTTCCAAAGCTGTTTCAGCCCAGCAAGTGGTGCCAGCACCCAGCAGCTCAGGCTGCTTCCAGAGCTGTGGACAGGGGGCTCCAGCCCGTTCCTCCCACGGGGTATGTCCTGACTACGGCATGAATTCAATATGAATTCAAAGCGAACTCCAAAATAACCACCATCTTTCCTAGAACTATTTTGAGCAGCTTCATATTTTTTTCATGTGATGGATTACTTGTTTTCCTGCCTCCCCTCATAAATTCGTCTCATATTGACTTTAAAGCTGCCCAAGTCCATGGAAACGTACAGATGATCCTACAGTAGGTGAGCTCCTGGGTTTTGAGATCAGTTAATCGCATATTTCCTTGTCCTTTACAATTCTCCCTGTTACATCTTGCTGTGCTGTCCGGCCACTAAGCCTTTTGCTGTACACTGAAATCTTTGTTACTGCAGACATTGCTGAATTACGTGATGCTCTGGGATAGTTTTGCTGCTACCAGCTTTCTCTGAAGGCCAGCGCTTCTTGGTGTGCTCTATCCCATTATATGGGCACATTTTATGATGAGTAGAATATGGGTTATTTCTAATATACAGCTATTCATTTGTTTTCCATTAATTGGAAAGAAATGAGGCAAATCTACTTACTTGCTGCTCCCCAGGCAGATTGTAGAAGGAGTACTAGAAGGAGTAGTGTAGAGTCTTGAATCTGGGCAGGAACAACCCCAGGTTCCACTATAAGTTGGGGAATGACCTATTAGAGAGCAGTGTAGGGGAAAGGGACCTGGGGGTCCTGCGGACAGCAGGATGACCATGAGCCAGCACTGGGCCCTTGTGGCCAGGAAGCCAATGGTACCTGGGGTGGATTAGAAGGGGGTGGTCAGTAGGTCAGAGAGGTTCTCCTGCCCCTCTGCTCTGCCCTGGGGAGACCACACCTGGAATATTGTGTCCAGCTGTGGCCCCTCAGTTCCAGCAGGACAGGGAACTGCTGGAGAGAGTCCAGCGCAGCCACCAAGATGCTGAAGGGAGTGGAGCATCTCCCGTGTGAGGAAAGGCTGAGGGAGCTGGGGCTCTGGAGCTGGACAAGAGGAGACTGAGGGGTGACTCATTCATGGGGATCAAGATGGAAAGGGGGAGTGTCAGGAGGACGGAGCCAGGCTCTTCTGGTGACAACCAGGGACAGGACAAGGGGCAATGGGTGCAAACTGGAACACAGGAGGTTCCACTTAAATTTGAGAAGAAACTTGTTCCCGGTGAGGGTGGCAGAGCCTGGCCCAGGCTGCCCAGGGGGTTGTGGAGTCTCCTTCTGTGCAGACATTCCAACCCGCCTGGACACCTTCCTGTGTAACCTCATCTGGGTGTTCCTGCTCCATGGGGGGATTGCACTGGATGAGCTTTCCAGGGCCCTCCCAACCCCTCACATTCTGGGATTCTGTGAGAAAGAAAGATTTTAAATTACATGTGCTAGATTTTAAGCACAAGAAGTTGAGGGTATGAAATTAAATGAAGGAAAGAAAAATAACAGCCGATCTGAAAGGTTTTAGTAGGGAAATGTTCTCACCTCTGCTCCTGCAGAAAGAGTTTGTCCTCAGCCTCCAAAAGAAAAAGCAGCGTAGAAGAAAGGAAATTGCTTCCAGGAGGAGTAAGTGCATCATGGGTGGGATTTTCAGAACAGCACTGGATGCTTGTTCTCAATGCACTCGCTGGAATACAAGTGAAAATTTCCATAACCACTGTCAACGAAAAGGAACTCACCTCTTCTGCATCTCCCCTTTGTGACCTGCTGCCTGTGCTGGATTCCTGGCTTCGGAACCCAGATCAAAGTGCATTAATTAAACTGGAGACAGTGAAATCACACAACAGCCACCAGGCCTGTGTTCAAAATGAATAGCGTTTGCTCAGGAATGGTCTCAGACTCAGTGCCCTTTTACACAATAAATACTATGAGCTCACAGAAACGCATTTCAAGCAACTCAGCAACACAACTTCAGATCTATAGTATTGGACCTGCACAAATTACAGATGCTGCTTGCATGGATTTCACTGAAATCTGGGATAAGAGCAAGCAAATGTGCACCAGCGGTTTGTCTCTTGAATACAGATGGTTCTATGGGCATCCTGGACGTGACATTTTGGCTCTTTTCTCCTCTCCTGCCTTCTATCTTCCCTTTTATGCTGGAAATTGCTTGGATCGGGAATATTTTATCAGAACAACGCTCTGCACCTGGCATTGCAGAGCCGCCATGGCCACAGGAACACAAGCAATAATGATAATAATAGTCATAGTAACAGTAATGATAGTAACAGTAATAATAGTATCAATGACAACATGATGATGCTCTGGACTCATGCCAATGGATGCTGCCTTAGCAGCTGAAACAAACTCCCCAAAACCAAGTCAGCAAGGCGAGAAAGCAGAACCTTCACTCATCCAACACGTCCCGTATTGCTAGCCAGGACATGAGAAACTACAACAGTAATTCATTAAACAGGGTCTAAATTAGATAGAGCAAATTAGTATTGCACCAGTACTTGTGCAGCTCATGTTTTGGAATGCTTGAGGTAATTAGCAAAGCATTGGAGCAAATTTGCCCCTCACCCCATCATTTTAGTTTGGAAGGGAAATGGGAGGAGTAAATGATGTATTTACTGCCGGCCCCTGTTGCTGCCCAATTGTCCGCTAACAGCTTTTCTTTCTCTTCTGACTCTATTATTTATGTGTGGTGAAGAAAGCAGGTGGTACAGAAGGACTTGGCCCTCGGCCTGCTCTCTTAGAGCAGCAAAAGCAAGGTCATCTGCAGATTTCATAGTTAACAGCTTCACGTGCTAATTCTGTGGGCTGGTAATGCAAACTGAAACGTCTTAGTATCCCTCGCACTCACAGCAAGGTGGAGCGTGATTATTGCACGTTGCATTTTGGTTTGATACTCCATAATGTGGGAAAAAATGTACGTCATTCCCTATTTCCTCCCTGCTGCCTGCTGCCAGAGACCTGGAGAAACTTCACGATGAAATTAATACTGGAGACGTTTATTTGGGGTTTGCTGCTTCTGATTTAATTGGTTTGGGTCTGTTTGTTAATTGAAGCAGAATTATGTGGCAAATGATGTGGGTAGAAACACCGGTCGTGGGGGGAACGTGGGTGCAAAGAAGGTGGGTGTGGGCAAATGCACCAAACTGGAGCACATTGGTCCCCAAATCTGACCATGATATGGAAAAAGACGACCATCATCTAGATTAAACAGCCAAGGTAGCGATCACAAAAGGCTTTGGAAATTAAGCTTGAGAAGAGGTAGCAAAGCAGCATGAATATTTGTAACAATGGGAAGAGACCGTGGGGCAGAAAGAGGTCAAAGCTGGTTTGATGCTACCAGAAGTGGCCCAGATGCCAGCAGGACCTCTGCAGGGCCACCCAGGACATCACATTCAGAGAGGGCTGTACACACCCGTCCTCTGCATGTTTGTGCACATGTGTAATTAAAGCTTTCTGAGATTAAAGGCAGATGTTCTGGAACGTATAGGCATTTATCACCATTTTTTGTGAGAGTCTGGTCTCATGGCTCCCCTGTGCTGTCTTCAGTATTGATCCTGAACATGCGGTTCACTGATTGCCAGTTAATTAAATGTCGTTAATAAACCGATAAGCCACTTCAGCCCTGATTTGGTTTGAATGATGCGAGCCAAGCAGTTTTTTCCCTGCAGGTAATTCTGCTGCGGGGGACCCGTCCTTTCCAGTGGGTGCAGAAAGGAATGGGGGGAACCTGGGTGCACCTGCGCTCATTCCTGTGTGCTGGTCTAAAAAAACATCAAGTCAGACAAAGACTAAAGCTGTGACAGACGGATGGAGCAGGGGAACCCAAAACTGCCCGTTTTTTCCTGCTGCATGAGCAAAGCCAGCAAAGAGAAGCAGCTTTCTGCAAGTGGTGCCTTGGATCACAGAATCCCAGGATGTCAGGGGCTGGCAGGGCCCTGGAAAGCTCATCCAGTGCAATCCCCCCATGGAGCAGGAACACCCAGATGAGGTTACACAGGAAGGTGTCCAGGCGGGTTGGAATGTCTGCAGAGAAGGAGACTCCACAACCTCCCTGGGCAGCCTGGGCCAGGCTCTGCCACCCTCACCAGGAACAAGTTGCTTCTCAAGTTTAAGTGGAACCTCCTGTGTTCCAGTTTGCTCCCATTGCCCCTTGTCCTGTCGCTGGTTGTCACCAGAAGAGCCTGGCTCCATCCTCCTGACACTCCCCCTTTCCATATTGATCCCCAGGAATGAGTCCCCCCTCAGTCTCCTCTTGTCCAGCTCCAGAGCCCCAGCTCCCTCAGCCTTTCCTCACCCGGGAGATGCTCCACTCCCTTCAGCATCTTGGTGGCTGCGCTGGACTCTCTCCAGCAGTTCCCTGTCCTGCTGGAACTGAGGGGCCACAGCTGGACACAATATTCCAGGTGTGGTCTCCCCAGGGCAGAGTGGATGGGACCTCCTGGTTTGTTGCAAAGAGCTGGTGGGACCTGGACATCTGCTGCAGCCTCTGGTTAAATCAAGATGCAGCTGAGATGAGGGGAAACAAAAGACCTGCAAGTAGACCACGAATTTCTTCTGAGAGGGAAGGGGAGAGAAATATCCCCAAACCGGTAGGAAGCAGAAGTTACTTTAGCAATTAATGCCACTTTTGCCAATGAAGAGATGGGAGGAAATAAAAAATAAGTAAGAACCAGGTTAAGGAATTTATAAAATAGAAATTGTTTATGAATTAAATATAAGCATGCTAAGAAGTCTTATAAATCAATTCAAAGGAATATAGATATGTTGAATGAATTTAAAGAAAAGCAAAGGACACGATTTGCATTCTGCCACTTCACTATAAATTATGAATCTTTTTGTTTGACGTCACTGCTTTGCTTGGGAAAGAAATCAGCCAGGCAAGTGAATTAATGAGAGTCCAAATATGTAAATACAGCCCAGAGGCTGTGATGGAGCTGCCTCGCTGCTCCAGTGGCACGGGGCGAACACCCATCGCTTCAGGAGAGCACGCACAGCCACTTCGCTTTTACTGGAGCCTTGCGGGTACCCCAGAAATATGTGGAGGTGCTGGATTAGCCTGAAAAGCAGCTTCTTCTAAAAGGAGAATGTTTTCTGGCACAATGCAGAGTCATCCTAAGAAATTCACTGTCAGAAGAGACTCCGGGGAGAAAGGCACTAAATACGGTTAGGAAGAATAAGAAGATTTCAAGTGACAAGATCCAAAATCTGAGCAGAGCCTCCATCACAGAGTTTTGCAAGCAGTGTGAAATTCTCATGCAAGGTGCATAAAGCAGCTTGAAATCCACGGTGATGAGAGGAAATGAAGGTTATTGCACATCTAATGCATCCGGTCCTGTCCCAACACGGGGGACATCCCTGAGGTTCCATTTGCAAACCCAAACCTCCACCCAAAGAGCCCAAAGACATTGTTGCTTCCTCCCAGCATGCTAACTAATGCCATTAATCACAGGCCCGTGCAACCTAATTGGCATGCTGCTCGCGTGACTTGCGGCTCCCTGCTCCTTGATGCCAGACCTCTCTTTGCATTCTGCCCCACCCGAGTGTATTGAAGTCTCTCTCTGTAACAAGCGTCCCACTCAGGTGCATAAATCTCAGGTTTATAAATGCAACTTCACAGAGAAGATGGTTTATGTATCAATACACATTTATATAAAGTGCCAGCCGCTGGTTTAAGTCAACATACCGGTCCAACAGTGCCAGCCAGCTGATGGGGTCAGACTGCAGTGCTTTGGTGTGCACCTTGCAAAGGCCTCAACACCCACTTGGAGACATCCTGGCCTTGGAAGGATGGCTCCTCATCCTTGTTGGAGGAAGGCTCAGCAGCAAGAGATATCCCTCTTCATGATTTTACCCACTGGCGTGAACACCACGACTTCAGCTCCCTGGGCTTGGGTGCGAGCCCCCCAACAGCAGGTGGGACACAGGCTCTTCCAGTACATCCTCTTTAATCTGATCAGAAGTGGTGAAGAGAACAAGGATTATGTTCCTAACGGGAAACTCAAGCCCAGAAAGGTGTAGGCAGAACTGGAGAACTGCTTGATTAAGTGTGCACAAGGATGTGGGTCTTACTGGGCACAAGAACTTGATCCAGTTGGGTCAATAAGCCTCAGTCAAGCGAAGATCCTTTCTTGACCATTGCAGATCCCACTTGTGCCTACTCCAGCATCTTTAGCTGTGATTTACTGTTGAAATACAACTTTGGGAACCCAGAACTGACATCAAAGGATGTGAGACGCCCCAGTGAAACCTCCTCCTGTGTGCCACAGCCTTTTCCATCAAAGGACACCTTTGGCATGGAGAATATTGTATCATTCTACATTACATTGCAATATGTTGCAGCTTCATAATAAATACATGCATTACACACCATAATCGATACCAGTTATAGCATTAATAATTTATCTTACACTGCATGTAAAATCTACTAGAAAAATATAGAAGAACATAGCAGTAGCCACAGAAGGGCAGAAGGTTTTATAAATACCAAGAGCATTGATAAATAGAACACAAAATATGAAGAGAAACAAAGAGAGTTTGGGACAGTCTATATTGGATGTTCCCTAAATATGCACAATTGGCTACAGGCCTGTATTTGGTGTTTCCTAAAGCTTTAGACTATGAACAATGAACAAGTGTGTGCCCATCACAGCCCAGTGCTGCCACACGGCTCTTGTGGGAGCTCAGCAAACTGGGATTGTACCTGAGGAACAAACGGGACACTTTCCCCCCCCATAAAACTGCTTGAGATATACAGACCGTGCTTTTCCTTTACTGAAGGAAAACCTTCAGGGAGGGTGGAAAAAGAGTCAAATGGTCATTTGCAACTTCACTTGTTTTTTCCATTTAAAAAAGAATAAGCAATGAAACAAATATACTGTGTTCTATGAAATTGTGCTTAAACTGATCAATCTTTTCAAAAGCATTTCCTTTCCATCAAAGATTAGGTCAGTCACAGGGTATACACTCCCTTGATAAACATCAGAATGTAACTGATCTCTGCTTTACCGAGTTTTTGCTGTATATTGGTGAGAAAATGAGTAATGCTACCCCAACTGGACAGGAGGAAAATGGTAACTGTACCTATGGGTCTCCTGAACCCGTTTCTTTGCTCTAGGAGCCTTTTGAGATATAATTTGTAAAAGTGCTGCAGTGCACGATCCTTCGCTGGGAAACACAACCCATGGGGTGGGGAGCAAGGAAATAAGCCAAAGATGGTGTTTCACTGTTCTGGGAGTGCGACCGGGGTTGCCGAGGCTGACACGTGGCCCTGCTGTGGATCCGCAGGAAGGGGCAGCGGCGGGGGTCCAGATCTTTGTCCTTTCCATTGGCTTCTCAACGCACCAATAAATCTGCCATTTGGTAAATTGGGAAGTGCGTTAAAAGCTGCTCTGAAAACGGCTACGTGAGTGAAGGCGACCAGGCAATAATGCTGAACACAGACTTTGGCGTGTGCACTGAATTATATGCAGTAAAGCATTTAATGCAATGCAAACCCACTGGAGACGGAAGCCCAGAGCTGCTAGGCAGCCCCCGAGTCACCGTGATACCAGACTTGGGAAACCCCCAAAATCCCCATCATTGCCATTAAACTGGTTTTTGCTACTGAAGCAGCAGGAGATGAAATCAACACCTAGCTCTCCTTTAATTAATAATTTTCTGCTGTCTCCAGTCAATGGTAAGAACATTTGAAAGGGATGCAGTGGGGCATTATGGTATTGGGAGTTCTTTCAATTCTGCTAATCTGTCTATTTTAACTCCAAGCATTTTTTAATAGAGATGACAAGAATTGATGTTCACCAGCCTCACATGGGCTGCCAGGCAAAGCTGGATCTCCAAATTCTAATCTATGGATTGGGATGATTGTCTGCAGAGAAGGAGACTCCACAGCCTCCCTGGGCAGCCTGGGCCAGGCTCTGCCACCCTCACCCCCAACAAGTTTCTCCTCATCTTTCAGTGGAACCTCCTGTGTTCCAGTTTGCACCCATTGCCCCTTGTCCTGTCACTGGTTGTCACCCAGAAGAGCCTGGCTCCATCCTCCTGACACTGCCCCTTTCCATCTTGATCCCCATGAATGAGTCCCCCCTCAGTCTCCTCTTGTCCAGCTCCAGAGCCCCAGCTCCCTCAGCCTTTCCTCACACGGGAGATGCTCCACTCCCTCCAGCATCTTGGTGGCTGCGCTGGACTCTCTCCAGCAGTTCCCTGTCCTGCTGGAACTGAGGGGCCACAACTGGACACAATATTCCAGGTGTGGTCTCCCCAGGGCAGAGCAGAGGGGCAGGAGAACCTCTCTGACCTACTGACCACCCCCTTCTAACCCACCCCAGGTACCACTGGCTTCCTGGCCACAAGGGCCCAGTGCTGGCTCATGGTCACCCTGCTGTCCCCAGGACCCCCAGGTCCCTTTCCCCTACACTGCTCTCTAATAGGTCATTCCCCAACTTACACTGGAATCTGGGGTTGTTCCTGCCCAGATACAAGACTCTGCACTTGCCCTTGTTATATTTTATTAAATTTAATGCAAGTAAATGAAAGCAAGGACCGGTGTGATGCTGCTATGGGCTCTGGAATGATGCAACAGACATGGCTCATAGGACACTCGCTCATGGGCACGCTCAGTGTCCCCGGTGCACAAGGAAACACGGCTGGAAATGCTCATAACCATTGCAGGTCTGAGGGAAAATATGCCATTGGCATTGCTCATCGATGCTCTTCTGCTGCGGTACAGCACAAGAAGCCCCTGGACCCCACAGAGAAACAGCGTCATGTTCTCTGATGGCTTTTCAGAATAATTTTCTTGGGTTGGACAGTGATTTTCTTAAGGATGTGAAAGAGGAAAAGAAGCAAAACAAAGCAGCATCTCCATCAATGCATGAACTACAAGATCTCAAGCAAACTGTAAGCCCCACGTTGTTTACTTGCCTACTAAGGATTCAAGCTCATTGGAGAACGTTCAGCTAATTAAATTTCTTAATTGGCTGAAAGTTCTGGCATGGACATAAAGAAAATAATTTTCCATTCCCAAGACAGATTATCTAACAGAACAGCTCCTACAGCACCAAGGAGAAAGGCTTCGAGAGGCATAAATTACCTCTTTGGACTGAGGATGTTCCCTATGAAGACTTTATGACTATTTAAATGTCCACTTCTCAGACTATTTACTGGATTTTAAAACATGCAGCTGGGCAGCACTGTCACCCCTTGCTGTCACCTCTACCAGTCCATATGGCCGTTGTACAGGTTGGCCAACTATTTGTATTTCTGTGGAATCAAATCTATGTTGCCCATTTAGGTACAAAAATATCAGCCACAAAACTGTCATCACCTTTACCTGTACACGTGCAGACTCATCTAAACACCTTGATTTCAGTCCTGCTGCTATCAGCCTATCAAGTCAAAAGGAGAGTGCAAAATGCATAAAGTAACAATGATGAATTAAGGTATGAACAGCCTTTTGTATGGGCAATAATTGAATAGCTTCAGCTCAGCCTGGAAGGGAACGCATGGCAGAAGTCTATAAAGCCATGTACCGCCTGAAGAAACTGCTCAGGGAATAATTGTTCTTGCCACTGTCAATAAAAGAACAAAGTGTGTTTTCACTTATTTGTTATTTCCTACCGACATTGCCGAAGACAGCACATTCGGCCTGATAGACCGTAATTGTGGCCTTAGGTTTGGGGATGTGCTGTAGAGAGAGTGGTTCTCTTTCCACAAAGAAAGGTGGTGGAAAAATTGATTTCCCCTTTGCTAATTGTTCTATGTGTTCTGTGGTCAAAGAGCTGTTGTCCCTGGAGGTCTCTGTGTCCCAGTGCTGTCCCACAGGACACAGCAGCTGTTTCAATGTGACCTGCCAGGAGAGCAAGACCAGAAACAACACTTCGGGTGGGTCAAAACGCCCCTATTGCTTATGGACAGTGATGTCAGAGCTGCCTCAATGGTGTCATGGGCCAACACAACTCAACTACACCAGGAGAAGCCACCATGGTTGTTGGTTCTTCCAAGACTTAATCTTTTCTATCTGGGGTGAGAGCAACAGTGCATTCCCCAAAGTGCTCCTGTAATGATGTCCTGGTTTTGTTATGCCCCGAAGGACATTGACGAAGGGAGAAAATGATCTTCACTTTTCCACTGTTTTAGCAAACCCACGGCAGAGTTTTGTTTCTGATGTGCTGCTCCTTCCACTTCTCACAGGACATCTGTAGGGACCATGACCCCCAGATTAACTCTGAAGTACATTGTCAGCTGGGAAGGGTAAATGGCAGAAGCAGCAAAGGACTGAAAAACTGTTTGATTTGTAGCAAATAAAATGAAGAAAAGGAGAAATTAGAAGTGTACTCTGGTGGGTTTGGTTTCCCCCCTAAAATTCTTGACCTGCATTATTTTAAACTCACTAGAACTAAAATCTTAAATCTCTTACGTGATCACAGGTGCAGCCACATTCCCCAAAGGCATTCTGGGACTGACAGTGTACCAGTTCTAATGGATGCATTGTTTTTACAGATTGCAAAACACTAATTTAAATTACAGTGACATAATCTCAGCTCTATCCTGCGTGATGTTCGCAACACAGAGTCATAGCCAAGGATGAAATATTCCTGTGTCAAACAGGATTATCTGTCTATAGCTGGTTCAGACGCTTGGACATTTCTTCCCACTGGTGAAAGACCAGTCAATATCAGTAAAATGAGTCCAAAAGATCACACAAATGAGGCTGTGGCCTTTTGGAACCAATCGCTAGAAGACCCCAACCCACCACATGGTATTTAAAGGGAATTCTTCAACAGCTCTGTGGGTGATTTAGTTTCTACAGGCATCAGAATATTTTAAATTTTGCAGCCACTTCAACACATTCCTTTTTTTCCGCTGGTCTGAGCTGCAGACTATTAACTGTATTAATTAGGAAACCATTTATACCTGCCTGTTACATGATGTAAAGGAAAACAAACTAGCAAACAGCAGAAGATGAGATGCGGGTCTCATTCTGCTCCCGCATTGACCAGCGGCAGGAAGACATAGTTTGTTTTTTGGTTACAGAATCACAGCATGGACTGGGTTGGAAAAGCCCTCAGAGATCACCCAGTCCAACCCTTGGTCCAACTCCAGCCCATTGACTAGATCATGGCACTAAGTGCCATGTCCAGTCTCAATTTACAAACCTCCAGGGCCGGTGAGTCCAGCACCTCCCTGGGCAACCATTCCAATGTCTGATCACTCTCTCTGCAAAGAATTGCTTTCTCATCTCCAGCCTCAATTTTCCCTGGCAGAGTTGAAGCCCATGGCCCCTTGTCCTATTGCTGATGCCTGGGAGAAGAGCCCAATCCCCACCTGGCTAGAACTGCCCTTCAGGTAGTTCTAGAGAGTGCTGAGCTCACCTCTAAGCCTCCTCTTCTCCAGACTAAACAAGCCCAGCTCCCTCAGCCTCTCCCCATAGGGCTTGTGTTCAAGTCCCTTCCCCAGTCTTGTTGCTCTTCTCTGGACCCGCTCCAGCACTTCAATCTCTTTCCTGAGCTGAGGGGTCCAGAACTGAACACAATACTCCAGGTGTGGCCTCCCCAATGCAGAGTACAGGGGAAGGATCACTGCCCTTGTCCTGCTCACCACGCTAGTTTGGATACAGGACAGGATACCATTGGCCCTCTTGGCCACCTGGGCACACTGTTGGCTCCTGTTGAGCTGCCTGTCAATCAGTACCCTCAGTTCCCTTTCTTGTTTTTGTTTATTTGTTTGTTTTAAATATGGAAACAAGTTGTCTGAAGACGTAGGAAAAAGGTCAAATATTTAATCCTCAGTGAACCCAATTTATGGGTGTTCCATGAATGAAGTTCTGCCCTTTCTCCAGGCAGCCTGAACACTACATCTACTGTCCCAGGCACATGGCGAATAACCCAGGACCCAGTTCCTTCTGCACAGGGAAGTTCTGTGCTGAGCAAAGGATGGATATTCCAGGTGACACTTACCTTAAAGGTCATCGTCAGGGGATTTCCTTTCCTTCTCACTAATTTCAAACATTTCACTTCATAGAGCCTCTGCATTTCTTAAACAACATGTGGGGGAAAAGACTCACTGTGTAAGTGTAAAGATCTATAATTTCTTTACACACCACACAAAACCTGCTACACTAGGCAGCCCCCAAATCCCAGGGGTGTCATCCTGCACCCCCCTTTGAAAAATGAACACAAAAAGGAGCAATTTTTGCAGCTTTTGAGCTGACCACGTCCAACCCCACTATGGAAAGGAGTGAATCCAGGTCCAATATCTACACACGTACTATTTGACAGGACAGCAACTGGGCTGTTATTTAATAGTAACTTGTCCCTAGGAAGCTCTCATAGAAGTGTTCATGTGCATGAATCCAGCTTGCCATGAAACAGCCAGGGATTACATTATTTCAGCCCAGAGAAATTCAAAGCAGTTATGAACAACAAACCCATCTTCCTGATCCAACCCATACTGAAGAGTAGTTGGGAAAACAGTTCACAGCAATATGTACTCGGAAATAAAGTTTTTCAGAGATTAAACAGAAGAATCTGGTTTTCCATTTTGTTTAGCAGAAGAGTTCAGATGGAAGAGCCCGCAATGGCACTTGCACTGACATAATTACAGTGTAAAAGACCTCAATATGCAAATTCATTACATAAATTAAGAAAGGAAGTGGGGGAGAAAGAAAGGAAGGTGAAGCACTTCAAGAATTAATAGAAAAAATATAGCCAAAAAAATAAAGATTATCAGACCAACATCAGTCAGTGAACCTGATAAACCATGATTGAAGGTGCACAAAGGGCTCTGATAAACAACACATGGACATTACTGCAAGAACAGAGATCACGTCTCACTGGAGCACAGACTGGTCTCCAGAAGGACCTGGTTTTCACCAGAACAGTGCTATTTTATGCTTCACAGCAGCTATTTACAAACTCAATTAGGATTCAGTAAATTATTTATGTACTTGCGCTTGCACTTTGTACTTATGCTTGTACTTGCACTTTAAATCATTATTAATCAAGAATTAAGGGGCATGTATTGATCGACAGATAAAGGGTGAGATTTTCTAGCAGTTTCCAGGTTTTGCAAGGCCTGAGCAGACTGAGGAGCTCTGCTGGGGGTTGAGCCAGAGCCCATCTTAGACCAGCCCAGCTAAATCCTCAGGCTGGCTTAGGCTTTCCTGGCTTTAGTCCAGTTTCTCCCTAGAGGTAACAGGAGCAACAATCACCATGCAGCTCATTCCATGTTGCCGTCCAAACTAGAAAATTAAATGTTCTTCTTGGCAACGCCTCTCACATTCAACAATGACATCATAAGCCTAAGTAAGTAGATTAGTTTTTTAAGCTAAATTTGTGTGGAACTAATCCTCGCCTTAGTTTACTTCAACAGTGAATACTATTACTTACAATCATAGAATCATTTCAGTTGGAAGAGACCCTTAAGATCATGGAGTCCAACAATAATCTAACTCTGGCACTCAACCGTGTCCCTAAGAACTTCATCTATACATCGTCTAGAACTATACCCAGTGGACGAATCAGTTTAAGCTGTACCACATTCTTTCACTGACAATCACTTTTTCTGTCACAAACTGTGTTTTGCAGAATGGTTGAGGTTGGAAGGGATTGTTGGAGGTCACCTAGTCCAACCCTCTTGCTCTAATACAGTTAGTTACGGAAGGTTGTCTGGAAGCATCCCTGGGCAACTTTTGAATATCCCCAAGGATGGAAACTCCACAACACATTAGGCTGAGTTTATCAGTCACCCAGAATACTTGGTAGCAGTAATAAGAGAAATCTAATAACTTCGTTGTCTGACACCAGAAGATAAATGGTCAAAAATCACTCTGTGGAGATGAGAGGGAAAGAACTGATGACTGGACAGAAAGATGAAGACTGACCATGTTCAAGACAAAACTCTTTAGAAACTCATGTCATGTGGGATTGATGATCATGTTGCTCATGTCACACTGTCTACTCTTATTTTTAAAACAACAACAAACTTCTTAGTGAACTGAGTGCCTGGTTACAGGGCAACCTGTATTTACACTCCATGCTGCTTATTTATACTCGTGACATTTCTTCATGTAGCATTTGGCATCCAGAGCTGGTTGTATAAGATTCTGTATGTATAGGCAGAAAGAACAGGCAAAACACCTGATTATGATAAGAGAGAAAAAATAATAATAAAAATAAAATAAAAACCTATGGTATTTATATGTGTATTGGAATATGTTTGTGTATCCCTATTAATAAAGAATGCAAGCCATACAATGAACACAATTTTGTATCTCATTTCCTTTCTGTTATGGCATTTTCAGCTTCTTTTAGGCAACAAGGGAGGTTGAAACTTGGAGAAGTTTGAAGGGAGATGAAGAGATAGACACGATTTTCGACCTCTTCCAACCGATCTGGTTTTCAACGTAGTCTGTGTCTTAATTACACACTTGGGTTTTACAAATACAGATTACTTTGTTTTAGAATGTATTTTAAACACTAAAGTGTGCAGGTGCTGGGCAGACTATTCCCATTGGTTATTTTAACAATACAACTTTGCCAAGGTGTTAGTTCAGTTTAAAAGACTAAATCAAGTTAGCCAGATTCATAGAAACAATAGAGTCAGGAAGAGATAAAACATGAGTTTGCAGAGCACTAGATTACTCGTTTGGAGGGCACTAGATTACTACTTACATGCCAAATTCTTCTGTTTTAGGTCCACTTCACCTTGGAGACAAAAATTAAAACCTGGTTTTCTTCAGCAGTCGGCCAGGAACTGTAACACTACAGATATTGCCAAGAAGCATCTACTGGTGTTATTAACAATTCAGCTACTAAATAGAAGTAAAACCCCATTGCCAGCATGTACCAAGCACTCACATGGAGACTCACAAGGTGCATTTTGTTGTCAGACTGTGGGGAACCATCCAGAGCATCTGTGACACATTCAATTCACTTACAGGGCTTTGCAGGGAGCAGCATCTTTCTGTCTTGGGACCCTTTAGAAGCCGTGACCCCGTCATTCAAACCGCTCAATAAAAGGGACACTCGATGTTTGGGTGGGTTTGTTTCCCAGGATTTTAATGGCTTATTCAATGCTCAAGTTGTGTTTCGAATTTGGTACAAATCTCCGGAAGAGGTTCCTTTGTTAAACAAGGTATTGATGTTCAAATTTGCATCTCACCTCGGCATTTCTAGCCTTCCAATATATTTTCCTTCTCTGCCTATGTATTACCTTTGAAAGAAATAAAGATGTTTTTTAAGCTGATTTGACCTATTCTGTGCATACCTCATCTTACACATAATGCATTTCTTTCTATATCTCCTACATCTTATAACAGGGTAGGAAACCAGACAAGACACCAATCTGATTTGCAACATGCAGAAGTGCAAAGTTCTCACCCAGAAAGAAAGCTATACTTAAATGATGAAGTACATTATCGGTTTTAGATTTGGCTCACAAATGCATAGTTTCTCATTTGAGGTGTAACGGTGTGTGGTTGAGAAAGTCAGGACCCTCTCATAATATAGGAAGCTGATACTCACCGGCCATCCATTAAATTCAGAATTTCACCTGGGCTACAGGTCCCTTGATTAGAGGCACATGGTACTTTCTACCCATAGAGACATAAGACAGGGAAAAGACTCCAGATTTAGCTGGTCGGTGTTTTCTTAAACACACAGCTGTAAATAATTTGAATTCTTATCTTTTATAAGGCAGACATGCAAAACTACGTTGGCTTAATTTACAAGTATATAGAGTGAATAAACCACCTGTCTGTCTGGAAGCTAGCAGATGTGGTTGCAACCATCCTCTCCCCACATTCAACAGTATTTCATGGCTATTAAATCATCCACCTACTTGGAGCCTTTGGTCCTGCTCTCACGTGCATAGATTTTAAGGCCATGCGACTCTTTGCATTCCAGTGATAGAATAATTTCGCTGCACTGAAGCCATCTTATAATAGAATGGCCGATTTAAAGATTATGGTTTAGTTTGCCCAGAAATAGTCTTGAATTGGAGGAGACCCAAGACTTACTAAGGTTCAAATGGGTGGTAAGTGGAGAACATCCAATAGGAGTGATTTTCTTCGCATAGCAGAGATAAAGTGTAGCAAGATTTCCCAGCTGAGTCTAACAAAACAGGAGCTGAAGCAAATCACAGAATTATCTGCATGGTGAGAGTCAACAGTACGGATCAACTGCCAGGTTTTACCTCAGCCTAAAAGCCTTTCTTGATTAAAACATACCTTAATCACAATTTATAAGGCAGAATTCCAAGGTAACAGAGGAACACAAGACCTTCGACAGACAAGTTGCCAAATTAGAGCACTTCAAATTTCTGCTTCAAGTTACAACATTTCTATTTAAAATTTACCCCACCTGGATTGAACCAGCACACAAGGAGGATTAACTGTCCGTGAGGTTCAGCCCTGGTGAAACTGAAAGCACACACATAAGGAAGGCTGTCCTTGTTTCCCATTTAAATCAAAGTGAAGTTAGTCCAGGGACAATGTGGAACAGCTGGGATGGTCAGTGGTCAGCTGAAGGCAATCCTCAGATCCCCAGGACACAGGCTGTGTTGGGTAAGGGTTTCCCTTTGTGGCCATCATTAGTTCTCTACGACTTTCAGGAAAACAATATGATAAAAAGGCAGAGCAGCTCTTCAATGTCTGTAAATCATTATTGCCCAGCTGGCTGGTTCCCAACATCTTTAGATCAGCAAAATCCCAGGACATGTCTTCTGAGCTGCTGTGCCTACTTGTCTCTCTAAGCGGCTTAGGGTCCTTGAAAATGCTTCCCATTGTTCTTGCTTTGGGTAATGGAGAGTTCTTCACTAAAGAAAATGCTATCTTGGTTTACACTGAAGTCAAACACCTATTTCCATTCACAGGACATATATCCTTCAGGATATAGCCACTGAACTCACTGTTAAAACTATGTTGGTTTGAAGAGTTGTTACCAAACCTCCTGAAGAGCCCCAAGCCAAGCCCTGGAGAAGGGCCCAGGCAAACCCCTGAAGGACCTGGCTAGGAAACCAGACAGACTTCACTACAAATAATGACACTGAAATGGCCCAAGGAATAATTCAATACAAATTTGCTAGAATTCTCCATCAGTCCTGTCCCTTGACTTCCCATCTCTTAGAAGACTCCTAACGAGATTTCATCATGGCAAAACACTCTTGGGGAATGGCCACGCACCTCCCCATGCTCAAACCAGCTAAGGCAGGGTGGAGGGGACATCGCTCAAGTGGACCGGCAAACACACGGAGGCCAGACCTTTGGACCGTGGTCTAATCTGGGCCTAAGGAAGCCTCTCCCAGGAGATGTGTCATGGTTTGTTTCTGCACTATGGAAGTCAATGCATTCTTCGCTCTGCGTTGCAGGGAAATCACATTTTACGAAGTGGAATAAGCATCTACTCCTCTCTTGATTCCTCCTTTACTCTCTTACACCGCCTGCTGGGATTTTCAGCCAGATGCAGAGACATGGCCTAAACCCAACGTTTCAGTCCAGGAATTCCACGACAATTCCTTACCAGGGTATTTCCATTCCTCCCTCCACCCTTTACCGCGTCTCCCGTAACAAACTGTTGCTCACTAGTGCTCAGGTCTGAGTCAGATGTGACTTGTTCAGCTCATCTCCACTTTTTCTCTGACGTGAAATGAAAATCGTGGATCTCAATTATAATCCATTTGAGTGATTTTTTCAAACAGAGCAACTGGAAAGAACTTAAGATAAATTCTGCCTAGATGAAAAGTAATATGCAATAAGTTTTGGTTTGAAAGAGAGGAAAAAAACCCACAGAACACCCACAAAGTTCAGCTTGCATTTGGTCCTAAATACGCGGATATGAAAGCAAATAAACTGGTGGGTATCTAGGAGTGCTGCTCTTTGGGAAGGATGGCAAAACCATGGAGGAACTTGAGTCTCTCAATGAAGATTCATCTCACAACTTCAGAAGAATGTGGGGAGCAGGAGCCAGCACAGCCCAGGAATGGGATTTCTTGGCTCAGTGGCACTAGAGTGGGAAAAACCCAACAAAAACCACCTTTTTGTGCATCCAGAAATAAACCCTAAAATAGTTGCACTGTGCTGTGTTTTCTAGACCCATTCTGGGTCAAGTTTGGATCTCTCCAAATCGAACTGCCCGATGGATACACCATTGATCTCCCAGGCCCCAGAGATTTAGGTGCGTGATCCCTCCCAGGGGATTATTCACTTGAGCAACGCTGAGCACAGGCCAACGTTTGGCAGGATTAAGACCTTCAGTTCAAGGCCAAGTGCCGGGTGCTGCACTTTGGCCACAACAACCCCCTGCAGTGCTACAGGCTGGGCACAGAGTGGCTGGAGAGCAGAAAGGGACCTGGGGGTGCTAATGGACAGGAAGCTCAACATGAGCCAACAGTGTGCCCAGGTAGCCAAGAAGGCCAATGGTGTCCTGTCCTGTATCCAAACTAGCGTGGTCAGCAGGACAAGGGCAGTGATCCTTCCCCTGTGCTCTGCATTGGGGAGGCCACACCTGGAGTGTTGTGTTCAGTTCTGGGCCCCTCAGCTCAGGAAAGAGATTGAAGTGCTGGAGCGGGTCCAGAGAAGAGCAACAAGACTGGGGAAGGGACTTGAACACAAGCCCTATGGGGGAGGCTGAGGGAGCTGGGCTTGTTTAGTCTGGAGAAGAGGAGGCTTAGAGGTGAGCTCAGCACTCTCTAGAACTACCTGAAGGGCAGTTCTAGCCAGGTGGGGATTGGGCTCTTCTCCCAGGCAGTCAGCAATAGGACAAGGGGGCATGGGCTACAACTCTGCCAGGGGAAATTGAGGCTGGAGATGAGAAAGCAATTCTTTGCAGAGAGAGTGATCAGGCGTTGGAATGGCTGCCCAGGGAGGTGCTGGACTCACCGGCCCTGGAGGGTTTTAAACTGAGACTGGACATGGCACTTAGTGCCATGATCTAGTCAATGGGCTGGAGTTGGATCAAGGGTTGGACTAGATGATCTCTGAGGGCTTTTCCAACCCAGGCCATTCTGGGATTCTGGGATTCTGTGATTTTCCAAGTTACTTCAAAGCGGAGCATAGTCGGTGTTGGTGGGACGCCAGAGACTCATCCAAAGCTGGGAGGATTGGAATTGCCGTTAGTTTTCCATTGGATTAAGGCAGCCAAGATGAAAAGAAACGTGAGCACGTGGAGGCATCCCCACAAAACTGATCAGCATGCAGAAAGAAACCTGTTTGCAGAGGTGGTTTCTTATGAATCGTGTCTCCTTTAAGGTTAATCAAAAGACCAAATAAATCTAATACATCCTGACTAATGTCTACAACTCAAAGTGAAACGCGGAATTTAGTGTGGATCTCAATATGATCATATTCCTTCAGGGACTAAAATTAAAGTTTATTAGAAAAATAAATACGCTACTTAAAAGTGAATTGGAACATGTACTTTTGGTAATGAAATTAAATTTCACCACGTACAGCAACGGTGGAAGCAGGAAGATTAGTTGTTCAATTAATTTTTCATCTTAAATAAAAAAATCTCTATATTATAGAGAAAATACATTTAATATGCCAGCTGGGTATATAATATACGTCCCAGATGTGAGCAGACTTTCATTAGGAATGACAAAGCAAGAAAATACGGTGTTCTGCATATCAGCAAAGGAAGAATTCAATCCAATTAATAAAATCGAAGGAAGTTTTAGCGAGGTACCAATTCTCCAGCTTCCTCTGCGGGGATTTTCATTGTCCCAAGGAGCGTGTCCATGCATCACATGTTCATTTTGCAAATGGAGGCAGATCCCCATGAGGAGTGCAGGCCATGCAGGTGTTCTCGTTCCAGGTGACGCACGGGCCGGCAAAACCGTGCTCCCTCCTGCTCTTATGCTCGTTAACGCTGTGGCTTTCGTGGTTCTTTTGTTGATGAGGCCAAACGCAATCAGCAGAACAGCTGCCATCTGGACTCACCCGGCCTCTCCATTGCAGAGACCATGATGAGGAGCAGCACGGTCCAAGGTGAGGGCGTTCATTAGGAGGAAACAATTCCGTGCACATTTGCACATGTATTTGCATGTGTATTTATGCTGTCCATGCACATTTGCATGCCTACTTTCCATGCTCAATACGAGCACATGTATAAATTAACCCTCACAGAATCGCGGGTGTATTTTCCTCCCGTGCTTCCACATAAGCACGCATAACATTCCGTGCACCTTTGCACGTGTATTAATCCTCCCAGGACTGCAAGGGTATTATAAATTGACCCTCGCAGGATCGCGAGTGTGCACTTTCCATACAAGTACCCTTGTGGCCAGGAAGGCCAATGGTACGTGGGGTGGGTTAGAAGGGGGTGGTCAGTAGGTCAGAGAGGTTCTCCTGCCCCTCTGCTCTGCCCTGGGGAGACCACACCTGGAATATTGTGTCCAGTTGTGGCCCCTCAGTTCCAGCAGGACAGGGAACTGCTGGAGAGAGTCCAGCGCAGCCACCAAGATGCTGAAGGGAGTGGAGCACCTCCCTTATGAAGAAAGGCTGAGGGAGCTGGGGCTCTTTAGCTTGGAGAAGAGGAGACTAAGGGGGGACCTTATTAATGTCTATAAGTATATAAAAGGTGAGTGCCACAAGGATGGAGCAGCAGTGGGATTAGACTGGATGATCTTTTGAAGTCCCTTCCAATCCCAAACATACTGTCATACTGTGAAATCCCCACTCCAGCCTCAGCCCCATGGGGAGCAACAACAACCCAGCCTCACCTGGCAGCTCCTTCCCAACACAACCCCTATAAACACACCCTCTTTGTGATCTCAACTGCACTTCAAGCCCATTTGAAATGGGACAAACTTTTCAGGGCTTATTAAAATGAAAGGACAGTGTTGCACAGAATGACTCCCAGGAGGATTGGGTAGACCTTGTTCCCCAAGGGGCTGGGCTGGAAATGTCGGGTATTAGTGAACAGAGCAGAATCACACATCTTTCATGCACCCAAAATAAATTGGGATTTACATTCCTCGCCAGAATGTCATTTTTTTCAGCTTATTTTTTGTTAATTTTCGCTCCATAAGTAAGGAATCTGAGAGAAGCGTTGTGTTCGGGTGGGATTAGAGCAAATCGTGAGGATTGTGAAGGGCCTGGAGCCACCACAGTAATACTTTAATCCTTGCAAATACATCCCTGTCCTCCTGTCGCTTGAATAAAAACAGCAACATACTGAACAAATCTCCAGCAGGAATAAAATGATTCCCCAGGAATAACCAGCTGATGGGGAGCAAGGCTTGACCTACACATGCAGTCTATCTTATAGGCTGGGCTTGCCACTCGGTCTTTGCCAATTTTACTTTCAAACGGCCCAGTTCCCAAAGATAAAACATTTCCACAAACCCAAAAGTCGGGTAAAATCTCTCCAACAAACTTAATGGTGTTTTTGTTAGGAAAACCATGTTCAAATCAGACATTTGGCATAGATGTGTTGGGCTTACCGGCCTCCACTAAGCCTTATGGACTTGGATGGGATGGGGAAACTGAGGTTCAAGTCTTGGTCCCTGCAGCGAATTTGAGACAGGGCGGTGATTGCAGGCAAGGATGCTGAGCACCACTGCTTGACGGGGACAGATTCTCAGCTGGTGTGTAAATACAATATCTATTTTGTATTTAATATATGTATATAATGCTTCTAACAGCAATATATGCAATGCTGGCTGTGTTCATACTCTATGGTATGTGCCCTTGGATCTCCTCTTGGCCCAATGTGGAACTAAGACACAACAACCACGAGGAACGGGTCACGGTGTTGACCATCAGTGGGAATACTGAATATTCTAATGATCAGCTGAGGGCACGCAGAAAGGTTTCAGGTTGTGAGATCCCATGGGATGACGGAATCTTTTAAGCTGAGAAACAAGACAGCAGGTTGGTTTGTCTGTTTGTTTTTAAGCTGTGGATTGACCTGTTGCTGTTTGTCACGGTCTGTGGTGGCCACCGGAGAGCAAGACTTGTCTGGCAACGCTGAGCTGTATCTCGCCAATTAATTTGAACACGCGCTTAAAAGCTGACAGTCACGAATCTGACCAAGAGAATGACGGAGGCAACAACCATACCTGAAAAGAGCAAAGAAATGTCAGTAAAATGTAACAAGAAACCAAAAGTATGCTTTTATTTATCCAGATTATAGTCCTGTTTCATCTACAATGAAAACAGACTTCCATCTCAGAAGGGTTGTAAAAAGAAGTTATGTCCATGAAGGCCAACCGGCACAGGAGGAACGGCCATCCAGGGCTCCCTCTTCAGTGCTGGTCGGCCTTTTGTGCGCTCATTTCTCCAGCAGCATGCCACGGACACGCAGCACGGCCACGCAACACGGCTACGCAAATGCCACACAACACGGCCATGCAGCACGGCCATGCAACACAGCCACGCAACACGGCCACGCAACACGCTACGCAGCACGGCCATGCAACACGGCCACGCAACACGGCCACGCAACACGGCCACACAACACGGCCACACCAGAGCTGCGCTTTGCCCTCGCTTTGCTCCAAACACCAGAAAAGCTCCATAGTCCATTCAGCGCTTTTCAAAATATTTAGTAGCTCCAGTGGAAAACTGGAGTCTTCATGTTCTTTAATGGGCTAATACCGTACTTGAGGAACAAAGAACTCTTGTAATTCTATGCACTCTGGAGGCCCCTTGTTTAAATTGTACCTGTGCTGGACACACAGAGCTGGTGGCAGCTCCTGGACCCCTCCGCAGTCTCAAGAGGTGAGCTGGACAAGAAATGGAAATGCCCAGGTCATACGTGCAGCAGAGAACGGGTACCGTGATTGCTGAGGTCTATATGGGCAACCTTCACATTGGACCATGTAGCCATAGACTTTGACAAACCTGGACTCGTCACCACAGAATCACGGAGGCCTGTGGCTAGTTGGGCTCCCCAGGGGTCAGTGTTAGGCCCAGCCCTGTTCAATATGGTCATCAACGACCTGCATGAAGAGATGGAGTGTGCCCTCACGTTTGTTGATGACCCCAAAGTGGGCGGGAGGGCCAACACACCAGAGGCTGCACTGCCGTCCAGAGACCGGGGCAGGCTGGGCAGACAAGAACCTGACGAAACTCAACAAGGGCAAGTGTAGGGTCCTGCACCTGGGGAGGAACAACCCCAAGCACCAGTACGGGTTAGGGGTGGACCTGTTGGAGAGCAACATTGTGGAGAAGGACCTGGGAGTTCTGGTCGACAACAGGTTGACCATGAGCCAGTGTTGTGCCGATGTGACCGAGGAGGCCAGTGGTGCCCTGGGGTGCATGAGGAAAAGTGTGAGCAGCAGGTCGAGCACAGTTACCCTCGAAGGATAACCCTGAGGCATTCCCGTGCAACCCGCTCTGGTGAACCTGCTTTAGCAGGTGGGTTGGACTGGATGATCTCCAGAGGTCCCTTCAACCCCAACCATCCTGTGATTCTGTCACGCAGGAGGGTCCGGGTTGGATCTGGAGATGCTGTGCTATACCCCACCATGACAGCGATACACTGAATGGCACCCTGTGCCCGTCACGTCTCCACCAACATGGCTGACGTGGGGAGGAGGGCTCTGAAATAACACGCATCTTCATCCACGCTTCTCTTGTTTTGCTTCACAGGACTGTGGTTGGGCACTATGGGAAGTGAAAGAAATGGGCTTCAAGCCTCAATTATCTGTAGAGCTGGGTAAAACCTTGTTACTCTGCTGGCACCAGGGAAGGCCTCAGAGAAGAGGATGGAATGGCCCCTTTGTGCTCTAATCAAAACCTAGAGAGGAGGGATGGGATGGGATGGGATGGGATGGGATGGGATGGGATGGGATGGGATGGGATGGGATGGGATGGGATGGCATGGCATGGCATGGCATGGCATGGCATGGGATGGCATGGGGAGAGACAGTTCTCCTCTCTTACATGTCTCTGGATGACAGGGACACATTGAGTGAGAAGCATTGCCCCCCAGCCCAGTCCCTCCCAGCTCCCTCCACTCTCCACCTGGGGGGCAGGAGGAAATGTGGTACGTACCTAAAGAGGAAAGGACAGAAAATACCGCTGGCAATTGAAAAGGTAACCAAAAATACCGAGAGGTTTTCTTTTCTTTATAAAATGTGCATAAAGAACATAAACCCTTTGAGGGAAAAGTGAGACCAGCTTGTAATTTAACCAGATACATTAACAACAATGACAGAAAAATAAATCTACAGTGGGTGTGCTAGTAAAATAAGAGACCAAGTCTGGCTATATACAATACTTGAGATTGTTAAAATGTAATAATCATTCTATGTACATTACATACATACAATTACAGTTATTTATATGGTATTTACACACACAAACGCACAGAATTTTTCCCTTTGCAGTTGGTGGTGTGCAAGCAGAAGCACATCTGATCTTTCCTGAGAAGGTGCTGAGGCTGCTAATTCTGACTCGCAGTAATGTGTGTTTCTCCAGCCTCTTTTGTGGTCACATCCATCAAAAATGATTCCATAGATTCTACAGTTGCAGTTGTTGCTGTGTTCCTGTTTATTCTGTATAGGGGGAGGACTGCAGACCTCCAGCCTACAGAAGGCCAAGGATTGTGGCATGCAGAGGTCCTGGATCCCAAGGAACCAGTGGTGACATTTCTCCAGTTGCTGGCCATGACCTCGCCGTGAGCAAAGCCACGTTCATACTCATTTGTGCAGCACTTGCCAAGTGTCTTTCTCAATGGAAAAACAAAAATACAGAGAATGGAAATGGAAGGAAATTGGCTGCAAGTCACCTGTCAAAGGTCTTTGGTAGGCGCCCATAACGTGACATTCAACCTGCCCACGTCACACCAAGAATCAGCTAGGAGAGCCCGCCTTAGATCAGGCTACCAGGACCCATGGAGACACATCTACACAGGGGATTCAAGCGTGACCATCCTGGTCAAGTTCCAGTTTCTTATCAGGTGCCCGACACAGATTCTATAATTACAATACCAGGGTTGCTCTCGTGAGTTACAAAATGTGCCAAACGACTGGGAGCTCATTGCTGAACTTGGGTGGTTTGGGGTGTTTGAGGACGGGCACTCCAGAGTGTCACCGTGTTCTCTGGTGACTCCATCAGTTTGTTCTCACTTGAGTAGCCTCTTTGTAACACAACTATTTATCTGAGAGAGATGGCAAGATTATATTGTTATTAAAGGAAAGTCTTGGTGTTACCACCCAACCCTCTGGCAGAACCTGGTCTCCAGAAGCACCCAAGTTTAAGTGGGATGACATCTTCACAGGCTTTGGACCTGGTGTTCCGGGAGAAACACAACACCCTTCCCTCGATATAATGCTTGGAGTACAAGCTAAGGATAACTACATTGTGGTTTAGTATGTCTCACCAGGATGGACTATCCCAAGTATCCTCTATTTGGGTCAACAATAGCTCCTTTTTTCCCCATGCATACCTTTTCTAACTCAGAGATGCACATATTGCAGCCTGGCCAAAAACAGCCAAAAGGGACTTGGAGGTAGTCTGGGGTACCAGGGAGAGGAGGTGAACACCAGAAAGGGAGCAAAATGTGTTTTAATGCTCTGGCACAGGAACAAATGACTCCAAACTGGCCGTGAACACATTTACATTGGGAACGAGAATTGTGGTGGCAAACCTCCCAGCAGCGACATTTTGCAACAGCCTCATGGGAAGCATGGGGGGCAAAACTCAAATGTATCCACAGCCTTTCAGCTTTAAAACTGGTTTTAAGATGGATAAATGTGTTATCAGGGGCATGGTGGGAGCCCAGCACATGCCAGGGGCCCCTGTGGGATCTACGGGCGATACTGGGGTTGGGAGTTTAGGGAAAAATGACATAAAACTCCTGAAGAGCAAAGGTCACAGAATCCCAGCATGGCCTGGGTTGGAAAAGCCCTCAGAGATCATCCAGTCCAACCCTTGGTCCAACTCCAGCCCATTGACTAGATCATGGCACTAAGTGCCATGTCCAGTCTCAGTTTCAAACCCTCCAGGGCCGGTGAGTCCAGCACCTCCCTGGGCAGCCATTCCAATGCCTGACCACTCTCTCTGCAAAGAATTGCTTTCTCATCTCCAGCCTCAATTTCCCCTGGCAGAGTTGAAGCCCATGGCCCCTTGTCCTATTGCTGAGTGCCTGGGAGAAGAGCCCAATCCCCACCTGGCTAGAACTGCCCTTCAGGTAGTTCTAGAGAGTGCTGAGCTCACCTCTAAGCCTCCTCTTCTCCAGACTAAATAAGCCCAGCTCCCTCAGCCTCTCCCCATAGGGCTTGTGTTCAAGGTCCCGCGGCTGCAGGATCGCACGAGCTGTGGGTGCTTGGGTGACTTAAAATCCAATGGGTAGTACATGCTGGTTGAATTCTGTGCTGCTGAGGTGGACACTAGCATCGTGCTGGGCGGCCGCAAACGAGGGCACACACGTGGTGTTGCTTCATTGGGGGAAAAAAATCTGAAATGTAATAATAAGCTTTTTTATAGCTTTCTAAAGTTTTATGGGAAAATACTACAATGAATCCAGCTGGCAGCCAGGCTCTTTATTAGCACATACAGGCAGAGAGTACTTATCACATTAAACTGTGGCTTCTTGATGGAGCTGCTCTAGAAAGCTGCTCTAGAAAGCCATTCTTCTGATGGATCATGTTCTTCTCAGGGAGGAAGAGTTTCAATTACCCTTTGATACATGAAAAAAGCATTACTAGTGAGTAAACCCAGGTATGGCTCTTCAAATAAGGGTGGGAAAAAATGGGATCGTCCTGACTAAACTACTCACTATAAAGGGATTTCACTGACCTTACGGTGCGGTGAAAGACAAAACAAGCTTGAACAAAAAGCTGATGTTGTAACTGATCAACTGAATTTTAAAGTTTGGGGATTGCAATTGCCCGCAAAGCTGTTTGAAGTAAATAATGCCAGTTACATGGGTGAGTGCAGCCGAGATTCAAGTGCTGGTGTTGAGAAGGAAAAGGCTCCGGCACCCGTTGGAGTCGGTGCTGGTGCGCGGGGCTGGCGGCTGTTGGAGGCTGCAGCTCCATCTGGGTCAACCAGCAGCTCCTCTCTCACATTAAGAGGAAATTTCACATTTCCAAGGATTTCCGTGGGCCTGACAGCCCCACACCCTTAGATACTCGTCTCCAGAAACTGGCTGATGGAGCTCAATGTGAAGATCCTCCACTAGTTAACACACAAGCCATCGCCACTTGGATGGGCTTTCGAGGGGCTGCTCCTGCCTTCAAATCCATTTGTAGGGTGATTTGTGTTTGTCCCCATCCAGTCTACGCTCTGTTCCCTACTTTGTGTCCCATCAGGACCCAAGGCCGGCTGGAGAAGTGATGGGTTGGTAGCACAGTGAGATCAGAGTTCTTTGTAACCGTACATGGGCTTTCATGTCCAAACAACACGCTTTGTGAAAGAAATGAACTCGCGTGGCTTTGTTGGAGGCAACGGAAGGGGAGAACTCGAATAACGTCCTTGTCCTCATAGATTACTCTGAGAAACTGGAAAGTTTATCATGGGCTCTACCTACCAATGCCTTGGGAACACCCATCAACCTCCCACGGAAACCATGGTCGCTCATCCCAAGAGCCAAGAGTGGCAGTTGCTGCAAAGTCCATGTTTACACAATTATTTCATGTCCAGTTTAAAAATACATCAGAAACATTAATAGATTAGACACCCAAGAACTGAACCAGCGTTGAGCAAATTTCACAGATGAGCTCCCAGTTCAAACTCAAGACCAGGAAATACAGATCTCAGTTCGTATTTCTTGTTCATGGCCCAAAGTAAAACCCTTTTTCAGCGGCGTGTATTAGGGATGTGAAAGAAGGTAACGCTGCTCCTACATCAACATCTGAAAGAGAAAAGCAGCATTTCTTAGTGCCTTCTTCTGTATCCCGCAGAATGAAACTGAAACAGGCACAGGAATCAATTCCCTTTCGCACAAAGACCTGAGATTTCAGGTTATCCTGCCTCAAAAGATGACAACTCTGATCTTTGCTGTCAATTGAAAAGCGGACCCAAACCTTTATGAAATATTCAGCATGGTTCTTGAACAAGGGAAAGACAAATCAAAATACAAAGACGAAAAACCGTTTTCAGTTTGCAGTCTGGGCTCGGGATTTAAACAAGCGATCGCGATCTCCATGTCCTTCTCCCCCTCAAATCGTCCCCGTCCCAGCGCTGCCATCCCCATGATCCCAACGCGCTCCTCCTGCTGGTCAACAGCCACCCCAGTTCCAGTGATTGGGCGTCACAGAGCAGAACCAGGTTTGGCGAGGCGAGCATGTCCCGAGCGCCGGGGACCTTGTGCAGCACCCACCGTGGGTGTCCCCCCCGGCTGCTGCTCCAACCCAAAATGAGCGAAACCAAGCCGCACGGGACCGAGCGGGACACCCGTCGGGAGAATCTGCTGCAGCAATCCCGTGTATTCACTCCTGGGGGCTCCCGGGAGCCACCAAAAAGGCTCCGGGACGGTCCCACCGCTCTGTGGCTTCCACCAGAGATGAGGGGAGGACACGCACCCCAAGGTTTGGTTTCCACAAACCCTCAACATTGAGATGCGCCAACCTCCTAAGCAAAGAATCTGCATCAGGGTCTCACCTGGCCCTGTGTCCACAATTCCAATCCAGTGCTCGCCAGCGGGAATTTCATTGTATTTTATTTTATTGTATTTTATTTCAGGGTGTCGAACCGCACGGTTCATCCAGACTCAGAGCTCCCGCTCCTCCGAGCATCCCGATTCCAGACCAACAAACCGCCTACAAACCACAGAGCACCCTCGGAAAGCTCCGTCCCCCAGCACCACCAGTACGAAGCACTAGAGCTGCAGACAGCGCTGGTTGACAAAGGGGAACCGCGCCGCCCCGGCCGCACGGGCGCGCTGCTCAACAAACACGCACCACGCCGCGTTCCTCACCCGCAAAGAGGCTTTATTGAACATCGCTGTAAAATCATCTCCTCAGGCGGATCACTGAATTCGCACAAACATTTCTCTACAGAATTTATAAAAATCAAGCCTTGTCGTTGTTTTACTGCATCTCGTTGTGCTTTTTGTACTCGTGTTTGCAAATATTATACTCGTTTGTTTTAATGGTTGTACTCCAATTACTTGCATATCAGGGTTTTTAATGCTAGGGTGCCGAGAGAACATAGAATAATAATAATAATTATAATAATAATAATAATACTCTCCTTTAGACAAAAGTCTTTTTTGCTTTTAAATGAAGTTAAAAGCTGAGATAATTTGATGAAAAACGTCTTCAAATTGTCATAACCAACCATAAGGGGACTTTACAACGCGGTGGCAAACCGGCTGGCTATTGGGTGTTCGGGCGGCTCAAAACCATTTGTACAACTTGCTCTTGTAAAAGTGGATTTGTTTTTTTTTATTACTTTTATTTATTTTTGTTTAATTTCACTACGATAACAAAATAATCTCTCTGGATCTGCAGAGTGTGGCTGCAGGGCAGGGGTTGGGCCCCGTCCCGCCCCCGCCGGGCCGCCCACCTCGCCAGCGGGGGTCCAGTACGCTAAGAAAACCTCCTTACCACCTTTTACGCTAAAACGTTATCTCAGCAACCCTTTTCCTCCGGTCGACCCACTCGATAACCTGAAAACAAAGAGATAAAAACGTAACGCCGCTGCTCCCATCCCCAGGGCCAACGGGAGCTGTTTGCTGAGGGACAACGAGCTGAACGGCCATGGCTGGCTGGAAGGTCGGACGACACGCGTCTCATCCCACCGGGCTCACGCAGCAGCTCAGGTCCATCCACGCATCCATCCACCCATCCATCCATCGTCTCCTCGCCTGCATCCGCACCCCCGGGCGCCGTAGTTCGTTTAGAAAATAGTTTGCACAAACCACGTTTCAGCCGTGCGAGCTTCTCTGTTGAAATCATCATTATTATTATTAATCTTATTTATTATTTGTTTTAAATCAGGCTTGTTTCATTGAAGGCACTTGGTTTCCATGGCGATTCTACAAAAGACGGTGGTTTGGTTTCTTCACCCGGCCGGACGGAGGCTCGGGAGGGCGGGGGGTGTGCGGGCGGCCGCGAGCGAACCCCGGGAAGCCGGTGTGACGTGGATAAGCCCAGGTCGCGCGCCCTGGATCGTGATGCATGCAGGAGGAGACAGCGCAGTCACCGAGCACAGCCGTGGGAAATGGGACGGGAACGGCCTAAACCGCTCTGATCCGGGGTTGTTCTCTAGGGGAGGTGACAGCCAAAGAAAGGGCCTACAGTTATTGAGCTCTAGACTAAAAACCTCCTTGAAGGGAAGATGAACGCCAGCTCTTCGCGTACCCTGTTTGCAGTGAGGTGTTTCTCTCCCGCTTTTTGTTTCTATTTCCTCTCTCATCCTTTGTTTTTTTGGCAGGCCGTTCGGTTTCCATGGTAACAAGCAAACTATTCATTTGAAACAAAACCAGCCGTGACTTTGTGCTTTGACAAGGGTTCTATAGCTCTTCTCCGAGAGTCCAACCAGACGACGCTGTGTTCGTTACTGACCACAAAAGCACCTGAAGGTCCCGTCCTTCCTTAGGCCAGGTCTCGTTCTCAGGCGTGGTTCATAGTGAGTTACACTCCCGTGATGCCTTTTAGGTCCCCAGTGCTTTTTAATTATTCTTTTATTATCTATTTACGTATTTATTTAACTTTTGAGTCAGTCAGTGGAGGAATCTTTGGTAGTTTGTTTTTAAGCGTCCGTTTTACAAAGACTCTTTCTTCATGCCGGTGCCTGGTGAATCTTTTGTAGCCTCTGCCAGGATAAGGTCACCTCTGATGACTTAGGACAGACATGAGGATGACAACGGGGATAAGTCGTAGATGCGCTAACGTCCCGGCAGCACCTGATCGTAAATCTACAGAAAGGGGGGAAAAAGGTAGAATTAAAGAGCTGCCTGGACTCAACATTGCTACAAGGATCAGAAGATCAAGGGTTCGGCCACCAGAACCTGTTCTGCTCACCCAGGTGGAGGCAGCTGGGGAGGACAAGGGGGTGACGAGTGACTAGGTCACAGAATCCCAGAATGTGAGGGGTTGGCAGGGCCCTGGAAAGCTCATCCAGTGCAATCCCCCCATGGAGTAGGAACACCCAGATGAGGTTACACAGGAAGGTGTCCAGGCGGGTTGGAATGTCTGCAGAGAAGGAGACTCCACAACCCCCTGGGCAGCCTGGGCCAGGCTCTGCCACCCTCGCCAGGAAAAAGTTTCTTCCCATATTTAAGTGGAACCTCCTGTGTTCCAGTTTGCACCCATTGCCCCTTGTCCTGTCACTGGTTGTCACCAGAAGAGCCTGGCTCCATCCTCCTGACACTCCCCCTTTCCATACTGATCCCCATGAATGAGTCACCCCTCAGTCTCCTCTTGTCCAGCTCCAGAGCCCCAGCTCCCTCAGCCTTTCCTCACACGGGAGATGCTCCACTCCCTTCAGCATCTTGGTGGCTGTGCTGGACTCTCTCCAGCAGTTCCCTGTCCTGCTGGAACTGAGGGGCCACAACTGGACACAATATTCCAGGTGTGGTCTTCCCAGGGCAGAGTAGAGGGGCACGAGAACCTCTCTGACCTACTGACCACCCCCTTCTAACCCACCCCAGGTACCACTGGCCTTCCTGGCCACAAGGGCCCAGTGCTGGCTCATGGTCACCCTGCTGTCCCCAGGGCCCCCAGGTCCCTTTCCACTACGCTGCCACCAGACTCCCTGGTCTCTGCAGGGACAGCGCTGTGCAAGGTCACCTCACAAAGAGACGACGAGAATGGTGTCACCAACCGAATGAAGCAGGAGATGCTGGGATAAAAACCCACCTGGCGTGTGGTTAAGGTCTGTGCTGTAACACACACGTGGGGCTAGAGGGGTGAAACAAGGTCTGTGGGGAATCACAACACTGATACTCAATAATTCCATATTGTTTGGACCCCCTGGATGTATTTTTAATGTTCTTCTATCTGTTTGCCCATCTCGAATCACAGACACCCAACGCCCATCGGCCCTTAACTTGCATTTCACTTTAAGCCTCTCCAACTGAAGCGACCAACATATTGTTCTCTGGGAGAAAACCCATCCTAGAGGGTGTCTCAAATTTATACCCCCAAGATGCAAAAGCTACTTACTGTTGGCCGGCTGGTCTGATTTCATGCACTCTCCTTCCACAATTGATACGTCATCAATAGCAATATCGCCTTCGATGCCGGGGCCCCGGATCCCCTCGAATATGAGCTGCGAAAACATAAAGAACAAGCAGATCAGAGGGCGACGAGCGGAAAATGTCCTGCGGTGTTTTGCGCGGCATTAAACCGCACCGGTGGGCTTGGACTAAGTTAGGAACGCTTCCTACAGCTTTTACGCTTTGGAACGAGCTGGAGAATAGCAGAGCTGCTGATCGTGCCCCTCGTCACTGAGCGAGTGTCCCCAGGTCAGCTCCGCCGCCGTGCCGACTGCACGTCTGTGTGTATGTAAGCACGACACTTAAGACGAGCGGGATTAAACACAGGAAATGTCCTAAGGAGCTTTGGGGTGTTTTTCTCTTTGCGTGTTCTTCTCTTTGGGGTGTTCTTCTCTTTGGGTGTTTTTCTCTCTCTTTGGGTGTTTTTCTCTTTGGGGTGTTCTTCTCTTTGGGGTGTTTTCTGCCTCCTGAAGCGAGCAGCAGGGGCACGTTTAGAAGAACAGCGTCCGCACGGTGTTGGAGGACTGAGCATCCACCCGACCACGGACCACATGAAAACACACGAGCCATGAAATGCCCGCAGTAAAACTGTTTCTGGCTCTTGAAGGTGGCCCCACCAGTCCCTCCCACCTCACCCCCCACCCTGGGCTGTCCGCCCCACAATCTTCTCTTGGGGGACGTTTCCTGGCCCATGAAATCTGGGGAGAAACCTCTGTGGAGCGGGGCTGGTGTCCCCTCACCCTTAACTCAAAGCCAAACTTATCACACGGGGGTGAGAAGGAGCTACGGTTGGTTTGGATGCCCCGAGGTCCCACAGTGATGTTCTTTGACTACCGGTGTGATCACAGATCTCCTGCCATGGTGGGAATTGATGACAGTGACAACCCCACTTGTCTCCTACCCTGTTTAGTGGCTCATCATCGTTCCTAGAAGCTTTGATCCCTGCTAGGAATGGTTTCATATTCACCAGAGGATATCGTGACGTCTTTGATCAGGGTAAGGGTTTTATTCCTCTTTAAGGCTCCAATCTGCTAAATGTCCACCTGTGATTTCAAGGCACTACCAACCACTTTCTGACACATATCCCAAGGGTGAAGCCCAGCAGCTCCAGCTGGGAAGGGAAATGGAGTCAGGATGGAGGTGGGCGCCTTGTTGCATGATAAGTAATACTATTTCCCATAATGCTCATTATTATGTATGGATTTCTACGTACTAAAGAAACCAAGCCATCACTCTCCTTCCCCAGACCCGACGTGATGCTGTTCTGCCATTCTGCTGCTTAATTAGCTTTGTGGACTCATTCTATGTCGTGAGAAATTCATTCACTAGAGAACTTCAAAGCACTTCTAAAGAGTCGAAGGGATTACGTGAGGAATCTGTTTTCCAAGCAGCACCATGTGCAAAGTTATCTCTCCCTTCCCCACCCGTCCCTCAGGCCTTTGAGATGTTTTTGGTTAACAATGACAAGATTTTTTAACTTTAAACTGCAACGATATATGATAATTTTATAAGGGCGTGCTGTGGTGACATTAACTCTTGGGAGTAAAGTCTATTTAAAAACAAATTTTAATTAAATCTGGAGGAAATACTTAAATTACATGCCATAATAACTAAATGTAGCAGGGGACGTCGGGGGCGCTCGGACAAGCTCCCGCTGTTGTCACTGATCCAGCAGGACTCAGATCGGAGCCTCTTCTTTCAGCAGCTCCTTTGCCCGTTAATACAGTTCAACCAGAGCTGGTCATTTGAAAGGAGAACCTTCCATTAGAAATAACGAGGAAGCGCTCGGGCGGTGGAAAATGACCCTGTATGTCGTGGGGTCCGGTCGCCGGTCCCGCTGGGTGAGTGTCACCCAGGGACCGCGGTGCCACCGGACGCCATTGATATCCCTCAACCTCGGCCATGGATGCGTCTCGTCCTTCCGCTGAGCACCCCCAGGAGGCACCTGCCCCTGCAGTGCTCATCTTGTCACGTAAGGCAACTATTTAAACAACATAAAGCATATAATACATAATAATTACATAAGGCGTATATTTAAACCACACATAGATGAGGTTCTTAGGGATGTGATTTAGTGCCAGCGTTGGGTTATGGTTGCACCTGGTGATCCCGGCGGTCTCTTCCAACCCAAATGATTTTGTGACTATCTCCAGCCTGCCTGGTGTGTCCTGCACCGGGTGGAAAGTCTGTGCTGGAGCACTAAATAAACCTAAAACCTGCGCATCCAGAGCTGGACATATGCTGGTATTTTATTGAAGTGCCATGCTGTAGGTTAATTACTATAGTATTAATATATTAATGCAACGGGAAACTCTAACTGGGAAAAAAGTTTTCCCGTAATTTACGCTGCTGTCTGAAAACAGCGTCTCAGGTAATTACCCCCTGACGAGTTTTCAGCTCTGCCTGTGATGATGGGATGTATTCAGTGTCTCCTCTTGTCCCAAAAGTCCAGCTTGTCACAGAATCACAGAATGGCCTGGGTTGGAAAAGCCCTCAGAGATCATCCAGTCCAACCCTTGGTCCAACTCCAGCCCATTGACTAGATCATGGCACTAAGTGCCATGTCCAGTCTCAGTTTCAAACCCTCCAGGGCCGGTGAGTCCAGCACCTCCCTGGGCAGCCATTCCAATGCCTGACCACTCTCTCTGCAAAGAATTGCTTTCGCATCTCCAGCCTCAGTTTCCCCTGGCAGAGTTGAAACCCACGCCCCCTTGTCCTATTGCTGACTGCCTGGGAGAAGAGCCCAATCCCCACCTGGCTAGAACTGCCCTTCAGATAGTTCTAGAGAGTGCTGAGCTCAGCTCTAAGCCTCCTCTTCTCCAGACTAAACAAGCCCAGCTCCCTCAGCCTCTCCCCATAGCTCTTGTGTTCAAGTCCCTTCCCCAGTCTTGTTGCTCTTCTCTGGACCCGCTCCAGCACTTCAATCTCTTTCCTGAGCTGAGGGGCCCAGAACTGAACACAATACTCCAGGTGTGGCCTCCCCAATGCAGAGTACAGGGGAAGGATCACTGCCCTTGTCCTGCTGACCACGCTGGTTTGGATACAGGAAATTCCCGAAATTCATGCATTTCAAGAGACCATTGTAAATATTTTTTTCACAGGATAATATTGCCTTCCAGTTGCTAATCTGAAATTACAAAGCACTTTATATCGACTACCAGCATCTTCTGGAAACTGAAAGACATTTTGTCTTCAAGCAAATCGCCGCTGTTCCACCATTAAAGTGCGTGTTATTAAAATCTACGGTGCTCACCTATTTAAAGCAAGGAAAGCAATGATCTGTCTGTACCCGTGTCCCCAGCCCCACCTCTGATCCCCCCGTGCCCCACAGCCACACGTGTGCGCTGGGGAAGGAGGGATTCAGACTGACCATGGTCTTGCAGTGAAATGAACCAAGTTGAGGAAATGTGTAAAAAGGAAGAACTTTGAGGTCAGGCCAGGACATGGAAGTGAGTTAACGCCATTTGGCTGCTAAATGTTACGCAAACTGGCAGTAGATTAAAACATAAGCGTTAGGTTGACAACAATTTTAGCCGGATCTGTTAAGCATTAATTCTGAATTTGTTTGATTGTTGCAAGCAAGCAATTCTACAGAAGAGTCCCCAGAGCCAACAGTGCTCTTCGAGTTGGCAGAAAGCGCTGCTGCGGAAGGTGAACAGCTGTGTCCTGCTCCAGTAGGACAGACAAGAACCGGGGCACCCAAAACATTGAAGGCCTTGGTGCTAAAGATACCTCTTTTCCACTCTGAATAAGCACAGGAGGGAGGACACATGTAAATTCTGAAATGAAAGAGTCCATGGTGCTGTATTTTATCTGGGTATCCTAGGATAGCCCTAGAAGTACAAAGCAAAAACTGAACTAATAACTAACATTCGTACAAATATTTCATTACCTGTTCCTCCCAATGCTATGTTTTGTCAGCTAGATTTTGTGTGTTCTTATAAGCATCAGGTTCAGTTTTCATTCCAATCCTGTTCTTAAGCTTAGGTAGTAGAAGAAGATAGTTTGCCCATAGTAAAAAATGGGGCAGATCTGTCAACAGCTAACACTTCGCACTGATGCAGCTGTACCATTCCGAATTTTTAGCATGTATAAAATCATAAAATCAATAATAGTCTGCCGGGAGTAGTAATTTTTAAGCCATTAGCCATCAAAGCCATGCTGTGTCTTACAGTACCAAAGTCTGCATTACTGTAGCCCAGTGTACAGACAAGCCTGTACATGTATCACAGTATCACAGTATGTTTGGGATTGGAAGGGCCCTGGAAAGCTCATGCAGTGCAATCCCCCCATGGAGCAGGAACACCCAGATGAGGTTACACAGGAAGGTGTCCAGGCGGGTTGGAATGTCTGCACAGAAGGAGACTCCACAACCTCCCTGGGCAGCCTGGGCCAGGCTCTGCCACCCTCACCAGGAACAAGTTTCTTCTCAAATTTAAATGGAAGCTCCTGTGTACCAGTTTGAACCCATTGCCCCTTGTCCTATCATTGGCTGTCACCAAGAAGAGCCTGGCTCCATCCTCCTGACACTCCCCCTTTCCATATTGATCCCCAGGAATGAGTCCCCCCTCAGTCTCCTCTTGTCCAGCTCCAGAGCCCCAGCTCCCTCAGCCTTTCCTCACATGGGAGATGCTCCACTCCCTCCAGCATCTTGGTGGCTGCGCTGGACTCTCTCCAGCAGTTCCCTGTCCTGCTGGAACTGAGGGGCCACAACTGGACACAATATTCCAGGTGTGGTCTCCCCAGGGCAGAGCAGAGGGGCAGGAGAACCTCTCTGACCTACTGACCACCCCCTTCTAACCCACCCCAGGTACCATTGGCTTCCTGGCCACAAGGGCCCAGTGCTGGCTCATGGTCATCCTGTTGTCCACCAGAATCCCCAGGTCCCTTTCCCCTACACTGCTCTCTAATATGTAATTTCCCAACTTACACTGGAACCTGGGTTTTTTCCTGCCCAGATGCAGGACTCAACACTTGCCCTTGTTATGTGCTAAGGCCACATCTCCTGTGAAATACTCTAGATGCAAAACCTGTGGGTTTCATGTGCCGCGCACGAGCCATTACCTGGAAGGACGTCGGGGGGTTTATGTTGACGCGGGCTTGGTTCCAGTGCTGCCCCTTGTTCCCACTGGAAGACCAGAGCGGGTTGTCCATCGCCGTCTGGCCCTTCAGCCGCAGGTAGACGTTCAGGCTTCCTGGAAGAGAGGTGGGGAACAGGAGCTGGTTGGGCTGCGGGGCCATCTGCGCACCCCTGCCCGTCCTTTGCTGGGAAGGACACAGCCTTCCCGGGCTGACACGGGCAAAAGGAGCATTCCTCTTACCAGGGATAAACAAGCAACATGGTTGCTTTAGGCTCAGCTCTGGCTTGTGAAGCCTGCCCAAATTCTTGCTTTCTCTGTGCATCATTTAACTAATGGAGATCGCAGAGCTTGGCAAATCCACCCCAGAGATAGATACGATGCGCTTAGTCCTGCTAAGGAGTATTTCTGAAGGACAATATAATGCTCTGAGTTAACATAACCCTGGTAAAGTTCAACCCACGGTCCTGGTCTTTCCCCCCGCTGGCCATTAAGTTGCTCGTTCCGGCAAGGACATTATTTGCAGCAGGTAACAACGGATCATCCGCATTCAACAGCCCTTCGGTTCACCTCGCGGTCTCAGACCATGAGCGGAAACCAGAGACAGCAAATGCATCAGATTCATCTACCAGGGTCAGTAATTCACGTCAGTTTGGGGATATTGCTCCTTCTTGCCCTGAAGTGCCATCTGCAGAGGCGTGGGGCAGGGGGGTCTCTCTGTACCATGTAAATCATTGCGTTTGCCCTCAGACAAGAACACTCAGCAAGTCGGGTTCCCACAAGACTACAGTTCTCTCGGGCAGCCGGAAGCTCTTAGGGATCACACTTGCAGTGAGACTGCTCAGATGTGGGGCAGCTGCACAGCCACTCGGCTCCTGATAATACAAATGTCTTATTTCCAGCAACGGTGAAGCTCAGCGCCTTGGAAAGCGTAAGGATTGAACGTGTGACGGAGCAGCAAACATCCTCATCGCGGCTGTTTGCACGAGGTACCACACGTGTGTGACAACCTTGGAGCGCTCCCCCATCCTCAGTAGAACAAAGACCTCATTGTGCCTTAAACGTGTGGTTCTTGTTACTTTGGGAGGAAGAGATCACAGAATCCCAGAATGGCCTGGGTTGGAAAAGCCCTCAGAGATCATCCAGTCCAACCCTTGGTCCAACTCCAGCCCATTGACTAGATCATGGCACTAAGTGCCATGTCCAGTCTCAGTTTCAAACCCTCCAGGGCTGGTGAGTCCAGCACCTCCCTGGGCAGCCATTCCAATGCCTGACCACTCTCTCTGCAAAGAATTGCTTTCGCATCTCCAGCCTCAATTTCCCCTGGCAGAGTTGAAGCCCATGGCCCCTTGTCCTATTGCTGACTGCCTGGGAGAAGAGCCCAATCCCCACCTGGCTAGAACTGCCCTTCAGGTAGTTCTAGAGAGTGCTGAGCTCAGCTCTAAGCCTCCTCTTCTCCAGACTAAACAAGCCCAGCTCCCTCAGCCTCTCCCCATAGGGCTTGTGTTCAAGTCCCTTCCCCAGTCTTGTTGCTCTTCTCTGGACCCGCTCCAGCACTTCAATCTCTTTCCTGAGCTGAGGGGCCCAGAACTGAACACAATACTCCAGGTGTGGCCTCCCCAATGCAGAGTACAGGGGAATGATCACTGCCCTTGTCCTGCTGACCACGCTATTTTTGCTACAGGACAGGACCCATTGGCCTTCTTGGCCACACTGGGCACACTGTTGGCTCACGTTGAGCCTCCTGTCCATTAGTCCCCCAGGTCCCTTTCTGCCTGACTGCTCCCCAGCCACTCTGTGCCCAGCCTGGAGCGCTGCAGGGGGTTGTTGTGGCCAAAGTGCAGCACCCGGCACTTGGCCTTGTTGAACTTCAGCCCATTGGAATCAGCCCATTTTTCCAGTCTATCCAGATCCTCTGCAGAGCCCTCCTGCCTTCCAGCAGCTCCACACTCCCTCCCAACTTGGTGTCATCAGCAAATTTGCTGATGATGGTCTCAATCCCCTCATCTAAATCATCAATAAAGATGTTAAACAGGACTGGACTCAACACTGACCCCTGGGGAGCACCACTAGTGACTGGCCGCCAGCTGGATGACACCTCATCTTATCTTTCCCGAAGTTTTATGGCCATTGAGGCAGAAGACAAGGACAATTAACGGTGTTGCTGTGAAAGGCCTCGTGGCTTAATTGGGATGATGGAGATGAACCATCTGTCAGACAACCAACTACCAGAAGAAACCATGAACCAACAGTTGCCCCTGACGGGCAAGACAACTCACTCCTGGTCAATACCATGAAGACTCCAGACCCATTTCCAGAAGACTCTTCCTAATGAGCACGAAGAGCGAGCAGAGGGAGGAGACGATCCGCCCTCTCCCATCTTAACGTAAATGAACTGGGTTATAAAACAACCCCACGTATGGTACGGGTGGCCGTCACAGGACCGATGTACCCGTGGGGTGGTGATGTCTGACTCTCCCTCTCTGTCTCTCTCCCTTTCTCTTTCTGATATCTTAGTTTTCCTCTTCTCTGTCTCTCTTCTGTTTTCTTAAACATATAAAGTAATATCACTGTAAGTTCTGCCGCTAAAGTCTTGTGAAGTTTTGCATTGCAGTTACTAATTGTTGCCAATCCACTGCTTTTAGAAGGGCTTTTGCTGTCAATGTATTGATAAGTTCTGTGGTACTATAACACACTTTTGCCGGGTCACTGATTGCTGTGATTTGTATACCACCATGTGCTTTTAGTAAATCCATAATTGGACCCCGGGGCGATTGCCTGTGATTCACTTCACATCTCTGCGCAGAATTACCCGGAGTTATCTCACACCTGGTCTCATCTGTTGATCAGAGCGTGTGTCACGTTCAGAGGGAACGCGTCCCTCACCCATCGGTTGGGACACGACAATGTGTCCTTGGGAGGAGGTGGGATGCAGGCTGACACAGCCCATGTCACAGGCCTCTTTGGGATAACCAAATAATTTCACTATCAAAGCCAGGTAATTCTATCACTGCTGAGATTACAGAAGATTAAGATTTTTCATATCATGCCCAACCTCTCTTTGTCACGTAATTTCTTTGCATTAATAGCAGAATGATACCAGTCTTACTGAAAACACAGAATAGCCACTACGGTGGCAGAGACGCTCGGTTGTTGCCCAGTTGGTTGGTGTGGGTGTACCTGCCTGGCTCTCTTTGCTAGATGAGCACATAACCTGTGCTAGATAAGCACATAAACTGCTAGATAAGCACATAACCATTGCTAGATAAGCACATAAACTGTGCTAGACAAGCATATAACCATTGCTAGATAAGCACATAACCTCTGCTAGATAAGCACATAACCTGTGCTAGATAAGCACATAAACTGTGCTAGATAAGCACATAACCATTGCTAGATAAGCACATAACCTTTGCTAGATAAGCACATAAGCATTGCTAGATAAGCACATAAGCATTGCTAGACAAGCACATAACCTCTGCTAGACAAGCACATAACCTCTGCTAGACAAGCACATAACCTCTGCTAGATAAGCACATAACCTCTGCTAGATAAGCAAATAACCTTTGCTAGATAAGCACATAACCTGTGCTAGATAAGCACATAACCATTGCTAGATAAGCATGTAACCTGTGCTAGATAAGCACATAACCATTGCTAGATAAACACATAACCTGTGCTAGGTAAGCACATAACCTGTGCTAGGTAAGCACATAAACTGTGCTAGATAAGCACATAACCTGTGCTAGGTAAGCACATAACCTGCCCAAAACGTCACCAAAAACTTCCCTAGTGACCCCTGCGACAGACACTCGCCCTTCAAACGCAGCCGGAGGCGTCCTGCGATGCTGATGCTCTGGAGATGTGTTGGCTGTGGGGTTCGCACTGAGCTGTGTCCAGCAAGAGTTTACCCCCGATCCCAGCTCCTCCAAACCCCACTCAGACGGGTGGTGAAGCGACCCTCGGGTAGGGGACAAAGCCATGAGCAGGAGTGACAACTACGAATGGAGGAACTGATTTTACTCTCTGACACAACCTGCCAGGACTGCGGGGGTTTGAGCGCCCGTCACTGCGACAACACCAACAGCAACACCATGTGCTACACCGTTCACCTTCCACATCCATTTTTGTGATGGAATGTTCATTAGAAATGCCCTTTTTTTGGAGTGAAGAGGGGAAAATCAGAAATACAGATTGTTTCAAGATGGTGACAGCTATAGAACTACAACCTCTTTCCGCCTCAACGTAGAGACACAATAAGGACAGCGACTCTTCATTTTCTTGTTCCACAACAATGGCTTATTGTTTGCTGCAAATCAAGTAATGGGGACTTCTACTTCTCTTGTGCTTTAGGGCTAATCTACGCTGTTCTTCCAATGGTGGGATGAAGCCCCAGCACTTTCCGGGCGGGCGGACCCCTCGGACTCAGCGCTGTGACTGCTCCGGAATCGCAATCTGGCCTGTAATACGTACCATCTATTGCTGGTGAAATGACCCACTTCATCCTTCTGAATCCGACTGCTGTGGCACGGGGTGAAGGTCCCCGCCTATCTTATCTCGCCAGAGCCGTGCCTAAATGCTAAAGGCGGATCTGCGCTCTGCTCCCCTCAAAGCCTCCCAGTGCCTCTCCTTATGGCCACGGAACATTCCAGCCCATTCCCCAGAGACCCCGAGCACCCCAACAGCAGGCAGAGAAGCTGGATAAACCCATAGCCTGTTTCAATACAGCACAACAGCATTTCTCCCGCTGTTTCTCCCCAGGTGCAAAGGCCAGGTCGCTGGCTTCCTCTCACCTATGTGCTGTCCATACATGTGGTAGTAGAAGCTGAAGCAATACGCCGTGTTGGTAGCTCCGTAGGGATTTTTTGGCGCGACGCTGAAGACGGGACTAACAAGTCTGGCCTTTTCTCCTTCCAGCCTGGGCCGCGACGTCTCAATGTACATGTAGAAACCTGGGGGAAGTCCAAATGGAAACCGTTAGGTTGTGGTCTCCAAAACCCAACAGACACACAAATACACCAGGACATCGAGCATCTCGATTAATTTTTCACATCCATCTGGCATCCCCGTGGATTCAGAGACATTTCTTCTGCATTAAGCCCACGTGTTTTCTACAATTGCTCCAAAGACGTTTGCTACCAAGAGTAAAATCAAGGCTCAGAAACAACTTCAAATTGATGTAACGTTGCACATGCACATGAGAAGAAAATAACCTTTATGATGTGGCTCAGAATTACGACTCAAGGTTGCGATTTGTTCCTATAAACAGCTAGGACTCATAAAATAGAAAGAAAATACCTTGATGGCAACTTTGGAAGGAACATTTTGCACCCCCTGCGTCAACCACAACGTTCGGAAGCTCCTTTCACAAAAGAAGATGATATTCATGTATTCTGTCCCTGGACCGCGCCAACAACAGAGACTATTTATTCAATCCAACCAAGCACATACAATGCGGTGTGATTTTTATACCCTTTGGTAGCGCAAGCAGGGATATAGAGTAAAATACTCTGGGTTACTGCAGCACGTGATGGGTTCAGCGCAATACGTCTGACTTTTCCAATGCAAATATCCACTGCAGTCCAGGACGGGACGTTTCTGTTCACCGGGGGAGCACATTGAAAATCACACATTTTATCAACACCCTAAAAACGGGGCAAAAAAAATCTCATTGTGACAGTCTGAGCCCAAGTTAGGATCTAAATGACATAAACTGGAATAATATTGTGCCAGAGTATTTCCCCACTACACTGCAACGCTTTGAGAATGCACAACAGGAACAACTGGAGCTGGTCAGCGGGCCCGTGGGTGGGTTGTGATTTGGGACCAGCTGCACACCTCACACCGGCAATTACAGAATCACAGAATCCCAGCATGGCCTGGGTTGGAAAAGCCCTCAGAAGTCATCCAGTCCAACCCTTGGTCCAACTCCAGCCCATTGACTAGATCATGGCACTAAGTGCCATGTCCAGTCTCAGTTTCAAACCCTCCAGGGCCGGTGAGTCCAGCACCTCCCTGGGCAGCCATTCCAATGCCTGACCACTCTCTCTGCAAAGAATTGCTTTCTCATCTCCAGCCTCAATTTCCCCTGGCAGAGTTGAAGCCCATGGCCCCTTGTCCTATTGCTGATGCCTGGGAGAATAGACCAATCCCCACCTGGCTAGAACTGCCCTTCAGGTAGTTCTAGAGAGTGCTGAGCTCAGCTCTAAGCCTCCTCTTCTCCAGACTAAACAAGCCCAGCTCCCTCAGCCTCTCCCCATAGGGCTTGTGTTCAAGTCCCTTCCCCAGTCTTGTTGCTCTTCTCTGGACCCGCTCCAGCACTTCAATCTCTTTTCTGAGCTGAGGGCCCAGAACTGAACACAATACTCCAGGTGTGGCCTCCCCAGTGCAGAGCACAGGGGAAGGATCACTGCCCTTGTCCTGCTGACCACGCTGGTTTGGATACAGGACAGGACACCATTGGCCTTCTTGGCCACCTGGGCACACTGTTGGCTCCTGTTGAGCTTCCTGTCCATTAGTCCCCCCAGGTCCCTTTCTGCTCTCCAGCCACTCTGTGCCCAGCCTGGAGCGCTGCAGGGGGTTGTTGTGGCCAAAGGGCAGGATCCAGCACTTGGCCTTGTTGAACTGAATCCCATTGGAATCGGCCCATTTTTCCAGTCTCTCCAGATCCCTCTGCAGGCCCTCCTGCCTTCCAGCAGCTCCACACTCCCTCCCAACTTGGTGTCATCAGCAAATTCGCTGATGATGGTCTCAATCCCCTCATCTTAGAAGTCCTTGAAGTCCTTGGTATGACTGGAAAAAATGATAGAGCTGGGTGATGAACCCCAAGGGACGTCCCAGACGTGTCCCGCACCCCAAGGGACGTCCCGAGGCCACCAGCAGCACTTACCCTCCTTGGAACCCGTGCGGTCGGCGTTGGGCCCGGTGTTGGGGGTGTATTTGGTGTCTCTGGTGGCGGTGCTCTGCTTGGTCCAGTCGAAGTTGTCCGTGTCATCCTGCGTGAAGAGGCAGATGTTGCCGTCCTCAAAGCCGCAGTGGAACTCTCCTGCCAACCCAGCAAACGAGCAGAGGTTTAGCACCCGAAGCTCGTCAATGGACTCATCAATGATAACGAACGCATTGTGGGGTGACGCTTATTGAAAGCACTGGAAAACAGATGTACATTTAGTTTACACCATTCTAGCCTTGAGCGTGTGCTTTGTTTTGGAATAACCCCCACGAAAAAACATCATGACCATCAATGTGTTGATGTTGGTTGAAATGACATCCAGATCTGAGTGCACAGCTCCTCCTCCCATTCTCAGATGTATAAAAGGGACGCTGCATCTCCTTATCCAGCTACATTTCTAAAAAGCTGAGGAGAACAGTGTGTCCATAAAGCACAAACTATAGTGGAAAAAACAAGTGCAAATTGGGTTATTTTGTTTGAGGGACAACAGCATCAGGGAAAAGAGGACGGCAGCTTTTTTAGGATGAAAACATGATCTCCTAGGGACATATTCAAAACTACTCTTGGTTTTCAACAGGTGTAGGAAAGCACGTAATGGCTGAGCGAGAACAAAGGAGCTTTGAGTTGGATATGAAGAAAACGTCTATAAATCAGGACAGTGAAGCACACGAGGGGATTGCTCAGGGGAAGAGGTGAGTCTCCATCCCTGGGTTATAACGACCAGCTAGACCTGGGAGGAAGGTTTAGGTCTGGTCTATCTGGTGACTGTATCACGTCCTGAAGGCATCTCTTAGGCTTCCCCTAAGATCTCTGTAATGTGCTTGAGGTTGAGCGGTAAAACTTGGGTCTAAAGAATAAAGACACTGAGAACCCCAGGGAGGATTCCTGGGCTGGTGACACAGGCTGGTGGGACACACAGCCCCGGGATCCTGCCTGCTGGCTACAACGGGACGAGAAAGTCTTACCGCCGAACATTTAGCAACCCAAACCTCAACGTTCAACCTTCTTCTCCAAACAGAATAAGGCCCCATGCAGCACAATGTGCAAAAGCTTAATTTCATGCACACGAGCAGTTCCTGCTGAGTTTACTCTTCCAGCAAAGTCAATTGATTTATCTGAGAAAACAAGCAAATCCCTTTTCTCCAGGGAGAAAGCAGCCGTCGGCACGCGGTGTCCCCTTCTTTATGGGGGGCAATTTGTGTTCATTGTGATGAGGAACTCGAACACCAGGCATCACGGGACTGCTTGCCCGCGTTACATTGAGAAGGTGTATAAATGTTTGCAGGTTTGGGCTTTCGGTGAACTGTAAATCCCCTTAAGCCAACCGGAGCTTCGGTGTAAATCAGTGAGGACAGAGGGACGCAGGGCTTAGCTTGGGTATGTACAGCTAAACAGGGACCTGGGCTGGAGCTTGTTTAAAACAGAATAAATAAATAACTAAAAAATAATAATAATTAATAATAATAAGTAATAATAATATAATAATATAATATAATAATAATATAATAATATAATAATATAATAATATAATAATATAATAATATAATAATATAATAATATAATAATATAATAATAAATAGATAAATTATAAATTAATAATAAATAATAAATAACATCCACAAATGGACATTATTTCAGAAAATCAGTGTTTCCCTTTAGATTGGGCAGAGAGGAAGAAAGATGAGCCAGAAGCGTAACCTCTCCTTCCTCCACCTCTTGCTTCAGCGGCTCCACAGAACAAGAGGAACTGGACCAGACTTGGACCAAGGGTTGGACTGGATGGCCTCTGGGGTCTTTCCCAGCCCAGTCCATTCTGTGATTGATCCTGTGTGCGAATGATGCCGTCACCCTACACGAAAGCGCGGTGACCCCGCAGTGCGCCGGCTGCGACCGCACGTAGAACACTTGTCATCTGCTCTGAACCGTGAGGGACAACGGGTGCAGGGTCAGCTCTTCACACACGTAAGAGATAAGGAGATAAAGGAATACTTACGGAGATGCGGGTTCACCGGAGCTGCGAGACAGAGCAGAGAGAAAATGAGCACACAGAGAAACTCTGATCCATCGATATTCAGATTACCCTCAGTTTCCCCTTGTCTGTTTGTCTCTGGGTCTGTGGGATGTCCCGCACGGCACATCGGGACTGATGGGGATTATTGGGGGGAGCTGATAAAATGGGCACTTCTATTTCACAGACCCAATGACAAAAACCTCTACGTCTGTAATTATTTACTATTGAACTTCACCTACTTAATATCTTAACAAGCTGGAGCAGAATGGAAGCCAAACTTCACTAGTGCTTATAGGTATCTGAAACATGGGACTGGGCACCTGGGTCTGGGTCCAGAGCGACCTGGGCGACACTAAACATGGGAAATGGGCTTAGAAATCAGTGTGTGGTTCTGTGATACCTGCATGCAAGTAAACGTGAGGATGGATGGATTGGGAACTTCTGCTCTAAGAGGTTTGTGTGAGGAACAGAAGGATGATAAGGACGTGTTGGAATTGCACGCTGTTGAGGGTTTGATTGTGGGGTGACAATAAAACCCTGGCAGGTGTATTGTTAACCCCCTTCCCACTCAGCCAGGCGATTGGAGGGAAAGAAGGACAGAGAGAAGAGAGCTGGGAAAATTCAAAATGTTTTACTAATGCTGCTGATCAAATAGAGAAAATAATACAAACTGTACCAAACCAATCTGGAAAGTGCTGGCAACTGCAGAGCCGGCAGCCAAAGTCCTGGACTGGACTCTGCAGCCAACCGGAGCTGGATTCAGTCTGTCACTGGCCTCAGTTCGTAGGGACGACTCGCAAGGTCCTCTGCTAATGTCGCCATAAGGAAAAGGGACGAGATCCTCGTGATCTCCCACTTTTATATGAAGTATCATGTGAATGGGATGTTATACTTGGTTGGTCAGTTTTTGGTCACCAGTTTCTCGTTGCCCCTCTCCCGAGATGTCCATCCATGCTTATCAGTGACCTCTCATTCCATTGCTATGTCTACCCAAACATGGATCTGGCTTTCAGGAAAATGCAGCTGATCTGAAGCTTTAGCTCTAGGCACACTCACTAAAAGATAAACCTGGTTTTAACAAAACATGCGATTAGCAGAACACTTGCAATGAATTGTTATATGGAAATAGCGGGTATATCTGCAATGCCATCAGCACGGGTGTTGCTGTGTGTTTCTTGCTGCCCTTCCCACACCATATTTGTATTTATAGACGTGAACTCCAGTGTGTGACCGCCAAATTCTGCTGCATTCGGGGTTCAACCCCAAGAGTTCCCAACAGCCCCAAATCAGCAACTCGGCCGTTTCACCTTCCCATCACTCAAACAAACGATCAGCGATCTGCCCCAGCGCCATCTTCTTCAGTCACTTCATCATCACGCTGTACCGGATAACCTCATGGCTTTTACCTCCCAACAACCGCTGGTTCCCCAAGAAACATCCACTTTGTGAAATCCCTGAATGACCGAACTCAGAATCAGCTGAAATTGCTGCAAAATGCATTTACCGACGGTTTATTTGTAGCTAAACTCACGAGGTTATATGGAAACCACCACCAGCGTGTAACCTTGACTCAAACTCTTCGGATTGTCCCCAAAAAAGCCGCCTCGCCAAATGACCTTCACTGACTGATTGACAAAAGAAGAACAGATTAAAGCAGCTAGGCTGGGCTTAGCTCCTCACGTCCCCATTCCCTCCATGATTTTAGAATAATATTGGCCAACCGCAGTGGCCAACGTGTTTCCTGCCCCTGTGCACACCGGGCCAGGGCTGCGGCTCATGAGCTGCCCCCTCGTTAGTGTAACGAGGTTTCGGGCTGTCAATTGGGGCACCATTGGCTGCTAATAAGAGCGCTGAAGAATTGAAACACAGTTTGATTTCCAAGCACTGTTGTTGATGAGTGAGAAAGAAACAGGCTCACCATTAACGGCCTCAGTGCTTAATTAGCAGCAAAGTCTCAAAGATGGATGGACTTCACAGAGGAAAACCTCAGCAATACTGGCTTACTATGGTTTATTTGTAGCTGAACTCACAAGGTTATATAGAAACCACCACCAGCATGTAACCTTGACTCAAACTCTTTGGATTGTCCCCAAAAAAGGCACCTCGCCAAATGACCTTCACTGACTGATTGACAGAAGAAGAACAGATTAAAGCAGTTAGGCTGGGCTTAGCTAACACCATAAACTGGGAAAAAAACCCTAAATAAAAATATAGCAAGCTTGCTCTTGTAAGCAATGGAGCCCGTGGCTGTAGGACAAGGTGCAATTGTTGGAAAGTAAGATGTGGGAAAGCAAGGTGTGTGGTTCCAAGCACCTGGATGGTAAAGGAAGATCAGCACTAACGTGACCATCTGGACAGTCAAAGAAATACTAATGTAATTAGATCATAGCAAAATAGAAACGGCCTTGGACAGATTGTGTTGAAGTATGTTTCTCATAATTGTAAAGAGTTACAGCCCAGACTCGTGAGAATGGTATCTCGGGCTGGAAAACCGCCCCCTAGTGCATGGGATGTGTGAATGTGCTTGGGTGTGGTCTGTGAATGGGTGGAAAAACAAGTGAGACAAACATCACATGAGTTTAGTGTGTTCTTAATAGCAATTAGTGGAAAAACACCTTTTGTAAACATCTTAGTCCATGCCGGTACCTGTAAATCCTATAAATTGTCAATAGTGAATAAAGGCGACAGCCTAGGCCTAGGTCAGCTCTCTGCTAGGCCCGGCTCTGTGCTCCTTCCTGAACAAGATCTCTGCCTCTGCGTGAATCCCTGTCCGCGTCCTGGTGTGCGTAGTTCCTAATCGCCGCAACTAAAATCTCTCTCCAAGTCTCTCTCCAAAAAGTGAAATGTGATGAGGAGAAGGGCTGAGGCCATTGGGGCCGCTGTGCTGCTCACACCCAAAGCACAGAGACGCACAAAACACCGCAAATATACAGAAATTCAAGTGTTTTCTGCCCGCAATTAAAATAAATGTAATGGGAGAAAAACGTAAAACAATTATCTTAGTTCTCCTTGTAAGATTCCTATGATGCCTTTTATTTGCTGGGTAATGTCTATAATTATTTCTTACATCGACGCTGCGCTTCCCGCCAGCCCATTAACTGCTGCGCTAAGACACCAGCGTTTCAGATTATAGTATCAGGCTTTGCATTATAATAATGTACATGATATCATGATTTTACAGTTGAAGCTACAACATCCTTATAATTTGCCTGGCAACTGTTTGCTGACACTACAGTCGTTGGATAGTTGGATACAGTCGTTGGGTGAACACTGCGGTAGAACTGCTGGTTGTAAGCACAGGAAGCGTCAGCCGCTCTGGGATCCCTCCTCAAAGGGACGTCGCTCTAGGTTTATCTTATGGATCAGCATCTGGCTCGTGATTCCTGAGGCTGCAAATTGGTAACAGCACTAAGCTCCAGAGCATCTGGGGCTCAAGCGGCTGCTTCTTCCCTCCTGGGTGCTGGATTTGGCATCTCATGGGCATGTTTGAGATGGGGATGTTGCTCGCAGCTGCGCCAATGGCACCTTCACAGAATCACAGAATCCCAGAATGTCAGGGGTTGGAAGGGACCTGGGAAAGCTCATCCAGTGCAATCCCCCCATGGAGCAGGAACACCCAGATGAGGTTACACAGGAAGGTGTCCAGGCGGGTTGGAATGTCTGCACAGGAGACTCCACAACCCCCTGGGCAGCCTGGGCCAGGCTCTGCCACCCTCACTGAGAAGAAATTTCTTCTCAAATTTAAGTGGAACCTCCTGTGTTCCAGCTTGATCCCATTACCCCTTGTCCTGTCATTGTTTGCCACTGAGAAGAGCCTGGCTCCATCCTCGTGGCATTCACCCTTTATATATTTATAAACATTAACAAGGTCACCCCTCAGTCTCCTCTTCTCCAAACTAAAGAGCCTCAGCTCCCTCAGCTTTCTTCATAAGGGAGGTGCTCTACTCTCTTAATCATCTTGGTTGCCCTGCGCTGGACTCTCTCCAGCAGTTCCCTGTCCTGCTGGAACTGAGGGGCCACAGCTGGACACAATATTCCAGGTGTGGTCTCCCCAGGGCAGAGCAGAGGGGCAGAAGAACCTCTCTGACCTACTGACCACCCCCTTCTAACCCACCCCAGGTACCATTGGCTTCCTGGCCACAAGGGCCCAGTGCTGGCTCATGGTCACCCTGCTGTCCCCAGCACCCCAGTAGGAACAGAATAAATGCAGTAGACAAAATAGGCCTTTGGTGCTGTGTGGGAAGGTTCTTCCTGCCAGCCAGGGGGTATGAGTGTAGATCTCAGGATGTTCCACTAAAACTACACATGGCAACTCAACCACCCTCCTGAGACTGGCCAGAGTGCCACCACCACCAGAAATGAGACCGAGTGACTGACAGGAATGGTGGTTATTTTCTCTCTGTAGGAGCACTGGTCAGTATTTAAGTCATTGGGGAAGTTTTGCAGTCCATGGAGCTGCCTGGTGTGAGCTGGGGATTGCTGCACAGGAATCCCCAACGTATGGATGAAAAATATGGATGCGACTTCTGCTTCCGATCACCTTTGGGAACACCCCGGGTCTTCCCCTCGTGCACATGGGCAACGCAAGGAGACCAGACTCCTACAAGTGTGTCACAAAATAGGAGTTTGCTTGGGCGAAGAGGCTCAACGAGGAGTGAAATCCAATAGGGATGGAAGAAGAATGGCCACCTCCTCATTTGTGCGTTAATGGATTGAGTAAACAAGCCCTTTTGTCTTGACGAGCTTTGGGAAGTGTGGACGTAGCAAACACTCTCCTACAACAGGCAAACCCGGGATCCATTCACCGCCATCATTAGCACAACGTGAATTCAGTGCCATGTTAGAACTGATGTTTGCAACTGCTTAATGTAACGTTTTCCCTCGCTATTAACGCAGTGATGATAATTTACGACGAGAGCGAGTAGGGCAGAGCTAATCGCTAATTATGAAGAATTGCACATGACATTTAATTCCTTTCAGATTTCCTTTCTGCTCGGCTGTTGCCCATCACAAACCACACAATGGTATCATGGGTAGACCTTCCCTCCCTCTAAGGTGCCTCTTGCCCATTTGTTGCCCATTCGTTACCGTGATTCAGCTATTCCTTGAATAAATACTCCAAGAAAGGTATTTCAAGGGATTTTTCGGAGCTCTAGGAATTAATTGCTGGGAATGCTGGGAGACAGAAGTATTCCATCCCATAATTGTCATACCCCCTATATAAGAAGGTGATCATGAGGGTCACACTCTCTTCGACCATGTCCGGCATCTAGAGAGGACCCTGTCTGTCTGCCTGTGATCCACAGGCCTCAGGCACCTCATCCTGCACCCAGGTTCTGGGTTGAGAGTTCGGGAGGGACCCAGGAGTTCAGCGGGACCCAGGAGTTCAGGAAGGACCCAGGAGTCGGGGCGCCTGGCCTGCAGCTGCTGGAGCCGCCAGCTCCGCACCCCCAGCTCTACTGCTGCAGTGACGCCAACTCCACATGGAGCACTCCAGATTGGGTTTGTATAGGTTGTATATATATTCTCTATTTATTAGTAGCGTTAGTAAAACCCTTTAAAACTCTCCAACTTGAAGTCTCAGTCTCTCTTCCTTTCCCCTTATCTTTCCAATCATCTTTCCGATCTAAAGGAAGGGGTGGTGGGAGGCAAGGGGATAACAGGGAGAGTCTGCTGTGGTTTATTGCCACCTTGCCTTAAACCTTGACAGATCTATTTCATGAAGCTAACATTAATTTGTTCTATTTTTGCCCCCTATTTCACACCAACTTCAACAGGATTTTGCATTTTGGCTGTTTGGAGACATTTCCGGGGTGGAGGTTTTTGTTCCTACCCATAGACCCCTCTTTCTCACAATCCCCCCCATCCTTCGCAGCGTGTTTTGCGGGAGTTGGTGACAGAACAACACCGAATGCAGCCCCACGTGTCCCCGTGTACCCAAACACCCTCTTACCGCTGTACTTGATGACCCGAATAGTTGAGTCCCCCTCCCCGAATCGGGTGATGGGCGTCAGGCGCACTTCGTAGGCCTCCGGCTTGATCAGCTCGGTGAGGTTGTAGGTAATTAACTCTCCCTTTTGGATGTGGCCGTTCACCGTAATTTCCTGCTCCCACCAGCGCTGTTGTCCGGCCTACAATCAGAAGAAGGATGCAGTGTCAGAGCTGTTGGGACAGGTGTCATCACCTTCCGAACCAACCGGAGCACACGGAGCAGCCCCAGGAGCCTTCTCCATCCTTCCCATGACCCGAGAGGGTGAGAGACACAGCGAGAACGTGGATCACCCTGAAACAACCTTGAGCACCCAACCTTGGGCACCCAACCTTGGGCACCCAATCTTGGACACCCAACCTTGGGCATCCACTCTTGGGCACCCAACCTTGGACACCCAACCTTGGGCACCCAACCTTGGGCACCCAACCTTGGACACCCAACCTTGGGCATCCAACCTTGGACACCCAACCTTGGACACCCAACCTTGGGCACCCAACCTTGGGCATCCCACCTTGAGTACCCAACCTTGGACACCCAACTTTGAGCACCCAACCTTGGACACCCAGACTTGGGCATCCCACCTTGAGTACCCAGCCGTGGACACCAAAACTCTGGCACCCAACCTTGGCCACCCAACCTTGGGCACCCAACCTTGGGCACCCAATCCTGAGCACCCAACCTTGGATACCCAACCTTGGACACCCTCAACCTTGGGCACCCAAAATGCTCCAGATTTGCTGTATGCAGGAAAGGCGCTGTGTCAATTCAACTTCAGGGGATTTCCGAGCTGCCTCCTTTCGATAGGGCAATACTGAGCCACAAACTTCCGCAGACACCTTTTATAATTAACACTTCACGTTTAAAGTTCACAATTACCACAACGAGTCACGAATCCGCATCCAGTTCAGGTGCTGCTCTGGATTATCACCCTTTCCTACAGCCGCCAAACAGATTCGATAATGAAGCTCCATTATTTTATTCATTCCGAACACAAACCAATTTGATTTCTCGTTCCGGTGTTGCGCTGGACATGGTTATTTCCCCACAGGAACAACGCGCATCTCTTTGCCCTGAAATCAACACTGGCCATGCGCTAATTCTTATTTCCGGGGTGTTCATTAGCGCTATTGTGTGCCTAATGTGTTATTAATTAGCAGAGCATACCTGTGTTCAGTCAACGCAGAGCACAGGAGGCCTCACAGGGACTCCTTTGCCTTGCTCACCTTTGGGTATTTGCAGTATTTAGAATACTTAGAATATTTAGAATACTTAGAATATTTAGAATATTTGGATATTTAGAATATTCTCTGTGCTCTCAACAAAAGGCCATGTATGCCATGCCCATTGTTGAGAAACGTTATATTTTCTGAAAGACTTGGACATATAGATTTCTCGAGGAATGAACCCTATGGGCTGATGAAACAAGGATCTCCCGTGCGCACGGTTGTGTTCATAAAGAACCAACACGTCCTTAGGCCATTGTTCTCCGTCTATCGATTTCAACCGCAAACTCCTTAATTGACCCCAAAGGTCAGACGAGCGTCTCTTTAATTAACGACAACTGGACGCCATGTAAATTAATGCATTGCACAGCCCATAAAGAACTGCAGGAAGAATTACTTTAAGGTAATTTCTTTGCAATTTATAACAACTACGACAATTGATTTTCCTTGATAAATAAAGATGTTTGCTTAGCAGTTATATATATAAAATAAGAGTGTTCGGTGCACAATGCACAGCGAAAGGTCCCAATTAGCGTTAGCCTCATTGGGGACCCAGTGGCTGCTCTTCAACGCTTTGCCCACAATATAATCTGGTTCTGAGCACAGGGCAGGCGGCTCCTGTGTCACCGTCACTTCAAAGGACAGTTGTACAGCCCTAAAGTGGCTCATGGTGACAAATAACCTGTAATACAGATGAACCAACGGGTTGTACCGCGCTCACCGCCAGTTCATTCCCACAGCGCGGGTACCATCGTTCCCGGTGACACCTCTTTCCTCTGCCATGGTCTCATGCACACAAATCCTGCCCTGAAGACACAGGATGTAAAGCTCTAAGTATCTATAGCATCTAAAGTGGTTCCGGTGTCAGAACACCCGCCCGTGGTCCCAACGTACAGCCGGGTGTTTGAGGAACAACCGGACAGTTTAAGGGAAGCCCGTGTGGAAACGGGACGGTCCAACAGCCCAGTCCAGATCGCGGGTTTAATCCCGAGTTTTACCAGCGGGGTGGGAAATAAGGGAAGGAGAGAGGTCATTTAGACCAGACTCAAATCAAAACACCAACAACCAACTCGCTAAAAGCTTTGGAAGGTAAAATACACTTTTCCTTCTGTTTTTCCATACAGTTGAACTATTATAACAACATTAAGAGGTGAATTAGGGCACTTCAGGTCCGTGGGCTACATAAGCTGTAATTTGGGCTATCTATCTCATAGCCGGAAGCTCGTTGTTCCTTGGCTTTTAACAACTTTACACAAAGGAAACTCTATATTTTTAATTTATATGTAATTTATAATTTAACCAGAAAGGCAAAAAACCTTATCCCCGTTCACTTTTCCTTTGCAGCAAACGTGCTGTACAGCGGTAGGTGTCTGCTACGGGAGCCGTGCTATGGTATGGACAGGACATTATATACTGCATTGTGCAGCCATGCGACCCCCATAGGACTCCCTTGCACCAGCACATTGTGTATGTCTGAATACACCTGACCCTATAGCTACTGAAACAAACAGACGTTAACCATACATTAAAGGCGAGTGGAGCCCAGGGGGGAGCACATGGAGATGGGACCTTCTCAGCACCCACCGGGGGAACATGGGCACCCATAGGCTGGGAATAAAGGAAACCGGGGACTTTAATCCTGCAAAGAGTTGCAACACGTTAGGCTCTGCCTAACAGGCATGGCTTGGCTTTCTAGCACTTCTTTAAGATCTCTGATCTCTCGAGCCTGCGCATTAAGCCTGCGTGGTGAAATCGCAGATCCCAGGCTTAGAGTTCCGGAACCTGCTGTTCCAAGGGACCCAGGCGTTCAGGCCACATAGATGCCAAACCTGCTGTTCCAAGGGACCCAGGCGTTCGGGCCCCATAGATGCCAAACCTGCTGTTCCAAGGGACCCAGGCATTTGGGCCCCATAGATGCCAGTCCCAAGTATCTCTGCCTCATAGATTCCAGCCCCATAGATCCTGGAAAATGCTGTTCCAAGGGACCCAGGCGTTTGGGCCCCATAGATGCCAAACCTGCTGTCCCAAGGGACCCAGGCATTTGGGCCCCATAGATGCCAAACCTGCTGTCCCAAGGGACCCAGGTGTTCGGGCCCCATAGATGCCAAACCTGCTGTCCCAAGGGATCCAGGCGTTCGGGCCCCATAGATGCCAAACCTGCTGTCCCAAGGGACCCAGGCGTTCGGGACCCATAGATGCCAAACCTGCTGTCCCAAGGGACCCAGGCGTTCGGGCCCCATAGATCCCAGTCCCAAATATGTCTGCCTCATAGATTCCAGCCCCATAGATCCCGGCCCCATAGATCCTGGAAACTGCTGTTCCATGGGACCCAGGCGTTCGGGCCCCATAGATGCCAAACCTGCTGTCCCAAGGGACCCAGGCGTTCGGCCCAATAGATGCCAAACCTGCTGTTCCAAGGGACCCAGGCGTTCAGGCCCCATAGATGTCAAACCTCCTGTTCCAAGGGACCCAGGCATTCGGGCCCCACAGATTCCAGTCCCATTTTTTCCAAACTTGCTCTCCCAAGGGACCCAGGTGTTCGGGCCCCATAGATGCCAAACCTGCTGTCCCAGGGGACCCAGGCGTTCGGCCCCATAGATGCCAAACCTGCTGTTCCAAGGGACCCAGGCGTTCGGGCCCCATAGATGTCAAACCTGCTGTTCCAAGGGACCCAGGCGTTCGGGCCGCATAGATGCCAAACCTGCTGTCCCAAGGGACCCAGGCATTCGGGCCCCATAGATGCCAAACCTGCTGTTCCAAGGGACCCAGGCATTCGGGCCCCATAGATGCCAAACCTGTCATTCCAAGGGACCCAGGCATTCGGGCCCCATAGATGCCAAACCTGCTGTTCCAAGGGACCCAGGCGTTCGGGCCCCATAGATGCCAAACCTACTGTCCCAAGGGACCCAGGTGTTCGGGCCCCATGGATGCCAGTCCCAAATATCTCTGCCTCACAAATTCAAGCCCCATAGATCCTGGCCCCATAGATCCTGGAATCTGCTCTCCCAAGGGACCCAGGTGTTCGGGCCCCATAGATGCCAAATCCACTGTCCAAAGGAACCGAGGCATTCAGGCCCCATAGATGCCAAACCTGCTGTCCCATGGGACCCAGGTGTTCGGTCCCCATAGATGCCAAACCTGCCATTCCAAGGGACCCAGGCATTCGGGCCCCATATATCCCAGTGCCACAGGACTGCTGGCACCCATGGGCGTCACCTGCAGCCCTGCCGTCCTGCTGACAGCACAGCGTCCTTCAGAGAAGGCAGAGGTGTTGTTAATCGGTGCATTAATGGGGATGTTACGGTCACTTTAACGAGCGGGGCGATCCCGTCATGGCGCTAATTCCCACTGGAGTTCACGCTGGACCCATCAGAACATAACGTGGTGGGGTTGGTGGGTCCACCTGACGCTTTGCTCCTCGGGGATCCCCCCGTGTTCCACGGGACAGCTACAGCCCTCCCTACACCCGCCTATTGACATGGGACACCCCATCACAGGTAACGCAGGTTAACCGCACTGCAGCTCCTTTCAGGGGGTGTTTGTGGTGTTCCTGGAGCCGCCGCCCAAGGAACAGCTCCTTAATTCTGTGTTTCAAACACGTGCTGGTGAGTCTCCAGGAGGGCTGTTCCTGCGAGATGGCAGCACACCCGTGCAGAACCAACCCGAGCAACTCAAGTTCCGATGGCACCCAGACGCTTTCCTTACTGCACACGCCATCAACGCTAATCGTGGTGTCACGTCCACTTCGATGCCATTCCTTTAGCCACAAACCCCCAAGGTTGCCCGGCCCACGCAAAAGCTTTGTCACCTTCCCCATCGCCGTGTTTCTTTGGGAGGGTTTGGGTCCACCCGAGTGCTCAATCACCTCTAAGATTCTCCATATATGCAAAGAATCACAGAATCACAGAATGGCCTGGGCTGGAAAAGCCCTCAGAGATCATCCAGTCCAACCCTTGGTCCAACTCCAGCCCATTGACTAGATCATGGCACTAAGTGCCATGTCCAGTCTCAGTTTCAAACCCTCCAGGGCCAGTGAGTCCAGCACCTCCCTGGGCAGCCATTCCAATGCCTGACAACTCTCTCTGCAAACAATTGCTTTCTCATCTCCAGCCTCAGTTTCCCCTGGCAGAGTTGAAGCCCATGGCCCCTTGTCCTATTGCTGAGTGCCTGGGAGAAGAGCCCAATCCCCACCTGGCTAGAACTGCCCTTCAGGTAGTTCTAGAGAGTGCTGAGCTCACCTCTAAGCCTCCTCTTCTCTAGACTAAACAACCCCAGCTCCCTCAGCCTCTCCTCATAGGTCTTATGTTTAAGTCCCTTCACCAGTCGTGTTGCTCTTCTCTGGACCCGCTCCAGCACTTCAATCTCTTTCCTGAGCTGAGGGGCCCAGAACTGAACACAATACTCCAGGTGTGGCCTCCCCATTGCAGAGCACAGGGGAAGGATCACTGCCCTTGTCCTGCTGACCACGCTGGTTTTGATACAGGACAGGACACCATTGGCCTTCTTGGCCACCTGGGCACACTGTTGGCTCATGTTGAGCTTCCTGTCCATTAGTCCCCCAGGTCCCTTTCTGCCTGACTGCTCTCCAGCCACTCTGTGCCCAGCCTGGAGCGCTGCAGGGGGTTGTTGTGGCCAAAGTGCAGCACCTGGCACTTGGCCTTGTTGAACTTCAGCCCATTGGAAGGGGCCCATTTTTCCAGTCTATCCAGATCCCTCTGCAGAGCCCTCCTGCCCTCCAGCAGGTCGACACTCCCTCCCAACTTGGTGTCATCAGCAAATTTTCTGATGATGGTCTCAATCCCCTCATCTAAATCATCAATAAAGATGTTAAGCAGGACTGGACCCAACACTGACCCCTGGGGACACCACTAGTGACTGGCCGCCAGCTAGATGCAGCCCCATTCACCAGCACATGTGCGAACTACAGTCAGAATCAGCGTGTTATTGCCATTAATAGATGCAGAAGAAAATAAAACAAAATGGAAAAGAATAAGTTGACACAGAGGAGCGATTCGGCCCCCTTGGGGCGGCGGCGCCCGTCGTGTCCCTGCTCACCTGCCGGATGCCCAGGCGGTAGGCCAGGACGCGGTCCACGGCGTCGGGGTGCAGCTGCGTCCACTGCAGGCTGTACGAGTACACGCGGGGTCTGTTCTGCCATAGCGGGTTGTACGTGTCGTAGTAGAACTCGGGCGCGTAGGCTTTGCCTGTGGGGAACAGAGACCAGAGCATCGTCAGGTTTGGGGCGAGCGGTGACGCCAGTGCCACCGCCCTCTGTCCCTGAGCCTCATTTTCTCAAGTGTCGCCCTCTGGAAACATATCAGCTCAGGAAAGAGATTGAAGTGCTGGAGCGGGTCCAGAGAACAGCAACAAGACTCGGGAAGGGACTTGAACACAAGCCCTATGGGGAGAGGCTGAGGGAGCTGGGCTTGTTTAGTCTGGAGAAGAGGAGGCTTAGAGCTGAGCTCAGCACTCTCTAGAACTACCTGAAGGGCAGTTCTAGCCAGGTGGGGATTGGTCTCTTCTCCCAGGCATCAGCAATAGGACAAGGGGGCATGGGCTGCAACTCTGCCAGGGGAAACTGAGGCTGGAGATGAGAAAGCAATTCTGTGCAGAGAGAGTGGTCAGGCATTGGAATGGCTGCCCAGGGAGGTGCTGGACTCACCGGCCCTGGAGGTTTTTAAACTGAGACTGGACATGGCACTTAGTGCCATGATCTAGTCAATGGACTGGAGTTGGACCAACCAAGGGTTGGACTGGATGATCTCTGAGGGCTTTTCTAACCCAGGCCTGACCCGTTGCAGTTACTGCTCTGGCATTGCAGGAATTTACAGCGTGAAATATTCCCAGGTAATATTTGCATTTTAGGCCGGGATCTGATGGGCACCCAGGTCCTGCCGCGTGCGCTCGGGGACTCTGACCGGCCATGTGGCTCTGGATGTGGTAACGAGCGAGTGATTGGCTCACTAGAACAAACTGAGTAGTTTTTCTCACTGAACTGCTCTTCATCTCACTCTCGGGATCTATGGGGCCCGAACGCCTGGATCCCTTGGACAGCAGGTTCTGGGATCTATGGGGCAGGGACTTGTGGGGCCAGGATCTATGGGGCCTGAACGCCTGGGTCTCTTGGGACAGCAGGTTCTGGGATCTATGGGGCTGGGAACAGTGGGGCTGGGACATGTGGGGAAAGGATCTATGGGGTTTGGATCTATGGGGCCCAGATGCCTGGGTCCCCTAGGACAGTAGGTTCCAGGATCTATGGGGCAGGGACTTGTGGGGCCAGGATCTATGGTGCCCAAACACCCGGGTCCCTTGGGACAGCAGGTTCAGGATAAATGGGACTGGGATCTATGGGGCCCAGATGCCTGGGTCTCCTAGGACAGCAGGTTCTGGGATCTATGGGGCAGGGACTTGTGGGGCCAGGATCTATGGGGCCCGAATGCCTGGGTCCCTTGGGACAGCAGATTCCGGGATCTATGGGGCCCGAACGCCCGGGTCCCTTGTATTTGAATACGGCATGGCTTTTGGTGCGTGTGAACGCAGGTTGGAATGTCAAGTCTCTCCTGAGCCGTTGCAGTCGCTGCTGTGCTGTGGGGCAGGGGGGGTGACGATGGCTCTGACCTGGCTCTGGTCATCCTGAAAACCAGGGACACGTGCCCAGGGCTGTGATCCCTCTTATCACTGCACAGCAAAGGGACAACCGGGTACTCCGGTCCTTCCGCACCTCCCAAGTGGCCCCGCACAGCAACACAACCAAACCAAACCCAACAGTCGGCGGGAGCAGCAGCTCCTCAAGAGGCACAACTGCCGCTGCAATCACAATCCTTTCCTTTCTGGGTGAACTAACTTCATTTTCCTTCCTCCCCTCGGGCGAACTCACATTAATAATAAGTCTGAAGCACAGTGAGAACCTTAGATAACCCCTCCCTCTGCTCCTCAAATTAGACGCTCAGGCCTCAGGATGGAATTAATTAACTTCATCTTGCTGTATGACAGGAAAAGCACAGCTGAGATCCACTAACAACACCTCGGCACCCTGGCTAGAAGGTCGTATTCTGCACCACCTGCTCCACCGATGACCTACAAGGAGTCAATGCCCCAAATGTCCCAATGAATAGTCACAGTATCACAGTATGTTTGGAATTGGAAGGGCCCTGGAAAGCTCATCCAGTGCAATCCCCCCATGGAGCAGGAACACCCAGATGAGGTTACACAGGAAGGTGTCCAGGCAGGTTGGAATGTCTGCACAGAAGGAGACTCCACAACCTCCCTGGGCAGCCTGGGCCAGGCTCTGCCACCCTCACCGGGAAGAAGTTTCTTCTCATATTTAAGTGGAACGTCCTGTGTTCCAGTTTGCACCCATTACCCCTTGTCCTGTCACTGGTTGTCACCAGAAGAGCCTGGCTCCATCCTCCTGACACTCCCCCTTTCCATATTGATCCCCATGAATGAGTCACCCCTCAGTCTCCTCTTGTCCAGCTCCAGAGCCCCAGCTCCCTCAGCCTTTCCTCACACGGGAGATGCTCCACTCCCTTCAGCATCTTGGTGGCTGCGCTGGATTCTCTGCAGCAGTTCCCAGTCCTGCTGGAACTGAGGGGCCACAACTGGACACAATATTCCAGGTGTGGTCTCCCCAGGGCAGAGCAGAGGGGCAGGAGAACCTCTCTGACCTACTGACCACCCCCTTCTAACCCACCCCAGGTACCATTGGCTTCCTGGCCACAAGGGCCCAGTGCTGGCTCATGGTCACCCTGCTGTCCCCAGGACCCCCAGGTCCCTTTCCCCTACACTGCTCTCTAATAGGCCATTCCCCAACTTATACTGGAACCTGGCGTTGTTCCTGCCCAGATTCAAGACTCTACACTTGCCCTTGTTCTATTTCATTAAAGTTTTCCCCGCCCAGCTCTCCAGCCTGTCCAGGTCTCTGATGGCAGCACAGCTTCCAGTGTCACCACTCCTCCCAGATCAAGCAGATGATCTCTGGCTTGGAGTCGATTACTGGGCTTTGGACCCGAGGTGGGCGAAGAAAACCTGTTAACGCAGTAAGAACCACCCTTCAGATTTGACTTCCTGTCGTACATTTTCAGGAGATGCTCTGGGTTCAGCAGTGCTGTTATAATCCCCACAGCCTTTAATTAAAATCAAACACCCACTGTGCCTCGCAGACAAATGAAAAATACTTCTTTTCATTTAAATGGTAGTGATACGCGGCAGAATGCAAACCCCCCTCTCTCCCCTCCCTCCATCATGGAAGGAGTGGACCCCTCTCCCTCTCTCTCTGCTGCTTGAGGCCAACAGCTCCTCCTGTTTGGCCCCAGAGCCCCTGGCCAGGGCCGTTAGGAGAAGGGAGTGCTGAGGCGCCAGGGAGCCGCTGGGCCAGTGTGGGGATGTTTGGGGTCTTCAGGGGCACCCACAGCCAGGGTGGGGGTGCAGAGAAGCTTCTGGAATGCCCAGTCAGATCTCATCAGGCTATAAAACGGGATTCTCGTCGAGACTCCGCCCTCTTGCCCAGGTCTCTTGGAGCACGAGCGAGATGCTGCCACCGAGAGCCCCCCCAGGATGGAGACTGCGCTTGCTGTGCCACCACGGGTGTGAGTAAACTAACCCTCGCAGGACTGCGAGTGCATCTACTGTCCATGTACATTTGCACATGTATTTATACTTCCCGTGCATATTCACACACGTACTTTCCATGCTCAATATGAGCACGTGTATAAATTAACCCTCACAGAATCGCGGGTGTATTTTCCTCCCGTGCTTCCACATAATCACATGTAATATCCCGTCACCCCGTCACAGGAGGAGCTGTTGGCCTCAAGCAGCAGAGAGAGAGGGAGACGGGTCCACTCCTTCCATGATGGAGGGAGGGGAGAGAGGGGGGTTTGCATTCTGCCGCGTATCACTACCATTTAAATGAAAATAAGTGTTTCTTCTCGCAGGATTGCGAGTGTGTTATAAATTGACCCTTGCAGGATCGCGAGTGTGCACTTTCCGTACTCAATACGAGTACGTGTGTCCCTTTACAACAACCCCACACCGTATCAGACAAGTGTGGACCCTTCCTGGACTCAGGGGCGGCTCCGGCATTGTTTGGTGAACCACGTGCATGCACACTGTGGACTCCTGTTGGATTAGTTGCTGCCCCTTAATAATTTCCTCAACTGATATCCAAACCTGTATTCGAGTCACTTTGGAGTGCTAAACCCTGTTTCTCACCGGTTTAGTAACGGCTGTTTTGGACCCTGTTGTCCCTTAACTGAACCTGGGGGGCCTCCTGGACAATCACTTCTTGTGTTGTTTTTGCGTGTGTTTTTAGATTGGGGTTGGACCACAAAGTCACACCAGATGCGGGGAAAACAATACAATTACACACTGCCGGTTTGAGACATGAAACGAGGACACGACGTTGTTGTGATCGGTGACACAGTCAGAAATCTTCTCCCGTCATTGGGAAAAATATAAATGTTGCTGCAGCCATCATTAAACTTTACACGAGATTGTAATTTATATAGTTGGTTTATAGCCTGTAACATTCACTTAGACTTACTGGAAGCGTAATAACTTATAGTTAATAACTTATAGTCAGCTTGTAATCAAATGTTCCTTAGAGAAACAGCGCTGTGGACAGCAAGGTCTGCAGGTGATTTGTAGGGACGTCTTCATAAAGAAATGAATTAATTGTAACAGTAACTCAAGTCACTCTGTCCATATTTAAATCTGATGGTCCTGCGTGCCAAAGGGGCCTCAGCTCCATACAAGAGGTTTGTTTGAAGAGATTTAATGGCACCTCGTTTCTGGATTCATATGAATTATTCAGATTGGCACAAACATGAATTCCACAGTTGAGGAAAAACCAAAACAAACCACGTTTTACTGCACTAAAGATGTTTCGATGTTTCATCAGGTTTTCTTCGAACTTGGTAATTTTTCATAAAAACACCCCCCATTTTACTGGATTTAACCTCTTGGAGTTCATCTTGAAGGTCCCCATTTCCTCCTCATTCTGTTAAACAGCCATAAAGGGATTCGTTTGGTTTATTTAAAAACCAAAAAGTTTCTCTTCTCTTAATATTTTGGGTGAATATTCCTCTTGTCCAATGTGAAATGTCAACGCGAAGCTGCTTGTACCCCGCAGCTCACAACAAACCAGAGCGAACAACAGCGGGTGTCAGTTGGGGCATGAACAGCACCGCGACCGCGTGTCAGACAGCAGTGTCCCCATCACACAATGGTAAGGGGACGGTGACACAGGGAACTGAGAATTAACTAATTAACACTTAAAACCTAACACTTGGCACTTAAAGAACTAACCCTACCCACATCACTAAAGACACTTAAGAGAGTCAACCCTTTAACCCACATCACTATTGCCGAGCCTTGCTTAGCTCTGTGTAACTTATTGTACGAGGAACAGGAGTTCGCTGATCCTTGCAAAGATAATAATCCTTGATGCATCCTTGGGTGAACTAGAGAACAGAGACTTGGGCACAGGACAGGAGACACGCCAGTTTAACCAGCTCAGTAGTCTGAGTCCAACCAACTCATCACACTGACCAAAGGTGAGCGTGTACAGAGCAGAGGACCCGGGGTCACGATCACTGCGGTCACAAACAGGAGGAGCTGGAGGCGCAGACTATGGAAATGTCTCCTGAACTCATTGTAATAAGAACCGCCTTCCGGGGACAGGTTATGAATATGTACAGGCGTTCATAGAACTGTCATGAATATGTAACACTTTACTGCGTTTAACCAAGCTCACACCTACTGGAAATACACATGTATGAGGTGGAATGATTCCCCGTGTGTCCGGCGTCATAAATACAGACCTTCCATACAACCTCAAGGGTTGTGGGGTCATTCCACGCCTCAATTTAACCTTAAAACACTGAGGGAAGCATAGAAGTCATAACCCAAAGTGCTGCTATCAGCATCCTTAACGCAACTGTACGGCGTAAACCCACATAATGCTATAGACAAAAAATGGGCAAAGCACGTGGCAGGATGTGAACCGGTGTATCACAGACCCATTTTAGTACTAATTTTCAGTTGTATGCCTTGCTTTGGCATGGTAATAAATCACAGAAAGCCGCGCAGATTGTGCCAATCCTGGTGAAACAATTGCCTTAGAATGGGTCTGCACAGCCTCGGGTGCCGGGCGCGATGAGCAGCAAACTGAGCTGTGTTTGGAGCAGAACGGCTGTTTTCTGCGGTTGTCTTCGGAGCTGCATTGGGGATTAAACTCTGAGGATGTGAAGCTGGTGCTGTGGAAAGGCCCCCAGTGGGCTCAGGACGGGGAGCCAGCCGGGGGGTGGTGACGCTTGGGAGCAGCAGAGCCGGCGGTTGCTGGCGCTGCCACGGGTGCCGCTGCGCCACGCCGCCCCATGCCACCCCACGCCGCCCCTGCCATCCTGCGCGGCCACAGGGGAAACCAAAGCACCTGCGTCAAAGCAGGCGTATATGTTTATCCTATAAACCAACATATTACTGGGAAACAGCAGGACATGAACTGTTGCTGTTCTCCCCAGGATGGGTGGGTCGGAGGGTCTGCCCTACACCCACGGAGCAGGGAACCCAGAGGTTCTGCAGCTCGCCCATTAAACCCAGGCCATTAATTGAAGCCGTTCTGCCGGTAGCAGTGAGGCTGATAATAACGCCCATTTTCCTAATCAATGGCAGGGTTCGGGAAGCTGCCAGCACCCCAAAAGCAAAACCTCCTTTAGGCTGGACTGCAGCTGGAGCCAAGAGGGTTAAACAAGAATTAAATCCCGCGTAAAATGAGAGAGTTTTTTTTTATATATAACTCTATATATTCTGAGTTTCTTGTTTGTTGGTTTCCTTGCCCATCATCAAGACTTGCATCCTAAAAGCCCAGTTTAACACTCAGATCCAAGATATAACAGACATCTAAAGTTTGCGTGAATTACACAGCATGGGTAGATCAGTGCAGAGGTTCCACGTGCTCCCCGATTCTACGATCTTGTGTACGGACTCCACAAAGCACTTTGCTTTTGGAGAAAAGGAATGAATTTCAACATCCCTTTGTACTCGGGGAGTGTGAAGTTTCTAGAGACCATGGTCAGCCTGTGTCCTGGTTTGTTAAAACCAGGTTTCTCTTGTAGTGAACGTGCCTTTTAGCTAAAGCTTCAGATCAGCTGCATGTTCCTGAAAGCCAGATCCATGTTTGGGTAGCCATAGCAATGGAATGCGAGGTCACTGATAAGGATGGATGAACATCTCGCCAGAGGGGTAACGAGAAACTGGTGACCAAACACTGACCAACCGAGTATAACATCCCATTCACGTGATACTTCATATAAAAGTGGGAGATCACGAGGATCTCATCCCTTTTCCTTATGGCGACATTAGCAGAGGACCTTGCGAGTCGTCCCTGCGAACCGAGGCCAGTGACAGACTGAATCCAGCTCCGGTTGGCTGCAGAGTCCAGTCCAGGACTTCGGCTGCCGGCTCTGCAGTTGCCGGCACTTTCCAGATTGGTTTGGTACAGTTTGTATTATTTTCTCTATTTGATCAGCAGCATTAGTAAAACATTTTGAATTTTCCCAGCTCTCTTCTCTGTGTCCTTCTTTCCCTCCAATCGCCTGGCCTGACTGGGAAGGGGGACAGAGGGGGTTAACAATACACCTGCCAGGGTTTATTGTCACCCCGCAATCAAACCTCGACAGCCCGCCCCGCTGTCCGACCTCGCTTGGTGCACCAAGAGAGAAGAGCAAATTCAAGCCGTATTGCAAACCTCAAACAGAAGGAATCTGCTGCCTGACGACTCTCTCAGGCTTTTCTCCAACAGATGCCTGCGGACAAGGCGTATTTACATTTTGCACATGAAAATCTTCACCCTCACATCACTGAAACGAGCTAAATCTCCTGCTTTGTTTCCAGCCTCCCCAGAATCCTAAGCAGACGCATTAAGCCATGGTTCCACGGGATGTTTCAAAAAGACGGACCCAATTTCACGATAGCAACGTGCCACAGTTACACAAAGATTTACAGGTGGTATAATGAGTTATCAGGTGTTAGTAAGCATTTTATAAATGCTCCGTGTTCAATCCACCTGCTGTGGGTGATAATTGAATCAGTCCCAATTAGTCCCGAACGCCCCCGCGTGGGGCCCGTGGCCTCGGCACAGCGGCTGTGTCCAAACCTACCTGTGACCAGGAAGCTGCAGCGGCCGGCGCCCGCCTCGTTGATGATGTTGCAGTTGTAGACGCCGTAGCTGTCGCGGGCCAGGCTGCTGACGGTGTACGCGGTGGAGTCCTGCACGTCGAACTGCCCGGCGCGCAGCAGCCGGCCGCCCAGCCGCCACTCGTAGGTGAGCACGCGCGTGGGGTAGGCACGCAGCACCCGGCAGCTCATGGTGACGCTGCGGCCCTGGCCCTGCCGGATCTCCAGGAAGGTGGGCTCCACGGCGGGGGGGTCTGCGGACACACGGAGAGAGAGCACGGTTGTTATCAAATTAGAACGAGAGATCATGGAATCACAGAATGTCCTGAGCTGAAAGTGATGCACCAGGATCATGGAGTCCAACTCCTGTCCCCAATGACAACCCCAAAGGTCACACTGTGTGTCTGAGGACGTTGCCCAGTCTCTTGTTGAACACTGTCAGGTTGAGGCCATGACACCTCACTGGGGAGCCTGTTCAGTGTCCAGCACCTCTGGGGGAAGAACCTTTTCAGAATCAATCCCAGAATGTCAGGGGTTGGAAGGGCCCTGGCAAGCTCATCCAGTGCAATCCCCCCATGGAGCAGGAACACCCAGATGAGGTTACACAGGAAGGTGTCCAGGCGGGTTGGAATGTCTGCACAGAAGGAGACTCCACAACCTCCCTGGGCAGCCTGGGCCAGGCTCTGCCACCCTCACCCTGAAGGAGTTTCTTCTCATCTTTAAGTAGAACCTCCTGTGTTCCAGTTTGCACCCATTGCCCCTTGTCCTGTCACTGGTTGTCACCAGAAGAGCCTGGCTCCATCCTCCTGACACTCCCCCTTTCCATATTGATCCCCGTGAATGAGTCCCCCCTCAGTCTCCTCTTGTCCAGCTCCAGAGCCCCAGCTCCCTCAGGCTTTCCTCACACGGGAGATGCTCCACTCCCTCCAGCATCTTGGTGGCTGCGCTGGACTCTCTCCAGCAGTTCCCTGTCCTGCTGGAACTGAGGGGTCACAACTGGACACAATATTCCAGGTGTGGCCTCCCCAATGCAGAGCACAGGGGAAGGATCACTGCCCTTGTCCTGCTGACCACGCTGGTTTGGATACAGGACAGGACACCACTGGCCTTCTTGGCCACCTGGGCACACTGTTGGCTCATGTTGAGCTTCCTGTCCATTAGTCCCCCAGGTCCCTTTCTGCCTGACTGCTCTCCAGCCACTCTGTGCCCAGCCTGGAGCGCTGCAGGGGGTTGTTGTGGCCAAAGGACAGGACCCAGCACTTGGCCTTGTTGAACTTCATCCCATTGGAATCAGCCCATTCTTCCAGTCTCTCCATATCCTCTGCAGAGCCCTCCTGCCTTCCAGCAGCTCCACACTCCCTCACAACTTGGTGTCATCAGCAAATTTGCTGATGATGGTCTCAATCCCCTCATCTAAATCGTCAATAAACATGCTAAACAGGCCTGGACCCAACACTGACCCCTGGGGACACCACTCGTTACTACCCTCACAGCCGGCACTGGAATAGACTTTGAAATCCAGGTCACATCTTCACCAGCCTGGAGCTGGACACGGATTAGCCTATAAAATAATACAATATAAGGATGCTCAAGCAGCATCCTCCACTGGTCCTGAGCACCTGGGGAAGCGGGAGAGCACCGAGGGGACTGGAGACACCTGGGACAAGGACTTTTTAAACGCTCTCTGTGCGGTGTGTAAAACTGCCCTTAACCAAATTATTTCACTGTAACGTTCTCCCATCGCTTACAATTCGCACTAACACCCTCTCCTGCTTGTTCTGCCGTTTCCGTCCGAAGCACCGTATTCAACGCTCTGTTCACCTCTCCACGGCAGCGCTGCTTTCATGACTTTACCATGTTGATATTCAACCTGCTCTTTCTTTCCCCAAATGCTTTATTTGCTTATAAGATACTTCAGCCTCATAAACAGCTTTTAAATACAGTTTCCTCTGCCTTTAAGGTCAGGATAGCCTTAACAATACAGTTTCCATCCATCCATGAGCGGATGACACCCAGGGACAGAAAATCAGCTTGGGTTGCTCGTGCTTTTGCAGGTAATAAATTTAATGGAAAAGGATGATGAAAAGTACAATAGATGATGGTAGCAAGAGCTAACAGCTTATTTTTGGTGGTATTCTCGCTGTGTTTTGTTTGTGCAATAGTGACTTAGAGCCAGCGAAGGTGTTGGTGTCTCGGGCACCTCCTAAGAGTAACGATGCCCATAAGAAAAATTACTCTCCAGATGTCTGCAGCTTATATGTGTTTAATTCATTTGCATTAGCTCTTCCCCAAGGCTTTAGAAACTTGATTTAATTTACTTAGCCCTATCTTTCATAATTCCCACATTAGTTTTTGAAAAATATATAGAAAAGCCGCAAAGGGAGCACGATTCATTCTCTTAAACAATTATCTTCGGGAAGCAAACGGTCTGAAGTTGGAAACAGGCGCTATATTAATGTTTAATGAATTTTTTAGCCTAAGTGCATTCGTGTCTTAAGGATTGTAAAATGGCAAGCGAAGGCTGTGCTATCTGGAGCAATGACAGCGAGGATGCTCCTTTGCTTTCCATCAGACGGCTGCTCCTCGTGGATCACATAGAACTCTCGAGTCGGGGATTTGTTAAGGAGAAATCACAGCGTTCAGTGAGTTCATCTCAACATTGTGCCCTAGGGCAGACACTCCACCTGCGCATTCAGCTCTTCCAGTTTGCATTCTAGCCCAAGCAAATTAATTATCTTCTCTGTCCCAGATCTAGAAACAGGGAGAATTATGAAAAACTGATGCCTCTGTTTAAGCTTTATTGTCTTTGCAGTCACTTCCAATTTGATTCGCCCAACAGAGATTTTATCCCAACAAGCTATAGAGAAGGAATAACCTTCACACACTCTTGGGGTCATGGTTGCACCACAGGAAACAAGAGCAGCAAAGGGTGGATGGGGAAACGTGGCATCTCTGCAGCGCAGCACAGGCGGCGCTTCACCCCCAGCCCACAGCGGCCGTGCTCCCTGGGTCACAGAAGAGACAGCACAGGTATTGGTGGCAATGGGCTCTGCGTGCTTGGATAGCAAAACGTGATCTGTTAATACACACATGTGGATACACCATGATTAGACGCGTGGAAAAGGGCTCTGATATGTGCTCGTATAGATGAACACAATCAATATAACATATTGAATGTCTATTCGAAGATTTTAATGGATTTTGCCTTTCTTAAGTACCGTTTGTTCTGAACTTGAAAATAAAGCAACTTTTGGCTGATATCCGAGCCTGAAAAGCTGCTCTGGGAACCCTCATAACCAACCATCACAGACTTGGCAGTAAAGCTCCATTTTTATTTCATTTCTTAAGTTGTAACAAGGTACCTCATCAAAAGCTCTTGCAAAATCAAACCCCAAAAGCTTGGGGTGCACAGGTGGGGATGGGGGGTCTTCTTGTGAAAGACGTGGAGACAGGAGGGATGGGGCAAGAAAAGCTGCCGAGCTGCAGGTCCCTGGATGTCACCGGGTCTCGGCGTGGGCTCCCAAAGCCACAAAAGCCACCAAAAGCCACCCATTGCTCACCTGCACCGTGATGCTGCGGGCATCGCTGGGTTTACATCTGCAATGTGGCATGAAGCAGCAACAAAACCCACGCACGCAACAGGTGGATGGGCTGCAAAGGAAAACCCCGTTCCTAATGAAGCCAAACCCAACGGAGCCCGATCAAGTGGTGCCTTTTGGGAGGGGGATCGTGGAGCTGCTGGGGATATTTCTCTGCAAACGTGTTCCTTACCGGTGCCAACAGCAGCGATGGCCAGACTGAGAGAAGAGACCCATGGAGGCTGCAGCACTAAGGCAAACGGCAGGAATTAATCCTGTAGACAAAGCACCATCTGAGACAACCAACTGATGGTTTTTATATGGAGGCGAAAGGCCCGAACGAGTCAGAGCAGAACGACGTGGCTGCCAGAGGATGCGGCCGCGGGCACATGCGGGATGCTGCACCATGCTGGAACGCCGCAGTGTCCATCTGCACCGCAGGACCCGTCGTGGTGCTGGCAAAGCCTGGCACGATTCAAAGAATCACACAGAATCACAGGATCGACTGGGTTGGAAAAGCCCTCAGAGATCACCCAGTCACACCCTTGGTCCAACTCCAGTCCACTGACTAGATCATGGCACTAAGTACCATGTCCAATCTCAGTTTGAAACCCTCCAGGGCCGGTGAGTCCAGCACCTCTCTGGGCAGCCATTCCAATGCCTGACCACTCTCTCTGCAAAGAATTGCTTTCTCATCTCCAGCCTCAATTTCCCCTGGCAGAGTTGAAGCCCATGGCCCCTTGTCCTATTGCTGACTGCCTGGGAGAAGAGACCAATCCCCACCTGGCTAGAACTGCCCTTCAGGTAGTTCTAGAGAGGGCTGAGCTCAGCTCTAAGCCTCCTCTTCTCCAGACTAAACAAGCCCAGCTCCCTCAGCCTCTCCCCATAGGGCTTGTGTTCAAGTCCCTTCCCCAGTCTTGTTGCTCTTCTCTGGACCCGCTCCAGCACTTCAATCTCTTTCCTGAGCTGAGGGGCCACAACTGGACACAATATTCCAGGTGTGGTCTCCCCAGGGCAGAGCAGAGGGGCAGGAGAACCTCTCTGACCTACTGACCACCCCGTTCTAACCCACCCGAGGTACCATTGGCTTCCTGGCCACAAGGGCCCAGTGCTGGCTCATGGTCACCCTGCTGTCCCCAGGACCCCCAGGGCCCTTTCCCTTACGCTGCTCTCTAACAAGTCATTCCCCAACTTACATTGGAACCTGGGGTTGTTCCTGCCCAGATACAAGACAGAACATCTCTTAAACTGAGCATTCTTGTCCCAACTCCCAGCCGGAGCCCGGCAGGAGGTGTCTCATCAGGGACCCCTGGCAGAGCTGAATTTCATATAAAAGTCAGCGGTGAAGCCCCAGAACACCAGGGAACGCTCCCAACAGAGCTGCAAGCCAAAAACATGTATTGCCATTATGACAGAGACGCACCAGTGGATCGTTTGGTTATGTCCGTTGTGAAGGTGATCTCTCTCCTGGGCACAGACAACACCCACACAACATCAGGCGACCTGACACAACACGGTTTTATCCCTGGCACACAAACGGGTTGAACTCCAGCTCACCATGGGACTGAGAGCAACGCTCACGCTTCACCCAGACTGGATGGCAGGCACCAGCCCAGACTACAAACCAATCTAAAGCTTTCCAGCTAATCTAAATATCAGCCCTAACAAGGCATCCATTTAAAGTCAGATGGGGTTTGAGTTAGGTAGATTGCAGTGTAATTCTTCTTGCATTGGCTGCAATAGTGGGTGTTAGTGCGCGGTTCGCTAAAGGATTTACAATCGAAGCCTGGTCACTGCTCTGATAAGTTTGATTTTGCAGCTCAAATTGCATCTGCTGGTTACAGATATCTGCTGGGACTTTCCTGGCCGAATCCTCGGTCCTGGTTCACCGTCCTGACAGCGCAAGGAACATTCTGAAACCACAGAACAAGCAGCACACAGCAGCCCGAGCTTTATACGATCAAATATTGGTGCTAAAACAAATGAAACTTTGCTAGTGAAATATATATTCAAATGAGTAAACAAACAAGTAATAACTTTTGAGTCAAGCTGCAACATTAATTTTCCCGCATATCTGCAAATCGTTATTTGCTTTATTGGAATAGCTCTGGCGAGAACGTGATTGTTGAATAATGATAAGCTTCTTTAAAAAGCCATGAAATGGGTATAATCCACCATCTTTTAATAAAGTCTACTCTGCTGATGATCTTTTATGGGCTGCTATTCCTTATAGTGTGGAAAATGAAAATGGGAATGTCTGGAAATATAAATCTTGAATAATACCGTGGCAATAGTTTTTATCTGACAAGACATCATGAAGGATGCAGCATCTTAACCCTTGAGCGTTGTCCCTCCCCTGCATGGGCAACTCACAGAATCACAGGATGGTTTGGGTTGGAGGGACCTTCCAGCTCCCCAGTGCCCCCCCTGCCATGACAGGGACATCTTCACCAGCTCAGGTTGAGGAGGTTGAGGTGGGGTTGAAGTTGGGTCAAGGAGGTTGAAGATGTTGAGGTTGAGTGGGGGAGGTAGAGTTGGAGAGGTTGAGGTTGGGTTTGTAGAATCTTGGAAGGGTTTGGGTTGGAGTGGACTTTCCCAGCTCCCCAGTGCCCCCCTGCCATGAGCAGGGACATCTTCACCAGCTCAGGTTGCTCAGAGCCCCATCCAGCCTGGCCTGGGATGTCTCCAGGGATGGTTCATCTACCACCTCTCTGGCCAACCTGGGCCAGGCTCTCACCACCCTCAGCCCCTTCTCACCCCCCCCAGGTACCATTGGCCTTCCTGGCCACAAGGGCACAGTGCTGGCTCATGGTCACCCTGCTGTCCCCAGGACCCCCAGGTCCCTTTCCCTGCACTGCTCTCCAACAGGTCGTTCCCCAATCTCAGAGGATCCTACCTACCACAAGCACCTTTCATTGCACCGCGGCGTGAGCCCCTCACATCTCATTCCTCCAGCCCAGCCCCCCCAGACCACTGCTGATCAAATCATCCCCTTCTCTGCTAAAACGAGACTATTTCCCTCTCAAAATCTCTTCACAGGCCTCCTGGATATTTAATCATGGAACACAAGCTCCTTGGCTGGGGAGAAGCTCAAGACTCAATGTGACTTTAAAGAAACTGGCAGCAGAACGACTCCATTAGACACGGGAGCTGTTATTATTATTATTATTTCAGCACCAGACTCGCTGTCTCTGTTTCCTGAGCTCTATTTGCTTATTTTCCCCGCTCTATGAAATGTGCCCTTCCAGTCATTAGGAGGAACTTTCTCCTGCAACGATCAGAACGATCTCTGCTTCTCCTTATCGGACAGTTCATAACCATATTTCAGAGCTATATTTCCAGAAATCCTTGCAAGAAACTCCTGACAAGTGTTGCAAACGTGGCTTCTTGTTCCTTTTTTGGCTTTTGAAGACAATTTCATATTCCTCTTCCACTAAACAAAAAACTCACCTAAACAGAAAAGAACTAATGGAAATACCAGGTGGTGCTTATTAAAACATATTGGTTTAACTGCTATTAATTCATTCAGCACAAACGCAAATCCATTTAGGACAAACGCAGGCTTTGGAACCACCGATACATTACATTCATTTTGGTTTTTTACTAAATTATTTTTCTGGTCCTTCAATAAGAGGAAGTTCTGTGTATATATCTATATTTTCCTTTATTTCATTAAGAGAAGGACAAGTGTATTTTGGTGTTTACAGGTCTTCCTCTCTATGCTTTCGTATTTTTAGTTAAGCTTCTTTGGCAATATTAGATCCTTCCACAGAAATCTCAGGCTGCAAAACTATAAAGGAAGCGACTTGCAAACAAATCTCTGCAGAAAGGCCATCTCCTGGTGATGAACAATAAAGATCTTCTAGTTCTTGTCACAAAACCATCCTCCTCCACCATATCACACAGGCTTTAGAAACCCTTTCTTCACATTACCATGATATCCCAGTATCATGGTTGGATTTGAGGCCAATACAGGATGAATTGTGCAGAGCAAGGGGACCGTCCCAGGCAATGGGTAATTCCTTTAGATACCTCCTACAGCTCAAGTGACACCGGATCTATGACGTTTATATCTCTGGCCAGCTGAGCAGAGAGATGATTGTGGCTCTTTCACCCTTGAGTTTCTCCTCACCACCCTGGCCCAAAAGACTGGACACGGGGAAGAAATTGTTGCCCTGAGGGTGGTGAGAGCCTGGCCCAGGTTCCCAGAGAGGTGGTGGCTGAACCATCCCTGGAGACATCCCAGGCCAGGCTGGACGGGGTCTGAGCAACCTGAGCTGGTGAGGATGTCCCACTGACTACAGAATGAGTTGATGGTACGTAGCAGAATCATGTTTAAAACCAGATTTGCCAAGAGAACTTTTAAGTAGATGGTGATTAAGATTTTTGGTTGTCTTTTGCCTCAAAAACCCATGAATAGAAACTCTTCCCCTTGGAAGTGTCATCACATTTCCCAGCTATTATTCTCACAGGAGCCACATTTAAGCGTTGTTATTGCTTGGCCGAAGCCAGGAGCACCATGGCGCATTACGCCAGCCCAGGAAAAGCTCCATGAAGCCAACGTTGCTTTGCATCGACTAAAAATACCCTGCAGCATTCATACACCATTCCAACAAATTTCAACAAGCGCCTTTTCCAAAGTGCCACATCCTTGGCTTTTGGATAAAAAACAACAGAAGATTCAAAAGGCCAAATAAGACAAGTCAATAACATCAACTCTAGATGTGTGAGGCTTTAAACGCAAGTGAAGTTCTGCCATTGTCCTTCAAGCCCTGGCACGCAAATCAAAGTTCAGGACTGAAGCAGCAAATCATTCCCCACAGCGTGTACTTTATAATGAAACCTTACAGAGCAATTTGCTACTAATTTATGTCATGTAGCAGCCAGAATCAGCCACTTATGTTTAATTTCCAACAAATTAGAATTGTCCGGGGTAGTAATTCCACCTATGAAGCAATTCCTTTCAACGTAGCACATGTATGTCGGAATGAACACATGGCCATTGGAATTCGATACCTATAGAAACCCCGGCGTTTTATTTGTGCATTGGCTGATAGATCCTCTTCAGTGAATGAAGATATGCAAATTTTTATCATTGTGAAGATACATTAGGAGAATTAAAATGCAATGCCCGCATGCAAATTAAACGGGGTATAAAAATAGCTGCGACGGGTTCTTTCTAATGACTCCTGTGACAGATGCCGGCATGATTAATGACGATGCAATAACGCCTTGGCTGAGCTTAATCACTAACACATCAGTTAATATTGACAGAGAGGAAATGAATGAGGCATCTACACCCAGAATCACCAGAACAGAGTGAACATTAACTACTTGGGGAGGTTTTGAACACAAGCCCTGTGGGGAGAGGCTGAGGGAGCTGGGCTTGTTTAGTCTGGAGAAGAGGAGGCTTAGAGCTGAGCTCAGCACTCTCTAGAACTACCTGAAGGGCAGTTCCAGCCAGGTGGGGATTGGGCTCTTCTCCCAGGCAGTCAGCAATAGGACAAGGGGCCATGGGCTTCAAATCTGCCAGGGGAAATTGAGGCTGGAGATGAGAAAGCAATTTTTTGCAGAGAGAGTGGTCAGGCATTGGAACGGCTACCCAGGGAGGTGCTGGACTCACCGGCCCTGGAGGGTTTTAAACTGAGACTGGACAATGGATCTAGTCAATGGGCTGGAGTTGGACCAAGGGTTGGACTGGATGATCTCTGAGGGCTTTTCCAGCCCAGTCCATTCTGGGATTCTGTGATTCTGTTTAGCGCAGGCAGAGGTGATGTGTCATTCATGGCGTTGGATCCAGCTCTCCTGCATGACCACCCAACCAGAGTTGTGCTCAACCCACGTCACCAACCACAGTCCTGCTGATTTCTTAGTCATCTGGTGGCTCATAAACCCTCCAGGAATCAATCCTTAATCTGTCCCTTTTTTTGTTTATGCATAGCTGAACTATTTAGATGCATGAAACATGCCAGGACCCTTGAGTCTACAAACTATCTTGACCCGTTCTGAGATCCAAGGGATTTAACAACACAAGGGACAAGAACAAGTAGCTGCTGTGGCCACATACATACAGTGTTTACCTCCAGTATTTCCACATCAGGCCCACAACTTGACTCTGGGTTGGAAGACACAGACTTCTGCAGAAGACATTCCAGCTCAGTTCAAAGCTTTCTGGCAACCAACATGACTCCACAAACACATTTCAGTTGCCTAGGTGATTAAAAAAATACATTGCATTTCTGGATCTTCCTCTGCTTGCTTTGGAAATTGTACACTCAAAAAGTCACATACAGAGTACGACCTATTAATGGATTTGATTTTCTTGAATAAATTAAATAGAATTAGCCTTTTAAGTCTTGCACAGCAAGGCAGTTTTCCCAGGTCTTGAGCAGATTCCCAGATTCCTTGCCAGATGTACGTTCTAATGCTGCATTCCCTAATGAACATCGCACCACAGAGCTGATCGTGGAACCACTGAATTGTTCACATTGGAACCTTCAAGACCAAGTCCAAGCACTGACCTCACACTGCCCAGTCCAGCACTGCCCCATGTCCTGAGAACCTCCTGTCCGTCTGTCCAGCCCTCCAGGGCTGGTGACTCCAGCACTGCCCTGGGCAGCCTGTTCCAATGCCCCACAGCCCTTTGGGAAAGAAATTGTTCCCAGATCCAACCTCAACCTCCCTGGCACACCCGGCCTGAGGGGGGATGTCACCGAGGAAGAATTACACAGGGCAATTTCAATTAACACGGGTATTAGTACTACAGCCTGAACAGTTTAATCGATGACCAGGAAGGGCACACAAACCTTGCATTAGTAAAGAGGACATACAACACAAGGATTAAATTACTATTAAATGACTATTAGATGACAAAGCAGACGATGCAGTCATAGCTAGAGACAGGCGAACTGGAAGCTGGGCTTGTTCAACCAAATCCCAAGTTTCTGTATAAAAATGAATTGCAAAGTTGTACAGCATGTGCTGGAGAGCAGCACGACGTGGTGTCAGCAGCCCCACAACACAGCTGGTTTGGGGTGACAGAGACATTGGGAAAGAGACTTGCAGCAGCAGGGCAGTGAAGCACTGGGACCCGTGGGGGTTGTCCAGTCCCCATGCTCACAGGCTTTGAAACTTGGATGGAAGAGGCATGGTCGATCACGTCTAGCAATGGTATCGGTTGATCATGCCTAGCAATGGTGTTAGATGTGCTCCAGCATCTCTGCAGAGTGAATGGAGTCTGCAAAAGTGATGGAGACATCGACACACACGTAGGTGTGCACCACGAGCTCCTGGCAAAGCAATGAGCAGCTGGGCAAGCAGATAAAGGGAGAAAGGAAGGGAACGAAGCTCTGCGGACAATGCCGGCACCACCAGCTCACAAACGCTCCTGCTGCCTACATGGTTAACAGGTTGTTAGGGGAGAATCTAGGAAAGAGACAGGGAACTGAGCTGGAGACACAATACGGCTTCCAGAGGCAGAACACCAGAGTTTGAACTGTTTAACTTCCCAAAGCAGCGATAAAGAAGTGACTGGATGGCACCTATAAACACACCCACACTGAAAGTGCTGCATCCTACGCTCAAAGGCACGGGAAGGCAAAACAGAAAGAACAGGTGAGATACGCATATGGGCAAATTAAAGATGTTAAAAGTAGAGCTATTACAGCACAAAGGAAACAATGGATTCCGTGCTTCTTGTTATCCTCAGGCTGAGCTATCAACATAAGCCATGGATGCGAGCAGCCAGCGACACGGAGGTGGGCAGCGCACAGGAACCCTGGCTAAGGGGTAACGGTGTGTTTTGAACACTGTCCCTCGCTCCTGCCACCGCTCCCGGAGTGTTTTGCAGTTTCCCAGCTTAAAACAGCAGCCTCGGTGATCCCGAGACCACGGGCGGGCCAGCAGCCACCGCCAACGCGGCACAGTTCAGCCAGCCCAGGTGACCCTCGTCCCCCAAAACGTGGGAGCAGGGGCTGGTGGGGACACTGCTGTGCCTGGGAAGCCGTGGGGAAAGGCGCTGCCGCCTCAGGCACCAAATGGTGAGAACCTGCGAGGGGGACCAGGCCATTTGCCAGCGCTCAATTTGCTGGTTCTGTGGCTCCAGCAGGGCAGAAAGGAAACTGCCTCAAAGATATTAACTTCATACCATTTTAATGAACAAAACGAAGTTGCTAGAGAAAGAATCAAGATCCTATTAATGTCCTCACTGATGGGCAGATTGAAGCGCGCACGCTTGGCTTCATCAGCCATGGGAGGATGCGGATGGTGCAGCGGTGAACTCAACACCATATTGTAAGCGCAGCTACAGCTGGAAAGTGTCTTTATTAATTAAAATATAAGCTGGAGATGAAGCACAGGAAGCTGTGCTGCTGGCGCCCTCCTCAGGAACTGGCTGATATTTTAATGTGACTATACATCACTCACCCTCCAGCTTTTACTTCCTCCGCTGTCCCCAGCTCCATTTCCCAGTGACACAGAACCAGAGTGAACCCCATTCCTGTCCCACTCCTCTGCCCTGAGGTTATGTTTGGACCCATGCAACAGTTCCATTATCTCCATACTGCTGGAATGACCCTGCTAATTAATTTTCACCACATTTACAGAAAGGGAGGGAAACCATCACCCGGTTCAACGCTGTTTCACTCCTCAAGGCAATTTCTTAATGCAATTGTGTTTTCTTAGGGACAAAGGAAAGCCTGCGGTGCCACTGGGCGGCTGTCGGAGGGGCTGTGTCAAAGGCGGCTGGAAGCCTGAGATAGCTCCTAATTAATGAGCCTGCCCAGAAGACAAAAGATCCCGTCCCGCAATAAACATCGTCTATTGAGGCTGGTGTTCTATCCGTCTTAGAATAAAAAATGATGGAAAACAGCGACCTTTTAACACTTTAAACCTTGTAACACTCATGGGAAACAAAGAAATAAACCAACCTTGACCCCCAAACCTATGAGGATGTTTCAGCATCTGGATGTTGATTCCGAGCAAAATCCAGGCATCTATTTCTAAAAGATTTGTCTTGAGATTTCAGGCACTTGTATCCAGCTCCAGTGATTCGTGTTCCAATAGTTCTGGTTGGGTTTGAAAGGATCTTACACCAAAATCACCCTTTTGGCTCTGGCATTGCCTTTAGGCGCACACATCAGGATTGTGTAAGCCCAACAGAGCTGCTGGATCTGGGTGTTGAATTAGAAGCCGTTGTTCTGGCTTGTGTAAATATTAATGATGCCATTTAGAAAAAGTGCCCAATAATGAGGATTTCTGTGTGAGATCGAACCCTCTCTCTAAACCGAGTAAATCATAGACTTGAAAATCTCAGCCTTTGACGCTGCAAGCAAACGTGATCACCGTTACCTGTGGATGGGGGGGAGTCTTCTGGAACGGGTTGAAAAATAAAATGAAACAAAATAAACCAAAACCAAAGCAAGGCAACCCAGAAATCAGTTCCTAAAGCTTCAGTGGCACTTTAATCCATTGCCAGTCTTGGCTGTGACAAGATAGCTCACTGGAAACACCGTATTAGATCATCTAACGAGCTGGGGCCGTGACAGCTCCGCTTGCGATGGTGAGCGCACTGTAATTCAACTGGGAAACCGAGCACAACACACACCGCGGAAACTGTGTCTGCTGCCTTCCCTAACGAAACGTGAGGCGCCCTGAAACAAAACACAGCAAGCGCAGTCACAATGCACCCACCTGACGGTCCCACGAACTGCAGTACCATTCTTGAGCTTTGCTACCACAGGAAAGTAACTCAGTCCTGACCGGCCCAACAACGCACCAGTCGCTGGATTTGGATCATTTCTGGTGACCGGTTTACACGTTTTGGAAAGCACAGACACTAGAGAAAGAGAGAAAACCTCCCCCAAAATGCCTCCTCCCCTTAACTCGCTCAAGGGTAGCAAAGAGCAAACGGAGCCAGGTCCGTCAGATCCAGGAGAAGCAGGCGCAGGAATAGAGAAGCCAGGCTGAACAAATCTTGGCAGCTAACGAGGATTCTGAGCGCTGATGTGTACTGGGTTCCTGACTCCGACTGACCCTGAGAAATGGACTTGGAACAGTTCTGCGTGTTTATTTTAAACCTTCGCCCTATTCCGCTCCCCGGGGGCAGAGCTGGCAGCAGCAGCTCAGCTTTCCATCCGGGCCCCTTGTCTCCTTCGCCCACGGCTCCCACATCGTTCCTCCTCCTGTCTGCTCGTGTGAAAACGCTCGGAGGGTTTCCCATTGCAGCTTTGCTGTTGTTGTTTTGGTGAGGGTGGGATGAGCCTTTTGAGTTTGTTTGTTCAGATGTTCCTTATGATGAAAACGCCCTCACACAAAATGAAGGCCATGGCGTTTGCTGGATGCTCCCTCTTTGGACACCCCTTTCTTTGAGATGCCTCCAGCCTGGCTGGCAAACGGGAACCTCAACACGGGGAGAAAAGCGATTTCTGTTTCCCACCCATGTGTGGCTCTGAGGGACGCTGAGCTATGAAGACCCAGGAAAAGAATTAATCAGATGGCATGGTGAAACAACACTGATATGAACTATTTCAGTGGCACAGGCAGGTATGAGTCACACAACCTCCGTGTGCTGGTACCTCCCCAAAACAGCAGCGTCTCACACCGCCGTGAGACCCTGAAAGCCATAGGGCTGCTGTTGTACTGGTGAAACAGAGCAGTTTCCCCCAAACCCAAGCACCAGAGGTAGAATAACAGAACAGTTTGGGTTGGAATCATGGAATCACAGAATGGTCTGGGTTGGAAGAGATCTGCAAAGCCCATCCAGTGCCCCCCCTGCCATGAGCAGGGACATCTTCACCAGCTCAGGTTGCTCAGAGCCCCGTCCAGCCTGGCCTGGGATGTCTCCAGGGATGGTTCATCCACCACCTCTCTGGCCAACCTGGGCCAGGCTCTCACCACCCTCAGGGGCAACAATTTCTTCCTCATGTCCAGCCTGAATCTCCCTCCTTTAGTTTAAACCATCACCCCTGGAGCTTCTCTTCTGCAGGCTGAACAATCTCAGCCTGCACTCATAAAAGAGATTCCATCCCTCTGAGATGGAAGGGACCTTAACGACCATCTATTAATAGTTCCAGCTCCACTCACCAGTGACCCAGACCAGCGAGCCCCAAACCTCAGCCTTGGGGCAGCAACACGAGCAAACACCAAGAAAGAAAGAGTTACAAGCTCCTAAAATGAAATAAGCCCGTCTTAAATGCAGCTGAGGCCAAATGACTCTGCGTTAAACCAGAGATGCGCTCAGAAATGAAACCAGTGAGGGCGAACCTGCCATAACACAACTGAAGAACCTATTTTTGAGGTCATTTGTATTTTCCCAGTGAATACTGTGAATGATTTAGTCTTGATTTGGAAGGCTGCTAAATAAGACACCGCCTTTGGAATGGAACAGGCCCTGCTTGTGAACCTGGGGCCGGGATTTGTATTCAGAGACAATTTGAAATAAAGAAAGAAATGCACAAATAAACAAATGCACAAATAACTAAAGAAATGCATAAATAAAGCATACAGCCTCTGTTTCTGGGGCCGTTTTTCAGGCAGTTGGATTTGTCTTCTGTGTCCAGCAATTTCATGCAGAAGGGAATAAAGTCCAACATGTAATTGTTTTCCTCCTCCCCAGGATTCCACACAATTGTATGCGATGTCCTCTTCCCACCTCCCCTGGTGTTTTACACATAATTACCTTTTTGTTTTCAGTAAACCCATATATTGACGTTCTCCTTCTTCCAGCTGTTTCCTCTGCTGTTTTAGTTCATCCACCATCCCAACCAATTTTATCCAGCTCTGGTTTATCTCCAAAATTGAATTTTCGAGCTTACCAAAGGAATATGTTTTTCTCTGTTCTCATTTCCTCCCTGAACCCCGCCAGGGCTGGTGTTAGGTGCATTTGGAGTCTGCAGAGTTAGTGCTGTTGCTGGATTTATTCTGCCCTGTTGCTATGAAAAATATACTGCTGCATCCTTGCTGAGTTCCTCGTGCTGTCTCTGCTTTCCCATCATTTTACCCCATAAATCTTGCCCATCTTTTCGCTAGAGATGCACCAGCCTGGCCACAACTCCACCACACCGATACCAACGGTCTTTCATGCTTTGTAACGGGAAGGGAAAACACCTCATTTCAATCCATACCATTGTCACATATACATTATCTCATTTTGAAAGGTTAGATACTGCATAATGCCAATGAGTTTGAAAGTGCAGCAGATATTAATTAATGGAATCCTAACACATGCCTTGGGTTATTTTTCTCAGCACCTCTGGGAAAGTGCAACCTGGTTTGATCACAAGATGAGGATGGACCTTTATCAAACATCTTTATCTTATTTAAATACTACTATAAAAACAAATCTCACTACTAAACTAAGAACCTATTGGGTAACTCCTGTGGGAAACTGCAGCGGGTCTGTGGAATCCTTGACAGAAAATATGGGAGTAGAGATCAGCCTTGAAGATATTAAGATTTACCCTTGAGAAGGATGGGAGTAAAGGAGTATCTGGAGATATGAAGATGTACCCGTCAGAAAGAAGGGGATAGAAGAATAACATGGATGACAGAAAAATTAACCAATGAGATGTTAGTGCTGTAACTTGTAGCCAATAGCGAAAAGACACATGAACTGGTAGAATTGTATAAAAATGCACTTGTAGCAATAAATGGCACCCTGTTACTTCAATCTTGAAGGAACTTGGTCCATGTCATTTGTCCGTCTCAACCGCGACAAAGTCCGTGGTTTTTGACTCTCTGCTACTGGAACTAGAAGCATAACAGATTCCCAGGACAGGACCAGCATATATGTGTATATGTGTATATGTGTATATGTTTTGCACGTGGCAGATGTGTTGCACACCCGCAGACTCAGAGAGGAGCCCCATCTTTCATATTTCTGATGGTTCCTGTAGGAAGCCCCTGGGTTCCTGCAGCACTTCGAGACACGGTGCCATTCAACACTGAAGACAATTCCCAAGCATTGACTTATTTTTGCACACGTTTCGATGATTTTGAGCTCCACCTCAGCCTTGCTCCCTGGACACTTCTTTCACTGACCCAGTATGTGCAGAACTGGAGACCTTTTTTTGAGTCCCACGTTCTATTGTTTTATGCAAAGCCCAACTCCAACATGGACCCTGGACCTTTGTCCAGGCACTTGTGGACCCCCGGTATAATTTGCTGCGCTGAACCCCCCCTATAAACCACTTCAGCATCTCAAAGTGGCCACAGACCCACTTGTGGTGGGAACCCTGTCCCAGCAAACTTCAGTCCCATTTCTGGATTGGCAAACAGCCCAACTAACAATCCTAATAACTAAAATTCAGAGGAATTTTGGTTCAAGCACAGATGTCCGAGACTACACGATGGAAACGGGAAGGCACAGCATCCCCACCATAAAACCAGCACATCTAAACCACAGTAGAAGGGCTCCAAGCTCCTCCACACCCCATGAGGATTTGACATCAGCCAAAAAATAATACCCTGACGAAGTGAATCACCACGTGAAGAGCAGAAGCCATTAAACCTGTTCCTCGTGCACTTTCCTCTTTCCTATGTGGATTCCCTGGTGCCCAACGTAGCTTCTACAACGGTTTTGAAATGGGGAGACAGATAAAAACCTCTGTATTCTGTACCACCATCTATTTTAACATAATGCGCTTGCTCGAGTTTTTACTCCTCCATCCTTGAGGATAAGTCAGTAAAAATTGCATACAGGAATTAGAAAGGTCAGTCGGGCCACAATTTTCCTCCCCCCAATAACACCACCAACAACAGACTCGGAAAAATCCTGACTTAGCTGCAACTAATGGATCAGCTGCATTTTCCTGAAAGCCAGATCCATGTTTGGGTAGACATAGCAATGGAATGCGAGGTCACTGATAAGGATGGATGGACATTTCGGGAGAGGGGCAACGAGAAACTGGTGACCAAAAACTGACCAACCAAGTATAACATCCCATTCACGTGATACTTCATATCAAAGTGGGAGATCACGAGGATCTCGTCCCTTTTCCTTATGGTGACATTAGCAGAGGACCTTGCGAGTCGTCCCTGTGAACCGAGGCCAGTGACAGACTGAATCCAGCTCCGGTTGGCTGCAGAGTCCAGTCCAGGACTTCGGCTGCCGGCTCTGCAGTTGCCGGCACTTTCCAGATTGGTTTGGTAGAGTTTGTATTATTTTCTCTATTTGATCAGCAGCATTAGTAAAACATTTTGAATTTTCCCAGCTCTCTTCTCTGTGTCCTTCTTTCCCTCCAATCGCCTGGCCTGACTGGGAAGGGGGAGAGGGGTTAACAATACACCTGCCAGCGTTTTATTGTCACCCCACAATCAAACCCTCAACACCTCCATATATATGTGATCACACACATCTCAGCAGACAGACAATCTGAGGGAGCTGCGAACCGGGTGCACTTTTTAGCTAGAAGCAATCAGCAAATATATGTTGTTGAACTCCAGTTGATGGGCACTGATTATATATCAGATGTGGATAATCCTTTTCCTCAGAAACCCTTCTTGATTTGGGAAGGAAATCAGAGCAGCCCTGAAGAGCGGCCACAAACTGCTCATTTTCTCCTTTTGCAAAAGAACAAATAAAAATGCAACTCTCAGAATTCCTTCTCGAGGAGGCTTCATGAAGGTCAAGTCCTGGACTAAACAATGTCCTAGGGGCCACAGAGTTTGAGATGGGTCATGGCAATCATCCTGAACGTTACAGCCAAGAGGAACAAGCTGCTAATTACCAATTTTCAGAAACAAAGCTGTATGAGCTTCCGTGAGGGAGTGTGATTAGTTGATTAGCAAGATAGGGCTGGAGACGAACAGATTTGTTCTGCGTGAGCGTCCAACACGGCACAACCCGGGGAAGATATTTCTTACTCATTTCTGCAGATCGTTTAACACCCACGCTCCCGTTCTGTTTTGCCTTTTCACCATAAAACCCTTTCATTCCATAACTGCTGCGGGCTGGTTCCACATCTTCGTTTTCATTTGACCAACAAGTTTAGTCCGGTCGCCCGCAGATCCGACAGCAAATGGGCCGTCACATCCCAGAACGTGAGCAGAAAGCAGCGAGCCAGGTAACGGAACAGAATCACAGATCAGATTGCACCTGCACTAATTAACATCCAGAAGTCCAGCAAGGATCCAAATTAATTTTCTCCATGGCAAATACTCAACTGTGGACCCATGGGACCAAATTCCCTTCTGGTTTATAAGAACAAAACAGGAGAACCGCTGGAGCTATCTCCATGTTCACTGCTAGGAAACCTGGCTTTTGGATCTTAAAGATACGTACCAGCGCAGCACAAAATGGCTCAAAATAAACTACATTGAGGTTGGCGATATTAAATTAAAAGGGATGTTTCTTCATGCCAGGATTTATTTTGCTTTCTTTTTTTGAGACATGAATTTCCCGGCCCAAAGAAAACCTGGGTACAATGGGGAATGTGCTAAAGAATGGTCACAATGAAGAAATTCAGGGACAAAATGAGAATTATGTATGTCCAAACTATAGGAGGCCTCTGTGGATGCCTGAGCTTATTATTAAGTCCTTTTGCCTTCTTTCTCCTCTAATCCACTACGGACAGGAGACAGTTTGCTCTCCTAAGGAAGATGAAAACAATAAATCTACAATAAATAGAACTCATCAGTATGGCTTATTTCATGTTGAGCTTGACTACTCAAAATACAGCAAGAGCATACAAGATATTTTGAATAAAATCAGCGGCTTTCTTCAAAAGGGCTTGTAACGTGGGTAATCAGGCAAAGAAACGAGTTGACCAAGTGTTGTGTGGGCTTTGAGCTCCAACGCGTCACTTTGGGTGAGATCTGCAGCTGGGCAACCAGACACCAACAACTACAACGGCAAAAGCACAATTAACGGAGCACAGGCTGAACTTCACAGTTGAGCAACGTGACCCTGTGAAGAGCCTAAAGAGAGAGAAGCAAAGAGGGAGGTGGCGGGAACCTCCATGGTTGGCATCTCCAGGAACTGAACGGTCAAGCCCTGATGACTCGGTGGTTCAACAGCCAGTGCCTGAGAAGTCACGAATTCGGGGCCTTCCATGAAAGATGGAGACGGAGTTTAATCTCTGTGTGATTAACAGGAAAAGGCTCGGGTGGCCTCAGATCAGGGACAGAGAGGACTCGCAACTAAACTGACCTCGACGTTTTGAGGAGGAAAACAGAAGAGAGCATCTCCGAGGCCGCAACCTCCACCTGGAGAGCCAAAAGCCAGCCCAGGTCTGCACAAAGGAGATGAACAAAGCACATGTGAGCTTGATTGCTGTTACTCTCATTCTACTCGTGGCACTATGCAACACCAACACTTCATTTGCAATTAATTAGAAATAGAATATATTTTCATTCATAGAGTCACGGCACGCAAATAATATTTGGTACAGCAAAGCCAAGCTCTGTCACTCCTTAGGTGCCACAGGATTTTTCTAAAAGACCTGACCCTCCTCAGATGTCAAAAATAATTCATACCTATAGGAAGAACTGAGCTTAGAAAGATGTAATAAGCACATGTATGTTCACACCGGAGGGGTCTAAAACACCACTGGAACCTCTACAGCAAACTGGTGGGGAAGCAGGAAGGTATAAAGATGCTGTCCAATGACAGAGCCAACGTCCACCCTGCAAACAAGGGGGTGGGAGGAGGAGCTGGAGAGCGACAGCCCAGACACCTGAATGTCAGTTCCCAGAAACACTCTGCAGCAAACAACCTGATCATTTGTGAATGCCTGGAAGAGAATTCTACGATGAATAAATGTCACTAGGGATTTGTCAACAGCACATCATGTCAAAATAATCTGATTTCCTTCTTTGAGGGCGTAAGAGAGACAGGTGTCTGGGGAGAAATTGCTGGTATCCTGCATCTTGACCTGAGTCCAGCACTTGATGCTGTTTGCTGTGACAGTGGCATCAGCTGGACAGAGAAGCAGGACCCAGTGTGGTGGGGACAATGAGCACAGGGTGGTGTAAAACTCATCAGCCAGCCACGCTCAGAGTCCCAGACAGAGCTTCCTGGCCAGATCCAAAGCCCTGGGGTCCAGCTCTATCCAAACCACCTACTTGGATAAAGAGCTGGACAAAAACATAATGAAGAACCATCAGGTGGGAAAGAGGTCTGAAAAATAACATCATGGCTTCACAACAGATCACAGCTGAATGGGAATCAGCAGAGTCATACTGCGGTGCACCAGTCTGCAGCTGAGGAATAGGTCTGCATTTGAAGAGGACATTGTTGTCCCTGAGGGTGGTGAGAGCCTGGCCCAGGTTGGCCAGAGAGGTGGTGGATGAACCATCCCTGGAGACATCCCAGGCCAGGCTGGACGGGGCTCTGAGCAACCTGAGCTGGTGAAGATGTCCCTGCTCATGGCAAGGGGGGCACTGGACGAGCTTTGAACAACACAAACCCTTCCAAGATTCTTCAAATCCAACCTCAACCTCTTCAACTCAACCTCCCCCACTCAATCTCAGCCTCTTCAACCTCCTTGACCCAACTTCAACCCGACCTTAATCTGAGCTGTTGAAGATGGTGAAGCTCAAGGCACAGGGGCATTGGGGGAGCTTTGAAGGTCCCTTCAACCCAAACCATCCTGTGATTCTACACTGCAGAGCTACACCTCTCCTCTGCCCAAAGGCAGAATGGACTGTAGCCTTGGAGCTGCACTTCCAGAAGACAAGGGCTCACCTCAGAGAGTAGCAATGACAACAACAACAGTGATCCTGTCTAGAAACCTCAGCACACAAGGCAAATCTGCAGGAAATGGGTCCACGTAGTTTAGAGAAACCTGAAAGATGACAGGACAACAGTCTCACTAGGTAAGGAGCAACCAGAAGAGGGTGAACCCTGCTGTGGGTTGGAACATGAGTAGCAGGGCTCAAACTGGATGAACAGAGGTCTGAATGGGTAAGAGCTGCATGGCAGGGGTGGATGGAGGGCATGGCGAGGCTGAAGAACACGAATGCTTTGAATCGATGCCTTTCAGGAGCCAGGGCTTAGGGCACCTTCCACCAGTGCACCACAGCCACCGACAGCTCCAGAAAGCCCCATGCATACACACGTTGAGAAGAACATGGGTTTTGCTAATACGGCTTTGCAATGTTGACTCCAGCACAGCGAGATGTTTGGTTTTCAGGTTCAGAACCACAGGGAAAGGATAATAAAACCCAACAGTCTCTACTGTCATACCACCAAAGACTCAGACAGCGGAGATACGTACAGATGTGTACGTCTTCCCTCCGTAGCTCTCAAAGTACAACAGCGTGTGTCGAGGGCGCCAAAGACAACACAGGGAAAGCACGTCTAATGAGACCATCCATAAACAACACCATCAAAGTGCTTGGAATGGTTTTGTGCTGTAAGCAAACACGTCGTAATTACCCTTAGAAACCAAGTTACAGAAGGAAATGCATCCATTATCCTTTCCAGTGCAACCCAGGACCTCCAAGGGGAACAAAAACCATCCCTGTTGCACAGGTCAGGCCCCTGTCGTTTAGTTTTAATGAAGAGCTCGTGCCCCTCTGTGTGCAAGCCAGTCCTGCCACAGAATGAGGATAGAAACAGGCTATTGTTGCAAACAGAGGAAAAAGGAGAAACGATGCCAATAATAAATACAAATGATAAAATAAATCCATACAAGCTGCTACATCTTGAGGGAAACGGTCAATTAAAACAGGGAACAAATGGCTTTATTGATAGGGATATGTATTAATGGGCATAATAACTACAAAGGAGCCTGGAAAAGTGAGAAATATGTATCAATCAGATGGTTTGAATATATTGTCAAGGGCCTGGACGACCTAGAAATAACAATTCCTCCAAAAAACTGTAGGATATGCCTCCTCTCTGTTTATTCTCCAGAACTTTGATTTACTGATCCAATAATAAATGAAAGGTATGAAATATATCCCTTCTATTATGTAGAAAGCTTTTGAATGTAAGGAGGAGAGCATGAGAAATCCTCTTACTAGGAAGTTTCTATCTCAAACTTTCCTCAGTAAAGTAACTTGTGTGGTTTGGTTTCCTGACGCTGCCACTGGCCCAACCAAGAAAGTCCATCTGGTTGGAGATGCCCCTGCCCAGGGCAGGGTGGCTGGAACTAGATGATCCTTAAGGTCCCTCCCAACCCAAACCATCCTGTGATCCTCTGAATACTTTGCAGTAACGAGCGTGTTTCTGCTCCAGGTTCTGGAGCACTCGCTGCTCCGCTGCCTTTTGGAAGTTCTAACAAGGAAAAGATACGTCGCAGGAGCTTCTCTCGGCAACTATAGATTTAATATGAAATGAGCAAAAATTCAAATGATCTCATTCTCCCGTACAATTCTCCATGTTGCCAGTGTTGCATATTCATGAGCTCTGCGGGTCACCAGACACACGTTGCCTTTGACCTTGTAAATGTCAAAAAGCTCCTACTATTTTCCTTTGCTGATCAAGCCATCAATTATTTCCATATGTTTTTCCTCTCTCGCTCTGTTCATATAAATTACATAGAAAGCCGTCATTGCTTATGCACTATGCTGGAATTCATCTTTGAGTGAGGGGTTTATAGAAGAGATTTCTACTGTTGTTTTACATGAAAACACCGAGTTTTCTGGAAAACGTCTTGTCTAAGAACTAAGGAGCTGGGAACTCTACCCATTGGTTAAACACGAGGACAGTGGCAACAACATCTGGACTGCCGAAAGATCTATCGCCATAGGGTAGGCTGAATCTTTAGGTAGGTAACATATATCTGTGCCGTATGAGAGCAATCCTGGGGAAAACCTTCTTCCACCAGCATGGGAAAAGCAACGTCAACAAGCAAACCAAAATTACTAAGGCAAATGGGAACAATTAAGTTTTTAAGTTGTTAAATTCAGTTATTAATTCTCACACTCCAAAAAGACATGAAAAATGGCCCAGAAATATAAAAGTAGCAAGGTCCAGTTCTAACGCTCTTTATCTTGCCCTTTCCCATAAACTGCTTAAATCAAACCCAAATCCTGCCTACAGAGAAGGAAATCGTTCGAGAAGTGATAAACATTTTGGGAAGGTATTGGGTTATTTTAACAATTGGAAAGTCGTTTTGCCATTCAATGACTCTTCTCACCTATGGAGGTTCCCCGACTGCTGCCTTTTAAATACGTTTACACAGTTAAACTTTCACAAGGTTTCGCTCTGGCAGCTGTACTTGCACCCACAAAGCACCAGTGACTCGCCCAGCACTGGAATGAACAACCTGGAGTGCAAATTCTTCCTAATTAATGAGCTGCTCCATGTTCCTGGAGCCAGAAGTGCCCGTGACCGTCTCCAAACACGAGCCGTGTCCATCCATGGCCGCACAGCCCGTCCATCTCCCAGCAAATCACCGCAGGGATCAACCGCCCCACCCGTGACAAAGTTTCTCGTCCTTACTCTCCTAAATCTCCATGACTTTTAAGCTCATTATTTCTAGTTCTCTGTTGGGTGGAGAACACATTCCTTTCTTTTGCAGCAACCTTTCATTTAACTATTAATATATACTATTTACAGATATCTATTTCAGCAGGCTCGTATTTAGACAGTCACAGAATGGATATGGCAATTTTGGGGAGCTGCCAAATTGCGGGTCTAAAGCATAAAAGATGACTTTTTGCCATCCTCAGCTGCAAATCCCATCTACAATCAAAGCAAGCAGACCCTGAACTCTCCTGGCGATGGAAAACCTGAACAACTAATTTATGCCCCACCGATACACTCCAGATTTGCAATGATGCACCTGAGATCATAATTCAACCTCGTATTTCTTACTAATTAGCTTTGTTCCATCTCAGATATAATCCCTGAAGAATGCTCCCCTTCAGCACCATTTCATTAGATGTTTAGAATTTATTACGGAGCAGGAATGACACATATAAACTGGAACTCAGACTGAAAAGTCGGAGCATCGCAACATGGCCAACGGCTCTGCAACCACGTAACCATGACATCTCTTTGATATTTTAAGGGGTTTTACAAGTACTTGGAGACCGATGCATAAGGAAAACAGTTTATATTGTAAACAATATTTTATGTAGCACCAAAGTCAAACTGGAGTGTATAAAGCGCAAGCCCAATAAACAGCAATGTCCACTGTGAAAAATGCCTCTGTCCTTCGTGCTATCATCACTTGATAAGGTACACGATGTAAACATTTCATTATATTGTACCTGATGGCATTTTTATTTCCCGAGCATTCTCTTCCAGCAGTAAAAGTGGTGCATTTAAATTATGACTGGGTTGCATCCCCTCTGCAACAGCAGGCAAGTATTTATTCATTTTAAGTTGTATTTATCCTGATCTGCACCCAAGGAAACGGTCAGCGCTGCGAGCAGGTGCGGGGCTCTGAGCACCACCACAGCACGCAATGCCCGCTTCCCACCTGCCCATCTTGGTGTCCTTCTCAGCGTGAACTGGGACGAGCCGCCCCTAGGAGCATGTGTCTGCAGCAGCCCTTCCTTTGCAGATGCCATCTCTCAGAAAGCCACGTCCTAGCGACCCTCCCGGGCTCACAGCAGGAAGGTTCATGGCTGGTGGGGCTTCAGATGGGTCCCCCAAGGGCAGCCATGAGCTTCAGCACGAGCTGGGAAACGTCTGGACCAACAACTTCCATCTTTGGGCACCAGCTTTGTGGCACCAAAAGACCAATATCAACAGGGCCCTTGAACAAGCACTTTAAAATCATGGAACAGTTTGGGTTGCAGGAACCTTCAAAGTCCATCCTATGCCATGAGCAGGGACATCTTCACCAGCTCAGGTTGCTCAGACCCCGTCCAGCCTGGCCTGGGATGTCTCCAGGGATGGTTCAGCCACCACCTCTCTGGCCAACCTGGGCCAGGCTCTCACCACCCTCATAGTGAATAATATATCTAGTCTGAATCTCCCTCCTTTGGTTTAAAACCATCACCCCTTGTCCTAGCGCAACAGGCCCTGCTAAAACCTCTGTCCCCATCTTTCTTATCGGCCCGTTTAAGAACAGAAAGGAGGTCTCCCTGAAGCCTTCTCTTCTCCAGGCTGAACACCCCCAAAAGGACCAGCACAGGTCTCTAAACAATCCCATGTGTCCCCTCCACCCCATCCAGCATCTGTCCCACTCGCCGGGAGGCACAAACCACAGCTGGGAGAGGAGCCAGTGAAGCGCCGGCCCCGCGGCTTTGGGGGCTGGTTTAGCAGGGCTGGCCAGTAAACCATTGGTGTCATTGGAACCTGCTCAAGGGATCCTCTCAACCCCGTCTGTGAGACTACGGTGGGTCTGTGGATTCCCTGATAGAGCCCATGGGAACAGAAATCAGCCTTGAAGATATGAAGGCCTACCCATGAGAAAGATGGGAGTAAAGGAGTATCCGGAGATTTTAAGGATGTACCCATGAGAGAGAAGGGAGTAGAAGAGTAACATTGATGACAGCAAAAACAGCCAATGAGATGTTACTGCTGTAACTTGTAACCAATAGAGAAGAGACACATGAATTGGTAAAACTGTATAAAAATGCACTTGTGGCAATAAATGGCATCTACTACTTTCATCCTGGAAGAACTTGGTCCATGTTGTTTGTCCATCTCAACCGCAACACCCGTCCAACAGCCTTCCTCATGCAGAAGGCTCTCCAACATGCGGTAGGAAGACACAGAAAGGTAAATGCCATTCTCCGAAGGGTTCATACGTTGACCATACTACAGATGACAGGACATTCAGAAAAGCCCCAAAAATAATCTTAAACCACAACCTGAGGCCAAACTGTGGCAAAGCACAGAAACCAGCTGCTTTCCTAGGGAACTCCCAGTCTGGGGCCAAAGGGATGGCAGAGGAAAAGAGAGGCGAGGAGAAGAAAAACTCCATTAAAACTGGTCACATTTAAAAAATGCCTTCATCTTTGAATTTATCTTTAATTTCTCTTTAGTTTGGACCAACAGATATGACTTAGGGCAGCAGTTCCACTGCAAGGTTTGCCCTGTGGAACAAACCAGAGTGACAACAGTGCTTTGGTGAGACGCAAAGTCCTGTTCTCACAAGTACAAGCTCTTCTGACACCCCAGAGGATGAGAATATACCCAGCTACCAACACCCATGGACATATCTGCTTGCACGCCCACATGCCACATACAAATGGAAATTATTCACTTATAAAGTATTTCATTAAATATCTGTCCCTGTTTGTAACTGATAGAAGCATCTAAAATAAATATTACAAAATTACTGGAAAGAACAGGTTTTTATGAGAATCGAATAAATGCAATGCTAGTTACGGAAATGGTGCTGATGTCGACGTGAATACATATACTTTCCTCGCACAGGAAAAATAATCAGAGCTTTACATACTATCTACTTTGTCCATTTGTCTCCAAATTGTCATTGCTGGGATCTGAAAGAAGTGAGTAGAAAGCTAAACAAGACAGATTAAAGAAAACTCCCCTCTAAATACCTGATATACTCCTACCTACTATAACCATTTTCAAGTTGTTTCTCTCATCGCTTTCAGAATACACGGACGCAGAGCTTAAAATACATAAAACCGGAGCTTTGTTCCTCTGGTGCAATATTGTAAAGTAATAGCAATCTCATCAATGCACCCATCCAATGCCTTTGGGAGTCACCCCAGAGGGTGTCAAGGCTCAGCCCTGAAGAACGCAGCTCGTGGGATGTCCGCATCCTACACCCTGGGGAACAATGCCCACGATTCGGATTCAACCGTCCCTTGCTTTAACGTGAACCACACAATCACATCCCTGGGGAACAATGCCCACGATTCGGATTCAACCGTCCCTTGCTTTAACGTGAACCACACAATCACATCCCTGGGGAACAATGCCCATGATCTGGACTCAACCATCCCTTCCTATAATGTGAACCACACAATTACATCCTGTGGAACAATGCCCACGATCCGGACTCAACCATCCCTTCCTCTAACGTGAACCACACACAATTACATCCCTGTGGAACACTGCCCACGATCCGGACTCAACCATCCATTCCTCCATGATGAACCACACAATCACATCCCTGGGGAACAATGCCCACGATTTGGACTCAACCATCCCTTCCCTAAAATGAACCACACAGTCACTACCCTGCGGAAGAAAATCAGAGCACCCAAGTAAAAGCTTTGGAATGGAGATGGGGATAAATGATGCGGAGCTCGCTGGATAAATAGGAGAGTTTCTGTGACTGCGGAAGGCTTGACTGGGCTCTTGAAGCTCTCAGGAAATAAGGTGACGAAGTCCTGCCTTGGCCATCACTGTGTGTTTGCTGTTTGTAGCTGCTGGCGTGGACTTAGCTCCGGAGCTTCCCAATGAAGCTCTTGCTTACCCAGGAACACCCTCGACATGTGCATTTGCACATGAGCTGAATCACTTGAAGAAGCCTCTACCACCCACACCTCCATCATCCACGTGTCTGTCCTCCACACATCACCACAAGCAAAACAAAGCCTAATTTTAGAATAACCAGCCACTTTCTCTCCTCATTCATGAGGACCATCGCTCCACTGTTTCTCTAGCGGCTCTTGTTCAGGGATTCACAGGGGACTCTGCAGATTAGTTCTTACTGAGTTTATTCACGTTTCCTCCCTGCTGCTCCAGACCACCAAGGCCTGCAGCCACCACACGTGCCGATCTCTAGTCCGAGCTATCCGAATATTTTGCTCATTATCACAGGGTGGTTGGGGTTGAAGTGACCTCTGGACATCCCCCAGTCCAACCCCTGCTCACGCAGGGTCACAGAGCAGATCACACAGGTGGGTCCAGGGGGTTTGAATGTCTCAGAGCAGGAGACTCCACACCCGCTCTGGGCAGCCTGGGCCAGGCTCTGGCACCTCCCAGCAAACAAGTTTCTGCTCATGTTCAGATGGACCCTCCTGTGTTTCAGTCTGTGCCCGTTGCCCCTCACCCTGGCGTTGGGCACCACTGAACAGAGTCTGGTCCATCCTCTGACACCCACCCTGAGATATTGATCCCATTGATCAGATCCCTCTCAGCTTCTCTTCTCCAGGCTGAAAGTCTGGTCTCCAGTAGGAGACTAATCCCCCCGTGATCCGTTTATGATCTACATGGAAAGCCAGACCTCCCGTAGCATGATCTGACATCCAAGCCATTTTCTGCAACCTCTACAGACGCAGCCAAAGACCCTTCTGTTCCCAACTTAGACACATCGGTACGGGTGGGATGAAGCTGCTCCTAACGCCTACGGACCCACAGCCCACGCGAGAAGGCTCCAATTCACAGGTTTGACTCCTGGGAGTTTCTTGGTGTCATTAATCCTGATTAATCCCCCGACTGCTGGCTTTTTTTGATAAAAAAGCTCTGCCTGCACCCCAGTAAATAGCTCTGATGAAAGTGCTGCAGATACCACAACATGTAAATCAAGTGCATAAATGATTTGTTATACAACAGACACCGGAAAGAAACAAATCAGTTGATTATTAGTAATAACTATGTATACTGGAGCATCTCATCCCTGGAGGCCCCAAAAGAGGTCAGTCGTGCTGAGCACAGAACACCATTGAAACAGCAAATCTGCCAACATATTTGGGCATCTGAAAGCAGAATAAATGAGGGCTGCACAAGTCACTCTGTAAAACGGTGAAAATGAGTACCAACGATACAACAGACACATGGAAGTCATTTAGTGAGCATCTTTTTCAGATGCACAGCAACAAAGAACGGCTTTTTATTTCCCATCAACCGTATCAAATCAGACTTTTCATTTTCCAATAATAAACGCTAAGCATTTTCACAATAATTGATTTCCCCATAGCTTTTCCTTCTCGTTCCCGATGCTGATGGTTTACGTTCAGAGTCAGAGCAGAATATGCAGATTGGCTCTTTGTCTCTTTTATTTTTCTTGTTTTACACAGTGTGAACAAATGAAATCAGTATCAGATCTGCATTTATAGAAATATATCCTCCTATCTCATGTGCTTGCTCCTGTGTCAAGAAATGTAAAGCTTGGCATTGGGAAAATAATGAATGCCTCATGCTTTTTGTTTAAAAATATAAATGGGATTCCTATGTCATTTTTACTCCTATATTTACAATAAAATAATGTATTCAAGGACCTGAAGAGCCCAACAACACAGCATCGAAAACGTGACAACCATGAGACTCTTGCTGTTGTGAATTTAGGGGAGAAATAAATCAACTTCTTTTCCTCAGCAAAACCACCCGGCAAGAAAACAAGGGTCTACTTACACTGCACGATGAGCTGTACCAACGCTTCTCTGGGCTTCACGTTGAACCCGTTGTACTGGCTGGTCTGGCACCGGTAGGTTCCCGTCATCTCCCTGGAGACGTTGACGATGCGGAGGATCCCGTCGTAGCTCTCGGTCTGCATCGCCCCGTCCGGCATCGCCACCTCCTTGTCCGCTCGGGACCACAGGATGATGGGCTTGGGCTTCCCGGTCACCTGGCACTGCAGCTCGATCGTGTCCCCTTCCCGGGTCACCAGCGGGGACTTCTCTTGAGGAACAGTCAAGTTGGGTGGGACTTCAATGGAGAAAGAGAGATGGTTCAACAATTAGCACCAGAGAGACATCAGGTGACTTTCTTGCTTGCACAATAGTAATTATATATGAAGAATTAATTTATACACAGATAGCAATGCATAGTAACTATATATATTGGAAGACAGCGCAACGCTGCTATATTTAAGAGGAAAGGTGCTCAGCTGCTTGAAGTGGTTAAAATAAGATTTAACAGCCCCAGGCAGGACACTTATTTGCCTCCCTGTGCATATCTGACGTACCAATGTGCTGTAGCAGCGTATTATACACCAGCGTGTATCTGACATACCAACACACTGTAGCAGCGTATCATATACATCAGTGTGTCTGGACCATCGGTCACAGTTCACACTTTATCTCTGCAAGTTCTGGCTTTCCTTTTTATGAGTATCTGGCACTAAAACTCCTTTTTTATAACAGACTGGCTGCTGATTTTATCCAGCCCGTAATGGCCACGCAATGAGGGAGAACCGTGACAATTCAGAAACTCAGCTCAGAATTCAAGGCCTGAAGCTGAAATGCAGTTGGCGTCTCTCTAGCACAGGAGGTTCATTAAAATGGTACATTTTTCATAGAGATTCGCATTAATGAATCCGGAAGGAATATGCAAACAACTGTTTTCTGCAGGGGCCAGACATCCCCTTGGAGCAGGAACACCTGGCACGGCCGCACGCTGGCGGTGCCCATGGACCCATCCTTCCTCCTCTCCAGTCTTGCAAGGGTGAGATTTTCTAATTGCCTCTCCCAATTACCATCCACAGCTGAATCACCAGTGCTCAGCAGTGCTGAGAACAGTGAGCTTGCCGTGCAGAGACACTGCTCTGCAAGTGCTTGATCACAACAGAAACGCCTGACAAAGGCCTCGGTGTTTGCGTGATCCGTGAGCATCCACCACGGGTCCCATCAGGGTGGTCCCTCTCCCTCCACCGTTTAGGCGACAACACTTGATAATTACAAAGCACTGGGAGCTCCGCCAGCCTGACAAGAAGGGTTTTGCCACATCCTGTTATCGTTCCTATCTCACAGAATCACAGAATCCCAGAGTGTCAGGGGTTGAAGGGCCCTAGAAAGCTCATCCAGTGCAATCCCCCCATGGAGCAGGAACACCCAGATGAGGTTACACAGGAAGGTGTCCAGGCGGGTTGGAATGTCTGCAGAGAAGGAGACTCCACAACCCCCCTGGGCAGCCTGGGCCAGGCTCTGCCACCCTCACCCCCAACAAGTTTCTTCTCTTATTTAAGTGGAACCTCCTGTGTTCCAGTTTGAACCCATTGCCCCTTGTCCTACCATTGGTTGTCATCTCATCACATATTTATTTGGTTTATAGCCAATCTCTTCATCCTCTCTTAGAATCATAGAGTCATTTTGGTTGGAAGAGACCCCCAAGAGCATTGAGTCCAACCAACAAAAGTGACAGGTCCATCCCTGGAGCCGCCTGTGATCTCCAGGTCACACGTGGTGCCTTTGGTGCCGAGGCCCCGTGTTTAGGGGGCTGGTGTGAAGATACAGCAAAGTTTGCTTCAAACATGGCCCACCCTCTCTTTCCTTTTGCATCTTCTGAACACTCAGCTGCCCTTAGGGGTGTCCTGTTGTGCATCACCCGGAGACGCTTCCTGTGCGAACACCGCTCCTCCTCGGAGCGTTACCTCCCCATGCTGTCCTGGCCTGCAACTACTTTGCTTGAATGCCTGGACTGACAAAACACAGCCTGAACTGCAGCTCCCGTCTGCAGGAAAAGAATCAAAGGCTGTTTTCAGGCCCCCAGGGGCAGAAATGACAGACGTACACCTGTGAGAAACAGTTCCCGTTTACCCCTGGGATCTAGAGACCACAGACCTGACGAGCCTGCTTGGAATCAGAGGTTAAAGCAGGGATTTCATGGGGACCAAAATGCTGTTTTCAGCTGTTTTGAAAGCTTTAATAACTCCTGAATATGATGGAACAGGAAAAAGTGGTTGGGTTTGTAGAATCTTGGAAGGGTTTGGGTTGGAACAGGCTTACAAAGCTCCCCCAGTTCCCCCTGCCATGGGCAGGGACATCTTCACCAGCTCAGGTTGCTCAGAGCCCCGTCCAGCCTGGCCTGGGATGTCTCCAGGGATGGTTCATCCACCACCTCTCTGGCCAACCTGGGCCAGGCTCTCACCACCCTCAGGGCAACAATTTCTTCCTCATGTCTGTCCTGGTGCCCATGGGGCGGATCTGGAGAGGAAGGGGAGCAGGGATGTGGGTGCAGCTGCGGTTTCCCGCAGACACGCATCCCATGGGGAGGCTCCAGCGCTGAGCTCCAGCTGTGGGACCAGCCAGCGGCAAGAAACGGCACCTCAGAGCAGGGGAACCTCAGAAATTTGTATGCTCAGAGCAAACATGAATCTTATAAGGAAGAAAACAGGAGACTAGACCCTGCTCCTCATGGTACACGTGGCTTACACAGGCATTTGAGAGGAAGGAGAGTGAATGGCACAGGGTATGCATCTCTAGGAAAAAGAAGAAAACAGATGCATGTCAAAGGGTCCTGTGCAACTGTGAGCGAGTCACTTACTGTCCCTTTAACTCAGGTTTCTTTCAAAAAAATAGAGATAACAGCACTGAAAGAACTGCAGACTGCGAGATAAGGACCACAGACTCCGAGGGCTGATGAGATAAGCTGTGTCAGCACCCCAGATGGCAAGATACCTTAAAATACCCCGACTCATCTTCTCCTGTGGCCTTTTGCAACACAACCAGTTTGTCATGGTGTAAATCAGTCAATATATCATTATGGTTTACTGTATTTATTAATGTTCTTATTACTGGAAACGGCGTAGGCGAGAGGTGGGACAAGGCCACCCATGAAAACAAATCATCCCACGGGCGATGCCTGATTGCAGCTTTCACGCACTGAATCTGAGGGACCGTGTCCACAACAGTGAGCTCCAAAAAGGGTGTCCCTGTGCCCACCACAGTGGTTATGGCTATGGGTCCCCCTTACTCACGTGCTAATTCTCTGTTGTCTAATTAGGAAGATGGACAGCACTGAATCTTTGATCAAGGAGGGGTTTTGGTACAGTTTCCCTTTTTACACCCATCTATTTATTTTCACAAATGCACAGGTACTTAATTATCTCCAAGATGTCTGTTTTGCTGTCAAATTTGGGTTAAACTATCTACAGGGTCAAAAACTTTCAAGGTGGGTAGGGGGCTGCCATGCACAGGCACTGGCACCCTGATTGGGTATGAATTGTTTTCATAAGGAATAAAGCTAAAGAAAAGCTACAAAAGAAAGTGAAATTAATGCAATACCCACTGTGGAGACTCCTTCAGTGGTGCCCAATGCCAGGGTGAGGGGCAACGGGCACAGACTGAAACACAGGAGGGTCCATCTGAACATGAGCAGAAACTTGTTTGCTGGGAGGTGCCAGAGCCTGGCCCAGGCTGCCCAGAGCGGGGGTGGAGTCTCCTGCTCTGAGACATTCAAACCCCCTGGACCCACCTGTGTGATCTGCTCTGTGACCCTGCGGGAGCAGGGGGGTTGGACTGGGGGATCTCCAGAGGTCCCTTCAACCCCAACTAGGCTGGGGGTCTGGGATTCTGTTGGTGAACGAGGGTGCACAAGCTAAAGTGCATGAGCAAAAGTGCACAAGCAAAGGATGCATGAGCAAAGGTGCAAATACAAAGGTGCACAACCCAAGGGTGTGGGAGCAAAGGGGCTGCCGGTGGGGTGAGCAGATGTGCCAAGCAGGTGAGCTGAGTGTTGCCAGCTGTGCCACTATGCCACCAGCTGTGCCAGAGCCCTGCCAGCTGTGCAGTGATGCTGCCCGCTGTGCCAGAGTACCATCAGCTGTGCCAGGGTCCTTCCAGCTATGCCATGATGCCACCAGCTGTGCTAGGCTGCAGCCAGCTGTGCAAGACTCCTGCCAGCTGTGTCCTGATGCTGCCTGTTGTGCCAGTGTCCTGCCAGCTGTGCAAAGGTGCAGTGAGCCGTGCAGAGGTGCAGCCAGCTGTGCCCTGATGTTGCCCGCAGTGTCAGGGTCCTGCCAGCTGTGCCGTGATGCCGCCAGCTGTGTCGGGGTCCTGCCAGCTGTGCCAGCTGTGATGCCGCCAGCTCTGCCAGTGTCCTTTCAGCTGTGCCCTGATGCTGCCTGCTGTGTCAGTGTCCTGCTAGCTGTGCCATGATGCCACCAGCTGTGCCAGGGTCCTGCCAGCTGTGCCAGGGTCCCGTTCCCAGCAGGTGCTGCTGTGGCACAGGCAGAGTCCGAGGGGCTCAGCCCTCCCGGCTGAGGCATCAGCTCATCTCCTGTAGCACCAGCTCCAGAGACTCCTGCAAATAAAGGTCAATTCTTTTCCTGCTTGTGCAGAATCATAAATCAGCTATAGCCTGCATTTGAGACAACAAGCATTAGCTTATTCATGCGCCAAGTGGCTTAACAAGTAAGTTAATACTCTTAGCAGTTAAATCTGTTTCCTAAAGCAGAGGGTTATCACTTGAAAAACAAAAGTGTTAGTAAGAGTAAAGTGGCACCTACTTTAAAAGCACATCCTATTGTCCTTTGGAATGGGCAGAAGAGCAAACGTAAGAGGGCTGCAGTTGATATATGTCCACTCCTGGCTCTTAAATCAAATGGTCTCAGACAACCTTGGCCTCTGAGAGCCAGTGACTCACCAGAAGGTCAGACGGCACAAGGTATCGCTGTATCTTGTCCTTCTTTAAACTTTTGTTGGGTTAAACTGCTCCCTAGGCAGACGTGTGTCTGTACTGGCGACAGGAGACCAGACTAAGCCCTTCCATCTGATCTCCTGGGGCAGTTCTACTGTAATTCCATAAGATCTTTGATCCAGAAGAGTCACCATGTCTACAGGAGAACTGGAACAGGACCAAAGTAGCTATTTCAAAGAAAACACACAAAATGCGCAAGCCTAATACGTTTATTCACTGTGTATTCTGGGTAGATACAATCTAGTTCTAGTCTAGACCTTTGAAATCCTGATGGGTCAGGCTACTGTTCCTACTTTGAACCACCAGATTGCTTAATTAATTGCCAAAGAGGTAATGGCAGAAGCAAAAATCTGCTCACACTGACATCGTTCAAAGGGGCAGAAGATGACCAGCGTGACAAGGACAAGGAGGCCCCAGAAGTGGTGACCCCAGGGTAGGTTTTTGGAGACAGCACCAGTCCCGAGCTCTTTGCTGGAAATTACACGCGGTACAAGTGAAATCGGGGCATCTGTCCCTCCTGTATTTCCTCAGGTGCCTGAAATGGCAGAAATTTAAGCTCTGGCCTCAAAGCAACGACTGTCAATCTTAGCAGTGATGCTGGGAGGAGCCGTGCGCTGGCATGGTCAGGCTGCTTAGGATGGACTAATTGTAATAACTGCTAATTACAGGATAAAGTGGAGCAAACGAGTGTTTGAGCTGCATAGCAAGAAATAATCCGTACTGGAGATTACTCAGAGATAATCTCCCCGAAGAAATGTTGGAACTCACACTGTTCAAGTAATTTAAAACCAGCCTGGATAAGGGATATTGAAGAATCTGCACTGTACTGGCCAGGAGACAGAGGCGCAATTATTTGTGTATCCTCCTCCTCTAGTATTTATGAACTTGAAGGTCTGAATCTCTAGTATTAATCATTCTCTGCCCGAGACATGCCTTTCGGTCCCTATTCATGATTCATACTCCTTATGTGATGGAGGGGTTCTTTAAGACAGGGCAGACTGAGCTTTGGCATAGGGCGCTAAGTTGGTATACAGAACATATTGGAGCAAGATCATTTAGCCTTTGAAGGGCAGCATGCGATAATTATCCAGGTTCTCTAGACACTTCAGTAAACAGCGTCTAAAACTGCTCAGCGTCCCCTTAACGTGCATTTCTTTTAGTAGAAATGCTGGGGAACGCCAAGGAGTGGATGATGAAAATGTCTCTGGAGGTGAGAGAAGAGCCATGGGGGACAATTCTGAGCCAGCCAAACAACTGGAAAAACAGCTGAAGTTGAGAACTCACTTTACCTTTCCATGGCCTTTTGTCACCTCGAAAGAGGATTTATCCAGTTACTCGCATGGAAGGTGAATGGAGTGATCTGTAAGGAATCCACGGCGTGATTTCACAGTCCATTTTGTTCTCATTCCCCCATGTGCTGTCCTGCCCGTACGTAAAGGAAAGAAATCACTGCAGCCCATGTTTCCTTGGGCACAAGTGGAGACACCAACATCAACCACAGATTTCATGGTGAGGGCTTGGATAAGAGGTCTCTTAGACAATAAAATAATTCCAGAACCAGTTCTTAGACCTCAGCGTACTTCTAATATCTTAAAACCCCGCCTTACTCTGCAGCCAGGCTCTGAAGAGGCACATTTTAAACCTAGGACATACACAGCCAGTGGTGAATTAGCCAAACGGGCTTTCGGCGCTCTCGCAGGAGTCGTGCTGAGGAGCTCCATAGGCAGCGAGAGACGATGAGCTGACTCCACGGCCCTCCAGAGAGGCATAAAGAGGCTCTGCAGTGCGCGGCTGCCCAAGAGGGTGTCTGCTCCCAGAAAGTCAACCCGCGGAGCAGGAACATGTCCCCAAAACCAGATTCGCGGGGGGAAGCAGGTACAGGCAGCCGAGGTGCTGGGCCAGCCACGGGGAGTGACACGGCGCCCGGCCACGGAATTCACAACACAAATCTCTGCACATTAAGCACTAAACCAGAGCTATAAAAGAAAAGCTTTTTAACTCAATCCAGCGTTTATCTGTCCCTTCTGTCCACCTATTCCTTTCAAAGATAAACTCCAAAAAGAACGGCTCACAACAATAATCAATTTGCTGCAATAATGAAACGGGTATCTCTTTTCTGGTATGTCTCAGGGTTGCCTGTGAATGATCACTCTGGACAGTGCTTAAGGTTTACAAATATCCTAATTGGACCACTAATTATCTCACAAAAGGCATTTTTTCATTATGCAAAGAGGTAGCACTGTGACTTCAATAAACATTTAGAACTAAAATGAAGGTCTCCTTTATGTATCATCAAAGGAGGACCAGAGGACACGTACTTCACAAGCAGATCAAGGCCGCATGTCTTAACACATCAGCCTGGGCATTTAATTAATTCATTATTTAACAGATAGCTGATGCATTTAACAGGGAAGCCCTCTTACACTGCAGGGAGGATACACAGCCTCATAGGTACCACTCTCTCTTCAGGAATTTCTCTGTCTCTGGCAGCTTTCACATAAAACCAAATCTACATGTTGACATGACGAGCCTCGGAGGTGGGACAGGAGAGCTGGAGGCACCAGCCTGCCTTGTGCTCATGCCCAAAGTCATAGAATCATAGAACTGTTTGGTTGGAAAAGACCTTTAAGATCACTGAGTCCAACATCCCCCCCTGGGCCGTGCCTATCCCAGGTACTCACTGTGGCACTGACACAGGGAATTAACAATTAACTAAATAACACTTAAAGCTAACACTTAGAGAGCTAACCCTTAACCCACATCACTATTGCCAAGCCTTGCTTAGCTTTGTGTAACTTATTGTACGAGGAACAGGAGTTCGCTGATCCTTGCAAAGATAATAATCCTTGGTGCATCCTTGGGTGAACTAGAGAACAGAGACTTGGGCACAGGACAGGAGACACGCCAGTTTAACCAGCTCAGCAGTCTGAGTCCAACCAACTCATCACACTGACCAAAGGTGAGCGTGTACAGAGCAGAGGACCCGGGGTCACGATCACTGCGGTCACAACCAGGAGGAGCCGGAGGTGCAGACTATGGAAATGTCTCCTGAACTCATTGTAATAAGAACTGCCTTCCGGGGACAGGTTATGAATATGTACAGGCATTCCTAGAACTGTCATGAATATGTAACACTTTACTGCATTTAACCGAGCTCACAGCTACTGGAAATACACACGTATGAAGTGGAATTATTCCCCCGTGTGTCCAGCGCTGTAAATAAACATACCTCTTTATGACCTCACAGGTTGTACAGTAATTTCTGCGCCTGAGCACGTTCTCGGCACATTTTCAGGTTCACCCAAAGACAAAGAATTTCATTGACATATTTGCCATGTAGAACGTCTAATAGTGCCCACGCTGGGTAGGAGTGAAGCAGTAGAAAGGAATCTCTGAGGAACAGAAGAGTCCCCAGCATGTCCAGCCCAGGAGTACCAGCTGTTTCCACCATCCAGCCCCTCCCTCCAGGAGCAACCCAGAGCAGCAAAGCCAGAGAGAGTAATAAACCAGACCCTGGAACACCAATTCCCTGCACAATCCCACCTCCAGGGGAGATGAACAGAGAATAAGCCACAAGTGACAGATGTTACATCTCACCCTGTACTGATAGTGATTTTAGGGGGATAAAGATAGCATAAGAATCCATAGTGAACTGAGCAGAACATACATCACCTCGAGCCTTATTCTTCCTGCTTTGAATACAGTATTTAAGAGAGAAAGATCACTTACAAAGACTAACACACTCTCCTGATCCACCTCTCTTTTTTGCCCATTTTACTGTGTTTCTGTTGCTGTGACATGCACATAGACCCAGAAGAGCCACCCAGTCTTTCAGTGACATATGTCCAAGGTTGGTTTTATGGATGACAGGGCTTTTATAGGGCAAAGATTCAACATTTGAGGCTTCATTTCCACCACTCGGTGACCTACTTTATGAAGTGGTGGGGGGAGGCTGCTAGGGGATTACTTCAGGTCCATTTATGTAAGATGCTCAGGATGTAAATCTGTGCCTTTCTGGCTGAAAGTACCAAATGTCAAGGGAAAAAATGTTCCTGCTAAACAAGTGCAAAGCCGAGGATGCTGAGGGGCTGGCGCCTCCCTTGCGCTGCCATGCTTCCCTTCCAGTGTGCTGGAGGGACAGAGGGAACCCAACTGTCCCCTCCCTCCCACAGGGTGACACAGCCCCTCCTGCCCCACTCGTTGACTCCAGGAGGAACCTCATGCACACCAGAAAGAGAGAATTCTCCCCAAACCAGCAAACACACATACAGTGCGATGCTAACACAACCCTGCAAGTCCTGGCATTTGGAAAATGCAGTTGTGCCGAGGCCTCATGTTCATAATTACCACAGCAGTAATGAATCTTGATGAATCAGTGATGACCTTCAGGATCACACTGAAACTATTTCAGCTTCTACTTAATCGGGTAATGAAGTCATGCAAATAGGCAGAGTTGCTTTTCAGATGCTAAATAAGACTGGTGCTAAATGCTTCTTTTTCTTCCCCCTTTCTGATTTTCTTGAGCGTTATGGGACAGTGAATTTCAGAGCGGACACAATTCATCACTGCCTGCAGGAACTGTGACGAGCTCATAGGTACGGCCATCTAACGGATGTTTCCAATAAACCCCATCAATTTCCCAAATGACTCCCCAGCAAGTACAGATAATACAGCGGTCACTGTCCACCAGATGGGCAACGCATGACTGCACAAACATCACTGTCCACCTCACACTGGCAAGCAGGTAACGATGTTTGCGTGGAACTGCCATCCATCATGTCAAACTCAGCTCTTACCCTAAAATAATCCCCTCAATTCTTTACCTCTTAGTAAGATGTGCATTAATAAGCTTGAAGAACATGTTTCATTAGGCCAAGAGACAGGCTGTTCCCTTGTTCATGAACCTGTTGGTGAGTGTTTCTATCCCTAGGCTCTTCATGTGATAACTGAGCTGGGAAGGGAGCCCAGGAGGTCTCTAGTCCAACCCCAGCTCAAAGCATGGTCAGATGTGAGGTCAGACCAGGCTGCTCAGGGCTTTATAAGGTCTCCAGAACCTCTCAGGATGGAGATTCCACCATGTCTCTGTTTCCTGTTTGGACATCCTCATGGGGAAGAAGTTACTCCTTACATCCACTCTGAACTTCACATCTCAAATCACGTCCGTTGCCTCTCACCTTCCCCGTACACATTGCTGCAAAGAGCTCAGCTTCCTCCTCTTGATACCTCCCTTACGGGCAGGGGATGGTTGCTGCTGGTGCTCCAGGGCTTCTCCAAGACGGACAAGCCACTCTTGACCACCTTCATGGCCTCTGCTGGGCTTGCTTCAGTTTGCTGAAGCCTTTCCGGCATCAGGCCTCCAAAACTGGACACGGTAGCCATTGGTCACCATGCTGCTGCCTACATCTACTCGCTGCCCCATGAGCAGCCCCAGCCTGGACCACTGCGAGGGAACGGCCCCACAACCACCTCCCCAAGCTCCTCACATATAATAACTAACTAAACAAAATGAGGGGTCTCCTCCTGTCTCTCAAGTTTTATTCATCTACGCATTACGTTTCAGAGTGGGACACGGCAAAGGTGAACAGCATTAATGCTGACTGCTCATTCATTTATACACACATGTAATTTGACGCCATCAGTAAACGCAGCTCTGCGCCTCATTTTCCAAACACACCTCGTTGCCCAGTCCACCTCTCCAAACCGTACTAGAAAAGACTGTGTTGAAGGCTTTACTGAAGTCAAGACAAACAGCTTTCCCTTCCCTCTCCTTGCCCAGAAAACCAATCTGTTTATCACAGCAAGAAACCAGGTTGGGTCGGGCACAATTTGCCTCTAGTGACCCATGCTGGCTGCTTCCATTCACTTTCTGGTCCTTCACATGGATTGACATAGCTTCTAGAACATGCTCCCTGACCCTCCCAGGGACCAAAGTGATGATGACTGACCTCTGCTCCCCTGCATCCTTTCGTGTTCTTGGAATATGATCTAAAATGCCAGTTTTTCCAGTCTTGGTTGGATCTCTGATTTGGGTCTGCTTGGACATCCCTGTGGTGAGAAGTGCTCTGCCTATGCACCTTTTTTCCATGAGTAAAGTCATAGCTTGCCTATATCACACTAAAACTGGTATTAAAGAAAGCCTCCTTACCTGTACTGCTGGAGATGTTGACGTCAATGCTGATATCCGATATGCCACCTCCCTTCAGAGACGCCACGCAGGTGTATGTCCCAAAGTCAGTGAATTTCAAGTCGATGATGTCCAGGTTTGTGGTGCCAGGTGAAACGTCGGGGTCAGTCTGTGTGATCACCATCCTCTCAGAGCTTCGCAAGGGACGCCCGTTTTTAAACCAGCTGAAGGTGAGCTCTTCAGAAGGGATGGCTTCTACCTGGCAGGAGATTTTCACCTCTCGCCCAATCTGGATGTTGTCATCTTTGTGATATGGGTCAGGGGTGATCCAAAAACGTCCTTTTTTTAAGGCTGAAACATGCGAAAGAAAAAAAATACTATCATGAAGTACAAATTTTGCATATTCAGGCTTATGCTTCACTTTATGTCTGATGATAATAGGACCTGTAGTGATAGGACAACGGGTAATGGTTTTAAACTAAAGGAGATTAGATTCAGACTAGATATAAGGAATTGTTGCCCTGAGGGTGGTGAGAGCCTGGCCCAGGTTCCCAGAGAGGTGGTGGATGAACCACCCCTGGAGACATCCCAGGCCAGGCTGGACGGGGCTCTGAGCAACCTGAGCTGGTGAAGATGTCCCTGCTCATGGCAGGGGGGGGCACTGGGGGAGCTGGGGAGGGCCCTTCAACACAAACCCTTCCAAGATTCTTCAAACCCAACCTCAACCTCTTCAACTCAACCTCCCCCACTCAACCTCAACATCTTCAATCTCCTTGACCCAACTTCAACCCCATCTCAACCTGAGCTGGTGAAGATGTCCACGTCATGGCAGGGGGGGCACTGGATGGGCTTTGAAGATCCCTTCCAACCCAAACTATTCTGTGCTTCTATGATGCTCAGGAAGTCTCTGAAGCTTCCAACACACACATTTACCACATGGTTAACTTTTTGTAGGGTCAAATCTTAATAAAATTTCATCACAGAGTGTACATTGCTAAAGCACTGTCATTTCCGAAAGGAAAAACACGAAGTCACATTGCCTAAATGAGGCTGAGCTGCTGAAAACTGAAGAGTAACCAAAATAATTCATGAACCTTCAGTGTTATCTGTCTCTGGAGGTATTTACAAGCCCTTCCTCACCCCCATGCTATCAGAGCACCGAGACAAAATAAGAGATATCTATCTAACATCACTGACACAACCAGTAGTGTCATCTCCAATCCATCTGGAAACAATCACGGCCATGCAAAATAGCTTTGTGCCAGCCGGTTAAATGAGAAGAGGTAAGCGCACGCCTGAGGCTGCAGCCTGCGATGGTTTATACACTCAGCTCCTTACCCAGAGCAGCCGGGAGGGCTCCCCCATCCCCACAGTTGCCTGGAGGCCGGAGGCCTTAACCCCAAAGAGCAGAACATCTGTATGGTCTTCTTCAGGTGGGGAAACTACTGCCAGTGCCAAAAAGTAATGGGACTGAAAATACTTCTTTAGGCCTTATCAATGGTCAACAGTAGAAGGATGCTCTTCTGAACTGGAGCAAGCAGAGAGAAGGGAACGGAGCTGGTGAGGGGCTGGAGCACAAGTGTGATGGAGCGGCTGAGGGACCTGGGGGGTTCAGCTGGAGAACAGGAGCTGAGGGGAGACCTTCTGATCTCTGAACTGCCTGAAAGGAGCTTGGAGCCAGGGGGGGTCGGGCTCTGCTCCCCAGGAACAAGCGCCAGGAGCAGAGGAAACGGCCTCAAGTTGCACCAGGGGAGGTTGAGGTTGGATTTAGGAACAATTTCTTCCCCAAAGGGCTGTGGGGCATTGGAACAGGCTGCCCAAGGCAGTGCTGGAGTCACCAGCCCTGGAGGGCTGGACAGACGGACATGAGGTTCTCAGGGACATGGTTTAGAGGTGGACTTGACAGTGTTAGGTTCATGGTTGGAGTCAATGGCATTGAAGGTCTTTTGCAGCCAAAATGCTTTGATGATTCTGTGAGATGTAACCCCAAAGGCGAGCCCATCACCAGCACCTTGGTTGCACTTCCCTGGCTGGGTCTTGTCAGATGAGGAAAACCCATCCTGTACTCGCAGGACCAACCTGAAGCTGAAGGTTGAACGCAGGACTGAGAGAGGCACAGGACAGCCAAGGATCTCGACATCATTCCCCACCATCTTGCTGGTGAGATCAGCATCTTGTCCCATCATTCCCACATCCATTGCACAGGAGCAAAATATTCCTGCAACTCACTTATCTGTTTTTTTCCTTGTCGCTGTTTAAACCAGCACGAAACTATCCAGAAACTATCATCATTTACATCAATAAAGTGATTGCTCTAAAGTAGCATTACTATGATACTTATTTTTGGAAGAATGCTTCAGACTCAGCCATTAAGTCTTTCAAATACCCATGTATTTTGATGTACTGAATATAAAATGCTACCTATACAATCCCAACCTCTCTTTCCCCCTATATATTTGTGCATAAGAATGTATGTATGTTTATACATGCCAACTTCAACTGGAAAGTCCCACAACGAAAACAGCGGTTAGAAATGTTACAAGTGAATACTCAGATTAAATGCAAGAGTTTTCCTCTCCCACTCTATCCCATTCTGCCCTCAGATATTTACACAACCTACAGCCAGCCAACCGTGATATTGTTGCAAATGGAAAGGGCTATGAGCTGGGAATTTCCCTGAATCCAGCACTTTGGGTAATGTGCACTTTGTACTTGCTGCATATAGAAAGTGTACCAACGTCAAATGGAAATGGATGTACGAGCACCAAGGAGGCCAAAAGAGCGCAGTGCGCCGGCTCCCCACACGTCTACGGGTGATGAAAATGCTAATTCAGACTCCGTGAACAAAACAACTCTTTGGAGCTTGCAAATCCCACGCTGAATTAGCACTTCCACAACTTAGCAAAGGATTAACATTTAATTAATAATTAGGGGGGGTCTTTTTTCAACGTGGGAAAAGCAGCAAAAAATCTGTCTGCTTGTGGACAGCCCATCACACGTGGTGTGAGAAACTTCTTCCATTGCACAAGTCTTCCCTGAGCATCTCTCGTTCCCTTTCAGGAGCTGCAGCCGGTTCCCCAGGAAGCAGAATTAACACGCACGTTGATTCAAGAGGATGAACATACGTTATACAACAGCTGGAAACAACACAGCAAGTCATTCCAAAACACAAGCCCAACTTCTTTGTTTGAAAATGGAAGAACAAGCACTGCTTACATACACAAAAATGAGCAAATCTATTATGCTAACTATTTTCAGACAGGCAAAAAGAAAAAGAGAAGTCATGACAGGTATGAGCAGCATGTTTCTACCAGAATTAGTTGCGAGTAACCTCAATAAGTTATTTTTATTTCTGAATTTTTCTCCTTTGCTTTGAGTGCTCATAGAGAACATTTCAGCAGTTTCTCATTCCTAGAAAGGGAAAACAAGGTCTAATAGAAAACTCACAATAACTTTAATCCATCCTTAGTTATGACCAGTGGTACATCATCATCTGCCAGCTCACGTGAACAAACACGCTACATTCATCAACAGCCATGAAATCCCTACAGCAAACAATCCAACAACTGTGTAACTACAACCTACGGTTGAAAGTCAAGGTACTGGTTTTATAACCGCCCCATTCACCAAGACGCCACAAACTGCACAGCTATCGGCATCTTCTTCTGTCACCAACAAATTCAGCAGAAAATTAGACTTTGAAATACGGTGTTTTTCAGAGTTAAGTACAATCATTAAACAACCCATGTCCGTAAATCCCTAATCTCACTTGGCAGCAGAATAAACACAGTGATCTCTATGATTTAGCTGTGTACCTTGGAATTTCTCATGTGCCACCAAAGCACATGAAAATCACCATCCATACCTGGAAGATGTCCCCAAGAAACCAACCACAGGTGCCAAAAAACACATTATAGCTGCAGGGATGTGGAGCTGGAGGGCAGGGGGAGCAGCATGGGCCACTTCTCTCTGACACTGGGCTATGGCCAGAACTGTCCCAAGAGCGATCATGTTGAGTTGCTCAATCTTTGGGCCAGAAGCAGCTCAATAACTAGAGTGTCTCTCATTGGGCTTGCTCCACCATTCATCTGAAAGCAGCTAAAGCACCACAGGGTGCTGTAGTGCTAGCATCCCTAGGAAAGAATAAACCTCCCTTCCTAAATCCTGAAAATCACAGTGGCTGGGGTTGAAGGGACCTCTGGAGATCCCCCAGTCCAACCCCCCTGCTCCCACAGGGTCACAGAGCAGATCACACAGGTGGGTCCAGGGGGTTTGAATGTCTCAGAGAAGGAGACTCCACACCCGCTCTGGGCAGCCTGGGCCAGGCTTTGGCACCTCCCAGCAAACAAGTTTCTCCTCATTCAAAATGGCAGTGGCACCTATGGTGCAAACTCCTCACCTATGGTGCTACAGCATCTTGGGAACTAGAGCTCTTTGTAGGAAATGGCGATTGAAGCTGGAGCTCCCACTCCATACAATCAGACTCCAAATCACTTCACGTAGTGGAAACTTCCTGACCTACCACATCTAAAACCCTTCGAGCAGATGAACCACACTCAGGTATGCTGCAATGGAGACGAGGACTCCATAAGTCAGAGTTTAGAGCTGGCAGAGGCAGGTGGGGCTGGGATGACCCTGCTCAGGTCTTTGAAAGACAAGTTATTACAGCAAAGGAGGGCCCCGTTAAGCCAGTCTCAGACCCAGAACTAACAGAGTTGCCCTTGGCCAAATGACGTGGAGTCAGCAGACCTCTCCAGAGAGACGGCGCCTTCAGCAGCCTTGGGAACACAAAGCTGCTGCTTGTCCTCTTAGATTCACATGTGTTGGATTTGGTCTTCAAAAAGACTTCAGATCCATCTGATTTACACCTTGTGTCATGTAGTGACCTCTTGGGAACACCTGACTGGAGCCAGGTACAAATCTACGAGGTAACAGAAAAGTGATTTCTATGTGTATTCTGCACATGGGTTTGCACGCACTGTCAAGCGCCACGAAACAGAGCTTTGGATTATCCTCACGTGTAGGTTCTTGGATCATAAATTCCAGGCATGTCAAATATACTGAAACACGCAATGGATTGTGACTCTCTTTTCTCACTGTACTACTGGTTACATTTGAGGCAGCACTGGAAGGCTTCCATGGGGTTAGATACAGCAAATAAAAGAGACACAGGGTTAACCAGCAAATGTGGGAGATGCTGCTGCAGACATGCTAACAAAGCTGCATCCCAGCAGAGCTTTCAGAACATCATCAACACATAAAGCTACGAAATAGCAGCAAATGTGAAAATAAGGCTGTAACTGCATTCTGAGATCCAAGAAAGTGCCAGTCTTACTCCAAAGAGGCCCCAAAGAACTATGATGTGATCAAATAAAGAAAGATGAAACAGTTTTCATCCTCAAACTCCTCGCAAAACTGTCTTTGCCCTCCTCATTAATTACAGCTCAAAGTAACAAAATGCATTTCAGTATCTCAACCAAGGTCTATTTGCATTCATCAGGTTAAGTCGTTATCTTCCCACACCCGCACGATCGACCCAAAATGCTCCTCTAATGCATCAAAAGGTTCATATCTCACAAATGCACATTTTGTGACATCTGAATGGCATCAAACGCCACAAGTGAATCCATTAGCTGCTGCACTGATCGCAGGCTTCGACATAACAACTGTTGGCCACTGGCTGGTTCCTGAGCTGGCTCAGGACACCGGGGACCGCTCAGCATCGTCTTTGCTGATGTTTGCATTGGCGAGCAGCCCGCGGCAACAGCGATATTCAGTACCAGAAACGTGCACATTACTGATTTCAGCCTTCACTGAGCAGCTGGATGCCACATGAGGTCTGACCTCCACGCCCTCACCACAAGTGGCTTCTACTAATTGTCCTTGCTGCCCTTCCCATTTGGTGAAGGCGTGTGAGTGATTTTGTTTTAACCTGTTCCCAGTGAGTGAGAATGTCATCTGATAAGCGGCCAAGCAGATGGAAAGATCTGCACTTGTCTCACAGAATCCTGAATGTCAGGGACTGGAAGGGCCCTGGAAAGCTCATGCAGTGCAATCCCCCCATGGAGCAGGAACACCCAGATGAGGTTACACAGGAAGGTGTCCAGGCGGGTTGGAATGTCTGCACAGAAGGAGACTCCACAACCTCCCTGGGCAGCCTGGGCCAGGTTCTGCCACCCTCACCATGAAGACGTTTCTTCTCATATTTAAGTGGAACCTCCTGTGTTTCAGTTTGAACCCATTACCCCTTGTCCTGTCACTGGTTGTCACCCAGAAGAGCCTGGCTCCATCCTCCTGACACTCCCCCTTTCCATATTGATCCCATGAATGAGTCCCCCCTCAGTCTCCTCTTGTCCAGCTCCAGAGCCCCAGCTCCCTCAGGCTTTCCTCACACGGGAGATGCTCCACTCCCTTCAGCATCTTGGTGGCTGCGCTGGACTCTCTCCAGCAGTTCCCTGTCCTGCTGGAACTGAGGGGCCACAACTGGACACAATATTCCAGGTGTGGTCTCCCCAGGGCAGAGCAGAGGGGCAGGAGAACCTCTCTGACCTACTGACCACCCCCTTCTAACCCACCCCAGGTACCATTGGCTTCCTGGCCACAAGGGCCCAGTGCTGGCTCATGGTCACCCTGCTGTCCCCAGGACCCCCAGGTCCCTTTCCCCTACACTGCTCTCTAATAGATCTTTCCCCAACTTACACTGGAACCTGGAGTTGTTCCTGCCCAGATACAAGACTCTACACTTGCCCTTGTAATATTTCATTAACTTTTTCCCTCACAGTACCATGAGTACATTTGTTGGTTTGGTGGGCTCAGCATCCATGATGCCACTCGTCTCTGGGCACCCAGAACTGGTATTTTGTCAAGTAATGCCAACAGCTTCAGCTCCACATCCAGCTCACCTCCAAAACTGTTGGGGGTTCTGTGTTTCAGCCGCATCCCCTGGGTCAGACACGGCAGTGACCCCCTCCTAGTGCTCAGATGTTATTCACCTCTAATGTTTCTTTCTCACATGCATGAAAGAGAATTTGTGCTAATTGGAAAGATTCTTGACTTTATTTTTAAGGCCAAGAAACAGCAAGGAAGAGACCAACGATCTGACCTAAAGTTCACCAGAGTGAATGACACTCCTTCCATGGTGCTTTGGATTAAGCCCTTTGCCTTGATTTCTGTTTCACATCAAAGGATAAAGAGACAGAAGCAGCACCGCGGGAAGGGGTTGCTTGCAAAGCGAGCTGCAAACCCATCTTCATTCCCTAGAAACCACAGTCTGTTAATCCAGACATCAGCTGCTTGCTTTGAAAGACTGAGAAGCCACTCTCCACGTTACCGCTGTGATCTTTGTCCCCAAAGATGATTACCGGGGTGATTCATTGGTCCTTCAGAAAGATATACGGCAGGCAGCGCGGAAAGAAAGTCAACCCCCATGGCACCAGGTCCCTCATCTCCTCAGAGCCTTCTGGATGGGAAAAGCAATCCTGCTTTCGCACGACCGCAATTCAAAACATTCGCAGCCTTACAACAAAGATTTTAGATAGTCGCTAAAAGACTTGTAGAATGTATTCATAAACCTGGACCTTTTTCCCAACCTGCCGGGACATCCTGAGAAGCCAGCGCTGCCGCTCGGCTCGCGGCCTTCGTTGCGCCCCGGTTTTGTGGAGGGAAATGAAAACTCACCTTCCTGCCCCTCGAGGAGCAATGTGGGGGTTTTGCTTGTCTCAGACACCGCTCAGCTCTGCTGGGTCTGAGGAACCGGCTTTGTAATATCGATAAATACAGCAGCCGGTTAAACACACCAGTGCGACATACAGAATGGATGTGCTTAATATAGGTGGTGCAAGCACCTGGGTGTGCTTTGGTGGATTCCATGAGAACACATGATCTTTACTAAATCGTAGGTATCTCATCAGTGAGAAATAAGGAAAAAACAAAATTACTTAATTCACTGTCATTAAAGGCACAAAAACGTATAGAAGTACATCGAGTGGTGTTTTACTGCAGGAATTTACGTGCCCTTAAAATAATCTGTTTCAAATGTAAAACAGCAGAGAAATGCCCCATTTCAACTTACGTCGTTACGCTGATATGTCATTTCTGTGACTTGAGCTTTGTCACATTACAACAATACATGTAACTAATTGCAAAGCAATCATGAACTTGGACTAATACGCAGAATGCACGAAACAAAGGAATTCTGGAAGCTGCAGTGCGGTCCGTATTGTCTGGTTCCTTTATTTTTATGCCCAAGCCCAGAATAAATGGATCTCTACTAAATTAAAGTCACCCCCACTGAAGAAAGAATGATGGAAATTCCTCTCTGATGTGTCTTTCTCCATTGACACGTCCACCTCTATCGAATCAACAGCAGCAAAACAAAGTTCCCACCATAAACTCCAAAGAAACACTAAGTCTCTGTTTATTTTGGCCATGAGCAACAAAGCTGCATTGTCTTTAATATTCTACAGGATATTGCCTTAAAGTATATCATCAAACAGCTAAGCTGATAGAGACAATTTAAGGACTGTCCAAAATATCTTTCTAACTGGTGAATACCACAGTGTGGTATTATCCAGTATATACAGTGTGGTGTATATAAACTTCATCCACACATTCTGACATTATTTTGTCTACAAAGAACACTGACAACTCAAGTTTCTTTTTGCCAACCAACAAGGAAAATAATGAAAATAATTCAGTATCACAGTCCTCTGGCCCAATTCTAAAAGAGAAGAGCAAAACCATACTCCATGTAACAGAGTTTGCAGATACCAGCTCTCCATGATGAAAGTTTATCTGGATGGGGACGTCGGTACAGCCTGCACATCAATTCTGGACACAGATAGAACTTCTGTTCCTTTGTGATAAAGGGTTACCATCCATCATGTTCAGCATCATTATGGACACGGAACCATGTATGGAAAATGTCAATAACAATGAAATGTCAGCTACAAACTGACTTTTTGAGGCCACACTGTTCTGCTGTGAACATCGCGGCCACATCTGGGCTTCATGTCCAAACCTACATGAGGGCCAGCCCGGACATGCCAGGGGTGCAAAGCTTCGCTTTAGTGAGACTGGATCTCAGGATGTGGTGGTGCGTTTGATTTGGAGCCGGGGGTGCCTCGTGGACAATAAAGAGGAGGCTTTACTGATGGGATGCAGTTGTTGAATGGTTGGATAAAAAGTCCAAATACAGAGGTACTTAAAGAAGATACATTTCAAAAAAGGCTAAAATATATGGTTAAATGCTCATACATCTGCTGGCCACTAATTAAAATAACAGATAAGGAAAAGAAAAGTGGTTGACAGTTCCATCTGCTTGTCCTCATTGTCACCATGTACCAAGCACTTCAGGCACACCAGCAGCCTTGGTGCCTGAGCTCTTCCCTCTGGGTACCCCGAGGTTTCTCAGAGTCCTTCTGTCTCCTCCTCCCACTTCTCACCTTTGATTTTTCGTGCTATTCTAACACACAGCTACTATAATCACGGCATTTGTGGGGTTTTGGATCAAGGAGTGACTGCGAGGCAATGGACACCTCTTTGCATCCAGCTTGTGCTCTTCATCTCCGAACAACCTTGAGACCCATCCTGCTCCACAGGTCTCAAGAAGCTGCCCTGGGGTGTTCAAACTGGGTCTCAAGTCATGGTAGCTACAGCCTGCAGGGTTTGCAGATCCACCATAAGACCAAAGCAGGGCACGTTTCCCTGTGTTTTGGTAAGAACAGCCACCCTCCCTGCTTATTTTTGAAACCAAACAAAGCAATAAACTCCACAGAAAACCAAAATTGTGGAAAACCGCCAATGCGTGCTTTGTCTTCCAGCCAGTTCATAGGACCCAGAAACTCCCAGAGCGACCACCTTGTGTCCAGCCATGGGCTTCACCTTTTTCTCTTATAGAAAATCTGAACTGGATGAGGAGAAAGTGGATGGGACAGACCCCTCAACATCTGCATAGCCCACAGCACTTCTGGAATGAAATCCTCAAAGTCCTGCCAGCTTGCCTACACAGCGGTTGCATCTATGTTGTTCTCTGTTATTGAGATTAACTCTTGGCTGATGGGAACCACCGGGTCTGCCAAGGGCAGCATCATACTGTGCTTTTACTTCTCCTCTAGCAGGGAAATCTCACTTCATGGTTCATCTCTATAGCCCCGTAACCGCTTGGTCCACTGCAGGATAACAGTGATGAAGCTCTGCTGCCTGAGTGTTCCCTATAGTCACCTTTCCATCCAAAACCAGACTTGCTAAAAAAAAGACACATATTCTCAGCATTTCACCAACAGTTCATTTTGCTTCTGTCAACGTGGCTTTAGTTTAAAGTTGTTTTAAAACCTTAACCGCCAGTTGCTATCAGAACAATTAAGTTGTCAAGCATCTTCTGCTAGCGTACCTCCAACCTTTTTTTTAATATCAAGTAATTATTTGGCACTTACAAGACCAGATGCATTCACATTTTCAATTTAAATGCAAATACTGTGGAGAGGTTTCAAGTTTTGTCTCTATTTTTATAAATGCTGCTAATTTTTAAAGGAAGATGATGTATTATTCCAGAGATGCCGTGTGGCAGGTGCCTGTTTTCACCTGTGCTCTAGTTAATAAGCTTCTAGTTCTTTAACTGCTTTGCTTTTGAAGGAAGGGGAGGGGTATATTTCTTTGTAATGAAGATTTCAGTTTACAAGTTACTCGGTGTAGGATGCATTAAATAGATGAAGCGGAGATCAAAGCAGGTGAAGCACAGCATGGTTTGTCTTTTAACTGCCTCAGAAGTAGATATTCAAGAGAGAGGAAGAGGAAAGGAAGAGGAAAGGAAGAGGGAAGCAAGAGGGAAGCAAGAGGGAAGCAAGAGGGAAGCAAGAGGGAAGCAAGAGGGAAGCAAGAGGGAAGCAAGAGGGAAGCAAGACAAGAGAAGAGAAATTCAGGTGGGTATTCAAAATATTGAGGTGGGAATGGAACTCGGGACATTTCCAGAGCAATGTCCTGCTCAAAGCAGGGCCTGAGCTGAGCTCAGCCCAGGTTGTCCAGGGCCTGCAAACCTCCATGATGGAGACGTTGCCCAACCTGTGGCTGCCTCCCCGTGCAGACCCGGAGTCGTCCCAGTGCTGCCACACCAGTACAAAGCTGCTTTGGGTCCTACAGCCCAGCCCAGCCCAGCCCCAGCTGCGCTCATCTCGGGTGTCAAGCACAGGCAGGTAAGGATTCAAACACATCAATGTAGGGACACGAGGGTGAAACAGCAAATAAAAAGAAGGAACAAAGGCTGATGAATAAGAAGGGGTGACAAATTGACAGCTGGCATTTAGTACTTTCTAGAACTCCCAAACAGAAGAAAAAAAAAAAAAAAAGAGAAAAAAGAACCCCTAAATTTTATTATGCTACAAAATGCCTACAAATTCCCAATTCAGGGAAGCTGACGCACTCCCCGGTGGGCCGTGCACTTGCCAAACAAATTATAAATCCTCTGAACATTGCAGCTGGGTGTTTCCCAGGGCCAAGGCCTTTATCAAGTTTAATTCTTGTGCCAAAGCTGTCAAAAAAAAAGCCTTGCTGAGTTTTCCTGAGTGCCCAAAAGTAATATATTGTAAATCTTCACTCTTCTCTTTGCCTACACGCTGCAAATTAAACTCAGCACTTGCCTTTCTTCTAAAAGCCAGAGCAAACCAGCAAACCCCCCATTTCAAAGGTTTCCACACCAAATTGTCCCCATCTCCCGCGTCTTGTGTGGCGCCGGAGCTTCACCCCACTGCAAGATTTCATTAGCGCCTGGATTTGTTCCAACATGGGGTGCATTTCCCTTCAACACTTGGTTTCTATTCCACAGCTGAATGCCTCAAAAATTAATCAGGGTCGTCCAAAACTTTCCAAAACGATTTGTCGGACCGGGCAGAGACCAACCAACCTCATCCCCAGTTGCCTAATGCGATACAAGTGCGCACCTTAAAACACATCTCAAGGTCAAAGCACCTTCTGCTGGGGTCAGAAGGAGCCAGATGGAATGCAAACCATCTCCCGAAATCCCTTCTGAGATATCCGTGTGGTACGTGCTGCCAAACAGGCACCACCGGGGGTTTCGTGGAGCAACAAACCTGCCTAAAAAAATCAAATCTCTGTACGCAAAAACTTCTGGGAAGTCCTAGTGAAAGGGCAGAAGAATCAATAAACCATCTACATTTTTCTATGGAAGCATTTTATGAACTCATCCGTGATACAGGCCAGCCTGGGAGAGAGCCTGTGTGCCCAAGACTGCTCTTGCACATAATAAAGATAAATGGACTTATTAAACTCTGAAGCTCAACTGTCTCACACATTTGTTCTCAGAGCTGTAAACTTTTAGGATAGTGCACTGGTAACATGTGATTGTAACAACATACTGAGAGATCAGGCTTTCAAGCCTAAAACCTGTCTCATTGACATCTCACTCACAGGGTGCGTCTCTTGGTGGAAGAATCACAGTTGGTTGGTATTATTCTTTTGGAATAAAGTATCCTCATGCTCAAAAAGCCAAGTAAATTGCTTAAGATTAAGAAATTGTTCCCCAGATCCAACCTCAACCTCCCCTGGTGCAACTTGAGGCCGTTTCCTCTGCTCCTGGCGCTTGTTCCTGGGGAGCAGAGCCCGACCCCCCCTGGCTCCAAGCTCCTTTCAGGCAGTTCAGAGATCAGAAGGTCTCCCCTCAGCTCCTGTTCTCCAGCTGAACCCCCCAGGTCCCTCAGCCGCTCCATCACACTTGTGCTCCAGCCCCTCACCAGCTCCGTTCCCTTCTCTCCACTCGCTCCAGCACCTCAAGGCCTTTCTTGGCATGAGGGGCCCAGAACTGAACACTGGATGCTCACAGAAAACAATCAAGAGATTGTATGACCACAGGTGGAGCTGGTCATAGAATAGATGAGATGAAACGAATGCCTGGGGGATAAAGACAGCTGGATTGGCCCTTCTGGAATATGAATTTCACAACCTTGGCACTCCGATGAAATCACTCTTGGTTTCTAGTCTACCCCAAGAAAAGCACGACCCTCAATGGATGATAAAGCCCAGCACGGGGTCTGCTGCAGTTCCACCCTCCTGGGGCATTCCATGGACCTCCTCCCTGCTGGTGACCTGCAGCCCCCACCAACGCAACTCCACGCGCCCACACAGACCCTCGTTAGCAAGTCAACGGTGATCATCACTTCTCTGTGGTGTAGTAATGTCTGTTTTATGCATATGGATACTTGCCAAGGCCTTCGGCATTCTCCAGCCATGAGAAAAGCACGAGTACCACCAGTCTGCTGTGAGACCTGCCCAGAACACAGACAGAGGGGGAAATAATGAAGGGAAACAAAGGTCCCTCTGCTCGTTGCACAGAAAACCCAACATTTATGCTTGGAGTCGGCATCCCCAACCAGCGCCGCACTGACACAGCTGACACCAGCAAACAACACGACAACTGCCACCAGGGCCGCTAAAACCCTATTTCCACCTCTTGGATAAGACTTGGGGGCTTTGCCTCCGTTCTGGCACTTGAAGAGCTGAGAACAGCGGTGCTGATGTACAACCAGACACTCGTTGTTATCCCTTACGTGACCCAAAGCTCTAAACCAATTGGGGAAATTCCTAAAGCAAGCTCCGGGATGAAAAGCCATTGCAGGAAGGCAGATGGGTAAGCAGGTGTGTGAGAACGGACGGCAGTAATACCACATTACAGGATTTCTTTTTAAAATCTATCACAAAAGCAATAAAAATTTCATTTATTTCACAATCTGCGTCTTTTTTTTTTTATCATCTTCTTTTTAGTAATCACCACTACACAGTTCACATGCATTTTTAAAGGCATAATGGCATAGGTACTTTCAGCAATCTCAGCCTTCAAATGCATTTCCCCAGAGTGCTTTTTGTTCAGCAAAAGCTTTTGTGCTCACATTGAGCACAGGTCATTTAAAATTATTATTTTATATTTAAACTGACAGAGAATCCCACCCCTTTGAAAAATTAACTCCAGACATTACATTGCTTCTTCACAGAAGGGAAAAGTTGCACAGTCGGAGTCAATTGGCATTAAAGACACCCATTGCAGTCACAATGGAATCTATTTAAAGCGGGTAATGGGAGAATCTGCTGACGAGGCAACAAATCTGAGCTGGCGCTGACACCCAAATCATTTCGGTGCTCTGTACTTTAAGACCTGGCTCTACCTGTTTCCCCATCCCAGGCTCAGGTGTCCTTCAAATATGCAACCCAGCAGTTTTTGCTCTCTTGGTGGATGGAGGAGACACCTTACATCCTTCAGCATTAAAAGCCTTTAATTTTTCATTGACATATTGGCAGCTACAGCGAGGTTTTATTTTCATTATCCCATTTGCAGTGTCTTTGGAGCATTTGTTCTGAGTATCCAGTTTGAGTCATGTTTGAAAATGTATCATTTTCTAGAAGACATGTGATTATCTTGATTCCTACCTCTTTTGACATTTCCAATTGTCACCCCAAATCTGTACAGCAGCATGACGATCATGCTTTTATGTAGTATTTTAAGGATTACAAAGCCAAAATTACCGTTTCTCTAATGCTTTTGCTTTAAAGGAGTAAAATAACCTCCAAGAGCAAAGTCTAACAGATCCTCAGGCTAGAAGAGTTTCCTGGGACGTGGGATAAGCTGGATGGTCAACGTGCCATGCCAGACCAAGGCAAGGAACCGGGCCTGGGGTCTCATCACAGGTGACACCTCTACCTACCAAGGCCCAGCCAACAAGGCCAAGTCCTCTCTCCACAGCTGGGCAGGAGCGGGACACGGAGAAGTGCCCGTATCACCATGCCTGTTGGCCCAAGGGCTGCAAGTCAAAGTTTTAATTCTAATCAACACAATATCCATAGGAAGACTGATTATCATTTACCTCTCGTTGAGAACGACAGTGGTATATGGTGACAAATTCACGATGAAAGCAAATTAAAAGCAATATTTTGGGTGGGAAAGAACTTGGAAGCAAGTGCACCAGATTTCCCCCATCCTGGCTTTCACGACAAACGACTTCCATCACATCAGAACAACATGTTTTTTCCTCTCCCATAGAAAAACCAGAAAACCAGAACATCCTCCAAACAAGCTCAGCAAAAAATACACACATCAGGTATGGGAGGTTTTCTTCTTTTTAAGAGAAGGAGAAAAGTATTGAGTTTTTCCAAGAGGAGTCAAGAGTCCCTCAGAGCATCCTCTGCTTTCTAATGGTTTGTCTAGAAATACATTCTGGGAAGCCGATGTAATCATCAGTCTGAGAGCAGGACGTGAAGACGCCACTGATGAGAACACCCACCAATACTCAAATGCCAGCAGACTCGCAATCATTTAAAGAACTCATTAATCCAAAGAAAATACTGAGAAAGAAACTTTCATAATTAGAATTGGTGAGCAGCCAGCTTGGCTGAAATAGAAGAGAATTTCTTCTTTCTCTGGTTTGATCTGAGACACCTCAATGGATGACAATGCCCCTGATGGAATGAAATATTTTGCAATAACTTTGGGTGCAGTTAACACTATAACGGCGTTCTTTAAAATGGATGGATTTCACAAAATCTCACTAAAACCTCAACAGGTAAGCAGCACATGGTCAGTGGTTTGCCTCTGGTGAGCTCCCGTTCAAAACAAATGGAGGAAATAAAAGCTATTGCACGACACCTGCGCCTCTTAAGGAACCGCATTGTGGTACCCAAAACAATTTCTCTCTATCATCTCACCTCATCTATAATTATTTTTAAGTTATACAGGCCAAAAGAGAAAGAAAAATAAAACATTTAAAGACTGTTATGCCTAAACGGGCTCCTGACCGCAATGGCAGCTTTAGTGTGGTTTGTTTTGTTGTTTTAAGAACAAACATCTTCCATACCAACGCTCACTGGAAGGGGAGGCGTTCAAGTGACAGCGGAAGAACAGAGAACGTATTAAACGCTTATGCATATTTGGAAGCTTCCAGATAAATCTTGGGAGCTGACAAATGGAAAGCAACACCCCAACCCACCCCAGGTACCACTGGCCTTCCTGGCCACAAGGGCCCAGTGCTGGCTCATGGTCACCCTGCTGTCCCCAGGACCCCCAGGTCCCTTTCCCCTACACTGCTCTCCAACAGGTCATTCCCCAACTTACACTGGAACCTGGGGTTGTTCCTGCCCAGATTCAAGACTCTACACTTGCCCTTGTTCTATTTCATTAAAGTTTTCCCCGCCCAGCTCTCCAGCCTGTCCAGGTCTCTGATGGCAGCACAGCTTCCAGTGTCACCACTCCTCCCAGCTTGGTGTCATCAGCAAACTTGCTGACGGTCACTCTATTCCCTTGTCCAAGTCACTGATGAATATATTGAATAACACCAGCCCCAGCACTGCCCCCCGAGACACTGCACTGGATACAGGCCTAACTGGACTCATTGACAACCTGCAGAAGCGGAGAACGCTCATTACTAGTTATTTACACCCTGGCGAGGCAGAGAACTCACAGCACACAGCACTTCCACATGGGCACGTTTGGACCATCTCTCAGGTGATATAAATATTCTCCCAAGGCGTCATATCTGGTCATCTTGCCGTTTCTCTCAATTTATCCCCATTTTTGAAGGGTCTCGGAAAAGACGGATGGAGGAGACACACCTGACCTGAACACACCGGGGTGTCACGTCAATGCTAAATCTGCTCTTTAAACACAGCCTCATCTGTTGCCTCTACTGCTTCCTGACCCACATAACTTCTGACTTCCAAAAAGAATAAATTACGTTCCTTACTCATTTACTTACTTCTGTTTCTTTTTGAGGATGCTCTCTGGTTTCAGATTGTCCTGGTTTTATTAAAACCAAGACCAGTTTTCTGTTAGTGACTTTTCTATCAGCTCAGTTCTTTAGGTGGCTGCACTATTCTGAGTTTAGCTGCATATTTCTCCTGGGATGCTGCACTCGGTGCTGATCAGAGACCAACGGGATGCTGAAGAACTCATGTTCAGATTGATTACTATGGTAGCCAAGACAGACTGATAAGTTTTCCACATTCCGTTGTGAGAGGGGCGTGTTTGAGGAGGGGTGGATGGAACAGGTGACCAGAACTGACCAACGGAAGTATTCCATCCCATAATCGCCATACTACCTATATAAGAGGGTGACCACAGGGTCACTCTCTCTTCAACCATGTCCAGCATCTAGAGAGGACCCTGTCTGTCTGTCTGTGATCTACAGGCCTCAGGCCCCGCATCCTGCAACCAGGTTCCGGTTTGAGAGTTCAGGAGGGACCCAGGAGTTCGGGGCACCTGGCCTGCAGCTGCTGGAGCCGCCAGCTCCGCACCCCCAGCTCTGCTGCTGAGTGACGCCAACTCCACATTGAGCACTTGAGATTGGTTTTGCATATTTTGTATATATATTCTCTATTTATTAGTAGCATTAGTAAAACCCCTTAAAACTCTCCAACTTGAAGTCTACATCTTTCTTCCTTTCTCCTTATCTTTCCTATCATCTTTCCGATCTAAGGGAAGGGGTGGTGGGAGGTGAAGGGGATACCAGGGAGCATCTGCCGTGGTTTATTGCCACCTTGCCTTAAACCTTGACACAGATTATTTTTTTGTTAATTATTTTTAAATGCATGGCGGCCGTATGGCATCACTCACAATGAGTTCAATGTGGTGGGTCGTCACAGAGACAGGAAAATGCCCAGGAAAAGAACATTTAAAAAACCAAGAGTTGCTGGCGGTAAGGCAGCATCATGGAACGACACACATACAATAAGAGCACGTGTAGATAAATGCACATTGAAATTTAGTGCATTTTAAATGGAACCAATTTCATCTGAGTCCTGATGGTGCTTTGAAACAACTTTGCATTTCTGGCTGGGTGAAATTAGGGGATTATTGTCTAATCCTGAACTGGTTGTCCACCTGCTGGAAGATGGGAACTCCGTTTACCAAACGCTTCTCTGATACGAATTTCTCTGATATTTCCCTCCTAAACTCAGTATCAATTTAGCAAAGATAAATCAACCAAGACTGGAATAAAGATGTTTTTTCCTAAAAGCCAGTTTTTCCCCTTTAGCAGAAATACTAAGGGGAAATGCTAGCAGGTAGCAATGCGCTGGGCTAAGAGAGCGCTGTGCTTCGTTTATTTAATGGATTGCTCCTTGTCGCGGTCCCTCTCAGAATTAACAGGGCCACACAGCAGAGGAGAGAAAGAAAAAATGCACCTCAGATGCTTTAATGATATTTTGTTGAACATCTCGCAGCTCCTGGGCATCTCACAGACACCGTCTTCTAGAAATAAAAGTGTGAGGGCATATTATTATGCTGTGACTCATGAAATGTGTATGTGCAGGGAGTGAGGGGCTCTGGCTTTTCCTCTGGGCTCTGCGGTGCCGTCTGCCGGGTCAATTAAAATACTCAGATTTCTTTTCACACAAAGACCGTCTTTTCCGTTTGCTTATTCCGAGTGTGCGTTTCGCTCGCGTCTCCCCTTCGCCACCTCATCGCCGTTGTAATTCACAGCAAATGGAAGTCGATGCGGTGTTCCTGAAACACGGCTGCTTCTGCCTCTTGACAACAGCACCCCAGAGTCAAATGTCAGAAATTCAAATGGAAATACCGTATTACAAATAAATCCGGGGATGTCTCCTGATAAACCTCTGCAGACCTGGGCTGACGCAATGTTTCCTCCCTGACCCCCAGCACAGAAATAGCTTCTCATTCCTCGTCCTGCTGAAGAGTGTGATATGTTGGGCAATAAGAAGTGAACAGGGGTTATGGCTCTCATAAAATATTCACACCACTGGCTCCTTATGCAGCAGTTTCTCCTGAGTATGATTAATCACATGCTATTATTTAAGTTCCTATAAAATGGGAGCTTATGTTTCTCTACCATTCGGAGATTAGATTATAGAAAATTGGTTTCAGATGAACTTTTTAGTTCAGGTAGATTAATCCACTCTGATGATGCCCATCAGGCAATCGAACTCCTTCTCCAAACCAAGCGCCCATGTCCCTGGGGTTATCCAGAACACGATAAACAACCAGGGAGAGTTTCCCTCCACCTGGCAGTAATTGTTCTGCAAGTACTCTTCTCTTACTTTTATCTCAGACAGACATTTATCCCACTATTCAGTATAATTAAAGCATAAGTACTAATCTAAAGCTCCTACCCGGGGAGCAAGTCGTCTGATGGCAGCAGATTCACAGCGTGCACAGCAACCTTAATTTCAATAACACGTTCAGCCGATGAGGAGGCGGATGAAGGTGAAGTGGGTAATGACATCTCCAGGAGCGTGGGATGCGTTTGCTGCCAGGACAGCATGTCACAGGCAATGTCCAGGAAAGACGCTGCCCTTTGGAGACCATTTGTCCCCGGTGTGCATGGGAGAGCTGCTGCACCTCCACTATACAAAGGGGCACCATGCCACTCATGTTCCAGCTAAGATGTTTGAGCTAAGCACAAGGGCCACCGGCTATTTGAAACCAGCACTAATTCAACTCGTACCTTATTAGAGATTACCAGAAATATGTTTGGAAACATAGGACTGCTACCCCATCAGATTAGGATTCAATTCACCTTCCAAGGTAAAGGCCACTAGTTGGCCAGCTCGGCTTACCTCTTACAATGATGTTGGTGGACTTTTTCGCAGGATTTCCAACGTTGTTGTTGGCGATGCAACTGTAGGTTCCAGCATCTTCTGCTGTGATGGCAGGGATGGTTAAAGTGCCGCCGTTCAGGACTGTCTTCTCAGGCAGGACGCCTGCAGACCTCACCCAGGTCAGGCTGGGGACTGGCTCCCCTCCCGTCGTCACGCAGACCAGCGTGATCGCTTCTCCAGGGTTCACCACTATCGGGTCATCCACAAGAAGCTTAATTGAAGGGGATGCTGCAAAACACAAGAAGAAGAGGAAGGTGTAGCAGGGCTATGTCTGTGGTATTGCCCAGCCCCAATCAGCAAACTGGGATGAGCACAGGCACTTCAGCTACAACGCTCTTTGCACAACTACGTGCCCTCTGAGACGGGTGCTCCCCAGCCTGATGCTCCTCCTGACACCACGTTTCTCACCCTGCTCAGTCACTGAATCACAGGACGGTTTGGGTTGAAGGGACCTTCCCAGCTCCCCCAGTGCCACCCCTGCCATGAGCAGGGACATCTGCGCCAGCTCAGGTTGCTCAGAGCCCCGTCCAGCCTGGCCTGGGATGTCTCCAGGGATGGTTCATCCACCACCTCTCTGGCCAACCTGGGCCAGGCTCTCACCACTCTCAGGGCCAACAATTCCTTCCTCATGTCCAGCCTGAATCTCCCTCCTTTAGTTTAAAACCATCACCCTTTGTCCTGTCACAACAGCCGCTGCTAAAAAGTCTGTCCCCATCTTTCTTATCAGCCCCTTCTAAGCACAGAAAGGCCACAATAAGGTCTCCCAGAGCTTATTCTCTCCAGCTGAACGCCCCAGCTCTCAGCCTCTCATGACCTCTCACCTTGCTGTCAAACTGCAGATGAGGATTTACATATGGACAACCCTGCAGCTGTGCTGGGGAAGTAACATATAATGTACGGGACAGGTGCCAACACGCCGGTTTTTAAACCCTGGAAGAAAGGAATTAGTAACAATCTCCTTATTTGGCACGGAAAGCATGTTGTTCTCTTCAAGTCAGACCCTACCCTTTGAAAACCAGTCCTCTTAATCCACCTGCCTCCCCAGTGAGCTCCTTGGGACTTGGCTGCCAACTGAGCTGAACTGTAGAGTTTGAGTTGGGTCTGTTGAATCGGGAAGAGCCATGTCCCCTGGGACACCATCTCCTCGCACACCAGGACACCGCAGAATCCAGCACAGAGGCTTTTTTCCCTACACGGGCTGACAGACAGTGGGACTGGGGCTCCAGCTCCCATGGACACGTGGGAGAGCTGCAGACTTGGGCCCCTATTCGTAACAGAATAAGAGAAACCTCATAAAACATCCTGTGAGCAGCTGGAGGGGCTTCCCTTGGGCAGGACCACCAAACCAGCTGAACTACATTGCAGCACAGGCCAATGGGAAGATGATGCTCAAAAGGAAGAAAGTGGTTAAGTTTCATTCTCTCTTCTTGCCTCTTCTGTTCCATGAAATACTTGCAGAAGACGAGCACCAGAAATGCTCGGTACGACGGGACAGGGCAGGGCAATTCATTTTGGATGCTGGAATTTAAAATCATAAGCTGAGCTGTGACATCCTCTGTCATTTGTGTTGAGGGCTCTGCCCTTGCCGAATTCAGCCTTTGCTTGAAGGCATACCCTAAACTGCATAAGCATGAGCCAGTATATAAATACGTATTACTAGGACAGGAAAAGCTGCAACACTAAATAAACACAGGCAGAAATGTGAAGGATTGAAAGTCTGGGCAAAGAATACCAGAAAACCTGACAATAAAAGAAATGGAAATAAAAATGTTACACCTAAAAACGATATCACTCTCCTCATTATTACAGAGATATTCTCGTGTGTGTTCTGCTTTATATATGAATCTTATTTCAATATTAAAGGAATACACACTAATCACTAAAGGCAAATACATGAGTCAACTAGAAAACATGAGTTTGCTCTATTTGGTTCACCCCAGAGGAATCAGCTTTCTCTGCACTCAGAAGCAGGAGCACTTCACTTAGAGCAGCCCTTGCACAGAGAACAGGCTGGGAAACACCTGAGGAGAGCAAAGTCGCCTCTTCCAGCTCCTCCCACCTCGACACCCCACATATACTCCCCACAATAAATTACTGGGTTCATGTAACCAACTTAAAGGTGAAGAAACTGGCTAAAAATACAGACAGAAAACAAGTCAGCCCACTAACCGTGTCCCTTTGCTTGTGTCCCCAACCTATATTCTTTCATCAGTTGATGCATCCATCAGCCGATGGACCCCTGTTTTGGGATTAGAGGCATGAAACCGGGCAGTATGTCATGTTTTGTGCTTAAGAAGATTTTGCTTGGGTGAAGGTGGCAGAAACGGGGGTCCAGATACCTGCTGTGCGACCAGAACTGAGCTCCAGACCTGTAGGGTCATCGCCAACCAAGAGGAAGCACCCAGCTGGCTGCTCTTTGTCCCTTCTGCCCTCTTGAGTTTAACTGTTTTCCTGAACTACTCGGGTAAGGAACCCTCTCGGCTCCCACTGAACATCGAGTCATGAGACAGGGAGCAACAGAAACACAAATAACGCTTCGAAACTTAGAATGAAAGATGAAAGCTCCAACAACGTCAACCCAACCTGGTGCTGCTGCCTACCGCAATGGCCTCATAATCCCGCAGATGAAAGGAGGCCCTTTGCCGTCCTTCAGGTAGACAGACAAAGCAGCCAATGTGATAAAATGCTGTGACACATCCTTTTCATTGCAGCACTCCAAACAATAAGTACATGAAAATGATGGTCTGCATATTGCGATTCCTCTTTGCTTACACCACACGTTCCGCTTAAGTACAACCTATCCCACTAGACAAACACAAACAAAAACTCAGCACACACTCAACTGTTACCGCTCGAAGCCTGATTTCAACTAAAGAATATTAAGAAATTCATAAGGGATGTTAAGGTTTCCAGCAAATGAAACTCAGTGTAGCATATAAAGGGTCAAACACCTATTATGAATAGAATATGAATACAAGCAACAATAAGCTATTATTTTGATGGTTGTCTCTGCTTGAAACCCTATAGATAATCAGTGTGATATCACAATGCACCAGTAACACAGAACCTCTTATTTTCAGCTTTATTGTGAAACTGAGGAAAGAACCGGGTCTACTGCACTGTTTGACTGGCTTATCGCCATGTACACGCTGCCAAGTTCTGGCCTAGGAATGCAGAGATTAGAAGTTCCCTGGTGGACATTGTCCTTCTACTGCTGAAATACACCTGGTCCTGCTGCCGTCCCCATGTCTGCTCATCTCTGGGAGCACAACCTCCACTCCCAGTAAAACCACCATCGACCTCTCCTCCTTCCAGCCAGGGATCACAGAATCATAGAATCCCAGAGTGTCAGGGGCTGGAAGGGACCGGGAAAGCTCATCCAGTGCAATCCCCCCATGGAGCAGGAACACCCAGATGAGGTTACACAGGAAGGTGTCCAGGCGGGTTGGAATGTCTGCAGAGAAGGAGACTCCACAACCCCCCTGGGCAGCCTGGGCCAGGCTCTGCCACCCTCACCAGGAACAAGTTTCTTCTCATATTTAAGTGGAACCTCCTGTGTTTCAGTTTGAACCCATTGCCCCTTGTCCTGTCACTGGTTGTCACCAGAAGAGCCTGGCTCCATCCTCCTGACACTCCCCCTTTCCATATTGATCCCGAGGAATGAGTCCCCCCCTTCAGTCTCTTCTTGTCCAGCTCCAGAGCCCCAGCTCCCTCAGCCTTTCCTCACACGGGAGATGCTCCACTCCCTCCAGCATCTTGGTGGCTGCGCTGGACTCTCTCCAGCAGTTCCCTGTCCTGCTGGAACTGAGGGGCCACACAATATTCCAGGTGTGGTCTCCCCAGGGCAGAGCAGAGGGGCAGGAGAACCTCTCTGACCTACTGACCACCCCCTTCTAACCCACCCCAGGTACCACTGGCTTCCTGGCCACAAGGGCACAGGGATGGGGAAAGATGGTCATCAACACCCAACTGCTCATGGGCCAAACACGAGCAGGCAACCCATGGTTTCTCATCATGGCTCTGGTTATTTCAAAAATAAAAGGGAGAGAGAAAAAGCAGCAGGGAGAGTCAGCTGGGGAATGAAGGAGGCAAATGGTGAAAATCGCAAATGCTCGGTAACTCCAGCAATGCCCACGTACACCATGGGGTGGCAGAAAGCTCAAAGTTGGAGGGTGCTTGTGTTCACTTCTCTACATCTGCCCAGACTTAGATGTGGAAACACATGGGGCTAAATCACAAGTTTAGTCACCTGCTGGAAGACCTGTATTAATTGACTTGGGTTAATTTACAGCATAGAGTGATTCTGCAGGTCTGCTTTCCCAGATAGCTTCCCTGTTTGACTCCATCAGGAAATGCTTTTCCCCCCAAACCGGAGGGACACTCTAACTGCTCCCCACAGGATGCTGCAGCAGTGCAGCTGCAAACAGCTGCTTCTCAGTGCAGAGCGGGAACACAAAGCACAGAACGGAGTAACAAAGGCACAACGACAAATTTCCGTATAGCAGTAGGGACAATGCTGGACTGGGTTGCTCAGGGGTGCTGTACAATCTCTCTCTCTTTCAGATTTTCTGAGCAATCATCTGTTAGACACTAAGTTTAGGACCAGCTCATGTCAGAGCTGGGGAAGCAGAGCTCGCTATCGTGTGAGATCGCTCCCTGTTCGAGTGTCAATGACAGCAGGAGGTCCTGCCAAACTCCGATTGCTCTTATCTACCTCAAGCTATCTTCTGGGCAGAGTCTTCCCCTGTGCTACCCATCTCTCCCTGCTGACTGCAGACAGAGCCCAAAGATCAGTTTAATCCAGACAGGTCAGACTCAGATGGCAGAAGATGGGTGACATCAATCCCACCTTTAGGATGAGGATTTACAAATGCATCAGGAGCCTACAGATGGGAATGGGCAGAAATGGTTGTTTTTAACAACGTCCCTGTGCTAACCTCCCATTGATCCCAGTGTTCTGCAAATCCTCTTAGATCCCGGCACCTTCAGAAAACTGAAATTTTGGCCTAATCCCCCTCTAAAATGGATTTGCTGTCTCTTCTATTTATTTGCAAACTTTCGGAGCTAACCATGATATACAGCATGAATCTAAAACACGTAATTCGTTTTTTCGTGGGGCAGCATGATTAAAAAATGGGGCAGGCATTTATAAAGATGACAAGATGATCCCGAGCAATTATAATAGTTGATGATTATACCAAAATATTGTTGAAGGATGGATAAAACTCGTGCTTCAGGGCATAAAATGGTATATTTTTCTGGACTGGGAGGGCAGAATATCATATATCTGTCTACTGCAGCTTTTCTATGCATCTTCTGAAATGTCTCTTACGGGCTGCTGTTAAGGACAAACATGAGACCTGATTCAAATGGACAATGTATGCGTTAATACATTCTTTGCATTTGTAAAGCATCTAAAGTGATTGAACTCCAACCAGGAGACCCACTATTAAGCCCCAGCTCAAGCTGTGATATTTGTTTAGATAGAAGGAAATCATGTAATTGAGTCAGAAGGAAGAGGAGATAAAGACTTCTCCCACGGATCTGACTCTTACTAAATCACACTTGTAGAAACGAGTACACGCACTTGTGTATTCCTGGTACAAGTCTGAAATGGGCTGGGTTTGCCGTTCCTATGTACACCGCTTTGGGGATTCAGGCTTCAGCCCCCACGGTGCAAGTGGTTTTACCCAATGGCATCTGCACCAACCACGGGAGCAGGAAGACAAGCGTGAGGCTCAAGAAATCACTCGCATCCTTACAAACAAGCTTCCACATGGTCCCAACTGAGAGCATTTGCAAAGACATGCATTGCAGTGACAGTAAGGCAGCAACTCATGCCTCCAACCTTGATTCTGTTTAACAAAATGTATTTTCGCAGAGGCTGGTGGCCACGTGTACACAGGGCTCTTCTCCCATGAAGGACGCTGTGCAACTGAAGTGCTTCAGAGCCCCCAGAGCTCAGCAGGGGGACGTGCAATCAAAAGGCAAGTTGGGCAACTGCACCAGCCCAGCAGTTCCCTCTGCTGAACAGCTGCCTCCTGGCACAAGGATGAGCCCCTCGGCTTTTGCTTAGATCTTGCAGATCCCACAAAATTCCATCGAAAGGTAGGGATGTATTTTATTCTTTTCCACTGCTATGTTCTTCTGGCTTTAGTTTAATCTTGCACTGTCATTGCTGTCTTCCTTCCTATTCATCTCCTCTCCAAACTAATCTGAACTTTTTCGTTTCCTCCCCCATAGCCCCAGAGTTCCATCTGTTCACATCACCAACCCCTGGGTCACAGAGACACGCTGACACAGATGGACACACACAGATACAGGACCGACGTCCTCAGTTTCATGTAGAGTTGAAGAGTGGCGGATTTGAGAGTTTTAAGCATTGATCAGTACTGATTTGGAAAGCTGAGCATCAGAACCAACACAACTGTGCAATAAAACTGACAGACACACAGGAGGTGCTCACCTATGCAATCTAATACATTTATACAGAGTTTCTAATGCACCCAGAATGTCCCTGCCAAAGGGAGACAATACTAAACAAAGCGTATTGTGACCCTCATAGCCACTTCCAAAGCTTCACCCTGGCTCAGTTCTGGCTTAGGTGACCACTAGCCACCAGCATTAATGAGATGAACGCTGGGACATCCAGTTGGACAAGCAAAGCATCTCCCAGCCCGAATTTCCACCCTGGTACCAGCAGAGACCCAGCCTGGCAACCTGCCCAGTGGACACTTTCTTTCGACTCTTTGATAGGAACAATAAAATTCATTATCAAACAATAGCAAGCTCTGGTAAATATCTCCACGGGCGAGTGCACGGAACAAGCTTTCCAAATATCCTATTTGGACATGGCAATGGGAACGGCCGAGTGTTCAAAAGCGCTCTGCATCTTTTCTGCCCTTTCGAAGTCGGGGTTTCTGAGCGCCGGCCCCACATTGCCAAGCGGTGCGTGGTTTGCCGGGGGACAAAGGTGGCCACAGAGCCGCGGCGAGCTCAGCCCGCCAGGAACAAGGCGCTACTCACGCCGAGGGAAACCGCGCGGGCCCCATTCACGTTGCAGCTGCATCCTTGGTAAAGCGGCTTCAATTCACAGGCTTGCGCGGGCAAGTTTTGCTCCCGTGTCCAGTGCGTTTCACGGGACTGCGGAGCCGGCTGTGAACTCAGCAGCGCGGGTGACAAAGTGCGATGGGAAGCACATGGGCTCACAACACATGGCCCCGGTAGCCGTGTGACTATGGAGAATTCAGATCAAAATTGCATCAATTCAGATCAAAATTGCATCAATTTTATCTTTTTTTTACCTACTATTAACATGTGTGCACAAGACAAGTGAGGCACTGATGACAGAGGTGGAGATTAATTATAAAACGTGGCTCCAACACACACCAGTCCTCACAGAGCAGTAACGCAGCATGCAACGCCCACTGGTTTTGATTAGTGACTGGGGCAACAGCTTCTCAGATCACTAAGTCATCATTAACACCCTAAGATACACCCTCACCAATGTCACTTTACCAAGCACCTTTGTCCTAAGAGCCCAGCTCTACAAGCTAAGATGCTTCCAGTTCAAGCGGAGCTGCCGCGGCATCATGGGCAGAGACTGGAAACGTCTTCTAATCAATGGCCCAATCCTGAGCTTCGCTGAACGGTGGAGAAGCAAAGTGCTGCTGCCTGGGATGAGTATCTGAGACAGGTACTACACTGGGAGGAAAAAGATATCTGTCATCAATAGCAAATGGGAAAAAATCTGGCACCAATGGACGTTACAATTACAGTGAGATAAATATATGTATTTAGAGTGGGTATATGGATTTGAGAAAATGTCACAATTGGCTTTAGGGATTACTGGGAACGCAAAGGAAAACTAATACTTTAATAGCAATATCAAAGTAGAGGCAGAAAGTCGTGTCCTTGACAACTGACTCATCTACGATGAATAAAAATGAAAAGACATTATTTCCTCCAGTTTTGTGAATTATTTCATATGCAGAACTGAAGTAATAGAACGTAATTGAATTATACTTTCATATATACTTGTGTGTATGCATCTGTTTAATTTACAGCCACAATTTCTTGCAGGAATACAATGTGTATACTCCTAACTATACACATTATGAATAGTCCCTTTCAAGTCAGAGCAGAAAGAGAGAACATTTGAGGTCCCTGCTGGGCTGGGAGCACCATTTCTGTACTTATTTACTCAGTCAAGTTCAAAAAAGAATAGATTATAATTCCCAACTGAAGTCCAGATTTTAAATTACAGGGTAAAAATACACTTTTCATTGACCACACTGCCACACCATGCTGCAATACGGTAGGTCCTTTCTTTCCATCAATAGTCCTTAAAAAAACCCAACCAACAGCACCCTAAAAAACATCTCCAATCAAAAATGAAACAAAAATACACCCCAAAACTGAACACCAATGGAAATAATTTGTATATACCCACCCTCTTCTGCTTTACCCAGAGAGGTGGTGGATGAACCATCCCTGGAGACATCCCAGGCCAGGCTGGACGGGGCTCTGAGCAACCTGAGCTGGCAAAGATGTCCCTGTCATGGCAGGGGGCACTGGGGGAGCTGGGAAGGTCCTTGCAATCCAAACAGTTGTAATTCTACCCTCTCTGTTGCTACTGAAACAGCCATTATCTTCTGACTGCTGACAGTCCTACTCATTGGTTGAGGTTGGAGGCATCTCTGGAGGTCCGTACCGCAGGTTGCCCAGGGTTGTGTCCAGATGGCTTTCGACTTTCTCTGCGGATGGAGACTCCACACCCTCTCTGGGCAGCCTGTGCCAGTGCTCAGTCGCCTCACTGTAAATGTACTTTTTATAGTCACTGTCAAGTAGTAACCAGATATGTAGAGCTTTGAACTTCAGTGGTGTCTTGTCCAGGTGCTGCACGCAATCCATGGGCAAGAGTAGCAAAATACTCCTGCTCTAATGACTTCCAGCTCTAGAAAACTTCATGTTTAGACACAGCAAACACATTTACTACCCACCTCAACCTTTGTTTTACTTGCTCTTTTCGCCACTTCCACTGCCTTTAAAATACCAGCACTTCCAGAGGCACAAGATATAAAGTTCTCAAATCCAAATTCTTCCAGGCACATGTGCTTTTTTTGACTTAATACATACAATTAGAGACGTGACACGTTCCCAAACCACCCGTCAGTATTGCAAGTGTTTTAGGGTTTACTCTGACACACACAGGGTGGATTCTCATCTTCGCAAAAGCCCCCAGACCTGCTGTAGCTCCAAGGGGTGGTTCGTTTCCCCCACGATTGCCAGAGCCGCCCCTTAGTCTGCGAGTCCTAAGCTCAGCCTGGGGTGCATGTGCCCCCCATGTATCAGCAATCACTGCTCAATCTGAATGTGCTACCTGGTCAGAGATAAAACACAACCAACCAACCAACTCACCCCCACCAAACCAACAACTTACATTCTTCAGTTTCCCCTGGGCTTACCACCACAATAAAGAGCCTTAAAAGTTGAGTAAAGTACAAGCTCATTTTGTCCGGGCACACTACCAAAACTGGAAAATTACGACGTTGCAGGGGAAGCAGAGGGGACTTACAGGAAAGAAATGAAGCAAATAATTAGATTATATTTAACAAGGCCCATTTTCAGTTCAACTTGGTGTTTCTATGCTCACATATGTGTGAGTGAGCTGGCCTGGAGAGCCAGGCAGGTAACCCTGCGCTCCCCCTCTATCCTCAACAGCCTCTGCTTTCCTCCTCCAAGTTGTTTGTTGTTTTTTTTCCTGAAATTCTCAGGTTTTCAGCCAACGGGGATGCAGCTCTGATGACTCATCCCTCTGTTCCCGGTTTGCCCGGCTGCTTTCACCCCGCAGCAGCAGCGCTTTGATGACTCGCGCTCTGCTCGTGCTGCCGTTCACGCACAGATGTGGCATTGATGGCTCTGCCGGGGAGGAAGGGAGGCGGGTACGTTGGCTATTCAGAGCACTTCCTTGGTGGTTACGCTCTGGAGACAACTACAATAGCTCCCAGCTCCCACACTGTAGGAACTATTCATCCTGTGGACGTTTTATCAAGAGGGTATGAAGGGAAGGCAGGATCCTCCCTTGAGCGGCAGAGCAGCCCTCAATCAGCTTAACCCCATCGTGAAACCCTCCCCTTCGTCACTATATTTAGATGCAGGGTTGTACACGTAGGCTTAAATTCATCCTGGCTAACTTCAACCATCCGAAAGTCAGGCAGGCAATCTGAGTTCATGTGTCTCGATGGGATACAAGCACCCCCAAAGCACAATTCCTGCTCTCCAAAAACAGATGGGATGAATTGCTCTTTGGGGTTCAGTGCTCCCTGAATAGCCAGTGCACTACAGACACCTCGGCTTCCAGACTACTCTTTAGGTGAGAAAAACCCTGTCTCACAACAGCAACAAACACCCACGCAATTAGTAGATTGGGAATGACTGGCTAATGAGGAGAAAGGCCCCTCAGGGTTGTGGACCGCAATCTGGACACAGAGACAATATTGTCCATGTGTGCTCGCTAAAAGGGAGTTCTCACGCACGGATGCATAAACAATAACTTTGCTGGGAAATGTATGGAACAAGCCCTGTGTTGAACCCCACGGTTATGGTGCTGGGTGCGGTGGAGTGCTCTACATGTCCTGAACTTCACCAAGGAGATGGGCAGAGGAGCAACAGTGTGAGGCAGAGATGATGTGACTCATAGACAAAGAGCCAGCTTCATTATCCAACAGAAGAGATGGGACAGGATAACCATCTTCACATATACAAAATGTTACAGAATCAGAGAATCATTTTGGTTGGAAGAGACCATCAAGATCATCAAGTCTGAACATAACCCACCCCAGCACTGCCCCATGTCCTGAGAACCTCATGTCCGTCTGTCCAGCCCTCCAGGGATGGTGACTCCAGCACTGCCCTGGGCAGCCTGTTCCAATGCCCCACAGCCCTTTGGGGAAGAAATTGTTCCCCACATCCAACCTCAACCTCCCCTGGTGCAACTCGAGGCCGCTTCCTCTGCTCCTGGCACTTGTTCCTGGGGAGCAGTTGTTCAGTGCAGGATCACACCTTGTTGTCACACACCCTGACAATGCCAGGGGATGCTAAAAGAACTACTCCTTTTCAAAATGAGATAATTCTCTTTACACTGTATTGTGTGAATGAAAGGAAACAATGCGAGTTCATCGTGACAGACGACTGCTTAATGAAGAGATTAAAAGTGAATTAAGCCTCTTCCAATTTGTTTCCCCACCACACGCGCCAGACAGAACACCAGCTTCAGCTGTGATTTGAATGAGCTATGTCACACAGCTAAAATATCACATATTGAAATACTCATCTTTCTTGGTAAAAGTTACTGTGGTGGATTAGTTCTATATTGGAGGCTGCCAAAAACCAGCCTCAATATTATGTATCAATGACCACCTGCACTATGCAGCCTGAACCAGCTGCTAATACGCAAATTAATATTCATTTTCAAATTAATCTCTGCCACCAAAAATGCTCTGTAGATCAAGGTAAAAGTTCTATTTGCTTTTACTCAGTCATATTAGAAGAAATATCAGAGAAAGCCCGGAATTTCAGTGGTTTTCTTGGTTAACATGATTCCTTTTCTCTGATACTTTGAAACAATTAATGCTCTTCAAAGGATCCGTTCTTGTTATTGTTAGATCCGGGTATTTAGGTGATTCAGAGTTGGCTATATCTGAAGTCACCTTTCCCAGCTCAGAAGATTAATTAGTGAGTCACATGCAAACTGGTGGCAGATTTTAATATCACCTGTCAATAACTCCTATTTGACACAGAGCAGAATTACACTTGGAATAACAGCTCCTGTGTTTTTAAAGGAGACCGTACCTGCTCCTGCTGAGCATCTTCAAAAAGCAGCACCTCCTGACCAGTGTGTGGTCCAGGCTAAGGCAGGGCTGTAGGTCTTTAAGCTGCACTTCAGTTCTTACACAGACAACGATTTCCACGACACCGTTCTGCCTTTTAGTCTGCTTGCTTTAATCACAGAAACTGCTCCACCTTTTCTCCAGCCTGTCAAGACCCCTGTTTTGGCCCTTCATAATTATTTTGTATGTTATCGTTCCCAGTTTGGATCCCCGAGGGATGACGTGAGCAAATGACCACCAGTTGGACATCATGCCGCTCTTCAAGCTCAAAGTTCAGACAATTTTCTACTAATCATTCACATCTCATAAATCTGGATATGAGGAAACTGGGAGGTCATATCGAAGGTCTTATTAAAGACAAGGCAAGAGGATGAGAAGGTATAAGAGAGAAATCAAGGTAGTGATTCCAAAACACTCATAAGCGGGAAGAGGGGATGTGAAAGGTGTTGGGGACTCATTCCTATGAGAAGACACACAGAATCACAGAGCGGTTGGGGTTGAAGGGACCTTTGGAGATCCCCCAGTCCAACCCCCCTGCTCCCGCAGGGTCACAGAGCAGATCACACAGGTGGGTCCAGGGGGTTTGAATGTCTCAGAGCAGGAGACTCCACACCCGCTCTGGGCAGCCTGGGCCAGGCTCTGGCACCTCCCAGCAAACAAGTTTCTGCTCATGTTCAGATGGAGCCTCCTGTGTTTCAGTCTGTGCCTGTTGCCCCTCACCCTGGCGTTGGGCACCACTGAACAGAGTCTGGTCCATCCTCTGACACCCACCCTGAGATATTGATCCCATTGATCACATCCCTCTCAGCTTCTCTTCTCCAGCTGAACAGCCCCAGCTCCCCCAGTGTCTCCTCATCACAAAGATGCTCCAGACCCCTCAGCATCTTCATGTCCCTCCCATGGACTCCCTCCACTGATTCCTTGTCCTTCTTGATCTGGGCAGCCCCAAATTGGACCCACCCTGTAACACTGTGCCCTCCTGCCAGCTCTGACTTCGGTGCCTCTTGCCGTTTCAAACCGCAAGAACTGTTCGGAGGAAAAAACTTCACTGATTTCAGGACTACAAATATACTAAGAGGGTGAAAAACTTGAATGGGGAAAAGACATGTGTGAGTGCCCTGCCAGGCATTGGGCAGAGATGGGACAGCAGCAAGAAAAGCCCAATGGGTAGAACAGGAACCAGAACTTGATCAATTTCATTTCTTTTTGGGTAGAGCATGGATGTAGTAGAGCAACAAAAATAAGAAGTATAGACAGAAAGTATGGAGGTCATGACACAGTGTGCCACCCCTCACAGCTGCTTCTCTTCCCAAAGCCTGGATCCAAGCACATCACCTGGTTGCTCCTCTTTGTCAGAATAACCCCGAGATTTTGTTGCATAGCAGCTGCGTTTGCTTTTACAACTCCTGCTTGCATTAACTTGTCCAAATTAACTTCTACGTGCTGATTTTAAAGGGGCTCAGCCTACTAAAAACAAACGAGTGCTGCAAAATTAGCCCCTTTGCTGTTCTTCCTCATGTCTTGGCTTCTATTTCTGTTCCTGCCACTCAGCAGCAATCTGCCAGCAGGTGAATCACTCCACGGCGTTGCTACTTCCCTTCAAATGTCTCATCTATTTAGATAATACATTTGCAGAGTAATAGCTGCCTTTAGATACAAAGCGGGCCTGTGCTCAACAAGTGCCTCTACCTGCTGCTGTACAATATTACTGCTAATTGTCATCTTGGGCTTCAGCATACGCACGGTCACGTGCTTCTGAGATGATCTCAGCTTCTCTCATTACAACACCCACTTTGGTCTTTGTATTTTAAGCTGGTGTGCACTGGAACAAAGAAATCCATGCGTCTGAGAAATGATGCCAGTGCACCCGAGCTCCTGCAGCACCTCCAGACGTACAATGCGTCTACGGCTTCAGACTCAGAACAGATGCAATTAAGACACTGCTGTTAAATGAAGGGGGTGTGAGTGTGCCTAATTACATCTATGCGTAACACTTTAAACCTGCATCAGGTCCAAAGTATACTGATGAATACAGGTTCATCTGATGGCATCAGCTTAATTATCTCTCTAATTATTCAAGGAGAAATAGGCAGAAAGTTTCCTTCGGATGGGTTCTATCACAGTCATTGATTATTACTCTGGCGATGCCACGACATGCAATCAAATAATCAGCTAGACGGAGCGAGCACAGAAAACAAAAAGGTGACAGGGACAAGCTGGCAGGCAGCAGCGAACAGAAACCTGAGCTATTCACCCAAAGACAGGGCTGGTGTTCCTCAAATCAAGCTCTCACCTCGGGTACGCACACAGAATACACGTGTGGATGACCCTGTGGTTTAAAGAGCACCAGCAGAGCTCCTGGCTCTGCAATGCCCTTCCTGAAACAAGTGTCTGTGCTCAGGCCTGAGCCACCTATAGCTGCTGCTGAGGGAATGGGGGAAACTTGAGAGCGTCTGAGAGAAAATAAGAGGAAAACAGGTTTGTGTGCCTCTGACACCGAACTCAAACAACACAGGAAGATTATCAAGCAGAAGGTTCATCAGGTGCCTGTCATATGTGAGAACCTTATAGCATCATGGAATGTCCTGAGCTGGAGGGACCCATGAGCATCATCGAGTCCAACTCCTGTCCCTGCAATGACAACCCCACAGGTCACACCGTGTGTCTGAGGACGTTGTCCAGTCTCTTGAACACTGTCAGGTTGGGCTGTGACACCTCCCTGGGGAGCCTGTTCAGTGTCCAGCACCTCTGGGTAAAGAACCTTTGCCTCATGTCCCACTGACCCTCCCCGGCACATCTCCTGCCGTTCCCTGGGCTCTGTCACTGTCACAGAGAAGAGCTCACCCTGCCCCTCCTGCTCCTGCTGAGGAACCTGCAGCCCATGAGGTCTCCTCTTAGTCTTCTCCAGGCTGAACAAACCCAGGGGCTTCAGCCACTCCTCATATGGCTTCCCCTCCAAACTTTCAGCAACTTCATGGCCTCCTCTGGACACTCTCCAGTAGCCCTGGTGGCCCTGGATGCAGAGAGCAGGCAGGGCAGTAGCAGGACACCATGAGAGCAGTAAGGGTTTCCGGGCATACAGCAAGAGTTAAACCACTGCACACCTCCTCCAGCACGAGCTGCCACCGATCCCCCGTGACCAGCGCTGGTTCCAGCGAGCAGAGGTCCTGCTGCATGGTGACAACCAATCCCCGCAGCGCAGCTGCTTCCCCGCGAGTGCCACGTCAGTCCATGGAGGTGAATGATGAGCCACCGCACACAGATGGTCCACGAACCCTCGCAAACCCCATCTGGCTGCTGGGCCAGCCGATGTCCCTGAGCAACCCGAGCTGGAGTGCGCATCCACGGCACGGAAAAACCTTCCCAATCGAGCAAGAGGAGCCTGACAAACCATGCAGCTGTCCCTGTGTCCAGTGAGCCAAATCACTCCTGGAATGAGAGGGAAACCCACAGCTGCCACAACCTCAGCTATCCCCTTGGTCACCTCTCCCATCAGTGAACAGTCACGTTCAAAAAAACCTGCTCACACCAGTGACTCTCACAGAGCTGGTATATGCAGAACAGACAAACCGCCAGCAATGTTACATCATGATCCCAAAACGTGCAGCTGAATTTAAATTGACTTTCAGCCAGATTATTTCCAATAAATATCGTGCATGTTGGCCACCTTGCAGACGCTTCTGTTTGTCTCTGTTTTATTTCCATTAGGTGGGCATCTCCATAACATGCCTCCAGCTCTAAATCAAAACCACATCGACAGGTATCAAGTTCAGGTTCTGATTTTCATTGCTTGGGATTTATCCTGGATTACACTGGATTTACAATATACGTAACTTCTATTAAGTTACACCAGGTGAAGTCCTACCAATGAACTTCTATATCAGATGAAGTCATATCAAATGAGAAAAGTTGTGTCTCAGAGTCATCAACGCATCAGTCATTGTCTTTAATGAGTTGTTGCAGTAATTACTGTACATGTTTAATCTTGCCCTTGATGATGGTTGCCACCAATTTCTTCACGAGAAAGTGTAAATCTTTGTAATTTTTCAGGCTTGTTTACTTCGGAAATTACTCCAGAAGAGCAATTCCTGTTAATGCACCAACACACCCTTCTCCCAAAATAAACACGACATTTGTAAGTTGGAAATAATTCATCCTTGTTGCAAAATTAGATCATGATCACCTGTCCTCAGTTTCGAATACTTAATCTATTTGATGTTCCCCCATTACTGTAACATAAACTCCTTTTGCAGATGAGGTCCAACCTGGCCAGAGACGGTTCTGGCTCCAACAGCAAAGCTATTGCTCTGCCAAATGGGAGTGGTAACAATTCTCATCCTTTGTCCTCATGGATGAAGGTGGATGAGTTGTCACCACCGGTGTTGAGAGAAAAGCTGCTCCCACCTACCGGCTCCACCTCTCCATGGCAGACAGGATTTCATGCCTCCTCTGGTAGGAAATCAGAGCAACTAATGAAGAACAAACCGCACTTTACAATTTTTTTCTTATTATTTTTCCCTGGCTAAATTAATGAGAAAGCAATTTAAGGGCTTCCAAACCACTTTGCCAGGTACCTTTGGAGCCAACTGCAATTCCCCTCCTGCTTTGAAGCTGAGCTTGGATGTGCTTTGCGTGGGTTCGTACAGCGACGGTACGTACCGTGGTTTGGACAGCCCTGCTCTCCAACCAGAAATTCAGCAAAAGCTGAAGGCAGCTACTTGGACAAAAAGCCACGAGGACAGAAATAACGTGAAATGTGCAAGTGCGAATAAAATTCATAGTTCATCTGAGACGCGCTCAGCATGTTAATGCCTCAGCTGTTGTCTTCGCCTACTACCTGTTTTCATTGCCCAGAGGCATACGCTACTAAGGCATAACCTGGAGTAATCGAACCTGAAGTTTTCAAATGCTACAACATTTGCTGCAGGACTGTTCTCCAGAAAACGCTTCTGTGAAATTTCTAATTAGTTAGAAGTCTAAGCTGAGGACTTTGCTCTTGGGCGTCGGGTTTATAAACTATTTCAGGCTCTGTGTCTGTGTCCTCTGCGGATCCTGGACACGGAGCCTTCAGGAGAGTTAAAATCTGAAATATCCATCCTCCTGGAAACCAGCATTCCCAATGGAACTTCTTGGGAGCAACTGCTGGCACGAGGCTCTCGAGACACACAGCACTGATATAACTGTGAAGAGAAGGAGATTCACAACTGTTTGCTTCGTCAGGGACAAGTCCAAAGAGAGGAACAAACGCACAAGAAATGGCACAGCATGAAGACAGCTCGGTCAGAGACTGCAGCTAAATGCCTTGTTATCCTCCTGCAAAGCCTTTTGACACAACTGCTCAAGTATTTTCATTTGAGCCAATTAAATCTGAAAGAAAACAGTTGTGCTTAAATCAATGGAAGAAATCAATGTTTAAATCGATGTAAGAATATATCAAACCAATCATATAAAACCAACTGTTTAAATCAATGTAAGAATAGAAATAGGTTGATTTTTTCCCTAAAATATTTTATTGAGCCAAACTAATTAGCTTTCAACAAAGCATTGAGAGCAGCATTTGAGTATTTGTTTTAACTTTCAGCCTTGACTGAGATGGCCCTTCCTCTTCCCTTGCTGCATAATCTCCTTTGAATTCTATACATAACCACGAGCCTCCCTGACACTGGGGGAAAACGTAAATCCCAATATAAAACCCAGGGAGCCATAAATATTGAGAGCGATAAATCAAAACTCCTCTTCAAAGCCCAACTTGGGCAATAAAAAGTAAACCACTTGCAAACGGCTTCTACAACTCGCTCCTGAACGGCTCTTACCTATCACGTCACGTGTACCTGAAGAGAATGACACCAAAGCAGAGAAGACCGCGGGGACATCGAACGAGCGGCGAAGGCGGCTGCGGGGACCCACCTGTTTTATTGGAGAGGCGGAAGGAGACCATCTTGTCGGGGATGCTGCAGACATTCCTCACCGAGGCGATGCAGCTGTAATTCGCGTAGTCCTGAGGACGCAGGTTCTTCAGCTTCAGGATCTTCGTCTCTCCCTGTGTGTGCAAGAGAGAGCGTGAGGAAAGGACCGAGGTGCAGGGACAAGCTGGGGTGGGATGCATGCAGACTGGCTTTAGAATCGTACGTCATTTTGGTTGGAAGAGACCCTCAAGATCATTGGGTCCAATCATAACTAAATCATGTCCTTGGAGGCAAAAGGGAGATGCAGAGGTGGTTAATTAGGATCAGATGCTGAAGTGATTTAGAAAACACATTTTATTTAATTACCTAAAAGAAAGGCAGCATAACCTTAAACTGTAGCCTCACTTATATATTAAACGCAGAAGAAAAAGAGCAGCAAGACGGAAATCAGTTTGACAGAGGCTTTCAAATCGCAGCATTATTCAGGATAATATATCTTAGGGTACAATCTACATGATGAAAAAAATCACAAGGTACAGAAATCCTGCTGTTTTCCTTTGAAAACGAGCTGCTGATGGAGTTTATTTTTAGCCAGCGGTGTAAATGATGGAGCAGGGACCTGAACGGGATATGTAATGAAGGAGTTCCTTCGGAAAACTGGAAAAGATGAGATTTGCACTGCAGTGCTACGTGAAATGGGCACTGCAGAACCAGAGACTCGGGAGAAAAAGTGAGTTGTGAAATATGTATGTAAAATCTTCCAGTATCGTTAGCAACAACAGTAGCAAAAGCCAAAGGGAGCGTTAGACACACAATCCTGAGCATGCAGAGATGTCATAGCACAGAGCAGAGCAAAGCCCATCGCAGTGTCCGGCGTCAGGGCTGCAAAAACAGCAGACAAATCCATATGTGTCAATACCTGTACATTATTCACTCCAGCATTAAAATAACAAACCTCCCCAAGGCTTTCAAGCTGTTTGCTTTCAAGTCTTTGCTTGCGTTTATAGCGATAAGCTAAAAATGCCTCGTGCTTAGACAAGGTGATGGCAAAAGCCAGCCCAGGGATGCAGATGCTCTGAATAATGGGCTCACAAAGCATCAGAAGAGCAAACTTTGGAAAATGTTCATTATTGTGTGTCCTGTTAAGGCTGAGCAACTTGTAATATTACCACAGCTTGAGTAATGTATTTCATTTCTTTTAACAATACCATGTGTGCCAACTGCCCAGGTCTATATAAGGACAAAATACGGTAGTTTGTGAAAATGTATGTATAGATCTAGCAAAAAAAAATTACAATAAAAGAGAAGCTAGAGCTAGCCAGAAAAGAAAAGAAAGTCCTTGAAATCAAGCTTGGTAGACGTTTGGAGTACTGGAACTCAAGTGCTTTGTACGTGCAATCAGTCCCACAGAAATTACGTGATTAAAATTAAGCACAGGCCGATGGAGTGTTCACAGGACCAAGTCTTTGAAAGGCTGTGCCTAAAGATATGGATCTTACTTTCAGGAGAGGTTTAGAAAAGACTGACCCAGTTTAGAAGAATCAAAGTGGGGGAGTCGTGGAAACACGGGGCAGCTGCATCCCATCGATTCACCCCTCAGCACTGGACTCCGAGCTGAACTCACAATGCTGTTCTCCATCATGTCCCCAGATTGCAGAGATTTATAAAAATGTATAGATTTTCTTCATTGCTTTGGATAATTAGTCCAATTATGCCTAACTCCATAATTATTGTAAATCCAGCAAATTTAACATGGTACTCAGGCTGCGCAATTACAACATGCGATGGGGACGATGCAAACTCTCAGGATAAAATTCTGCATCAAGATTTGTATTTTGCAAAGTTGAGTGTTTCAAATGCTCCCACAGAGGAGAATGCGCGTGTTTGTTCACTGTTTTGTTCTTCCTCATGGCAGATAAAATAAGTAACTGACATTACCTAACGCACCAAAAAACCCCTGTTCCAAGTTCAAGAATTCATTTGCACATGCCCAGTTTTCCGGGTGCATTACGACTTAATAAAAAAAGTCAAATACCAGACAGAAAAACTTGCCTTTTTTAGGTACAAAACCTTAGAAAATTTAGTTGTGTTAAAACTTGTTTTCCTTTACGTTTGATTTTCAGGTTGATAATCCACCTCAAATTCCTCTTTCTTGATGCTCTGCAGTCAAATCCCTCCATCCCTCTTCCCATCAGCTCTTACTGTTTTCTACCCTACCATAAACAGAATCTATTATGCTGAGATGCGTAGTAGACATTTATGACTCCTGAACCTTTAATTACATCTTTTCCTCTTATAAACGTATATCGAATCTCATAGGCACACCAGCAAGATACACTCACTCAACCTGACCTCCAATGAATGTGAAAAGGTTATGGATAAGCTTTCGTCTATCAACATGAAAAGCTGATTTATCCATTAATTCAGCCCAGACAGGAAGAATGCTCCTGGTAACCAAGAAATAAATCTCTTTTAAAATCTAATTTCATGTGACATATTTCATAAGTTCTTATTAGATGATAGGGAAGGTAATCATCAGCATTTCCATATTGAAACATAAAACAAAAAGCCTCACGTCAAAGGAGTTTCTCGCTTTTTAATTAAACTCCAGTTTACACACTTGAGTCCAAGCAAACAAGCCCCAGTTTTGCTAAACTGGGTCCATACATGTGAAATAAAAAATAATCTCATCACGTTGAGGAGACCAATAACCTGCCTATGTAATCTAATTCTCATCTCTGCAAGGTTCCGGGCTCCACGTTTCTGGGTACAATACCAAGTCACTGCAGCAATATAAAGCTGTCAAGTACAATAAAAGGGAAAAATGAAGGTGCTCTCAAATCATTAGCTGAAAATTATTTATGAAAGTTGCAGGTTGCTTTGTGCTACAAAGACCAAATTACCAGGCAGTTTTCACCTCTGTCTTTACTTGTTATTGCTTGAGACTTTCCAAAACAATTTCTTCTTCTCCTTTTTGCCTTTTTTCTTTTGCAAACGCACTCAACACACTTTTGTCCACAGACAATAGGATACGCCACCTTTTTATTCGGAGACTGTGCAAACGTGTTAACAATAAATTAATCTGATTTAATCTGGCCCAGTCTGCCTTTGTGACTTAGAAAAGCACTTCTTTCCCTTATTGCCACCTCATCTTTTAAGCGCGTCATTCCTTAACAAAAACTTATATCCAAAGAAGTGAAAGGCAGAATAAAATTAAAAAAAAAATAGAGAGTTGCTATAGAGTTTAACTTTCTTGAAAAGCTTTTTAGGCTGCAACTGCTCTGCGGAATCACTTTGCATTGTGTTGGAAAAGATTAGGAAAGAGCAGCCAAATCAGAGGTTTGGGCTGACAGAGCCCAGGCCAAATGGCTTCAAAGGGGCTCCTGCCGGTAGCACTCACTGTGCGCCTCCCCGTAATTCCCCATTTCATAATTTTACCAAAAAATTAAAGACATAATTTATATTGAAAAGTCTTATGATAACATATGGGTGGATGTGCTCAGGTGTAGTTACCTGGAGGGCATGGCCACTTACCCACACCACAAACCCAGCAGATCCCGTTACAATAAACCTGGTGCAAATGGAAAACCAAATGCCACCTCTCCATCCCTACCTGGGTGAAGAAGGGCTCATAGATCTCCACTCCTTTATCCGAGCCTTGCAGCAACACCTCCTGGCCGCGTCGCCAGCTGTACCGCACGGGCGGGTTGGAGTTGGCGACGCACCTGAGAAACACCGTCCTCTCATAGTAAAACTGCTCCTTCGCTTCCCCAATGCTCTGGTGGACTGTTACTATTGGATCGTCCAAATCTGGAGAAGACAAAAGGAATAAAAAATACATAATGAGAAAAAGCCAAGCCTCAGCTGACTCTATGACTGTTCAACATTGGAAAGCATGTGCATAATCTTGTATACACATCAGGAGCAAAACAGGCAATACAGCTCTAAAAGCTACAAAATACCCTTTAGGACTTCTGCAGCAGAATCCCAGCACAACCAGATCTTCATTTACAACCCAGGCTTTCGGAGATGACAATACGCACGATATCTTTTATATGATAATGTCAACTGTATTTCTGTTATGTTTCCACTAATATTCAGGTTTCATCTGGTTTTCATCTTTACTACTTGTTTCTTGTATGGGATGTTAATTTAAATATGTCACTTAGACAAAATAGTTTATAAAGCTTTGGAAATAAATAGACAGACTAATTTGCATCCTAATGGTAGGATCCACTAGAACATAGATCATGTGCATGCATCTGTTTTCCTTCTTTCCTTTAAAGCAGCAATTTAATACAGTAATTTAATGCATATCCCCTTATTCCAGTTACAACCATTTAACTTCAAGAAGGTAAATTCATCACAGGCTTTAGAACACACTTCTCTTGATTAAAATACAGATATCATATAATTACTCCCACCACATCAGCTCAAAGAAAATTAGATCCCCATGACAGAATTCACTCGTATAGGGAAGGAATAACGATAGCCCTTGTAATGCGAGTATGTCTAATTAATGAATCTGGGCTTTATTCCATCAGGAACAAGTAGATTCTTGTTTGCAGCATTTCAGTCCTGTTTATTATGAGCTTTCCCTGAAGGTATAATTATGATGAAGAAGGAAAGATTAAAAAAAAAGCACTGGTCATCTTCACTATGTACTACTTAAAAACATTCAGTCTGCAAACAACATGATCAATAATTCTCTAGTGAGCTTTGGGCAGAACTTAGAGCAGCTGGAGGCTGGACACCAAGAGAAGGTTGCTTCTCTAAGTCTAGTCCCTGTGGTTCAAAGGTACGTCCAGGTTTGGCTCCTGCAGTCACGACACTGTTATCCATATTGAGGGGGAACAATTTGCCTAATTATCTCTGTACCAATCCAGTCTGCTCCACACAGCAATGCCATGTTCCCATGTGCAACTCGGCCTTGACTGAAATCATTTCAGAACCTTATCAGCAGTACTTTTTCCTCAAAACAAAATATAACTTATGCTTTAAGTAGTCCTTAATTAATAATCCATAAATTTATCCCTATCTTTGCAAAGTCTCATGTAACTATCCAAAGGTCAATTCATCAGATCTGAGGCCACTGTTCAGGGAAATGCAGAACAAGGTGCTCAAACCTCAGCATGATCACTGGTGTCAAGAGCAATGCCACCCCCAAACCCGAGTGCCTCTTCCAAGGCCTTGGAGACAAGGACAGTTGTGAACTGCCATGAGCCAACAGTGTGACCAAGAAGGCCAATGGTGTCCTGTCCTGTATCCAAACAGCGTGGTCAGCAGGACAAGGGCAGTGATCCTTCCCCTGTGCTCTGCATTGGGGAGGCCACACCTGGAGTATTGTGTTCAGTTCTGGGCCCCTCAGCTCAGGAAAGAGATTGAAGTGCTGGAGCGGGTCCAGAGAAGAGCAACAAGACTGGGGAAGGGACTTGAACACAAGCCCTATGGGGGAGGCTGAGGGAGCTGGGCTTGTTTAGTCTGGAGAAGAGGAGGCTTAGAGCTGAGCTCAGCACTCTCTAGAACTACCTGAAGGGCAGTTCTAGCCAGGGGGGGATTGGGCTCTTCTCCCAGGCAGTCAGCAATAGGACAAGGGGCCATGGGCTTCAACTCTGCCAGGGGAAATTGAGGCTGGAGATGAGAAAGCAATTCGTTGCAGAGAGAGTGGTCAGGCATTGGAATGGCTGCCCAGGGAGGTGCTGGACTCACCGGCCCTGGAGGGTTTGAAACTGAGACTGGACATGGCACTTAGTGCCATGATCTAGTCAATGGACTGGAGTTGGACCAAGGGTTGGACTGGATGATCTCTGAGGGCTTTTCCAACCCAGGCCATTCTGGGATTCTGTGATTTGGGGAAGAATCACATGTATTTTGCTCCTATGTCCTTTCTCCAAGTATCACTCAAACACCGCTGCAACCACCACAGTGTGTTGTGCAAGATGGACCATCAGCACAACAGTTCTTAAAAAATATGGGGGTTGATAAGTTTTTAAAAGCTAGAGCTGAGGCACGTGGGATTATTAAAGGAAGCCCACCGTTAACATTCTGAACGGATGAGCATGTTTCAAACATCCACACCGAGAAGCAGCTTGCACTTAAAAATGATGCTTTACATGCTTACATTTTGATTTGCATAACGAGAATAAAGCCTGAGTGTCTCTTGATTAATTAGAAACAAAACATGTTCCAAAATTTGGAATAATTCAAGCAATAATATCTTGTAATAATGCATGGATTTTAAGTAAATGTTACTTTCATTCTGCTCTACAAAACATTTAATTTAATATCAGAGAAACAAATTATGAAACTGTTGCTCCAAATTAGGGTGGCATTTTCTAATGAGATTTCATTTTTGTTTTAAAGGTTATTTTAAATCACAGTAGCATTTGAAAAGGAATGAGACAGCTGAAACGTTGTGTCCTCTGCTCATGTAACAGAAAATAAAATGAAGGAAATTAGCTTGCTTGAATTTCTAGGCCAAAGCACCTGTTCCCTCTATTGTGACGAACAACAACACATTACACACACAAGTGCTTTCCAGCGTCTGCCTATTAAAGCTCATCCTTAGACCAGAAACAAGAATGACTGGCAGCCAAGAGTCTCCAACGCCGAGCCGGGGGACCGGTCCTCAAATATCTCATCCGTAGATGAAGGTGCATCCCCTGGGAGAAACATGCAGAATCCAAGTCTTGTCCCACCTTCTTTTTTATGAAGTTATTAAAGACTGGACACACTAAATCACCTAAAGCCAAAACACAGGACTTAAGTCAACTGCGAAACCTGCTAGTGTAAGGTGGCAACCAACACTTTGACAGAACGTGCCTTGGAGGGCCCAGTGAAGAAGCTCAACAGGAGGTGGACAACCACATCCCAGGCTACAACAGCAAGAATGAGGCCAGCAGGTCCAGGGAAACGATGCTTCTCCTCTACCCTGCAGCTGTGAGACAACATCCTGAGCACCAACCCAGGGCAACATGTGGACACACTGGAGCTGGAGCAAGTGCAGAGGCCACCAATATGATGAGATGGCTGTAGCAGGTGCCATACAAGTAGATGCTGGGGGAGCTGGGTTTGGCTAGTCTGGAGAAGGTAAAATGAAGGGGAGATCTAATTTATATCTTTGAGGTTTTTAAACTGAGATTGGACATGGCACTTAGTGCCATGATCCAGTCAATGGACTGGAGTTGGACCAAGGGTTGGACTGGATGATCCCTGAGGGCTTTTCCAACCCAGTCAATTCTGTGATTCTGTGACTGACTACCAGGAATTTGTAGAGAAGATGAAAGCAAATTCTTAGAGGTGCAAAGCAAAAGACCACAAGCCAATAGGTATAAGTTGCACCCAGAGAGATTCCTCCTGCTTGTAAGTGAAAATAAACTCCCTATGAAATCAGACAAGTGCCCAGAGAGGCTGTGGGACACTGTCCTTGGAGACTTTCAAAGTTTGACTGGACACAGCCCTGAGCAACCTAATTTAACTATCAAACTGGCCCTGGTTGGACTAGGGGGTTGGACAAGAGGTCCTTTCCAACCTAAAGTACTCCATGACACCACAAGCTATGACACCATCATTCTATGAGTCTACTGAGGGTGATGAACCACCGGCCCGGGTTGGCCAGAGAGGTGGTGGCTGAACCATCCCTGGAGACATCCCAGGCCAGGCTGGACAGGGCTCTGAGCAACCTGAGCTGCTGAAGATGTCCCTGTCATGGCAGGGGGGACTGGGGAGCTTGGGGAGGTCCCCTCAACCCAAACCATTCTACGATTCTATGAAATCACCCATGCTATGCGCTCTCTTGCAATGGGTCCGTGCTGGATGTGTGCTCATCTTCTCCAACACAGGTTCTTCTCTACAACAGAGAGGCAGGCATCCACTTTCTGCATGGCACTGTACTATGATGAGATGGATTTTGGTACGAGCATAAGGAAATCTCAAAGGAATTCAAGTTAGGAATGCAAATGCAGCGAGCCCTCTGCCAAAGCATTTCATAATGGTCAATTAATACAAAATTTGCACTGCAGAACTTGACTGATTCATTATTTTTTTTTTCTTTCCATCGACAGCTGCATCAAAGCAAAAGCAGCAGCACTAATAGGAGACAAAACAATGCTTGCAATTGTTGGGAGGTTTGAGCGCACACGGAACCGTCTGCCCTGCTGCCGGCCAGGGTCAGACAAATGTTTTACTGGGCTGTTATATAAGAGTATATTTTGCTCAGGCAGCGTGAGAGCTGCAAACTTAATACAAAATATGCTTTTTTAGAATGCTGCCAAGGTATTCTGCAGAGTTATTAAAGCAGAGGGATACAGCTGCCAAATTCTTCGCCTATAGACAGGCGGTTTGAAAGTCACCTGGATGGCAGTGGCATTCACGTCCACTTGTGAAAGCTCTCCAGAGCTGTGTTTTAATGTCTAATTGAATTGTTACCAAATGACACTCAAATTTCCAATAGACTTTTAAAAAGCCTATCTAAAGCTCTCTGTGTGTGTGTGAGTGTCTGTGGGTGGTGTTCCCTCAAAGCTCTGGAACAAGCCGGGGCTGGGAGGGAAGCCATGGGATCCAGGTGCGGCACAACAAACCTGGCACAAGGAAAGAGGAGAAACCACTGAAGAAACAGGGAGAGCTTACTGCAATGGGGAAAGATTGAGCATTGGGAAGCTCAGCAAGATGAATTTCTTACATGCTTTACAAGAGGAATCAAAAAAAATCCTAAAAATTTTATTTGGGGTTGATCAAATTCTGAAGGGTTAACTAACGTAATCAATCTTTAAGTTGAACTGAAGTCACGGGTGTTGCTATGTAGTCAAAGTCTGTTAATCAAAATGAAAATAATTAGAGAAGTATGTTTTCCACAGAGGTTTATGCCACCATTAGGTTCAATTTTTCAGTCTTTAATCTTTGAATTGAACCAAAAAAAACCCAGATGGCATGCGCATGCAAAACACTGTATTGGAAGAATCCTCTTCGCACATCCCCGAGCTTGCAAAAAGGAGAAAAAACATATAGAAAAGCCAGTAGAAGCTGTTCAAAATGGGTCTAATTTAAATGCACTGTGAATTGCATCCCCACGGTCAGAGATGTTGGTGTGGGAGATGCACACAAGTGGGGCAGATCCTTTAAGATCCCCTTCAAGCACTGGAGGCATCACGTCATTTGTGAGCAGGACCCACGGACCATCTCCTGCAACCCCCGGCTGAGCTCCAGGGGGTCTCACACGTCCAAATGGAGAGCAGGACCACAAACTACATTTGCTGCCTCATCTTTTCTCAGCTGCTGGGACTACACAGCTTGCTGATTTCATTTGTTAATTAGCTGCCTTTGTCTTGGGATGTTCAAAGCAAGTGATGCTTTGGAAGTCAGGATAATAATAAAACACACATCTGGTAAACTGATTGAATCTGCTTCATCAAGACAGCCAGAGAGGAGACAGCAGTGACGCATATATTTAGTCTGCCTAACTCGTAAGTTATTCTTAAATAGAAAAGCGCCACGTTTTTCACGCTATTTTCCTTGCTAGAGCTTCCTTGACCCAGCACAAGCTTGAAATAATTACGCAGGTTTGAAGTGCTTTGTGGCACTGCATGATATAAACCAGTTACACATGATTCAGAAAATGCACAAAAATTCAACAAATGTATATTTCTTGCACACCTATGGAAAGGCCAATGAGCTGGTTTACACGCCACCTGTTAGTACATTTGGTATGGAGACACGAGCTCCAAACAAGCTGTATAATGGGATCCAAGTTACCTAGAGCTCCACATAAGGTATTTTTCCCTCTACAGCCCTTTAAAAGAGATTTACTGTGCATCTGCAGTGCCGCACTGCATGTGAGGTACAGATACACCAGTAGGAAAGGGGGAGCATCGACAGGGCCAGATGCTGTGAGACACACAACCCTCCTGAATGCTCCCCCGAGACTAAGAGTGTGACCTTGGGAAAGCCCTGACGCACCTCTATTGATTTCCAATCCCTGCTTGGGAAGATCAAACATGCTACAAGGCTGCTAACATGCTCAAACACAAAAGGACAAACGTTGACCTTAGTAGTCAACGATACCAATGGTGAACGAGACCATTCCTGCCGGCCGTGCTTCACCCAGGGCTGGAGCCTTTCAACAAAGAATCCAAGAGGAGATGTGTAATCACCACTTGGTGATGTTTTACAGAGCAAACGTTTGCTTTGTTCTTCTGATGAGGTTGTAAATTGAAATTGGTATAAACTGGTCATACGAGTGTGTCCTAACGACATCAGGAGGATGGCACAGGGCACACAGCCCGGCCAGAGGACACCAAACTGAGCCCATCCTCGTTATTTATGAGGCTGAGATAGCATTGGAGTCCCTGGGCAGCCGATACGGAGCGTTTTGCATATACAGCAGAAACCAGCGAGAGTTACTACAATATTGAATTTCACATGCGCGTCCGTATGCGTACATGGATAAAGATCAGTGGATTTTCCAAAGAACGAAGAGTCGGACGCTCGCACAGAACAATATACATCTAAGAGCTGATAATAGAGGTTAACAGCCCAAGACCATACCCTGGCATGGTCTGAGACAGCGGCAAAGCCCTCTCGGCACAGTCCTGAATGAGATGGGGCTGTTGGGATCAGTGCATGCAGTAAGGGTAAGGATAGAATTCCCAGTCATATATAGAGCTGGTGGCCCAAGTATGGGATCCTAACCTGGTCTCAACCACTGTTAAGCAACATTAAGAAATTAAAGAGCAAAGAAAAGAGCGACAGGAAAGTACTTAATGCTCTAGAGAAAGCACTTGTGACTTCTGCTCACAGTAAAAGATGTAAAGAGACGCATTTAGCTTCCCAGAAAAGGCGACTGAATGGTAACTGTATCATAGGATGTAAGCACCTCATGGTGGGAGAACAGCAGGTACAAAAGAGCTTTTTTGGCTACTGGTAATATATACAACAGGCAACAATGGCTGGAAACTGAAGGAAGCCCCATTCGGTATGGGGAAGAATCAGGCTTATTTGTTTGAAGATAAAGCAGCTGAACGGACTACCTGGGTTTATAGAGCATTCCCACCTCTGCAAACCAAGAGCAGATGCTTTTAGTGGAACACTAAGTATTACATTCCATATAAGAACAGCTGCAAAACAATCCCCAAACAAAGGTCTGTAAGATAAAGGAGGTCAAACTAGACCGATGTCATGGTCAATTTGAATATTACATTTTATGAAAAAAAAAAAAGTAGAGTTGATTAAAGAATTCCAGATCATTATCATTAAATCAAGGACACTTGAATCAAGAAATTGAGTTATTTAAACTATCTTTTCATTGCACTTGCGTCAGCACCCTTTGGTTCCCCAACCTACAGACACAGCAGTGAAAAATACTGATAAAGCATCACTACCCACAAATCCAGCGCATAAGAAGCAAGAGTTAAAGCTGTTCACACATAGAGGAGTGGAAAGGAGAGCTCGGAACAGGGCAGCCGTTCCAACAGCTCTCATAATGAATGGCTCCGCTACAAGATTGTCACTTCCCTGTGATTTAGTTCCCTTTTATGAGCTAAGATTCAGCTATAAACACAGAGGACTCAGCCAGTCTTCGAGCAACACCAATTCTTATCGTGATGTGTACGATTGCTCGAGGAGGAATTCTGCAATAACCGCCTTGTTATTAGCCCTGGGTTTTAAACAGGTAACCTTCTTTTTTTATTAGTTTCTGCATCCATAAAGAAACAGGACAGAAGATTACATTATCAAAGCAAGAAAGGACTTAGCAATCAAGCCAGGAGAAACAGGCACTAGTACTAAAGGCCGTCTGACCTGCACGGCACATGGAATATCTGTCACAAATAGAGATTTTAAAATAAGTAATTTTGGCTGTATAATCCCATACCTAAATAATACTTGCACCTTCATTTTTTAAAGAAAATAAAGTTAATTTTAGTATCTGACAGACCACAAAGTGCCGTTTCCTTCCCCCTGCTCCGTGTACGTTCTGCTCTTCCATAATCCACATTCATTTTCCAGTCTTAAACTCTTTACCATTAAAAACGTCAGTTTAGAATTCTCGCCCATGCTCCGCATACTTCGTCACCATCTCGACTTCTAAAGAAGACCATATTTTTCCCCAGTTTTACTTGAACAGAATACAAACATGCATTTTAGGGAGAGAAATAAAAAGCAAGCCAGGACTAGAGGACATAAATAATGGTGAGCGGGTGATGAAAAAAGGAGGGCATGTAAGAACCTCCTTGGAGGCAAATGAAGATAACAAATCAAACAAAACTATAGCAAAGAGGAAGAGGAAAGTGAACCTGCCCAGAATATTTAACTAACCCAGACAAATGAAGACTTTCTGCTGACTTGAAGGAAATCCCCAGCCAGTCCACTTGAGGAGCATCACCTACAATCCCATCCACCTTGGAAGGACCCTTAGGAGGCGACCTAGTCCACATCTTCCTTCTCTCCATACTGATGATGCCCATCAACTTTGCCTCATCAGCAAAAATTCATACCGAAATGTTATTATAGCATGTGAACACGGCTGAATCCCAAAGAGCAGCTGCGATTTGCTTCCTCAGATAATTGCATTTGACTGTCCATCTGCTAAACCCCCTTTCCCTAAAATCTTCCAGGCTTTTTAGCTTCTTCTTGCAAAATTTCAAATGGGGATTGAGATCCCAAAGATAATTAACCTCCAGCGCACCCTATAAAATTGCTGCATGCACGTGGGGAGAAGCGGGCGCTGGAGCAAGGGCTTGAACAGACCAAGATGATGTTCTCAGGGACATGGGGTAGAGCCAGGGGAGGGGTAAAGCTTGAACTCGATATCGAGGGTCTCTCACTTCCATTCAAAATGATTCTATAGATCCAAGATACCAGGGAGAATATGGGGAACAGCAAGTCTCGGGGAGAGAAGGAAGGGAGCTGGAGGTGCAGGGAGGAAGGACATGTGTCCTGGTTTGTTACAAACATGTTTATCATTTAGTGAATGTGCCTGTCAGCTCAAGCTTCAGATCAGCTGCATTTTTCTGAAAGCCAGATCCATGTTTGGGTAGCCATAGCAATGGAATGCGAGGTCACTGATAAGGATGGATGGACATCTCGGGAGAAACTGGTGACCAAAAACTGACCAACCGAGTATAACATCCCATTCACGTGATACTTCATATAAAAGTGGGAGATCACGAGGATCTCGTCCCTTTTCCTTATGGCGACATTAGCAGAGGACCTTGTGAATCGTCCCTGCGAACTGAGGCCAGTGACAGATTGAATCCAGCTCCGGTTGGCTGCAGAGTCCAGTCCAGTCCAGTCCAGGACTTCGGCTGCCGGCTCTGCAGTTGCCGGCACTTTCCAGATTGGTTTGGTACAGTTTGTATTATTTTCTCTATTTGATCAGCAGCATTAGTAAAACATGTTTAATTTTCCCAGCTCTCTTCTCTCTGTCCTTCTTTCCCTCCAATCGCCTGGCCTGAGTGGGAAGGGGGAGAGGGGTTAACAATACACCTGCCAGCGTTTTATTGTCACCCCACAATCAAACCCTCGACAACATATCTGTAAGAAACTAATTTTTCTTCATTCTGCTGCTCTAATTCCACACAATTGTTGACAGTTCTGCAGGTGGAGGACCTGAGAAGCTGCCACAAAACAAACCACAGGCCAGGGAAGTTTCCGGATGCAAACAGCTGGCACAAGGGGAGTATTCCAGTTAGTGATTTCAAAGCCATTGTCAGCCATAAACTCAGTGCTTTATATAAACCAGGCCTATTTCTATTGCGGCTCAAAGCAGATTCCTGCAAGCTGAATTTCAAAGCCATTAATACGGTCTAGCTTTCCACTCGAGGGATATTTACAGCATCAATTATCTTGAACCTCATCTGACATATACTCATCTCAGACTGATCCAGCTAGAGCTATTATCATGTGTTACAGACAGGTTTAATTTGGAAAAGCAACAGCATAAAAGGCATTCAAATAACCTTACAGCACTCGTACTACATTTTTTGTTCAAGGAGGAAAATAAAATCTGCATAGGCAGCCACGTACTACTATAGAATTACTACTCCGTAATTAATAGCCAGCTATTTTATTTAGTTAAAAATACTGATGTGAGGAGTATTATACTGAACAAATTGCACAAGGTACTTCTTCAGCAGCTATTCAGGGCTAATTAAACATCAACGTGAAAATACAAATCTTCCTTGGCTGGTCCTAACAGGAATTCTGCATTTCCATTCCTGCACGTGTGCATATTTCATCTTCACTTCTTAATTTCCACAACCCAGGTTGTCAGTATGCGTTCGGCAGCTGTTTCAGTGGTTATTGTACAAGGTCTATGCCTTTGGACACGCAGAAACAGCAAGTGGGCGGGTGTGCTGTGGCCGCTCTCGCTCCAGCTGACCAGCACCATCCCCGTGATTCAATGTTTTTCTGTCTACTTCTATCTATAACCTTTTTATTCTCAATGCAAACTCTGTCTGTCAGTGCTCTGTGTTAATACAGCCCCTAGAATTATAGTTCTAGTGCCACAACTGAAGTGAATTATTCTCATGACAATATTCACTTATAATTGACATAATCACATGCATGCACATATTTTATCGTAATGGAAAAACAGTCCCACTTCTTAATCGTTGAAAAACTGCCCCTTTCAAAGCATCCCTAATCCAGTAAAGCCTTTAACAGAACCGCAGACAGAAAAGCACAACTCAATACCAGCAGTGAGTGGGTTGCAGCCACAGCTGAACCCCCTGCAAATCACAAAGCAACACAGATGGAGCAGCAAGCCCCTAAAGAACAAGAATCAGAGTTTGCAAGAATCGTGCATTTGAGTTGGGGTGTCTAGGGGAGATATCAGAGGGGAAACACCTTGGCATCCCAATGGGAATGGGTTACCCAACACGCATTTGTGCTTTCGCAAATTTTTCCAAAAGTGATTTTACAGAATCATAGAATGGTTTGGGTTGAGGGCACCTCCCCAGCTCCCCCAGTCCCCCCTGCCATGAGCAGGGACATCTTCAGCAGCTCAGGTTGCTCAGAGCCCTGTCCAGCCTGGCCTGGGATGTCTCCAGGGATGGTTCAGCCACCACCTCTCTGGCCAACCTGGGCCGGTGGTTCATCACCCTCAGTAGACTCATAGAATGATGGTGTCATAGCTTGTGGTGTCATGGAGTACTTTAGGTTGGAAAGGACCTCTTGTCCAACCCCCTAGTCCAACCAGGGCCAGTTTGATAGTTAAATTAGGTTGCTCAGGGCTGTGTCCAGTTAAACTTTGAAAGTCTCCAAGGACTGTCCCACAGCCTCTCTGGGCACTTGTCTGATTTCATAGGGAGTTTATTTTCACTTACAAGCAGGAGAAATCTCTCTGGGTGCAACTTATACCTATTGGCTTGTGGACCTCCAGAGATGCCTCCAACCTCAACCAATGAGTAGGACTGTCAGCAGTCAGAAGATAATGGCTGTCTCAGTAGCAACAGAGAGGGTAGAATTACAACTGCTTGGGTTGCAAGGACCTTCCCAGCTCCCCCAGTGCCCCCTGCCATGAGCAGGGACATCTTCGCCAGCTCAGGTTGCTCAGAGCCCCGTTCAGCCTGGCCTGGGATGTCTCCAGGGATGGTTCATCCACCACCTCTCTGGCCAATCCCAAACAAAGGAGGCAATTGCAAGCAATGGCAAGGCACAGGTGACAATCTCAGAAAGCGCTTAAGAACTTCAGCTATGCTGCTATATTTTCATCCTCCAGTAACTTATTCTAAGCAGAGTGTATTTTAAACTACTCAATGGCAAACACAGACCAATATGGTGCTGATGACCAAGGCAGTGAAGCTAATGAAGGGGCTGGAGCACAAGTGTGATGGAGCAGCTGAGGGACCTGGGGGGTTCAGCTGGAGAACAGGAGCTGAGGGGAGACCTCCTGATCTCTGAACTGCCTGAAAGGAGCTTGGAGCCAGGGGGGTCGGGCTCTGCTCCCCAGGAACAAGCGCCAGGAGCAGAGGAAACGGCCTCAAGTTGCGCCAGTGGAGGTTGAGGTTGGATCTGGGGAACAATTTCTTCCCCAAAGGGCTGTGGGGCATTGGAACAGGCTGCCCAGGGCAGTGCTGGAGTCACCATCCATTTGGACTGAATTAATCCTAATGATGACATATGTCAGCCTCAGCCCCCAAAAGCTTCAGGGGTTTCACCTTGCATTCTTACCCAGAATAAACACTCCTGCTTCAATTGCAAAATCAAATAGGAGTCTTTATTTAAGCCACACAAAGCACCTTTTTTAAACAAAACCCCTTGTATCAGTTGCATCCTTCTGATACGACAAGCTAAGGACAGAACCACTAATGTGTGACTACTGACTTCACTGCACCTCCCACTGATTTTTGATAACACTGTTAGAAAATTCTTTTGACCAAGAAGGGATCGGAGCACATTGGTGGGAGCTGGACAGGCTAGGAACCCACAACAGCACATAAATCTGCCAGAAACAGACACAAAAGCCCTTTGTCCTACCATTGAACCACCTTGTAACTCGCTCTGGTGAGGCTGGTTTGAATTTCCATAACTGACAAGCACCAATCCTGCACTTGCCAACACATACAAGTGAATAGCCCAAGGAAAACTTCATGTTCTCCACCCTCTCTCCAGAACATGACGAGTGCCAGCAACACACTGGGATGCAATCAGACTGATGGGAAATGGGAACAGGAGAGTTAAGAGCCCTTTTGTGGGAGCCACAGGCTCAACCTCACATCTGCTTTATTCTTACCTTGCTTTTATTTAAATTGCTGTAATTTTAATAACATTTTCCAAAAGTTTCATATGGCTGTTCTTACTGCTGGTTTGTGCCTCCTGTGTCTTCATCATACCCATCGCTTTGCAATAAACAAGCACACACAAAAGAAACCTATTATAATCCCTTTTATAACACTGTGTTTCGGTGATATCTCAGGAGAACAACCCATGGATTCAAAAAGTGCAGCATATTTATGGTCAGGAGCAACGGTCGAGTCAAATCAGAGTCTTCTTGTAAGGGGAGTGATTGCAAATGAAAGCAGGGCAGAGCAAGCCCTGCGTTATGGACAAGTTATCTGGTGTAAATAATCAACAGACAAACTGCGTTTGACAGATGCAAGTCACATCGCTTAGCACAGTCCTGCAAAGCACCCAAATACCCCCAGTCATACAGGATGGAAAAGAACAATCTCTTTTTAAAGGAAATACGCACATAAGTATCCTAAAGTGATGCCGTGGCAGCAGCCTTGCGATTATTCCATGATTGTTTAAGCTAATGAAGAAAATGACAACTTCACTGCTCCATCCCTGGGTGACAACAGTGTTATAGTTGTGCAACTGAGGCCCCATCGAGTGCAGCAACATTGCTTCCCCGTCAGTTTTTGGAAGTGATTTTTGGGGCCATCTGACCAAACGAATGCTGGTCAATGGGAAATTCTCTTTGGGGCTCTTCAGTCGCTCTCTACGGACCTGCTGTTGTTTTCTCCTGATCCTTCAGAAATTTCAAATGCAGACTAAATTAGCTGGTTTCTCATTATGAAACTGCCACAATACACTTCATGTCCCATGGAAATGAACACATGTAAAGCAATGTAGACCACAGGATGAATTAAAGAGCAACACTTATTCCATCAGTACACATCCAGGCCCTTATTCTGAGATATCTGAGGTTTAACCATTCTTACTCAGTTTATAACAACTATTTGCTAAATAGTTTCCCAAGAATGTTAAACCTTTCAAGGTGCTTTTATAGCTCCTCACGTCAGAGAGGAAAAAGAATTGCAGCAAGTCCGAACTCCAACACCAGCGGGACGATCTACACTGGTGTGTTAATGCACAGCTACCAAATCAATGCTCATTAACCAAAGATCACTCGGAAAATTAAATTAAGCTTTTCCTTGCAAGAGGTTTGAAACTGAAGTGAATGACACTGAAGTTGACAAAAGACTGAAGAAAAGTGAGATTTTTATTCATGCTGCCCTTAGAGATGCTATTATTACTAACGGCACCATTGCATATCAGTTTATATAGAGGGAATTGAATGACTTATTTGTCCATTAGCATTCTAATTAGCATCTACTACAGGGAGTGACTTCCCCTTATTCCAAGACACTTCCAAGAGCCCTCCAACACCCAGGATTGCATCTGGGAGCCTCCAAAGACCTATATGGATATTTTTCCTGTAAAAACTCCTGCAAAGGAAGCCAAGAAGGAGCCCGCTATGTCCTACAGCATCACAACTTCTGTCTTGCTCTCCTCCTTTAGACTCCAGGAGCCTTTTGCAACGTTGCATCCACATGATGGTGATGTTGCTGGAGGCTCCTCAATGAACCTGTGCATCTGTAGCAATGGCTCAGGGTCTGAGTGTCCACAGGGCAGGAGCTCTGTCACCCCCAGATTAATTAACACAACCAAAGGGTCCCATTGATGAGCAGGATGTACAGAGTGTGACCCCTGCCTCTGAGCACTCAAACCAACCGTTATCACATGGGGTGAGCTCCTGTTAGGAGTGAACTACAGAACTAGTCTGGTTACCTTGAAAAACATGCTGCTCAAACTTAGTGTCTTCTGTGTCACCATCCAAATAGGGATGTTTAGTTCTACAGCAACAGCAACGGCAGCAACTCCCAGCTCTGCTGAACCACGCAGACACAGAATGAAGCTTCCTGCTCTTCTTCAGCTCATTTGGGTAAAAAAATAGCAAATAGAGTATTTATTAGGGTTTTTTTTAATGCGACTTGGGCCAGGGTTACACAAGCCCTGGCTGCACACATGCCAGGAAGGAGCCCCAACTTGACAGCTGGCTGTAAACGTGCCTCCCAGAAATATCTGGTAAATGGAGGAGGTTTATATGTAGAGTTTGTCAACTCCCATTCAATTCCTTCTGAATCAAAGTCAATAAAAACTTTCATCAGGATGCTCAATATCTGTCTTCTTGGAATAGGGGGGACGTTTATATTTTAACATTATTTCTCCACCCATCTCACATGGACTAAGAGCAGACACACGAATGGCCGCGCTGCTCGGTGACATGTCGGGAAGACGGAAAGCCATGGTGTCAGCTCCTCTTACTTCCACGGCTGAAGCCAAGAGAAGGTCTCTCATGCTGAACAGTGCATGTCACGCAAGCACAAGCCTTTTGGGTTGCAAGACTGATTCTCTTTGATGCCGTGCAAAGAAACAAGGAATCTAATCCATCAGCTGCTTAATCCATGACCAGCTGATGGTACTACACGCTGAGCACGTGAGAGAGAAGGTTACGTATAAACCTCTTTGGCCTACTGTGAACAGCGAGTTGTTTTGAGAACACATAGGTTGTGAGCTGAGTTTGGGTGTCATTGTTCCTGCCCTGTGTCACAGCCATTTCGCTTTCTCCCATTCAAGGAAATTTGAGCTATCTGAGTAATCAGTGAGGATAAAGATACGGGAAAGTTTTTTGATCCAGTATGTATAAAACCAGTAACAAGAAAATCTTGAAACGTGGCATCTTAAAATCTTCAAAGACAGTTCCATTCTATTTTTTTCAATCTACAACTTAGTCCAGTTTAAAAACAAAAGTGTAATGCACATTTCGCACCAATTTAGTAATTAGGAGACTTCACAGCATCACCAAAGGGTTGAGGTGGCAGAGATCTCTGGTGATGGCCCTTATCGACCATTCAAAGGTGGGTGAACTAGAAGCGCGTTGCTCAGCACTGTGTCCAAGTTTTCCTAAGATACCAGCTCCGAGAGGTCCTTGAAAAACAAAACTACACTTGGATCCACATACTCCTTTGAGTAATGGATCCCTTGGTCCACTGTATCCTTATATCATGTAATGGTATCCAGTGATAGGACTCATGGGAACAGTTCAAAGCTGAGCCAGGGGAGGTTTAGACTGGACTTAAGGAAGCATTTCTGAACCGAGATGGTGGGCAAAACTGGAACGGGCTTCCTGGAGAGGTGGGTGATGCTCTAAGCCTGTCAGCTAATAAGAAGCATTTGACAACAACATGCTTTAAATTTTGGTCTGTCCTGAAGTGGCCAGGCAGTTGGACTCGATGATCCTTGTAAATCCCTTCCAACTGAAATAGTCTGTTCCATCCTGTCATAAAATCAATCACGGAATAGGTTGATATTTATTTTTCCTCAGTTATTTAAAAATAAGAAACAATGCTTAATAAATTCTTTGAGAATAATGAATAGGCTTGAAGATGGTCAGCAAACACTAATGGGCTGTGCTGGAACCTTCAGGAAGTTATTCTATTTTAATGGAACCGTTCTATTTTAACAGAACAAAAATGGTCAGCATTTTCTAAGTAAAATGAGACAGAGAAAGCAGCAGCACCAGCAAGTGCAGCCACTAAGAAAACGTCGAGAATGGGATGTGAGGGCAACGACAGAGCAGTTGGCAGAAAGGCTGAAGAAACAGCACTGAGAGGCGTATGCCCCTTGATGCTTTTCAGTAAGCGGGTAATTCAAATGCACAGCCAGTTGAATTGCTCCAAAGGTTCCTTTCAAGATACTGATTTCATTGAGTTATAAGGCTTAAAAAAGCAACACCGGGGGGAAAAAGAAAAAGAGTATTTTTGACTAGTATTGACTTTCCTCAAGGTGACTTCGCTTTCAACAAGTTCCACCATAATTAAGTTACAGAAATAAATAAAATCATAATGAAAGCATGTGGGTAATATATTTCATAAATGCTATTTAAAAACACTAGAAATGTTAATAAAATACTATGTTTCTTTTGGTTTGTTGTTGAGGGATGTTTGTTTCTTGGTTTGGGCCAGTGGGGTTTGTTACAAGGCCAGAGATCAAATAGTCATTCAAACAAAGCCAGTGTTTCCTTTAAAATATTGATGGTCCAGGATCCTTAGTATTCTGGACTAGTCTCATAAAGAAGTAGAGGGTTTTGGCTTTTTTAAGATAGCATTTATTTTGCCTGTGCTCCTCATACACAAAACCCACCAAAACAGCAATAAATGTCACAGCTTGATTCCAGAAGATCCTGGTTACTCCAAACACACCATTTCTTTCAGCTCCTGTTACCACCTACGCTGCCACTACCTAACGCATAACGGCTCGCTGAGAAAGGGAAAATCTGTGGCTCTGTCCCTACATTAAGGTTTTTCACACAGTTTATGTTAATAAAACACAGGATTAAGTGCTGAAATGAGGGTCTCTCCTTTCAGAAAGGTGCCTGCAGGAGAAAGGGGGGACAAGGATCTGCCAGAAACTGGGTCCCCCAGACGCCACTGGCCACAATGGATAAGAATCTGCAAGTAAACACCAAGTAAAACATGAACAGCATGCGTGGAGCACAAGGCTCAGTTTAAGTCAGACGGACGACTAAGGGCACCCAGATTATCTATCTTATCCTCATCACAGCATCTGAAAACACCTTAGAGAAAACAAATTAATCAAACCCAAACACAACTGGGGCAGAAAGTTTCCTGGGGTCTTCCTGCAAACCACGTGTTTCTTTTTGGGGGTGAATTACTATAAAATTCATTGGCAGAGAAGCTCCCCAGGTGCAGGGCCAGTGCTGTAAGCATTTGGTTTTCAGGGGTTGGTGGAAGTGGTGGAATCACCATCCCAGGAGATGTTTAAAGGGTGTTTAGAGGAGGCTCTTAGGGACATGGTTCAGTGCTAGGATTAGGCTGGGTTATGGTTGGACTCGATGATCCTGAGGGTCTCTTCCAACTGAAATGATTCTATGGTTCTATATTGGGCTGCTCCTGCTCAAACCATCCCTCATCACACACAGAATGGCTCCTTTTCCCATTAACTCCTCAGCAGTTCCCAGACCCAAACCCAGCGTCTCAGCTTTACTGGGCTGTGCTTAAACTGAACCAAGGGCCCAGCTCTGCATGGACTAACACCCAGGATGAGCTCCATGACAACTGTTCTTCCCTCTCCAAATCTACCTCTTCTCGTCTTGGCAGCAATGATGGAGAAATGCTGATTCTCCAGCCCTGCAGAATTGCTTTGCCACCAGCAAAGAGACAGATACACCCCGTACTGCTCCATGTAAATGATGGGCTAAAACTTCTTTTAAAATTGCCTCTCTCTCTATTTTTATTATTATTTTAAAGATGAAGCGGGGGGAAACGAACACATAGAGCTAGTTTAAACTGCCACTTCAGTCAAGGGTACAGATGGGATGTGGTATTAGGAGGATGGTAAACAAGCCTCCTTTTTTGAAACCCAACCTGCTTTGCTGTTGTCCGTATTGTTGATTCCAATGTTGCTACTTCAATGCGCCTTAATTAAAACGTTAGTGGTCAATATTTCCTTGAAAGCACCTCGAGAAGTTTTTATTCATGCGTAATTGCTTTGCAGATAATGCCAGTGGAAAACAATCAAACAGCTGGCGAACAATCCCTCTGTTGGGATATTTTAACTTGTTCCATGCTCAGCTGTTTCATTTAAAACCAGCTCGTGCCATTCGCAAGCTTGCAGACCACACTGGTGTTGAGCTGTTCCACACACCGTGGCAACAATTGTGTTTTAATTCATTTCAGCAGATCTCCTGGATCCGGCGGGAATATAATCAGCAAATGAGCACTGTAAGTACGTGGGAATTCACATCCAAAGCTTAAATAACATGTACAGATTCCTCTAAGCATTGGCAAATTTATGCAAAGATAAAGTAAATAATGGCCTCTGCGCTGGTTTGCATTTTCTGCTTTCAAAAGAAACTAATTATTATTTCACACACAGAAAAGAAATAACACCAGCGGTCTATCTGCAACTCTCTTGAGCTGTACTTTAAGAATGCATAATGCTTAATATAACGCAATAAGATATATGCTTATGTTTTGCGGGGTTTGGGGTGTTTAGGGGCAGGGAGGGGTTGGATTTGTTCCCCAGTTCAGTTATTCAATTACCTAATTTCTGTGTGTTCCCAATGGATCTTTTCTAATGTTGCAGAAATGCCACCTCAACCATGTGAAAAAACCACAACCCAGCCGCGCGCGGAAACAACCAACCGCATCCCAGCCGTGCCGGAAACAACCGCATCCCAGCCGTGCTCAGGACCGACACTGGGCCCAGAATCCTGGCACAAGGGGTCAGAAAAGTCCTCGTTAGCTCTGGCTGCTCTTTCCTGAGCCCCAGAGCCACTCCGGCCCAGCCCCTGCCACACATGCTCCCTGTCCCCTGCAGCTCCTCTTCAGCGTCTGCCCGTCTCCCCCATCAGAATGCTTTTCTTACTGTCTAACCTACATCTCTCCCTGCAATTTAGGCCAATTACTGTCTGTCTGATCCTCTGGAGATCTTCAGAAAAAAAATTCTCCTTTCTTTTGCCTATCTGAAGGCTCCTATTACCTGCCCCCTTCCTTGGCCGCCTCCTTTTTGCCATGAACAATCTTCATGAATCATTTTACTCTGGCATCAGAAACCTTTCCTGCTCATCAGTCGCTCCTCTGACCTTTTCCATCGACTCCTATCTTCCGCGAGGTATGATACAGCACTGCCCGGACCACAAAGCCCTAGAATAGAAGAGCTACTTCAATTCTTACAACAACATCTCCTCCTCTCCTTCCAAGTGCTGCATTTCTGCTCTCCAAACCCGCACAGCACGATCGGGCTCAGGGTAACTCACAGCCCCTCGTGCTATTTGCCTTTGCAGAAGGTAAAGACACAGATCCTGCCACTTTCTTCCCAAAACACATCTCACAGGTCACTTTTCCAACTCACCCATCCTGTTTCTGAGGTCAGAGCTGTCTCCTTATCATCAACATCTTGGTGGCTGCGCTGGACTCTCTCCAGCAGTTCCCTGTCCTGCTGGAACTGAGGGGCCACAACTGGACACAATATTCCAGGTGTGGTCTCCCCAGGGCAGAGCAGAGGGGCAGGAGAACCTCTCTGACCTACTGACCACCCCCTTCTAACCCACCCCAGGTACCATTGGCTTCCTGGCCACAAGGGCCCAGTGCTGGCTCATGGTCATCCTGCTGTCCCCAGGACCCCCAGGTCCCTTTCCCCTACACTGCTCTCCAACAGGTCATTCCCCAACTTATACTGGAACTTGGGGTTGTTCCTGCCCAGATTCAAGACTCTACACTTGCCCTTGTTATATTTCATTAAATTTCTCCCTGCCCAGCTCTCCAGCCTGTCCAGGTCTCTGATGGCAGCACAGCTTCCAGTGTCACCACTCCTCCCAGCTTGGTGTCACCAGCAAACTTGCTGACACTCTATTCCCCCATCCAAGTCATTGATGAATATATTGAATAACAGCGGCCCCAGCACTGCCCCCTGAGGCACTGCACTGGATCCAGGCCTCAACTGGACTCTGCCCCATTGACCACGACTCTCTTGCTTCTTCCCTTCAGCCAGTTCACAGTCACCTCACTACCCGATGGTCCAGACCGCACTCCCTCAGTTGAGCTGTGAGGATGCTGTGGGAGACCGTGTCAAATGCTTTAGTGAAGTCAAGGTAGACACACTAAAGTCTGACACTAAACGTGGTCTTACATGTTATGGGTTGCCCCAAACGCCCAGTTCAGTATCAGGGTGTCACAGGAGGGTATGTTACAACTTACTTTAACTGTAGTTTTACTAAGCACAGGCAATGCAGATACTTCCACAAAGGAAAGGAGACGTGAGCAATGTAAGGATTTTCTTCTGAAAATCTGTATACAGAAGTTCTTATATGTTCCATTTCAGTGACCTGCCAGATATTTGCATGTGTAAACTGAAAAATAGCTGAGGAGGAAAAAAGCTCCCCTAAAATCCTACCAGCAAGTAGCAAAGCATTTAATTCATGGGGACATGTGCATAACCACAACTGCTCTCTGGCCTCTCCTTTATTGCAGGGAGATTATATAAAGATATTTTCCCAAGCAAAGCGTACTCTCTTGGAATGCAGTTTCAGTTTTATATCAGGAGCTGCATGGAATGAGGTTTCCAGATGCAAAACCCCTAAACCCCTCCTGCTCCTTCTCCCCCATCCCACCGAGGATGCTGCAAAGGTCCTGTTGCCTCCTTGTGCACAGAGCTCAGTGCACAGTGATGAAGGCAATAAGCAGGGGAGAGTGAAAAGGAGGGAAGGAACATTGAAACTGTCAATCTGTAGGTAACCAGGCTCCTATTTTACTGGAAAACTTGGATTACAGGAAAGCCTGCCTTAATGTGAGAAGGCTATTTAAAAATCCATCAGAACTCTAAAATATGCTGTTAGGGACTCTGCAGTCCCAACACCTACTGCATAAAAATCCCAAGCTATTAGGCAAACCAACATCGTTTCAGATCAGGCCATCAGCAGGTGGCCAAGTCTTAAAATAGCAGCTGCATTTAAAATTATCTTTTAACTAGAGAAGTGGGAAATTCAGCTCTGATGAAACCCAGCGCTTGGCCTGCAAAAGGTGAGCTGGGACCAAGCTGCCGGGCATGTTGGTATTAGAGGGATGTCTAAAACCTTGCGGTGGTCCTCAGCTGATAGGGCTGTAATTAGCACCTGGAACACACCTCGGTGTAACAAGGCAAGAAAATAATGAGGCTGTGCACCAAGAAAGAGCTGCCTGGAACGCTGCTCACCAGGTTTCCTTCCTGAAAGAGCTACGAGGATGATGGGGGGTCCGGACCATCTTTGTGATGAGGAAACGCTGAGAGAGCTGGGGCTGTTCAGCTGGAGAAGAGAAGCTGAGGGGAATCTGATCAATGGGATCAATATCTCAGGGTGGGTGTCAGAGGATGGACCAGACTCTGTTCAGTGGTGCCCAACGCCAGGGTGAGGGGCAACGGGCACAGACTGAAACATAGGAGGCTCCATCTGAACATGAGCAGGCCGCCCAGAGCGGGTGTGGAGTCTCCTTCTCTGAGACATTCAAACCCCCTGGACCCACCTGTGTGATCTGCTCTGTGACCCTGCGGGAGAAGGGGAGTTGCACTGGGTGATCTCCAGAGGTCCCTTCAACCCCAACCGCTCTGTGATTCTTTAACTCATCTGCTAAACACTACCACCCAACTTCTACCAGACCGCTTGCAGCATCTGCTGGGGTTCCATATTCTTCTGGCTCTTTTATTTGCTAAGCAAGGAGGTGATGGGAAATGCAAACCTCACCCCAAGCATGGCTGGCAATTAAAGTACTGGAAAACAAACCCATAGTAATCAGACTGTCTTCCCATGGTGTCTGGAAGGGCTGTCTTTCACAGGGGTGCTTCATCACACAGTTGCCGACAAATGCAGCAGAAATGAGAAATGCTCTTCCTTGTTCTTTGTTACCAACACCCAGAAAACACCATTTTTTTGTTATTAAAATGTGATACAGGCACTGATTGCCACAGTACTGGTGCTTCTGGCTTTGAGCTCTTGTACTTTTAATTCAGCTCTCTAGCCCTAATAAAATTAGCAAAGATGGGAGGCATGAGACTGACAATAAATTCCTACAAGCAGAACCATTATGAATTCAGCAAAATGTGCATGTAGACTCAGTGGCTTAAGGTAAGTATGGATTGTATCATCTCTATTCCTGGGCTATATTATTCCCCTTTCCCACCTGAGAAATGCTGAGGAGGCTCCAACATCAGGTGTTCACAATAAATCCCAGTGCTCAGGAGTACCCGGGGTTCAGATTTGGGAAACCTCTACAGCAACCTACACCATCTGAAGTTTGCATTCTCAATTGTGTGTTCCTACCAGCAAACTGAAGGGATGCAAATGATTTGCATTATAAAACCGGACAGACGGACCTGGCACACTGAAGGATGCCCTCCTTTTGGACAACAAGGTCATATGTCAGCATGCTTATAGAATCATAGAATCATTTCGGTTGGAAGAGACCCTTAAGATCATCGAGTCCAACCATGAAATGGGACTTTCCATCAAGCACCCAAGAGTGAAACACTTTGGGAAAAAACAATCACAACCCAGCACAACCTTAGGGAAGGTGAAGAAAACTGCATGGATCCTTTTCTCTTTGGGATTCGACTCAAACACACCAAAAGGGATGGGGTGCGGTGCCCGGAGTGGCAGTCAGATCTCCAGCCATGGCTCGGGGTCATGTCCCAGCATTTCCAGTTTGAGTTCTCAACAACAACAACAAAAATTATCTTTAAAACCTGTTCTCTTGTTATTTTGTTGTTTCTAAGTCACAGCAGAGCGTGGTACAGAGCTGCCCGGCAAGGCAGCAAAGTAGCAACGAGGGGGTCAAATACAGTTTAGGAGAAGGACACATAAGTCTTTGGACTCTACGGCTTGTCAGTTCAGGGGTTTCCACATGGAACTGAGTATCAGACACTCAGTTATGAAGTTTAATAAGATGAAACAGAATAAAATCAAAATATAACTTAAAAAGGAATGATAAAAACCAACCTGGTCTCCCCGAAGGAGAACCCAGTTGCTCCCTGCATCCCAATCACCCCGCCAGCCCCATAGACCTTCCTGAGTTGAATTAAACCAGGAAAGTTCACTATAAAATATTTGATTGAAACTGTACCACAAACCAGGAACTGTGCAGCTCGCAAAGTATTTTATCATTCTGGGTCCTTTCTGAACATACAAGCACTCTGTTGGCATTTTAGCAAGTATTAAGTACAACCTTTCATCAGTGAGAGTATCAGGCTTGCTTTCTTTTTTCCTCTTTCTTGTACAAAGATTTTCATTGTGGAAATTAAAAATGCACACAAGCCAGTAAGGAACTGATAACATTTAACAGTCACTGCAAAGCTACTTAATTCGGTCTGAATTTGCCTGTTGGGGGTGTAAAAAGCTATTGAGATTACTGTAAGCGTTCCACATTTGCATTAATATTTTATGGTCCAGCTGCCTCACTTGTTTGTTTGAAATTGTCCCAGTCCAAAATGCACCATCAGTCACCCACCATCAGCTTTCTCATCGGCTCACGAAAGCATCAGATCAGGACTCCCAGGCACTTGATATCGAACTTCCAAATTAGAGGAACAAGACAACAAGAGTAAAAATCTAAACCTAGAAGGAAACAGCACAGCGTTGATGTCAGAGGCTCTCGTTAAACACATTTACACCATTTATAGCTCTGCTTTTGTTGAAAAGAGCTCTGAATGCCGCCTACCAGACCTCAACTGGAACCAGCTCCAACATGCTACCCAAGAACATGGTTCTTCCCATCCAGGGGAAGCTGAAACCTTTATACTCCAGTGGGTTAGACCAGTGCAAGAAGCAGGAATAAGCCAGGTCCTGGGCAGTGAAAAGTATTCAGTCTTCAGGCAAATTCTTTTCCATCAAAAACAAAAGGATGAAAAGTTACGGAAAACGTCCTGAAATATATATATATATATATATATATATTTATATATATATATATATATGTACTGATTTTTTTTTTAAAAAGACGCACACAAAAGAAGAAGAAAAAAACATATCTTTACAAAAGGTGATTCTGCTTGTACACCTGAGGCAAACGTCTTCTTGGATAATAAAGGGTAGCTCACTGATTCTTCATTGCTCTCATTCTGAAATTCTGCAGCACTCCTGCCCCCTTTGGGCACCTTTCCCGCCCTCGCTTGGGCGCCTTTCCTTCCTCTCCTGGACCACGTGCACGTACACAGCAGGAAACTAAATACAGCCAAATCTCACTAAGCAGCCTCTGGTCTATTTGTGAGGCACATCCCCTGCCCTTCAGCTTCCCAGACTCATCCTCCACCGCAACCTTGTACCTCCCTGGGCAGTAATTAGGTGGAATAATTCCCTGTAATCCAACCGTCCAGCCAAAGGATTCATTAGAAAGATAGTGAAGGATAAGCAGACTCTCCCATGGTCATGGAAAACACAGGCACAACTACTGAACAAAGCAAAGGCCGGGAGAGGAGATTTACCCCTTTTACATTTCCTTCAGAGTTTTACACATTTTCCCCTTTTAGACAGGGGCTTGTGCAAATTTGACCTCAAAGAGGGAACAAGAGACCCGCAAATTAAATTTGTATTGCTCACATTCAACGATGACAATTATCAATATTGGAAAGCTTCTAAATGCTTTCCATCGGCATAATATCTCATTTGGGAGCGTCTTCTTTTATTGCGACATGCAAAAAACTGATGAAAGATAAATATATTTGCTTTCCTTCTATGCCAATGCTTGTGCTATTGCTTTATATTCATTTTCCTCTTAAAAAAATAAAATTGCACCCATTATTTCTGGTCTTTCATCCAATCATGTAAATGAGGCTTTAAACATGTCACTGGGCTTCTAACGAATGAAGGGCCAAAAGAGAAGATCAAATACCATACTAATGAATATCGGCAGACACCACAGATGGAAATTAAAAATGTCATTACAATAAGAACGCGTGATTCACGGCAGCCAGTACAAGGCAAACACAAGCCAAAGAGGCAGCATAGAAAATAATGAAGCAGCAATTATATTTTCAATCCCTGACTTACGTCTTCATTGCTGTGGCCAGGAGACTGATATAAATATCTGCACAAAATACGTGCCGCAAGCATAATGTGTCAGCCGAGCAGGACACATCCCCGGTGCAAAGCCCAACAGGAGCTACACGTGTCCAACAACTACATCTGTGTTATCCGAGGGGGAAAGGAAAATGGAAACAAAGGAATACTGCAGTTGTCAGGACAGAGGTCCAGCTTGCACACGTGCACCACTCACCCTCTCCCAAACCATCCCAGCAGCAACAACATCTGAATCTACAGAAACAGATGCTGCCAGGGCCTGTATTTTCAAATCTGGAGGTTATTTAGGATGGAGAAAGCTGAGCGAGTGAAAGGACTTTCTTTAATACTCCTGTGCAATAGCAACTGGAAAACACGGGGTGCTGGAAGACTGAAACATGGCAATTATCCCAGGAGGTGCTTTAAGGTTCGCCAGAAAGCACAATACTAGCTTCTACCTATGACCGTGAGCCAGCACTGTGCCCTTGTGGCCAGGAAGGCCAATGGCATCCTCAGGTGTATTACAAGGGGGGTGGTCAGTAGATCAAGAGAGGTTCTCCTTCCCCTCTACTCTGCCCTGGTGAGACCACATCTGGAATATTGTGTCCAGTTCTAGGTCCCTCAGTTCCAGCAGGACAGAGAACTGCTGAAGAGAGTCCAGCGTAGGGCAACCAAGATGCTGAAGGGAGTGGAGCATCTCCCTTATGAAGAAAGGCTGAGGGTGCTGGGTCTCTTTAGTTTGGAGAAGAGGAGACTGAGGGGTGACCTTATTAACATTTATAAATATATAAAGGGTGAGTGCCAGGAGGATGGAGCCAGGCTCTTCTCGGTGGCAAACAACGATAGGACAAGGGGTAATGGAATCAAGCTGGAACACAAGAGGTTCTACTTAAATTTGAGAAGAAACTTGTTCCTGGTGAGGGTGGCAGAGCCTGGCCCAGGCTGCCCAGGGAGGTTGTGGAGTCTCCTTCTCTGCAGACATTCCAACCTGCCTGGACATGTTCCTGTGCGACCTCACCTGGGCATTCCTGCTCCAGCAGGGGGATTGGACTAGGTAATCTTCTGAGGTCCCTTCCAGTCCCAAACATACTGCGATACTGTGAAATCCTCCCTGTGAACTTCTGTGTTAATTGTTTCAGTAGAATTAGTATAAAGAGCTCATTTTTCCATATAAAATCCCCCACACTCCTTCCTTCCCAGTGTCAGACCTGGCCCCATCCCAGCAGTGTAGTGAGAAGCAATCGGAGAAGCAGCCTTCTTATCATTCAAGAGCAGCAAATGATTATCTCACCCAGACAAAAATAGCACTTGGGGAGAAAGCATCCCCTCCTCCTCAGCCCCGCAAGTGTAAATCCAGCTCCTGCAGCATCTCAGGCCTGCGGTGAACCGGGAAAGCTGGGAAGGACACAGAGAAACGTGAGGAGCAGCTGGGACTTCCAGCCAATTCCCCTCCCTGTTCTCAATACTGTATCTTCATTATCACAGAATCTGAGAACGTCAGGGGTTGGCAGGGCCCTGGAAAGCTCATGCAGTGCAATCCCCCCATGGAGCAGGAACACCCAGATGAGGTTACACAGGAAGGTGTCCAGGCGGGTTGGAATGTCTGCAGAGAGGGAGACTCCACAACCTCCCTGGGCAGCCTGGGCCAGGCTCTGCCACCCTCACCCCCAACAAGTTTCTTCTCATCTTTAAGTGGAACCTCCAGTGTTCCAGTTTGCACCCATTGCCCCTTGTCCTGTCACTGGTTGTCACCAGAAGAGCCTGGCTCCATCCTCCTGACACTCCCCCTTTCCATATTGATCCCCAGGAATGAGTCCACCCTCAGTCTCCTCTTGTCCAGCTCCAGAGCCCCAGCTCCCTCAGCCTTTCCTCACACGGGAGATGCTCCACTCCCTTCAGCATCTTGGTGGCTGCGCTGAACTCTCTCCAGCAGTCCCCTGTCCTGCTGGAACTGAGGGGCCACAACTGGACACAATATTCCAGGTGTGGTCTCCCCAGGGCAGAGCAGAGGGGCAGGAGAACCTCTCTGACCTACTGACCACCCCCTTCTAACCCACCCCAGGTACCATTGGCTTCCTGGCCACAAGGGCCCAGTGCTGGCTCATGGTCACCCTGCTGTCCCCAGGACCCCCAGGTCCCTTTCCCCTACACTGCTCTCTAACAGGTCATTCCCCAACTTACACTGGAACCTGGGGTTGTTCCTGCGCAGATTCAGGACTCTACACTTGCCCTTGTTCTATTTCATTAAATTTTTCCCCCGCAACTCTCCAGCCTGTCCAGGTCTCTGATGGCAGCACAGCTTCCAGTGTCACCACTCCTCCCAGCTTGGTGTCACCAGCAAACTTGCTGACAGTCACTCTATTCCCTCGTCCAAGTCATTGATGAATACATTGAATAGTACTGGTCCCAGCACTTATCCCTGAGGCACTGCACTAGATACAGGCATACAGTACATCATCAGTACTTTGCTCTGCAGGAGTAAGCGTATCACATAGGCTGCGTGCACACACGTGTATGTGCTGTTTAAGAAGAGATAAAGCAAAATTGTGGCTTCCAGACAGGCACATTCAAGCCCCACGGTGCTGCACCATGGCAAAGGTTGGAGCACGATGCAGAGCGCTTATGCAATTATTTGGAATTAAACAATTATCGACACTGCATCTGATTCTGCATCCTAACAATGGAATTTGTGCAGCGGGCAGAAAATGAGGGGTGAACGAGGAGTGTCGAGTGTGGGATGTGGCGGTACGACTGCCAGGAACACCGGTGACAGAGAGTGAGATCAATGCAATTAAATCCCTCTGCACAACACTCAGCACTTCCCTGCAACATCCTTTACCACACTGATTGGGGAAATTAGTGTCACGATCTCCAAATTACAGGCCCTGTGCTCCCTCTGAACAACACTCCTCCTGCAGACTCGTGCTTGCACATGCTACCAGGAGACACACTTGAGTGCTAAAGAAGATTAGCAGTTTGGTGGTGGTGTTATTTGACACATATTATCTGCAGCACTTTGTGTCATCCCAAGCCAGGAAAGCTGTGATGCTCCTTGTTTGCTAAAATAATCTGTCAACACTCGACACGCTTCAGTCAATCCCGCATGGTGAACGTTGAAGCCCGGAGATCCCATCCCTCCTGATTGAGGCTGTGTTGGATGAGTACAGCCACAGAAATTGTTCTGTCACAGAAAGTCTCTGGTCTGAGACAGGAATTGATGAGGTCTTTAATGCACAACACCTATGAAAAGGGTCCTCTTCAGAATGAAACGTTTCCTATTGATGAAGGGCATCAAAATTAACTCTGGAATTGAGACCAAAGCTAGAACTTGCTTTGATCTCTCTCTCACTGAAATGACAAGATGAGAATGTAACCCTGAGTGCTTGCAGGCCTTTCTAACACCGGTCCTAAAGCTTCTTGATAACATTCACAGCTAGTCCAGGGCAGATGCTGCAGTTTCAATGATAAAACCTTCCTCCTCGCAATAGAGACAATGGACAGAAGAAGAAATTGTTGCCCTGAGGGTGGTGAGAGTCTAGCCCAAGTTGGCCAGAGAGGTGATGGATGAACCATCCCTGGAGACATCCCAGGCCAGGCTGGACGGGGCTCTGAGCAACCTGAGCTGGTGAAGATGTCACTGACACCCACAAATACTGCACAATATCCACATCCATTAAACAGGTATTTAGCAGGAATAGCTAAGGGTTTGCAGAAGCCTTACCATTTCTGTACCCGCGCTGGTGTTCCACAGAGGACTAGAACTGGGGCAGGACGTACTCCCAAAGAATCCCAGAATGTCAAGGATCAGAATGGACCTGGAAAGCTCATCCAGTGCAATCCCCCCATGGAGCAGGAACACCCAGATGAGGTTACACAGGAAGGTGTCCAGGCGGGTTGGAATGTCTGCAGAGAAGGAGACTCCACAACCTCCCTGGGCAGCCTGGGCCAGGCTCTGGCACCTTCACCAGGAAGGAGTTTCTTCTCAAATTTAAGTGGAACCTCTTGTGTTCCAGTTTGAACCCATTGCCCATTGTCCTATCACTGGCTGTCACCGAGAAGAGCCTGGCTCCATCCTTCTGACACCCCCCTTTCCATATTGATCCCATGAATAAGTCCCCCCTCAGTCTCCTCTTGTCCAGCTCCAGAGCCCCAGCTCCAGCTCCCTCAGCCTTTCCTCACACGGGAGATGCTCCACTCCTTTCAGCATCTTGGTGGCTGCGCTGGACTCTCTCCAGCAGTTCCCTGTCCTGCTGGAACTGAGGGGCCACAACTGGACACAAGATTCCAGGTGTGGTCTCCCCAGGGCAGAGCAGAGGGGCAGGAGAACCTCTCTGACCTGACTGTCCCTTTCCCCTATGTTGCTCATAAATAAACCACATGCTGTGAATAAACCGCATCAGGCTGCCCTGACCTCCCCCTTGCTGCAATGCCATTGCAACACAAAATCAGCCCAAACCCAGCACACACAGCAGCAGCTGATGGTGGATGGACTTAACCTAACATGTTCCATGCAAACAGGATACCCTGTGATGGATCTAAACTAGTGTAAAAGGACAGTTTCTGGAAATAGAGCTCCAAACAAAGATTTACGTGGATCTCTGAGCAGAAGACACCATTGTTTCCCATAAGCCCTCAGATGGACCTCTTAATCCTGCAATCGCAGACTTTCTCAGCAAGCAGTGTTTTCTGCACTGTGTACATCTCTTATCTACCACACAATAAAATCTTAACATATCTGTGCACTAAACCTGTTTGAGAAACCGTTTTCATCCTGACTTCTAAATTAATTTCAGAGAACTTTTGCTATAAACCTGTCCACCATTTTCTATACTCAAGCTGTGCAGCCTGCCCTTGTGTCCATACGGAACGCAAAAATATATTGTCAATGGAGCAGTTTGTTAAAAATCTGGTAAACTGTCCCTTGGGAACAACAAAAAAAAAAGCTGTCTTGTAGGAGCTCGGCTTCTTTAAATAAAAATACTTAATTTATACAGTAAGTTTCCGTCTTTATAAAAGGAGAAAGCGTCCTCCATAAGTCAAGCAAAATTTTTCCTAGGAGTCAAGTACAAAAGCTTTGTCTTCAAAGAGGAAAGATAAGATGTACTTTAAAGAGATGCTTCCAGAGGAAGAAGAACAAGAGTTCAAGTCGGGGCTGAACACAGCTTGGATGTGTGAGGCGGTTTCTTCTCCTGGTGGCTGTGCAAGGATGGAAACCTCCCCCTGGGAATCCACTGCCACGGGGACCGAGCGCGCTCGGTTCAATCTGATGTGAAAGACGAGCATCTTCAGCCAAAGCTGCGAGAGGAAAATGAAAACACTTTCCTTAGACATACAAAGTATAAGGACAGAAAGTTGTCTTCTAACAAATAGATTGTTACCAGTCTATTTACTACTCCAGAAAGCAAACAGGAGATCTCCTGATGAGAAAACGGAGGTGATGAGTTGCAAAGTGGTGGAAGGAGGTTCTGGCACAGGCATAGACTTGAAATGAGACCTTTGGCATTCAACTGTTTTGACACCAGACCACGAGGGACTGCTGGTTTTCCAAGGTTTGGCTTAGATCTGCATATGTTGGAGGAACAGAAGAGATTACAGCCTAGTTTGGTATAATCCACGATGGCTTCAAATAAAGCCGGGGTGGTACCAGCGCCATCACCTGCAGCAGCGAGCGATGCTCTTCTCCTCCTCGGAGCATCGCTGAAAACTACATCACCGCTAAATGCAGCTCTATGGGACTGAAGGACTTTCCTTGAGCTCTCGGAGATTTCATCCTCCAGCAGGCAAGCCTGGTGGCAACCAAGTAAATCCAGCCCACCGGGAGCCATGGCTCCATGCTTGGCTGTAAACACCCTGAACTACTCATTCTTCGCAAAGCACCTTTTTTCCCCCTTCAGTCCAGCAGAGGATTTACCCCCCAGCTATTTTCAAAATGATTGCATATATTTATTTTAACTCCTTAGCTGTGATCCTTACCCATAAATGGGGTTATAAAACATCTGGGGTTTTGTTTAACTTCTTAGAGCAGAAAATACTACTATGCCCTCAAGCAACATATAATTCAGACTAATAGCCGAATACTATTTAGAAAGTGGTAAATTAGAATTACGGGGTACACCAAAATAACACCAAGGAACCTTTATGCCTGCATTGAACTTGAAGAAATGAAAGGAGCTTGGAGTGAGGGGAGAGTCAGTCTCTTCTCCCAAGGAACCGATAGAAGGAGAGGGAACAGCCTCAAGGAGGTTTCAATTGTGTATTAGGAACAATCTCTTCCCCAAAGGGCTGTGGGGCATTGGAACAGGCTGCCCAGGGCAGTGCTGGAGTCACCAGCCCTGGAGGGTTGGACAGACGGACATGAGGTTCTCAGGACATCGGGCAGTGCCAGGGGTGGGGGAACGGTTGAACTCAGTGGTCTTGAGGGGCTTTTCCAACCAAAGTGATTCTATGCTAAGTACCTCTTGAACACCTAGGATAAAGTGGTCAGAAGGTTTGGTCGGAGTCACGCAAGATGATGAGAAATCAAGAATGATACTTTGGGAATCCTTTAACAGACAAGCCACCCAACACGTTCAGATCCACACGCAGTTTCTGGCAACTTCCATAGAGCCTTCCTGCAAAAATAAAACTAAAAGCATTTTCAAGACTGCAGAAAGTCCATAGAAATAATGGATCACCCCCTCTCCTCTCACGCAGCCCAACACTCTGGATCCCTCATCACTTATATCCGTATAATTAATTATTACAGTAGCAGCAAATGTGGCTCCGAGTGCTGCTGAACGCCAGAGTCAACTGGAAAATGAAAACCAGGAGGTTACTGGAGAGCGAGACTTCCCATGCAAATGTTGATATGAAAACTTCCCAGCCAGCACGCAAGTCAATAAGAGACATGAACGGGGAAACAAAGATTTTCTGGGGATTTTTTTTCAGCAATTCATTCTCAAGCTATACGGATATAGTGCCTTCTCTAATTTTAAATAGGAGGCTGAAGACTTAAATTAGCCCTTTAGAGAGCTCTTGATCCAAAACTGATGTGGAACACGACTTTCATACTGTTTTCTCTCTTTAGGTTTACAAGCCAAGATGCTTCCAAAGTGATTTTTCCCTCACCCAGCTTTTAAGAAATATAAACCTTTTACTTGTTGCTTTAAATGCATTTGAGGGTTTCATAAACAAATTAAAACTATTTCTTTCTTGCTCTAATGGTAAAGCTTTGCTTTCAAAAGGGAGCATCAGCTGGTTTCTATAGGTTTGGTTTTGATTGTTACCTCAAATCGGTAACATCTTTCTCTACATAGTTTCACTAAGTAGATGTTCACTAAACAAACAAAACCACAAAAACAAAGGAACATAAAAATATTGATAGAAAATGTTGGCAAAGTACCTGTGATCCTTCATTTTTAGGTCTCCGAGCAAAAGCGCCTCATGGGCAATTACTCAAGAAAAACCACCTGCCCCCAATATTCCCGCTCAGAGTTCTTGATGCGGCACACACATCTCATCTATACAGTAAATACTCAACAAAGCAAAATGCAAAATAGAAAATTGCAATTAAAAAAGATGTTATTATTTTAGGCTAAGTGGAAGTTTCAACAGGACCATTTCAACTTCCAATACTTTGATTTCTTATGAGCTTTTCTGTGGGGTACAGGAGGTTTTCTCCTGCATTTCTCAGATACAACCCTTGCTGGTACCTTAAGCTTACTGCAGCAATTCTGCCTGTGAATGTTTCATCATTAACAGATGAAAATACCCAGAGAAATACCAGCCTGCATATGATGAGAAATCACCCAGGATTTAATCCCAGCTAGAACCTGAAGTTTGTCGTGTTCCAGAAAGACATCATCTGTATTTGAGGTATAACAAGAAGCGGTGTATGTTGTAAAAAGCAACTTAACCCCATAATAAATCCCAGACAGCAAACCCAAGAGCACATGTTAATAGCTAAAAATATGATACAAGGAAGAAGACTTGTTCCAGAAGAAAGTCTCAATGATATATAAGAAAAAAACCAAAACTTCAACACAATGTTTCTCAACCCTTATTGTTCAGACCACGTAAGATCACATTCTTAAGACTGCTTTTCCTGCCATCATCAGTGGCTGATTATAAAATTCAGAAGGAAAATCTAATACATTGCTGCTGGAGTAGGCGGCAAGAGCTTTGAAGGCATCCAGAAGAGATTTAGGTATTTGCTCACCCCTCTATGCAAACCTTGTACCAGCCCCCTACAAACACCGACTGCTTTGCCTGGTGTGCTCTGTGCTGTCATTAAGGGTGCCTGTTCGTTTATTGGACTCCAACAAGTTAATGAGCAATTACTGCCTAATTCAGTTATCGTTCATAAAGGATTTACAGATTTGGCAGTGGTGTGTTAGAGCTCGTTAAGCACATCATGAAGCTGAGTGCTCACACGAGGCAAAAAAATCCCCCAAAAAGGCAGTTGCCAACCTTCTCCAGTTCCATAACGAACCCACAAAAACTGTCACTGCTTGGGTGTCTAAATGAAGATATTTCCTGACATTCACCTCACGGAGAGAGGGAACTTTTGGGAAACCAAGCTCAATGTTCATATAGTCATAAGTCAGGTTTATCTTTGAAAGACTCAAGACTGAAGAACTAACTTCAAGCTGTAGCTTGAAGTTAATTTGTTTCATTTAATTTTATATATAATTATTATTTGTTTAATTACATACGTGACACGTAAACATATTTATTTACACAATACTACTTGCATTAGAAGAGTCTCCAAACGCATATCACAAAGACTTTCTATCTTTGGAGCATTTCAACGCGATTTTGAGCGGTTTTTCTCAATCTGAAGTGCACACAAAAACACGTTGTTTGATGCATTCAGTTCTTGTCATCTTCCAACACTTTAGACCAGTCACAGAATTTACAGAGTCAGATGCAAATTCATCATTAAACCAACAGCATTGCTTTAAATTCCATTTTGTGCATTTATTGCACTACGACACTTTCAATCGTTTCCTTTTCCTGCCAGTTCTAGTGACCAATTGCACTGCAATCCCAATAGTTCATATTTTTCACCCAACATTTTAAGTAAAGCTTTTAAAAACGTGTATCACAGGAACACAAAGAGATTGCCATTAAAAAAATAGAGGCCTCATCTTTCAGCAGCAATTTAAAAAGTCTGTACTTACTCCAATATAATTTTTGAGGGTAAATGCAGGCAAAAGTACAGGAGATTAATGGTTCTGCTACACCGTAGATGTCCATCCTATGCAAGCTGGAGACAAATATTCTTCTAATAACTAAGCAGGTTAAGTTCTACCTGAGCTTCATCTTTCTTACAGCAGTATTATGATTTTGTAGGAAGCTATTTTGATACATGAGCAGCCCCACCTGACTCCACTGGGAGCAGCCGCAAGTCTTCTGGCTGTATATATTCCCCAAACCTGCCGAATCTCCCCTAAAGTGAAGTTGAAAACTGGACTTCACAAAGAGACAGTCGCTTCATTGGAACACCAGCTACTATAAGCTAATCAAAAGCACAGTAACAACTTTCCAAGCGGTTTACTTACAGTACACATCCACTCTTATGGACTTGATGGCTGGCGAACCCAAGCCGTTCTCAGCCTTGCAGTAGTAGCGTCCTCCTTGGTGCCGCTGGATGTTGGAGATCCTCAGGGTTTCATTGAAGACACTGGAATCCTGGAATCGGTCAGAGGCACTTCCTGCTGTTTTGGTCCACCTGATCTGAGCAAGCACCAAGAAAGATTGTTACTTTAAGCCTGTAAAAGCGAGCAGGGTATAGATCTCTTCACCAAACTGAGAAGCAGAATTTTATGCTGGAGGACTTGGGGACCTTCTCTAGAAAAATGAATAGCTCACACTTAAAAACACCTCACCCAAGAGCCCCTCAACAGTAATCACAGAATCACAGGGTGGTTGGGGCTGAAGGGACCTCTGCAGATCCCCCAGTCCAACCCCCCTGCTCACGCAGGGTCACAGAGCAGATCACACAGGTGGGTCCAGGGGGTTTGAATGTCTCAGAGAAGGAGACTCCACAACCTCACATTTATCACTCTCTCTTAAAAATTGTTAAATACTTTTAATGAAAATACCCCATCAAAAAGAAACAAAAGCCAGTAGCAGAGCCATAGAAACAACTCAAGCCGCCACCAGTGACGCACAGCTGGAACAGCTGCAGACAAATTCCCCAAGAACCGCATCAAGTGGAGCTCACCAGAAATCACAGTTCTACCCCTGCACTGAACGTGGACAGTCTACATTAAAATCACACTCACGAAAGATAAGGGCACATCGGAAAACACCATCAAAAGAACCAACGGATTATCTTTTAGCCACAATAAAAATCCAGATTTAAGGAGTCAAATGTTCAACATCAAACTGCAACAAACTACTAACATCTGCTTCTTCAAACAGGTGTTTTGTGACCAGCGGCGAGTGCCTGAGCTGGACACATTGTGCTTCCAGCCTTCTTCCACACAAAGGTCCCATGGCTGAGTTGGGTGGCTCTTGGATGCCAAGGTGGCCCCAGGGGTTGTCCTGGCTGAGGGAGATCATCCCCCCAACTGCAGAGACACTTGAGTGGCACCATTCCCAGCCCTGACCTAAAACCAGGGTCCAGATCCCAGTAAACCACACAGGAGCACAAGGTGGGCAAGGGTCAGTCATCTTTTCATTGGGAACTTCTGGGCTGGAAGGACCTTCTACAAAAGGCAACAAACTGAAAAATTCATGCCCGGCTGTACCCCTTGTAAATTCTCCTGCCCTTGTAACGAGGGCAAGCGTGGCCGCCAGAGGCTGAAACTGCAGCAAACAACACTTCCAAAAAATTGTCATCTCTTCCTGGCTTGTTAAATTAATCAACCCGAGTGGCTTTGCCCTCTCGCCAGGTGAGCGGCAGAACTCGCGTGGTTCTGCTGCTCTGGGATAAAGCAAATACACCAGACTCCCCGTCTCCAGCTCTCAGGCGCATGCGAGAGGGATGCGATTACAACTGCTATATTTACCCGTCCCAATCTGTCTGTACTTCTATTCTAAACCCTTGGCTCCAGGGCTTTTTTAAATCATCCACATAAATGTGCTGCAGGATAATTTTGGAACACGCGCTCAGCTCCTGCGTGCCGCAGAATACGGTTTCATCATATATATTTCAAATGTTTGAGAAGTATTTTTAAACAATATTTAAGATGTTTCCTGAATCTCTTGCATGTTTTATTTCCCTTCATGCAATCAGGACTGTAAAAACAGCTTTGTTTGAGTTTTTAAGTGGAAAAAAAATGAGCAGCATCTTTAACATTTACTTCTCTTTACTTCTCTCTTCCTCCCTTTCCTCTCCTACAAAAAGCTTCAAGGGGAATGCAGTCTGCCCTGTCAAACAACATATCTTACAGAGACACTGATAATACTTATAAAACATTACTTAGTTGGTAACGTTACATAACTTACACAAAAAATATAGCTAAGTTTAATTAGATACTATCAGAGTTTTATCTTTATGAATACAAAAGCCTTCCCATTCCACCACATCTCAACACTGGTGTAGCCATCTTGATCACAAGAAATTTTAACGGGGTGCTCCTTGGCTGTACACAGAATCAGACACTTCAGCTTAAAAAAACATACATACATATATGTATGCTTTAGAAGAGTAATTTTAAGACATTAAATAATTTTGTAGTGTATGTAGAGATCCCTGAAGAATAAAAGGAATACTGTTGACTAGATTCTCTCATAAAAGTAATCCTCCAGGAATGGCACTGCTCTGATTTAACTTCAGTTCATTATTTACCTTTGCTTTAACTCCACACACACGCCAGAACCTGCTGATCGATACTGCATTGTAATTTATTGAACGCCCACTGAAGAAAGATGACTTTCCAGTTCTATGCTAATGCAGTAATCAAAACATTGAGCACAGCAAAGCCAGATGGCTGAGGCTGAAAACCTCTTCAGAGGGGTCCCCAGCAAACCCTAGTCATGCCTTGGGGTGACCTTCAATGACTTTTAAGAGACTGAGACCACCGAACCCATCCTTAAAGAATTACAGAATCATTTTGAGGCCTGTATCTAGTGGAGTGCATCAAGGGTCAGTGCTGGGACCAGCATTATTCAATATATTCATCAATGACTTGGACAAGGGAATAGAGTGACTGTCAGCAAGCTTGCTGGTGACACCAAGCTGGGAGGAGTGGTGACACTGGGGGTGGTCAGTAAGTCAGAGAGGTTCTCCTGCCCCTCTACTCTGCCCTGGGGAGACCACACCTGGAATCTTGTGTCCAGTTGTGGCCCCTCAGTTCCAGCAGGACAGGGAACTGCTGGAGAGAGTCCAGCGCAGCCACCAAGATGCTGGAGGGAGTGGAGCATCTCCCGTGTGAGGAAAGGCTGAGGGAGCTGGGGCTCTGGAGCTGGACAAGAGGAGACTGAGGGGTGACTCATTCATGGGGATCAATATGGAAAGGGGGAGTGTCAGGAGGATGGAGTCAGGCTCTTCTCCGTGACAACCAGTGACAGGACAAGGGGCAATGGGTTCAAACTGGAACACAGGAGGTTCCACTTAAATCTGAGAAGCAACTTGTTGGGGGTGAGGCTGGCAGAGCCTGGCCCAGGCTGCCCAGGGGGGCTGTGGAGTCTCCTTCTCTGCAGACATTCCAACCCGCCTGGACACCTTCCTGTGTAACCTCATCTGGGTGTTCCTGCTCCATGGGGGGATTGCACTGGATGAGCTTTCCAGGGCCCTTCAACCCCTCACATTCTGGGATCCTGTGATTTTGGTTGAAAAGACCCTCAAGATCATCAAGTCCCACCACTCCCCCACCCCTGGCACTGCCCCATATCCCTGAGAACCTCATCTCCATCTGTTCAACCCTCCAGGAATGGAGCACCTCAAGGCTGTGGTGCCCAAGTCCCCATCTCCGCTCAACACAGGGACCTTCAGCGCAGCGGCTGCCGCACCACTGACACTGTCCCACTTTCAAGGTGGTGAGCAGTGGCAAATATGGACCATGGGTTGTGTGATACCCTTGCAGGTATCAGCCTCATATCCAAAAACAGCCTCCACGCTTTATGGCGGAGAATTCGGAAAGCCTCTCGATTGCGAGCTTTTTATTTAACAAACAAACAAAACAAAACAACACACACAAAACATGAGAATGTGCATTCACGTATTTCAGATCCTCCAATAGTTTCAAAGTAACTTTGCACAAAGCAGTTGCTTGCCCAGATGCTTGTCTGCTCAGGGAGCCTTGATAACATGGCAAGTCAATACATTCTGTTCCACCGAGAACTCAAAGCCATTCTTGCTTGTAACGCAAAGTTTTTAATTAAAAAGTTCAGTCTGCACATCGCTGTGTGCACAAATTGCACTAATAAACCTTAATTCGTTGCACAGATATGCACCTGCGGCCTCCTAAGGATGCAGTTTTCCAAAGTACTCACTCCACTGCACATTTGGGAATCCCACCCGTGTATTGTCATCACTCTGCCATACAATTATGGTCTTTCGTCATCAAATATCTCTTTATTTTCCTTTTTTTTTCTTTCCTTTTCCTTTTTATCACAAAAAATATGCAGAAGTGAAAATTATTTATGAACTATGCAATTAAAATTATTCCATTTTTAAAAATGAGTAAGTTACGACCTGTCTAGCCATACCATGACCTATGTACTTGTCTGATTTGTATATGACCGTAATTTCTCTCGGCATCAATATATTTGACAGTATTTTATTGGCTTGAGCAGACGCCCTGAGACACGCGGTCATATTTCACCCCACAGCCTCAGTGCTCAGTGACTCTTCCTGCAGCTTCAGTACAAGTCAGACTTTACGCTTTAGATGTAAAAAGAACCTCAGAACATTTTGCCGCACTTTTCTCAGTTTCAAAGTACTCATGCCCAAAAACAGTGAGAAAAAGATTCAGCTTTGATGCTACAAAAATGAAATGCTTCTACTTAAAATGCCAGCTTTGCCTAAGCCCATAAACATCACAGTATCTTTTACTCTGAATATACAACATTTGGCTTGTTTGAAACAAAACCTACCAACAACCATCCCCCGCCTCCAAAAAACAAGCCAACCAAACACACACCCAAAAAAGCACAAAAAAAAACCCCACAAACGCCCACGAACCACTTTACAATGGAACTGATTTTTTTCTTTTGTGCAAATAGATGGTGGAAAATGCGCTTTTGACAATCCCACAATCCTTATCCCACGACACTGATCTGCATCGCACAGCAATTTGAAGGAAATACACATTCCTCAGAACGTACTTAGTGCCTGCACTGGGGGTGGGAACCGCTGCCCTCTGACCCAGAGGTGAGAACCTCCCCATCACCCCTGTAATCCCCAAATCCTCAGACTACAGTCCCCCCCCTTATATGCAAAGAGCCGGAAAAGGTCTTTCTGCAACTTGACTGGTATGTGATGGAACACTTCTTCGTGCCTAAAGACATCAGACACTTACGGCTGGGGCAGCAGCTACTGAAGGCAAGAAGGGCACTGAGGACATGGAATCACAGAATCACTTTGGTTGGAAGAGCCCCTCAAGTTCATTGAGTTCAACCGTTAACCCACCCCTGGCACTGCCCCATGTCCTGAGAACCTCATATCCGTCTGTCCAACCCCCTGGGGATGGTGACTCCAGCACTGCCCTGGGCAGCCTGTTCCAATGCCCCACAGCCCTTTGGGGAAGAAATTGTTCCCCACATCCAACCTCACCCTCCCCTGGCGCAACTTGAGGCCGTTTCCTCTGCTCCTGGCACTTGTTCCTGGGGAGCAGAGCCCAACCCCCCTGGCTCCAAGCTCCTTTCAGGCAGTTCAGAGATCAGAAGGTCTCCCCTCAGCTCCTGTTCTCCAGATGAACCCCCCCAGGTTCCTCAATACATACAACACAAAAGACCCTTTTTGGCTCAGAATAAAGAGACTCCTACTCCTTCAGTTAAGGAGACTATCGGAAGCTGTTTGGAGCACATGCATCTCCCCTGACCTCTTCCATCTATTCAGAGGATACACCCAGACCTCAGTGCCCTGGCGAGATGCACCCAAGTCCGTTTTAAATGGGGGTCTAGCCATAGTCCACAGGAGATCTCCATATGCTGCTCTGTTTGATAACAAGCCAGATGTCATAAGAAACTACACCATATATTTAAAAGTCTTCTATAACTTGCCTCCAACTCATATTTGAAGTTCCAATACCCTGTTCCTACCCTCTCACTTAAAAAATAAAGATTCCTAAAAACTCTGAAAACAAAACAAAACAAAAACTACACCAATAAAAACCCACCACATAAAGAAAAAAGCCCAGAAGAGTACATTGGATCCAAGTTTTCATTGTCTGACACCAGGAGAGACCATTCACACAGACATGCAATAACTGGAACATACTTTGAGCCAAAATATCCTTTTTTCACTGAGCTCCTCCCTCTTTCCTGCAAGTCCCAGAGGCAAATGAGTGTAAAGCAGATGTAAACCAGCACGGTGGGACTGCCGGGGATTTCCACCGAACTGCTCAACATCCTTGGCACAAAAACCATCACCGGGTGACTCCAGCAGCTCCTCGTCTCCATGGGTGCCCTCTCACTGGAGTCCATGCAAACGCTTCTGCGCGGCCTTTTGACGGTTCATGGGACAGTCAAATCAAATTTACACCTCCAAGGGTTTTTAAATATCCTTCCCATGTCCACCTAAACCAAATCACAGGTATTCCTGCACCATGCCCACAAGACAGGAGATACAGCACTGAGCTCAACCACCGCTGCTCTGCAGGACACCACCTTACACACACTGTCATAGAATCAGACAATCATTTCAGTTGGAAGAGACCCTCAGGATCATCAGGTCCAACCATAACCCAACTCTGGCACTAAACCATGTCCCTAAGAGCCTCCTCTAAACGCCTTTTAAACCTCTCCAGGGATGGTGACTCCAGCACTGTCCTGGGCAGCCTGTTCCACTGCCCAACAGCCCTTTGGGGAATAAATTGTTCCTAATATCCAATCTTTGCAACAATACGTTGACTCTAGGAAATGTGCCATGTGTTCATCAGGCCACGCTCACCGTACGAGAAGGGAAATAATTCACATGGCTAAATTACAGGATTAGCTGCCCCATCACTAAATTTAAAGGTGGGGGGGGAAGATGCACTTTGATGTTTAGTAAAGCAGAGGCAATGTGATGCAGCACAAGCCATGAGACGGAGGGTCCAAAGCATCCATTGTTATTGGAATACATATTGCTACAGGCTACCAATATGCAACAGGGGTATAAAAAATTCTCGTCCTATTTATTTCATATGATAATATCCAAAACATTGGGCTTGAAAATGGCTTTAGGTAAAAATATGGTTCATTATTCACAAGTTCTTACATGGAATATTATTTGTCAATGCAAAGTAAGCCCTGCTGACTGTCAAAATCAATGACTCTCTGGTTTGGACAGGGCTAGGAAGCTGTTATCAGTGCAAAACCAACTGCAGAGTCTTTGGTTTCCAAATGTATTTCTTCAAGTTCACAGTGGCTGGGGTGCAGGCACCTGGGAACGCTGGTTTTAAACGGTCTGTGCCAAAACTGCTCATACCTCCCAGAAACACAAGGAAGAACACTGGGCAGCCTCCTCGGGCCACAGAAACAGGCAGGTGACTGATGCTCTTGCCTTGATGGGACGGCTTGTGTGCTTCTGTTCGCACACACGCTCATGCTTCAGTGGGCTGCCATGCAAAAGCGCAGTTTTTTCCTCATCTCACTAAGAGCAGCCTGTGACAGCAACTGTTAACATGCAGGATGTGATCAGTTCTGATGCAGTGCCAGAGATCACAGAGAAATTGTTATTTTCCAGCTTGTTTGCTATAACACATAGGAGAAAAGAGACTGTCTTTTATTCTCTAACAGAGCAAAAAAAAAGTGGTTATTAATTACAGAGAAAAACAGCGTTAAAACCACAAAATTATAAGGAATCAAGCAGAACAACTTCAGCGCTTTGTTCACAGTTCCCTTTAGCCCAAAACACAGCAGTCAGAGCAACACTGTGTTTGGAGGCTATGGATGAAGACCATGATGATGAAGGACCATGATGGATGGAGGAGTCTTGTGACTCTAAAATGATAACTTGCAAGAAATGAAAGGGTCAAGAAGAATAACTGAAGACCTCAACACCTGATAATGTGAGAAATACTATATTAAGTTGACTATTCCTTCATCTCTGAACTTCCTGCACTTCTGCAAGAATAATTATACCTATATTATACATAAACCCAAGAGGTACCCAAGAGGTACCCAAGCCCCACTGGTGTAACTCAGCATCCCAAAGTCAGTGCGAACTGACTAAACTTGTTTTAATTCCTATTGGCACTAATAGGAATCTCCCAGATGTGAAGGAACAGAATAACCACCTCAAAAAAAGACCAAAGCTCTCAACAAATCCAAGTCCTACATACATTTGCCATACATTTCCCTTTGGAGCTGGCATTCATTTACTCCCTACAAATGCTGCAAAGGCACCTGTGGACCTTTTCCACACCATGGCTCAGAGTCCATGAGCTGGTAGAGCAAACTCCATCTCACACACAGGGATGGGGCCATCCAGACCAGCATGGTGGAGCGAGGGAAGGAAGTGGTTTAGCTACAGATGTGCCCCCCAAAAAAGAACAGATTTCATATGGTTTTGCTCTTTCAGGTTATTTGTCCATGAGACTCTCAGAGAGTTTTTCCTCAACAAAACCTACATTTTTAAGCACAATCTCCCCAGTACTACAGCTTCAAGGTAGCAAAGGTTACTTCACTGCTCATAAGTTTAAAAGGCTCGTGTCTTAGTTGTTCCCCCTGGACTTGTACATGGTGTCATCAAAACTCTTGAAAAATCAGGCACCACATGGGTCTAAAAGTACCAAATACCAGGAATTAAGAATTTGTCTTTAGAAATGCAGAGGGAGAACTTCTTATGCTCAAAGGCTGAAAACATAAAGACTATCTCAATATAAGTGAAGAAGCTTTAAGTGATCACTGACTAATTTAGGAGGAAATTAATGACTGGATCCCGAGGAAAAGAATATTGCGATCATTAGGTACATTGGTGAAACAGCCATAGCTTCAGATCCTTCCCCTACAGCATCTTAGTTGAACCGGTCTGGGTTTCTTTATGAAGATGCAGCGGCTGGGGAAACGTCCATATGTACTTTCTCAAAACACCTTTGAGTAACCTGCTAAATGATTAATTGCAGCAATTTATCCTAGTTTGACTATAATGCTTTTCTTTATGACTTTCAGATGTTTCACTGCTTCAAAAAATCAGCACTTTTCTATTGAATGATCAATACGCATTTTACTATGAATACCTCACTGAAGGCTGGAGGGTTTATTTCCATTCTGCATGGCAGGAAAACACCTTCTCTAGAGTTAAGTGGGAAGGACTGCGCTCAATGAATTTCATGGAGCCTTTTTACTACTGAAGTCAGTACGATTTTAAAATGGTCAATAGCTGCAGGACCTACATGGTTGTGCCTGCCCAACAGGAAATTATTTACTGCCCACTAATTAAATTATTCAGTAAGTTTCATGAAACGATCCAAATATCTATGAATGTTGTATTTCTATTATTCTCTCAGGTTTTTGAATTCAGCAGCATTCATGTGTTTCAAAATGAAACACGACTCTTCACTTTCATAATACAGAACATAATTTAAAGGCAGAATGAAGCAGCCATAGCATCATTTGAATTTCTACGTATTAATTTTTCTGGTGGCTTTCCAAGGTTGCTACACCCTGTTAAACCACAAACATCCTCATAACTTAAATGCAAGGAAATTAATTCACTATAGTCCTTAAACGGTTTAAAGAAAATAAATACAAGATGGTTTGTGTCTTGTAGCTACTGAGACCAGCACAGAACTGAGGTTGGTGCTGAGACCATCAGAGAACCTGTAAAATCCACATCTAGACTCTTATTTGCCTTGTGGGCCAATCTAAATCATAGTTCTTTTTTGGTTGTATAAAGCTGAAAATAATCAGATAGATTAGGAATTGTATATTGTCTCTGCCTGAAGCTCCTGCAACCGCTCTTGGAATCAAGTCTAAGGCGATAGTCCCATTCTGCAGGTTATACCCCAGGAAGATGGGGAAGGACTGGCAAGGGTACAAAGAAAACCCACAGAACTCATTAAAGTAACAGAAACTTGCTGCAGAGCACAAGTGATGAGCTCAGCACATTTGCAGTATGAAAGGAAAAGTCAGGGAAAAGCAACCAACACCTTTCAATCATCCACAAGGGTCTGAAATTCAATAGTGGATCCATTTTCAACATAAAAGGCAGGGATAATGCAGCAATAAAATGGGTTAGAAATCACTTTCCGTTTGCTAAGACTAAGATGTTTATGCAAAATATCTTCTGTCCAAGACATTGCGCTTATAGCCAGCAGTGCGGGGATGTGAAATCCGGTGCTCAGCACCAGGAACCAGCTCTATGGCCCAAAGCATCACCTGGGGCTGGACGTCTCCAGCACTCCTCCACAACTGCAACAGATGCACTGTTCTCATAGCATCCAAAGACATACATACCCAACCGTACCCTAAACAAGCCTTTCTAGGCCAGTTTTGCAAGCAAAGAGCCTTACGTAGCTGCTGGTCTTCCCCATGCAACCTTCCAGAGCTTAGCTTTACCCAAATTTGCCTTGCCACAGCACAAACCTCACCTCCTGGTGCCCTGGGTGATGCCTTCATTGAGTTCATGGGTGAAGATGTGAGAGGAGTTAGTACCACAGCTACGTTACAGTTGGATTCAATAATCTTGAGGATCTCTTCCAACCAAAAGGATTCAATGATTCTATGAGGAGGACGGAGATCTGAGGAGCTTCTCTTCAACCAGAGCACAAGGAGCAGCAGGAAACCAGAACCACCAGCTCCCCCATTCCCAGAACTACTTGTCTCCTCCAAGAGCAAAAAGGGATGAAAATGTGTTTCTGTCATTAAACTCGAAGACTGGAGTCTAAACAGACAGCAAAAAGTGGCTGCCAAACAGGATTTCTCTACTTTAAAGTCACTCTTTATAATAGAATCATGTTTCGAAGTGACAAAACCATCTTGAAATCCAGGCAGCTCAAAACTGATGCTTTTTTCCCTTGATAACAATCCTTTCAGATATTACTTCTGCTTCTCATTCTCTCCATCTCTCCCCATTTCATTCCCCTGCAAGACCCCGGGGAAAAACAGAATATTCAAGAGAAACAGCTTCACACCCAAAACGCTGCCAGAGACTTAACACGTGAACTGATGTAGACAGAAGAAAACGTTTCTCTTCCGATCTTTGGGTGATACGCATCTTGAATAATTCCAGCAACAATCACTATAGGATATATTTTTGGGCAGACGTGCTTTTAAACTGACTGACAAGAAATGTGTCTGTAAATGAGAAAACAAAAGCAGCGGTTGCTATTTCTGCACAGATGGCGAACGTGACAAGGCTGGGACCTATGTACTTTTAGCCGCCAACAGCTGAGCCATCAATAGAGAGAAAAACTCACTTGTTTTCCTTCTGTGTGAAAGTAAAATATGAATAAATTTGCAAAATTAAAAGACAAATTGAAACCCATGAGTTTGTTTCCAGAACACACTTGTACTTCCAAGGGTTCCCATACAAAGTTTTGTGGATGCTTAACTTTGTGCTCCTGCAAAGCTCGTGCATGCAGCAGCAGAAATGCCAGTGCTACCGCATCCTGCACCCAACAATAACCTCGGCACGCTTCTGGCCCACCTCTGCTCCAACAAATCAAATCCAGTTAACTGAACATCATAAAACGCCAGCATTAAATGGCTCTTTTTCCACTACGTTGTCTTCTGCAAATAGCACCGAGGTTATTGATTTCCCGCCATGCAATATCGGTCCGTTTACTTAAACTAGTTCCCATTTTAAAAACTTCATAAAACATAACCTGGAAAAATAACGCTGGACTTCAAACAGCAGTGGCAGCAGAATTGGTGCACAAAGAGGCTCTGAGAAAAACCCCTTCTAAGTATTGAAAGCTGGTGACCACCCGGCTCTGCTTTTCCATTCGCACTGGACTTTATCAGCATTTCCTCCAGCACAGCCCGTGCTGCGTCCCTCTGAGACCTGGAGATGCGCACCTGCCTGATTTCCAGACATCTTTCTGAATTAAACTCTAAATCTCAGTGATCCAGCAACATCAGCTGTACTTTATCTTCCTTCCCCAGGAACCACCGCTCGGACACGCTGAATTACACCTCGCGGCCTCATTGAGCTAAAAAGGAGAGTGAGATGCTGAGATTTAACGCGTTCTCAGCCGCGATGACAAAGAACGGAGATGACATTTGATTTTGCTTGGAGAGCTGGGAAGGGAGGAAAGAGGGAGAAAAAGGGAAAAGAGAGGAAACATTGACAAGGGAGAGTTGGCAGCTCGGCTGAGACGGCAGCTGGGGATGAAACGTTACCAACAGGACTTGGGGCCAGGAAAGATCAGCAGCTGCTGAGCACAAGTCACACATACTGCATCCAGCCCAAATAACAAAATTAAAGAACAAAAAAATCGGAAGCATACACTGAAATTATCCAAACTGCATGTTTTTTTCTTTCAACAGAACACTTTTTTTTTTTGTCTTTCAAAATACAACGTATAATTGTGTTGTGTAACCAGGAGTCACAAACTATTAAACATCACAATGACACGAAGCCCAGGGGGTCTTAACTGATTCCAAACAGAGAATATTCATTCATATGGACTAAATCTATCCTTATCTTGTTACTAAAGTCATCAGATTCAACCCTATTCCTCAGGCAATCCCTAAACATCAGAGATCGGTGGACAATTAAGCACATCATGTAATACCTGTATGGTCCAAGTGCTGGACAGGAGATGGGACAAAGGACATCCGGGCTCAGCCAGGATGGAAAATCCTGGTTATTTCTTGAAAGTGCCAGTGACACCAAACCCCACCTCTGTAGGCACTTTTTTTGCTTCTGTGTACACTCTATTTTCTTTGCTTCAGGGGATGAAGTGGCCAAGTCTCCTTTGGACAGCAAGAAAGTCTAAAACAATACTAAACAACACTGGAGACAGTCTGAGTCTCTTCAGCCCTGCAGAGCTGAGAAAGGTTCTGCAAGACCTTTGCTCAGAGAAAAGAAACCGAGCCTGTCTTTGAATCCTACTGACTCTGAGGTTTTAGCTTATTTCCAATTCAGAACCCAACCAGAAGAAAATACACCCAAAAAAAACCACCCAGTGATCACAAATAGCATCATTCATGTCTTGTTGAGCTTTCCTGGCACACCTTTAAATGACTCCCACGAGTGCCAAGGAAAGGGATCCGGGCACAGTTCCCACACGAAGAACTGCAAATAGACATTAAAAAAACCACCCAACCCAAACCTGGTTCAGCTTACAACTAGAAATATCAGGTTAGGATTACGGGAGCAGACTTGTAAAGGCTAAGGAAATCATGGCATTATTAAGCAACAGAGAACGGAGATGATTTCCAAAGGGAAATGAAGATAGCTTCAAATTATGGAATGTATAAAACTTGAAAAGTTGATAGCACAGGGAAAAGGGGCTACAGCCACTAACTCAGCACTGCCCGTACACAGTGGTGATCCATCCCCAAACGCTCCTCTGCACCAGGGGGGCGTTTCCTGAGGCTCTGGCCATCTCACCACATTTCTGCTGTACGAGATTTAACCCATTTTTGCAGTGGGAAAGGCTGTGCAAGGCAAGCTGGTGTGTCCGGACAAAGCGCATTGCAGGGGCTGGTGATGAGGCTTTAATGAGCTTGTTCTTCCTGTATTATGGTTGCACTGTTGCATTGAAGTAGGAACAAACTAACGAGCTTTGAGCTTTCTCTTTCTTGGATATTAAGAACCCACAAACAACACAATTCCCACAATCCAATGAACCACCAAAACCAGAAAAACCATTGCCAGACAAACACAGCTACAGCTTTTTGCTTTAAGATCCACTTTCCTTTTACAAGGAGACTACAAAACAGAAGAAGCAGCTGAGCTAAACTGCAGCTCACCAGAATTGACACGACCAGGTCTTCTCCAACCATGCACTTGGCTCTTGGAGTTGTCAGCCTAAAGGGTTCTTTGGTTTTTATTGTCATTTCACTTACTTTGGCTGTTGTACAAATTTCCTTGATTTTACAAGAGATTTTTAGTTAATTATGTATTTACCTAGTTAGCATAATTGTCTTCAATTACGTAATTAGTGTTCATATGTGGAATCATTTGAACATATGATTAGATATAATTACACCATTAAAACGTGCAAGTCATAAATATCTTTATCATTTTGATTGATAGACACACAAGGAGGGGAAAAATAAAAATCACACTTGTTATTTTTATCTCCTGGAGCCTGAAATGTGCCAGAGAAAGAGGATCCAGCCTATAATGTTGCTATCAGTATTTATAAGGACCTATCAAGACTGTGCCAAGGTTGTACCTTTGAAGCAGAGGTAGAATGAGTCAAACCACTCAAAACTAAAGAGCAAAGAGTCACCCGGTGTAACGAGATTTTTACATACAAAGAAGAAAAAACACACTAATAAGAATAATCTGGACAATACTTGTTGTTTAGAGTCTAAACATTCAATTGCCCTTATGAAGAATAACGGCCCACTCAGAAAAACGTAATACAGAACAAAACACGCAGGTTGTTCCTGCTCGTTCTGATGGAGATGCTGTTGCACCCTAAAAAGGGGTTTTAAAGCTCCTTGTACTTTTTATAGCTACCTCTACAACAACCAATGTACCTGTACTTGTCCGAAAAGTCACATTTTTTAGTTCCGTTCAGCTTTATTTCGGCAGCTGTAGTACAGTGCCAGAACAAATAATTGCCACGTACCAAATGAATTAGTACAGAGACAGCTGAGTCTTCTTTTTAATTGCTTTTGGTTAGGAAGGCAAACATTTACACGTAGATTAAATAGTTAAGCTTATTTAAAGCTCAACTTCTCTTGAAGTTCAGATTTCTTGCTTTTTCTAACACACAGAACAGTTATCAAAACCAACCAAACAAATAAAGCCCCACATGTGCCTAAGCTGACTCCAAAAGCTTGGGGGGTGGAGGGAGAACCCAAACACAATAGAACAAGATCTCTTCAGCACCTCTTGGGAACAAACCACAGAGCAGCCCCTCAGCAAAAGGCACCTGTTTTTTCCAGCCCAAAAACTCACTCGTGCCCTGCAAAGCATCCAGAGAACAACGACAGGAGGGTTGTTTCAACGGTCCGACCAGAAACAACCCAACTTGTTCAAACTGTCACCATCAAACACCTCAGGTGCACGAGGTTTGTGAGTAGCATTTATTTCTTCAAAATGCAAAAGCAACCATCTGGCCCCTCAGTTCCAGCAGGACAGGGAACTGCTGGAGAGAGTCCAGCGCAGCCACCAAGATGCTGAAGGGAGTGGAGCATCTCCCGTGTGAGGAAAGGCTGAGGGAGCTGGGGCTCTGGAGCTGGACAAGAGGAGACTGAGGGGGGACTCATTCCTGGGGATCAATATGGAAAGGGGGAGTGTCAGGAGGATGGGGCCAGGCTCTTCTTGTGACAACCAACAGTAGGACAAGGAGCAATAGGTTTAACCTAGAACACAAGAGGTTTCACTTAAATTTGAGAAAAACTTGTTCAGGGTGAGGGTGGCAGAGCCTGGCCCAGGCTGCCCAGGGAGGTTGTGGAGTCTCCTTCTGTGCAGACATTCCAACCCGCCTGGACACCTTCCTGTGTACCCTCATCTGGGTGTTCCTGCTCCATGGGGGGATTGCACTGCATGAGCTTTCCAGGGCCCTTCCAACCCCTGACATTCTGGGATTCTGTGAAGGACCTGCCTCAGGAGATGAGGGTTTTGCTCCTGTTCCTCAGGTGCCATAAGCCATTGCTGTGACAGCTCTGTCTTCAAGACCAACCAGATACATAGAACACAAGACAGTAACTTCACTGCACAGAGAATCATGGTGTTGCAGAACCATCTTCCCTCTGCTCTCTGAATTTAGTGGGATATAAGGCAGCAGCTTGGAAGAACTACCAAGTCTCTGATGTTCAACAACTGAACTGTCAGTCATGGAAGCTCATGCTGGTGTTACAGAAACCTCCACGTGAAGGGCATCAGCTCCAGATACAAACTGTGGAGTGAAGTGTAGAAGGCACCAGCATCAAGTTTGTAGTCAGAGTCACTTTGGTTGGAAGAGACCCTCAAGATCATTGAGTTCAATCATTAACCTACCCCTGGCACTGCCCCCTGTCCCTGAGAACCTCATCTCTGTCCAGCCCTCCAGGGATGGTGACTCCAGCACTGCCCTGGGCTGCCTGTTACAACACCTGACAAGCTTCTCCATAAAGAAATTGCTCGCAATATCCAATCTGAACCTTCTCCGGCACAACTTGAGGCCATTTCCTATCATGCTATTGTATGTTACTTGGGAGAAGAGACCAACACCCTCCACACTACACACCACACCTTCTCAGAAGCACTAACGTATGTTTGGACTTTTGGATCTAATTGTTTTTGGAGAAGAACACAAATGAACAGCAAAACAAATGTGGTTTCCAACCAAGAACCCTAGGAAAAGAAATATGAGGAGCTCACCGCTCTGAGGTTTTATTGGCAGATGTAGGAAAACATCTTTCACTATGTACACAGCAATAGGAACGATTCCCTATTCTGCTCCATGAAAAGCACCTTCAAGTGTTTCTTTAGGAGATGCCTTTCCACAGACCAGCAACCAGAACGTACTTCTGCTTCAGCCCCAGCAGATCTGCACGTGCTGCACATTTCCCTGTGTTATTTAATAATCTCTTCACTCATGAAATATGTTATTTTTCAGCAAGAGCTCACAGCAACAGACCTCATCCCCAAACCACGCACCCCCTTTTTTATTATGAGACCAGCACATTCATCCGCGTTGGGAAAAAAAGCCACTTCTGCAGCCTTTCAGTCACCGTCCTACCTTTTAACAACCACCAGAACAAAAGGAAAACAAAAGCTGACAACAGACAGACAGAAATCAAAGACCAGAGAGCACAGATTGGGAAAATGCAGAGGAAGGGGAGAAGATGGATACAATCTGTTCAGAGAAGCATCCATATTTCAGAAAATGAGACAATATTGCTGTTTTCCTTCCGATGATGGGAGATCCGTGCTCTGCGTTCATTGGAAAGTTTCTGTAAGGGATTTCTGGCAGCTTTTAAGCTTTCACAAGGGTCAATATGAGGCTGGTACGGTAAAAATCACCACCCTGGATGTCATTCCCAGCTCTACGTGATCCTCTGATAGTCTCATTTTGGTGATTGCTGATGCTTGCGCAGGCCAAGGCTCAACATTCTCTAACGGAGAGACTGTGACTGAAACACACACTTCGCTTGCCCTGATGCTGCGTTTATCGTGATTTAAGTCGACCTCTTTCCCCACCACTTCTGAGCCCATTTTAGAAACCTGCAAACGTTTTCCTTGCCGAGAGGCAGCAGCCTCCTGGAGCCAGGAGAATCAGCAGGATACGACTGCTCGGATTATTCTGAATAAAGCAACTGAAGAATTCCATTTTATTTTAATTAGCTTGCAAAGTATGTGTCTCCTAATCCAGCTTCCTACAGGCGATGGGCTCAATTATCATCACACGGCTTTACACTTCTTTCAGTGACACATTCACATCACGTTCCATGGGACCATGTGCTGTTTGCAGCATATGATGGTGGTACCATAGCAATATGGTGTTGTTCAAGACAATATTACGTTTCAAGTTACAGAGGGAACATGATTGTTGCCATCCTGAGGATGAAAGCCCAAGGAAGGTCACCAGCCATCGTGATGGCCCCAACCACAGCATCCAGCTCAGGGTCACGGTGAAAACCTGCATGCCAAGGGGATGATGGACGGGAAGGATGCTGGACCTTCCTCATTACTGCTGCCCAAAAAGTTCTGTGCTCCACAGAGAAGAGGCTACAACTGCCACTAAACCAGGACAACTCCACAACACCCTTTTATTGATCACCATTTAACTGTGAGGTTTTAGGATTAGACTGCCGCTAGGCAAGGACTCCACATCCAACAGAGGTTTTGGGGTGGTTTGTGTTTTCTCCTGGATTGCTTCTTGGAAGTCTAAATTCTTATAGCCTTCACCATCAATTCTATCATCAACAGAAACAGCTGGGTCTCAGCATCTCCACACATCCTCCTTCCTCACTGCTTTTACCACCTCTGCCTGTTCTTCCTTCAAAGCTCCCACAGTCGTCCTCAGGAAAGCTCTTCCTCCCACAGCTGAGTCTATGCAAGATTTACTATTGAGAAAAGATACATATTTATTAACAATATCAATAAATGAGGTCCAGAAGCAAGCAAACGCACCTTTTCAAACACCCATGGTCCATCAGGATATCAGTAAGCATTGCAAAACCCCGGTCCATGAGCATTTGGAGGTGACAGGCGGTGGATTTGTATTAATTAATTGGTATTAATACCATTCAGTGCTTCACTCATCTCCTTCCAGCTCCAGCAAATGAGCTCCTCGCCAAGCAGTGCCGTATCTCCATCAACAGACACATGTAACTGCAGCACGTTATAGAAACACCTTTGGTATTTAAAATGCATACCACCTTAATTACTCAGTGTGATTAGCGGAGCCTTCTCTAACGTTTCAGAACAGAATCCCACCTTCACCTTATTACAGTGCACAAAGAATTAACATTTTCCGGCACTCCGTCTATTAAAATACAAAAAGCAGCATTTTGCATAAACAAACAAAAAACCCCACACGTGATGTTCTCCTTGAAGCATAAAAGGCTGCTCTGAAGTAAAGCGAGTGCTACATTTCCTATTTTAATTGATAGGGATTCTTATTAACTGCTGATGTGGCCAAAGGAAGTGATTTGTGGGAGGGGGTTACTTACACGGGAACAGCTGTTCTCCTACCGCATTCTGCACAGCCTTATTACAATAATTGTGTTCTTGTTAGGAAAATTGATGATGATTCCATATGACACTCCTCAGTTCATGGGAAGACTTTACAAATGTTCAGTGAACACCTGACAAAATCCAGCCTGACTCATGACTAAATTAGCCTGCATTTTATGCTGGAAAAAACCCTCCATAAGTGTTTGACTCAATAAAGCTCACATTTAGCTACAAAAGTCGTGTGTTCTCATCATCATTCAGCATTAAAAGAAATCCGTAATTAAACTCTACATGCCATTTTTGCTGTTGAGGCTATGAGCAGCTCAGATCTGTTCTTCCTAAAGAATGGCACCTCAGTTCACAGCTCTGCTGAGTCCTGCAGATGTATCACAGAACCCCAGAATGTGAGGGGTTGAAGGGCCCTGTAAAGCTCACCCAGTGCAATCCCCCCATGGAGCAGGAACACCCAGATGAGGTTACACAGGAAGGTGTCCAGGCGGGTTGGAATGTCTGCAGAGAAGGAGACTCCACAACCCCCCTGGGCAGCCTGGGCCAGGCTCTGCCACCCTCACCCCCAACAAGCTGCTTCTCAGATTTCAGTGGAACCTCCTGTGTTCCAGTTTGCACCCATCGCCCCTTGTCCTACCATTGGGTGTCATCACTACCACCCTCCCCCTGCTCTGAGAAGAGAAATAAGTGTCAAACATGGCGGGGGGGGGGGGAATCAATCTACAGGTCAGAAATCACAACGAGGGGCAGTATTGACGGACAAACAAGCAAAAGACTCCTGGAGTTGCACCAGGTTTCTTGGAACCGAGACACTGGTGCATCTGGGCACACCACAAACTGAGACCACAAGCACAGATTCACAGGATGGTTTGGGTTGAAGGGACCTCCAAAGCCCATCCAGCACCCCCCCTGCCATGAGCAGGGACATCTTCACTAGCTCAGGTTGCTCAGAGCCCCGTCCAGCCTGGCCTGGGATGTCTCCAGGGATGGTTCATCTACCACCTCTCTGGCCAACCTGGGCCAGGCTCTCACCACCCTCAGGGCCAACAATTTCTTCCTCCAAGGAATGCAGAATAAGCTCCATCCCTCCATAGCCTGTGCAGGAGAGCCTCACTAGTCTAACTGAAAGTCACCTTCCCCTTATGCCCAAACAGCAAAGGGCTTTGCAGAATTTTGTTCAAAGATCTAAACCGAGGGATTGTATTTGGTATTTGCCCACCCACCATTAGCCTCACCTGAACATGGATATGGCAGTTTAAAAACTTCACCAAGGAAAATTAGTTTCTATGGCAACTAATGGCACATTTAATAGATCAAGTGATGAGTGCTGTGTGTAAGAATGCTGCAAATTATGAATTGTGGTGATACATCAGATGCTACACAATCATTGCACAGATAACATAATGCAATGATATATTGGGATGCTCAGAGCCTTCTGTATAATTATGAGTGTGGATAAGTTTTGGGGAACAACAGCGTGTGTTTGCAGTTCTGTTCTGCAATAATTACTGTAACCTTACATTATTCTCCCCAAAAGCCTCATTGATACCGATTAGACCTTAACAAATTGTAAAACAAAGTTTCCAGTTTCCAGTTTGAAAGTACAACCACCGCTCTGAACACATGAGTTTCCCCATCTCCCGTCTGTAACCGATCACAAGCAGGATTTTGTGGCGTATGGTGAGAGGCCAGTGAATCTGAAGACACGTGTTCAAAGAGAGGCCCCTATAGAGCAGCGTCACTTCAACACGACTCGGAGCAGATCACAAGGCAGCGCATACGAGTCATCAGCCTGTTGCAGAACTACATCGACTGATCAAAAAGTTAAAAGCAATGCTCGGAAAGACAAAAAGGCATAAACGTGCACTTTGGTAAAGCGTGCAGGAGCACTGACATGAAAGAAAATAAAACCACCCCATTCGTTCCTCCTCCCAGAGGTAGAAAGGAAGAAGAGATGGAGACTGTGCTGGTAAGAGCAGTTCTGCGGAGCAGGAGGCTGCAGCAGAGCATTGGCATGGTCTCCTCTCCTTGGCGCTGGTCCATGGGATGGTGGGGCTTGAGGAGAAAGGTTCTTAGGCTGACAGAACACACAGAGGAGCCTTTGGAGCCTCCCTGAGGACCATCTCCCCTTGCAGCAATGGCATCACCTCAACCCGCTGTCACCTCCCTAAGCCACAGAGCCACCACGCTCCTTTAGGCCAACAAGAAGGCAATGACCGGACAAATATCAGACAAGACCACCTGATGTCCTCTATGGTCAAAGGGCTCAGCTTGGTCCTTCTGTAGGCTCAGCTTCTTGAGCTGCCCCATCTGGCTGAGACCGCAGAAGGACCCAGAGGAGAAACATTCCCAGGAGATTTTCCTCTGCTAACCATTAGATACTTGGCTTTTGAGCTGCCTCTCCATGGTTCTGGAGACCTACTGTGAGCTCACAATCAGGAAAGCAGGTGACTGCAGCTAATTAGCCCCCAAAACAAGTACAAAATTCTTTGTGGAGTCCATGATTTTAAAGAGAATTTAATTTTGCAGCTGTAATTAACTGCAGCTCCAAACCCCCAGCTATTAAGGTGCTCAATTACCAAACTCGGTGCGTAAATCAAGAAAAGAACTTCCCGCTTTAGCATTCACACCCGCTCTTAAATGCTATTCCCAAAATTGAAGGCTTGCAAACAGTACTACCACAGTTTCACTTTAAGGACACTAAATAAAGCTAATTACTAACACCAGCCTTATGTATTTAAGGATCTTTTCCCTTGAGTGCTGCTCCCAGCCCTCGGCGGGCAGGAACAAAAGCCCCGTTAACCAACCAGCACAAGGTCTGTGGAGTTTGAAACCCAAAATTGAGCTCTCATCTCCACGCAACAGGGACCACACAGGTGTTGAGCTGGCAGCCTGTGTTTAGCTTTAATGGCATCACTTGTGATGGCCAAAGCAAGAACCATTTTTCTGGCCACTCTTGACTTGGGGGTCAGAAATACAGCAAACATCAATAGGGGTTTTTATATATGTCTAGGGAGAGTTGCTGACTTCTTACAGCATTTAAAAAACAGACTTTCTGTGTATGCCAATAATTGAAAAAAGTTTGAGAAACACATGCAACTTGAATAAGATTCTTAGAATAGATACATAATTACATATTTTATAAACTCACTTCCCAGGGTCTGATAAAATAGCATTTTGAAAATAATTTCCATAAAATTTGCAAACCAAATATAATAACCTTCTGTGCGAAAATCGGTAAAAAATTGAAGTACTGAAAATGCTGGCAATTACCACAAAATGTGGATGGGTCGCTTGCAGAAAAGATGAAAGATAAAACTGTATTTTCACCACCTCCATCTGGGCGAATGGGAAGAATACTGCCAATGCTTCCCCTCAAACCCATCTCATATTGAAGGTCATCTGAACTTGGGAAACCAACACAATATAATACCAAGTTCAATACAGAAATTCTACACATAAAAAACAAATACTATCAGTCTTTAAAATGCCCAATTATTGGCGGGTCAGAATAATTCTCAGACAGCTGGAAACATCAAGCGCCATCCTGCTGATTTCACACCACCCTGATCTGCTTCACCGCCATCGATGCTTTTCCACAGATGCTCCATTGACCAAAGCAACGCCAAGGTTGGTGAGATCCATGGCGTTCTTGTTTAAGAGAAGCCAAATTTCGTGGGCAACAAGTCATAGAATCATTTTGGTTGGAACAGACCCTAACAATCATGAAGCCCAACCACAACCTCACTCAAGAACTAAACCACATCCCTAAGTCCAAAGGGCTGTGGCTCCCACAGTTACATGTCAAAGGTTAAATACAGCAATGCAAAAAGTTATGCTGTCTTATGGTGTCTTAGCCTTTTTTTAAACTTTCTGGAGCTTTAAAATTGAATGGAAATTTAATAGGAAGGTGATGAAAGGGCTAATGTTCAAACGCAGCCCGGCCAAGCCTCCTGTATTTCACTCTGCAATCACCCGTCTGAGACCACCACAACCATCCCCCAGGTCTCAGGCAATTAATCTGCAAAAAATATGATGAGTCTCGGAGAGCTGTAACATGAGAGCGAGCGTGAGAGAGCAGACCGAGCTGCGGCTGCCACGAAAAATCTATAAACAGGTGAAATGAAGATAAATCAATTCTCCAGCCTGAACCCCAGATGAGAAAAAATGGATATTTTTATTAAAAAAAAAAAAAAAGCAGTAGATACGTGGTTGGTTTCTTGTTAAGACATTTTGGTTTAAGAGGGTTATTTTTTAATTAGCAGCAGCATGAGCTCTGTTAGTGTTTGAGCTGGCACCTTTCAGAGCTGGTCCACAACACCTCCTGTAGATCACAACACCTCCTGTAGATCCCCGCTCGCTGGGAAGCTGTTCTGGGCAGGTTTGAGGAGGAGCTTGGATTTGGGCTGCACCAACGCTCACAGGCTGTGGGTCGGCTTTGCTGGAGCAGATGGAGGAGATGGTTTGAGGAAGAAACCTTCTCTTCTATGAGGTAAGACTGAGAGAGTTGGGGTGTTCAGCCTGGAGAACCTCCAGGGAGACCTTATTGTGGCCTTTCTGGACTTAAAAGGAGCCCGTGAGAAAGATGCAGACAGACTTTTGAGCAGGACCAGTTGTGATAGGACATGGGGTGATGGTTTTAAACTAAAGAAGGGAGATTCAAGCCAGACGTGAGGAAGAAATTGTTGTCCCTGAGGGTGGTGAGAGCCTGGCCCAGGTTGGCCACAGAGGTGGTGGATGAACCGTCCCTGGAGACATCCCAGGCCAGGCTGGACGGGGCTCTGAGCAACCTGAGCTGGTGCAGATGTCCCTGCTCATGGCAGGGGGGGCACTGGATGGGCTTTGAAGGTCCCTGCAACACAAGCCATTCTATGATTCCAAGGAAGCTCACTGAAGTACCAGTTTCAGTCTACCTGCTCTTTTCCACCTGCACACTAATGTATATTTACTTCCACTCAAACATACTGCACACCAAAAAATGCTCCATCTAGAGCCAGCTGCTTTGGGGCTTAAAATGATGTTCAATAAGCCTGGATAAGAAAATGTCAGGAAGGCAGAATGAACCCAACGTTACTAACAGGCACTGAGAGACAGGGACTTGTTTCAGAGGTGGGTGGAAGAGGCAGCCAGCCCAGGCCAGATCCCATCTCCACCACATCGAACAGCACCTTGTGCCACAGCAAATCTGCTAACAAATCCTGCTTCAATCAGTGCTTCGTTAAAACAGCATTATAAAAGTTTGTGAACATGGTGTGTATCAAGTCAGAGTCTCTCACTTGGCTCTTCCAGCAAGGAGCCACCAGCATCGTCCCCTTATACCCCCAGCAACGTTCCATGAGCCACCAACCTCCTGTTGAAGCAAAGAGGACAACCAGCAACAGGAGAGAGCACAATAGCAAGGCAATAAATAGTTTTCATACCTTGTGAGGCACTGAATACTAAACTTCATAAGAACAGCAGTGATTTTAAGATAGCGCTGTTCTCATTTGGGATGTTATCAAAACATCTAGACACTTGGCTAGGTTTTGTGGGGTTTTTTTGTTCTTCTTCACCTGGCAAAGAACAGACAGAGATCACTTAATTCAAAAGAAAAATGGCTCATTTTATAACCTGGCTTTAATGTGCGATTGCAGCTGAGAGAGTGCAACTGTGTGCAGTTAAAGTAGAGCTTTCTAAGGCAGAGCCTGACCTGTGCCTTCCCTGGAGCCAGCACAGGTTAAACTTCAGCTTCTTTATTCTTAAATCTTCTAATTAAATTGGAAACAGCTACAGAATAAGTAGCAGAGAATGGGCAAATCTTTCCTTCCTGGGAGGAACATCACTTGGCTGCAGACCTGAGGTCTCCAGTGACTCCCCTTTCCCCATCTCTGATCGCAGATCCCTGCACTTCACAGCTCCCACCTGTCCTATGCAATTGTACAAGGGAGATGTTTAATTCACCACCTTGCCAAGAAAACCCTTGTGAGGTTTTCTAGCGGTCAGAATCTCATACAAATATCTACACTGTGAAACGTGGGGATCTCAGGTCATTACACACGTGTCCTCGGCTCTCGGTACTCAACTTGTTGGCCAACAGACGAAGATGAGAGGACACAGCAGAAAACAAAGTGGTGGTGGCCACTTAGAGGCAACAGAGAGCATAGAAGAGATGGAAATGGAAAGGCAGGGCAGAGAGGGAATAAAGCACCGTGTTTGCACAAGCATTATATAGTCCTGACCTAAAATAACCTGTCAGTGGGGCACCCTGGGCAAGGGGGGATGATGATGAGGGGACAGAGCAGGGCAGTCGTAGAGCAGGTTGACAAGATTTTTTTGCTTTGAAGGTGATGCTGTACGATAGTTAGGCCTAGGAAAATGGTAACTTATTTCTGGTTAACTTGTGTTTTCTGCAGGGCTGCAGTTCTGTGGTTCCAATGACATCCAAGACCCAGGCGCACAGCAAGACACCCCGAGCCCTCGTGTGCCCCCTCTCCAACTCTTCACTCTGGTGTGAAATGTTTACTCCAGCTGTCCCTGTCCTCACGGTAGTTTTCCTTTCCCTTTTACCAACCTCCATGGATCTCAAACATCCACATCAGGACGCCACGTTACAGTACAATACAGGACAAGTGGCAATGCGTACAAACTCGAATGCAGGAGGTTCCACTGAAATCTGAGAAGCAGCTTGTTGGGGGTGAGGGTGGCAGAGCCTGGCCCAGGCTGCCCAGGGGGTTGTGGAGTCTCCTTCTGTGCAGACATTCCAACCCGCCTGGACACCTTCCTGTGTAACCTCATCTGGGTGTTCCTGCTCCATGGGGGGATTGCACTGGATGAGCTTTCCAGGGCCCTTCCAACCCCTGACATTCTGGGATTCCGTGATTTCTCTATTTTAATCACAGAATCATTTCACCTGGAAGAGACCCTCAGGATCACCAAGTCCAACCACAACCTCACTCTAGCACTAAGCCTCATCCCTAAGAACCTTGTCTAAACATCTTTTAAACACCACCAGAGATACAATGTACCTAGCCAGCCATTCATAAAAAGCCATGAACTTTTCTACCGTTGATGTTTCTTCTGTAACATCCCAATATGAAACCAGCAGCTGGGCAAATCCCACCCCCTGGAGCCTGTTGCATTGATCTCTACCACCCCACCCCACATCAATGTCCTTAGCAGAACGTTAAACCAACCTGCAGGGGGACGGGGGTGACAGGGATGGGGACTCACCTGTGGCCGAGGATGGCCGGTGACCAGGCAGGTCAGCTCCAGCGTCTCGCCCTCGCGGATGGTGTACACCCTCTCCGAGTAGCGTTCCTCCTCGATGTTGCAGGCCAGGCCCGAGTGCACGATCCGCACCGTGGGGGGGGCTGCAAGACCCAGAGAGAGAAACCAGGTGAGCACTTGCACCCCAGGGCCACCCCGACCCACGTCACACGCACCCCGAGCTGGCATTTCCACCATTTCCACTCTTCTTCTCACCCAGCACATATTCGGCGCCAGAAGAGATTACCACCCCATTTATTAACACCTAGCAATCCCCTGAATGAAACCTTTGCAAACTCATTTGCACTGCATTTATTTTTGTTTCCGTTTCCAAATGAAATCTGCATTATTATGGGTTTTTTTATTATATATATTTCTAAATGTATCACACTCCTTATGCAAATGAAGTCTTAATTAAACTATTAAAATTAAACAGGAGAAGCAGTGGGACCAATGCTACTTCCTCCCAAAGTCGATACCAAAATCCTGCTGCTGTCACGGTGGGATCAGGAGTTGGAGCAGAGGTTAAGTTCAAGCAGAACACTCACTTTAATTTTCTTGTATGTGCAACCTGAACTACAGGACTTTATGCTGTTTTACATGTTGTAGATGCAGGAAAAGCATAATGTCATTGCTAATAACCACATGTACAAATTACAGCTATTCCAACAAGTCTCCAAAGCATGTTGCTGGCTTTACGCTTCTCTTTATTTCTGAACCATAATAAAGTTGAGTTCCAGTCCTTCCAGCAAATAAAGTAACAAACTAAATAGAAGAGATAAAACGTCATTTTGGTGAGTTTTCAAGACACAATATTTCACCTTTTCTTCTCAACAGTGCACTGCCCCAGTTCAGGAGGAGTGAACATGTCTTAGAGTCCTCACTGAACTCTTAAATCACAAGCAGAACAATTATAGCTGAGCCCAATAGGACTCAAAGCCATTGAGTCCCACCCCTGCCATGAGCAGGGACATCTTCACCAGCTCAGGTTGCTCAGAGCCCCGTCCAGCCTGGCCTGGGATGTCTCCAGGGATGGTTCATCCACCACCTCTCTGGCCAACCTGGGCCAGGCTCTCACCACCCTCAGGGCAACAATTTCTTCCTCATGTCCAGCCCAAGTTGCCCTGACAGTGTCAGGTCAACTAAACAAACAGGAAAAAAGTAATTATTTCAGGCTATAATGACTAAGTCCGATATTCCCGGCTACTTTGCATTGCCCGCGTCCATCTTAGTCTACTATATTTAGTTCATTTTTCAATGTGCTTGGCCTAGCTCAACCTCTTCAGCAAGTGTTTAAGAACGCTGTCCTTGGCAGAGCCTCTCTGCAGAGCACTGGCAGAACAGATGTTTCCTGCATTACTGGTGTGCTCACAAGTCTAAGGGTACAAGGTGACACAGGTCACATTTAGCCAGACAAGCTCAACCACCTGCCTCCCTACGCAGGAGCTGCCTCAGCTTTGCTTTCCTGCTGCTCAGGAGACCTGTTTTACAGCCCCAGAAGCCTCCCCATGCACAGCCGGTGCTTTGCAAGGTTAAAAATGCTATTTATTGCTTAGGAGAAACAAATCTAACCTATCCTTCTTCCCTTGGTACCATCGCTCCAGGTTGCTCTTCCCATGGAGATCTGTGCCACAACTGGGGCTTCCAGCATCTCCCACAGTATAAATAATAAACCACGGGAACGCTACAGCAGAGCCATGGAGCAGAAAGGTAAAATAAGGTTCAGCACAGATCAGGAGACTTATGATAAAATTAGAAGAGTCAGCAACATTATGCCAACATCCTGCTGCCTTTTAAATCTGTATTACATTAATATTACATTTACATTCATATTATATTCATATAACTTCAAATTACATTTGAAATGTCCTTCATTTTAGTGTCTATGCCGCTGCTCTATATCTATTAGGTTTGGGGAGGCAGTACAGAAAAGAAAAAATACTCCCCTGTGTATTATTATGGCCAAAAACCACACTGTTTTAAGAGGAGATCAAACCAATAAAGGAAAATAAAAAATATTCTTACTTCTTTAAGTTTTAAAGTTTTATGGTCCGGAAGACATTGCAGAATTATGAAATGTCACCTCCCTCTGTACCGCAGGAATATTCATTACAGCTGCTTCTGAAATACGCCTCCAAGGATTTACTACGTTAAAGTAATATATATCTGGCATTTATTTTGTTTGTGGCATTTGAGAAGAACGCATCTCGTGATTATACACGGTGAATATTACACGGAAGGATCCATCGCAGCAACGCACAGACGTGGAAAGCCGCAACCACGAAAGCCAGAACAACCCTGCCTGCTTACGCTGCAAAGAGAAGTTGTATGGTGTCGAGATTTCTTCTTGCAAATGAAACACGGTGCCAGCCTGAACTTCCACCACATCTCCTGACATCCCGACGTTCCGCGGGTCCCCTTTGTTGGCTGCTCTTCTCCAGCAATTCCCATTTATTTCCCTTCTCCTCCTCCTGCACACACATACATGCCTACACAAGCAATTGGGTTTCAACTTGCGACAAGTTCCCCAGTCAAATAAAAGTCATAAAAATTTATGCGAAGTGAAAATCAGAAATGCCCAAAGTGGAATATGTATGCAGGCACCTAGACACACTTAATGAAAAAGTCCAAGTACAAACCAGACGCTGTGATGAAGGGAAACATGCAGAATAAATTTCATTTTCTAAAGCAGTGCAGGAGTGTAGAAAATGGCGCTTTTTCCAAACCAAGCTGGTCACCCAGAAAATGCAATAACCAAGTGAGCTGGGACAGTGCTCAGAAAGAGATGCTGTACGACTGGGTGTTTCTGTACCTCTGGCACAAATAAAAGGCCTTGGACAACAGGAATGCTCCTGTCTGACCTTTTATTTAATGTGTTGGTACCTCCTTTGACCTTAATCACAACATTGACCATAACGTATTTTTATATAAAAAAATCTCAACTTCTGTATTATTATCAATAAACAATCACTTTGACTCTTATTGGAAAGGGTTTTAGACGATGTGATTGCACTGTTCCCTAACTGCTCAACAAAGTATTTATTCACGATATCTAAATTAATCTCCAAAGTTTCTAGGGCACAAAATCTGTGTTTATGTGTGACTTTGACATCGCCAAATTAAAGAGACCAATGAGTAAATGGATTTTTTGATGAGGGTTGAACATCCGCAAGGAGCATCCTCAGCTGCCAGTGACAGCTGGAAAGCAAAGCCCTTCTCTTCTCCTCCTCCTTCCTTCACCTTTCGGTACATTTTAATTTGTTCAGCATCTACACGCTCGGACTTGCGTGCAGACGCAGAACAACAAAGAAATTGCACAAAACCTCGTGCTTCACCAGCACAAAACGGGGTCCCTGCCGTCTTCAGATGAGATCCTGCAACGAGCAGGAGAGCGGAGTACGGTGGCTCATGAGATGCAAGCGACCACTTTATTACTTCAAATCACTTTCAAATAAGAAAGGAGTCCTTCAAAGAGACAAGGATCTCAACCCACATTCACATCTGAAGAGTTGTCATGAGGTTTCACCATCCTCCTCTCAACTCGAGCGTACCCACTATGTCACAAAGAGACCACATGCCATAAATCATACATTTTTAATATTTGCCCAGCAGGAGCAACAATAAACAGCAGTGTAATGAGTTGTAAGGGGAGGGGGTGGGAAATAAATCTATCTGTTCCTAGAAACAGCATTACAGTTCCTTTAACTCAATAGATACTCTGCTGATAAGCTTTGTAGTGTCAAAATTAGGTCAGGCTGTGACAGGAAGCGGCAGCGTGATTTAATTAGCTCAGTGCCTTTTTCTGTTAGTGTTATCAATCACGGAGCCTTCCCAGTTGAAGTCATAGAGATATTGGGTGAAGATTGGGCAAAAATCAGTCCAAAGAGGAAAAAAAGTTGACTCCATCCTTCCCTTGGTGGTCACATCAGGGCTGGCTCAGAAGAGGTGACTACACAATAGATGCTACTATGTGCATAACAAACATACTCATACTAGAATGTAGTACTAAATAATACTGATACACAGGAACCTTTTAAACTCTCCCTGCTATCACTTATTGCTTCTCTCTCTACCTCAGCGGAGCCATCAGAGAGCCCTCACTGCAATAACCATCTCTGCAGGAGCAAAGGGCTCCCAATGCAGCTGCCGTCGTGGGTCACAATTGCCTGTCCCCGCAAAGGCAAGGAATTAAGAATCATTTCCTCTGAGCTTTGCAGGAATTCATCTCCTGACTTACCTCTTGCTCTTTCTTTCCCCATCAAAAGGGCAGCTAATTCAATTGAAGGAGACAGACAGCTCTTCTCCACAGACGGCTGAGATTACAGATGTCAGATGCCAAGTTATTCCCCCAAAAGAAATGGGAGGACAACATGGGTAACTCCAGCCAGTGCTGCACATGGGACATAGAGCAACAGGCAACCTCGGACATCAAAACTGGATTGTCTGGGGTATCAGCACTGAGATAACATTCCTCTGGTCCAGGGTTTCCTGACAGCATCTCTGAGAGGGTGGTTCTTTGGGGTTTGTTTTGTTTTTAAACTGGGTCCTGGCTGCAAGTCAAAAGAACATCATAAAGACACACTGCCTTGTAATTCTTGCTTCTGCTTGACACCCTTAAACTGGCAGTTAAAGCTTAGCACAGCAGTCATATTTTCCTACACCACAGAAAGCGCATGTTCCGCCCTTTCTGTACTAAAATAGTGGCCAATGCACACGGTACTTCTAAATTTCCTAGTGACACCGTCATGACTTGTCGGTTAGTTCACAACACGCCAGGCTGATACATCCTTTGCAGACAAATAGGGAATTTTGCCAGGATCACACCCATTTGGGGGGAATCATAAAGACAAGCGTAGAGGGAAACCTTCCTACACTGCACCTTCCTCCCCAAACTGCTCTTGGAGCAGTTTGCAACCCGCAGACTGCAGACAGTGGGTTCACCGAATCGTCTAAAGTAAGAAAAGAAACTGTCTACAAGTGGTAGGCTTAATTGAAGCAACGCTTTGTTGTTCCTGGCTTCACAAAACAAATGATTTTGCCAGACCTGTTTCAACAGGATTATAGTCTAGCAGTAAACATGTCTTACTTTTTTGGCTGTTTGGAGCGTACAGTAATATGTTGGCTTTCCCCCACTTAAAATGGTAGAGACGTGAAAAATCACACACATTAAAAATCACCCTCAAAATGAATCCTGAATTCTTAACCGTTACTCCCATTCACGCACTTGGATAGAGCATCTTTCAGAAATGGATTTTAACCAAGAAGCCTCCAGTAGGACAGTTTGCGACAACCAGCACCAAGGAGATGGGTTCAGCCCTCAAGAAACTGCACATATATAAAATATAATGCTACAAAAATTAGCTTCAAGTCCCAGCACAACATGGCAAGGTCACGTCCCTCTTAGGAAATCAGAAGCTTCACTAAAGCTGAGATTGTGATAGATCATGTATATGAGAAGGAAGGAATCAAAACCCATGGCAGGAGCTCCAGGCAGGCACCAGACCCAGTTGGTCAACTCTGAACCTTCTCCCCACAGTCCATGGAGTTTCCCCATCCCACTGTAACATCCAAAGCCTCATTTGCTGTGAGTACAAGCTGGAGGAGAATGAGCCCGTCTCCACCTGCCAAGCACGGCAGCAAATAAAGCAAGGTCCATTAAGATTCACTCTGAGGTGCAAAGGCACCTGTACCTATGAATTCGGCGGTGCCACTATCACACTCCACCTCACTCAAACCCATGCTGAGGTTCATGTCACAGCACATCCACAACAGGGCACGTGCTGATGAACCAACGGAGCGCAACCAAGAACAACAAGGTTGGGGCTGGAATCTATGTAACATTAAAACACCTTTCCCCAGGCCTGTGCTTCAACATAACGCTAGGATGTAGCGAACCAAAAATCACTGTCTGCTCCATAGACCTGTTTATACCTCCAGGATCCATGAGGGGTTTGGATGACTTTAGGTGGAAAAGCTCCACACTCCAGCATCCCTGGAGCTAACTAAGCCGCTGGAGCCCAGCCCCTCCCAGCCTGACATCATGAAGCACAGCTTGGCAGCACCAACACTTGGAAGAATGATACCCAGCAATGCATGCCCAGCCAGGCCTCACCGGGAGGACCACATCTGTGCTCCACCACCTGCAGATGGGCCATGGGCATCTCATGAGGACAAGGATGGAAATGTTTAAATGGTGCAGAGCATTGCTTAAACTCAAAGGAACTGTACCCATACTCATACAGGAGCTGCTGAGTGAGCTCTGGGAGAACACACAGCCCAGAAGGGTTGGCTGGAAGGAATACTAAAACCATTTAGGATGGAAAAGACCTTTCAGATCAATGAGTCCTATTAACCTAATACTACCAAATCCATCACTACCCCATGTCCTGAGAACCTCATGTCTGTCTGTTCAAACCCTCCAGGGATGGTGACTCCAGCACTGCCCTGGGCAGCCTGTTCCAATGCCCCACAGCCCTTTGGGGGGGAAATTGTTCCCCACATCCAACCTCAACCTCCTTGGCACAACTTGAGGCCGTTTCCTCTTGTCCTATGATTAACCACAATCAGCCTTCACCACACATCCAGCCCTCGGCCTCATCTGAAAGCCCCGCACAATCTTTAACTTCTCAGCACAGGCAAAAGCAATAAAAATACAGTCTGAGGGTGTCCCGAAGCAGGAGGATGTGCCGTGGGTGCCACAAAATCCACGCGACTGCCAGCAACGGGGATCACGTTGTTCTGAAAAGAGCCCGTGCTTGTTTGGCTCGGCAATGATAGTTCCATTAAATGCCGTACAAGCCTCAGAAAGGATTTCATTTTAGTTTGCTGACTGAAAAAAAGGACGACAGTTTAATATTAAAGAGGAATTTTAAAATACATAACCTTACATGAATGCAAATGAAAAAAGTGCTGCTTTATAGTGTTAAGCAAGAATAAACAGCTTTTTAAATGCCGATTTACATTTCTTGTGAGATAGCACAAATCTGTCCCAGTGAGCAGCGACTATCAAGAAAACAAACCTCCTTTCAGGAAGAAAAATGATTTCTTGAATTAGAATTGTGTTTTCTGTACTTCACTGTCTCACACCTAGTTTTTGCATCTTTGTTTTGAAATACCGAGTGTAGGAGTAACTGCTGAATGACGGGAATCTCTTCCATTATATAAAGCTAGGAACCAATTACACTGGGGTTTACAAATTCCAGGCACTATCAGAACTTGCACAATTCCTTTTCGCTTCAGTAGGAAAAGACGAACACAGTTTAGAAACAAAACAAAGTGCCCAGCAGCTCCTCTGCTTGGCCTCCGTAAGCTACAGCTTAACACCAACCTGCCCAGAGTAACCAGGATTAACCACGCACATTCTTACAGCTTGTGACACTTTAGCTCAGCCCTAAAAACTGAGGAACAATATATATATTTTTGGGAATGGATTTGTTTGAAGCAACTGTCTGAATTAAATAATAGAATTGTGCAAGAAGTTGGGCAGGTTCTTGTGACTGAGCCTAGTCCTCTCGCTCCCTGGAGAGGTGGAACTCTCTTGATGCTCCATGAGGAGAGAGGAACCAGAAGATGATGTTTAAATTGGCCCAGTTTCCAATGGTTTGTCTTCCAGGGAGAGGGTCTGTAATGGCTCCCACTCCTGCTGAAGCTCTGAAGACACTGAGGAATTTATAACATCTCCATCATTCAGTCCTGTCCTCTCACTTTTGGGATTTGTTGATGTCTAGTAGGAAATGACCTCACATTGCCATTTTTCTCCTGGAAGTACCCTTAGGAAACTCCTTTGTGTTCAACCATCTCTCTCCACAAGACCTGGCAGCTGAGCAGCCTTTGAGGCATCTCCATCCAGTGTCCTTCAAACCGGTCCGACCCTTTTGACATTACTTGGGATTTGGATTGACAGACAAACCAGCAGAAACAGAAACAACCTCCCCATACAACTCATTTCCTTGGGAAGCCCAACTCATTACTTGGTATCGATGTGCCATTGACCACACAACTTGCCTTCCAAGTTAAGTCAGCTATCAGCACTTCTGTGATTTATTCCAATAGGCATCAACGAATGATCAACAAATCAATAAAAATTAATGATGAAAATTATTAAACGCCCACCTTAGTACTCAGGCAATGTTAGGTTGTGTGTTATTGTTTATATGACTTACCAATCCCTTTCCAGTGGCTGATGACATCTCCAGTTTTATTAACAGAGTGCAATTAGCCGTTAAGTTTCATTACAGAGTTGCTCCTTTTGTACAAAGTTTCTTTAAACCTGTTAAAGCATTTAGGGAAAAAGATGAGGATACTCCTTGCAACTTCTCTATTGCCAATAATACCCTCTGGCATATTTTACTGTGAATCCATACTAGAGACCTCAGCAGTGCAAAGGCAAAATGCCCCAAGCGTGTGCCAGTCAAATACATCAACCTGCTCATCTAACCCATATTGTACCCTGCAAACAAACCTACTGACCCAGTGCTGATGCAGGACTCTATGTCACCAAAAACTCTAGCCTAAAAATGGTTTAGATTCCTTGCAAAAGGCATTTGCAAGAGGGGGCAATTCAATTCAAATTGACTTTCAAATCCAAAACATAGTGATTAACCTTATGCTTTATCAGATTACTCATTTTTCTTTCCCTTCAGGAACTCCACCAAAATGCTGTTCAATTTTTAACGGGAACTTGAAACATATGCAGCAGATAAATAACGAATAAGCAGCATCTGCCCGCAGGGATTCATGGGCAGCCACTGAGGCACGGGGACGCAAGTCCCCTCTGAGGACACCAGCACCGCAATAGCCACAGGGGAAGCAAGATTCCTGTCCATATCCCCATCCTGGTCACTGGTCTTTCCATCAAAATATAGAAGATATCTGTGTTGATATGAAAATATAAAGAGACATTATCCCAATCAAATAAGTTGCAGAGTCAAGTACCAATTGGCACTCCCATGTGAAACAGGTTCTGGTGACAGCGAAGGTATTTCCAAGGACATTTCCCTCCTTGCATCTATCACAAAGTGTATTTTCAGGTAAGCGAGGCCTTGGTTTGAAGATTTTAATGGTTCTTTTTGCATATTTCCCCAGGCAAAGCAAGAAACTCGTCGTTGCAGAACCAACTTCAATCAATGGAAGAACTTCACATAATAAATATGAAGCCAGAGCAGTTGAATTCTTGATGGTTGAGCTTTGGGGACCGTATCCTCAGCCGGAGTAATTCAGCAGCATCCAAGCAACTTCACTTTGATTTCCAGCAACTGACAATCTTGCCCTTATACTGCTGCTATGATCTCCAAAAATAAAATGCTTGAGAAATAACAGATGAAAGTGGAAAAAAAGCATAAGCAGATTTCTTCAAAACTATTAGATTATTGGCTCTTTAAATGCACTCCTAATTAGTGTGTCATAAGCTGTCCTTAATACATTTCTCAGCACAGCAAACTCTGTCAGATTATACAGACTCCCAGAATTTGAAATTAATTGGAAGAGCTAAAAATAGCTCTCAATAATGAAAATATCCACATATGCTTTATAATGTTTGTAATAAAAATAATGATTGCATAAATTCTTTTCCCCAACCTCAAAACACAAGAATATGGCCACCTAATATCCTCATAAGTCACAAAAGTGTTTGATAGTTTTAAATTAAAGCTGATTTTATAAGTGTCTGTTTAATCTTAAGAGCAAGATCCAAAAGGCTTAACGTGTCACCACACAGACACGCGAGCACCCAATCTACACGGAGGAGGACGTAGGCACAGAAAAAGGTTTAAGCCATTGCCCAAGGAACGGAGGCTTTGATCAAACTGTACGGAAAAACAATACATCAAAAGGCAGCACTAATTCCTCTTGGTGTGAGCTGCTGCCATGGTGGCACCATGGGGGACAACCCAGGAGCTCCTGCTGCAGCACCAGGGCTGCCCTGCTTGGGTTGGTGCACCTCCCAGCCTTGCAGCGCCCCTGGGATGGGTCGTTCCTTGGATGGAAAAAGCCACACAGAGGAAAAACAGCACCATGAGAGGGGTTTTTCTGGGTTCTGTTTCCCTCTGGAGCAACGCCAAGTGTCTCTCTTGCTGCAGAGGACAGGGATGGTCTTCAATAAAAACAGGGACTTTCATAGCCCAACTCTTCTTTGGTAGCCAAGACCATCTTGTACTGCAAGTCTGGGCACGCTGACTGAATAGTCAAGAAAACCTAGAGAAAAACAAGATGTTTTCCTCCATTCTTCTACTAGAACTTGGCAAAACCAAACCCCTGTACTGACTGTGCAGCTCCAAATCCTAAACATTCACCAGATGGTTCTTCATCGACTGAACCCAAAATGGAAATGAAGCGGCAGGAAAGGGAAAAGTAGCAGGTTGCTTGGTCTGCATGACTGAAGTTGACTGCCCACACATGCTGGTGGTTCATCCTGCTGAGCTTCATCCCACCCTGTGTCAACACACGGATGGAGGCTCAACAGGGCTGGTCTGGGCTACAGGGACCAGCCTGACATGAGCCAGCTTTGCTGCTTTCCAACAGAAAACCAATTTGGAAGTTGCCCACGTAAGTAGAGAAGATGCAAGTGTTCTGCTGACAGAGGCTGAGACCAAAAAGAAAAGGCCTTTTCGGTCTAATTTGAATGAAATTTTTGCTGAAAATATTCAGCTACATCAATATTTAATTTAGCAAAATTCTCCACCAATATTAATGGCAAAAATCAAGCTGCGTACATTTTCGTTTTCTTAAAGGAAAAAAGATTTCTCGACTGTTTTATTTGCACACGCACAGTAGGGGATGAAGGAACTGTTTAGAATTACTGTAAGGGTCAAACAATATAGTATAAGCTATTTTAAATTATCTAGTAATAAAGGACTTGCTCTTTTGTGATTTACAATAGGAATAAATGCCAACGGAGTAAAAACTGGCATAAACAGGAAGAAAATACAGCCTTGTATATGTAGTATAGCTGTCGGGATAAATTCTCCCTTCACCTGCACATTTACATCAGGTTTCAGGGAGGTCTCAGCCTATAGGAACAGGATGCTCAGCTTCCTCCCCTCTTTGGGGCTTCACAGGTTGATTTAGATTATAAATTGCACAGTGAACTCATACTTTTGCTGGTATTCAGACTAGATTCTAGCTCCTGGCTTTTGCTAAGCATATTCCAAAGCCCAGCTGGGATGTGCCATCTGAGTGATGCAAAAAGATGCTCATATATCCCTCCTGAGTCCTCCTCTCCCCACCTGCCCTGCAGAATTCCCACCTCCCCCTGTCCCACAGGGCATTTGGAGACGCAGGTTCCCCCACTTCCAGCCAAAACACCCCATGTGTCCCTGCAAGAGGTGGCTGCAAAGTCCTCCGGCGACTAGAAGTGAGCAGCAACTTAAAACCGAAGCCACCGAGCGTACAGCAGGATGATGGATGATGCCACAGGACCTTCTTGTTCTGGGATCACAGCCCAGGGTGAGCCAGGAACTGCTCACTTGTCATGTGCTGAGAGGAGGGAAGCTGCAAACATACCTAAAAACCTGCCCAAGCCATAATGGAGCATTCGCTGCCAGGCTGCAACTTCTGGTTCACAGCTTTTGTGAAGCTTGGGTAAAAGCTTGGAAAAAATGTTCCATATTCCAACAAGACCATTAAGCGGATGGGAGGAAGGAGAAGGGGAGCGACAAGACAGTGATTTTTAAGCTCTGTCAAGCATCTGTGCAGCTACAACCATTCTTCAATAGTTTGTCTGAAGGCAATTCTGAATCTATTAAGCTAAACCAAATGAAGTTATTCTTAAACAGACAAACAAAAAAATTGTCCAGACTGACACCTGCTGTTCAAAACGCAACTCAAATTCCAGAAGATGTATTTCTGATGCAGAAATTTTCTCCATCACCTAATAGTGTTGAATAAGAGAGATTTCCAAGCTCATACAAGCAATGCCTAGGAAATTCAGACGACGAAACCAACCAAAACTGAGGTGCTGAAGGAGGAGCAGCTGTCTCGGCAGGCTCCACGGGATCCATGAGCCCTTCTCTCAGAAGGAATGATCTTTCCATGGACTTCTACCTGGAGCATCTTAACCAGGTCTCTCTATATTAAAAGGCAGCATTGATCTTCTAAGCAACGCAATTTAATGCAATGAACAAATGCGATCCCAACATATTTTTGCCTGTGTTTCATCCCAGAAGGAAAACCTGCCTGACTTTTACAATAAAGATGCCACTGAAAAGCTCTCACAAAGAAGATCATCATCCATTGAACTACTGATGCCACCCCTTGAGCATCCTGGGCTGGCAAGGAGAGGCAGGGATGCTGTCCCAGCACAGCTGTGGCAGAATCCCTGCCAGGAAGCATCCACAACACACGTACCACCTCATCCCACTCCCATCGCCAGCAACACAAAGGATTCTGGGTCCTGGGTTTACCACCACAGAGCCCACCAGCTGCCATCTGTGGTGGAGCATTTTGGGTGGGGAAAAAAAATTAACGAAATATAATCAAGGGAAAGTGTAGAGTCTTGTATCTGGGCAGGAACAACCCCAGGTTCCAGAATAAGTTGGGGAACGACCTGTTGGAGAGCAGCGTAGGGGAAAGGGACCTGGGGGTCCTGGGGACAGCAGGGTGACCATGAGCCAGCACTGGGCCCTTGTGGCCAGGAAGCCAGTGATACCTGGGGTGGGTTAGAAGGGGGTGGTCAGTAGGTCAGAGAGGTTCTCCTGCCCCTCTGCTCTGCCCTGGGGAGACCACACCTGGAATATTGTGTCCAGTTGTGGCCCCTCAGTTCCAGCAGGACAGGGAACTGCTGGAGAGAGTCCAGCGCAGCCACCAAGATGCTGAAGGGAGTGGAGCATCTCCCATGTGAGGAAAGGCTGAGGGAGCTGGGGCTCTGGAGAAGAAGACACTGAGGGGGGACTCATTCCTGGGGATCAATATGGAAAGGGGGAGTGTCAGGAGGATGGAGCCCGGCTCTTCTTGGTGACAACCAGTGACAGGACAAGGGGCAATGGGTGCAAACTGGAACACAGGAGGTTCCACTTAAATTTAAGAAGAAACTTGTTCCTGGTGAGGGTGGCAGAGCCTGGCCCAGGCTGCCCAGGGGGGTTGTGGAGTCTCCTCCGCAGACATTCCAACCCGCCTGGACACCTTCCTGTGTAACCTCATCTGGGTGTTCCTGCTCCATGGGGGGATTGCACTGCATGAGCTTTCCAGGGCCCTTCCAACCCCTGACATTCTGGGATTCTGTGATCCTTCCAGTGGCCATGGGATCAAAGCTTTGCAGAAGGAAAGCCACATCTGTGTAGGTTTCTTATAGTTTTTGTGTGTTATTTTTCCTCAAGCATCACAATGTGATCAGGGCTGGATCCTACTCTCCTGGGCAAGTGCCTCCTGATTTCAGCCAGAGCAAGACACAGATTTTCACAACACTATTTAGTTCCCAAGCTGCACAAATGTGTGAACATCGTGTCAACCTACAGCCTGTTCTCGTTCTGTGATCTTCTCCCACTCCTTCCTTTCCTCTTTTTATTTCTCTGGGTGTATTGAGGCCAAAGAACAATTTACAACACATGACAAGACACAAGCCCAGAGTCCTTCAGGACTAGAATCATCAATATTAGGTGTTAACACAGAACACCCTTGAGATGCTCAAATTCAGCGTTGCTGTTTGTACTTATTGACAGCAGAAATCCATACTTTTTTTTGTTAAAATAACCAAGATGCCTTCATTTGAGCCCATTCTCTCTCACCAATGTTTCACATCCTCTCACCCATCATTCTGCAATGTTGCTGTGCAGAGCCTGTTTTCCAGCAGCCCCTCCTCACACAACCCATCCAGGCATCTGCTTTTGCGCTTCTCAGCAGCATTTCAGCCACCAAAACTGCTACAGAATATCAGCTTTTAAAGGTTTCTCTTCCAGCAACCTTAATACAGCATGAGCCATTTATGGACTGATTCAGTGTATCTGGAACCTGCTTCTGCTCCATCTTCCCTGCCAGTTCAGACACCTGAATGTTCACAGTCACGCTTGAAATCTGCTCAACTTACCCCCCCTAAAAACAGAGCTCCAAAAACCTGAATGACCAAAGTGCCAGCAAATACATATTTTATAAGATGATACAGTAAGAGATACATCCTTATGCAGGCAAGATCAGACTAGGAGGATTTCTGCCCAGATACTTTGCTATGGACAGAAGCCAAATGGCACAAAAATCCCTTTGAGCTGCATAACTCCAGCCATTACTGTCTTTGAGGATGAGTTAAGCAAACTTTCAAGAGAGCAACTTTCTCCAACTGCAGGAGAACTGTCATCTGGCTGTGACCGACCATCTCCACCAGCTCTGGCTACGGGCAAAGCCAATGGCAGAACTTCCCTTTCCACATCACTGGTTCTCTCAGCTCTGCAAGCCAAAGCACTCCCACAGCCCCAAGCCTTAGGCTAAAATATGATTGTGCAAAGGGTAATTTGCACCAATATCACTTTTCTTCTTCCTATCAATGCACCATCAATATCTGAGTGCTCACTCATCTTCAAATGACTGTAGCCCACAGAATATTTACTAGAAGAGGATAAACAAGAAGCCCCACTGTCACTTATTCTGCATCACTTTGGAATAGGAAAAAGACATCCAAACCCATTATTTGATATCATAATACTGTTAAAATAGCACCGACACACGTATCAACAAATGTTTAAATTCTTCAGATTGCCCACTCCACACTCACATCTCAGACTGGGAACCTCACACTCCACACTGCAATGCTCATTGCATAAAGTTGCAAGAAGATAATTATTAGTCATTGGTAATGTTATAGCTCATTAGGAATATAAAGCAAACAAGCCCTGTGTGCTCATTATTTGAGCATCCATAATCCAACCATTATCAAGAGGCACACTGGGCAGGACTGAGCTTTGACCAGACTCAGCACAGCAGGTCAGAAGTTCCTGTGAACTTGACCATGAATGCACAGAAGAGCAAGTTTGGAATAAGTGAATAAGGATGCTTGTAGCAACTGTGTTGAGTGAGGATACAGGCGAGAGCTGCAAATGCGAACAACCAAAATCACCTACGCCAAGCGCTGAACGCACTGCATGCTTAAAGAGGAATGAATTACCAAAATTCATCTGCAAATAATTTCAAATCAACAAACTTGCGATGACTGAAAGCTGTTTACACACAATTAGCAATCAGAAAAAAAGAAGAGCAAGCAGAACAGCTCTCATTAACTTCAACAGGCTCTAGATCAAGTCCTGTGAATGAGTTGGTTATTACCAAGTTAACTGAGTTATTTACCCAATTCCATTGATGCTTTTAGCCAACACACTGCTAACCCTTCTCTCGGTAATTGATGTAACTGTGGGGGTTACAATGGGACCTCACAGACCCCAACGGCTTCACCAGTCCCTCTTCTCCCAGCACCACCAAGCACATTGCTGCTCAATCATTCCCCTCCAAGCATTTTCCACCCACAAGGCAGGACCCAAACCACACTCATTAAACCCAACCTCGTCACAGAGGCTCCACCGGGCACGGCGGCAGCTGCTCCAGTCACACCAAGACTTGTACTAGATCTACTGTGACTTTCAGCCAGAGGCTTTGGGTAATCCAACAAAACAGCAATCAACTTTGTATACAGAGTGTAAGAATAATGAATGGGGCCTTTAGCATTTTGTGTTAAAGCTGTCACAAACAAAGCGTGCTCCATCAGCAAATCACCTGCCACCCAGACAAAAAGTGACATCTCTGAATGAGAGCTCAGTTGGAGTTTATTAGCCAATAACAGCTAAAATGAGGCTGAAGAATACAAATCTAACAGAGCTTTCTGCCTCTTAATTGACTTTGTCAGAAGACAAGCAACATGAGAAAATGAGGGCGCACGGCTTTCAAGCAGCATCGCTCTCCTGAAGGACCATCTCTGGAGGCTCGGACAGATGGACATGAGGTTCTCAGAACATGGGGCAGTGCTGGGGTGGGTTATGGTTGGACTCTATGATCTCGAGAGTTTGTTTCAACCAAACCGATTCTGTGAGCCCCTTCATTCACCTGCTCGTGGGGACCTGTGTGCACAAAGAGGATTCTGCTAACCCAGGAGATGTCACCCCTGCTCCAAGGCAGCTTGGAGGGAAGCCCACCAATGAGACAAAACAACATGGAAAAGTCTATTCCTTCTGAGAAACAGATCATCCCCAGCACAACGAGAAATGTATGTTGGGATTTAAAATAAAAGAGAAAAGCAGCAATCCACGGTTACAAATTGTAAAGTTTCTCAGAACTAGGAAATTTCTTCTTAAGCAAATAGGAACACGACTCAAAAATTGTGGGTTTTTTTTTTTTTTTTTTGTTTGTGTTTTTTTTTTTTTTTCCTGCAAAATCCATAACATTCTGTTCATTAACAAACAGAATTGGTTTGCAAAAGGTAAGTTTATCTTACCAAAACTTAGACAAATAATATTAATTCTCCATACAGTTTCACCTGGATCTATGAACTGTAGAAACTGGGTAGGGAAGGCACCACCAAACCACACAAAACTGCTGACATATCCAAATATTTTCCTTCTGGCAATCTGGTTGCTCCAAGACAGCACAAGCTCCTCCATTCTTGGAAATACTATCACATACAGTTATTCAATTCCACCCCTCCCAGGGGAGACCGATTTACTCATGCAACATTCAGACCACCACCCCAATCGGTAATACCCAAATCAGTAATACCCGGTTTCTGCAACACGTTATCTGAAACATCTTCTAATTTGGCTCAATTTATTTCAGGTCTGGTTGCCTGGTTTCCTAAGGCTAACACAAGAGATATTGATGGAGAGAGGGATTTTAATCCAATTGCTGTGGATTTTTTGGTCCCTTTAACAACATAACAACCCACTTCGGATTCTCCACGGTTTGCAGAAAATACAACCACAGAAAAACCACCATCTTTATCAGATATCAACAAGGCCATGGGCTTGCCCTTCCCTTCAGGCTAAACACCTCTGAATCCAGAATGACCGCGATAAAGGCTATAAAAGGGGTCCTAAATGCACATATTATGATAAAACACAATGAGATGGTATCAGTGTGAGCTGCAGACTTCCCCGCTGCTGACAAACAGTTGTCACTTTGGTCCAAAGGTGGTCTTTTCAGCTGGATGTCACGAAAAGGGACAGTTGATCTCAAAAGAGACAACTGGCTACTGTAGCTTGTTGAGCTACCAAAGCAACAGTCAACCATGGACACAATGACTGCCTACAGATCCATGCAGGAGACAGATATTTAAAGGAACGCCTTTTACTGCATAAGACTGGCTGGAAATTACCCTAGGATGTAAATGGAAGGTTTTTAATCATCACAGAAGATCCTAGAATATCACAGAAATAATGGGAATGAGTGTAAGAGAGAAGCATCAAGTTGAAGTTTGATCATTTATGAAATTATTAACATACGAGAGATCTACCTGCAACAACAAGTCACAAAAACTGGTAATTTCAAAAACCATTGTGGTCCCATGTTTCTCCCTGGGTTATACATTACCAACCACAAAGCGGTCAATATAATACATGTATTATTGACTACAGTGGCTGTTGCAAAACAGCTTTTGGGGCTGCTCACTGCTCCCCAGCAGACACAGCCCTGCCAGGGACTGACGGTTTCCCCAAGGATTGGTTGGACCTGGCACCGGCTCGGGCGCTTGGCTCCCGCAGCTCTGGACTCACTCCCAACCTGCCTCAGATTTGCTGCCATTGCTCTCGTTGGCTTATTATCCATCACACCAACTTGAAATGGATTTTGTCACCTTTCCAAAAGGTAATTCTTATTCAACAGCAAAATTTACATCTCTTTAAAGAAAAAAAGGAAAGAAAATAATCTAAGATGGCTGATGACATTCTCTTGGCAGGATAGAAGAGAAACACTGGTTTGACTTTTATAAATTGCCATTCCTGATCTCTTTTCCTCCCTCACACATAAAACTTTCATTTTCAAAGTGCAACTTTCACTCCAATACTAAATCTGGACACCACTGTGTAATCACTCAACCAAATTTTATCCCAAAATCCAAACAAAACATGCCTATGTACATCTAGAAACCTTGGCGATGATTTATCCTGGTGATCCTTCATGAAAAAAGATGAGAATGTTCCCAATATATTACTGAAGCATAAATACAAATTAATCATCAAGATGTTTGTTTGTATGCCTTTGCATATCATGTACAATTAATTTTTCTTTAAGAATTACTGAGCCAGGCTCTCTCAGCATAAATCAGGAGTAATTCCATCAACTTACAGTTCAGTGTGAGGCTGCTTTGTACTTACACATTGGTGTAAGACCGTCTTTTTACTATAGAGGTATGTAACCAAAATTTGAAGTTGCAGCATCAATTTTTAACATATCACTATACTAATCACAGGGTAATAACTTTAAACATTTAGCCATTCTAGCACTACTATTTCTTGTGGTGTTTCTATGAATCATTAGATATATATTTTTTTTAATATATGTCTAATCATGTAGCAGCTCTTCAGTGGAAGAAAATCCAATTGAGGGCTCCCCATTAAACACAAAGATGCCAGCCCAAGTTGGGAGGCTCAGCACCAAAGGGCTCTAGGGTGGCAGATGATGGGCAGCATCCCTGCTCTGTGCATTCCCACCACATCCATCACCTCCTTGTCTGCGTCCCTTCAAAACAGCAACAGTCCCTGGTCACCTCAGTGGCTGACAAGGAGATTTGTTATTCCATGGCCTGCAAAGTCTCTGGAGCAGCGATCTCACTCCAGATCCCAGCAGGAGACCCCGCTGTGTTCTAATGACCACAGGCTCTAGCAGGGGCTGTTGGCTACTTGCTGCAGTGGGGTTCCACCACCCCATCAGGGTCTGGGGTCACATCATGGGGGAGAAGTTATGAGAAATACCTGGAAGCAGATGTTTGTTGCATCTGAAGGATGAATTAGAAAGTAACAATTATTACTTCCAAAGGATACAATATATATACATACAATAATGTAACCCAAATTATCAGACTTGGCATGGACCTGCAGGAAAGGGGCCAGAAGAGGGATGATCAGAGGCTGGAACTGGCAACACAAGCTGAGAAAGTTGGAGTGTTCAGCCTGAAGAAGAGAAGCTCCTGGGAGACCTTACTGAGGCCTTTCTGAACTTCAAAGGGGCTGATAAGAAAGATGGGGTCAGAATTTGAGCAGGGACTGTTGCGACAAGACAAGGGGTAATGGTTTTAAACTAAAGGAGGGAGATTCAGGTTGGACTTGAGGAAGAAATTGTTGTCCCTGAGGGTGGTGAGAGCCTGGCCCAGGTTGGCCAGAGAGGTAGTGGATGAACCATCCCTGGAGACATCCCAGGCCAGGCTGGACGGGGCTCTGAGCAACCTGAGCTGGTGAAGATGTCCCTGCTCATGGCAGGGGGCACTGGGGGAGCTGGGAAGGTCCCTTCAACCCAAACTATTCCATGATTCTCTGACTTCTGCCCAGGGTGAGCTTCCGCATCCAACAGCAGAACTCCCAGGTTCTGCCCAGCAACACACAGCAATGCTGCCAGACACATCCAGACACCATCGAGCTCCCAGCCCACTGGGATCCAAGCACCTTCAGCCTACTAGGGACAATTACCAGCAAAAACTTAGAAAAAAAGCTGCAAATTTCCTCCTCTGTGGACTTGCTGCATTCCTCTGCCACCACCTCCAGCCTCAGAAGGGGGCACTGCTCCCATTTAAATAGCAACGCACTGAAAAGGAACCACTGCTAATGGGATTATCCATTTCAGCCCATTTCAAGTAACAAGGAGTGATTATAAAATGCTATTGACAACTGAGCAACTTTCAGAGCATCAGCTTAGCCTAAGACATTCCTCACACTGAACAGTTTAAATTAAACATGACTGAAAAGCTGAATATTTTCCTTATTTTTAAACAGCTCCATTGACATCCTCCCAGGTGTTTAAACAGCTCAGGCTTATCAGACATGGCCTGGTTTTGCTTTTTCTACATAAGATTATTTGAACAAACCACATGTATGCTTAACATTTGCGGGCTGAAGTCAATGGGAGGTTGTTTGATCTAATTACGGTATGGATATGATTCCACCCCCCCCCACCACCCCATTTTAAATCAGTTCCAGCTTCTGGTACTCTTCTTGTAGGATGCAACACTTTTTGCTCACCAATATAGTTCAATACTTGTTTCCTCCTCATTTCTAAAGCTGAAAATCTGTGGTGCTGGAGCCATTGCATTGGTCTGAAGGGCTGGGAGAGATGCGAGCAGAGGGATGCAGGGATTTCACTGCTCTCCACGGCCATCCAGGCAACAATCTAAGCCAAAGCCACCACTCCCTTTGCCAGGACCATCCCGCTCTGTCCCCAGGACCTGGCACTTGTGCTGCCACCCCAGTGCCACCTGCTGTGACCGAGCCCTGCAGGAGGACGAGTCTTCTGGCCTCAAAAAACAGACAGCTAATAATTATGTGTCAGAAAAGCTTAGTGTTGTTGTGAACTCAGACAGGCAACTCCAGACAAATAGACTTTCTTCCAGCTCCCATGATCAATAGCAGCAATTAGTGTGCATATATGTACATATATACACACACACATTTTTTTTTTCCCCACTTCTGATGCTTGCATGGGTTTTATTTCACTCAGCCACATCTGAGCAGGAACAACCCCAGGTTCCAGTATAAGTTGGGGAATGACCTGTTGGAGAGCAGCATAGGGGAAAGGGACCTGGGGGTCCTGGGGACAGCAGGGTGACCATGAGCCAGCACTGGGCCCTTGTGGCCAGGAAGCCAATGGTACCTGGGGTGGGTTAGAAGGGGGTGGTCAGTAGGTCAGAGAGGTTCTCCTGCCCCTCTGCTCTGCCCTGGGGAGACCACACCTGGAATATTGTGTCCAGTTGTGGCCCCTCAGTTCCAGCAGGACAGGGAACTGCTGCAGAGAGTCCAGCGCAGCCACCAAGATGCTGAAGGGAGTGGAGCATCTCCCGTGTGAGGAAAGGCTGAGGGAGCTGGGGCTCTGGAGCTGGACAAGAGGAGACTGAGGGGGGACTCATTCATGGGGATCAATATGGAAAGGGGGAGTGTCAGGAGGATGGAGCCAGGCTCTTCTGGTGACAACCAGTGACAGGACAAGGGGCAATGGGTGCAAATTGGAACACAGGAGGTTCCACTGAAAGAGGAGAAGCAACTTGTTGGGGGTGAGGGTGGCAGAGCCTGGCCCAGGCTGCCCAGGGGGTTGTGGAGTCTCCTTCTCTGCAGACATTCCAACCCGCCTGGACACCTTCCTGTGTAACCTCATCTGGGTGTTCCTGCTCCATGGGGGGATTGCACTGGATGAGCTTTCCAGGGCCCTTCAACCCCTGACATTGTGGGATTCTGTGATTCCCCAGACTGTTGACCACTTCTGCAGGGCTCCAGCCAGTCCAGCTTGACCCACTTAGTTTTGCCAGAATAGCTAATCTTTAACACAGCCTTGGACGCTGCGTCCTGCCCTCAGCTCTGGTGCTCTGCACGCCTGCTTCTTCTGCTGATAAAAAGCCCAGGATCCTCACTACTGCTTATTTAAATGCTAATGATCACCTACTTATTTTATAGACACCACAGCAGATAGGAGATGGGATAAAAAGGAGAAAACAGGGATAAAAAGAACTGTCCTATGATTTACCTCAAACTCCTGCAATGGCTGATGAATTAAAGAATCCTATCTGATGCTTGTCACCTATAAAACTATCTGAAATCAACTGGTTGCATCACATCTTGCACAAAAAGTGTTATGTGAACTGAAATTTATCTTATATCTATATATACACACACAAAAAATAGAAATATTTATACTCTAATGAGTCCCTAAGCACTAGGAAAGGCAAACCTGTGATAAAAATAATCTTCCATTCTTTTGTGCCCCAAGTCAAAAATTTGTATGCATATTATCTTATTCTGTGGGTCCAGTGAAAACACCTCACTTGCTCCTTCAGCTATTTCAGCATCTAGAGAGCCAAATGTGCCACCCAGTTTCCGCAGAGAGGAGAACGCAGAGCTGGCACACACCATCCCGGCTCATCCTTCGATCCCAAAGTCAGGGCTGTGCTTGTTCACATCAACACTATAGATTCCCCCATGAGGCATCAAGGGCAGGTGGTGCACAGCAAAGAAGAAAGTGGTGAGAGCCCGGCCCAGGTTGGCCAGAGAGGTGGTGGATGAACCATCCCTGGAGACATCCCAGGCCAGGCTGGACGGGGCTCTGAGCAACCTGAGCTGGTGAAGATGTCCCTGCTCATGGCAGGGGTGGCACTGGGGGAGCTGGGAACATCCCTTCAACACAAACTGTTCTACGGCAAGACCCACCACAATGGCGTAACATTCCCTTACTCACATGTCAAGTGAGGAGGCTTACTGAGGGTTGGACGGGGTGAGGAAGTAATAGAGGATGGAAGGAAGAGCTTTGCTTTTGTGTGGCCACAATGAACAAATTAGATGTGCAATCTCCTCAGGAAAGCCATTGACATTGGCTTAAGAGGCAGCTGCTCACCCATCTTCACAATGCAAGAAAGGTCTTGGGTTGGAGCCATGAAAACATGTGACAGCGCTAAAATCCAAGCAAAGGAAATAAAGGCAAGACTGTTTCCAATGATCTACCACAAACAGCTTAATAAGGAGGTCCCTGTTCCTCTAAGGAGTCTCGTCATTGCTTCAGGAAGCTGTGATGTGGGACTGATGACAGCAGGGTGAACAGGAGCCCAGGAGACATTTCTGTTCCTCTGGGCTGTGAAGGTGGCCCTGGTGGCACCCACAAATGCCAGGGAAGGGAAGGGCAGCCTTGAGGAAGAAGCACCTTCAGTGGTGGCATCTTCCATGTCTTATATTGGGTTTCAAGAAAAACAACTCATACAGAGCTGACCTTGCTTACTATACATTAAATAAACACCAGCTACTCCTTTACAAATGCATTTGCCTTCTGCTAGAAGAATATGGAAAGGCTTGTAAATATACAGCTGCAAGAAACCGTGAAGAAACAACAGCTCTGTAGGTAATGAGAAGTCCTATATTCAGGTCAAAATATTAGCATATAATAAGCCTTCACTTAAACACATGGATGCCAGCATTATCTGAAGGAAGGAGATAATACAGATACAGCTGAAAATTGAAATATTAGGGGAAGTGAACTGATCTTGAGATCTTAGAAAATAAAAAGCAAACACAAAACCCGACTTGTTATACTTCAAAGCCAAGTTTGTGACATGTAATAACTACTTAAAGCGTAGTCAGCACATCCATTTCCAGATCAATGAACCCAAAGATCTTGAACTGCCTCCATGAAAGCTTTTTATCTGCCTGCCACTTTTGGGTTTTGCACTCCAGTTTACCAGCCAGTTTTAACCACTGAGCATGGACAGAGGAACAACAGCACCTACAAACCATGACCAATGGATCGGCTCCTTCTTCTCCCAAAGAGCAAGAGATAGGATGAGAGGAAACAGCCTCAAGTTGCACCAGGGGAGGTTGAGGTTGGATCTGGGGAACAATTTCTTCTCCAAAGGGCTGTGGGGCATTGGAACAGGCTGCTCAGGGCAGTGCTGGAGTCACCAGCCCTGGAGGGTTGGACAGACATGGAGATGAGGTTCTCAGGGACACAGGGTAGAGGTGGCTAATGGTTCAACCCAATGATCTTAAAGGTCTTTTCCAACCAAAATGATTCTACAGTTCATCACTGTGCACTCAAATTTGTTTCCAGACCATCACACCGCCATGGTAATTGGTGGCAAACTCAGTCACTGGCAGCCTTCATCACAACATTAATGCTAATTCCCCCCAGTGACCGTTCCCCATCAGCTACTCCCACCCATGAGAGCTGCAAGTCCTTAAGCCATCCCGTATGTCAGGCTGCGATGGGCTGCAGGGATCACTTTTTAATTAGAGTGATATTTAGCTCTGGGTCAAATAGCTTCTAATAATCTAAGTTCAGTGTCTCAGTGAATTTAGCTTTGGCAGCTAATCTTGCAACCTCCTAGAAGGAGGAAATTAGGTCTGAGAGACACGACTGCTTCTCCATGGTTGGGTAAATGCCATGGATAATGTTCCTAGCCTCTTCATCCTCACTGATGGATGCCATGCCAGACCTACATACACAAACAAACTTTGATTTCATCTTCAAAAATAAGCATTTTCCAGAAAACACAGATTTTTTTCAAGAAATTACTAGCATTGCTTAGTAAGAAATATTTGTAGAATCAACGCAAAGCAGATCCATTTAGAGAAAACAGTAATTATCATGCTATTGGAAACAATGGACTTATGAAAACATTTTTGTTCTATGCTAAATGCCACACTAAATAATTGCAAATACATTCACGTTTACACAGTCCTGATCGATACTCATGGCTTTGCAAGCAGCAATAGTCTGGAAGTTTAGTCCTGGTTTAGTGTTTCACTGTTAAAGCTGGAGGGTAAGTTGGGATGGTGGTTGTGTAGATTCAAACAGATCTACGGAGAAGCCAGAGCAGAGCTTTGGAAAAAAATGGGCTGTTAATTTGTCAGGGAAAATTAAAACCACACAACAGCACACACAGCCAACCAACCCAGTTAACTGAATAAAGTCCATAAAACAAGAACGCGGTTGAGGTTAACGACAAACAATTGCGCAACGCCAAAACAGCTCATGTGCTGGAGGATAGGGCAGAGTATTCCACATCACGCACAATAAAGGGATATAGGCTTAAAAAAAAAAAATAGGGCATAACTGCAAAGACACAAAGGGAAAAGAATGGCAAACAAATTTGGGTGATATCTTAGTCATTATAAGAACATTTTGGACCTGGCCCCATCACAGAATCCCAGAATGTGAGGGGTTGGCAGGCCCTGGAAAGCTCATGCAGTGCAATCCCCCCATGGAGCAGGAACACCCAAATGAGGTTACACAGGAAGGTGTCCAGGCAGGTTGGAATGTCTGCAGAGAAGGAGACTCCACAACCTCCCTGGGCAGCCTGGGCCAGGCTCTGCCACCCTCACCCCCAACAAGTTGCTTCTCATCTTTAAGTGGTACCTCCTGTGTTCCAGTTTGCACCCATTGCCCCTTGTCCTGTCACTGGTTGTCACCAGAAGAGCCTGGCTCCATCCTCCTGACACTCCCCCTTTCCATATTGATCCCCAGGAATGAGTCCCCCCTCAGTGTCTTCTTGTCCAGCTCCAGAGCCCCAGCTCCCTCAGCCTTTCCTCACACGGGAGATGCTCCACTCCCTTCAGCATCTTGGTGGCTGCGCTGGACTCTCTGAAGCATTTCCCTGTCCTGCTGGAACTGAGGGGCCCATATTTATAGATATGCTGACAGCCTACTAACTAGATGATCAGAAATTAGTATTTCAAAACTGTGCCGTTTCCCACAAAATCTGAGCCATTTTGGACCCACCAACGTTCAGGCCCAAGTCCAAAGTATTGACCGCTCTTGTTCTCTCCAGAGGGAATGACTTGCATTGAGACCTTAAATATCAAGTCTCACTTTTTCTGAAATTGCTCATTTCCTTAAAATAAATCAAAGTGCAATAAGTTAACACATTGGAGGGAAAACAACATGCACCTACATGTCATTATTCATATGGGTCTAATATCAATTATCTTCCCAACACTCCTGGAGTCAAACTCTATAGAGAAAAACACCATGTCATTTACAGGAAAAAATACTAAAAGTAAAGGAAAAAAAAAAGCTTTTAGCAGGATTTATAGGATTATAAGTTGAGTATGTTGTTCTTAATAGCAGCGCTGCACATTACTACTGAGTTACTTGAGGGCTGAAGATGTTAAATAGTAGCCCACAGGTAACGTGTAACAGGAATTGGACTTTTGGGTTTCAGAACAGCAGAAAAACCTCCTCTCCTTATCACATCTCTTAAAGAGAGAAGGTAAAACTTCTTAGCAGGTAAAAACATAAAATAAAATCAATATTTTTAGCTTTTCCTATGCATCTGTCACATAATTACACATAATCCTCCTCAGATTTGAAGCACAGTACAATAGAGAAAGGACTTTAGATTATAAATACCTGGGGTGAAATAATGACACTGAGAGAAGTGGGTCAAATTTAATCTGTGGATTAAATTATCAGCACCAGAAAATTATTTTCTACAAAATATCCATAAAAATCATCTTTTCTAATCAGCATTCATGAGAAACTGAAGGGTAAACAAAACCATTTTGAGATTTCCACTATTAATGCTCTTTCTCAGTAGATTAATAGTTGTGGGCAATTATCAGCGCGCTATTTGAGATGATCCTAGAGACTTGCCTTGGAGGGGAGAACAGAACTTACTGCACAGCTGGTAAAGCAGGGAGGTTTGCTCTCCTCCACAGGAGAGGCAGAGATCGCACAGGAAAGAGAAAATAAGCAGTTTTGCTGGATTTCGTAACCTTTCTGAGCCAAACCTGGGATACCTCCATTCCCCAAATCCTATAAGCTACGGAGCAGACCATCCCAGCTGAGTGTTTAAGTACACACTCATACAATAAATTGATGAGTCTTGTGTTAATTAAACATCTTCTATGACTCAGAAGGTAATTGCCAGAGGCACCACTTGCTGCAGTGAGGCAGCCCCAGAGCATCCCTGATTTTGGGATGGTCACCATGGCCACCCCGGGCTCAGCAGCTGCTCCCAGCCCCTTCTGCTCTGCATCCCCATCCCATCCCAGTTTGCCCCACGTGTTCCTTACCCTCTTCTCCCCAACCAACCTCCCTGGCCCTTGTGTGATGCTCCTGAGCCAGCCCAGGCAGCCCACCACATGCAGGCATTTCCCTGCCCTAAAATATTACTATAACCTTTATCTTAAAATACTACATTTATGTTGTCTATATTATATATTACCTTAAATATTCTTACCTTTATCTTAAAATATTAAGATCAACTTTCTCTTAATACTCTTTCCTCCTAAACCTACTGCTCACAAGAGGGAAAGCAGAGGAACCAAGGTAAGACTATGATTCTACAGGGGTCCTGCTGCTCCCATCACTGTATCAATTACAGCCTGGGAATTCAGCAAATGGAAACCAGGAGGAACAGACTGCATCTAGGTTATGGTTGGACTTGATGAACCTGAAGGTCTCTTCCAACTGAAATGATTCTATGATACACCAGCCAGTGCCAAGAAATCTGCTGGTTAGTACAGCTATGGGAAAGTTATTCAAATAGGAAAATTAACAAAGCCAGCATAAGAAAAAAAAGGTTGTTACAACCTTATCTCCTGGATATGAGCCACTGAGCCAACAGCTGCAAGAAACCTTTGGCATGAACTCAAACTCATCAACAAGGTGGTTTTGTTCCCATGGGGAGCCCGGGATGCAGCTCAGGACCACTGGTACCATCCACTATGAGGACTCTTCAAACAGCCCTGGGGACAATTCTGCTCAAAGAACTTCTCTCCAGTGAGGTGAGGACTTTCAAGTAGATGCAGAGAGAGAATGCACCACAAAAGGAAACCATGATGCCAACATGTTGGTGTATCACCCTCATTCCCAGCTCTCCATCAGCCAAACCTGATTTGTCTGTTGGCTTTGGGGCTTTTTGTGGTTGGTCAGGGGCTTTATTTGTTGTTGTTTTTGTTTTGTGCGTGTACGTTTTCCTTCTGTAGTAGCATCACGCTAGTAAGGATGGTTTAAGACCATCAAAACCAGGGGAAGGCTGTATTCATAAGGGTTTTTTTTGGTTGGTTGGTTTCGTTTGGGTTTTTCTGTTTGCTTTGGGGTTCTGTTTTTGTTTTGGGTTACAGGTTTTGTTTGGTTTGGGGTTTTTTTCATAATTATTTTCCATTTATTTCTTTCTGAAGCTGAGAGAGCCAGAAGACCTAACAAGCAAGCTTCAGGTCCAAAAGTGAAGGAGGAGACTTGAAACTAAGTCTAGAAACTATTCCTCTGAACCTAAGGTTTCTATAGAATCATTCTGGTTGGAAGAGACCCTCAAGATGATCAAGACCAACAGTTAATCCATTGCAGAGGGGAGTGTTCTCGGCCTTGTTTGCAGTGATGAGGAAAATCCTCTGGGAATTAAGAGTTTTGGTGGACACTTCCACAAGATGTTTTAGGGATGGGAGCTGAAGTGTGTAAGGAGGTATTTTGGGAAGCACAGGTGGGTGGGGGAATCCCAGGGAAGTGCAAGACTGATGGAGGGACTTGGTCTCTTCTCCCAAGTAATAAGCAATAGGACAAGAGGAAAGGGCCTCAAGTTGTTCCAGGGGAGGTTTAGATTGAATATCAGGGAAAATCTCTTCCCCAAAGGGCTGTGGGGCATTGGAACAGGCTGCCCAAGGCAGTGCTGGAGTCACCAGCCCTGGTGGGGTTAAACAAACACATAAATGAGGTTCTCATGGACATGGGATAGTGCTAGAGTTGGGTTTATGGTTGGACTTGATGAACTTGAGGGGCTTTTCCAAGCAAAATGATTCTATGATAAGCCCAGGCAAACAGCAGGAAGGCAGCAGATATGGACCGGGGGAGAAGGGACACCCTCCAGCAGCTAGATGAGGTGACTGTGAGCACCCTCCTGGGGCTATGGACCTGGCTGACACCTCAGTTGCATTCACTCTAAGGAAGGTTTGGCTTGTTAGCCATGATGGCCATGTCTAGTGGCTCCCAAAAGATCATCTATCAGAGAGAACATCAAGCTGCCATGTCAGCCTGAAACATCTGCTCACAATTTCTTCCTGCAGCTCCTCCTAACCCTCAATAACACACCATGTCTTTTCATCCAGCCTCAGCAATGTTCCTAACTTTCTTTCAACGTCCCCTTGTTCTCCTTCTCTAGGAAATCCTCCAAAAACTTCTCCTTAGGTCTTTTTTTTGGTGTCTTTGCAGTTTTTGATAAACAGAACTCCAGCTGCTCAGACCTGTGTGAATAACACCCAATGACGAGGGGAAGTCAACGCCTGTTTTCCACTCTCGTCTCATCGAAAAATGTAACGAAAAGCAGCACACGACTGTCCCTATTTTTAGCTCTTCAGGTAGGGTTTCCAGGATGACTTATGCACTGTGACACCCCAAAGGGCCTGAGGGGCTCTTATCTCAGAACTAATTATTTCACTTCACATGCCTCGGATGACGAGAAGCGTATCTGAAAAGTGGGTCCTTTTTTCCTTCTGAGACAGCATTCAAGAGACAGACAGCACAGCTGAGGTCACACAAAAAGCAAAGAGATGTTACCTTTCAAGTCACCCTTTCAGATTCAGACAACTAAAATATAGCCCTCCTTAAAGACACCAATTAATTTCAAACATAATGAAGCATTATCTTACAGCATTTCAGCAATTTCTTTTGCTGCTGGGGGAGACTTAATGACACTGTAACTCTTGCACCACTTTGGGCCATCACATTTGTTTGTAACGCACGTATCCTGGAAATGGTGTACAAATGCAGCTCTTAGTTTGGAAAAGATATTTCTAAAGCAGCTCTCTGCATCAGTGGTTTGATATCAGATCCGCATCTGGCTCGGGTCTGCCTTTGCACTCCTGGAATACAAACACGTGTTTGACTTGAGAAGCAGAAAGCCCCTCAGGGTCTCGCAAGGACAAGCTCATCTCTTCACTAACTTTCTAATAATTCAAGGACAAGTGTAAGTGTTCATGAATGAGGAGATCACATACATGAACAAGGAGATCACCAATCTCATAGCCTTTTATGAGAATGTAACAAGGTGGATGGATGATGGCAGAGCAGTGGATGTGGTCTACCTTGACTTCAGTAAAGCCTTTGACACAGTCTCCCACAGCATCCTCACAGCTAAGTTGAGGAGGTGTGGTCTAGACAATAGAGTAGTGAGGTGGGTTGCAAACTGGCTTAAGGAGAGAAGCCAGAGAGTGGTAGTCAATGGTGCGGAGTCCAGTTGGAGGCCAGTATCTAGTGGAGTGCCTCAGGGGGCAGTACTGGGGCCAATATTATTCAATATATTCATTAACTATTTGGATGAGGGAATAGAGTGACTGTCAGCAAGTTTGCTGATGACACCAAGCTGGGAGGAGTGGCTGACACGCCAGAAGGCTGTGCTGCCATCAGAGATCTGGACAGGCTGGAGAGTTGGGCGGGGAATAACCTGATGAAATTTAACAAGGGCAAGCGTAGAGTCCTGCATCTGGGCAGGAACAACCCCAGGTTCCAGTATAGGTTGGGGAATGACCTATTAGAGAGCAGTGTAGGGGAAAGGGAGCTGGGGGTCCTGGTGGACAACAGGATGACCATGAGCCAGCACTATGCCCTTGTGGCCAGGAAGGCCAATGGCATCCTTGGGTGTATTACAAGAAGGGTGGTTAGTAGATCAAGAGAGGTTCTCCTTCCCCTCTACTCCACCCTGGTGAGACCCCATCTGGAATATTGTGTCCAGTTCTGGGCCCCTCAGTTCAAGAAGGACAGGGAACTGCTGGAGAGGGTCCAGCACAGGGCAACAAAGATGATTAAGGGAGTGGAGCACCTCCCTTATGAAGAAAGGCTGAGGGAGCTGGGTCTCTTTAGTTTGGAGAAGAGGAGACTGAGGGGTGACCTTATTAATGTTTATAAATATATAAAGGTTGAGTGCCATGAGGATGGAGCCAGGCTCTTCTCGGTGGCAAACAATGATAGGACAAGGGGTAATGGGAACAAGCTGGAACACAAGAGGTTCCACTTAAATTTGAGAAGAAAGTTCTTCTCAGTAAGGTGACAGAGCCTGGCCCAGGCTGCCCAGGGAGTTTGTGGAGTCTCCTTCTCTGGAGACATTCAAAACCCGCCTGGACATGTTCCTGTGCGACCTCACCTGGGCGTTCCTGCTCCAGCAGGGGGATTGAACTGGATGATCTTTTGAGGTCCCTTCCAATCCCAAACATACTGTGATACATCTCCCCCAAGATGCTCACTGTACATCACAAACTAAAGCAACAGGGTGAAAGCACTGTGGAAATTTGGTTCTTCATCAAGAAGCTGAGAAGAACCACTGAAGATGGACAATGTAGGGTCACCAGAGGACAACTCTGGCTGAGCTGGGTCTCAAGAGGCTTTGCCAGCATCCCTTGAAGAACAAGCTGCGATAGCCCTTCTAGAGCAAGACCTTCAGGACCAGCTGCTGGTCCATCATACCTACATCTTTAGATGCTTCATTAGGGTGGCTCATTTTGTGGCCCAACTTTAGGCAGTCCTGACCAAGCAAATTGTGTTTTTGCAGGAAAACAGCAAGGTTGTGCATCAATAGGAAGGAAAGAAATACAAAAGTATTTAAGGAATAAAATGGACACCAGGCGACAGCTGTTTGGAGAATCAAAATACCACGTGGAGCTCTCCTACATTTCAGGAATGATTTTTAATTACTTAATTGTGCACTTCACACACCCACCTTTAAACATTTGACCATTATTACAATTTTATGAAGTTCATTCCTGACTTAAATTGACACGGACATATAAAAAAACCCAGCAGCACCACAGATGCAATAAACCAGATGCTGAGTAAAGCCAAAAGTAAGTGAAAAAGATATTATTAAAAGCTTATGTAACACTTTATTTATGGACCTTATTCTCAAAATACTGTTAATTTTATTGCACATAAAATGAAAAAAGGTTATCGCTGCCGTGGCACAGTGCTGAATGCCGAGAACAAATCTACCCGAGCACTGGACTACAGGATTATCCAGAGATAAGCCAAACTATATTGATCCTAAAAACCCATGAACAAATAAGCCTGAGTAGTAGGTTTGGTGCAAACTTCAGGCAAAGATCTATATTTCTCCTGCAGATGATGCAGGTTTAAGATTATATATTAAATATATGTTACTTACACATACATGCTTTATTTATTGTGCCGTGACATGGTGCATATATTGATACAAAAGCCACACACGCTTACAAGAATGAGTAGTTGAAGGTCATCACTCTTGGTGACAAACCAGTGTGGCTCTGGGGTTGAAGTATAATAACTACTCCTTGCTGGATTAAAACAAAAAGCAGCAATCTTGTGCTTTCTGTGCTCAGCACTAAGGTAATCAACTGATCTCCAGAGAGCAAAACGTCCAGCCTATTCTTACCTTCATGCCAGAGCTCAGAGCTCAGGCAGAAGCTTAATCTCCCGGCTAATCCTACCAGGAGCAGCGCCCAAGCCTAAGGGAGGTGCCAAAGCGCTGAATAGGAGATTGGTCCATGGCAAAATTTGGGATGTGCCCAAACAGCATTTATTTTAAGGGGTCTAAAACGCGGCACTGCAGCTACATCACCTCTCACAAGAGCGATCACAGTTTTCCAACCATGTGTATTTTCTACATCAGCTTCTCTGTTAGATATTTCTTTCAAGTTCTTTAACAAAAATTCCTGGATTTTGAGCTATTTTTGTATGAACTGGAGCACTTCACACAACACAGACATGTTTCAAGACTGATGTGTTTCCCTATTGTGCTCCTCTGTTCCTCGCAGCTCAGCTTCACCCACAACTCCAGGTAATTTCTTTCTCCCTGGGCACACTGAACCCCCCTGTGAGCATCGTTTCCAGGTTTAAATGTCTCCAGAACACAGTCGGCTTTGCCAAACAGGAACACAGACAATTTCGAGCTTGTAACCCATCTCAAAGCAGAAACTACCACTGAGCAGAGCTCCCTGCAAACCAAGATGGGTTTTGGCTGCACTTTGCTGAGGAAAGAGAAGAAACAGCTGAAAGAGACTGAACTAAGGCAAAATCGAGGACAATATTCTCACTTGTTTCTCTCCTCAATCTTAATCCTCTTGTATCTGGCACAAGCTACCAGCTGCCTTGAATTGGTGTATAACTGCACACTAAAGCAGACTGGTGTTACACCTGCAAGGAGTTGGAAGACTTAAGAACCACCCGATAATGACAAAATACTGGGGACTTCAGGACATGCTGTAAATCCGTGCCCAGAGGAAGGAGCTGCAGCAGTGAGTTTTGTTATAACATCACCATGCCCTGAGCTGAAGATTTTGTTGTTCTGCTCCAGGGAAAATACTTGATTGCAGGGCAGATCTCCAGCCTGCCATAGGAATGACACAGATGTAGCACCGAGCTGTCAGCCCAGCACCAAGAATGCCTTTTAAACAGTGGGGAGAACATGAAAGCTGCAGCTTAGCTGTTCTTAATTCTGTTTTCTTACCAGGCCAATCAAACCATCAGCTGCCCAAAACTTAACAGCCTCACACTTTCCAAGGGGCTTGAAATCACACAACTTTTTTCTGACATATTATTTTACTTGTTGGCATGCGGTGTACATATTTTCATCTACTTTTAATTGCCTATTTCTGCCTCCTAATTGAATTTGTACCACTATCCAAGATGTTTTTTAAAAACACACATTTTTTGTGTTCATGCAGCTTTGGCAACCCATTTGGCATGGATATATGCTTTGTTTCTTTATGCTGATGTCTTCTTTGTAGCAGTTATTCCAATAGAGTCTCTCAGTGGGACCCTTTCCAGAATATAATGAAAGTGCTCCCCAGCTTGAGTGGCAGTAGATGTATTAGGATGGAAAGAGGCCAAGAAGGTAGATGGAAATGAAGGGGACTACACAGCTCCAATCCTTCCCTTTCCACTGAAGTGCAGCTAAACCACTGAATCACAGAATGATTGAGGTTGGAGGCACCTCTAGAGATGATCTGATCCAACACCACTGCTCCAAGCAGGACATCTAGAGAACATTGTTCCAAGGATAGTCAGGTTTTGACTCTCCCCAAGGATGAAGACACCACAACTTCACTTGACAAGAATGATACAGGGAATTGACAATTAACTAATTAACATTTAGAGAACTAACTCTACCCCACATCACTAAAGAGCCAACAGAGAGCTAACCCTTTAAGCCACATAGCCTTGCTTAGCTTTGTGTAACTTATTGTACGAGAAACGGGAGCTCGCTGATCCTTGCAAAGATAATAATCCTTGGGTGAACTAGAGAACAGAGACTTGGGCACAGGACAGGAGATACACCAGTTTAACCAACCCAGCAGTCTGAGTCCAACCAACTCATTACACTGACCAAGGGTGAGCGTGTACAGAGCAGAGGACCCGGGGTCACGATCACTGCGGTCACAACCAGGAGGAGCCGGAGGTGCAGACTATGGAAATGTCTCCTGAACTCATTGTAATAAGAACCGCCTTCCGGGGACAGGTTATGAATATGTACAGGCGCTCCTAGAACTGTCATGAATATGTAACACTTTACTGCATTTAACTGAGCTCACGGTTACTGGAAATACACACACATCTTGGACAGAGCTATCCCTGTGTGTCCGGCATCATAAATACATACCTTCGATACAATCTCAAGGGTTGTAAGGTCATTTCCACACCTCAAGAACATGGGGGTTTCTGGCATCCCAGACAGTAAAGGTCTTCCCACCCTAAAGTCCACATTTTCTCAATCCACAGGCTCATGGCTCATAAAAAACAAGCTGAACTACCTGTGCGTACCATGTATCACTAGAACCACCACCTACAGAACATCCTGAAGCCACATTAACACCACTCAGCAACTTCCCATTGAGGTCTGCCAAGCCTTGGAGAAAAAACAAGGGAAAAAAGAAAACGTTAGCAGTTGATATTTTCCCAAGTAGAAATGCTTTCTCAGGAAGGTTTCTTCCTTTCAGCGAGAGTAACACAACCATCTCTACTTTTCTGGTGACCTCCTTTCTGCTTTAACCTGTCATCCAAATATAATATGCCTGAGACTTTTTCCTTTCATTTTTATTCTTAAAATTCACTTAACTCGCTTCTATCACATAAATGCATCCTGCCTCATGCAGCTCAGATTCAATTTACACTTATGCTGAACTGCCAGCCACGGGTTGCTGAGGCATTTGGTCTGTACTTTATTCTATTTCCCACCTTAAATCCCACACATGATTAGTAAAATAGCCTCAAAGCCAGAGAAGTACAATGTCCCTGCAATTTGTGGTCATTTGGTGCTTTATGATGCACTCAAATCATAAGAAAGGGGCAGGTATCAGGGATGGTGAGATGCTCTTCCTATAGGAGGGTTCTGGTAGGGTAGAAAGAGGCAGGGAACTCATCCATCACTACAATCATCATTCAGAGGTTGCCACATCTGCTGTACTTTTGAGTTAAAATATGAAGAGCTAATGGCTTGCACCACCTTGGTGATGTGCATTTAGAAGAGGTTATTAGGGACATGGTTTTGTGCTAGAATTAGGTTGGGTTATGGTTGGACTTGATGATCCTGAGGGCCTCTTCCAACCAAAACGATTCTGCCATTCTATAAGATGCAGTAGGAACACGGTGAGGTACAAGTCTCATCAGCAGGAAAACAGACTGTGGCAAAAGAGGAGGACCCACCGCCTTTGCTGGTCTACCTGCTCCTGCACGAGTCATTTGTGGGAACTGCTGCTGGCTAAAGGTTTAAGACTATCTAAGAGTCCCCAGGGGAAATCAGAGCTCTCGGTCCAGGCAGTTTGTTGCAATCCTACTACCAACCCTGACCTTACCAAGGAATCTGTAAATCTGAAAAGTATAAGGCAGTGGAAAAACGAGAAGTCAGAGAAGCCAGATGATCAAAGGTGCAGAGGACTTGGAAGTCAGTTCCACTGACTCCATCAGGGCTTCTCTGAAAACTAATTTCTTCATTAGGAGGGGAACAGAGCTGGTAAGGGGCTGGAGCACAAGTGTGATGGAGCAGCTGAGGGACCTGGGGGGTTCAGCTGGAGAACAGGAGCTGAGGGGAGACCTTCTGATCTCTGAACTGCCTGAAAGGAGCTTGGAGCCAGGGGGGTCGGGCTCTGCTCCCCAGGAACAAGCGCCAGGAGCAGAGGAAACGGCCTCAAGTTGCGCCAGGGGAGGTTGAGGTTGGATGTGGGGAACAATTTCTTCCCCAAAGGGCTGTGGGGCATTGGAACAGGCTGCCCAGGGCAGTGCTGGAGTCACCATCCCTGGAAGGTTGGACAGACAGAGATGAGGTTCTCAGGACATGGGGCAGTAACCATGGGTTATGGTTGGACTCAATGATCTTGGGGGCCCCTTCCAACCAAAACAATTCTATGATTTTCCACCGTCTTCAAGAGGAAAAGACAAGCACAGTAGGGGAGATACAAGGATTGCACATGTTCTGCATAGAAAATAGTCATACTGTGCAAAAAAAAAAAAAAAAAAAAACACATTCAGCTACACAAGGAAAACTCAGGACCTGTAGTCAGCTCCAGAGACTTCCCAGCTGCTGCAATTACCATTCCACTCACCGTCCCCTTCAACTTCTCCAAAGGTCTCAAGCAGAGCAGCTCCAAGTTCCAGCTCATCTTACTTAAAACACAAGATAACACATAAATCTCAATAAAAGCCACAAAACCTTTTGGCCATCAGAAATGATGGGCACAAATACCCAAGACATGACGTGGCATGAGAACTGCCTTCTGTTCTTCTCTTGCAGAGTTCCCAGCATATGCATGTCTGTGTGTGTGCATAATCATATTTGCTCTATGCTGTTCCTAGTATAGCCCTCTCAGCACTTTCTCAAAGCAATAAATTACAGACCACAGCCTTTCCTGTGCGAGAAAAATCTCTACAGGCAAAAAGCAGGAACACGAAGGCTGGTGTTGACCTTTCAATTCTTTTTTATCTCCATGGGCACACCAGATACCTTAGACTCTTTTAAACAGAGCTCCGATACACAAAGCACGATGTAAAAATGAGATCACCTCCCACAAGGCTTTATTAGTGTGTCCCCAAAACCTCCAGGCGACTTAAGCCGCAATGACCTCCACTGCAAATAAAGCAGGAGTCCTGAGAGCGTTTGGAGCAGTGCTGTCAGAGAGAAGCAGCAGCCTGGAAATTGCTGCGAGCAAAGCAACGGCCCAGCAGGGAGCAATCAGTGGTTTAGGAGAAATACCTGCGACACTCTCTGGTTAACTAATCACACCGGGAGCTGATGCCGGAGGGATGCCGGCCAGAGACCAACCTGCCGCATGTCCACGGTGCTTTGGAGGATCTCAGCTGGGGGTAAGGATGCTGGGCAGGTACGCGGAACCACCACCCACCACTTGGCCACGTGTGGCTTCTTCACAGATGCCTGTTTGTGAAGCAGTGGGGTTGTAGCTGCTTTCTGGTGTGGAAAAACAAACCACCACCACGCAAACACAACAGGTGATTATCAGCTTCTTGCTATGGCCAGCTAATAACACAGGAGGCAAAATGCCCATCTCTTCCTAACTTTAACACCCTATTCCCAGCGACAGGAGAATGAGACTAATTTAAGAGCTAATTCAAGCTGAGGAGCAGGAGGGGATGGAGTTGGCTGTGCAAGATGTACAAACAGAAGTAAATCTACCCTACAGCAGAGATTAAAGCTAATACCAGAAGATGCTATTTTGAACCTAATGGAATCTGAGCCGTGTATTAGCGGTGGGTAACCGGGGGGTGCAAATGTACCTCCTGGAGGTCAGCTTGTCATGAACCGACTGCACGGGAGGCTCTGGAAATGCCGGCTGTTTTCTCTAGTAAGGTAAACCCTTCCCTCCCAGGAACAAGCCAGTTCTCATTAAAAAATAATATACACATCCCTCTTTCACTGTTATATTTGTTTCATTTCCTGCCAGCAGAATGTTATAGTTCTCTAGACAAAGACTCCGGTATAAAATCTACAGTCACACACTGGTAAGTGGCAACACAGGCAAGTTTTTCAGCTAAACAGAAACTGAGGATACACAGGGTGTCTCAAAAAAAATGGACACAATTTCAAGGTAGTATATGTTACAATGGCAATGTGTTATAATTACACAAAAATTTACAAACAAAACATATTGTTTCGCTTGAAACAATATATCCCACTCATTCAAGTGGGAAGAGTTTAATTCATGGGCAGTTCATCACTGCAGAGACATAGTGATTTCAAATTGGGTCCATCTTTTTGAAACTGGGTTCATCTTTTTGAAAACCCAGTATAATAGGGACAGAATTATTTACATACAAACACACAAAGAGTAGCTGGGGAAAGGAGGAGGTGACACAGTACCCCTCTGCCTGCCTGGCTTCACGCAGGACAATTTAGGGCCATCTGGATGGAAACATTGGAGTTGGAGAGAGCAGACACCAACATCCACGCTGGGGCACACCATGTATACAAGGCAAATTCAAGTATAAGTCTCCAAATATAAAGGCAACAGGAATAAAAGTGGTTGGAATTTCACTGCCCTGGGCTCCAATTCACTACAGGTATCTCCAAGACACAGCCCTTCCATGAACCTGTAAAGCCCTGAGCTGTTTTTCACCCCACTACTACTACTGAAAGATTGCTCCAGAGCCTCACTGTCCCCATGATTATAAATCTCTGGCTTAATTGGAGTCTCAAATGCCTTCTTGCTTTGTTTTATATTGATTTGTTCCTGTCCAAGTGCTGTCCTCTGGTTTAAATATCTAAACAGCCACATTATGCCTTTTCTGCAGAGAGCTCTGGACCCCTCGTAGCTCTTTGCTAAAGAAGCCAAAGCCAGAGGACAGGAAGGCTTTTCCAGCTCCTGGCTCTTCCCAGTCATCTTTCTCTCCCAACACCAGCTCAACACCCTTTTGGCACTGAGCAAAGGCAGGTGTTAGTTGAAATGTGCAGCTGGAAGATGGACCAGATTTAGTGGAAGACATCTCACTCTAGGTGGTCCTACCACTGGCTAAAATATTCAGTGTTTTAGGTTTCCCAATACAAGCAGGCTTGGTGCATTCAGGCTGGAGAACGAGCTGGAAAACTCATAAGGAATAACTGTAGGTCAGTAGGGAAAGGTAAGTTAATAGAAAGTGATTTGGAGAACACAGGACTTCATCCCATTACCCACTAGCCAGTATCAGTGCAGGGCAGTATGAATGAGAAATTACTGATATTCTAGTGTTTTGTGATACACGAGCATAGAAACATCTAAAAAGAAAGGCTGGGCATGCCCAGAGAGATGCATGGCCTTCTATAGAAAGTGCTGTGGGAATGACTACACCCTGGCTGCAAGGTAAGGTGACCTAGAGATGCTGCAGGGCACATCCAGCTCAAAATGTGTCTGTATCTGCTGGTACCCACATGGGGGTTGGGCAGCAAATGGTGCCCACACCTCCTCAGGCAGCACATCAGAGCCCAAGATGGCAAAGGGAGAGGAGTCCCACCTTGTGTCTAGAGGTGGAATTGGGTCTCTTGTTGAGTTCATGCCAGAAACCATTCTTAGTCAAATCAGATGGGAATACATGCAGGTCAGCTGGGCACAGGTACCCAAGCAGAGGCAGTGGTAGCCTTGCTCTCCCATGTGTATGTACCACCAATTGCTGAGCATGTTGGATCTTCACAGTGACGTGGGCTTGGCTGATGCCATGCTGCTGTTTCATACAATCGTAGAAGAGTCTGGGTTGAAGGGACCTACCCAGCTCCCCAGTGCCCCCCCTGCCATGAGCAGGAACATCTTCACCAGCTCAGGTTGCTCAGAGCCCCGTCCAGCCTGGCCTGGGATGTCTCAGGGATGGTTCATCTACCACCTCTCTGGCCAACCTGGGCCAGGCTCTCACCACCCTCAGGGACAACAATTTCTTCCTCATGTCCAGCCTGAATCTCCCTCCTTTAATTTAAAACCATCACCCCTTGTCCTATCATAACAGGCCCTGCTCAAAAGTCTGTCCCCATCTTTATCGGCCCCTTTAAGTCTGGAAAGGCTGCAATAAGGTCTCCCTGGAGCTTCTCTTCTCCAGCTGAACACCCCAACTCTGTGTTCCCAGCAGAGCTGTTCCAGCCTCAGATCATCCCTCCTCTGGCCCCTCTCCAGCAGGTCCAAGTCAAGTCTGTCCACTTGGATTACATTATTGTCTATACATATATATTTATCCATTGGAATTAACAATTGTTACTCTAACTCATCCCTCCAGATGCTACAAACATCTAAATCCAGGTGTTTCTCATAAATTTCCCTCGATGATGTGACACCAGACCCCAGTGGGGCCACCGCAGCGTGAGCTGCTCTGCACACCAAGCAGCTCCCACCAGCCCTCTGCATCTCCCCATCCCCGCGCACAGCCCCGATGGCAATCTCCCCTTGGGAAGGCTGCCAGCAGGTATCTGATAAGAGGGTTCTGTGATGATCACACTGTTTCCCACACTGGCAAACTTTAATAATGACTGATAAGCTTTCCATTGAGTGTGTCCCTTTCTCATGCTGTTAGGAGCTTCAGCAAATTTCTACATTAGCACATACATTAGTTTGCTCCCCAGAAAGACAAGAGACTTAAACAAGCACAGAAAGCTCTAACCTTGCTATGAATAACAAATAGATGGTTTCCTTCCCCTCCTCGGTATGTTTGCAATGCAAGGCTACAAGCTTTGTTCACTTTTCAGAGGACAAGGATGTAAATGACAGTGTCACCTCCAATCCTCTACAGACCTCAGCGTTGAATGCCAAATCTTTCTACAGATTTAACTTCCCGGGTGTCACAACAGCCACATCTAGGTTGCAGTCGTTCATCTTCATGTCACCGAACAGCTATTTTTCAGGTGACAAAAGCATACTTTTATGGAGAAACAACACGCCGAGACTGAGATTTCTGTCTCTAAGAAAGAAATACCTTTTCGTGCCTGTAAGGAAGCAGCACAGAATAGGATTCACACTGAATATTATCAATATGCTAATGTGATCTTCTTCTCCAGAGCAGTATCTAATTTAGAGAGGAGCAAAGAAGAGGCGCCACTGTTTTTACCAAAGGAAAACCAAATTTAGAGGGTTTTGCACTACTGTGCTGCAATTGGGGCTGCAGAACAGCAGCTTTCATTGAAAAACTGATTGCAGAGAGTATTCCTACATAAATCAGAACACGATTTTGCCTTCCCATCCACATCCTTGTAACCAAAAGCTGACAAACATAAGGAGGGACTCACCCATCTCTGGGGGGTCAACCGCCATTGAAGTCACTGCTTCAAGACCGATGGGTGCTGCTTCTCACCCATAACTGGTGTCACCAGGTCAGCTCAGTGACCCTTCTCTCTGTAACCCTCCTTCTAGCACTGCATTTTTGGGGGATCCCACCCTGATCACTGCTCTCACACCTCCAGGTCCATCCCATGTGAGAGCAACTGTCCCCCCATCACCATCACCCAAACAAACACCCTTCTCCAACCTGCTGCCACCCCCAGCCAAATCCCCCAAAGTGACAGTCCTGCCCAGGTGTCCGTCTGTCCTGTCTGCCTTTCCTGTTTCAAAGAATAATGACCATGGAGGTTGGATAGAGACAGCAGCTCACTAGGAGTCTTAACTCTTCATTTTAACTGTATTTTAGATGCCCCAGTGCATCATACATCTGCTAACCCAGCCTAATAGTGGTTTAGGACAAGTTTTAATTCTTTATTTTCTTCCCCATAGCTGTGCCACTGATGAATGACAGATAATGTGACACCTGACAGTGATGGCATTGTTGTTGGGATCACAGAGGCTGCAGATACACAAGCCATCCCCCATAGAGATGCTGTACAACCTCAGCCTTCAGGCCTTGGGCAAGAATTCATATCCAGCCATACTTCCATACCATCACTCCTAGAAAAACCCAACCTGTGTCATTAGAGAACTTCCTCTCTTCATCTTTTTCCTTAACCTGGACTAATTCATCACCCAACCTCCCTTCACTCCCACCTGCCTCACCCTCAGACCTACATCAACACCATCCAAGAGGACAAAGTTGCCCAGAGGTCCCAAGTGGTGCTTTGGAAACTAAGTTGAGGTCTTCCCACCACTTTCTTCTACTCTTGACCATCTATCATGACTATGGAAGAGACACCATGGCCGCAACTTGCTCATGATACAGGCCACGGGTGGATGCTCCCCCAAGCACAGGTCTGGATCTCCGGGCTCCCCAGAAAGTCCTGGCTTTGGGCACTCAGGATCCACTCAGCAAAACCAGATCCCGATCGTGGCGATTTTAAGCTGTAGCACACTAACAGCATCTTGATGTCCATTCAGTAATTGTACTGCTTGGGTTCTGACTAACAGAACTCAGACAAAAATCCTGGAGGCAGACAGAGGACCCGGATACCTGACAGTTCCTATTTTTAAAAGGCACTGACAAGTCGCTAGATTTAAAAACTGACCTACTTTAGTGGCTCTTTCATATTGAATTTTTTCCATTCAGGATGCCAGCTATTCTTCTTCTGCTTTTTCCTTCAAAAAGCATTTTTAAGTCTTGAAATAAATATAAATATATATAAAAAAGAGACACGCCATTCCAATTATGGCAGTTTTCCTACCAGGTTAGGTGCAAGCTATCAAGTATTTTTGTGGAATATAGACTAGAAAAAAGTACAAGACATACACAAATGGTTTCCACTGTCAAGTCTCTCATTTCACACCCAAGCATTTACATATTAAATAACGACACACCTTAGTGACAGGCTCCTGTGCACAGTTTAAGAGATGAGATACTCCCGAGTGCTTACAGTAACCTGGCAATCACAGCTGCTCAAAGGCAGAAATACTCTTAGAAATAAAGAAACACATCCTCCTCTGTCAGTGGATCAGACAACCCACCCACCAGAAGTCAGTGCTGTTCCTCATCATCACCACTTCACCACAACTACCAGGACCACACCAGTTTAACTGGAGTGTAATGGGAAGCACTGGTTATCCCCCTTCTATTAATGACACTAATGGTTAAGGATGAACTGAGCTATCAACAGCAGCAATAGCATCTACTATAAAATAGATATTGTATATATATATTTACTCTAAATACAATTTCCTTAAACTGAAAACTTATTGTAAAAATGCCCGTAGGCAGTTTCAATAGAACAGAGAAGCTGGAAGGATTGGTTCAAATATTCCTCCCAGAAACTTACACTTAGTTTAGCACTAGCAGAATATCAGTCTCTTACATCACAAGCACCCAGATTGAAGACATTTGTTTGTAGTCATGCCATCGCCATGTTTTATAGCCCAAAAGTCTTTTCCACAGAGCAGATCTCCATCCAACACAGCACGAAAAAACAACTGAAATCACAGTAGTTGTTCTAGAGCCTTGGAGTAGGTGTGGACCATAACTCCTCGTCAACCAGTGCTCTAGCCTTTGTTATTGGACTCCAACCCGCTCCAGAATCTTGGAAATACACCATTTAAAAATTCATAATAATATATGATTAATAATGTAACTACTACCCTTGTTGGATTTGCCCTGGTAACGCGCTCCCTCGGCTTCTCCACTGCAGACAAACCATGTCACGGAACCCCCACAACAACCCCATGTGCCGTGGCAATTGTTTAAGGAGAGTTTGTTCTGTTCAAAGAATTGCTTTGCAAGAGCAAAATGGTTCAACTCCGTTTTCCAGCTCCCACCCAAAGCACAACGCTTCAAAGACCACCAGCATGTTGTTTCCTTAGGCAGCTACGCTTGTTAATTAAAATAAATAAATACACTAACCAAAAAACCCCACGACACCACTCTGTGGAAGCCCTTTCCTGACTTAACCCTCTCAAGTACCCTGGATGAAAATCACCCCATTTTTCCAGCAGCAACAGAAGGTTTTTGGCTAAACCCGTATGTCTGCAAGAAGCAGCAAAGCAACGCGGTATGCGCTCATTAAGATCCGGCTTAATTAAAACTGAAAAGGAGATCAATTGCATTGATATTTGGAGAAGCGTTTTCTTCAGAGATACAATTGCACGTTTCTATTAACAAAGCTTATCTAAGGAGTTCTGTGGCTCCTTAAATTAAACCGCCGGCTGCCCTGCTGAGCGCGTCTGAATCCGCACACCTGCATTTAGCTGCTTTTTTGTATTATAGATGCAATAGGCAGGTTGGTAAGAGCAAGCAGGTGTTCTATGGCTGTGCAGGGAAGGGCTGAAGGACTCTGGGAGAGAAAGAAAACAACCACACCATTCAACAAGGCACTCAGATAATCCAGTGATAGACACTATTATAATACCACAACAGATACACCAAAAGCACAACAACTCCAGATTTCTCGTTATTAGGAGTGGGTAACAGTCAGCCTAAGGCAACGAGGTGCCGGCGCTTTGTGTCTGCAGGAGGACTGCACGGCATCCCGCCTGAAAGCTTAGCAAAACATGACTCAGATCATCAATTAACATTTCATTTAGAGAGAGAAAACCACGCTAATGAAAAATGACGAACAAGGACAACAAGGAGGGAAGGGAGAAAAAGAACAGATAGATTTGCAGAGAGATTAATTAAAGAATGCATGAGCTGGCAGGTAAAAATCAGATATTTTGCAGCTTTCACAGTGGTTCAAGTGCAGGAGTGTCCACTAGTGAGCTGCTACATAATTGCTCGTTATGTCCGTGTACTTGAAGCCTTGGTAGAAACAGTGATTAAAAGCAAAGTAGAAAAGTACCTGGGATGTTCAGTTGGACAAATTTGAGATGGGCAGAACTTGGGCACTGGGCAAACTGTGTGCAGAGACCCCTGGTGCCCCACAGCCTCTGCTGTCACCCCACGCAGGGACCCACCACTTTGCTCAGCTGTTGGTGGTATGAGATAGAACAGGAGACACAGAACCATAGAATCAGTTTGGTTGGAAAAGCCCCTCAAGATCATTGAGTCCAATCACAACCCACCCCTGGCACTGCTCCGTGTCATGAGAACCTCACGTCCGTCTGTCCGACCCTCCAGAGATGGTGACTCCAGCACTGCCCTGGGCAGCCTGTTCCAATGCCCCACAGCCCTTTGGGGAAGAAATTGTTCCCACATCCAACCTCAACCTCCCCTGGCGCAACTTGAGGCCATTTCCTCTGCTCCTGGCGAGCAGAGCCTGACCCCCCTGGCTCCAAGCTCCTTTCAGGCAGTTCAGAGATCAGAAGGTCTCCCCTCAGCTCCTGTTCTGCAGGATAAACAGGTACATCTCATAGGGCCTCTAAAACACAGACCATTTCCTTCATCATCTCTCCAGCAGCCCTAATCCTTGATTAGAAACAACCAGAGCAGATACTTATAATAGAAGTGCTCGAGCTGACAAAGAAAAGCTCTATGAAGAGGCAGCTTACGAGTAACTACAGTAACCCTAAAAGCTCCCAAGAAGCTGCCCACTGTGCCAGGTCCCTGATCTGCCCCTCTTGCCATTCAGTCGATCAGTTGTCCAGCTGAATGGGGAGTCAGCACATCCTGAGCTGGAGCAGCTCAGACATATCTCGAGCTGCAACACAACCAGTTACTGTTCATAAGGAGCTGCAACACAGGAGCTGATTCATCACACTAAACATCATCTTCTGGGCTTGACAGGGACTTGTTAAGCCACAGTAACATGGTCTGAAGGCTTATTTTACAAGCTAGCCCAAGGCTCGCTTACAGTCTGAATTCATATCTGAGCTTCGGTCAGTCTTTTCTCAGATTCATCCCACTGAGTAGAATAAAAATAACACCATCTATTCATTTTCAGAAGTAATTTCTTATTCTAGAATAGGCACATTATGAACGTGTCGAGCATTATGCAAGAACTAGGTTTTCCTGGTTGCTGTGGATGACTATCGCAATAATCTTCTATTACATGCCCACACGCTGCTCTTGCGCAAGCACCGTCTCAGTCGGCAAATGAGAATTTACTCTGGATTTCTCTGGGTTCCCTTTGTGCTCATGTACCCGAGCTGGTATTTTCCACTCCATGCCCACATTTTCCGCTCCACCAAAATATTCATATCCTTGTGTGGGTTTTTTTTTTTGTTGTTTTAATTGCTTGTTTGCTGCTTTATTCCCCCCCAACCCAAGACGGTCTCTTACTGTAGCTGATTAAAGCTGAAATGTTAAAGGTCTATAAATGCACACATAGTTGTGTCAAAGTAACCATTTTCACACTAAAATCAATGAAGACTGGACAACTAAGTGCTTCTAAAAATCCTTCTCTACCTGCGTGCATCTCCTTTGGGCCAAATCCAGAAATTCAGCATTCTGCAGTACCCAGTTCAAATGATTACACAGTGGAGCATCTCCATTCATCACACATTTACATTCTCAGACACTTGAAACTTGGTCAAATATGAGCATCTTTTACAAGAAAAGCATATATCTCCATTAACTATCAAGGCATTGCTCCACAGTACGAAGGTGCCAGAGCTGCCTCAAGGAAATGGCTTTAAGGATATCTTAAGATGAGTAAAAGGACGTAATTTTCCTTACTCGCATTTTCTCAAATGGCTGAAACATATTGGCTGGAATATTTCTGAAAACCGGAGTTCTAGGAGGACTCTACAGAGAAAATTGAAGCCTAAAGAGTTGAAAATGTCACCCAGTTATATGCTATCAAAACTCCAATGTTATAATGGGATGTATCAGGCAAACTCAACCACCTGGGCCATTAGGAACCTGTCAAGCAATCGGGCTGGAGGAAACTCGAGCACATGCTCCAGACCAGCATGGTGTGGATTTAGTAGAACTGTTTTGATTTGTCTCACTGAGCAGCCTGGGAGCCAAACCCAGAGATCTCAGCTGGATCACAGAGCAGTTGGGGTTGAAGGGACCTCTGGAGATCCCCCAGTCCACCCCCCCTGCTCCCGCAGGGTCACAGAGCAGATCACACAGGTGGGTCCAGGGGGTTTGAATGTCTCAGAGCAGGAGACTCCACACCCGCTCTGGGCAGCCTGGGCCAGGCTCTGGCACCTCCCAGCAAACAAGTTTCTCCTCATGTTCAGATGGAGCCTCCTATGTTTCAGTCTGTGCCCGTTGCCCCTCACCCTGGCGTTGGGCACCACTGAACAGAGTCTGGTCCATCCTCTGACACCCACCCTTGAGACAGGTACAACTGCATTTCATACACCTGGTGGATATTCCCATTAAATGTGAACTGTCATTTTTCTGACTACACATAAAACATTAGGTCATCTTTGTCTTTTTGTATCCATATATCTATCTGCCACACAAGCATCACTTTATACTTCACAATGGCAGCCATGGGCTCTTTTTTTCCCCAGAAACATTCTTAATCTACAGATAACGCCTTCCTGAAAGCCTGTATCTGGGACTTAAATAATATTGCAGCATAGCAACTGTGCATCAGACTGACAGCAGCCCTGACAGTGCTGCCCGATGCGCTCCATCCTCTTTACAAAGCCCACTGAGGTGGCTCCCAAGCACAATGACACAAACCTCAACACAACCTCACACGTCACGCTGGCACAAGTATTTGGGTTTCTGTGCTTCATCCGTCTCCAGCTGGCACAGGGGATGCATCACACAAAAACAGTCATTTTTATCCAAAAATAGGTAGGACCCGCTTCCTGGGAGCACGTGGGAATATTATCTCAGAAAAGCTCCTGGCAGGGGAAGATTATATTGCATTTTCCACTCTTGGGTGTTTCATTCCTTGTGCAAGTGCATGGGGGAGCCACAAACACAGAGCATCACCTGATGCAGGTGCCAGCACATGGAGCCCAGGTCTCCACATCAGTGCCAGCAGGTTCACCTCTCCTATGGACCTAGAGCACTCCATCCACACCTCATTTAAGGGCCTCATTACTTTCTTCCCTCTCCTCCATCTACTATATTCATACCATAAACCATCACAAAAACCTGTGACAAATATATATCTAAAGAACATTAAAATATATATATATATATATATATATATATATTTTAAACAGCCCAGAACCTGGGCTAAGAAGGGATACTGCATGGAGAGCTTCAGCAACACCAGGGACTGTCAATCCCTTGTTCTTCCCTTGGCTCAGAGAACAATACACTTGTACTATTGTACCAGCAGATGCTTTGCACCTTGATCACCCCAACTATTGGGGCAGAGAAATGACCTCACTCTCAAATTAATTCTTCACGTCCAAGAAGCGTGAGGCTTCTGTTCCCAAAGTCCTCCCGGTGCACATGCCCCTCCTGCAGGAAAATCTGCCCACTCCACACACGCCAACAAAAATCTTTCTACATGACTAATTTTCAAGTTGAACTGTCTTGATAAATAGACTGACTCACTGCAGAATTTAACTATGCATTAGGTCCTATTAGTGAATTAGGCCCTTTTGTTTTGCTCCAGAGTGCTGTCAAGAGCTGTAACAGCTTTCCTGATTAATGAAGAAGGGAGAAAAGTTATTTCAAAGACAAGGACAGACTGGATTTTTTTTCTCTCTTTTGTATCTTTAGAAAAATGAAGTATTCCCCCAGTAAAAGCAGAAGATGCTGCCGATGCAGGACAGAGGGGGGTGGGACACTTCATTCTCCCCAATCCTGGAGCTTTGATTCACGTCACACGAGCTCTGCCACAGGGCTTACCAGTCCATAGGATAACACATATTGCCTTACAGCGTTTATTTTCACAGCAGAGACTTGTTACAAAGTCAGAGCATCTTTTAGTGACTGCACAAAATGGCCTGTTTCACAATATGATGATAGCATTGATCTTCAGGCCTCCTGGTATTGAAGAAACTCCATTAGCTAAGTCAATCTTCTTTGTTTTGCTTTATTTTTAGCATTTTCTCAATTGATCCGATACTGATTAGAGGAGGGTTATGTGTCTGGGACTTCTCTTTGAGAAAGGAAGAAATTCTGAACCTAAATCAAACAACAAACCTCATAACAAGACCACACTGAGCTACATCTCCCACCTTAGGCATCCATATCTCCCTCCACGGTGATGTGCTGGAGAAGAATGGGATGAAACCCAAAACCGTGACCATACAGCAAAGCCACAGCCAAACCAGACTCAAACGGGACTAAATCTTTCTCCAAAGGGCAATTTATTAACGTGCTCAAAGACTATGCTGAGTGGTGGCAATAAGAAATCAGCAGAGTGACAAGTATCCTCCCTTCAAACTACACAAAGGTGACCACGGATTCTGATCCAAGTCGGGGGTGTAAGCAACTCTCATTTTTATTAATCTTGCAACTTTATTTTGCAAGTGCATTGCAATTCTTCTGCTTTGTGCTTGAAATTTGGAGTTCCAGGCATCACCTGAATTTACTGGCACTTTAAACACTCTTTAAATACTTCATTATAGTACCAAGTACTTTAGACACGTTGCTACTGAACCTACAAACGCCAGCCGGGGTGTGACAGTAAGAGCACCAGGGGAGCTGCAAATATTCCAGCTGGTGGATGTTCTCCTTCCATTGAAGTTCCGATGACTGAAAACTGGGAGTCAGCGCTCAATTACAGAACTTGCTCAAGTTCTATTAATACTAAAAAAATATCTACTGCAGTCACCTTTAACTTGCATTTAAACTAAGTATAACCTTATTTATGGACACTTTTGTCCATTTGCATTTTTACTAGTTCTGGTCTTTTGCCTAAATTGCTTTTTTTCTTACATATTCACACAGTGATGTATTTATAGACATTAAACACATCTTCCAGGTCTAATAACCACAGGCTCTAATTCAGAAATCCCTCATCTCCCGCTTTAAAATCCCAGTCTAAAGGTCCACACACAGAACTCTGAGCCTTTGCAATGCTGATGAATCTTATTTAAAAAACAAACACCAAAAAGTCCAAAAATGAAGTGGCAGAAGGAAGATGTGGACACAACAACAACATTTTTTCTGTACAGACTGCTGCTTATCCACATTCCACCAGTTTATTTTGTGTTAAACCCAACCTGTGTCTTCATTCACATCTCAAGACCCAGGCACAGCTCCGGTGCTACATAAATAATAAATAACAACAGTGTGCCATCAAATAAAGGCACTTTAAGAAATGCAGCTGACAGGTTTTTCCTCTCTTGACATTTTTACTATGAATTTCTTCGCATTATGTCATTTGCCTTAATGGCATTGCAAACTACATAACCGTAATTACTCTTTAGTTTCTATTAAGATAGAAGCCTGATGTTTCACCAAGATAACACCTGAGAGCCAAAGTGGTTTCTTGTAGGTGGCTGTAACAGTGACAAACAGGAAGAGCAATGTAATGAGTCAGAAAACAAAAACTGAATTTCTTGGGCCTGTAATAGGAAGATATGTCATAAATAGAAGGGAAAAGACAATACAAACAGGATGCAGTGATTATAGACAGGCAACTTAGGACCTTCCAGCCCTAAAAGCTTCAAGCACTTAATGAAGTGACCAGATTTCTGGGTCCACCTCCAGCACAGCTCCCCAGTGATAACATCCAGCTTTTGGAAACCGGTTCTGATCCAGATTGAAAAAAATCACTAAACACATTTAACACCTCCCTCCAAACACTGGGAAAAAACCTCCTTCTCACCAACTATCACAGTAATTCATTATAAATCCCAGACTGCCCAGAAACGCTCTGACCAGACAGAATTATTGCCGAGAGCACATCTGAGCTGCCTGGCAATGTGCCATGGGAAGAAGGAGGTTTTATAGGAGACCCTTGCGCATTTATGCACACAGCATTCATTTATTATGTTTTAGCCGAAACAAGGATAAATCCACATTGGGTTTAACACAATGAAGATCCATGACGCTGGAGCTCTGCCACTGCTGAGCAGGTCATGAGAAACGGTGCTGTAGCTCTCAGCTTGGAAAGACAAATGAAAATATAGTCCATCAACCTATAGAGCACCGGTAAGGTCAGGCATTAAGACTGAATAAACTGGATTAAGTGAACCCAAGGCAATGCTCATCTGAAGATGACAAAGCAAACGTGCTCCAGTTGATGTTCCTCAGGGACCATGTGGTTTTGGTGCACATTATCTGGAGTTATTCCCATGTACCTGACAGCCCACTGGTTTCAGTGAAGTTATTCCTGATTCACTTCAAGAATGGAAAATGGTCTTTTTGCTTTCAAGATTTGATCTGGAACTGCGTGTTTTTCAAGCTACATCATTTTCACAACTCCAGTTTGCAGGTTCCCATCTTCAAGTGGGCAAAGATCATTTTGACTTACAGTGCTGCTCCAACAAAGAGAAGGATTTAAGGGGATAACTAATCCACCAACACCACAAAAGCACCAAGAGTTGTCCTTGGGAGACTTGCAGAAAGGTTCCCGGTCTCCCACAACACACCCAAGTGCTTCTGTCAGTACAGAAACTGAGATTTCCCATCGTGAGACAAACATGGACCTTGTGACTTCTGACAAATTCCACCTCACTCAAACTTTGGCTTCTTGAGTAAAGACCAGTTTTTGTTCTCCCCACAATCAGGAGCACCTTTTGAGAACATTTTGAAAAGATTAATGGAACTCAGAGCTTGCCTGAGGGTCAAGTGGAGAACAAGCAAGCATCCATCACATCCCCTCACTGACCGTAACTACCGATTTCCAGAAAACAGCACACAACATTTTGTAATAATATGGTATTTTCATGCACACTTGTTACACTTCACCCTCATCCTGTGAGGATGCACGTGTTTATTCCACAACTCATTCTTGAATCAACACATAAATCATGAGGTAAAAACAGAGTCAAAATAACCCGTAAGACAACAACCCATCAGCTTATGAAACTGGACAAAGCTGCCTGTGCTAAACTGGCCCTTTAGCAGCAACTATCACTTCACTCCCTCCAGATTCAATGCCCCATGTTGTTCTCACAAGGATTTTTCTGCAGGTGTTTTCTCCACCATGTCAGGCCGTGTTTGCTGCTTGTTGCAATTCCTGTTGTCGGACTTTGCCCCAGGGTATTATTGCAATAAGTGCCTTGGTGTTAAGTGCCACACACTCTGTTCCCAGCGTGGATTAGCCCTGTCCCCCTCGGACACAACTGTCCAGGTGGGTTATGTACGACACATGTTCGAGTGAAAAACGTCCATGTTACTTCTGAGAAGTTCTCGCTCACCTTTGGACTCCAGTGTCAGCTGGTGGGTAAATTCACTTTGCAGTAGAAGCTACTTCAGACAGCAAAGGATGCTAAAAAGAGTCTGTGTGGGGCTCATTGCCCTTAATTTTAGCCATCCAAAATTTGAGGTTTAACCCAAGTAGGTTCCTACTCCTAAAACCAGCCCAGAAAGAGGAGCAACAGCAGGGGCTGGTTCACCCCACCTGTTTGAAATAGAAACGCTCCCCTGCTAAGGCCAGGATCCAAAGAGAGACAAGACGGCAGCAAATCCCAGAGGAGCGATGGGCAGAATGAATCCAGCCTGACAGCCCTGGCCATAAACCTCCCTTTCAGTTCTGTTCAGCACAAACATGGCAAAATGGCTCTTCCCTTATGAGCAAACCTTCTACTAACTCAACCTTGCTTCCTTATTATCAAGGACTCAATCCCTTCACAGCGCTTCTTATTGAAGGAAGAGTAACTTTGGCTCAGTACTCATATGGAAGCTCGTCTTCTCCAGTTAACAAGGTGCAGAATAACCAGTCAACACATCAAGCACCATTTGATCACACACTTTCCAAGTTCCCCAAATATCCAAATACATGCCCCATGTCAGTGTAGTCAATCTAAATGATGTTTTCTGTAGCTGAAAATTATTGCATGTACCTAACTGAGCTGGAGACAGTGGAAATCTTACCAGCAAAAAAAAAAAAATACACAATAAGACTCAATGGAATTACATGCCCAGCTAAAGAGAATGAAAGGACTTAATTATCGCAACATGAATGAAACAAAGGAAAAATAAGACGTTTTCCTTCTCAGGCATTTATAAACTTTTCTTATGGGAGAACATCTAGTGAACTTATAGATCCAGGGAGAAGCTGAGCCCTTCCACAACCTCCTCCCACAGGTCAGGGAGATGGTCCCTGCTTTGCCGCTTTAATTTATTATCATCTATTTATTATCTGAACATCAGTCACAACCATGTATTAGGCCACTAAGCATGAAACAGAAGCGTTAGCATCACCCCGGCTCTTCATTTTCTTTTAAGGCTATGAACCTCCTCTCTCTCCAGCAGAGCAGCACTCAATTATTCTCCGCAAAAAGGAAATAATTTGTCTATAGCTATTTCTCTTCCCATCCACTGCTGCTGCTTATGGCTGTTTCTATGTCCCCATGGGTTACTCGCCTCTTTCCTTTGATGCAAAGATATATCAGATAATGTTAAGTGCTCTGAGGTAGAGTTCAGGGTGACTGCACAGGAATGTTTCATATCTATTTATCTATATCTATACTTGTATATGGTTTTCAAGGACAGGAAAAGAACCCATAGGTGGAGTTCAGTAATATGTCCTTATGCTGCTGGGTTTCCTTGGATCCTGTAAAATTTGTTGCTCTGAAGTGCAAATATCTCATTCCTGAAAGATCTTGGTATTGCTTACTAAAAGCTGTTATCTGTTTCTCTTGCATTACTTGCATTGAAGCTTTTAACAAATGTTTTCTTTCAATTCTTTTTCATCTCTGTCCTAGTACATGTTGGATGCTTCACAATTTCCTTTACGCATTTATTTTTAAGCTTGGATGTACTTTTTATACTCCCATATTTTCTGAATCAATTGATTTTGAGCCTGAAAGCTGCACATTACATTGAGGGATCCATGGACATCTTTTGCCAAAACTGTTTTCATTTAAATTTCAATGCAATCTCGTTTATCTTTCACTGAAGATTCCCTTCTGGCTTATCACCTTGAACATCTGAAGATATAATGCTAACAGTGGGCCAAGACAACTGCATTCCTCCTGGATAATCTAGTTGTTAGAAGCTGGAGCCAGCACCTTATCGGTTGTGCTGGGAGTGACCTTCTGATTAGTCAGGACCAGACTCAGCATCCTTAAAGACTACCACAAAACTGTCCAGCTGGATCAAGCTTCTCAAAAATTCATTAGGGACCTGAGCAGACCATTTGGATCCATTTCTATGGGAAAACATTCTTTTCAGGTAGTGCCATGTCCAGGTGGAAACATACGGGAAACTCAGCAAGAACATCCCCAGGCACAAGACCTCCACCCTGGCATGGCTTGGAGATGCGCAGTCACTTCATATTGAAACCTCAGTGCGATTGCAAATACGTCCACTCTCCAGTTTTAATAACAATCACACTTCTACTTCAGAAACACAACCTGCCCCCGAGAACATCACCACCAGCAGCAGCTTCACTGGTATTTAAAAGTACTGAGGAGCTTCAACTTTGTACTTAAAAGGAGCCCATAACGATGGGGACAGACTTTTTTGGATGGTGTGTTATGACAGGACATGGGGTGATGGTTTTAAACTAAAGGAGGGAGATTCAGGCTGGACATGAGGAAGAAATTGTTGCCCTGAGGGTGGTGAGAGCCTGGCCCAGGTTGGCCAGAGAGGTGGTGGATGAACCATCCCTGGAGACATCCCAGGCCAGGCTGGACGGGGCTCTGAGCAACCTGAGCTGGTGAAGATGTCCCTGTCATGGCAGGGGGGGCACTGGGGGAGCTGGGAAGGGCCCATCCAAACCAAACGATTCCTTATTTCACCATCTTTGCATCTTCCTTACCCAGATGCAGCACTATTAGTCACAGAAGAAGAATCATTGCTTCTTACAAGTGCCACACTATCAATTTTACTTATGTTCATGGGATCTACTGATAGAAGAATAAGAATTGTTCTCTTTGTGCAGAAAACAATTTACTTCGCTATCCACAGTTTCTGCAACAATATTTAGGACATCTGTATTTAACGTTGCTCTTTCACAATCATTTACTCTTTTTGTGATCTTGTGAGCTCACTTATTCTTTTGTAGTTGATCCCAAGCTTAAATTTCTATTTCTTTGGTTCCGTTTTCCATTCTTAGCATTAAAAACTAAGGTATCTGTTCTACACATACAAGCACATCACGTAGTTATATATTAAAAGTAAAACACCCAGCACGAGCCAAAGGCTATGAACGTAATAAATGACAGCAAAGCCACAGGGATACTGCTGCTAGAGTAACTGAAATTTGGGAGCAAACTGGTTTTAGGTTTCCCGCAGCTAATTAATTCAAGAGTTAAGAATATTCTGTGAAGAACATTAAGGAGAAACCTGTGTTTGTATGTTACTCTTCAACAATATGCATGAAATGAGGAGAAAAAGGTGGTGTAACAGTGACAGGGGGCACAGTACCCCAAAAGAAAGGTTCTGCTCCCTCCCATACCTTTCCTCCCAGCATCCCCAGTTCCCCCCACAAACAATGGGCTCCTCCACCCCACACTGCCCCAGCCTCACTAAAGCAACCAAGTAGCTCAGCCAACTGCAACAAAAACAGCCCAAGAAAGTAGCGTTTTGTTCCCCCAGAGCGCTGGGATTGAGATTACTCATGGACATCTGAATGCCTGTTGTACTCATTTGAATATCATGTGCGGACAAGAAAATACAAGTTTGATTCCACATTTTGCAGGGAAGCACCAGCTGCAGCTACAGTGAAATGGAGACGGGTATTTCTGCAGCAAATGTTTTCATTTCTGGCTCAGAGGGATCAGGACAGTGCAGGGAGATGCTGCTCAGCCCCATGATGGGGGAGGAAAGTAATTAGTCTGCTCAGATAGCACATCCTTAATTATCAACCGCATCTTGAATGGCAAAGTGGGAGAGAGCAGAGAAGCAGATAAACGGACAGTTGGTCTGTCAGGTCAATGCAAAAAACACACAGTAAAAAGATTGTAAAGTCCTTTAAAATAGGGAACTGGAACCAAGAAAATAACATACAAAAGCTTAAATAAGCCTTGCAATCAGCAATTTTAATTTAACACTCTCTCCCCAGCAGGTTCCAGGCTGCAAAAAAAAATGTCCCAGGAATATCTGCAATGTCTGTCAAGTGCAGATTTTACCAGTGTAAGTCATCAAAAACCCAAGGTGATACAGAAGCATCTGAAATTAAGATCTCAGCACAGTCTGGTAACAGCACCACACTCCTTGCATGGTCAAAATGCTGATTGTCAGATGATATTTTCTCAGCGATCGCTACAGGGGTTGGGAACACAGCCTCATATCAATAAAAAACTACAACTGTGCCGATAGTCACACAGAGCTGGGTTTTACAGCTTTAAGTCATCTACACATAGCAGCACCTTGGACATGGCCACCCTGAAAACCAGCTCCTCATTGGCATAACCCAGTTAACCAAGACCACTTGTACTTGGAGCAACCCAGAGGAAGGACCTGAGAGATGAACCAGAAAATGTTCCTTAGCCCTGTGTTTTCCCCAGGTGGAGTTTCAGCCATCAGGAGGTTGTAAATGCAGCTTTACATGATATACAATAAGGAGAGGAGGTTCCCAGGGATGCCCAGAGGAACACTCTTGCTGATACCCCAATGTGCAGAGAGAAAACACGCAGCCAAGGGGCAAAGCGTCAAATATCGCAATGGTCCTTCACTACATCTGCAGAGCCAAGTAGAACAGGAACCTTTCAGGGGATCTAACACATGCCCCTTTATTCTCCACTGAAGAATTTCTAAATTAAAGCAGCTGTAGCAACAATACAGCATCCACTAAGAAGACAGGGGTGAGGGGACACGGCTCCTGAAGGCAGCACTAACCACATTTCATGCCAACAGGGAATTTTGTCCAACTGTTCTCATCCGAATCCTTGTTATATAGGCACAGCTGTTTGGGTTTTCAGCACAGAACAGTGAAAAAATAGCATATATTTCTAGTGTGCAGAGAGTTGTTGCCTTGGGCACATGGTACAGTATTGCAAAATGCATCTCTACATTCACAGGAATGGTTCTGTATGAATAGGCTTGCAGAGCACTAGTATAAGAAAAAACACCATATTTTTCTATCTGAAAAATAGGAGGAAATTTTTATTATTTTTGTTATTATTTTTTGCCCTTTTTTAAAGTTCCCCTGATAACACACATACACCCCATGGGGAAACTGAAACCCATGAAAAGGAAACATTACAGGACCCCACAAAGTGGGGAAGCGGTGGGGTCACCATCCCTGGTGATGTGTAGATGAGGTTCTTAGGGATGTGGGTTAGAGGTGGACTTGGCAGTGTTGGTTTAACAACCAGGCTCCATGATCTTAAAGGTCTTTTCCAACCTCAATGATTCCATTAAAAACTTATTTTGCACAGATGTACATTTAAAATGCAACAATATGAACATAAGATCCCTCCGCGCTGGAGGATGATGCTCCCTCGCACCCCACTTGCTGCCCCACCATGCTCCCCAGTGCTCCCAGTAGAACCAGCTCCTGCCCACCACACACACCACAGGACTCTTTTCCCATCCCCTTCCACACGTGCAGACTACTGCCAAAATATTACATTGGATTTATAATGACTTCACATTACCAGTGGTACCAAACGACATCCAAGTCTGTCAAGAACTCAGCCCTTGCAACATCACTCAATGAAACCCAAAGCTTTGCACTGCTTTGCTTCTTTTTTTTAAATGGGTTTTAACCACTTCAATTAAGCTTGTTCAGTGCAAACTGCCAAAAGGGGACGCAACAAGAAGGAAGAGAAAGAAGGGAGGAAACAACTCCGTTGCAGGAATTAAGAGTGAATACAACTACGAGGTTTTGGGGCAGGCAAACTGTCCTGTGCCCTTCACCCTGTCACCTAAGCAATTATTTGTCCCTCTGTGCCAGAAAGCTCCTAATCAGAGCTGAAAGAAATAAACAGTTTTTCTTCCTGAGGCTCCTTCAGGACAAGATTGACGAACATCCTCGTAGTTGTGATCTTGTTGAAGCGTGGGCAGTTTAGACCAAAATGAATCCGGTCCCAGATTAGAGTTAATAAATCAATTTAAAACGCAGCCTCATGTGCTCACGTGTGGAGAGCAGGTCTCTGGGTCCCCACCATGGAAGATGCTCCTAGAGGCACCAAACACTGGCAGGATGAGCAGACCACACAAAAAGCACTTGTGATAAAACCCCCATGGTCCAGGGCCACAAAGATTCCTGCAACAGGGGAAAATCTTCCCAGCAGCATTGTCATCCCACACCATGCTGCTTTTGAACCAGTTGATCATGCTAGAGCGAACACTGTCCACACCTGCACCACTCAGCTCAGACTGGCAACCTGCCCTTTAATAGTGCCTACTCAAAAAAGAGGCACAAAAAATACCACATAATTTAGCTTTTCAGAGACATTTTTTAAAGGAACACATTATTCACCACACTCTTGTCACCTGGAAGGTTTCAAGTCTTCAAGACTTACACAACCAGAATTGCGCTTTCAGGCTCCCAGATGCTCGCAAATGGACACCTACTTTAGAATATGTATGTCAGATAAAGATTTGTTTTCACAGGAGGTTGTATATGAACACATACAGATTTAGTGGGACTTTTATACCAGGTGCACCACAGTGACAACAGCATCTCTGCAAAGGAGACAATTTGGCAGAGCCATTGCATCTCCATGAGGGACATCACCTGCACACCATCCCACCTACTCAGCATTTCCCTTGTGACCTGGTGATGTTTCCATGTTCAGCTCTGCTTTCAGTGGTCCTCAAGTCCTGGTTTAATTTAAAAAAGAAGTTATACCTGGCTTTTAAACCTCCCTTCTCTGCTCAGGTACCAACAGCAACACACCAGTTCTGAACTGACAAGAAAGTGTTTTGCTTTTTCTACCCAGAAATTGTTTCTTATAAAGCCCTCTCTATTTTATTACCAGCTTGTACTACTTCTAAGTGCCCAGCCAATGCTACAAATCAAGTAGCCTGCAACGCTCCTTTAGCATCAGCATCCCATTTGTACCTTTTTACCAATGTGGGTGTTGGGGAACAGTTATCTCTGCCCCATCTTAATTAACAAACTACTTCTGGCCTCCCTAATTGCTGCTGCACTGCCTGAAATGCTCTCCCCCAGGAAGATGCTCAAGTCTGGTTTCAGTTACCATCTTGCTTGTGTTGGCTCTGCCATCACTGGGTTCCACACTGCATCTCAGGCTAGTCACTGCCACAAATGGGCTTTTTCTTTATTCCCCCTCAAATACACAACATTTAGCATCAAGCCCTCAAAAGGTGCTGTTGACACTGCTCCATCAGCATCAGCCTTGCTCCCACCTTAATGCAGGATCCCAGCTTCTCCTCCACCCGTGGGTGCCAGGCAGACCCTCAGCTCAATGCGGCCAAGGATGCTTGAGGGTGCCAACCACCACTCCCCGGGCACACGGTGAGTTCAGGGACATGCTCTTGGTGCTAACCAGCCTAAATGAAAATAATTCTTGACACCACACAGAAATGAGTGCTCTTCAATGTGTTATTGCAAAACAACATGCCCAAGACTGAGCAGCAAGTGATAGGATGAGAAGAAACAGCTGCACGCTGCATCAGAAAAGGTTCAGATTGGATATTGGGAACAATTTATTCACAGAAAACATTGTGAAGCATTGGAACAGGCTGCCCAGGGATGTGGTAGAGTCACCATCCCTTAAGTGGTTTCAAAGACACATAGATGAGGTTATTAGGGACATGGTTTAGTGCTAGATTCAGATTATGGTTGGACTATGATCTTGAGGGTCTCTTCCAACCAAAATGATCCTATGATTCCAAAATGTTGCTCTACCACCCAACCCTGCCCATTGGCACAGGCATGAAGGAACTTCACCGCCTGCTCCACAGTGTTCGAAGAAGTCCAAAATGTCTGGCATGGTCAAGGAGACAAGTTCACAGTGTCTTTTCCCTTGCAGAGAAGAGAGAAGCCATGGGGACCAGCTGTCCTGGGAAGCCAACGATGCCACCCTGGAGCCAGCTCCCAGATCCACAGCACTGGGAAGGACAGCTGAAACCAACCAGCATGTCCAAGGTCTGGCACGAACATCCCAGTTGACCCAAAGCCCTTCATCCCACAGTGAAAGCACTTCTAGATATCACTTTGTTCCTCAGCTCCCTCGAAGCCATTCAGGCACTTTCTGTCACAGCACACCAACAGTAATTCTCTGGAAGCACCAGATTCACATTAAATTTAATTTCTGGGGGGCTAAAGACAGTGTTAGAGCATCTCCTGCCATGGGCCATCCAACTCTAGGAAAGCACCCATCTAGGTACCAGCACAGCAACGGTAAAATCTAAAGAAATGGTGATAAAAAGCAAATAAAAAGAACCAAGCTGCAAAAACATAATACTAAGCAGCAGGACAATTGTTTGCTAATACACCATTATCTCAACCCCAAAATGTTTTTAAAGTAAACTTAGTCATACATGACAGTCTACATCACATTCTCCTGTACAGAAGGGCTGTGGCTCAAAATGCAGAGACAGTGCAGTTGCTAAGGTAACTCCTTTCTTTTTGCAAATACACCCTAGGCCACTATGATAAATTCAGGAGTTGTAAGATATTAATTGCTCCAGGAAAGAAGCAATTTTCCGATGGAAATGCCAGGTTCCAGGCTTTATGGTGCAAATTATTATACATATAATATAGCGCTTTTGTAATCAATCACATTTTCCAAAGTGGATCATAAAGGTCAAGCAGCAGTATCTCCATGCATAATTAATATTTGTGTTGATATAGCCACAACTAGCTGTTTGGTTATTAAAGTTTGTTATTAACTATTAACCTTGGCATACAGCTTCTTCAACACGTAACTAGCGGCTTCCTTCATTTAATAATTGTATTAAAATAGAAACTGTGTCAACCACAGATTAGCTTTCAAAGCCTCAATGGGCTAAAAATAATGAACTAATCTACATTTAGCAAAAGAACAGATTTCAGATGATTATTACGCTTTTCAGGATGCAGGGGGAGGGCGGGAAAAGTTTGATTCTCCATTTTAACTTTAACTGCAATGAATTTGCACTTAATCCAAGGTCTGCGGGCAACAAAGACTAAAGCGTCCGAACTCAACCTACCAGAATTGTTTCCCAAGGGCTGTAGTTTCTGTGAACCCCATCCGAGCAGTGGGGTGATGGGACAAACAAGGCCAAAGCCCATCGAGTCTAAGCTGCCAACTATTAACGTGGCTTTTGAAGGGCTAGAGCTCTACATAGGACATTTGCTGAAGGATCTGCTGCAAGTTGCAGAATAATCAAGTGATTTACACCCTTGAGATCAGCCAGGTAATTCCAATTATCTTTTGATGAGTCTTTCCATGAGAACACCAGCTGAAAGCCAGCAGAGATGCTTGTAAGGAGATGTGGGGTCTTCTACACTTGACTGGCACCTCATATTTCTGAGTTTTCTTGCCCAGAGAAGCAGTTGAGCAATTACCTGGATTTAGAGGGGGCTGAGCTGAGGATGGTGACACAGAAGCTTTGCATAGCAGGTTGTAGTGCATGAGAACATCACATCAACACAAGCCACGTTCCCCTCCTCCCATTGCCGGCACCAGGAACATGGCCATACTGTGATGAAAAGAGACTCGCTCACTGCAGTGCTGTTAGTCTGGTAGAAAAGCAATAACCTATATTGTTCACTTGGTAAAAGGCTCCTTCCTACTAATAAAAGAAGACATCAGCAACACCCGGAGGAGCAGTTATCCATTTAGGTACAAGAATGATGATGTCACTATAAAATGTCTGTAAAAACAGTCTGAAAAAAAAGGGTAAAAAACCCAGGAAGCTTCACATCCATCCCTCATCCAAAAATAAGTCCCATGTACAGAAGGAAACCTGCTCCACGCAGGAGACGTCCCCTTCTCGGGACAAGGAGCATCTTCAGCCCAAGCTGCTGGGTGCTTCCCAAAATGCAGGAGAGGTACATGGAGATAACAATTGAGTTGGAACAAGGTCTATGGATTCACCCATTTGTCTCCTGACACGTAAGGCAGCACTTTAAAGCAGAAAACCACTCATCAGCCCTCACCTGAACCCTCCCTCCCTCCACAGCTCTTCCAGTACACCACAGTACCCACTGTAACTACATCTCAAAACAGGGGAAGTTATTTCACATGTGTCCAAGGACTACAGGAATGCTGCAGGCTCAACAGCTGGGGTTGAACCCATGGCTGTGACTCCCACACCATGACCAACTCTTATTTAAGAGGTGCCCTTAACTATAATTGCTCCTGAGAAAAATCATCTGAGTAGCGTCTCCAGGGGAGGGGATACCTATTATAAAATAATATAAAAGCAGCTGTGCCAAGATCACTCAAACACTGCCCAGACTCACTTGGACCTGCAGGACTTTTCCATCAAGCTTAAACACAGAGGACACAAAACTGGGTAACCAGCATTAATAACAGTTGGATAACAGCATATGTGTGGAGACACAACATTTTCTGTACTTTGCTTCTCTTTCAATTCCTAACTTCAAGAGTAAATGCTGCATGGGATTTAACTCCTCATTGTGGCCTCTCCATACTTAAAATGGGTTGATAAGAAAGATGGGGACAGACTTTTGAGCAGGACCTGTTGCAATAGGACAAGGGGTGATAGTTTTAAACTAAAGGAGGGAGATTCAGGCTGGACATGAGGAAGAGATTGTTGGCCCTGAGGGTGGTGAGAGCCTGGCCCAGGTTGGCCAGAGAGGTGGTGGATGAACCATCCCTGGAGACATCCCAGGCCAGGCTGGATGGGGCTCTGAGCAACCTGAGCTGGTGAAGATGTCCCTGCTCATGGCAGGGGTGGGATTAGATGAGCTTTGAAGGTCCCTTCAACCCAAACTGTTCTATAATTCTATGTTTCCCAGCTGCAGCCTGGGATCAGTACCAGCCAGGTTGCCTTCAGTAGAACCCTTGTTGACTCCCATGGTGCTGAGACAGTGCTCCCCTCTCAACCTCACCAGGAATAACCACACATCTACACTCTTGCACAGCCCCCAAAATCTGTGAGCCATTTGCAAAGGAGGCAAAGCCCCAGAGGTCCTTTCCTGCTGTAGCTTCCAAGGCCACAAGCATTGCAACAAATCCACAGCAAGCAGGGCAGCCTCGTGACACGGGAGGAACAGAAGTGCTGGCATCCCACGGCTTTCCCAATTCAACACCAATAGGGAAGTGGTGGGGTGCCAATGTTCAACCAGGCAGCACTGAAAAGCTTCACAAAGGGCACTCTGGGTGAACCACCTCACCTCAAACATTTGCCCTGTCTCAGGGTTGAGACAAATGAGTTATCTGCTGTAGCTTGACAAATTTAACCCAAAACATATTTTTCCCAGACACCTAGGCTGAGGTGTCAGGTATAAAAATACCCAGATCCAGCAACCTCTTCACTTGCTGTTTCCAGAGCTGCTGTTCACCCTCACACCTTCTCCAGCTCAAAGGTACAAAGCAAATATCTCCTGCTTATCCTGGACTGCACTTAATTCAACTCTTGTTATCAACTTTCTAACTGAAAAATATGTCTGATGCAACACATCTTATTCCATTGCTGTAGCAGGATAGATGGATAGTAGGGACAATGGTATTGATTATTCCTTCTGGGGACCACCCTGGTGCTAAACCAATGGCTTGTTTTCCAAGTCCTGTCTGGTCTGCCATACAGGGAGCCACACAGTGCATAAAATCCAAGACAAAACATTAAAATGTCACAAAAGAAACTATTATTTGCTATCAACAGCCCCAAACACTCAGGCTGGAGCAAGTCACCCACTGGCAGAAGCTGGGTGCTCCAGCCAGACACAAATCAAAGGCTGATCCAAGCCACTTCCAGAGTGATAACATGGCTTAATAATTGTATAATTCTTAGGAAAGATGACTCTGGGCTCTGCATGCACAATTGCATACACAGGGTCTTGCTGCCAAGAAGTAGCTGGTGAGACACAATCTGTGGGATGGCGAGACAGAGAGACCGGCCCATGGAAATCTCTGCTGAATCCTGTAGTTAAAAATAACAGACACGAGCTCTAGTGCCTGTCCAGCATCCACCCCGAGGGACACGCTGCTGCAGCCCCAGCCAACTAACATCACATCTCACCTCTCCTTGGGCTTTTGTCAGCCCTCGTTCCACTCCCAGGAAAAACCGGCTGCTGTTTAGTAAGCCCTTCTTCCAAAAACTGCTGTGGGAGCAGAGGTGGGATGGACACAGCTCACAGGGGCTGCTTCTGCATCACCCAGCGCAACAGCAATTAGGAAACTTCTCCAGGGCACTAATGGAGAGTTCCTTTGGGAACATCTTCGAGCTGCTGAAATCACGTTACAGAGCAAGAACATTAAGAGGAAAGGAAATAACTGGTCATCTTCCAAATCCACTAGTGGTTGGAACCAAGAGCTTTTTAAGTTCTACTGAAACATTGTCCTGGTTTTGTTAAAAAACAAGTTTCTCTTTCAGTGAATTTTGCCTGTCAGCTAAAGCTTCATATTAACTGCATTTTCCTGGAGAACCAGATACATGTTTTGGTAAACCTAGCAATGGAATGCAAACTTATCAGTAAGCATGGGCAAGAGGGGCAACAAGAAACAAGTGACCAGGAAACTGACCAACTGTGTGTAACATCCCATTCACGTGATACTTCATATAAAAGTGGGAGATCACGAGGATCTCGTCCCTTTTCCTTATGGCGACATCAGCAGAGGACCTTGCGAGTCGTCCCTGCGAACCGAGGCCAGTGACAGACTGAATCCAGCTCCGGTTGGCTGCAGAGTCCAGTCCTGGACTTCAGGTGCCAGCTCTGCAGTTGCTGAGACTTTCAAGATTGGTTTTGTATATTTTGTATTATTTTCTCTATTCTTATTAGTAGCATTAGTAAAACATTTTTAATTTTTCCAGCTCTCTTCTCTCTGTCCTTCTTTCCCTCCCAATCGCCTGTGCTGAGTGGGAAGGGGGAGAGGAAGGGGCTGAAGGGGGAAGTGTGGGGGAGAGGAGGTTAACAATACACCTGCCAGGGTTTTATTGTCACTCTGCAACCTTAACCCTCAATAAACATGCACAAGACTGTCTACAAAGCAAAATTCACCACCTGCTGCCTTTGTCAATGATGAAATAAAATCCAGCCTCCGTTTTAAAACCTTTAGTTCTTTGCTAAGAAACATGTTAAGCCATCTCAAGGACACTCAGTTTCCCAAAAACACTCTTACCCAGAGTCAACTATAGTCAAACAGAGCATCAGCCAAAATTTTCCTGTTGCCACCAGAAAGAAGAGAGGAAAACCTGTCTCTGCCTGGTGTCACTTGGCCTTGCCACAATCACATTGTCACAGCAAAGCCTTGCACAGACTTGTCCTTTCAAAAGGGCCAAAACCAGCCTGGTGATGACAGGTAAAACTTGTCCATGAAACAGCAGCCGTGCAGGTAAAGCCTTGAAGGCCTGGACGCAGCAGCAGCCACTGCGCAATGCTCACCTGCTGCAAGGTTCAGAGGAAAAAGCACAAAGACCCACAACTATATTTATAGAGTATGAAATGCAAATGGTACATTGTATTTTGACAAGGCTGAGGGGCCTGCCTCGTGGCTTGCTCATTGGAACTCAGTCATTTCTGCAAGTGCCGCATTTTTCTCCAACAGCCGTTACTTTCTATTTGGGCAAGAATGGGATGGAGAGGAAGACTGTGGACATCTGCATGGCTTGTCCCTTGATACCACGCTCTGATCCCAGCTCACGATGCCCATCCCCAATCACAAACAACCACCCTCCTGTCCCCTATCCCTTGTGACGGATACTCTACCAGAACCTCTACAACATGCAGGGGACACTCTCACAGGGATTAGGATCCTATTATTCTATGATTAAATCCTAATTTCATTCCAGCTCACATGAACACACCACAACAGGCAAGCGGTGTCACCTCCCAAATGCACATTTCCATGCAAAGTAAAACCCACTATTCATTCAGAAATAACAGGCAGGTGGGGTGATTCATGGCCTTGCCCTCCACTGCGCAGATCCCACTTAATGCAACGCTTCCTGTGGTCTACATTTTATTTTGCCTTATCTGGCAGAACACTCTTCCCTTCATTTCCTTATTTTTGAGACATTTTTGCATACAATTCCCTTCACACGTTCACCAGGCTTAGTTGGGCTGTGTTCACTCCACCCTTCACTAATGCCATTTTCACACCTAAGTCCTATGAAGACTGCTCAGAGGATGTTCTTTGATATCTTTCTAATATCTTTTATGGTGTTTATTATTTTTGGTGAGGAGAGTTGCTGTTTCTCTCGCAGTGATTCAGCAAACTGCTCTGGCTCTGTTGCAGGAAAGCTCACGAGCAGTTTTAGCCAGACCGGGCACCCGCTCAACACCAGGACTTCCTAAACTGGGACGTGCTCATCGCTGATGCAGAATATTGGAAAGCCTTGCAAAAAATATTCCCCTTACTCATCTGGCTCCATTTTATCACAGCTATCACTGGTAATTTGTAATTGTTTAACCAAATTAATCACTTACTTGGAAGCAGGGGACACCTGAACCTCTGCTTTCCCTCCTTGAAGGCAACAACTGGCAACAGTTGATGCTCTGTGATGGGAAACCTACTTGCTTATGTAAGACCAGGTCTGCCTACTCAGTCTCCAGTTCTTGATCTAACTCAAGACCAACTGGGCTACAACATGTGTGTCAGATGCACATCATAAGGAAGAAAACTGAAGCTGGAGAAGTAGCTCATAGAAATACTTTATGGTCTTTAAAAAAAATATTTCTGGTGTTAACATCTGCTAATCTCACACATCTTGCACTAACACAAGGCCTATTTAGAGACATGCTATAAAATAAGTTTAACAAAAATAATATTTAAGCTGTACTGTACTCTGCTTTTGGACAAGGTTGTTTCTGAGTCGCTAAAAATGGTTTCATGATGACCAGCCATTTTAATTAAGGTCTTCGTAAACAGCCCAGGGGAAAATGTGGCAGCCCCAGAGACCCCCAGGCAGTTTGCTAGAAAATTGACCCAACTGTACAGAGGTAAGAGACTTGTTAGGAGTCAACAGAAGCTGTTCCTACAGAAGCAGAAGTGGCCATATAGGACAGTGGTTTTGTACACTGTCTGCAAAAGGTTAGAGATATCACTGACCAGGTAGCTTTTGCTGACAGTCATTGGGAAGAAGCACCTACAACCATCTATCTTATAAAGTACCTTACAAAAGAGGCAAGAACTGAAGCACAAAAACACAAAGAGAGACTAACATTGGGCTATTACAAAAAAAAAAGAAAAGTGAAAAATATCTACTGGGCCCTTATGATGTAAAGATTCCACTTTAAGCTTGCCTATCTTCTTGATCAGGCCTACTTGCAATTCCAAAGGCTTGGTTGGCATTAAACAGGTATGGAGCAGCTGAGGGACCTGGGGGGTTCAGCCTGGAGAAAAGGAGGCTGAGGAGAGACCTTATCACCATGAAGGGCGTTGGTCTCTTCTCACAAGTAACAGGAGAAAATGGCCTCAAGTTGCACCAGGGGAGGCTTAGATTGAATATTAGAAAGATTCCTTTATGGAAAGGGCTGTCAGGCTTAACAAACAAAGAGATGAGGTTCTTAGGGACACAGGTTAGTTGTGGACTTGGCAGCACTAGATTATCGGTTGGGCTCAATGATCTTAAGGGTCTCTTTCAACCAAAATGATTCTATGACTATGTCACTGTTTTTCTCTGTACAGCAGTGGATTGTCCTAGAAGTCTTTGCTATCCCTGAGGCAGCTTTTTCTAGTGGTTATAACTGGTCTCCAAGTTCAAAAGATTTTTACTCAAGCAGGATGACAAGGAGACAGATGGATGCATGGAGAGCAGGCCAACTGCCTTGCTGAGCCAGGCAATAGAGAGACAGCAGGTTAATACAGGCTCCATCTGCCAGGCCATGGCTCTGGAAAGAAGGAGAACAGGTAGGAGAGCATGTAAGCAAGCTCTTCAACTAGATGTACATGATGGTATTCCCCACGCAGCATCAGGGCTCACACAAACAATGAGCTCTTCATGCAGGTGATGGGCTGGAGACTCCCAATAGCTGTGGGCAGACATCTCCACCACACTGGGAGAGCAATGGCTGCACCGCTGTCTGGTCACTGGAGGAAAGCAGATACTCTGCTCCAGACTCTGGACATATATACTAGAACCTGGGCTTCCAAGGACAAGTTAGGGAATGACCTATTACAGAGCAGTGTAGGCGAAACGGACCTGGGGGTCCTGGGGACAGCAGGGTGACCATGAGCCAGCACTGGGCCCTTGTGGCCAGGAAGCCAATGGTACCTGGGGTGGGTTAGAAGGGGGTGGTCAGTAGGTCAGAGAGGTTCTCCTGCCCCTCTGCTCTGCCCTGGGGAGACCACACCTGGAATATTGTGTCCAGTTGTGGCCCCTCAGTTCCAGCAGGACAGGGAACTGCTGCAGAGAGTCCAGCGCAGCCACCAAGATGCTGAAGGGAGTGGAGCATCTCCCGTGTGAGGAAAGGCTGAGGGAGCTGGGGCTCTGGAGCTGGACAAGAGGAGACTGAGGGTGGACTCATTCCTGGGGATCAATATGGAAAGGGGGAGTGTCAGGAGGATGGAGCCAGGCTCTTCTGGGTGACAACCAGTGACAGGACAAGGGGCAATGGGTTCAAACTGGAACACAGGAGGTTCCACTTAAATTTAAGAAGAAACTTGTTCCTGGTGAGGGTGGAAGAACCTGGCCCAGGCTGCCCAGGGAGGTTGTGGAGTCTCCTCCTCTGCAGACATTCCAACCCACCTGGACACCTTCCTGTGTAACCTCATCTGGGTGTTCCTGCTCCAGCAGGGGGATTGGACTAGATGAGATTTTGAGGTCCTTTCCAATCTCTCACATTCTGTGATTCTGTGGACCACATCCCCTAGCACCCAACTGCCAACATGAGGCATCTGGAGTCCCCCTGCCACAGTGGCATCTCCTGCTGCTCCCCACCCACAGTGCAGGTTCCCTCTCCTCCACTCCAGAGATGTTAAGTTGACTTCTTCAGACTGTGATGTCCATTTCTTAAAAGCCAAAATGAAGACATATAGGTTCCCTCAGGAGTCTTGGGAGAGGTTCTCACAACTACAAAGTTACAAAACCTCCATCACCTCCTCGGTGAAGCTTTTTCTACTGTAACTTTTACTGATATATCCAAAAATCTATAAAGCCTTTTGCAAAGCCCAACATTTTGCATTAGGGTTGAAAATGTTTTAACACGTATGGGAAGCTACTTCAGAGACCCCCCACAAAATCAGCCCCATCTCAGAAATCTTGGCCCAACTCTGTTTACAACTCATCTTTCTCCTCTGTCTGTTTTCAAAACATCAACTTGAGTGGAATGAAGTGCTGGGTTGACAAAAGCCTCATAAAAGGCTCATGACTAATATAGGCAATCACACTGGTGTCACCTACTTGTCATCACTTTAAGGTAATTTAGCAAGCCAATGGCTTCGTGTGAGGAACTAATGACATTATTTTAATCTGTAAAAAACCAGATACAGGAAAATAAGCTTTTGGCATCATACAAAGAAATAAAATTAACCTACAGGTCTGTATGGTGCCATCACCAAGCTGAAAGAGTCTTTTTGGATGCACAGTTTTAAGCATTCAAGTATTACTAATACACTTGCAAATTTCAAGTTAATAGGCATTTACATTTTTCTTTGCTTAATAAAGGATTTCTTTGTGCTGCACAGTAGGAGCCTGCTGGGGGCAACCAAAGGGGAGGTGCAAGTCTTCCCAAATTCAATACTGATACCCATCCCAGAAATAAAACTCTTATGAAGTCTTGGGATAAATTAACTGTCCAATTCTCCTCCTTCTTATAGTGCAGTTATTTGTATAGTTCTTATATTTCAGTATGGTTTTTTTCAGCTTGCTCCCAGTGAAAACCTACTTAATACCTATAGAAGAAATTATTACAAATGTGTTGTGACCGTTCAGTTTAGTTCTTATTTCGTTCTTCCCCACCCATCTCTGCTATACTGCTCTGTGGTATTAAGAGGCTTGTCCCCAGGCTACAACTCCATTCCCTGCCTGGTGGATCCTACTATTCCCATCCAGGAACACAGGGCTGTAGTAGTTTATCCCAATGATTTATGTCTTGCCACAAACCTGCAGCACAGGAAGGGACTGAAGGCAAATCTTCCCAGTTCAAAGTGCTTGTTCTAACCTTGCAGAATTTTATGATATGGATATGTACCTAAAAATATAAACCTAAATAAACTTTTCAACATCAAGAATTAACATGCTGCATATTGTGTTACTCTCTCTCTCAAAGCAAGTTTGAGTGATATATATTTTGGTTTTTAAACCAATGCATAAAACCACAATTCTTTGGACAATAGGACAAGGGGCCATGGGCTTCAACTCTGCCAGGGGAAATTGAGGCTGGAGATGAGAAAGCAATTCTTTGCAGAGAGAGTGGTCAGGCATTGGAATGGCTGCCCAGGGAGGTGCTGGACTCACTGGCCCTGGAGGGTTTTAAACTGAGACTGGACATGGCACTTAATGCCATGATCTAGTCAATGGGCTGGAGTTGGACCAAGGGTTGGACTGGATGATCTCTGAGGGCTTTTCCAATCCAGGCCATTCTGTGATTCTGTGTCTACAAGCCCAATCAATTTCATGCAGGCTGTATTCTCAAGAAACATCTCCAGCACATAAACCAGAAAAATAAAATATATCAATATACCAATAAAGATGTCTTTAAAGTCTAATGCATGATTCTTAGGATGTGATTTAGCTTGACGAAAAGTCCAATGTAAATGAAGTAAAATTCCATCTGAAATTAAAGGAAAACAAATTGCCTTTTATTATAATTCATGGAGAACACACATAGAACTGCTCAGTTCAGTGCAAGCTGACCCCATGGCAGACTGGCACAGCACCAAGTTACTAATCACTGGACTAAAATACTTGGATGTTTTTACTTCTCCTCGAGTATTTTGGAGCAAGCCTAACTCTTGGATGCCCTTCTTGGCTCAGTCTCAGCCTGACCAAGGCCTGGCACAGAAACTGCCCCCACAATGACTCTGCAAACAAAACCACTAACAAAGTAAAGGCAAAAAGGCCTGTCCCTCTTCCCAGGAGATTCTGGCTCCATAACTCATCTCCCAAACATAGAAAAGCAACTTTGGGGTTTAGGAAACACCCTGTGGGATCCCCCAGCCCTGGTGCAAATGTTCAGAGGTTTAACACAAAGGAAAAGTGCTGTTCCAACTAAAAAAAGGTGTCTGCAAATGGGTGAAAACAGGAAGGCGAATTAAAAGGGGAAAGCAAGTGAGAGCAAAGAGAAAACACAGGAAGAACCTCGAGGAGCAAAATATATGACCTTTGATATCAGGCTTCCTCATCTGTTGCCATAAGGAGCTACCAGAATAACTGAGGCTTGCTTCAATTTACTGTCACACACCAGAACCGGAGAAGCAATCAAAAGCTGCTTTGGTTCTCTCAGCAAAAATAAAACATGGTGATGAACACAGTTTCAGGCAAACTGAAGTGTTCTCAGCAATCCCAGACTTATTCTCTACCTTGTTTTCATTCTTGGGATGACTTTAAAAAGAAAAGCTCATTTTAATATGAAAAATTAATGTGTTCCCCTTCGAAACAGAAACAAAATCTCACTTTTAATTGCTACATTATTAAGTTTGTCTTGCTGTTTGTTGAAAGTAATATGAACGTGAGTAATTTGTTTTGCTTCTCATGCTGAAAGCTCCTTGTAGGAAATAGTTCATTTTAAAAAACTGCTCAGCTACAACTAAATATACATGATTTGTATCAGAAAGCTGCAAGGCAGAATTTGCTTGTGTCTTGGAGAATTGTGTTAAAAGTAAATTTCTAAATTTCTGAGGTCAAATTGCTGGGAATTACAGCTTGTGTTCTATTGCTGGTCATGAGCAGTTGTGGCTCATCAGGGAAGCCAAAGGAAAGTCCCTGTCACCAATCAGCTCTGGGGGGTGTCAGGGGGATGGTAAAGGATTTAAACCTGCCTTTAACTATTGCTGAGTACAATTGTTCTGCGCTAAGTGGAGAAAGGAAAGACAAGACCAAGCTCTACCTATTGTCTCAGTTCAACCAAGACTGAACAAAAGATAAGATTATCAGGGAATGACATTATGAAAGTGATTTCAGTTGGGTTCAGGATGTATTTCAGAGTAATTCCTCCCCACCCACGTGTGCTAGAACTGCATTTACCTACAGCCACCCTCTCTCCTCTTCTGGTTTGGAAATACCAAGACCTAAAACCTGCTCAGCTTCTCCATTGCAGGACAGCACCTTTCTCCTCCTCCTCTCCACACCACTGTCCAAGGAAAGCTGCTCACTCCAAGCTCTGCCCATGGAAAACACCACAAATCCTGAGTCACAGAAGGATTTCCTTAGCAAATCATGAGGATTTATAGAGATTCCAGGGCAGGGAATGGCAGCGATAACATGTAAAGCAGAAGAAACAAAGGGGACCCATAATCTATCTGCATCAGAGGCTGTTCTACTAGCAAAAAACTAGAGGTTGGAACAAGAAAGAGATAAGCGATGAATAAGAGTGAAATAGTAGCAGTAAGCATTTAGGGTTTCACAAGCTTTCCTGCTCATGACATCAGGTTTCGTCTGGCTGGAAAAGGGTGAACCCACAGAACTGCTGCTCTACATGCCAGAATACGCAGATTCTTGTCCTACAGTCAGGACTGGGCTAATCCACTCAAAATATTCACATGGTTTGCATACAGGAGTTTTCTGTGCATCAATGAGGTTGCAAATAAATCACTGACAGGCTGAGGGACCTGGGGGGTTCAGCTGGAGAACAGGAGCTGAGGGGAGACCTTCTGATCTCTGAACTGCCTGAAAGGAGCTTGGAGCCAGGGGGGTCGGGCTCTGCTCCCCAGGAACAAGCGCCAGGAGCAGAGGAAACGGCCTCAAGTTGCGCCAGGGGAGGGTGAGGTTGGATGTGGGGAGCAATTTCTTCCCCAAAGGGCTGTGGGGCATTGGAACAGGCTGCCCAGGGCAGTGCTGGAGTCACCATCCCTAGAGGGTTGGACAGATGGACATGAGGTTCTCAGGACATGGGGTAGAGGTAGATTTGGCATTGTTGGGTTAATGGTTGGACTCAATGATCTTAAAGGTCTTTTTCAACCAAAGCAACTCTATTCTAATAGCGGGAAAAGTAGTTACTTGGCTCATTAACAAGCTGCCTCCTCTCCCAGCACACAACTACCACCTTGGTTTCCCACACCCCATTTTCCCTCCCGTTCTCCTGCCATCAGGTTTGCAGGCGCAGGACCAGAGGGCACAGGCTCTGCACTTCTGCCCAAAATTACCCACAGCCTTTCTCCTTTCAAGCTCAAACACTCAGGGGTCCCCAGTATCAAGAAAACATACTTCTATGAGGTTACATGGGCAGAGGATGCAATTTTTGGAAAGTACTCAGTTCCTCATGATGAAGCCAGGTTTCCACAGATGCTCAAAGCTATAGCAGATCATGGAAGGGTTGGGAAGAGTTTTGAAAACTTAAGTGACAAAAATCAAAGCTACTGATATGCAGGACAGTCAGGAGCTGGACACGAGGGGCACCAATGACTGTCTTATGAGCTGAAGCCATGTCTGCTACACCAAGTGAAACTTTACAGCATCCAAGTGAACACTGAAAGTGCACATGCTGGAAAGAAACAAATTAGGATGCAAAAGAACAGCAGTTTTCTGGGATATCAGGGAGCACCACTTTAGTAATATTGAGCTGCACATACCCACATATACAAAACAGTCCAAAATAAATCCCTTGGACATCCGCAATTTTTGGTGAGTACTGGCTGCTTTGTGTCCAGTCAGGCCCCAGAATGTCTCCTGTCATGCTGACTGATAGCTGTCCCCAGCAAGAAAAGGAAATTAGATAGAAAAACCTGCTCAATTCTTGTTAAGGATTTAACTGCATTGACAGAACAGCGAGGCAGCTCCAGCTCAAGGTTGTTCTTCTGTCCCTAAATCTCCCGCTCGGCAGCAAAGCGCATCCGGCATCCAAGCGCATCTCCTGCCGTGCCCGGAGGCAAAGGCTGAGCGGAGCACACTTCACTCTGCATTTTCTTTGCTTTTGCCCAGTTTATTTAGCCCCACGACACTGTGATGTTGATTCCATGGCTCCCCACTTGTCTTCTGCTCCTGAATGCCATCAACTTTATTTGCACCCTCTCGGTAAAAAAGCTGCCATGATAACGTTGCTACAGCTCACAGCGCGAGCCCCATTCCCACAGCCCCAAGGAGGAAGGCTCTTCCCCAAAAAACTCACCCAAAACCCTCTAAATTCTCCATTTTTTGGTAATAATAAGGCCACATTCTGGCACAGCTCTGTCAAGCCTCAGCAGCATTCCTACCAAAGGGGCTTCTCTAACACTATTGTATATGAAGTGGCCTCATTCAGCCACTTTATAGACTCACCTTCCTTCTAAACCCTCTTCTTGACTTGTTTTTCTTCCCCCAATGAGAAAAAGCACAGTAAAAAAGAAAAAAAATATATATTTTTCTTTGGGCAGCTGTCAGAAAAGCTGAAAGAGTGGAGCATATAAAGCATTTTCTCTTCTCTCTTGCATTCAGGAGCATTTTCTGTCAACGTGATAACCCCGACCCCAATTGCAGTTGTCACCTCCATCAAACAGGGACTCAGCACATGGAGACAAATCCCTCCACTCTCCTTCCAGACAACAAATCTGAGACCCGCACAAATCTTTGGCACTTGCAGAGACCCAAAATGAAACATATTCCCTCCAAAATGATGGGGGTGCTGGCTGGATGGGGCAATGCTGAGCAAACATGCTAAAAGGGACTTCGTTTGCAAATTTTGGGGGGTTCTGCATTTTTAGATACTAAACAGAGACAGGTTTGGAAGTAAAACCTAATTTCAGAGTGACAAAGTCAAAAAGTTTCCATTAGGAACCATCAGAATGGAATAATCCATGAAACAGGTTTCCTCTTTCAGGGTTATATTTTTAAATCAGTTCAGGATGAAGTCTTAAATAATTCAAAGCACATTGATTGAAATATTCCACCTCACCCTCCTCCTGACATGCTTAAGGTTTCACATATAAACAGTGAGATGCAGCCAGAATCTTATCCAGTTTCATGAAAATATCACCCAAAAGGTGAAGAACCTTGAGCTGAGGCTGGAGAAGGGCAGGACCAGCCATCTCCACCCACACAGTGACCTACAGGTGACAATATTTCAGCTGAGGATGCTGATTCAAATCCATAGCTCAGTGGTTCCCTCAAGAGATGACAAAATAACGCTGAAATTACTGATAGGCAGTGCTGGTACAGGAGCTTTCCCACCAGCCGCATAACGCATCTCACCAAATGGGAGGGAATCGCCCATCTTCGAGATGGTTAAAGAAATAAAGAAGTGGAATATGTTTCACAGCACTTTTAACACGTTCTCATTTTCTTCCCCAAGCTGCACCCATACACAGATTTTTAAGCGAAAATTTGAAAGGACTTTCATTTTTATAGCAATGCCAACAAAAGCTCTAACAGTAACTTGCATTTCCAATGACTAAAGCAGAGCTATTTCAAGGGTAATTGAGGAACATAATGAGGAATAAGTGAGTCCTGAGCTGTCTTAAGTAGAAGGCATTCAGCAAAGAAAGCAGCCCTAACTAGAGCTGCAATTAAGTTTTCCTTCATTTACATCCCAAAAGTCTCTCTTGGCCCCATCTCCACATGCAGCAGGACCCATCTCAGAGCAGAATAGCTGCTGGGAGGGCGAACAAAGAGACATCATTGACACAAAGCTCTGGCTGGGAGAAGCCATGGCCACAAGCTTGAGAGCTCCCAGCTCCCACTGTCTTGCACTGTTAGAAGGGGAAGAACGGCCAATTCCTGTGTACATTGGTTTGGGGTAGGAAAAACTACATTGCAGCATCTAAACCAAACATGTTAACTAACAGAAAAGAGTCTAATCCAAAATCCAAACTCAGCTCAGAGTCTGTGACAGTCGATGAAATCCAAGATTAAAGGATGTTCACGCAGTTTTCTTTCCCCACCTCTGATCCAAACGTTTGTGTTTTGCCATAGAAGTCACAGAGATCTGTCTTATGCAGCTTCTCCATCTATTTGCCCTTTGACAGGGGACACCTCGCTCCCTCCTCCTCTCTGGGGACTTCAAGGAAAGCCAATTATTCATTTTGCAGTGCTCCATCTCTATAATATTATAGCTTGTGGTTATGACCACAGTTGTAGAGGGGACAGAGACTCCTTTAGGAGCTGCACCTGGAGAAAACATCATAGACAACAGGAATCTGCTGCTGTCCCTCCCCAGGCAACCAAAGGACACTGGGGTCACCTCAATTGGCTCCAAGCAGAGTAAGGCATCAGCAACCTCATTTGGTCCACAGAAGATCATTAGTGTCTCCTGCTCCTCCCCGGACCTCTTTCCATCACGTTGCAGGGCTTGAAGGACTTACAGGGAGAGTGACTGCCCAGATACCAAAATATATCACTGACTGCTCTCTCATTGGGTAAATTTGCTTCTCCTGGAGTTATATTACAGCATGCTGGACTTCACCATCTGCAGGTTACCAGGTGAAATCTGAGATCTTTGAAGTTTATATAATACTTATGACCAGGGAAGATTCAGATGGGACATTAGTGTAAAAAACGTTTAATGAAGAACTGTTGTTTGTACGTGACTGAGGACCTGGCGCCTGACCCCAGCAGGGGAGAAGGACCAAGAGACATCGGACTATGAATCCTTAATGTAAAACACAGTCTCTTGTTGCAATATATACTAATACCTGTATACATACTGATATCTGTATTTACAAGTTAATTTGGGGGGAAGTGTAGCCAAAGCACCAGGAATCCATATTGATAAGCAGAAGGGTATTGTGTGGGTCGGGGTAGTCTGTAAACCCTGAAATACCAACCAATAGGGAACAGGGGAGGGAAATTGCAGCCGGGATTTTGGGGGGATATAAGCAGGGTTTTTTTGCCCTATTAGGTGTGCCTAACCTTAGGTAGAACACCTGGTCTTGCAAAATCATTATTGAAGTATGCTTTGCTGAAAGATCCTGCCTGGGCCTACTAGGAACAATCTTCCCCAAAGGGCTGTGGGGCATTGGAACAGGCTGCCCAGGGCAGTGCTGGAGTCACCATCCCTGGAGGGTTGAATGGCCATTTAGATGAGGTTTTTGAGGACATGGGTCAGTGCCAGAGTGAGGTTATGGTTGGACTCCATGATCTTGAGGGTCTCTTCCAACCAAAATGATTCTATGAGTCTGTCTTGTCCACGTCTAGGACATGCAGAACACCATGAGACAGACACAAGCCTCAGTCTTTCAACCTCTCTTGCCATTCTGCTACATTCCAGCTGAAAGAAATCAAAGTGCTCTAAAAAGTTCCTTTCTTTCATTCTGCCAATCCAACAACCCATCCTTGATCCCACTTTTGTCAAGAGAAAGGATCCTCTTCTCACCTACCATGAGGGAAACTCATCATGAGGACCCGGAGCAGAGCAAATTCACAACCAGGGCACTCCGAAGCCATCAGCACAGCTGCGATATCAGCAAATCATCTTCAAACATCAACAAATGTTTTCCTAGTGTGAGTTTGCTGACTACTTGTCAGACTGAGAAAACATCAAAGCTCAATTGCAATTCATTTGGAACAGGACTTAAAGTACACACTGAAAAAAAGTCTAGAAAGGGTGTGTATATATGTGTGTGCCTGTATATATATATATATATAAATAATATCTATATATAAAAAAGCATGCCTGCAGCTGTATTTTACAGATAACAGAATCTGACTGAAATGTGGGAGTCAAACAGTCATTAAAATCATGAGAAGGCAAGTAAAAAAACAGCCGGGAGATGTTTAGGGAAATTACAACATAGAAACAAATCCCACAGAGGATGATGAGGGGTGAAATTGTTGAAGGTAAAAAACCGCAGACGGTCATGATGTGCTTTTTTAGCCCTATATATAAACCTCAAACACAAGAAGAAAAAGCAATCCGAGGTAGCAAAGAAAATGTAACTGAGTAGCAACGCAGTTCTGCACTACCAACATCTTCATGGCGTCTTTCCCAATCAACTTCGCAAACGAGATGCACGTTATCACCGCAATTAAACCGCTTTTCTATATTTCAGTCAAACCATTTCTTCCACAAAGCATATGCTCAATGGGGATGTCTGAGCACATACTCAATTTAAAAGAAAATAACTGCACAATCACCATCAGCAATTATCAGATTATCTCCTCCTTCTGAGTCCCATTAGCAAAGCTGCTGCTTATGTAACATATCCATGCCTACAATTTTGAAGCACGGGGATCTAAAATCTATTGATTTGATGAATTTAGTGGGAATTAGGTACTTTTATACCCTGGTGGGCATCACTCAAATGGTCTCAATGCCCAGGAGCTGCTGGGGACATGAACAGCATTCAGGTTTCTAGAAGTTACTCCCTTGCTTTGATCAAGAGTTTCTTGGAAAATCGTATTCATTTTCCTTGACCAACTGTGTCAGAAATAAAACCTTTTAACTAAAAATAACTGGGCTGGACTACTTGCTAATTTTAGAGGGTGCATTTGTGGAGGCTTAATAAGACGATCAGCAAGCAGCACAAATGTGCTTCACTCATGCTAATAACCGAGTAGAACATTACACAGACTGACAACCACAAAATCACCCGACTACTGTCTGTACATAGCACACAAGTTGCTCTCCAGATAACATGTATATTCATTTACAGCTCAAAATATCCATTTTTAGGCATGGTCTTTGCATAAAAATCAAAGTGTTCGTTTGTTGATGCTACAGGATTTCTTCATGACTTGTTCCAACCTACATCTCTAGCAAACATTTCCCTTGTGTCACATTTAGGAGCAGCTGCAGAGGATGCTGCGTTATGATGATACTGCGTTATGATGTAGTGAAACCACCAACTGAAATGATGCCCATCCCTTCCATTTTATATGCAAACGATGGTCCTCTCACCTCTGCACCTCCTCTCAGCCATCTCGCTCACCTTCTGCATTGACCAAAAGTCTGCAAGCAAAACCCAGCCCTGGTGAGTCTTGTTCAATACAGCTGAGCTACGTTTTTCACCAGGGATGCTGCAAGTCTCCAGGGACCAGAAAACTACCAGTCTGTATTTTCTGATCCTCCTCAAATGCTAAGTGCCTTACTTAAAACATCAGGAGACAGCATTTCCATTGGGCTCTCATGAAGAGCTTTGGCCACCAACTGGGAGGAACCATAGACACAGTTGGCTCCTCTTCAGCAAGGACCCACGCTCACTCCCCCCATTAAATCACTTCTAGTACAGAGCCTGTTCCCACCTGGGCTGCTTGAAAAGATCCCAGCACAACCAGAAAAAAGACACAATCCCACTGGTATTGGTTGGGAAGCAAAGCTGAACATCATCTTGTTCATCAACTGAGGTCATCCATGCCCTTGAGGTTGCAACCCACACTGCGATTTGACAGAATGGTCTGCTCTATTTCCTTATTTCCTTTTAATAATTCTATTGAAAAAAGGATGAGCAAGCACGCATGTACTAAGCGAGCACATTCACAAGCTTATTCAAGATAGAAAAGAACGACGATCAAGTTGTGGTCATAACAGATTGAAACCAGTAAGTTTAAATAGCTCTAAATCATAAAACCACCAAATTAATACAACACACAAGCAAACTGAGCTGAGGATGCTCTATCGCACCTTCAGCTCTCAATGCATTTGAGGCCACCAGCAAAAGTTATTCTTTGAAATGTCTTCAGACTTACCGAAGCACTTACTAAAAAGGTGTTTTTCCATGACAATTATTCCAACCACCTTACTATTCTAGTAAATGTCCTCTTAATAGTTTTGTTCAAATGGTTGTGGGGTTTTTTAACTAAGAAACAGCAACAAAAAAAACTAGTTCACAACTATTCTTTGAACTCAAATTTCTAGACATTTGACGGGTATATTGACTTAATCCAGAGAAAGCCTTCAAGTCCTCTCATGCACAAAGGATGTTTGACATCCTTCTTATGCTGGAAAACACTGAATAAATTCACTCCATCTGCCCCCCAACAGGGCTAAGACAAACTCCTAAAACGTCAAAAAAAAATACATTATTATAGAAAAAAACTCTGTAAAAATAAGTACCTAAAAAAATAAATGAGCCTCTCAGTGAGCTGTAGCTCCTGATTTGGTAAGAGGCCTATGCCAGGTTGAGATTGAACCAGCTTTTATGTTACTTAGAGAGACAACCTTGGCCGGGAGCAGAGCAGCCTCAATAGCAGCCTGAGCTCTGACCCGCTGTCCCAGCCACATTCTCCACCCCAATTCCCCCTTTGCAAACCAGGGGAAATTACCCTTTTTAATACATTTTGACATGCAAACAGCTCATGCTACAGCACCACAACACCGTTGTGTTTACCACTGCACTGAATGGATGCTGTACCCGAAATACTTTTTCAGTACAAGATGGTATTTCAGATGTCAGACAGGGTTTGCCCACCCATAAATATGGAGTGGTCTCTAAAAGGAGCACATTGGCACCAGGGAACAAAAGGCTAAAAATACAATAAAATTTTAAAATCCCTCCTGATTCTTTGACCTAGAGAAACTATCGCAGGTTATACATTGAACCATGTGCTTTTAACCTGCTTTTGTATTTATATCAGTAATTAAGGAGCACATGAGCAGCCTCTTGCTGGGATGCTGGGACAGGTTTCCCTCAGCCCCCCAGCCAGCCTGTGCCTGAGCAGAGCAAACACCATAGTTGACATTTTATCAACAGCTGCATTAAAATAAGCGGGAGTGCATCCAAGCAAACAGCCCCCAATCAATAGCAGAGTTTAAATTAAGAGCTTGGCCAAGTCAGGAGGTGGGGCCAGACTGGGGAGCAGCCAAAGCAGCAGCACATGGTGACACCCCTGACTCACAGCTCTGCTCTGAGCCTGTGAAGAGTTACTACAAAATAATAACAGCAGCTCAGAAACTCATCCCAACATGCTACGGAGGAACAATCAGTGGCAGGACTTCTAGACCAAGCTTACACAGGACACAAACCTCCGGGTAACCAGAATCACTAGCAGTTGTATAATGGCACATGTGTGGAGACACAACATTTTCTGTACTGAAATTTTCTATTTCAGTTCCTAACTTCAAGAATAAATGCTATGTAGGACTTCATTCCTTATTGTGGCCTCTCCATACTTAGAAGGGGCTGATAAAGATGAGGACAGACTTTTGAGCAGGGCCTGTTATGAAAGGACAAGGGGTGATAGTTTTAACTAGGGAGGGAGATTCAGGCTGGACATGAGGAAGAAATTGTTGCCCTGAGGGTGGTGAGAGCCTGGCCCAGGTTGCCCAGAGAGGTGGTAGATGAACCGTCCCTGGAGACATCCCAGGCCAGGCTGGACGGGGCTCTGAGCAACCTGAGCTGGTGAAGATGTCCCTGCTCATGGCAGGGGTGGGATTAGATGAGCTCTGAAGGTCCCTTCAACCCAAACTGTTCTATGATTCTACGAAGAAAACATTTTGTTGCTTTTTCCAACATCAGCACAATAAATATTCCTTTATTTATTGTCAGCAATGCCAACGACATTCTAGGTTAACACGGACAGAAGGTGAGAAAAGCCCTCCAGGTCTGCACCCCCCTGTTTAGAGGCACTGATGTGCAGGTTTGGGGCAATCACTTAACGAACCACACAGCTTTTTGCTTCCACCAACACCCAGCCCATCACATCGAGATTTTAGATGGAGAATGGAGAGACATCCCCAGGCTCATGAGAGCCCATCACATTAGAAACAGGCTTTTCCTTTGGAGAAGAAACAGAAGCATCCCCATTTCTTCCTTCAGCAGCTTACAAACTGCATCAAATGGGAACATAATGCCACCACCAAAACATTTACTTCCCTGAAAACAATCTTCACGCAGTGGAACTGACAATGTTTTTCACTAACACTTGAAGACAAGTCAAGGACAGATTAAAATAAGATGCAGTAGTCTGGGTTTTCTTTTCCTCTCCAGTAAAAAATACTTTCAAATGTAAAATATCTACTCCACTAACTTTATTATACAAAACAGATTTGGGAAGAAACATGTGATTATCATTTCAAATCAGAGTAAGTGCAAAGCTTCAAGCCTGGGCTATTACAAGAAGCGATTGAACATTTGCAAACCCTACAACATACAGAAAGCATTTTTATAACAAAAATAATTATACAACATACGCTGAGAGGAATGCCAAGCGTATGCAATAGTTAATATTTTAAGTATAGATGGGAACCAAATAGTAAGAATGAGTCCTTGGAACCCTCTGCTTAATATTTGCTTCTGCAAAAACACCCACTGGGCTGCTTGGTACCACCAGCCAAGAGGATGGACCTACCACAGCTCCCAGCCCTAATTCGGCACTTGGAGGTAAGTAAAGGTATTTGCTTCCCATATCAGCAGCTGTCAGTGTGCTGGCAAAGCCTGAGGATGCTGCCCATTGGGTTTAGGTGCTACAAAAGGGCACAGATGAGATTTAACAGCAGCACATCTGCCACTGATCAAGAAGATATTGAAATGATCTCTCCAAATGAAACATTTTTCGCCACTTACTACACGAAAGACACCATTGAATCCTCCCTTATGGAGATCAGACAGGAGGTCCCGGAGCATTCAGGCTGGCATTAAACCTCTGCCCCCCCGGCTAAAGAGCTCTCGCACCGAGTCCACAACATGCACCACAACTACCAGCTCCAGCAACCTCTGTGCCAACATATTTTCCAGCAGCAATATCTTTCCTGCTTGCAAACACCAGATCTGCGCATTCATCTGCCTTTTCATCCAGCGTTTTTCAAACAAATCCATGACCGGCTGGCTCTGGGTACTTTCCTCATTGCTGTCACCCAGCAGACTCCGAGTTTTTGGGACACAGACTGTGCCCAGCACACTGTCACCCCAACAGATTAAAGTATGGTTGCAATGGAAGAAACAGTAAAGACATGGACCTGTTGGAGAGGGACCAGAGGAGCCACAGAAACCATCCAAGGCTGGAACAGCTCTGCTGGGAGGACAGGCTGAGAGAGTTGGGGTGTTCAGCTGGAGAAGAGAAGCTCCAGGGAGACCTTAGTGTGGCCTCTCCATACTTAAAAGGGGCCAATAAAACAGATGGGGAGAGACTTTTCAGTAGGGTCTGTTGTGATAGGACAAGGGGTGATGGGTTTAAACTAAAGGAGGGAGACTCAGGCTGGACATGAGGAAGAAATTGTTGCCCAAGGGTGGTGAGAGCCTGGCCCAGGTTGGCCAGAGAGGTGGTGGCTGAACCATCCCTGGAGACATCCCACGCCAGGCTGGACGGGGCTCTGAGCAACCTGAGCTGGTGACGATGTCCCTGCTCATGGCTGGGGTGGCACTGGGGGAGCTGGGAAGGTCCATTCCAACCTAAACTCCATTATTCTATATATTACCAAAATATGTAGAAAACTTGATCTGGAGGAGGATGTGTCACAGAGCAACCCACAGGTCAATTTTAGGGACCACAAGGTCCAAAACAACTTTTATTAGACCAGCGAGGCACAGGGTTTTAGCACTCCAAATGTGACTTAAATACAGGTTCGGATATCAGTGGAGGAAATTATTGAGAGGGGCAGCCACTAATACAACAGGAGGTCCACAGAGTGCATGCACGTGGCTTCACCAAAACAATGCCGGAGCCGTCCCCGAGTCCCGGAGGAGCACACACTTGCCTAAGCACGGTGTGGGATTATTTTTGTAGAGATACACGTACTCGCAGTGAGTACGGAAAGTGTGCACTCGCGATTCCGCGAGAGTAAATTTATAATACGCTCGCAGTCCTGCGAGAGTTATTTTACACGTGCAAATGTGCACGGAATCCTACACGTGCTTATGTGGAAGCACGGGAGGAAAATATACTCGCGATTGTGCGAGGAAATAAAGTACTTGTGCAAATGTGCACGGAAAGAAAATATACTCGCAATCCTGCGAGAAGTTTTACTTACACCGTGGCGGCGAGGCAAGCGGAGTCTCCATCCCGGGGAGGGGGGCTCTCGTGGCGGCAGTGGCTAAGCTCGTGCTCCAAGAGACCCGCGGCAATGGGCGGAGTCTCGACGAGAGTCCCGTTTTGTTATCTGATCAGACCTGACTGTAGGCATTGTATAAGCTTCTCTGCACCCCCCACACTGAGTGTGGGTGCCCCTGGAGCCCTCAAACATCCCCCACACTGGGCGCGGCTCAGTGTGCCTGGCACTCCCTTCTTCTAATGTCCCAGGAGCCAGGGTGCTCTGGGCCAGACAAAAGAAGCTGTTAGCCTCAAATAGCAGAGGAAGAGGGAGAAGTGCCGTGCTGCAGAGGAGGGGGAATTGCTATCTGTCACAGGATGTCCTCCTGACGGACATCTCAGAGCCATGCAAAGCTCAGCTACTGCACAGCAATGTGCCACATGAGTGCGTAAATTCATCACAGGCAGATGGCTGATTTGACTAAACCAGCTTTAGTTTACACTGGAGCTGATCCATCCATCCCGTGCCAGAGTTATGGCTCATGTCAAATTCGGCTCCATTACTCCGTAATTTCCAGAGAGGGACTCTCAGGACAGTAACCTTCGCTTTTCCACATATTCCCCTTGCACGAGCAACGGGCAGGAGCCCAGTGAACAGCTGGAAAGCAGCCGCGAGCAGAACAACATGCAGAGGACATGAGGACAACTAGAGCTCAACACAACAGGGAGGGAACATGAAGCCAATGCCTTTGAAACGCAGCTCTCGCACTTTTACGCAGCTCAGGTTCTGCATCTGCCATTTGAAATTCAAATCGCAGCACTCAGCTATGCAAATCCATACAGAGGAGAAGCAAGAGAAAAGTGTTACGGAGGCTCTCGTAGAGCAGCCTGAAGCTTTAATAGTATATATTTAAGTATATGCAAATATGGGAATAAATGATGCAGTTAGTTTGCATACAGAGGCATGTATCATGCAGGTCTTGTTCGCACCTCCATTTTCTCACTCATTCACTGGGTGTTGAAGGATGTGTAAAGGGATGTGTGTACAGATACAAGCAAAACAGAACTTAAAACTATGGGGTTTTTTAAATTTACCATTATCCCTTACAAATACATGTGATTCCAATGGTATACATCCACATGAGTCATTTTTATATAGTCCCTCTCTTAGCTCTGTTTAATTTCATTTTCTAGAGAGCTGAATTTTAAAGAAGTCCAGTGCTTTCAGAAATGACAGTGGGGGAAACCTTCATCAAAAGAAACCTAGTAGCTTTTCTCCTTATCCTTTTAACTACTCCATCACTATCCTGCTGGACCGCACAAGTGATGATCAGTCCTCGGACACACAGTAACAACCTGGAAAGATGCAGCTGTAGCTTGAATTGAAACACTTGTAGCACAAACGCCTGAGCAGCATCACAAACCTCCCACCAACACTTCAGACACTAAACACAGTTGCTCAAGAGCATTTGTCACCACTCCAATGTCCTTCACTAGAGGGACAATCACATCACCCCTTCCCACTTCCAGCCCTCTCTGGTTTCATGGTATTGTCTTTTAAAATTCACAGTATCACAGTATGTTTGGGATTCAAAGGGACCTCAAAAGCTCATCCAGTGCAATCCCCCCATGGAGCAGGAACACCCAGGTGAGGTCGCACAGGAACATGTCCAGGCGGGTTGGAATGTCTGCAGAGAAGGAGACTCCACAACCCCCCTGGGCAGCCTGGGCCAGGCTCTACCACCCTCACCAGGAACAAGTTTCTTCTCATATTTAAGTGGAACCTCTTGTGTTCCAGCTTGAACCCATTACCCCTTGTCCTATCATTGTTTGCTACTAAGAAGAGCCTGGCTCCATCCTCCTGGCACTCACCCTTTGTATATTTATAAACATTAATAAGGTCACCCCTCAGTCTCCTCCAACCTAAAAAGCCCCAGCTCCCTCAGCCTTTCCTCACACGGGAGATGCTCCACTCCCTCCAGCATCTTGGTGGCTACACTGGACTCTCTCCAGCAGTTCCCTGTCCTGCTGGAACTGAGAGGCCACAACTGGACACAATATTCCAGGTGTGGTCTCCCCAGGGCAGAGCAGAGGGGCAGGAGAACCTCTCTGACCTACTGACCACCCCCTTCTAACCCACCCCAGGTACCATTGGCTTCCTGGCCACAAGGGCCCAGTGCTGGCTCATGGTCACCCTGCTGTCCCCAGGACCCCCAGGTCCCTTTCCCCTACACTGCTCTCTAATAAGCCATTCCCTAACCTATACTGGAACCTGGGGTTGTTCCTGCCCAGATGCAGGACTCTACACTTTCCCTTGTTAAATTTCATCAGGTTATTCCCCACCCAACTCTCCAGCCTGTCCAGGTCTCTGATGGCAGCACAGCCTCTGGCGTGTCAGCCACTCCTCCCAGCTTGGTGTCATCAGCAAACTTGCTGATAGTACACTCAATTCCCTTGTCCAAAACATCAATGAATATATTGAATAATATTGGCCCCAGAACTGACCCCTGTAGCAAAAAAAAAAAAAAAAGTAGTAGCCAATGTAAACTTTGAGGAAACTCCACATCTGGAGGAAACACACTGTGTGCAGTAGGAGAAAGAAGGGAAGACTGCACTAGTAGCTTATTTGGGGTTCCCCCCCCCCCCACCCCCCACTTACGGTCTGTAGTTACACTAAAAGTTGCCATTCTAGACTCAGCCCAAGGAAGATCACAAAGTAGCTCCCACTTGTGTCCAAATTATAACCTAGACTTCAGTTCTAAAGCACGTGTGCCTTTTGCTTGTAATTTATTGGAGCGTGTGACTGCTCGGGCTCACCGTTCATCACAGCTTTTGTGACCCTGGGTCAGAAACCATCCGAGAAAGGCTCTGGCACACCAGGCCGTCCCCGTTCCGGAGCAGATTTCGTGCCTCGTGCTGACATCTGTTACAAGCCCAGGAATTTCTCAGGGTCCCTTACCCACTCCCCATTTGCCATTTCGACTTCCAGTTAAAATCCAATTTGAAATCATGCATCTAATTTCCACAGCCTTTACTAGTACCCCATGGCCAGTGTCCCCAAGCCCACAGCTTGGTGGGACAGTCCCATTCCTCACCCTGGGACACCAAACAGCAGCCACCAGACCACACCAGGGTGCAGAAGGAGGAAAGAGGGGGTGACATGACAAGTATCTGAGATTACTCAAACTCGTCTCGCAACCCCAGCCATAAGCAATTGCTGGATCAATCCACCCATCTAACCACCTAAAGACACTGCAAAACACAACCTTATACCTGTGTTTAGAATTCTAAGCCACACTCATTAACCCCACCATACATTTTAGTGGAGATACAAATGTTTTAATTATCCTAGTGAGGCTGGGAGCTATTTTACCAAGACATTAATATTGGTTTTCATGTTCCTTTGGACTGGGCTTTGTGTGTTTTTCAGTGGAAAGTCTGCAGCTGTTCCGAATTTGCTGCTTCCAGCTCCTCCATACCTGGGGAGATGCTTTTGGAGGGCACTGAACCTTTCGGGAGCTGTGAGCACTGGGAACATACACAGCCAGAAAGGCCACTGCATTCATGAGAATGGCAAGTGAGATGACACCTGCTTTCCACTAATAAAGAACAACCAAAATTCAACCCTGGAAAAAGCAAGATGGACTGTGAGCTTCTTAAGAAGCCATCAGTGTCACTTGCCAGACCACAGACTGGGGATGAGTTAAATGCTGAAGCCACCTCTGCTGCATTTAGCACCCAAACCTGACCTAGGAGCAGGAGACAGTCCACAGAAAAGCTGATTTCAGAGATTTAGTATTTATTTCTAGCACTAACGTGATGGGCTGGAGCCAGTTTTAGCTACAAACCATAAAATCCATAAGAATTAATTTTTGTTTCTAGAGAAAAAAAAGCAGCTCGCCAGCCAGGGCAATCATTTTAATTTAGCCCATTCTGCAGACACAGAGATTAGGTGAGATTACAGTGAATGACTATGGATGCACAGAGGGAAACTAAGCGGACTTGGGAGCATTCACTCCTTCAAACATTAAACCAGTATCAGTTTCTTAGACTGCAGCATCAAAACATGTGTTTGTGCTCTGAACTTAAATATAAAGGTCTGTGTCCTCCAATAAGCGTAGAAAAGTCTTTTGCCCTGTTTGTCATTTGCTATGTACACTGAGAATTTGTGTCTCACAGACACACGAGTTGTAGGAATAATATTTAGCAACTGTGAAAAAAATAAAATAGAAATCTTGAAATCCCAGCATCTTTAAATGCAAGGGCACTGCCCTCTAATTGGGGACTGAATACTAAATAAACGTTCCACTTGCTGGAGTCTGCCAAGTCAACACAAGCAGCAAACAGCCCCAGAAGCCAAACACAATAGCTTAGTGGGTTCCAAACCACCTGCAGAAGGTCCAACCCAACACATGAGTCACAGAATCCCAGCATGGCCTGGGTTGGAAAAGCCCTCAGAGATCATCCAGTCCAACCCTTGGTCCAACTCCAGTCCATTGACTAGATCATGGCACTAAGTGCCATGTCCAATCTCAGTTTAAAAACCTCCAGGGCCGGTGAGTCCAGCACCTCCCTGGGCAGCCATTCCAATGCCTGACCACTCTCTCTGCAAAAAATTGTTTTCTCATCTCCGGCCTCAATTTCCCCTGGCAGAGTTGAAGCCCATGGCCCCTTGTCCTATTGCTGAGTGCCTGGGAGAAGAGCCCAATCCCCACCTGGCTAGAACTGCCCTTCAGGTAGTTCTAGAGAGTGCTGAGCTCAGCTCTAAGCCTCCTCTTCTCCAGACTAAACAAGCCCAGCTCCCTCAGCCTCTCCCCAGTCAACAGGACCTACCCAAGTCTCCCCATGTTCACAGCACACAGGGACATGCAGAAACCAGCATCTCACCCTCACACTCAACCCTGGGGATGCTGGACCAACATGCACCCTGCAGAAGGATCTCAGCCCTTCTGCCACCATTAATTCAAGTATTAAAAAAAATTAGATGATACCAGCTGCTTCTGTAGCTCTGATAAATGTTCACACACCCTAATTTAGCAGTTACTTGCCTGGTATTAGTTTTTATTTATTTGTTGTTCTGGGGAACAACATTAGCACCCCGCAGCGCTGTCTGCTGATGGATGGTTTAGTGGCTGTCACCAGCAGCGCTGACAACCTAATGCCTCCAAAACCCAGGAAAAGAAGCACAAGGTGTCACAAGGGAAAGTCAAGCAGAACCAGAATAGCAGATGCAGCTCTTGGGAGGCTGCTGGTGGATTTTTCTCTCCCCTCCACAAGTCATTAACGAGCAGCCGGCTCCTATGGTGATAAGATGCAGAAATTAGCAGTTGTATATTCTGAGCAGCACCGTGGCCCTGTGGTGTGTCTGGATAGCGAGGGGCACCTGTGGCTCCATGGCTGGTTGTGTTCCTGCCCAACAACCACTCCAGTGCCACCTCAATTTATTTATCGTGCTCTTAATGAAGCGACGGAGAGCACAACTGGCATCAAGCATCTTTTTCATATTCTTTTAAAAAGGTTTAAAATAATACAACAGAAAATACCGCGGAAAAAAGAGAGAAGAATACATCAAACAATATTCCTGCTCTGTGTGGATGGGTGGGGACATTGAGAAAGCAATTTGTGCTTGTCTGATTAAAGACCACAGCAATATGACTTTGGAGGGCCTGATCCAAGGCTGTTTGAACAACCCTCCTCCAAATCATAAAAACATTTCAATTGGAAAAGACACTCAGGATCATCAAGTCCAACCATAACCCAAGCTAACCCTAGCACTGAACCATGTCCCTAAGAACCTCGTCTAAATGCCTTTTAAACACCTCCAGGGATGGTGATTCCATGGGCAGCCTGTTCCATGCACTATCAGAGGCTGCAGAGATGCAATTAGAGGTACCACCACCACCCTCCCATCCCAGCATGTTCCACTAGCAGTGACCACAAAGTGGGTCTGTTCACAGGGTGAAGAGACACCAGTAGCTTCAGCCTTAATTAGTCATGAATAAATAAAGCACAGCCTGCTCCAAAATTTGGCAGCACTAGAGCAGAGCACAACTATTCCCCAATACTTACTTTACCCACAGCACATAACTGAGTCGCCAGCTCAGTTTAAAGGGAAATAATTGTTTTAATCATAGTTCCTCCAGGCCAGACACAAGGAAGAAATTGTTGCCTTGAGGGTGGTGAGAACCTGGCCCAGGTTGGGCAGAGAGGTGGTGGATGAACCATCCCTGGAGACATCCCAGGCCAGGCTGGACGGGGCTCTGAGCAACCTGAGCTGCTGAAGATGTCCCTGCTCATGGCAGGTGGGACCCTTCCAACCCAAACTGTTCTGTGGTTGAAGTCCTCAGCTGTAAAGGAGAAGGGCGTATGCACAAGCTGCTGTCCTGACCCACAACCACTGCAGAAGAGGCTGAAGCCACATGGAAGCTTTTGAGAACAACCACGTTCTTGTGGACCCTCCTCTATCCAACAGAAATTGCCAACCCCAGCAGCATCCATGACAAAAAGGAAAAGCTGTTGTCTCAAAGATACAAAGGCACATTTCTAAGAAAGGACGAAGCTCCAGCAGACGTACTTGAAGGGTTAATGCTGGATTCATCTCTACCTGCAATAATCCAGTTGGCATCTCTGAGTGTCCCAACATTTCTGGGTTCATACCAAAGATAACTGGGTCCAGTTCTGATGTGTAAGGGCCAAGCAGAACTGGCCAGCGTCTCATCTGTCACTGAGAAACAGAGGATGGGAATGTAGTGTGCCAAGTGGACATGTATACATCAACATTATGCAGAAAGCTGAATGACAGGTTGGGTTTGTTTGTTGTCATCACAAGTCAGCCATAGCTACTCAATGCAAAATAAATACAGAAAATATATGGTCATTTTTCCTAAACTAATAAAAAATAGCCTATTTATAAATCCTAGGTATGGAAGACATTAACCTAATAGAGCCTCGCTATTTCTCCAGCCAGCCCCATTTGTATTGCATCTTATCTGAGACACAAAGCTCTGAGCAAACCAACAGTTATGAGAACCCTGAAACATGGATGAACCTTCACGCTGTTCACTCCCCACATCTAAAACACTTCATTTATTAATTGCTGCCTCCTGCCCTGTACAAGCGCAGCCCCCTATACACACACCAGCACCTCCCAAAGCAAATCCCAGCCTCCTGCCTTCAGAGACCAGTTGTTTAACAGCCCAATACCTCCCTGCTGGCCCCCTCGCAAAGACAAATCCAAGGTTGTATTGCAAAAGCTTATTTGGAATGGGCAATACTCAGATATTTAGTCTTATCCACACAGCCTTGCATGTAAAGGGTTACTATAGAAATGAATAAATGAGATTATGGAGATAAAGAGCGAGGATACGCCATTGTTACTCCAGCTGGAGGTGCCCAGAGCTCTGACCCACAGCCACACGCCTCACCCAGCCGCATTCTTTAATGATCTATAAAGGGAACAATAAATACACACCCCCCCTTCCACTACCGCAGCCCTCAATTCTAGATATATTAAAAAATATAAACAAGCATTCAGTTATTCAGGAGGAGATGGGTGCGCTCAGCATGCACCTTCAGCTCCCAGTGCTGCCACTGACTGTATGTCACAGAAATCATTTAATCTCTTTTTGACCCAGTTGTAGAGCTGGACAAATATCGATTTTTTTTGGTTCACTTGCCAAACATGGGAAAAAAAATATATATATATATATTTAGGCTGAACTGAAATTGTATTTGTTGTTGCTGGGTTTTTGTTAAAACATCAACATTTTGGATCCTCTTAGTCAAACCCAAGATATTTAGGTTGTTGTTCTATGCTTTAATCTCCTCATTAAATATGAAAAAATATGGAGGCACAACAAAAATATTTTAATAAGGCATCAAGTGAAGGGAAGTCCCACCCTTATCCAGGTCCTTTCCCCATCTCAGCCGCAGCTCTACCCAAGAGCTATTTTCATGTGAATAAGTTATTCATGTAAAATAAACCCAAATGAGACCTGAACTCCGCCCTGCTGGCCATCTCCAAATGAGGCAACAAAGCCTTCCGAACCTTCCGTCTACTTCAGTTTAATGCCTTTAGGTACATTAATCATGTATTTGTAGTATATGAACTACATGATATATATGTATTTAAAAAAAAAAAGACTGCCTTTAGATAGGTATATAAGCACTGTTAACTTCTAGGGCCCTAATTTCAACTGGTACTTTAACAACCACCATCATATTGCATAATTATATAATTATTAGTTCTATAATTATTAGTTCTATATTACACATAGAATTACCATCATAATACACCACCCAGCACCATGACTGCTCTGCCTCAGTGACCACCAGCATCTCCATAGATATATTGGGTATTTATTGCATATCCCAGCAACGTGAGACTGTCGTGATCAGACCCCTCAGAAACAAACCACTGGGAACCTTTTGATAAATATTCATTATTGTGGCGCTCTTTAAGAGGGAAAACTGCCGAATAATTAGCCATCCTCGCATGCAAGCTCAGGATGTCAGGCAAGATGCGCAATTATAGTTTGCCACGGCACTCAAGGGGTATTTAATGAGTTTATTTGGCTGAACATTTGTTGTTTTCTGAAGCAGATGTCAACGCTTCTATTTCAAGAAAATAATTCCCCTCCCCATGATTATCGAAATGTCTCCAGTTATTCCAGATGCCAGGAGGGAAGTAACTGCCCTGCTCAGACTTACAGAAATGACTCAAAAAGTGAAGACAGGATGCTGAAAAATGGCAGCAGAGCTCCCATCACACTGTGATATTCGGGAGAGGAGCTGCTTTGGAAAACAGCGGAAGCTTGTGGGTGGGAAAACACAAGTTCTGTCACCGGTCGTTTAATGCCATCATTAGTTTTCACATTGATTAATTGCTCCTCAGCACTGGAGTTAGAGAGGAACCACACAAGGCTGCCAGTGTTCTTACCTCTCTTATTGCATGATGATTTCCATGGCAAAAAGAAAGAAGGAAAAGCATGGAATACCCTAAAACTGCATTGTGTTGCTCTAGAGCGAGAAAGATGGTGTAGAGGTTCGAGACCAGGCTGTGGCTGGAGAGCCCAACCACAGTGATGTCTGCACATCTGCGTCAGGTTTTTGGCACAACGCTCTGCAGATGACACAGATGCACCCAACTCTAGCGGGTCAAGAAGCAACAAGGGACATCCCTGGGAAGTCACCTGTATGGGTTGTTTAAATTATAGAATAATTCTGGTTGGAACAGGCCCTCAAGATCCAAGTCTAACCATTAACCCACCTCAGCACTGCCCCATGTCCTGAGAACCTCATGTCCATCTGTCCAGCCTTCCAGGGATGGTGACTCCAGCACTGCCCTGGGCAGCCTGTTCCAATGCCCCACAGCCCTTTGGGGAAGAAATTGTTCCTACATCCAACCTCAACCTCCCCTGGCGCAACTTGAGGCCGTTTCCTCTGCTCCTGGCACTTGTTCTTGGGAGCAGATCCCCAGAAGGATTTGGCCTGGTGCACTCATGCTCTCCCAGCCACCCAGGCACAGCGCCAGCATCCCCGGTTGCTGGGGAGCCATCCCAACAGGCAGAGCCACATGTGCCACCTTCTTGTGGGGAGGAGCAGAGTTCTGCATGTTTAATCACCCTGCTCTGTGCTGGGTGGATGCTCCTGAGCACACAGAATTTCTCTGGAGATATAGACTGCAAATCAAGAGAGCAGCCAAACTGGAGACAGGATTTGGTGGGGTCCAGATGTTCTCATGAAGGATCCGAGCACCTGAGCTGGGGTCACACATTTGCTTTGAGCTCTGCCCACCCCCTCCAGGTACAGCACAGTGCTGGGCTCTTACCTTCTAGTCCATCCCCTCCAGAAAGATTTTTAGCCTCTGCTTGTGTTGGGAACATGCATTTCATTCCCCACAGCCATCAGCTCTCTGGCTCACTGGACTGCGCTGCTGTTGGCACTTCCAAAGTTTCACCTTGTTTCTTCACCTGCATTGTTGTTTCTGAAATCCCTCCACCCCAAGGAGGATCCAAGCCAAGCAGGGTCTCTGCTGTGGCTGCTTCTGCAGTCTTCTCTGGATTGTGCTCCTTGCTCCTCCAGTCATTTTGATTTCCAGCTTCATCCTTTGACCTCAAGCTCTCGCTGACTCCATTAAATCCAACTTGATGGGTTTTGGGGCATGTGTACTGCACTTTGGACAATACTCAACCCATGGGAAGAGCCAGTACATCAAGAGTTCTTAGAAGTAAATTCAAAGTTATTGCTTTTCAAACACAGAAGAGTCACATTGTCAAGCTCTTCTATGCTATCATGAGAACCATAAATTTACTTTAAAAGCAACTGAAAGCTCAGATGCTATCTGTGCCACCATCCTGAGCCTTCTGAGTGCAGCTGACACAGTCTCGAGGAGAAGAGGAAAAAAATACTGTTAGTTCTTCAATAAATTCCTCAAAGTTATCACCAGCAATAACTACTCACACTCATTTTTCCTGCCAGGGCTCCAAAGCACTTTGCAAAGAACATCAACAACTTCATGAAGTCTGCAAGCTTTGGAGCTCTTCTCCATCCCTACATCATTTGATAGAACTGTCATGCAAGTAACTTAAAAAGAAAAATGACCATGGGCCAGCACTGGGCCCTTGTGGCCAGGAAGCCAATGGTACCTGGGGTGGGTTAGAAGGGGGTGGTCAGTAGGTCAGAGAGGTTCTCCTGCCCCTCTGCTCTGCCCTGGGGAGACCACACCTGGAATATTGTGTCCAGTTGTGGCCCCTCAGTTCCAGCAGGACAGGGAACTGCTGGAAAGAGTCCAGCACAGCCACCAAGATGCCGAAGGGAGTGGAGCATCTCCCGTGTGAGGAAAGGCTGAGGGAGCTGGGGCTCTGGAGCTGGACAAGAAGACACTGAGGGGGGACTCATTCCTGGGGATCAATATGGAAAGGGGGAGTGTCAGGAGGATGGAGCCAGGCTCTTCTGGTGACAACCAGTGACAGGACAAGGGGCAATGGGTGCAAACTGGAACACAAGAGGTTCCACTTGAATTTGAGAAGCAACTTGTTGGGGGTGAGGGTGGTAGAGCCTGGCCCAGGCTGCCCAGGGGGTTGTGGAGTCTCCTTCTCTGCAGACATTCCAACCCGCCTGGACACCTTCCTGTGTAACCTCATCTGGGTGTTCCTGCTCCATGGGGGGATTGCACTGGATGAGCTTTACAGGTCCCTTCCAATCCCTAATGTTCTGTGATTCTGTGAAAAATAACTTTGGATCATTAAAAACCACAAGTGTGCAAAGAGCTACAAAAACATGTTCTGAGAGCATCACTCTGCTTCACAAGGGTTTTCCATAGGAGCACACATGCATCTTTCGAGGCCCCTATGCTGCATTGGATTTAACCAGACAATTTCACAGGTTGCTTCTAACCTTATGGTCCAGGAAGCTATTTTTTCCTAGAGATTTGCTGAAGAATGCCCACAAGTCCATGCCATCCAGTGTGATGCTGCATGAGCACTTCTGTCATCTACTGGAAGAACCAGCACCTGAGCTTGTCATATTTATTCTGCAAAGGGAAACAGCAGCAGTTGTTCTTCCACTCAGCTTCACCCGGTGCTGCAGTCTCATAAAAATCATTCTCACGAGAAGGGGGCACAGTGAACTTGCACTGGTTTTCATAACACAAGAACTATGGAGGCAGCAATGAAGTTCTGCGGCTGCTTCACACCATGCAAGGGAATTTTGGAGCTCGCTCTCTCAAAGAATGTTTTGAAAACCAAAAATAGAAAGTGCTTCAAAAGCAGCATGAAGAATTGAAGAGGGAAAGGCTCATTTAAGACTGCTAAACGTACAGATATGCCTGCAACCTCCATTTCAAGAAGTTCTTCAGAGGTGGCAGAAGTCAGAGGGACACAGCGGCAGAAAAACCATCCCTGAACAGATATTCTACTCTGTCTGCAACCACCCACCACAGGTTCTTGTGAAGGGAAGACACTGGACATGGTCTGACCTGGGGAGGCCATTCCCATGCTCCTGCCCTTGTTCAGGATTAAGTCACAACTTCCGTTCTACCTGTTGCACATTGTAGAAGTGGGATGTTTCCTCTAAATACATACAAGCAACAAAATTCAAAGCTGTTCAACCTCAGCACCTTTCTGCACAGGATGGGGACAGATGATGACAACTCAGCCACATCAGCTGTTCAACCACCCTCCCAACCTGTCCCAGCCACAAGGTAAGTGGGATGAGGTAGTTTTAACAAGGCTAGATGTCACCTTTGGGTGAGTTCATCTGGGTCCTGCAACAGACCCAGGCTGGGGAGCCTTGACTTCAGGATGAGCTTAGAATCACAAAATCATTTTGGTTGGAAGAAACCCTCAAGACCACTGAGTCCAACCATTCCCCCACCCCCAGCACTACCCCATGTCCCTGAGAATCTCATGTCCGTCTGTCCAACCCTCCAGGGCTGGTGACTCCAGCACTGCCCTGGGCAGCCTGTTCCAATGCCCCACAGCCCTTTTGGGAAGAAATCGTTCCCCACATCCAACCTCGACCTCCCTTGGCACAACCTCAAACAGCTGAGCGTGCTGACCCATAAGAGTTTGCTGTTAACACTGGCACTAAACCATGTCCCTGAGAACCTTCAAATCCAAAAGCATATTGTTGACTGGAAAGAGCTGGAAGGAGCCTGTTGGAAGGAAAATGTGATTTTTCTGCAGGGTCACGGGTGCAGATGGATGGACAATATAATCACACTGCACACTGTGTTTAGACAGCCAAGTGTCTGTGGAAATTCAAAGTAACTTCTGCACTCCATCGCATGATCTGAACTATTTTCCTCAAAGTCTTAGTCTTGATTATATCCTTTATATAGCACTTATGTAACAAGATGGTAATTTTACTGTTCAGTCTCCCTAGTTTCACAGCCCTGCACTCCAGAGCACAAAACAATGTGCCTTAAAATAATCTTAAATTTGACTTTTTTCCTTGCTCACCATCTCCATTTAAACTTTAACAAGGACTTTTCAGAAAGGATTTACCTGAAATATGTACGGCGAAAAACTCCTCAACTCACAGCTGCTCCAGTGAGCAAGTTCATTCATGTGCTATAAAAAGCCAACGCACTGAACTCGTTCGACTTTTGCTGTTGCCATTTGCTTAAGCAGCACGATGTCATTCCGCACATTTTTATTCAATTCACACAGAATGAAAGCTATTTCCCTCTGACAAAGAAGCATGTAACACAAACAATTCCACAAATCCTACCTACCAGAGCCAGGAATACAGGAAAAAACAACGTGTTTCTAAAACTACCATGCTTTGTAGTGACAAAGCAATTAATGATGCACCCAACGAGATTCTCTCATGGTATTTGCTTGACACATGAAAAGCACAGAGTTGTGAAGCTCCTGCAAACGTCCCAAACCCTGAACAAGTGGTTAAGTCACATCACATAAAGACATATATAACACTGGATGCCTCCTAAGTCTTTCATAGTCACAGCAAACAAGCCAAAGGTTTCTAGTCCTCCTACCATCTATAGCTCCACACAGAACTCAGTCCCATATGGGAAACCTCCTAAGATGTCCAGCTCAGAGCGTTATGGCCATAGACCAATATCATTTAGATTAAGTAAGGAGCCCTGCTACATTTGTGGATGATCTCACAAATGAGGACACATGCAGGAGCTGCAGCACATCACTGCGCTGCCTTCATAGCCAAGGGGCTGCTATAAAGAGATAATAAAATATCAAAGATGCTCTATGCAGGCACTGGGGTCCTGCTTTTGCTGTGGGGGAAGGGGAAATCCTGCTACAAAATAGGATTCCTGCCCCCTCACTGCTTATTTTGAGATGCCCATGAGGAGCATCAGCGCAAACAAGGCCAGGAGGGATATTTTCAGCAATAGCAGGGAAGAGGCAAGACCAGCCCATGAATGCTCACACAAACACCTTGCTGAGCTGTGGGCCACCTCGCTCTGCAGCTGCCATGAACAAGTGAATCAGCTCTTGGACCCTGTCATCTTGAAAGTATCTTAAAGCCTTAGACCCACAAGGAACCCCCAAACACTCTTGTACTTCCACAGCAGAATCCTCAGAGCAGCATCTCCATGCACAGACCATCCCAGCCCTCCAGACTGCCCCAAAATCCTTAGGGAAGACCACAGCACAAGAGCAGGAGACCAACATGGCTACAAAGTGCTCAAAGAACAGTTTGTGTTGAAGGGACATTCCCAGCTCCCCCAGTGCCCCCCCTGCCATGAACAGGGACATCTTCACCAACTCAGGTTGCTCAGAGCCCCGTCCAGCCTGGCCTGGGATGTCTCCAGGGATGGTTCATCTACCACCTCTCTGGCCAACCTGGGCCAGGCTCTCACCACCCTCAGGGACAACAATTCCTTCCTCATGTCCAGCCTCAATCTTCCTCCTTTAGTTTAGTTATATGTATATATACATGTTGACAGCTCTCTCCTATTACGTGATGAGTTTTAACTATCCATATCCATACACCAATGGCACCACCTGGTTAGCTGCCAGAATTTGGGAAAGGATCAGTTTTCCCAGATACATACATAGCCAGGCAAACAATAAAGAAAACCCTGTACCCTTCCCAGCAATATTACAATCCTTTAGAAGATCTATAGCTTCTCTCCGGCACCTCAGTCCTTGCAGCAAGGACTGGAATGGACTGTCTAACCTCAAATTTGAAGGCAGAACATCTCCCACGAGACTGTTAGTGCCCATCACATCTGCTCAGCAAGCATCATCCCCACACCATCCCACACTCCCCTCACTTCACATCATTTTCAGCTTCGACAAAAGCATCTGCAAGCAAGCAGAACATGTTTTCCAGTGGCACTGGATTAAGCAAAGCCTTTCAAAGAGAATTTGGTCCCCGCTGCAGGGTGACATGGGATTTTTGCAGTGCTCTGCATTGACAGTTCAGACAACATGGGATATAAAGCCTCCACCTGCGTGCCCCTTCATTTAACACACTGCTTTTGCAAGGTCTAAAAGCCTGCCTTACCTTAGGGCAAGTGTTCAGGTTAGTTAGATGGAAGTCTAAATCTAAATCCCATTAGCAAATAAGAGGATCTACATACAAAAGGGCCCCATGTGGCAGCACATTGTGTAGCTCCCTGCTCTACATCTTCAAGGACACACCATGAAAAAGCACTACAGCATCTCATGCCAAGACATTTCTAACACTGCACTCGGCTGAACCTGCTGGGATGCACTTGCAAAACAAACAAAAGAATAGAATTGGAATGACAAATGGGAGCAGGAGTTTCCCTGACTCTGAACCAGGACCATTGCTAATAGAAGTGAAGGTCCCCAGCACCCATCCCTCCTCCTCCCAAACTCATCCAGACCAGCTCCAATTCAGCAGATGGAGAGAGCCAGAGGCACCAAGGCTTGGACCACAGCTCAGACAGGGGAACTCACTCAGGACCTTTCACAGAATCCCAGGATGTCAGGGGTTGAAGGGCCCTGGAAAGCTCATCCAGTGCAATCCCCCCATGGAGCAGGAACACCCAGATGAGGTTACACAGGAAGGTGTCCAGGCAGGTTGGAATGTCTGCAGAGAAGGAGACTCCACAACCTCCCTGGGCAGCCTGGGCCAGGCTCTGCCACCCTCACCAGGAACAAGTTTCTTCTCAAATTTAAGTGGAACCTCCTGTGTTCCAGTTTGTACCCATTACCCCTTGTCCTATCACTGGTTGTCACCGAGAAGAACGTGGCTCCATCCTCCTGACACTCCCCCTTTCCATATTGATCCCCATGAACGAGTCACCCCTCAGTGTCCTCTTGTCCAGCTCCAGAGCCCCAGCTCCCTCAGCCTTTCCTCACACGGGAGATGCTCCACTCCCTTCAGCATCTTGGTGGCTGCGCTGGACTCTCTCCAGCAGTTCCCTGTCCTGCTGGAACTGAGGGGCCACAACTGGACACAATATTCCAGGTGTGGTCTCCCCAGGGCAGAGCAGAGGGGCAGGAGAACCTCTCTGACCTACTGACCACCCCCTTCTAACCCACCCCAGGTACCATTGGCTTCCTGGCCACAAGGGCCCAGTGCTGGCTCATGGTCACCCTGCTGTCCCCAGGACCCCCAGCTCCCTTTCCCCTACACTGCTCTCTAATACATCATTCCCAACTTAACTTCGCCAGCAGCTTCTGGACATTTAATGTGATTTCACCCCTCGCCCTCCAGGCACCACATGCAACAACTCAGCACAGGGCTCTGCACATCCAGCACAGCTCCATGCAGGTCAGGCTGAGAACAGGGTTTGGTTTCACTACAAACTTCACACACAGGAAAAAACGCTCAATTTTATTTTTTTTCCTGTAATTTTCTTTTCCACATATAGTGAAGCAAGTGGGGAGGAGCAGGAAAAAGAACTGTAAAGATGCAGTTTGTTTTGGTTGAAAGAGACCCTCAAAATAATGGAGTCCAACCATACCCTAACTCTAGGACTAACCCATCTGCTGTGAGTATGAAAGATTTATGAGGCATCCAGTGTCATAAATGTCTTTATGCAATGTCACTCCACCACTTGTTCAGGGTCTGGGGCATTGCAGGCCCGGGTTCAGGAGGTGATCCTGTTTACAGCATGGTAACAGCACGGCTGGTTTGAGCCAGATACCTCATTGGGGACTATTTTCCACTCTCTGCATCTCCAGTTTAAAGCAGCCCTGTGCCCATCTGGTGAGCAGTCCGCACTCAGCTAACTCCAGATGTCCCCTGGACATATTATCCCTCCCTTCCCTTTAAAATAAAACCTGTCCAGGCTCTGAGTTAGTGCTCTCAACCATCCATGGCTGATAATAAAAGATACCTTCTAGTATCTTAGAGGAAATGTTAAATCCCTTTTTTCCAGCAAAGCCAGAGCAAAAGCTTCCTATTGTGTCTGCGCCACTTTCAAAGAGAGCTGCCTCAAAGCTTTTTCCATTTTTCAGACGTGCTTTGTCCAAATACAGCTGCTCTGCCGTTATGCACTCTCAAGTCCCCATTCCACCTTCTGCAGGCTCTGCATCATTTTCTCCCCTAAAAATCCATAAAAATAAATGTATGGTTGAAAACACAGAAGACTTCCCGAGTTGTTTTGCTGTGTAAGCCGCTGCTTTTGCTGAGGCAGAGCTCCCTCCTGCAGAGGCCAGAGGTCTATGGGGTGTTTTAGTTTAAGAAGTTTACGTCTGTGCCAGACAGCAGAGCAAAATAAATCAGTGCAATAAAACAGTCCCCAAACCCTTAGATGGGAGCCGTCACTCAACAGAACCAGGCTCAGAGACTAAGGAAGGGACATGAACTTCAGGATTCATCTTAAAACGAAAACACAAGCAAACCCCGAAGATGGTTATTTTCTGAACACATCTCCTAGACCTCTTTCAGCTCCCACTATTGCAGGGAATCAGAAGAGAGATATCACATACTCACCCCTGAAGAGCACACACCACAATATCTCAAAATGTGCAATAACACAGCTTTACCGTTAGGATTATTTGTATTTCATCATTTCATAAGCTTTTAGGCTTTTGAAGAGTTAAGTGTCTCTGTTTCTGGGCTGCTTTCCTTATCCTACACAATACCTGACCAGACTCTACCAATTTATAACATTACTGTATCACTAACGCACTAGACTGTTCTAGTCACATCCATAACATTACAACACAGGGGTCAGATGATGGAAATTGGAAGAGTTTGGTTTGTTGTGCTTTTGGTTTGTTTCTTCCCAGGCAAAGAACAATGGATTCTACTGAATTCCAATACCAGCACATGTCAACAGCAGGTTTTTCCTTAGAAGAGCATAAGAAAGTCTTTCTCTATTAGCTAATTAGAGCAGATACTGAGCACTAACCACCTGTGACCTGAATCAGATGCCCAGACCACTTCATCTCCCACCTCCTCTCTGCTCAAGTTTTGGGAGGATTTGCTCTGTATTTCTTTGATGCGCCTACAAGATACTCTAAGACAATTTAAAAAGCTATCGCCATCCTTCCTTCAATTCCCACTTCATTTCTCCATAAAGCTCATTTTCACCTCCCTATTTAAAAAGCCAACAATCTGACAAGCCCTGCAGAGCCTGTTGGATTTTTAACTTTAAAATTTCGTTGGGGATTTTTTAAAATACATAAAAATGGAAAGTGTTCCACAGGACACCCTAGAAATTACCCTGAAGTCGGGCAACAACTTAGAGCTTCCCCTGATCCCAGTATCATACCTTCTGCATTCACCAGGCCTTTGTGAAAGGCAAGTGATCCTCTTACAATAATTAACAACGCTTCGCCTTTTGTTGCTGGGTTATTTTCCCTTAAACTAAACATTACCATGACTGCTTCATAAGGACGTGCTAATTATTATTATTTACATTGCAATACAGCCTTGGAAACTCCGCCAGCAGCTGCGACCCCACTGTGGGGGGTGATGCACAAGCACAGCACAGTCCCACCCGCAAGGCTTTGCGGGCCAAGTACATCTGTCTCAAAAAGAAAAATGGGTCTAGATTTCTGCCCCTGCTAAAGCTATTTATTGGTCTCCTTGGCACACTTCTCTCCCTTTATTCCCATCTCTCTCCTCATCCTCCCACCCCACACAGTCCCCTGGTGACTTCTGCATCTCTCCAAATGGTTTTTAAATTGTTAAAGCAGCCTCCTCTTTCCAGACCTTGAGAGCTTAAATACTCAGGCAATCCTATTTCCCTGCACAGGGATAGCCGAGTGCAGACACCTCACAGGGAGCATCCAAATTAAGGTCCATACACAGAAAATAGCTTACCCTCCTTGGTCCATTAAATCACCAGGCTTGTACAGCTTGGCAGAGTTTTGCTTTAAACCCTCATGCTTTAAGTAAGTTCTATTAACATTTTAATGTGTAATAACACAGTCTTACAATTATGAAGTTAATGACACAACTGTACTCTTAAGTAGAAAAATGCATTTCCCGCTCTAAGTGAGCAGCTGTAAACTTGAGATTTTAATTGAGAAAAAAAATAATCAACCCTAAGGGGATCTTAATTCTGTATGTGGTTTTGTTGTTACTTCCCAGTGATCTCCAACTAGTTAAAACTAGAAACGTTCCTAACACAGAACACACAACAGCATCTCTCTGCAACACAAGAGATTTGATCCTTTGGGGATATTTTAAATATCCTGCACAGTGCATTGGTGGTCAGGCAAATCAACTCCATGGGTTAAACCTCCAACACAGAGCACATGGGAAAGGTCCCGAGTAGTTTGTCAAAGATGGGATTGGAGAGAGAGAAGGCAAAAACCAAGAAGAGATAGATGTAAGATAAAATAACACCAGGAACTGCTACTACAGGTGTCCCAGGCTCAGCTTATCCTCATCACATCAGCACTGAGCTCTGTTAGGCTCGGCCTAAACCCCCCAGCTGAGCATCAGTGCCACACAGCTGGCAGGCATATCCTCCATAGGCACAGCTGCCTCCTCAATAACCTCCTCAAACAGGCAAGAGACACACAAAAGCATTAGCCAGGGTAAACTTCATATTCCAGTGTACAACGCAACAAGCACAGCAGCTTTTTTAGTCAACATCTTCTACTTAACACCACCAGGGAGTCAGGGCTGAAACTTTAAGAGCTGTAATAAATTGTTTCTAAAAACCCCATAAAAATAATCCTCATCATCCATCTACTACACATCTGATTTGCTCCACCAGTGAAGTTATTACTTTTAACATGACTGAACTAGGCACATGTTCTCACATACATCTAATTTTTGTTACCAAATATTATTCCTGCGTAGGTAACTGGAGAATTTGGGCAAGAAAAAGGTAGACCCAAAACCAGAGATGCATTTACTCATACCTGCATCAACCCTTCCAAGATGTGGCATAAACTCTACAACAGACAGGAGAGAGATGGCCAGAAAAACAACTGCCATCCTCAGCAGAACCAGCGCTACCAGCTACCATCCCCCAGAAAAAAAAAACATGCTTTATTTAATATTCTTCCATATGGCACTTTATAAGCTATTAAGTGCAGAACAAGCAGCCAAGTGCTGTACATTCGCTCTCTGAAGGATGCGAGGAAGGAAGGAGCACATTTCCATCCCTGCAAGAGCAAACCCACCAGTGAGTCATTACAGGCTTATAAAATAGAGACTGTCTTGGCCAAGAAACCAAATGGCCCCACGAGAGACCTGGTGGGCTTTGCCCACGTTATGATTCTAAGATTGATTCCTTAATGTGCAGCCCATGGGCTCCCATCACCCTCCATGGACATGGCACAAGTGGTACCCTGGATATCAGCCCAACCTGCCACACATCAAACCCCGCGGGACCACATCTGGGCACGCACAGCTTGATAGAAACATCTGTATTACAGTTGTGCAGCAAGATTCCACATCAAGAAAAAAGTGTAAGAGAATAATTGTTTGATGGATAAATAATAAAATAATGCTAGAAATATGTGTTTTTTACAGCAGAATGCCTATTCGCTGAGCCCCAGCACAACCACAGCACTTCCCCACACATGCTCACCTTAAGACTCACTTTACAGTTCTAACTCAAAGATACATAACATATCGTTAAAATTAGTTTGCCAGTGTGATTTTAGCCACCAATTTTTTGACAGCATAAGAAAAACTAAAAAAGCAGGATTTTCCAGTTCTTGTCATCCTGTGTGACAGCAGAAAACATGCCAATACCTGCTCTTCCATTTCTTTGGCTTGGTCTTCCAATGGTAAGGTGGACATTGCCTGTATTTGCTGGCTTTAGAGGAAAAAAAAGTGTGAAGAAAATGGAAAAGCAGGGCTGTCCTTGCAAGGACTGCAGTTGCTGTCGGGCCAACACTAATGGAGAATCACAGGATGGTTGAGGCAGGAATAGGTCTGCAGAGGTCATCGCCAAGGATGGAAATGCCACAACCTCTCTGGGCAACCCGTCAAAGGGTTTTTCTGTGCTGAATTCTCCCCCTTGTTGGCACTGGAACAGTTAAAGTGCTTTTAACTGCTTTTTAAAAATCAAGATCCTAAAAACAAACTAGGCTTTAAATAGGAACAATGATAGACAGGTGCCTCTCTCAACATATTTCACTGCTCAGCCAATTTGTGGAGCAGGATTTCAGCACCCATCCTAACTACTGTTGCAATTTAATTTATCCCTGTATTAGCTACAGCTGTGCAACTCTCAGTGGTGGAGCACGGCTGACCCACTGATTAATCTTCAGCTGTCCTCATTACTGCACACTCCCATCTGCTTTATTTCTGCCTGTCTGTATTTGCAACCCCCATCAGAAACCAAGAGACCAACTGATGAAGACCAGGATGGCTCCAAGAGGACACCCTGCAGCCCAGCATGGTTATGTGGACTGTTGTGATAAGACAAAGGGTGATGGTTTTAAACTAAAGGAGGGGGGATTCAGTCTAGATATAATGAAATTGTTGTCCCTGAGGGTGGTGAGAGCCTGGTGGTGGATGCCCCATCCCTGGAGACATCCCAGGCCAGGCTGGACGGGGCTCTGAGCAACCTGAGCTGGTGAAGATGTCCCTGCTCACGGCAGGGGGGGAACTGGGGGAGCTGGGAAGGTCCCTGCAGTCCAAATCAGTCTGTGATGTTACATGAACTGGAGATGGCCAACATTGGGTTTGACACACTTGGACCATTCAAAGATTACAGACCACTGAGACATCAGAATACAGAAGTATTCAGTGGAAGCACAGCAGATACTGGGCAGTATCAACAGTAGGATACACCAATGGCAGAGATTATATAAGTCAGTGCAAGGCCTGAATCATAGCCCCACAGTTCAGGAATTTCCTGCTCCCATTCACAACTGCCATGTTTCCAGCACAGCTGTTCCCCAACACCTTTCCAGAGACATCACCCACCACAATTGTGCTTCATACCTAGAGGGTAAAGGGAAACCTGGGCTCCTGCTTCGGAGCAGAGATGTCATAAAAATACACCAGCTCACAGTTTCTTCACAGTCACTTTCACCTCTAACCAAGAGCGTGCTTCCACACCAACAAAAACATAGACATGAGAAACCTTGCTCACCCATTGCATTGGTGCTGAAGAGACTTGGGGTTCAGAGCAATTTTCCCTCCATGAACTACATGTGCTGTGTTTTTAACCAGCAGTTAGAGAAACATGAACAGGAACCAGCCGAGCCCAGAGCTCTGAACTTCCATCAACCCTGGAAGATGCCAGGAGCATCATTCATGGCACCTCGCAAGCCAGCTCTGCACCATCCACATGTGATCCATCCAGCTGCTGTGACCCATTAATAAAGAGAACGACACAAGAGCAAGATCATTATTTTGTTCATAGCAAATCTGGAGTCACTCAGAAGTATTATTCATCATTATTCCACAGTTCTATGGTTGTGTGATCTGATGCAGTGCAGCAGCACCCAGAGGTCTCAGCCCTCTGCCACTCTCCTCTCGGCTGACTCACTGCACTGACTTGGCTTCAAGGTTTCCTCTCCATATCCTGCTGTGCTGAGACAAAACTCGTGCCTCCCACGGGACGGAAGTCACCAGGGCTTACTGCCTCAAGGGGAACTTGCTTAGAGTCTCTGGATACAAATTCAGCCATTTCACAGCAATGCATTTCAGTAAGACTTCTCCCAGCCTGAACACCGTGCAGATGTGACACCGCATCAGGGAACCAAATCCTGGGAAGAGAAGACCACTCTGCATCTTCCTCGCTCCCAGCTATGAGGAGCTTTGCTGCAGACAGGGGACTGGACATTTTTGCACCAAGACAACCATACTATTGCTTCAGAGGTTGGACCTGCAAGTATCTTAAACACAAATTCTGTTTGCCATACGAACACTGGGACTGCCTTACCTCTGCAACACATGGGTGGGTCAACAAGATTACACTTGCACTCATGGATCCATCTGCCACATCCATCTCCAGCGCAACAAATCTGGCTACCAGCCCACGACACTGGAGGGAAGGAACCTGCCAACTCCATTTCAAGTTCTTCTTACCCATAGCAACCAACCGAGAGGAGGAAGATCTTCAGAACCAGCCTCACCTACATCTAAACATCACCCTGCTATGTTTCCACACTTGGTGTCCACCAGCTCTGTCCCAGGGTTCACCAGATAGCTTCATTCATACTACCAAGGTCACACTGTCCATAGGTAGCAAAATACCCAGTTTTCTGGTTTCCCCACCCATATGCACCATTGCCTGAACAGCTTGGGCAGAACACATGGCACCATTTCTCCAGAACATCAGCTGTGAAAGGAACATCATGAACCACCCAAGAATGACAAGTTCAGACCTTGGCTGATAAGCACAGACGGGAAGGACTGGCACCTACTCCTCAGTTAACCACACTCATTTTTAATGCTCGCCCCAAGTCTGTGCATCACGCCTACAACTTATCATCGTCCTTAAAGCAAAAATACCCAGAAACTCTGCTCCCTCCTCTCTGACTCATCACACCACACTGGGGAGGTGCTCTCAGGGGGCTCCTATGTGAGTGCGGGGGGACAGCAAAGCCCATTAGTGAAATCCCATCGGACTTTGCTGGATGGGAGTTTAGTTCTAGGGTATTGATATTATGCTTCTAAAAACCCCAGAAGTTTGACAACTCTACTTGTTTAAGCACAGAGTAGCTGCAGGCAACAAGACGTTCTCTTTATGAGAATATTTAGCTGCAACAGTACTTTTTTTTACTTCAGGTGCCTGAGGTAAAGTTAAACTTTCATATAAGGCAAAATATATACATTAATTAAACTAACTAGAAAAATGCAAGAGCTTCTGCCTCAGATGAGCAGCCTCACTGCTTATTAGTGAAAAGCTCTCTAGTCTGGTTGGCCACAGATAAAGCAGATCTTTGGTTTGTATAGAAATATGCGCTTGGCCAAGAGCAGACAATGGCTGGACATCCACAGGAAAGCATTGATACCAACACAGATTAAAGTCACACCCCGTGAATACAGAAAAAGATCATTCATATACATTAATCATCTTAGTCCCATTTTCTGCTGACACAGGCAGCCCAGCTTCTGCATGGGGACACCTCAAACAATTGTTCATCCACAGCTCCATTAGCATTTGGAGTCACATACGAAGGATTAATTGCTCATCAATTAATTGGTGTTGCAATACAACAAGGCAAGACAAAGCCCAGTTGGCATCGTGAGTTGGATCTGACCACCAAGTAGCAACAACAGCCTTGCTCATTTAAAACAGATCACTCCAAACGTCAGAAAAAAAGAAGCCGATAGCACACGTACAACCATATTATAAAAGGAGAAATTACTGAAAAGGGACAGATTTTCTTGTCTGTTATTAGAGATCAGCTCATTTCTCATTGACCTAAGACTTGAGACACAACACACCAGATGGAGCCGAGTGCTGTGCAAGCGCACATGGGACATTTCTTCTCTCTCCTCTCACAAAACAGCAATAAAAATGCTAAATTCCAAAGCTTGACATGTTCCTTGAATTCCTGACAGCATTTTCTGAGTAACTGGAAAACATTTAAATGTTTTGACTTTTTAAGTGAAGCAGTTCAACTTTTCATTTTGAAGCGCCTGTTTGAAGATTCCCTTCTCCTTTATATTAAAGCACTCACACACATTAAAAACAATAAAAAATACAATAACCCCCAGCATAGCTTGACTTTGGCAAAAACATTCTGATCACTTGGAGTAACTCTTGCTACTCCTGGAAGTTACAACTTATCCTAATAAGAGAAAAATATTCCATGTTTCCCCTTGCTACAGGTCCAGCCTCAGTGACCTCAGACCAAGCACAGCCCAGAGACTCATCTCTCCTTAAATCACCCTTTTTCTCTCTTCCTCACGAGAATTCAGTAAAACACCCACACAATAAGCTGGAGAAGGACATGGCAGACCAGGCCCCAGATGCATCTCTAGGATGAGAACACTCTCATAGACCCACCGCAAACCTGCTCTGTGACCTCTGCTCAAGAGCCCACAGAACAAGCAACCACCACAACAAAGAAACCACCTCCCTGACCAGTTTTAATTCGTTTATACAACACATATAAAAAAAGCACTGGCTTCTCACACATACCTTTTCTTCCCCCCACCCCAACAACTGAATAACTTTAATAAAATAAAGTAAAAAACCACTCACATTTAGAAGAGAAAGACCTCAGCTTTGCAAACTCACTCCAGGGCTGTTCAGATCCACTCTGAGAAGAAACTTAAAGTGCCAGCCTGGCCTTGCTTTAATTAACAATCAGAATTAATTGCAGCTGTGGGGCTGCAGACGTGCCCCTGTAAACAGCTCCACCACTGACTTTGTACTGGCAGCCTTGCTTACGTGCAGAGGAAAGAAGTCAGGTCGTGCTAAGTTTTGGGGTGAGATTGCAGGAAAAGTGGCTGATTGGCAGCATTCTCTTTTGCATTATTTAGCAGTGATGTGGTGGAAAGGGGAAAAGAAATGAGGGAGTGGAGAAGAGCCCTGGCTGGGGCTGCAACAAGAAGCTGCAATAAGGAGCTGCCTGCATGGTGGGGGATGCTGCCAGCTGTGCCAAATCATGGTGTTTAGCTCAATTTGCACCTTCGCCCTCTGCCAGAGGAGCTACAGCACCAGGCTTGCAAGGAGAAGAGGACGTTGTCCCATCATTTGAGAGACAAATGTTAGGGCGAAACTTGTGTGAAAACTTCAATTCCCTCCTCACTTTGACCCTTGCAGTGCAATGCTGCCCAGACCGCTTTATTGCTTTATGTTCCATCAATGTAATGCTAAGCAAAGAGAAAAGCAATGCAACACCCAGAAGAGCAGAGTAACTCCGCCTTCGGAAAAAACAGCCATTAATCAGGTGGGCAGCCTAATGCAGAATCCAATTCCTTCAGCTTCTTCCACCAGGAAATATTCATTTATTTGCTAATTCATAATCTGGGCCCCTGAGCCCTAAACTGTAATGAGCTTTAATTTTTTTAGCTCGAGGTGAAGCTGGAAGCTGCTGGTGGCATGTGCAGGATGGGCAGGGACATGATGGACGTGAATGATGTGATGGAGGCGGGACGATGGTTGTGGTCTGTGCGTTGTTGTTATAAACATTATCTCCAGGACTTTTTATTTAATCCGTTCCCCAGATTGGCTCATCCTTCTCCAAACAGTTTGGTTAGTCTAATTACAGAATGCAAATCACCACCGTTCTCTCCACTGCCTCACTCCCACCAAGCACATTTCAACAGCCGGCACATCTTCCAGCACCCATCACGCTGCCAGCATATTCACACGGATTTTTGGTTTAATGCCATTAAACTAAGATGCCAGATATTCAAGGGAAAAACCTGCATGAAATACTGCAAGACCGCCTGGAGATGCTTTGAGATGTGCCACCTCCTTCAGGTTGGTGAGCACTTCTCATCCCACCTCAACCAGGCCCAGCGTGATGAGCTGGAAAGGCAAAACTGACTTTTCTTCCCAAGCATAGGGCAAGAGTCAAAGTATCGGGCTGCCCTAGTGATTATGTTACATCATCTCCCTAGTATGGACAATATTTGTAAGTTCAGCATTAAACTTCCCCAAGGCTCAAATATTGATGAAACAAGAACTGCCCCACCAAGAATCACAGAATCATTTTGGTTGGAACTGACCCTCAAGATCATCAAGTCCAACCCACCCCTGGCATTAACCCATGTCCCTAAGCACCACATCCACATATCTGTCCAACCCTCCAGAGCTGGTGACTCCAGCACTGCCCTGGGCAGCCTGTTCCAATGCCCCACAGCCCTTTGGGGAAGAAATTGTTCCCAGATCCAACCTCAACCTCCCCTGGCGCAACTTGAGGCCGTTTCCTCTGCTCCTGGCGCTTGTTCCTGGGGAGCAGAGCCCGACCCCCCTGGCTCCAAGCTCCTTTCAGGCAGTTCAGAGATCAGAAGGTCTCCCCTCAGCTCCTGTTCTCCAGCTGAACCCCCAGGTCCCTCAGCCGCTCCATCACAATTGTGCTCCAGCCCCTCACCCTCCATGTGGATGGAGACTCCTCGACTGGAATGAAGCACCACAGCTCACTCCGCCACAACGGGAGGATGTCTGCTCCTCAGAAGGCTTTTGTCTCCCTGCCTCTTTGATTCCTATCTTACAAATCCATAAGCCACCAGACAAAATTAGTCAGTGAAACGATGTAAGGAAGAAAAGTCCCAGCAGTTTCATGTTCAAGATGACAGCGCAGCTTTTCTGGTTGTCTCCTGAGGACTGAAGGCTCCAGGCTAGTGTATCAAGGACAGTTAGCTTTGACCTTCACTACATCAGAAAAGCCTGGATCCAGATAACACCCTCAGACAAATGATGTGAATTTTGGGGTGTTCTTATGCAAGGACAAGAATTGGAATCAATGATCCTTGTGGGTCCCTTCCAACTCAGGGCATTTTATGAAATATTAATTCTATGAAAATTATCGAATCATAGACTCGCAGAATAGTTTGTGTTGAATGGACCTTCCCAGCTCCCCCAGTTCCCCTCTGCCATGAGCAGGGACATCTTCACCAGCTCAGGTTGCTCAGAGCCCCGTCCAGCCTGGCCTGGGATGTCTCCAGGGATGGTTCATCCACCACCTCTCTGGCCAACCTGGGCCAGGCTCTCACCACCCTCAGGAGCAACAATTTCTTCCTTATATCTAGCCTGAATACCCCCTCCTTTAGTTTAAAACCATCACCCCTTGTCCTATCCCAACAGCCCCTGCTAAAATGTCTGTCCCCATCTTTCTTATCATCTCCTTTCAAGTCCAGAAAGGCCACAATAAGGTCTCCTCAGAGCTTCTCTTCTCCAGGCTGAACACCCCAACTCTTCCAATGCATTTTTACATATGAGAGACAGACAGCTATTTCATCCAGCCACAACAACACGTTGCCAGGTTAGAAAGCGATGCTCAGGCAGTGGGATTGCTCCATGGGATGGTGCCATGATCCTGATGAGGTGGCTCCGGCAGAGCATCCAGCACTCAGCGAGACCCTGTCATACACTGTACATCATGTTTTAATTATGTAATGTATTAATACCATAATTAAAGTCCACACCATTTGCTAAGTAACATATATTACTCCGATCACTGCTCTAATATATTAAAAATAGATGAACTGCTTCCTGGAGTCTGAGGCCAGGAGGGGCAGTGGATCTCATCGGGGTCGACCTCCCACACATCCACGATCTCCCTTAGCAATCCCCACCTCTGTCAAGCTCGCCAATTCAAGCAGCAACATCTGATTGTATATCAAAGACATTCGACATCAGGGAGTCCAGCACATCTCTCGGCGAGCTGCTCCAACAGCTAATTACTCCAGCTGTTAAAAAAACCTCATCCTTATTCCCACTGTGGGCTTTGGTAACTTCAAATGATTGTTGTTGGCTTCTCTAATGCTTTAGGTGGCTATTTGGAGCTGGTTCTTCACCACTGCCTGCTTCTTCCTTCCAAAGATAATTAAAATATACTTTTTTTTTCTCCTTTTTTAACTACCTCTAGTCAGTCTTAACCCCCTTTATGCATGGAGCTTCTCTAGCCCCTCTACATCACAAACCTCCATAGTACTCACATGTGCTGGCAACAAGCAACCAGGACAAGCAGACGTCAAAATCAAGCTTAATGCTGCCAAGAGCAATGTCAGCCTGTAAGGATGTTCAAGGCAACCACCTGGTCCCCCAGCCTTTGTTAGTTACAAGAAGCACCCATGGAGGGAGGGATCTCTGCTCCAGCCAGCCACCATGTCTTGCCAGAAAGTCCTCCCAGAAGATTCTGCCTTCAAAACCTGTCTGAGAACAGCAAACGGACTTCCCTCCACGTTCAGCTATATTTAGCGAGGCCATTATTTATGGAGATGGCAGGAAATAATTCAGCGGGATCCAGACATAACTCAAAATGGCCAAGAGGTTCTATAAAAAGATAAACCGAAGGACCTAAGGGGGCGAGGGACGGCTCTTCAGCCGGCGATGGAGCGGCAGTGCTGCAAACACCCAACACCTTCACTGGGTCACACCTGGGTGGTGGGGACAGCCACTCTCAAAAACCCCTTTCTCCAAAAAAAAAGTGTCTTTTCCAGGTTTAAGAAACATGGTTTAAGACACAATGCATGGTCCTGAGCCCATTTGAGTAGGGAATCCAAGCGACAATGTCCTGGCACGGGCAGGAGGAGGCAGGGAGCATCCTCCCCGCTTAAACTTGCTTTCTGTATGGCTGTGGCTGGGTGTCTCCCACGCAAAAGGGGTTTGTTCCACTGGAAGAAAGGGATATACTGCAGAGGATTGAGTGCCCTACAAGAGTATACGTATATATACATGCATACATAGGCTGGCACTGCAATGCATGCAGGGAGCAGCTCATCACTGGAGAAGGTCCCAGAGAATATTTGAGGAGGGTACAAGACAGAACTGAGCTTTACTCATTCACCTGCTTCCTTCCTCCCCAGCACTTATTCTGACTGATTCTAATTAAACTGGATTTTTCTCTTCTGAGCCAAGAGAGCTTTTATTTTATTTGTTTAAACACCTGTTTCCTCGCCACCAGGTTTCCTCCAAATCTCCCTCGCAGAGTCCAAGGCAACGTCTGGAGCAGGGATGCGCAGAGCATCAGCTGCTCCCGGCAGGGTGAGACGTGCTGCGACGCCCAGAACAGAACGGAGCCAACTCACTGCTCACCAGGACGATTGTTCCGACCTGCCTCTCCATCCATTCAGCAGACCTGCATTCAGCTTTAATCTCTGTCTCTGAGCTTCTCCCATGCATTTACTCGCGAGCATTTTAACAGTTTGCCTCTACCCACTTGCACCCCTCAACCCCAAACTGTTGCACCCCAGGGCAAAGCCAGCCCCCCAAATGCACAGACCAGCACATGTGGATGCCGGGTGCTGTGCAGCCCCTTACCTATGGGATAAATAAGAACCACGGGAGCAGAGTTGATCCCGATCGCTTGGCTGTCTGCAAAATGCACAGCGGCTGCTCCCCCGTCTCTGCACGCTCTCAGTTCAGCTGCACAAGCTGAAGTCCATGTCAGAGCGCTGCTGAAATCCCAGTGTCAACATCTGCGGCGTGAGAGGGAGAAGGAGATCCCTCTCCAGGGCTCAGTTAAGAGTTAAAGCTCTGGATGATCACTTGGCTCCCACGAAACCTCCTGGACGGGGCGGTGGAGGAGCTCACAGCTGCTCAGAAACGCCAGCCCCTCCGGCACCGCATAATTCCTCCCCTGTTCCCGGGGCCGCCGCGCTTCCCGCGCACAATGTCCCGAATTGTGCAGGGTTAAACCAGCCCACACAACACCCGCATTCACACCCGCGGAAATACCCTCTCGGTCCCCGCGCCACCGCGGTGACATCTGGGGCTGGTGATCCAGAGCCTGCCCTCGCTGGCAGAAACGGGCAACCAGCCTTTCTAACGGGAAAACGCTCTTAGTGTTGATTTTTTCCCCCTCCTTCCCTTCTTTCATCCTTCCAATCCACTCATTCAAGCAGGGTGAGCATTAGGGAAAGGCCGGGTCAGCAGCGGCACGCTGACACTCTCGCTCCAAAGCCGGCTGTCATTAATCCCTCCGAGGAGCCGAGCGTACCACAACATAATCATCATCATTATAAAGAGGCAGCCAGAGGTGCTGGAAGATCTTTCCTGACACTGCGTGACCTGCTCCACCTCCCTGGGGACACAAAGTGCTTCACCAGACCCCAACCCAGCTGCCATCTGGGTTGCAAGGGGTTTGGGTTCCCCGTTTCCAAACCTGCTTCTTTATGCGGCTGGGATACAAATTCATCTGTTGGATAACATTTGATGCTTGGCACGAGGAACAAGGACAATCTCTCTGACGTTTAATACAATAAATACCTATGCTTCCACATTACTTTGCACCAGCAACAAGAAGCCGGGTCGTTCCCTCAGCTACAGCTGCTTCTCCCAACACTTTGCAGAGCCCCAGGGAGACTCTGGCAGGGCTAAGCACAGCGGATACTCGTTACATTTGTGATCACTTGCTTTCGTGAGGCATTCACAGCCATCCTGATGTTATCTGCATCTTCATGTGAGACGCTCAGCACTTTTCCTTATAGGAGCTGGTTTAAAACACAGCGTGGGGGTGCACAGAGGGATGAATGTTGCACACACACAATTTTCCCTATGGCAGACCTGGTGTTTACATACACAAAAAATTCATCCTTGCTAGCTGCTCTGCTTATTTCCAGCTGAATTCATGGGAAAGTAACTAAAAGCTCTGCAAAGAGTGGGTAAAACATGCTCCTGTGGCCACGGGGAAACCGTGCTGCAGAGGGGGCTGCTTCGGTTGCCAGGGGGCTGCACCCCCGTGCACAGCACCCCATGGGTGCAGACACCTCACCCAGCAGGTGCCATGGGTGCTTCCCTTTATTGTGGTACCTCGCATGTTTTGGAAACATGCATCTAAACCCCGGGTCCCCAGTGAGCCCCCCAGCTGGGGGAACGGGTGGGAAATTGGCTCCCCACTATCATAAAAGTCCCACATTTGGATGAGCTGCAACTCATCTGCCGACCTCCTCATTTAGCCACTTCTCTGGTAATGTGAAGTCTGGTGAAAAGGTAACCATCGTGATCTGGACACTTGCATCTTCTGCTTTATTTCCATGCAAGTCACGCAGAATTTAAAGGGGAGGGAAAGTGCATGCTGCACTTGGAGTTTGAGATTATTTTAGCCAAGAAAACAAGCTGCACAAAGCAGAGCTGGGGAATTGTACATCTTGCCAGGGATTTTAGTAGCTCTGCTCTCTCCCTGTCCCCTGAAGCAGCAGAAGGTGGGCACCGCGCAGACCTGCGCCTGCTCTGGCTCCACCACCAACCTTGGCAAACTGTTCCCCGTGCCAGTGCCTCGGTTCCCCCGCAGGTTCAGCTGTACCAGCTTTTTAATCACAGCTTTACTATTCAGAAGCAACAGGCACGAGTTAACGGCGAGATGTACAGCCAGACATCACGGGACATTAATTTGCTTTTTTGCATGAACTAAGAATACGCAAATGTGGATCATTTATTGTGCATTTAAAGGCAGCAAAGCAGCTCTCAAGCGCTGCTGTTCTGGGGGGACGTGCTGAGCGCTGCTTCTCTGCACCTTCTGCAATGTCGAGCAGCCGCGGCGTGGAGGCAGGAGTGCAGGCAGGAGTACAGGGAGGTGTGCAGGGAGGTGTGCAAGGAGGAGTGCAGGGAGGTGTGCAGGGAGGAGTGCAGGCAGGAGTGCAGGCACGTGTGCAGGCAGGAGTGCAGGGAGGTGTGCAGGGAGGTGTGCAGGCAGGAATGCAGGCACGTGTGCAGGCAGGAGTGCAGGCAGGAGTGCAGGGAGGTGTGCAGGGAGGTGTGCAGGGAGGTGTGCGGGCAGGTGCGCAGGGAGGTGTGCAAGCAGGAGTGCAGGCAGGAGTGCAGGCAAGAGTGCAGGCAAGAGTGCAGGCAAGAGTGCAGGCAGGAGTGCAGGCAGGAGTGCAGGCAAGAGTGCAGGGAGGTGTGCAGGCAAGAGTGCAGGGAGGTGTGCAGGCAGGAGTGCAGGGAGATGTGCAGGCAGGTGTGCAGGCAAGAGTGCAGGGAGGTGTGCAGGCAAGAGTGCAGGGAGGTGTGCAGGCAAGAGTGCAGGGAGGTGTGCGGGTAGATGTGCAGGCAGGAGTGCAGGGAGGTGTGCGGGCAGATGTGCAGGCAGGCGTGCAGGGAGGCAGTGCCGGGAGCAGGCAGGTGGAGCTCGGGCAGAGCACATCACCAGTGAGACCCTGTCCCAGGGACACAACCGCAACGGGAGGAGCTGGAGAGAAGCCGGAGCGGCAGACAGCACCTAATGACAGGTCTGAGCAAGCTGCAAGGCGGCAGGTTCTCCATGCAGGACCGGAGAGGGCAGCAGGGCACAGGGAGGATGCTCGGAAGAGACACCAACATTTCAGATCGGTGGCACAAAAGCAGGGAACAAATGGGTTAAGTCAGCAAGACACCCTCCTAAATGCTCCACTCCTGGAAGCTGAGCTGTGAGGATCTTGAAATCTTCAATAAGGGACAAAAAAGTTGTTCAAATCCCACAAACCTATTTTTCCAAAGCAACAAGGACTGAGCGGGGTCCCTCTCCCAGCCTGTTTGCTTTTGCTAATGGGTGCTACCTTCAAAATCTCCTTTCTCAAAATGGCCCTGGTGCTCCAGGCTGCCAGGTGACATACCCTGGGCTTGGCTTTCTTTTTTTGGCTGAGCACCGTCTGCTTTCTCAAACCAGCCTTCAGGAGTCAATGAAGAAACACAAATTCACATGAAACAGGTTTCAAATACAGTGCAGCCACATCTGCCTGACTTCGCACCACTTCCCCCCCTCCCCTCTGAGCAGCCCTTCACCAATCGTCCTTAACCTAAATAAGGTGTTACATTTGACAGGATGAAAATGCAGCATTGCCAAACAAAAGTCTTACTACAAATCTGCATGTGACATCACCTGTGTATAGATGCTGATGTTCAGTCCAGGGCAAGAGCTCCCTTTCCTGCAGGCCCCCACAAAACACACTCTGCCTGAACAAGCCCTCTTCTATTCATGACAGCGGTTGCTATTCCAACGCATCCAACAATATGTGCCTGTGTGTCGGGGAAGGCAAAGAGCCCCGGTGCTGCCAGTGCCAAGATCTGCACGTTAGTAATCCAGCTGCTGGGAGCAGAACCCCCCAGATATTTTCAATTACACTGAAATTTCGCAAAATTTAAAAAAGCAGGAGGGTGGGGGGTCGAGAGCATCTCTGAGGCTGCCTTGCTGGTGGGAAGCAAAGATTTTAGTGCTGAAACAGGGGCTTCGAAGGAGCGGATGTCAAACGAAGCATTTACTGGTAAATTCATGAGGTCGCCTCAACATCGAGTATCAGAGGCAGCGCTCCCGGCAGCTCCGCACCGCCGCCGAGCCGAGCCCCGCCGTGCCGCTTACATAACCCCGGACCGCGGCCGGAGCATCACCGGGACCGGGGCATCACTGGGGCCGGGGCATCACCGGGGCCGGGGCACCCCCGAGGCTGGGGCATCACCGGGGCCGGGGCCGGGGCCAGCGCACCGGGCGGCGTCCCCACCGCGCAGCACCGCGGTCCAGCGGGGTACCCGGTTTCCCGCTTCTCGGGTCCAGGCTTCGCGGTAAACGGGGCCAACTTGGCGGGGGGTAGAGGGAGAAGCAACAAGACCCGAGGCCGCAGCGCCGGTCCCCAGGCAGCCGCTCAGGACCCGGGTGCTGAGAGCGGGGCAGATGATGCCGCCGGCTCGGCCCCGGCCGCTCCGCTCCGCGGAGTCTCCCGCGTCCCGCTCCGCGGCGGCGATTTGCAAGTCACTGCCGGGGGCAGCGGGGCCGCGGGGCGCTCCCCTGCGCGCTCGGCCGCGGGGACTGCGCGCCCCCGGCGGAGCGCCGGGAAGTTTGCGGTTCGCCCCCACCCCTCGCTCCGCGGCAGCGCCGCTGCTAACAAGTGCGGCAGCCCCGCGGAGCTCCGCGGGCACGGAGAAGCCCCATCGCGGTGGTGCCCATCCGCTCCGCGGCAGCGGCCAGCCCGGGCCGGGACCGGCCGGAGCCCCCGATACCCCCTGCCCCCGGTTTTCGCCGCGCAATGTCAGCGTCTCATGGCAACGGCGCTGCCTCCGCTCTGGCTCCGCCGGCTCCCGCGGCGCGCAGCGCGGGCCCGCCGCCCCCGCGACCGCGCGGGGGGGACACCCCCCCCTCCCGCCCCGGCGACAGTCGCGACAAGGTCACGCCGCGCCCCGGACTCACCGTACACCCCTTGCCCGGAGCTGCCCTCCAGCAGAACCGTCAGCAGCCCCAGCAGCCCGATCGCTACATCCATCTTCACGTGAGCATCCACATATCCAGCCCGGCGGGGGGGGGGGGGCGCGGGGGGGAGGCAGCGCAGCGCCCACCGGAGCCCCGCGCTCCGCTGCGGCCGAGCCGCGCACGCCCGCGCAGGCAGGGCGGCGGGGGGCAGGCGGCGGGCACCGCTGCGGTCCTCCTCCTCCGCCTCCTCTTCCTCCTCCTCCTCCTCCTCCTGCGCAGCGGGCGGCGCGGAGCGGCGCGGAGAGGCGCGGGGCGAGCCCCCTCAGAGCGGCAGCCCCCTCAGGGAGCCGGCCGCCGCCGCCGCCGCCTCCCGGGGCCGCCGAGCGCCTCCCGGGGCCGCCGCAGCCGCCTGCGCCCCGCGGCCATCAGATGCCATCGCAGCGCCACGACCCCCGCATGGTGCGCGGGGCCCCCCGCGCGGCGCGGAGGTGGCGTCGGGGGGGAGGGCGCGGAGCCGCGGAGGTGTGTCCTGCTCTTGCGCGCCGGGAGCGGCCCTCACCGCGCCTGCGGAGCGGCGGCCGGGCCCATGGCGGGGAGGGGGGGGCGGCGAGGGGGGGCGGCGGGCTTCCCTCTGCCGTGCGGTGGGTGCGAGAGTGCGAGTGTGAATGGAGGGCGGCGGTGTGCGGTCACGTTGTGCTATACGTGCCGCCAGCCGGGGCCGGGGAGCCGCAGCCCGGCGACGTCAAAGCTGCGTGGCTCGCTGCTGCGCGCCTTCCTCCGCCTCCTCCTCCTCCGCCGCCGCCGCCTCTCGTGTCCCCGTGGCTCCGCCACCGCCGCCGGGAGCGCAGGGCTGCGGGCGCTGCCAGGCTGGGGCGCCGCGCTCCACTCTGCTCCGGGGTGCGCGGTGCGGTGCGCCCTGTTCCGCTCCCGGCTGCGCTGTGCGCTCCGCTCTGGGATGCGCGGTGCGCCCTGGGATGCGCGCTACGGTGCGCTCCGCTCCAGGATGCGCGGTGCGGTGCGCCCCGCTCCCCTCCCGTCAGCGCGGTGCCGATGCGCCCCGCTCCGCACCCGGCCGCACGGTGCGGTTCGCCCCGCTCCGCTCCCGGCTGCGCGGTAAGGTGAGGTGCGGTGCCCCCGCGCAGTGCGGACGGTGAGGAGCGCCGGCGCTCCCTCGCTGGCTGCGCGCTCCAGGGGTCCCCGCTACGCGCCGCGGCTGTGCCCGGTTGTCACCCGACCCTGGGTACCGGTCACACGGCTCCGCGGGGCTGCGCGGTGCGGACGGTGCGGGGCGCCCTGCGCTCGCGCTCACTACGCGCTCCGCTCCCGGCTGTCGTGAGGAAGGGGGGCGCCCCGGCCGCGGGCGCCCGCGCATCTCCCGCTGGTCTCGGGCAGAGCTGCGCTCCGCGGTGGGGCTTCCCTGCGGGCATTCGTGCTGTCCCCTCGTCACCTCCCGATTCCAGCCGCTCCCTCTCTGCCCGCTGCGCGGGACACCCCAGGGCTCAGACCTGCTCCCAGCCGTGCTCTGTCCCACTGGTGACTCGTGGGGTGCCGGGGGGCAGCAGCGCTGCTCTCCCCAGCCTCCACTGACTGAACACCCCGTGCTTGCTCAAGGTTGAGTGCCCCAGGGCACGGGGCTAAGGACACTGGCCATTCTGGGGGCTCCCACACCTTGGTGTGATAAGCAGGGAGGGGGCGCACAGGGGACAAGCTGCTCTGTGTGTCTGGCAGGCAGCAATGCAGCTGAGCACACCCCAACTGCTGCCCACCACTGGGTTCTCCCCTGGTCATTGCCCCCTTCAGCCGTGTTTGGCCTCCACCAAGTATCTGAGATACCTCGCTGGCTCCCAGCACCTTCCCCAGGCTGCGCTCAGGCTGCCTGATGTCCCTATGTTTTGGGGTCTCATGGGACTTGTGCTGGTGAAGGTCTCTTGCCTCCAATTCACCAGAGCAAACCAAGGACTTGTTGGGAAGTGACAGCCTCTGTCTTCTCCCCTTCGTGCTCGGTTCCTGCAAGGATTGCACCAAAACCATGGGCACTTTGGACACAGTTACATTCGGTTTCCTCCTCTGCCTGCACCAATTAAGGATTAGCGCTTCATGCCAGGACCAAGTGACATGCTCTGGAAGAAGTAATTGCGCTGTCAGTGTTTCTTGTGACCCCTCTGGCATGAAGCAGGACACTGTTAACAAGGCTTGGACTCTTCTAGCACTTTTTAGCACTCTCCTGGCCACTGGTGACAGGGGCTGAACTCCTCAGTGCTGCCCTTCTGAGACAATCTGTTGAGCTTCCATCCCCAAAGGGCTCAGAGCCATCCAATCCATCAGTTGGAAATCCACTGAGGGATGCAAGGGGCTGGATTCAGGTCTTGCTGGGGCTGCTTCCTTGTCTCAAACCAATAAGAAGGCGGAAGGTGGAACAAGGGATGGGTGTAATGTTTCTCACGCCAAAATTCATGGGGTAGTTTTTTCTTTGCTAAGGCAGACAGCAACACCAGCAAACGCAGGGTGGTGCCTCCAGCTGCACCCACTCCTCAGGACAGACTCTCCAGAAGCCACGGGCACCTCTGGACAATGGAAAGGAAGGTCCTCAGCTGCTGTTGAGGATTGCTGACAGACTAGTCAGAGCCTAGCAAAGCCATTTCCTCCATGAAACCATCCAAACGCATCTCATCACCTTCAGTGGTTGGTCTCCCTATTTGAAGGGAGTCCCATATTGCACGTCTGTGTCCGTCTGATGCTCCTTTTTGTCTTTCAGTTGCAAGGAGCATTTCGGGGAATGTGCCTCAGTAGGTCTCCAGAGGTTGCACTTGCAGCGTGGCTTTCAATAGGTTACATTCAACCTTGGGTTGCCTTTTGTCTTTACCTTCAGCCTCTCCACCTTGCCACACCTGTGCCAAACTGGCCCTCAAATCAACACCTGTGCCACATCTTCTGGGCCACGGAGGTCCCAACCCAACCCAGACTTGCACCCAGTGCTCTGGTGTCCTTCCCCAGCTATTTTTCCCCCCTGACTCCTTTCTTACTCCCGTGCCCATTGGCCCCAGAGCATGGGACATGAACAGACTCCAGAAGCTCTTTTGACTTGGTGGGGACAGTGCATGTTTTCTTCACCTGTAAAGCCCTGTTCATGGCAGGTCTTGGCAGGAGAAGCCCAGAGCCCAGCCCTACCTCTTCTTGTTGGAGATCACTCAAGTGGAGGTGGAGGGAAGAGGGACCTGTACCTTATCATCTGCTTTGTAGGCTCAACATCAATAACGCCTCCAGGACTGGTCCTTTCTCACCCTGTTTCCAGCCCTTACATGGTTAAAACCAAGATCCTCACAGCAGAGAGATAATTATTTGATCCTGAAGGCTGAAATCATTAACTGGCTACTGCTCTAGCCTGTGGAACAGCCATTAGGAGGGACGCAGCGTTTTGTTAGCACATCATTGGCACACTTTCTTGCAAGTTCAAGCTTCGGTGCTGCAGAGGCTAATGCACCTAGTAAACCTTACCACAAAAGCACTGCACTTGAAATTTGTGAAAACAACTCGGTCTGAAATTAAGCAGGTGTGTAAATTTCTGTGGGATAAGTGCCCAAATGATTTCCACCAAACAGGATCATCTGACATGGCTTTTTAAAAAATATCTTGTCATTAAATGTTTAAACACTACAGCTACTGCTACGGCCTGCTTGATGATACTAAGCTCTGAACCTGAACCTGACCATCTCCCTAGGTAGTTTACTGAAGAAAAAGGAGGAATTAAAATAACTCATCAAAGGAGAGCTGACAGCCACCCGAGTTTGCTGAGTTTCCCAAATCACTCTCTATTACGGCATTAAATAGCAATGGAGTAGTTCCTCACTGAAATAAGGTAGCTGGGGGTTGTTCTGGGGCTTGTGAAATTCAGCTGGTGTGATTCAAGTGTTCCCGAGGCCAGGACTGGGATTTGTGGGTGGGCTCCATCAACTCCAGCACTTGCAATTTGCTTCAGGAAGGAAAACATGCTGTCTGGATGGTCCCCAAAGGCTACTTACAGACCCCACTGCAACCTTCAACCCCTTCAGTTCATTTTGTAGCTTTCCTTTATCACTGGAAAGGCCCATCTGTTGCTTTTAACCCCCAAACAAGTTCCTGTTTCAGTACTACCCCCTTCTCCCTGCCAGCTGCCAAAACCGTGAAGACTCTTCTCATGCTCAGATGATGCAGAGTGACCCACCAGCGCTGGCAAAGTGTCCTCAGAGGTTGCCCAAGGGGACCATACGTCGGACAGGTAATGCATCGATGGGGTCAAAACCTGGAAGAACAGAAGGAGAGCAAGGTCAATCCAGCGGCCTGGGGTGTGCCCAGCACAGGCTCCTGGACCCTCTGCTTGGGATCCCTTGGGTGAAATAAGGACCTTTGGGTCCCATTTATTGCAGAGCACGTCTGTGTGCAGCCTGAGCTGAGTGGTGTTTTGGTCATGGGCAGAGCACAGTCCAAGCTCCCGATAAAAGGTCACTTTGTGCCATCCACCCTGGAGGTGTCTGCAAGAGTCAGGTTGCTCTTACTTTTATTAAAGGGAAAAATGCGAATAGTCTTGTAGCAGACACAGAGGCAGGTTTCTAACTGCTTGCTTAGCTTTGTTTTAGCCAGCCCTCACACTTCAAGAAATTCTAGGTTGTCACAGCTGGGGCTGCGATGATTTGGTCAATCAGAATATCGGTGCTGATTATATAAAGGCGTTAGACCCCAAGGAGATTGACTGCAGAACTTTCCTATGGGAGGTAATGGCAACGTTAGTCCCTCTTTCCTGGCACAGGTGTGCAGCTGGGCATGGGGCATCATTTTAGCCCAGGCATTAAGTACCCTGTGAGAGCAATGCTGCCTCGCTAGCAATACTGCTTGATGCAAAATATTCCTCGGTAAATAAAGCTGACGTTACTCTTCTGCCCCTAGAGATAAGGAGCCATCAGTGAAGCACATCACAGCGGGCTGGTTTGCATTTCTCAGTATCAAGAGGATTGCACGGTGGTGTGTGGCACCAACTGTGTGTTATACACCCCTCTGTTGCTGAAGGGAGTGAGGTAAATAAAATAAAATGAAATCAATCAAACTGAATTAGGCTAACTGCTTGAATAACAAAAGTTCTGGGACTCTAATGCTTCTCACACTCCAGCAGCCATTTATTTGAGAAGCTCTTTTCTTAGCAGCTTTTTCATTTCATCCAACACCAGACAGAAGCAAATTATTTTCTCTCTCATAGGGAGCAAGTCTACAAATAATCGAGATTTGACTAAAGGAGACCATTAAATAGCATTAAGATTCTGAGTAATTTGGCAGTGTCAGGGAGTTGTGTGTGTTACTCTAGTCCCTCCTTATCAGCCACACTGGATTGAAATATCCAACAAAATTAAGGCAAAACTAAATTTACCTCAATCTCATCATTCTGCTGAATTTGAGAACTGCATGTATCGTGTGAGGCATGTTTGGAGCGTGAAAAGATTATACAGAATTAGCAAATCGACCTAGAAGTAGTGTCTAAAACGGGGAGGAAAGTATTTGTCAGGTGCAGGACTCAAGCCTGTATGAGTTCTTGTAAAGGTGTAGAAGGAATTGTGTGGTGGGACAGCACCCCTCCTCTAGGGTGGCCCGGATAGAATCACAGAATAGTTTGGGTTGGAAGGGACCTTCCCAGCTCCCCCAGTGCCCCCCCTGCCATGAGCAGGGACATCTTCACCAGCTCAGGTTGCTCAGAGCCCCGTCCAGCCTGGCCTGGGATGTCTCCAGGGATGGTTCAGCCACCACCTCTCTGGCCAACCTGGGCCAGGCTCTCACCACCCTCAGGGCCAACAATTTCTTCCCCGTGTCCAGCCTGAATCTCCCTCCTTTAGTTTAAACCTCCTGTCCTATCCCAACAGGCTCTGCTAAAATGTCTGCCCCCATCTTTCTCATCGTCCCTTTGTAAGTACAGAGAAGCCGCAACAAGGTCTTACTGGAACCTTCTCTTCTCCAGTAATACAGGAACTACATTACTCCATCAAAGCCAAATATTGCATTTCCCAGCCTTTCTATTTGGGAGGAGTTTTTTTCCCAGAGGCACAAATTTTGCACATGAAGGTGCTACAGCCAAGCACACCCAGGAATGTCCACCCAGAGGCACTTGCAGAATAAATGGGACCATTTGCCCTTAGCCACCTCCAGCCTGGGGCACGAAGTCAGTCCTTGTGTATGTCATGTGGGATGGGCTCAACCAGCGTGAGATGTGCTTGGGAAAGTGTTTCACGTTGACCGACTGCGACCAGCCCTGTTCTGATGGAAGCAGACATGGGGGATGCATTGCCAGGCTCAACCATTACAAAGTGGCACAAAAATGGGAACATTTCTTGCTGTGGAAATATTGTTCTTCTCCACAGACAGACGAGTCAACTGTCAGCTCTGCTTGTGCATGGCAGCACGTAGAATTTTTGTTAAAGCTCCAGTTTCTGCGACTGCAGCATGACGAGCGCCCCTCCGTTCTTACGTAATATCTACATTTCTCTCAGACTCACATACACATTAAATATTCACCCTTCATACCTGCAGAGGAACAAGTTAAGAGCACAAACACCAAATGCTCTTTTTTTGGACAGCTCAGGCTCTTTCCAACTTTATTCTTAGCTTTCCCTTCCTTGGGGCAGATGCTGGAAATTAAAATAGCCACCGAAGACCCATTTGAAGTGATGGTCCCAGATCCTCTGAAGGTTTCAGCAGCATCTGCCTTGTGCTTTTTCACACTCTCTTGATAAGACTTAGTTTGTTCTGAAAATTGAAACAGGCTCATTTAACAATGTTTAGGGCCAAACCTCCAAGGAATGGAATTATTAGATAAATAACTAAGTGTGACGGACCCTTTAGACACACCTGTTATCTTCACTGGTGCAGTTTTAGTCTCAGAACTATTACAAATTACATCAAACTACCTAATTTCAGGCTAGGTCTACTCTGCAGGACTGGTGTGGAGTGAGAATAATCCTTCTGGCGTTCAAGAATTTACATGGATGAAACAATTTGGGCCACTGGTGGCCACTGGTCTAAGGCCATGATAAATGTTAGTTTGTGCCTTGGGCTTCCTCTCCCTGGTGGGCTTCTCATATGTTCAAATGCAGTCACTTCTGGTGTCCATACACCCCAGGGTAGTGTCAGTTAACAGTCTGGGTGACGATTCATGGCTGAAATTTGTTGTCTGGGTTATTCTGGATGAAAAAAGTAACTCTGTGGTGAGTCCGTGGCGGTGGCCGCAGCACTATAGGCCTTTGGCCCATCACTGGGCCCTGCCCAGTAACATCGAGATTAAGGTCCATCTTCTCCAGGACTGTAGCCCAGCACAAGCAAACAGGCAAAATAATGCTTCTCAATGAGCTTCACTAAAAGGTTTCATCTCGTAAAGAAGTGGAAAGAGATAAATTGAAGGCGGATGGGAAGCAGGGACCCCTCTCCTCCTCCTCATACCCTGATGGAGGCAACACCAAGAAGCCACAGCACTTTCAGGGGTTTTTTTGGCTTTTTGCCTCCAAAAAGCTGTCATTTTATGGTGAATGTACTTACTGTTTGGATTAAAGGGAGAATTTCCAACCATCCGCAGTGTGGTGCAGGGGGAGAGAGGCAGTGATCCGTAGGTATGGGTTTGTCTGTCTCGTTGACTGGAGAGATCTCTGTGCCCACATGTTCAGCTTGTTTTACACCCCCTTTGTCTTGTCAGAGTGGCTTCAGGTTTACCCTCCTGGGACAGAGAGTTCAAATCCATGTAACATCCCTCTGGTCTTTCATTCTTTCTGTAATGCATCGCTTGCTCCGTTTCGGTCTCAGAAATAAAGCCATAGAGACTGAAAATGAAAACCATTAATACTTGCCGTGAGAACAGGGTTTTGCCATGTTCTTCAAACTTTAATGTGCAGTCGAAGCTTTCATGTGCATCAAGCTGTGGGGCTGTACAAATGCAGTAATAACATCTAAACCATGCATGAGCCTTCCTGGGCTTAGTGAGTCCAAGGGCAGCAGAAAACACCTGGAACAGCAATTCTGTGTAATTAAAATGTGACGCTCTTTGTGTATTTGCTTCCTGGATAACTCAGTTTGCTGTATGCCCATGAGCTCTTCATCATCTTTGTGAAGGGAGGGAGGCCTCTTTTTGGGGCTCCAGGCCCAGCAGCCATTTTATCCAAATAATCATAGAATCATTTAGGTTGGAAGAGACCCATAAGATCATTGAGTCCAACCATTGGAACAGGCTGCCCAGGGCAGTGGTGGAGTCACCATCCCTGAAGAGGTTTAACAGACACATAGATGAGGTTCTCAGGGACATGGGTTAATGGTTGGACTTGATGACCTTGAAGGTCTATTCCAGCCAAAATGATTCTGTGATCACACCTGGAGGGATGGGCTTAAAACCACTACATAAAGACACATCCACTCTTTGGTTTTTACTTCCTACAAGGGCAATATTGTTGCACCAACAAGATGTGTGTGTTCTTGTTTGTGTGTGTGCACACACATGGTTTTGGCTGCAAAACACTGTGCTATTGTGTCAAATAATCAAAATAACATCTTGCCCTGCTGCGCTAACACTGACTGGCATGTGAACCGCGATTCCCCGGAGAGGAAGGGGAGGACAGCGTGAAAGAAATGGGTCACATTTAATTAACCAGTGACAAATGGGGCTGCTCAATGTATTGGCTCTGTTGTGGTCACAAGCTTCGAATTATAGGCAACAGAAGAAGTTGGACATCCTGGCAATAACAAACAAAACACTAAAAATGCAGTCCTTACCGTAGCCTGGCTCTTTTGCAAACAAGTAGTTTACAAAGATAACTCCAATAAGGCTGACATTCAAAAAATAATGAGTGTCTTGTGCATTGTCAGCGAAAAAAGGAGAAAAAAAAAAGGAATTCTTGTTAAGTTAAAGGGAAATATTAATATACAACATTCCTGCTGGTGAAGTTGCCCCTGTTGCACTATGGAAATGAATCCTGGGAATTATTTAAAATAACGCAATCAGACCGAGTTTATTTCCTTGAATAAAATGAAATCCCATTGGAGTGTCTCTATTCTTCTTCATAATGCAGGGGAAAACAATTAAGTTTCAGTGGCTTCTCTCTACACCCGCTCCATATTAAACACAGGATGGATGTTCTTAGCTGGGGAGGTTTGCAGGAGCAGGGGATGGTTTGAGTGCACTCTGCTGGCCGTGGGCAGAGGGATGAAGCATCACGGGCTCCAGCTTTGCTTTTTTTACCCCAAATCCTTGTAGGAAGGCAGTTCCTCCTCCAGAAAGAAACAAAAACCAACAACAAAAACCCTGCTGCAGTTTTTAACCCACTGTGGTTAAGGTTGAAAAAACATACACTTGCTTTAATTGATTTTGGGGCTTTGAGGAGAGCGGATGGGATGCTGGGCATCGTCCGCAGGGCTCAGACATGGTGCTCCTGGGCCACCTGGGGTGAAAGCTCCTGGGAAGGCACCAAGGGATCTGCTCGGCGAGTCTCACACTTCCCAGGGACCCTGGAGATGAACAAATTAATTTTTCACTGGGCTATTACACCGTGAGCATCGCTGATGATTCACGGCCATGGACAGGGAGCTTCGAGGAGCCTGGAGAAAGTGTTAATAAAATTTCAGCAGGGTGAACACTGTGTAACTACATTGGAGTTGGGAAGACTTTTCATCTGAGGGGACCAGCTGGTGCGAATCAGTGTGTTATATCATTTACACCTGCAAAGCTGCTGCTCCTGCAGTGTTATATTGCTGCCAATAGGGAGGTTGGCTGTGGATGGCTGAGTGTGGTCCCACCTGGGCAGAGCCAATGGCCTCTGTGTCTTCCTGCCTTTCTTCTGGAGGGTGTTGAGTTGCTCGTGTTGGAGAGGTGGGTTTCAGAGGTTACAGTTGCTTTACTCTGGAGATACTCAGAGGGTGTGTGTTTATTTCTAGAGGTGAAGCTTTGGAGTTGCTCTGCATCTCTCTGCACTCTGGTGGCCAAACTGTTCCAACATCGCATGGCCCAAAGGACAACGTGTTTGGTGTGCTCATTGGATTGTGTGCCCCCAGTTTTCTCTTGTGTGACTCTCCAAGAGAAACTTCTCTATTTTTGGTTCTCCCTTGGTACTTCTCTAACCAAAGCAAAAGAAATTTAGGACAGAAAACTCTACATTAAGGACAAATACCCAGAGTAACCATCACTTCTGGCAGCTCCTCCATCACCCCACTGACCCACAGGCTCCTGCACCCTTCCCAGGTGGGGACTGTGATGCTTGACCACCTCTTCCAAACAGAATCATAGAATGTCTTGAGTTGGAAGGGACCCACAAGGATCGAGTCCGACTCTTGTCCCTGCACATGACAACAGCAAGAGGTATGAAGCTGATCTCCACTCTCAGCTGGACCTGAACAAGCATATTGAAATTGCTTATGCTAAATAGAGTGTTCTGAAAGGCAAACAAAAATATAGTTTTTCATGAATGTGGACGCCCAACTTGGTGTCATCCTCTCTAAAACAACAGCTCCCGTCAGGCAGAGGTGTGGCAATGCAATAACAGGAGATACCTCACAGATCTCAGACCCAGTAATTGCTGTTCATGTAAAAGAACAGCAATCAAATCAAGACCTCCTCTTAAAGGGTTATATTGATTATTTTTTTTTTAAGTATAGATGCTATGAATCTCGTTTTGCTTGTCCCTCATTACCTGCCCCTCTTTGAACCTCTGTCTACTTACAAATTTTTATGGTGGTTTTAGTTTTTTGGAGGGGTTTTTTTGAGTTTTGTGGTTTTGGTTTTTTTGTTGGTTGGTTAGGTTTTTTTACTCTCAAACTGAGCACCCATTCCTGCCTCAGTTATCACTATCAGTTATCACAGAAACGGGCTTTCATCAACTGGACAATGTGCTTTGTTGCCTGAGAAGTCTCATTCTGGCAGCAAATGTGGCTTTACCTCTGTCAGAGCTTCTCCTTAGAAAGTGCTTGGAAATACTTTGATTAAGCTAAGATTTGTGGCTGACACACAAGGCTAAAAATTGGCATGACAGACGTGAAAGGAAAACAACAAACCAGGAGATGCAATGACTTGACTATATTTCCCAGCCATACATTGATGCCAGGAGAGATGGAGAGCAAGAGGAACCAGTATCAGACACTACAAAACTCTTCTGCATTGTGAATCTAATTATTTGTCCTGATTCAGGCCAATGAAAGGGATTTGAGATTAAATAGCATGGAATTTGGGAGCAGATGCTTTTAGAGGTGCAGTCTAGGTTAAATCAATGGGAATGTCTCCTGGATTTTGAAAAGGGTTGTAATTGTCTAATAGGCACTAAGTTTTCTGAAAGATCTGTCTTTTAATTTATATCCAGTTTATTAGGTACTTCACACACCTGTCTAATAATTGTAACAGCGAAAGGCTGTTCACCTCAATACTAGCTTACGGCAATGAGCTTTGCAGGTGAATTGAAGACAAAAATTGCTCCTTATTCAACTATTTTCGGGAAGGATGCTTTTCTATTCCTGTTTCAGGTGAGTCAGGTTTTTCTTCCCCTTCTGTTATTTTCTAATGTCTCTTTTTCATCTTTGCAAACTGCTTAGTGAGGTGGGTTGAAAAATGAAAGTGATCTGAGCTGAACCACAAACCTATTTCAGAAATCCAGCGACGGGAGGGGGAATACATCCCCTGCAGAAACCCTGGTGACTGCTGTTTATCTTCTGCTGGAGTCACATTTATTTGTCATTTTGTTGAAAAGTCTGAATGTCAATGCAGAGAGAAAATGTGCGCCAGTCTCTGTATGGTTGAAAAATTAATTAAATAAAATTCCAGGCAGCTCAAGAGCATTAGTGTATTTAATTTCTTTCCACACATGTTTCCCTTGTGTCTTTAAACCTTGCTCAGGGGTTTCTAGGACTTTAGAGTAGAGTAGTAGAGTAGGGTAGGGTAGAGTAGAGTAGAGTAGCGTAGAGTAGAGTAGAGTAGAGTAGGGCAGAGTAGGTTAGGGTAAAGTAGAGTGGAAGGGAATGAATAGAATAGAATAGAATAGAATAGAATAGAATAGAATAGAATAGAATACTAGTTTTTGAGTGGTCTTGCAACCACTGATCTTGCTTGAGAGGCAGGTTCATAGGAGTGGAAGGAACATGGCATAAATTGGTGGCAGGTATGATGGAGGACCAGGGGTGTGAAGTCTAATTGAGGAGTTCAGCTATTCTTGTGAGAAATTGCCTAATAAATTAAAATATCAAATATTCATCCAGTAATCTGTTTGACATTCCATTCAAACTCATGCATTTTGAAGGGAATATATATTTGGCCGTTTCATTAATAACATATCTATTATTTATGTATTTCTGTATTATTCATAAAACAGAAAAATAAAGAGTGTTTTTCTATTGAAGTGCACATGTGGGAGTAGAAAGAAAAAAAAAGTCAACCATACAATAATTATATGAGAATTACTGGGACTTTTAAAGATATGCACTGTAGATCAGATTTCAGATGGATCAACTCTCCGTTCCTCAGGAGATGGTTTTGACTATTTTCAGTTTGAACTAAGAGTTTCAAACCAGTCGCTGAGATGAAAGGGTTTAATTTAGGATCTCAGCCAGCTTTCAGCGGAAAAGAGCTCATAGCTTGCTATCCTTATGTCATTATTCAGCCTTTACTGTTTTTTCAGAGTATCTTGAATTCCTTCTCAGACTTTCCATACGCTAGTGAGGTCAAGTCTGCACAGAGAGGTAGCACTTTTAATTGGTTTGATGGGTACAGGTAGATAACATAGAGAAGTCTTCAGTACGAGCGCATTTTCAAACCTGAAATATTACCTCTTCCAACAAATGTCTTTCTTTTTTCCTTTAGACTGACTAAAGTTTGCTTTTGAGAAGCAAATCAGCAGCAAAGTGTGGGATTAGTTCAGGCACCACTTTTAGTGCCACACTGTAGAATTACAGGGTCATAGAACAGTTTGGGTTGAAGGGACCTTCCAAGGTCACACAATGCCACCCCTGCCATGAGCAGGGACATCTTCACCAGCTCAGGTTGCTCAGAGCCCCGTCCAGCCTGGCCTGGGATGTCTCCAGGGATGGAGGGTTCCTTAAAAATTGAGGGTTTTCAATGAGGGTTCCTTAAAAAAGTTGCACTTTGACTTTCACAGAAATGAATGTGAATCTCTCCCTTTCTCTCTTCTCGCTACAATGCAGGTCTCCAGTGTGTAACAATGGCAGCTCTGTATCACAGCATCTTCCACTGAAACTGAAATATCAAATGACTGTATCACATAGAGACAACAGGAAGAAATCGTATAGAGTGTACGAGTTCTCTTATGTTACTGCTTGTTGCATGTTTCTTGATGATGAAAAAACACAACGGGGATGGTATGCCCTATGCAATGAAGCTCAGAATTGGACCTTGTGCTCCATATCTAATTTGAAAGCACCATCTCACCATCAACAGGATGGCAAAACAGCTCCCACAGCTTCAGCTCTGTGAGCAGGGCAAAGGCTGAGTGGCCTCATTCACACCTACGTCGAAATACTTGGAAGCAAAACCAAAAATAACCCCAACCACTAATGCCCAGAAAACTGGGCAAAATATTTTAGTGAAAATATGTATAAGGATAAAACAGTAAGAGCGGTATTGAAGGACAGATTGACTTAGCCATAGGATGGTTTTGCCTCATCCGTCTGTGACTGAAAGGATAATAAAGGATTTTAATAAAAGATCCTCTCAGGCTCGGACTGATAAATAATTGTATTTGACTACATTCTGTGCTCGTGAATTCCCTGTTGTGACTGAGGGTGGAGGTTGTGATTTTCCTTTTTGCTTTAATTATACAAATACGATAAGAGGCGCTTGTTCTCCTCTTTCCCAACAGGGAGAAGGAAAGAGCTCAGAACATTAAACAGTTTACCAAAAGTTGCACCTTTGATTGGCCTCAGGCAGCTACATGACTACATCCAAGATTAAAATAAGCATTAGAAAACAGGCTGTATGTTTAATAAACCCAACCCAGAATTTGCTTTCCAGTCACAGTTTTAAAGCAATCTGAAGAATTTAACTGTGTGTGTTGATGTGGAACCAGAGGCCACATTAGGATGTCTCAGACCATGGTTGCAAACGTGGGGTTACCCAAGATGGGCAGAGTGGGACACAGAGTTACGAAATCCATTGTGGTAAATTTTGGTGAATATAATGATACCAGCTCAGGAGGTCATACTGAATGTAATACTATAATTTCAAATTACAGAAACAAGTAGCTTTCCTAATTACCATAGATAGTATGCTCATAAGCCAAGGTGATGTTTATCTTGAAATATGAAATAATCTCCATGGAATCTCTTTGGTTTAACCAGAGTTAATATTTAAATATTGGAATTAATCCCATAGTGTGGTGGTGAGTTTTGAGAGAGCTGCACCGCGCTGCTGAGCCTTCAAGAGACCAGATGAGACTCCTGGTCCTGGAAAAGCAGTTGGGCACTTGCTCTCTTCTCCTTCTCAGACCCGTTTTCTCAGTCCTAATCATAGACTCATGGAATCATGGAATTAGTTTGGTTGGAAAAGACCCTCAAGATCATCAAGTCCAACTATTAACCCAACACTCACTAAACCATGTCCATAAGAACCTCATCTACATGTCTTTTAAACACCCCCAGGGATGGTGTGTATATAAACACACATCAACGGGTATATACGCTGAATATACACAAATGCAGACATTCACAAGCACATGATTTAATTGTACTCTGCTGCCATAATGTTTATGTAAGCTTCCAGTCCTTTCTTGAATCCTGTAAATTCTTTTGCTTTCTATAACATTTATCGACAATTAATTGCCATTTGTCTCCAGTGTAAGGAAAATCAACTTAATTGTGAGGTTTACAGAGGCTTCATTCTTTCTTTGTAATTTTTTTCTGCACTAATTCTTCCTTTACGTAAAACAATCAATATTATATATACATAAGTCACATAGCAGCTTGCACATTTTGTCTGCTATATTTTCTTTGTGTAGTCTGGTGTTTTACTTGCTCTTTCCCTCATGTTAAGCAGAGGACTCTGTTACACTCTGTGTTAACCCTGTTACCATTTCCACAACTGACATATTTAATAGAGCAGCTTTGGGGGGTGTGAAGAGACCTCACTCATGCAAATGTGGAGGAGGCAAGAGGTGCTGCAAACTCCATATTCACACCAGGAGATAAAATAAACTCAGCACCACCAGCTGGGTAAAGCCACAGACTTCCCTGGTCATACAGGAACCTCAGAGGAGGTAGTGAGAATGAGCAGAGATTTCCCAGCAAGCAGAACAGGGGATGTCAGGGAAGGTAAATTTTGCCTCAGAGGTCAGAAAATAGAAAAGGAGAACAGCCTGTGTAAGTGATGTGATTGTCCACATAAAATGAGCTCAATAGAATGAAGATTCAGCAGTGAAAACAAAACCCCACAAGATTTCGGTATCAATAGCCAGGCTAGCCAAGGGGCTGAGAGCTTGGGAGCCAGGTCTGGGTGGGTTTAGCATATACTATACTAAAAAATACCTGTATGTGTGAAGGGACCTGGAGAGCTCCAGCCTTGGTGGTTCAAACTCAATATTCTGCTCAGTCTCCACACACTCTCTGAAGGAAAGAGTAATTAAGGATGTGAAAGACAAAGGGTAGACAGAAGAAATTACATCATGGTTTTATGGATGTTTGATTACAACAGAGACATTGCCTGTTTGTTTGTTTGTTTATATATATATATGTATATGAATACAGTTTCTTAGATAAGGAAAATGAAACAGATCCAGACTATCTGATTTAAGTAAAGCATTTGACTTTGCTCCCCACAGGAAATTCTTGCTCAAGGTGGAGATGCTGGGGATTAGTACCTGTATTGGGAACTGGCCAAAGGGAAGGTGTCTCTGTGTATTGAGCAGGGGTGTCTTAGGGTGGAGAGAAGTGGCTGCTTGACATTTATATAGGTATGTCTTGGACAGGTCCTATTTAATATGGACATTAATGGCACCAAAGAAAGAACTACAGATTGCAAAAAATTGGGGTATCAAACTTAGGTGCTTGTGCTAAGGAGTTTGGCTCCATGTGCCCCTGGGAGAGAATCACAGAATCATTTTGGTTAGAAAAGACCTTTAAGATAATTGAGTCCAATCATTAAGCCAACATTGCCAAGGCTTTACGGATAAGCAGAGTGCCCTGGAGAGAAGACCACCTGTTGCAGACCTGCTGACTGGGATAAACGATCCAAATCCCTCCCAGAGTTGCCAGGTCATGGACCACAGGGAAGTTTCCTCGGTGGGAGGTACTGCTGGTACTGAAGAGGACCAGGTTGTTGTAAAGGCTTTAGATGACTTGAAAAGCCAGAAGTTTAGCAGATGTCAGTGTGACAATCTCAGAAGGCATCTTTGACCAGCCCAAGCCCAGGATCTTTGCAAGGGTCCTAACGATTTCACATTTATTAGCGCTGAACTGAAGCAGTCATCATGTTGCCCATCTCCCGTGGCTTATCCAGCTCGCAGTTCCTCCTCACTCATCTAGATGGGACTTGGAAATTATTAATTACTTCCTTATTAGATTAACTTAATATTTCTTAAAACCCAAGTGAGGTGGCTTTATTATGATTTCTCAGTCAGTGGTATTTGACCAGATATTAAACTGATAGAATCAGAGGGTGATTTAGGTTGGAAGGGACTTCTGGAGGTCACCTGAACCAACCTCCTTCTCAAAGGAGGCCATATGCAAACTTAAATGAGGTAAATTCCCAAAAAACACTGGGAATGTGAAGTCAACAGGGTGTGAAGATGGTCGCTGCTTGTGTACCCTGTGTTTATTGCTTGTCAGGCAGAGATTTCTGCAGAAGTGCAAATTACAATAGTTATAAAGCCACTTGTGAGAGCACAGACGTAACGTGAGAATATAATGTTTTGGGTTTTTTTTTCTGCATTGGAAATGCAAATATTACAGATCATTCAAAAGAATTGTAATGTATGCCTAGGTTTTTGGTGCAGTGCTCATCCCAGAGCAGAGAACTATATATTTTAAGTAAAACTATATGTTTTACTTAAATTAAATCCTCAGAAGTGGAAAATAAACATTTTGGTGCTATTGTGGCTCTGCACTGGGGTTCGCATGAACTTGCTTTGCTTCTTGCTCCTGACAGGGACTTTCTGTGTGACACCAAACGTGTCCCTCTGCCTCCTGCCCCAGTTCTCTCAGCAAACCCAGCACAACACTTCTCCCTCTCGCAGGGTAAAATCACACAAAGCACATTAAGGTTAATGAATTCGTTAATGACAGCACTCAGGTAACTATGGTGATGAAGGCCTGGTAAGTAACTAAATAAATTAGAGGGGCTGTGCCAGAACACGGCCCTTTTACTACCATTTGTAACAGCATTCAGGCATATTATGCTCCTCCAGGACTGATGAGTTGTGCTTTGCAACGTTAAATCTACTGCAGAATACAGGGAGGTTAAATAATAAAATTGATGTTCATTATCCTGAAATCAAATAGGCATCAAAGCCACCAAATTCTTGAGCTATTAGCAGTTGAAACCAACGTGATTCTGCCAAAAAACCACCCCAGCTTACTTCCATGGCTTGCAAAATCAAGCTTACTTAGGTGAAAGCTTCCTCGCTGGCCGTTTTGCTGGCCAACCTCAGCTTTGCTTTGGGAACAACGGTGCAACCATGAATAACGAGCTGTGACAAACCATGAAGTTAAACAATACCAACTTGCATAAACAGCTAGAATGGCGAAAGGAAGCTACTTAAAGCATTCCCAGTGACCTAAACCCTGCCACCCATTTCAGGTCCCTGTGTTTTCTCTTCATTTTGGTGTCGCTGATGCCGCTGCCGAAATGTGATGATTTAGGAACCTGGTTGAAATATTGGCTCACATTTCTTCCCTGGTTGCCTTGAATGCTTTCAGCATGCTATTCCTCAGCAAGTCTTGTCAGAAGGATGTCTTTCACTGTATTATATCTCCCTGGAAGTGAATGCAGCAACAGATTGTTATTGCCATTCAGAAACCTTCCCTCTCTGTGGTTATGGATGAGGAAACTCAGAGGCACCTTCCAGAAATGAAGCTCCTTTGAAATCTAAAATAATTTTCTGGTCTGCTGGTACCTTTTAGTATAAAGACAGAGTAAAGCTGTGAGTGGGACTGTCTTTGTTACACAGCACTCTTAAACGGGAAAGGCTGAAGAGCTTTGATACTTCCTATACCAGCCCTGCTGTAATGCAGTTATTATTTTATAGCTTTAAATCTGCACTGCTTGAAAACAGCAGAAAGCAACAGCCTTGTTCAGAACAGAATGGCTCAGTCAGAGCAGTCATTTGAAATGGAGCTGTGGAAATGATAAGTATCTCCAGTGTGGGTGTCAAGAGGATGGACCAGACTCTGTTCAGTGGTGCCCAACGCCAGGGTGAGGGGCAACGGGCACAGACTGAAACACAGGAGGCTCCATCTGAACATGAGGAGAAACTTGTTTGCTGGAGGTGCCAGAGCCTGGCCCAGGCTGCCCAGAGCGGGTGTGGAGTCTCCTGCTCTGAGACATTCAAACCCCCTGGACCCACCTGTGTGATCTGCTCTGACTCTCCAGGTCCAGCAATGCTCCCAGTTGCCATGGCAGCAGCTGCCATCCCCGTTCCCACCAGGCTCTGCTCTGTGGCCAGTTCTTGGGCTTGTTCAAGGTCACCCATTGCCACATTAATCCAGTTTTGACTTGGCCTCCATGCTTCCTTATAAGCCAGGTAATGAATCAGGTGGTGTGATGAACATGGGCTGCAAGCTTTGTGCATGTGAGTGCCTTTAGCATGTCTCAGCATCATAGAATAGAATCATAGAATCATTTTCGTTGGAAGAGACCCTCAAGATCATCGAGTCCAACCATAACCCACCCCAGCACTGCCCCATGTCCCTGAGAACCTCAACTCTGTCTGTCCAGCCCTCCAGGGATGGTGACTCCAGCACTGCCCTGGGCAGCCTGTTCCAATGCCCCACAGCCCTTTGGGGAAGAAATTGTTCCCCACATCCAGCCTCAACCTCCCCTGGCGCAACTTGAGGCCGTTTCCTCTGCTCCTGGCGCTTGTTCCTGGGGAGCAGAGCCCGACCCCCCTGGCTCCAAGCTCCTTTCAGGCAGTTCAGAGATCAGAAGGTCTCCCCTCAGCTCCTGTTCTCCAGCTGAACCCCCCAGGTCCCTCAGCCGCTCCCATCACACTTGTGCTCCAGCCCCTTCCCCAGCTCCGTTCCCTTCTCTCAACTCGCTCCAGCCCATAGGCAGAAGCCCGTAAGCACCATGAGCAGGATAAGAGCAAGCGCCAGGGCTTTGGGTGGAGCACAAAATGGAGTCAGCCTGAGGCTGGTGAAGAAGGGAGGTGGGATGAGGTGTGGATCTCCCAGCATCTGCACCCAAGAAAGGCTCCAAGCAGAGCCGCTCTGCTCCAGACAGTCGTGTTGCTGTGCTCCACTCAGTGCTGGAAGCTGTGAGGTGATGACGTGTGGCATTTTGCTCCTACAGCTGTGCGACCTCAGTGTTTTCGGGACTGTGAAGGAGAGTTGTGTCCCCAGCAGAGAGGCAGGAGCTGGAGCCGTGGTAGAGGTGGTGGGAGGAGAAGATGCCACATGGCTGAAAGAGGCTCTGGCATGGATTTGACTAAAGATGATGATTTGAGGTCTTGTGCTTTGCTGTGAACAGCGCTGAGCTCTGGTGAAGGAGACAGGGCCTCCTCCAGCAGTGCAGTCCTGGTGGGTGGATCCAGATGTGCAGAGCACAGCTGGGCAGTGGGCGGCAGCACGCTCCTGAGCAGCTCATCTCCATGTTGTGTAAAAATGCAAATACTGCTTCTGTTTGGGGCACTTTGGGAGCTGTGTGCCTGTCAAAGAAGAGCATAGGAGATAGCTGACAATGAAGGAGAATACTTTTCTGAATGTCATGACAAAGCTGTCCTTTGATGGACTATTATAGCGGCCATCACGGTGCTGTTCAGATCTGTGGACCTGCCTTAAATGAGCATAATCCTTGGCCCGGGATCTCTCTCCACACCCCTGGTCCTCTCTTACAGCTCCCCCAGCTGGGACATCTCGATTCAGCTCTCTCAGGTAGTACCTTGTGCCAACACAAGCAAAACTCTCTGTGAATTTAGCAGGAGTTGTCTCCAAGCACAAAGCTACCTTGCTTGGCCCAAGGAAATGAAAATAACATATCAAAGGGCAATTCCGCTTCATTAATCAAAGCCTTGCCATGAACGATGTACTCGGCTAATGAAGAGAGACACTAGGTAGGCACTGGGTGAATTAATATCCAAATGACATTATTGCTGAACCAAGGCAAGCTTCTCAGCGAGCGGCGGGCAGTGGAAATGCAAAGCAGCAGCTCATGAAAGCATCTCAGAATCAACTTGATTCATTTAGACCTGGTGCTCATTACAGGGGTGTCCAGGCACGGTTTACTAAAAGAGCCACGTGCTGGGAGACACCGGAGCACTGAGATACTTGCAGATCTTGTGGATGGAAGCAATTCCTCGCTGCTGGGGGCTTCTTGGGGAAATGCCTGTGAAATGAGCATAGTTGAAATGCCAACTGGGATTTCTGGGAGATGTTCTGGTAGGAAGGGAATGTGTTTATCGGCTTCATCCAGCTTGGGCTTGCGGTTGTCAAAGGGAAAGTCAATGTTTGGAGCTGCGGTTTGGTCGCTGGTTCACCAGAGCTGCCGGCCTGTGCTCCTGCAAGGACACCTGGAGCAGAACCCTTTGTCAGCTCCTGTTTTGCTGCTTTTTGGTCACATTTTCCTCTCCTGAGCTTCCCCCACAGAGGTGCTGATGCTCGTCCTGGGTCAGACCAGCGGCAGAACCTTGCTCGGACGTGGGGGACAGCAGGTCACCAGGGCCACCCTCCATCATGGGTCTGTCACCTCCTCACAGGCTCCCAGACCTGTGGGCACAGCCAAGCCCAGGGATTTCCGAATTTAAACCTGCTGCAGTAGCAAAGCAACAAGTGACTGACTGCCCAGGAGGTTTGCAGACATCAACGACAAATTCAGCCCTTCCCTGCAAGACCATCTGTCCTTAGCTGGTCTTAACATGTGTCTCAAAAAATTATCCCCATACTGAGTTGCAAATATGCTGGCAGCAAACTAGACACCAGCCACACAGCTTGAGGTGGTGACGCTGGAAGTGTGTGCATGAGCAAAATTGCCAGGAAGGGACTTAATCAGTTCTTGAAGGACTAAACCCAGTCTTGACAGTCAACTAACAGGTGCTGGGGAACGCAGGGGAATTGATTCATCTCCCATTGCTGCCAGTGCGACGGGGCAACGCTTGCTATATTTCAGCGGGGAAGCAGACATGTAATGTGGTGGCATGTCAGCAAGCAAGGCTGAAGCCATTTGCTCTGTCATTTTTAAGAATTCAGCAAAACTTGTTCTGACCTGAAATTTGATAAACAAGGACGTTGGTGCAGCATTTGCAAAGGGCAGCGGTTAAAAATACCTGGCATTAAAAAGGAGTTTAACCCAGCTGAAGGAAGCCATGGGCATGATTAGAAGAGAAATAAATGTCCTGGTTGAATTCATGCTAAGTGTTGGATTAACCATATCTGCAAAGATGGCATTTTGGTGCTGCCCTCCACTCCTTGCATGGGCCCCTCGATGTGCCCTGGAGCTGTTAAACTCCAAAATGGGTCTTGATCGTTGGTGCTCACATTCCCAAGCAGATGACAGGACCTGGGAGAAGATGCTGAGAGATCCCTCCCTTCACAGGGGGGTGAGGTGTAGAGTGAAGCTAGAGACAATGACACTTTTATTTTAAATACAAATTACACCAGCAAATGGAGGGTCTATTGTAGGAGGCAACTCGAACTTCACACCGAGTCTGATTCTTCTTTCATGCTGCTGCTTCTTTTACTCCTCTTTTCTCAGACTCCCTGCTTATTAATCATCAGAGAAATGACTTTCTTTGGTTATGACTACAGAAATTTTCAATTAGCCCGTGTGATTGGCTGCATGTAAGAGAATTAATGTAACATATGCTAAGTGTATGCATGACCTATTTAAAGTGATGGATAATCTTTCCTGGTAAAACTCTTTTAATGGTATGTGCCTGCTACACATCAGTGAGTGTAAAATTTTGATTCTAAGTGGCATTACAGCTTGTGCCACTGCATAGAGGAGCACGGGAAAAATAAGAGCCAGGTGTCTAACTGATGCAATTCAATGCTATTTTCTAAAAAAAACAAAGAAATTGTGGAAATAACCTGAAGGTACCTTGCGTTGAAGGTCAAAGGATCACAAATCCTGAGGGCAGCCAGCTGGCCAAGAGCTTTAGGAAATTTGCCAATATAGTGACATCTATATTTGCCAATATAGCGACATCTATAGTGACACCAGAAGCTGAACTTTTCAGCAAAAATGTTACCCTGATTTTGGATATAGTTGAAGAGCTAAAACCCCAGGAAAAAACCTCGAGACTTTTTCTTCGTAATTCAAGCCCCTTAGATGCGTTGCGAGTCTATGTTTTAAAATATTTATTATATTGTGTAAATGTTCCTGTTGTTTAAAATTGCTAAAAATGTGCCATTTGGGGGATTAGAGAATCTGCTGGCAATGTGGGTTATCTCCCCGCTGTGTCAGAGCCCCCGAAACAAGCCTGCAGCTCCTGCTCACAAAAGAGCTTCACACAATCATATTCAAACTTGATCTGGGGCCTTCAAGTAGGGTCAGAGACAGCAAATAAGTTGTTTGAGTGGCTAACTGCTCTTCTTAAAAATTTCATCGCATTTCAAGGCTGATTTTTTACAGCTCCGGGTGCTAAATATTATCCTTAATTATTCCTTTTTCTGCTGGATGAAAGAGCCATCTCACATCAGAAAATGTGTCACATGTAGGCACTTGTAAATGGTGAGCATGTCACCTCTATAACTTCTATAAACAGACCCGTCTCAAGTGTCGTCATGAGTAGGTTGTCCAGGTCTCACGCCGTCCTGATGCCCACGAGGTTTTTCAGTGCAGACACCAAAATTGCATCTAGTCAGTGGGAAGGCTCTCATAAATGCTGGCTGCAAATGTGACACCACCTTCCTATTAGTGCTAGCTCCTCCTTGGCTGCTCGGTGGCCACAGTCCTCTCCAGGCTGCCAGGCACTGCGGCGGGTCCTCAGTGGCACCTTTTCAGGTTAGTGCTTTGCAGAACACGGTCTTTTGTTTTATAAATGTTGCTTACAGCAGTGATTTGCAGCTGTAGAGGTTCTGGCTGCTTGTTCTTGAAAGACAGACCCGAATCGGCATTGGGACAGAATCATAGAAGCATAGGACTGGTAGGAAGAGACCCTCGAGATCATTGAGTCCAAACATAACCTAACTCCAGCACTAACCCATGTCCCTGAGAACCTCATGTCTGTCTGTCCAACCCTCCAGGGCTGGTGACTCCAGCACTGCCCTGGGCAGCCTGTTCCAATGCCCCACAGCCCTTTGGGGAAGAAATTGTCCCCCAGATGCAACCTCAGCCTCCCCTGGGCAACTTGAGACTGTTTCCTCCTTTCCTGCCAAACTCTCAAGAACTTTATCTCTTTGAGGCAGCAGGTGCAATTTGTTCAGTCCCAAAAGGCAGGAAGGATTTGTTGTAAGGATCAGAACCCTGGGCTCATGTGGCAATAAAGGGCACCTGTGGGTGACAGCCAGACTGTCGTCTACTGGCTACTTTTTACATAGTGCTGATTTTCTTCATATGATAAAGCCTGTTTTTTTTTCCCTTAAATGTGCTTGTCTGAAGCACAGAGTCCAACCTCCTTTGGCTCATGCTGGAGGTCTACCAAGGAGAGACAGATTTTGTAGAAAAAGCCCACAAGAGAAATGGGTTTCTGCCAGTGTTTGCAACTCCAGAAGGAGACTGCACAGCTTCAGGGGCAGAATGGACTAATTACTGGAGCAGAAATTAATTGAGAATCACTGGCTACATGGACACTACCTCTTGTTCAATTCCTGAGTTGCAAATGGCTGGAGGACAGAGCAGCCAGGCGAGGATAACGTGTGTTTTTCTTTCCCTGGACATCCACCTTTGGCCACAATGAGGACCAGGACACTGCATTAGCTGGACCTTTGGTCTGAGAACTTAGTTGCTGTTCCCAGCATTGCATATGGGACAGTTTCATCACAGGAGGGTTTGTTTTCGGGTTTTTTTGCTTCATTTAAGCATAGTATGTGAGATAGCATGAGTAACACTCTTCAGGACAACCTCCATACTGGCTATGGTGAAGCAGAGAACATTGACAGTCTGCTTAAACAGAGAAGTTTAATGTTTCTCTGCTTTAGACAAATCTACAGTTTCTTTCCTAAAGGACAAAGTTAACTTTAAAAGAAACAACTAAATAGCTCTAGTGGGATATTAAATTTCTACCAATATGAGAGAAATAAAACAGCTGTAACTGTAGCAATTTATTTTCGTGTTATTGTTATTTCCCTTTACTGTGTTAAGGCTCGTGTTCTGGGAACTGATTGCACCAATTTCCGATGCTGTTACCTCTTGATGTTATAAGTACCACACTATGAGCAGATGATGAAGGACTTGTCTTTAATATGAATATAATAGATGTGCTCTTGACTTTACTCCAGTTAAGATTCTAGTGAAGATAAGGCAATTTTTACCTTTTCTACCTCCTTCCAGAGGCATTTTCGCACAGCCCAAAAGAGACAACCCTTCACTATCAGGCACTTAGGAGCATTTGTGAAATTTGTGTTGTGAAATTCGGGTAAGACACGGCTCTGTATTTATTACTGCCATGTAGCTGGTCAAACCTATAGCTAGGGGTACAGCGTAGATGTGAAAACACGATACATCACACTAATGGAAGTGCTTTACTACATGAAGATATTAAAAAAAGTGGGCTGAGAGTATGGATTCCTGGTTGAACATGACTGTGTTTGGTGGCATAAGAAGGTACGGGAGGAATGTGAAACTAATGCATTTTATCTCTCATTTCAGGAAGGCTATGTCGTCAAAACTCAGTGGTGCTCAGTGGGTGGTTTAAGATGTCACTTTTTGTGAAAAAGAAGATTATTTGAAACTTGTCCACTGGTTTAACGCAGGTATAATCTGCTCCTTGACTCAGTAGCTTCCTCTGAAAGCTAGGAACAGCTTTGTTTTCTCTAAGATTTTATTTTCGGCTATTTAGCTCAGTTAAATAATGCATGTTAAACCAGGTGAAATTGAGGATGTGCACACGGAAACCTCCAGACTCAAGAGTGTGACACCAAATTCTTGAAACGACTAGAGAACAGGAGAATTTGTGTGAAAGGGAAGATTGCTTTTGTGTTTGATATAACAAAAAAAAAAAAAAAAAAAAACAGGAAAAAGTGACAGGACTAGAGGAAACAGCATCAAGTTGCGCCAGGGGAGGTCGAGGTTGGATCTGGGGAACAATTTCTTCCCCAAAGGGCTGTGGGGCATTGGAACAGGCTGCCCAGGGCAGTGCTGGAGTCACCATCCCTGGAGGGTTGGACAGACGGACATGAGGTTCTCAGGACATGGGGCAGTGGTAGACTTGGCAATGTTAGGTTACTAGTTGGACTCAATGGTCTTAAAGGTCTTTTCCAACCAAAATGATCCTATGGGGGCTCCAGCAACTGGACTCCCCTAAGAGTCCAGCATCTTGCTTCACTTCGTCCTTCAGTGAACCTGATCTTTCATTGACAGCCCCTTCCAGCCATGGCCCTGGGGTTCCTGGCTTTGGCTTAAGAAAATGTTTAACACATCAGAAAAGAGAAAGCTGTGTGTATGGGTGAGAGGTTAAAGCCAAATTATAGTATAAAATGAGACCCATCCTGAGGGAAGTTGCCCTCTGGAGCAGCTTGGCAGGGGTGTTGGCAATGCTGGGATTTCTCTTTCTCGGGTCTGGGCTCCTGCAAGGGACTGTGGACAAGCCCAAGCTGTTGGTCACAGCATGAGGGCAACAGCAAATGATTGGTATGTCATGCAGAAGGAGAGACACAGTGATTAAACATCTTTTTGGCCATTTCTTCGCAGGAGGTAAATCAGCGTGGCTTTGCTGACTTCATAGATTTATGCTAGCTCAAGAAAATCGATCTGATGTATTTATGTTACTTTCTGCTGGATGTTGTAAGTTCTCCACAGCAGGGACTGAAGGGATGTCTTGTAACACGGCTGCATGGTCTGGTCTCAGCGTACCGGGTGTGTGGCTGGTGGCTCCAGGTGCTGACTTTGTCCTCAGGGCTCTGCCACTTTCCCTGGCATCGCTGTCAGGGGACACCTTTCATGGTCGTGTTTCCTCCCATTTATCAAACATTTCCACACTGGTTATCTTCTTTTCATTAGGAGTCTGTCATGCTGTTCATCACTGCTTAATTAATTACTTCACCTGAGTGCTGAGCTTGGCTCCAGCTGTTTTCCACATGCCATCAGCCGGGGACACATCTCCCTGCTGCAGAGCTGTGCTTCATTCTGCCTTCTCCACCCTTGGTACCGGCCAAGTCAGAGGTACCGTTTCTAATCAAACACAACTTTTCTGCCTGCTTAGATCACCTCCAATGCTGTGCTATGGGCTCAGACCCCTCCGAACGTGTACGAGTTTCACACTTTCCCATCAATTCCAGCTCAACTCAAGCACGGAAAGAGCTGGACTCGCTGCTTCCCAGGACACACATCCACTGTGCCACTTCAAATCACAGCCTTGACTCTTGAGTTGCCTCTACAGCACAGCCTGCAAAGAGCACAAACACCAAGAATCTAAACTGCCACTTCTTCCTATTCAAAGTATGTTTTGTAAGTGGGTATTTTCAGCGGTTTCTTATCAGCAAGAGAGGGCTTTGGGAAACTCAAGCACTGCCATGTGGTAGTAACATTAGTGTAACACCCAGAAATTTGCCTAATCAAGATTTCAGCCCTTCCATTCTGATGGCCAACATCAGGCACATGCAGCAAAGTTCAGGGTAAGCTTCTCTGCAGAGGAACACGCAAGAAAGCAGAGATGTGGAAACACAAAGCATAAAGAATAGCCCAAAGAATGAGGACTAAGCTCAGTAATCTTTAGAATGGAATGGAGCAGAATGGAATAGAATGGTGTAGAATAGGAGTAGTTCAGTTGGAAGGGACCCACATGATCATCTAGTCCAACTGCCAGCCTCCCTGTGTGTATGCTCTGATTCAGAATTAGGACAACTGTCATTTACCATAGACCCCTGGAGAAGGCAAAACTAAGCCACGGTGAACATGGGCCTCTGAGTGTCCACAACTTATATGTTATATATTTGCTTCATTATGTTGCATTTACATAATGTACCTGGAAAGTGTCCTTGAGGTATTTACTGACAGCAAAGGTTTAGACTAAATTTCATGAGCTTTTTCAAGATTCTTATCCAACAAATGGCTTACCCAAGAGACAGGCACTCATTTATGGTCATTTAAATGGAGAAGTTTTAATTAGCCTCAGCAATACAGTTTTGCCACCAACCTTAACAAGCTATGAGGTTAGTCCTCACTTTGCTGGAAATCATGGTGGGTCTGGGAGTTGGGTTTAACTCTGCCAGAGCCTCTCAGAATGAGCATGGCCATGCACTGTATCTGTGCCTCAGTTTCTCACTGAGACAGTAGAGAAGACACTTGTATTCATCTAATGTTCTCCCTCATCATTTTTGAAAAGTAGAATCCTAAAGGCAGGAGCTGCCTGCTAATGTGCATTTTAGTGCTTGACCCATTCTCTTAGGGGACAGTGTATTTTAGTAGAAGTAATGACTATTGATAGTTATTTTGTGATATTTCAGATTAAGGTTTTACACAAGTGCTGCTGAAAACAGTCAGTTATGCTGTTTTTTCCCCTTGCTTTCAGAGAAAGGTGGATCAATTTTTATTATTGAGGAATGAAATCAGACAACTGTAAAGTAGTCTTTAATTCTATTTCATGTAAGCAATGTATTGATTTCAGATTAAGTAATAGTGACTGAAGATGTTTCTTCGAAATTGTTTGTCTTCCATATAAAACCTTGTACTAAGACATTTTATAAGATTAACTCTGGATTTGCAAAGTGCTGAACTATTAATCTTTTGCACACTTTCTTATTTATTCATTGATATAATAGAATAATTGAGTAGTTGGGTTGAAGGGACGTTCCCAGCTCCCCAGTGACCCCCTGCCATGAGCAGGGACATCTTCACCAGCTCAGGTTGCTCAGAGCCCCGTCCAGCCTGGCCTGGGATGTCTCCAGGGATGGTTCATCCACCACCTCTCTGGCCAACCTGGGCCAGGCTCTCACCAACCTCACCATAACATTTTTTTCTCTATGTAGAGCAGAATAGAAGAGTCTGCTTTAGACCAAATCATTCATCTTTCAAATCTCTGGGACAAAACCTAGAATTTCTGCACTGATGGCAGATCCGTCCATGCTGGCTCTGAGCAGTGGGTGCAGGGATGGTGCCTCTGCTCACTCAAGGTCTTTATTCTCATCCCAAAAGAGGAAAAGCTGACCTGGAGCACAGTCTGGTCTCCAGACAGGTATGTTGTGTGTCTTGTGGCTGAGTGTTTGACGTCAACTAAAGACATTGATGGTCTTTGATGTGCCTTAGGCAGGAATGAAGCCAATAGCCATCCTAAAGCTTTCCAGCTCTGGTGTTTTCATGCCACAGAAACAACACTCTCCATGAGCTGTTGGACTTGGTCTCACAGCTCCCCATCTCAGCTTCAGGGAGCAGCAACATTTTAATCTAGTATCTGGCTGCAGTTTGCTCCTCAGCCCTCATTAACAGCAGTCAAGTAATCATGTAGTTCCTGTGGTGAACACCTCCTCCATTACTCTTATTTTCCTTAAACAGACGGTGCTTTAAACACTGGCAGTGTGCCTAATGACTCGCTACAGAAATTAGGGCTGAGCCAGAGAGGTGTCGTTTTAGACCCTCTGCATGCCTCATGCCCACTCCTTAATCCCAAAGGAGACACTTATTTACAGAAAACCTAGAAATAATAATCATGTCCTAATATTTCATTGCAGCAAGAGTCCAGAGCGGGTCAGTCTGTTCAGCTGAACAAAAGGAAGGTTAAGAGTTGACTTGAACATGCTCCAGAGATTCCTGCACAAAAATATCATTGTGAGAGTGACCTTAAATTCCGTTAAAAAAAAAAAAAAAAAGTAGAGGGAAAACCCCCCATCAATGGCTGGAAGATGAAGCTTAACAAAGAAATTCAGACTAGAAACAGGGCACATGAGAGTGATATTACTCTTTTTTGGTTTCCCAATGGAAGCTTCAGTTGCATTAATCATTTACACAGTAAACAGAATCACAGAATCATTTTGGTTGGAAGAGACACTGAAGATCTTTGAGTCCAATGGCAACCTAAATCTAGCACTTAACCATGTCCCTAATATGTCCATAAAATGTCTATAAGCTCTCTACACCATGACTGAGAGCATCCCAAACGCCTTTCTTATGAAAGGAAGTCTGTTTGAGAGCCATGGAAAATCTTTTCCACACATTAATATTCTGCTTCCATTTTTCATTACCAACTCCTAAGTTAAGAACTTTGTCATCCTCCTTCGGCTTTGCTGAACCAGAAAAAACCCTTATAGCCCTTCCATCTGTCGTGATGGATGTTTCATGTATGTAGAGTCGGAAGAGCCCTGGAACTCTACAACCCCCACTTCTTGGTACCCATCCGCAATGGCTTGGTAAAGAGAACTTGTTTGGTCTGTAGACACAGCTATACCAATCTTGATTATTGCTCTGAATGATGTGTAGAGAAAGAGCAGTCCTGCCTCGATGGAGCTGCATGAGTCCTGATCTGGGAGCAGACTGGGTTTTACTGGCATTTAGTATTTGCTGGCACCTTGAGATAATTCTGGGCTTGGTACTCTACAAAGACATAATGTTAGACAGGAGCCATAGAGTTTCCCAGCCTGTTTAAATTATGATAAAAGAAGCAACTGGGACAATAAGGAGGGGAGGCATTTTAGGTGCTGGCAGTCACCAGTATCATTACACTGCAGCAGAGAATATAAACTGCTCTTCGTAGCCTGATTAGTGTGGATATAAAAAAAAAATTAAAAAAAAAAGACTTACTAATACTTTCCACGCTCATAAACGTGTAAGTTGTAATGAAGCCATGAAAACTGTACCAGTGCAAGGCATGCTTTCTGGGAAGAATGAAATCATATAAAATGGCAATTCAATTAACTATCCAGATGAGGAATGAGTCTAGTGAGAAAAATCAACGTATCACTGGACTGGTGCGTTTCAAAAGGCAAGACAGAAGTAAACAGTCTAAAGCTATGTTTTATTTATATTCTCACGAATCTCTGAAAGCAGCAATATGTTTCACCCAAATTAGTAAGGAAGGTGAAAAGAAGGTGAGAGCTCTGATTAAATTAATTAGTTCACTGGAATGAGAGCTGGGTCCCAGATGCTGCTCTGAAAACCTGTATTCATCCTTCTGGTATAAACCATGGGACAGGGGGACCTGAGAACTAGGGCTCTTCTGAAAGGCAACATCTGTGATGGGACCTATTTCTGAACTGCCCATTAGCCCACTGTGGTTAAGAGGCTGCCCCAGGAGGACATCCAGGGACTTTTAAAAGCCAGGCTGATGTCAGGAATAGTTTATGTTTGAATTTACTCATTTCTACACTTTCTTGGTGTAACTGCATTTCTGATTTGCTATTCCAGGGCTTTACTGCTTTGCATCACGAAAAATAACATGCGTGGCTTTCCTTTGAAAAAGTGTGGGTTTCTAAAAGCTGTTCAGATGAAGCTGGTAGGGGAAAAAGGAAGATGTGTTTTCAGAGCCCATGTATCCAAACATCATGAAAAATATACTGCAACCCGACCCCAAGGAGTGGTCCAAGAATTTTTACCAATAGGGACCTCAGCAGATGGCCTGTGAGCACGAGCCAGTTCACTAACTTCCCTGTGACATAAAACACATGGACCTGACCCAAGACAATCTCATCTATGCTAACAAAGGCAGCAATTTTTTTAATTATGTTTCTCCTAGAAATATGTCATATTTGACTTGCTTGCTGGCAGGAGGGGGTGTCTATGTGTGACTTGCCCCCTGCCTCCCAAAGCAAAAGTTTTTTTTAGAGCAGGTCAGAACAGAACAGAATGAGTGCTCTGTGTTCTCCTGGTGGGCTCCCTTCCTCACCTCTTCCTCCTCTCTCAGCACCGGGGCTGAAGATCAGCAGGTTCCTTTGCTATTTGAGATTTTTGTGCTCTTCTGGAGAGAGGCATCAGCTTGAACAGAAAGCTAATAAGTGCTTATTATATTGATTATCACAGTAGGATTAAACTAATCCTCCAAGGGATCAATTCAATATTGTTAACTTCCCAGTTCTGGACAAACTGACAATGTCTGAGCCAGGTAGAGTGATAATCCAACCTGGGAGGTCCAGCTATTTCCCCTGAAAGCTTCTCACTTCTCCCTTCACTCTCATTTGCTCACCTTCACCCGAGGTTGACTGCGATGTTCCCTTCCACGGGCTGGCGTCATTCAGAGGTATGAAGCTGAACAAGAAAATGCAAATGTTGAATAGAATATAATGCCAGTCACAGAGCAGGAGGACAGGAACCCCTTTTCTGTGGCTGCTAAAGAGATGTTTTAATTCAATACTGGTAAAAAAGCTTTGTTTAAATAAGTATGCTAAGCCCAGCAAGTTCTGAAAGGAGCCTGTTGTTTCCCTCTTCCTCCATTGTGTAAATATACATTATTTTGGAATATTTCTGTGCAATAACGGTTGTCCTTTAGATGGTGCCCCGATATGTGAAATCTCTGCCGTGCAGCTCACTCCAGCACTGCTCGAGCACAAGGAAACATCACGAGATAAACATTATGTGCCAGGACCCAGGCACTAATTGTTGCATTAACTGAGAGGGAGCTGATGAGCCCTATGGAAAACTACTTAGGACATATGTGAGAGGTAACAAACCTCCTATGGCAGATGCAAAACCACAGCCAGATGCTCAGAATTTCTCTTGCTGTTTATCCCCATCTGCCTGTTCCATCCCTAAGGGCCTTCACTCCTGTTTTTGATGCCATTTCATGAGTTGTTTGCTCTGGATCCAGGTGCCATGAAGAAGCACAGCCTGGAGCTGGCAAACGTGGGGATGTCTGATGGGATGCAGTGACAGGACAAGAGGAAATGGGCCCAAGTTGCACGAGGGGAGGTCCAGATTGGATATCAAGAGACATTTCTTCCCAGAAAGGGCTGTCTGGCATTGGAACAAGCTGCCCAGGGCAGTGATGGAGTCACCATCCCTGGAGGGTTGGACAGGTGCAGAGATGAGGTTCTCAGGGACATGGGGTAGTGACAGTGCTGGGCTAATGGTTGGGCTTGATGATCCTTTCAATGAACAATTCTATGATTCTATCTCTTGACACAAATTCACCATTCACTGTCAGGGTGGCCCAAGGCCACCCTGGGACATGAACATGGGGACTGAGACCCCATAGTAATAGCAGAGCTCTCATTTTGACAGAAAAACTGTCTACTGTCAGGAAAGAGAGGACACTAAGTGCCCACAGAGGAAATTTCCCATATTCCAAATCCTTTCACCAGCTCTTAGGACAAGGAAGACATAAATCCTAGATGAACATTCATTAGGGTCTTCTAGCAAATATGAACTAATGGATTTAATTAATCTTGTTGTTCTGTAAAGTAGGTTATTTAAAGTGATGATGACAAGTTTAATGACAACATTACTTGCTATAGGTGGCATTACAAAAAAATCACAGTGATACTAAGTGATTAAACAGGTCTTTCTACAACTTTCATAATTCCGTCTTTTCATTGTGTTTGGATTCACACTGTTTGGATTCACACATTTTATTTCCCTGGAAATCTTTGCACTCTGCAAAGTCTAATTGGAGAACTGAGATGAGCTATTGTGCCATGTCTTAGTGCGAAGGCACCAACTCCTCTGGTCCCTGGGAGCTGGTGGGGCAATGAGTGGGGGTCATCCTACCCAACAATAGCATGTCACCTGCTCTGTTCATGACAATGACAAAACTAATGAGCAGGTTTAGGTTGTTTAAGTCATTCTCTAACAGCTAATGGGCTTTGCCCTCAACTTAGCTGCAGAAGAGACTATAACTTCCTGAAGCCATTGTGTTGCTTTAGTCCAACAAGAAAAGGCAGCTCAGACTGCCAATCCCAAACATACTGTGATACTGTGATACTGTGGTGGTTGCTCAGTCTGTGAAAAAGCTCCCTGTAATACCTATCAAGTGCATCAGAGGTTGTGTTACCTTCACTACAGAGAAAATTCATTGTACCCTTCCCTGGGCAGGGTCAGACTGAACAGGCAATAAGCAAAATTTCCCTTTGAAATTTCCCTTTAGCTGGGTTGTAGATGTTGGAGGGGCTGGTCCCAAGTGCTAGGAGGGACCAGCTCTTTATTTTGGACCCTTGTGTTGTGTTCTCCTGGAAATAAACTGTCTACAAGTCTCAGAGTTTTGTCTGGAGCAAGGGCAAAACTTTCTGGAGACATAAGGACAACTGAATTTTTGTGATTCAGGGTGGTGGCCAAGAAAGGAGTCAGGATTGGACACAGAGCTGGAGAGGAGACAAAGTGAGTTTGCTGCTCCTGGGTGGGTCAGAGAGGTGGGAGAGCATCTGCAAAGAGGAGCCAACTATGGATCATGAACACCAAAGTAATGGGTTGGTCAGTAAGCTCTGAATTCACTTTGCTTAGTGCTGTGAGAAAGAGTCTCTGGGGCCTTTGGATGGAGAGATGCTGCCCAGTCATGATGGAGTTCACAGAATCACAGAATGTCAGGAATTGAAAGGGACCTCAAAAGCTCATCCAGTGCAATCCCCCCATGGATCAGGAACACCCAGATGAGGTTACACAGGAAGGTGTCCAGGCGGGTTGGAATGTCTGCACAGAAGGAGACTCCACAACCTCCCTGGGCAGCCTGGGCCAGGTTTTGCCACCCTCACCAGGAAGAAGTTTCTTCTCAAATTTAAGTGGAACCTCCTGTGTTCCAGTTTGAACCCACTGCCCCTTGTCCTATCACTGGTTGTCACCGAGAAGAGCCTGGCTCCATCCTCCTGACACTCACCCTTCATATATCTGTAAACATTAATGAGGTCACCCCTCAGTGTCCTCTTGTCCAGCTCCAGAGCCCCAGCTCCCTCAGCCTTTCCTCACACGGGAGATGCTCCACTCCCTTCAGCATCTTGGTGGCTGCGCTGGACTCTCTCCAGCAGTTCCCTGTCCTGCTGGAACTGAGGGGCCACAACTGGACACAATATTCCAGGTGTGGTCTCCCCAGGGCAGAGCAGAGGGGCAGGAGAACCTCTCTGACCTACTGACCACCCCCTTCTAACCCACCCCAGGTACCATTGGCTTCCTGGCCACAAGGGCCCAGTGCTGGCTCATGGTCACCCTGCTGTCCCCAGGATCCCCAGGTCCCTTTCCACTACACCGCTATGAGTTGAAGTGAGAAGACACATTTCACTGGGACCAGTTTTCTGTGAGTAAGGGCAGCAATTCAGGCTGGTGTGTGTGGTCTTTGGAGACCTTGCTCAGCAGTATGACTGCCAGAGGCAGGAGTGGGTAGATGTGAATGAAGTTAAAAGTTTATCAAACTTGGCTGAACTAGAGCATCCCGCATCTTTGCTTAGCAAGCTCATGAAATTCAAGCAACCAATTAGTAACACGGTTGTGCAGCAGGAGCTGACGAGCCGTTCAATAAACAAGCGATCCTCGCTGTACATGGAGTCAAAGGCAAAAATATTTCACATGCAAGCAAAGCTGGGGCTTGAGGCAGTCCTGCAGCAAGAAAGGAATTCTCAAGTTTTGCATTAATTGGATTTGTAATGGGTTTCAAAACTGACTTGATCTGTGAAGTACTCAATAATTACAGAAGATTAAGGTGATGCTTTGAAAAATGAGTGGAACAAGAACATGAAGGAAGCAAACCTTGCTTTGGCCTAATTACAGATAAACAACAGATAATGCAGACTTGATAATCCTCCGGAATAAACAAACAGGAGAAACAGGCTCTACAAATCCTGTTTCATGCAGGTAAATAACCTTTTAATAGTGGCATTTGCTAATGCTTACCTCCATTTGGTGGCAATGGCCAGAGACTGCCCTGCACTGCCCACAGCTGAATGGACAAATCCACCATAATTCACTTTAACTGCACCATTTCCAAGAAGAGATAAAATTATTGGTCTTTCTTCCACAGAGGCAGGCTTTTGCATGGGGAAAATGTAGCATTTCACTTCCTTGTGAAGGAATATATATGAAATAGCTGCTGCCTGTATGGGGCTGCCATGCAAGACACCAAGGACACTTGCACTAGTTAAGCCTATAAAAAACTTTTGTGCAAAATATTTACACTCCTGCCACAGTTAAATGTGCAAGCTATCAGATTGTATCCACACACATGCCTGATTAGCCATTACACATGCAATTACATGATTTTAATGTGCTCTCATCATAATTACAGCAGCAAATTAGGGGGCATAATTGCACACGCGAATGTGCATGCCTGGCTTTTTTCTTTCTTCTCTAATATGTTAGGATCACAAAAGACTATATATGTATAAAGAAAGGTAAGAGTTCAATTTCATTACCTGTTTTTTTCAGGAGCATTTACAATATCAATAAGCAACTCTTAAATATTGAGAAGGTTGCTTCAGCCCTTGCTCTGGAACCAAGTTAGCAACAGAGCAGATGTCTGAAGATGGAGCGAGTTCCCACTGCTGAGGATGGGTATCCCAAACCAGCCATCCGAGCTGATGGTTTATTTTTTGCACCTGCTTTCCTGGTGAATATTTTTTTCTTTAATAACCTTTGCTTCTGTAGTGTTTGTTGTTTTACCTGGTGCTCAGAGTGTGATGATAACAAGCCTGTGCACACCACCGGGACTGCTTCTCCCTGTCCGCCCAGCAGCTGCATCCCAATCTGCAGTCCTGCTTCTGAGAGATGACCTTTCAAAGTCCTCTCGGCTAAAGGTTCCTGTGTTTTGCCTTAATTCTCTTTTCAGCTCCCAGAATAGTAATTTTCCAGATTAAACTCTGGTTACTGGGTGAGTCACTTTGTTTATTTGTTTCAAATGCATTTGCTTTATTTTGCTTTCCTAAATCTAGGGATGGAAAGTGCAGATGGGCAGATTATCATGCAGGATATTTTTATTCCTAGAAGGAGATTATAATACACATTTCTGTTGTGCTGTGGCTGAGAGATATTGGGATGCCGTACATTGCAAGCTGCGATTGAAAGCGATCACCAGCTCTGCACCGGTGGAATTACTTTCCACCGCTGAGTTGGTTTTGTTCTGGGTGCTGTGGCAGCACCTTTTCTTCACACTGTGTGATGCTCTTCATGCCGGCTCTGGCTCCATTTTTTTCAGAGCTGGGAGCTGGAACAATAATAATAAAAAAATCAAATTTAAAAAAAATCACAGACAAAACAAAAATGTAACGTGAAAGCAGAAATAGTGGCCACCTCTGTCCGAGCTTGTGTGGTCAAATACAAGATACATCCTTAACCCTTCCTGGGGAAGCTCAGTTGAATTGCTGTCCCGGTGACTGAGAAGAAAACAAATAGAAACAAAAGCATCCCTCCGTTTTCCTCCGTTTGGTGGGACACGTCTTCCCTGTTCATTCACCCAGCGAGGCTGCTGTGAAGCTGCAACTTTTATTTCTGCATGGTAAAGGCCCCTGGTGCACTCTAATACAATTCATAAAGAAAGGAAATATATGTATTTCTTAAACCCTGAGACAGCCCCTTTGTCTTTCCTTGGGTGTCTGGTGGACCAGCTTTGCATCCACTAAAATCATAATTGTGGGTGTCCCTTCCCTGGTATGCCACAGGCCAAATGGATGTGTTTCTCCTCATTTTGATTCTCAGGTTCAAATGCTTTTTATTAAAAATTCCTTTTCTACTGTGGCTGCAGTGCTGAGCATCCACCTTTATATTAATGTCTGTGCTCCTGACGTCCTTTCTGACAGCAACGTCAGTCACATTCTAACTAATTAGAGAATAATAATGTCATAATTTCTTTTCTTATTCCCATAAGCATCTCTTTGTGCAGAAAAGAGATGTTTCGGTGTATTGTTGTATGTATTTGGGGAGCTCCCTGCCCTGCCAGAGCTCCTGTTCCCTCCAGGATGCTTCTGAGTACTGGGATGTGAATGTGCAAACTTTGTGAACTGAAGTTCACCCACGAGGCCCATTTTGGGTCCTCCTGCTAAGGATGATAATGCAAACTATTTTTGTGGCCTTCAGAGAAGGGTCCTGCTGCTTTCTGCCAGGTTTTTGTATTCCACTGGTTTCGGTTGATTGTAGATTTTATTCTTGAGCTGTGCAATAGGGACTTGACAAGGCTGCTGGCATTTCCTATACACACGACTAAAAACTCTTTAACAAGCTGTTAGTGACATTTGTAAGTAAACACTGCCGCACAGATGGGTACAGTTTTACCTAAATAACCAAGTCCCCACTAGACAGAGAGCTCAGGCGAGCACGAGGATCAGAGCACTCGCTGAATGACATTTAAAATCCCGGCTAGATTTATTGCGGGGTTTATTGCAGAGCTAATTTTAGTGCTGCCACAGCTGGAGCAAGCAGACGATGCGACCAGAGCTCTACCAGATTTTGGGGGACAAGGCTGCCTGTTGGGTGCTCTCAAAAAGATTTATTTATTAAATTTATCACCATATTTTCCTGTGCAACACGATGCATTTCTCTGGTTGGTTGCAAACAGCCCCAGCCTCACTCTGTGCTGGGTTTTGGTCTCATGAGCAGCAGACTTTCCCCATCCATGGACATGTCACCAGCTGGAAACATCTACGACTGTTTGTTGATAAGGTTTGGAAAGGGCTGAGACATCTTCTTCTCCCTGTTCATGGCAGGAGCAGCCAACTCCACCTGAACAGCAGGTTCATGCTAAAATAAATAACTAAATAACATGAGTCATGCATGTGTTATACTGGAAATCTTATTCAAATCCATTTATTCACTACATTTAAATACGAGTAAGAGCAAGTAAAATAAAAAAAATGGCATCATAAAGACAGTGGTTTTGTCGTGTTTTCTGTGCATCAGATGTTTGTTTTCCTGCAGAAATTCATGGGAAGCTTGCTGCAATCTGTCAGGGAATTGCCAGCAATTATTGCTTTGGTATTTGCTTAAATAGCCCTGAGGTTTAACATTGTTTGATGCGTTCTGAAATGCCCTGGGAAGACAGAACTCAGATGTGCACTTCTGCCCGGAGATAAATCTTATTTTCCAGAAGACGGGGAAATAAAGCCACATCTCTCACTCCTGCCAACCTGAAAGGAATGGAGAGATCTGGAAAAAATGAAATAAACCCCCCAAAACATGGAAAATCCACACTTATTCCATCCATGTGCCCCAAGGCGTTTCTTTCCTCCCCAGGGGCATCTGGCCCATTGGTCTGATAAAACTGTCCCCACATGGTCATCTGGGGAGATCTGACCTTGCTTAGGGACTTCTGGAAGTTCTTCTGCATCGTGTGCAGAGTCTGTAGGGGCAATGTTAGAGTTTGGAAATTGTGAGTGCTCGTACATGCACACACAAATTTAGTGTTTTGGGGAAATGCTCAATCGGGTCTCTGCAGATGGAAATGACTTTTCATGAAATGATCTTTGGAACTGAGGCTGAGAAAGAAATCAAATAGCCTGAAACAGCATTACCATGTGTGTAATACATGTATCATTGTGAATAACTTCCTGAGCCTTTCTGGCTCTTCTACTTAACATTTTTGAAATATATATGATGAATTTTCCTGCCACTATTTTTACTTGACATTGGAGGGTGAGAGAGAAGGAAACATTGCATGTGGATGCTGAAAAGGACATCCCGCTTTTTCCATAGTTAAGAGTTTAAAAATCTTTTTTAAAGTCTTATTAATATATATAGAATACATATAAACAATTTATTTGAGATTATTTTAAATTGGGACATGGTTTAGTGACAGTGTTGGGTTTACGGTTGGACTCAGTGATCTTGAAGGTGTCTTTAAACCAAAATGATTCAATGATTCTCTGGTTATTTAATTCAAGCTTAGAGTATTTAAACATTTAGATTATTGAATATATGTTGTCAATACTACTGTGGGGACACAACTGATTTCGATTGCATCATTCTGCGCAACCATCTGCAGAGGAGCCAGGTCTGGGCACTGGCAGCATCCCAGCCTGAATGCACACAGCCGGACTTTGAATTATATTTAAATAGTAACAAATTATACGTATTGTCCAGTTAAAAATTATATTTTTACTTGTAATTGAGCAGAAGTCATTTCTGTCTCTAGAACTGTAGCCTGCTGCCATTAATAGTTTGGAGTACTAACATAAAATACCCCAAGAACTGCACACAGATTTGAGATTTTGTTGGTGACCTGAGGTTTATACTTTCTGCAATAAATTAGAGCCAATCCAGAAAGCGCATATTTATTACTGTCCTAAGAACCATTAGTAGTGCTTCAGTCAATAAAGGATTATAACTCTAAGCCAAGGAAGTGGTATAAAATCACAACAGATGATTTACGGGGTTAGGAGGGAGGAAAACAATGTCTAGGGGGGAAAAATCTCAGCGAGATGCTCTCACTGAGGTCTGTTCTACCTGGAGTAACAAGTGTACTGGGAGATTTAGCCTTTGTAATTCAAAACAGATTATTGGCATTTTGTGACATGAACCTCATAGTGAATAAATGAGCTCTGAAAATGGATTCTGCTCAACACATTTCCAAAACCCAATCGCACATGAAATTGGTGGTGCTCACACAACACTCATGAAAGCGAACGTACGCTGTGATATAGACATGCACGGCCCAATTTGCAGTTGACTTCCACAATTTGCAGAGGTTTTTAGTTTTGGTTTGAGGGCTGAAGTCAAATCAACATGTTTATGTTGGTCTTTCTACCACAGCACCTCAATCAACCTTTGTTTTCATAGACTGGGCAGTGAACCTGGCAGGGCATACGTGGCACATCAATACAGTCCCTGTTGATCAGAAAGGTTGTGGAACATCATTTTGCTTCCTTAGCTGCTGCTGCATTTGAAATAACTTCCTCTAAACCCAGCTAGGTAATTTTACAATAAGTGTTTATCACTTAATCTAAAAAAAAAGAAGAGTCAAAACCACTAGAAGGTCTCAGCTTTGCAACAAAAGGGAGAAAAAACCAAATCAAACCAAACCAAACCAAACCAAACCAACAACAAAAAAACACACAAGCAAACAAACAAAAATGAAAAAGCAACCAAACAAAAAATCCAAACACACAAAACCTAATAAAATAGGAAAAAAACAACATGTGAAATAAAAACCTGAACAAGTAGACAACCATGAAACAGATGCAAGTTACGTAGCTAGGTCTGGGACCTTGCGCACCCACAAGCGATCCAGCTGATGGTCTTTCTCAAAATCATTCAGATCGCAACGTTTTCCCATCAGTGGCGTTATTTTGGTGCAAATTCCAGGTAGTAGCTTTGATTTATGCAACTGAGAGCCAAGACCTTTGTCTGCACTGCACATCATGCCCTAAACATCCGAATATAGATACAGATGGATATATACTATATGTTGGTTCTCAGCCAACTTGGACTTTGTTTGCTAACCTATGTAAAATTGCTCGGGGCAGAAAGGGCTGTGCAGTTCCACCGTGACCAGCATTCGTTCTTATGCACACTGCCAAAAAATGGGGGAAATCCACCCTATTTCTGGCCCGACACTGCATTTGCTATCAGCTGTGCAAAGCTCCCATGGCATAGCACGAACCCCCGCGACGCCAGCTTGTTTTCAAGTTCACGGGCACATTTCTGAACCAGCTGAGCTTTAGTGAAGCGAGTTTTGATCCTGTTAACTTTTCTTTGAAACTCAAAATGGCATCTGGTTCTGGCTGGGGAGATGCAAATTGCAGGGGCCAAAAATGTTCACACATCTTGTGTGTCCTCGCCTGGGAAACAGTCCCTGCCTCACCTCCTTTGCTGCACTACACTGCGCCTTCTTGCTTTACCCTTCTTAATCCTCTGTTCTCCATCAGAACAGTGTAAAGAAATTAAGCTTGCTCTTTTTTCTTTTTTATCTTTTAGGATCTATATGCTGAAATCCACAGAGTCTGTCACTTAACTCCCTCAGGTTTCTGTAAAAAATGACAGCACAAATGGTTGTGGTTCAACTTAATTGGACGTCTCATTAAATACCTGAATAATAAAGCTCAACAACAGGTCTCAGCTCAGCCAGACGTGGGCCCAGAGAAGTGCTTTATTTCAATGCTACCAGTGTAATGGCAAACAGGTTTACAATTATTTTATACTAACATCAGAGCAACACAACCTCAAACACTCAGTTTTGGGGAAAAAATGTAGACTTGTTTTTTCAGAACAGAATGAAATATAAACTGCTCCTCGACCAGGTTTCTGGTTTTGTGCTGTTTCCTAAACCTGCTAATTTAGCCAGCGAACCAGAGACCTCAGAAAATCAGCTCGAGGAACAGGGGATTTCCAGCCATCCTGAGGAGCAGAATCTCACCCCAGGCTGCAGAGCAACCTGGCAACACCACTCACAAAACCACCTCCTTTTGCATTTTCTCCTCTGCAATACAGGGAATTGTGTTACTCAGCATCCCATGTACCAATTGCATGTCACAGCAATGGAATAGAAACAGTTCTTGAATAATGTGGGTTGGGTTTTGTTTGTTTGTCTGTTTTGTTTTGGTTCTGTGTATGTTTTTTTGGTTTGGTTTTGGTTTGTTTGTTTGTTTGTTTTTTATTTGACTTCTCTCAGAGCTTCCACTTCTCGACCTCTGAAATTCTGGGCAGAACTCAAGGGCTCTTTGGCTCCAGCGAACCCCCATGCATGAAATGATTTTAGCACTCCTAGGTCTGGTTGCTGTGTGTGGGAAGAGAAGCAGATGAATATTTGAACAGCTAGAGAAAATCAGAGCCCTGGGCACCGGCCCCAGCAGTATTTATGGAGATGTCAGCTCACCGTGTCAAAAGAGCCTGAGATCACTAATGGTGTGATCTCGGTGCTGCTGGGTTATCCATCACACTGTCTCCTTGCCCTGCCAGCTCGCTCACGTAACCCCGGAGTGGTTTATAATGGAGAAAGCTGTTCACAGTGGGCTGTGAGCCAGAAGTGGCTCTTCCTTTCCATGGGGGGACAGATCCCTGGGTCAGAGCCACTGGTGGTCACGGAGAAGACGAACTGATGGCTGTGGACAAGCTCAGTTCAAACACAATCTGACAGTCATGCTAGAAAAGAGACACTGGGCATATTCACTGTCACTGGCAGAAGAAACTCCAGGTGGACCACAAACTCGTCTCAACCCGTGTAGAAGAGCATCACATACTAGCAGGACAGGGCATGAAAAGCATGTTCCCTCTCCTCGCAAAGACGAGCAGACACCTTAGAGAAACTTAGAATCACAGGATGGTTTGGGTTGAAAGACCTTCCCAGCCCCCCAGTGCCCGCCCTGCCATGAGCAGGAACATCTTCACCAGCTCAGGTTGCTCAGAGCCCCGTCCAGCCTGGCCTGGGATGTCTCCAGGGATGGTTCAGCCACCACCTCTCTGGCCAACCTGAGCTAGTGTTTCACCACACTCATTGTGAAAAAATTTCTTCCTTAAATTTTGTCTAAATCTCCCCTCCTTTAGTTTAAAACCATCACCCCTTGTCCTATCACAACAGACCCTGCTAAAGAGTCTGTCCCCATCTTTCTTATCGGCCCCCTTTAAATAGGGAAAGGCCGCAATAAGGTCTCCCCGGAGCTTCTCTTCTCCAGCTGAACACCCCAGCTCTCTTAGCCTGTAACCTTGGTAGAGATAAATGCCTTTGGCACAGTGGGTACATTACTCTTTTATCTTCCTGAGGCTATTCAGTCCTTTGTTTTTCTCACTGAAACCTTCCCAGGCTTTGCCACTGCCATCGCATGGTGGTGGTGACAGCAGGGAAGGGACTGCTAGTTCTTGATGCATGGGATTACAGATGATGTAGGGGACACATATTTGGTCTGCATGCTCTCCTGTCACAGTGGATCCACAGGGACCTTTGTGGTGACGATGAGCACAGCTGGACCCAGGCTCTGTCTCCCTCCCACTGGCTCCAGCGTTGTGGTGGCCCATGGTCCCCACGTCAGGGAGCCGCACTCAGCCACCAGCTTGAAATGTTGTGTCTGCCCCCTGGAACACTGCGGTAACAGCTTTCTGGGGTGTCAGATGGCAGCAATGCTTTTGCGAAGCAAGTCAGTGTGTGGTTAAGCAATTCCCATGATTACAGAAGAACTGTTGAGAGGCTGTGAAAAAAATATAATTAACTCTTCTTTTCTTCAAAGAATCTCACAGCAATCATCTGTGTTTCTGTTTCAGGCTGATAGTGTTTGTGGCAAGGCTACAGCCCAGTGTGCGATGAGGGGGAACAGAGCATCCAGGGCCCCCAAATTCTTCCTCAACCTTTGCAATCTGGTTGCAACCACAAATTAGCCCTTTGGGCTGGTTTTCCTCTCTGAATTATGGTGCTGTTGGAGAATCCAATACCTTAGATTTAGCAGAGATAGCCAGGGCAATGGCTAAGCTTAACTGCATCAAAAATGAGGTGTCAGGATCAGTCTCACATGCGGCTGCACGTCCTGGTTTCCCTTGCAGAGACCGAGCAAGGCTTTGCGCACCTCGTGGTGCTCTGCAGCACCCACAATTGCCTTCCTGCACCTCCATCCCCACCCAAAAATCCCCTGCGCCGGGTCCCTTGCACCAAGCCGGGTGCATTTTGGGTGATGCTGCACCAAACCGTAACAGTGGCTTGGTCCAGGCTGGAGTGTCTCACTCCTAACCTCAAACACAGACACTGCTTTTAATTACTAACGAAGCCAGAGAGCTGTCTCAGAGCTGTGTGGTGCCGGAGGATCTCAGCTGGTACGTGATCTGGAGCTCTCATCAGCATGTACAAGGTGTAGCGGGGCCAGTGGAGATGATCTTTGTGGGTGACCGAATGACCTACATCATTATGGCGCTTTCTGTTTAAAATTAACTCAGCTCTAGCAGCTATATATTAACAAATGCATTGAACTGTGTGTGAAGGAAAGGAAAAAAAAGAAAGGAGTGCTTTGATTTTTCTAAGAGCTGGCTGGAGAAGCCTTTGAAGGAGGAGAAATGGGAAAAAAAATAGTGGGCATTTATCCAAATAAACATTGAACCTCCCATTTTGTTTGCAGTACTGCACAAATCTAAGTGTACTGCTGGGATTACCAGGAGGTTGATGATTCATTTATCAAGCAAACCAAACGTATGTGATAATCTGGGTTTATTTTAGGATCAACTTTATTGTCATACTATTGACTATGGTCATGGAGAAAAGCCGCTGCAAAATGCAATTAGAGATTCTGTCCATTTTTATTAGATTTTGATTCACAGAGTGAAATGGCTTGTTTCAGTCCCTGGCTTTCCCTTTGCTGTGCTTCACCTCCAGCAGGTCCACAGGCACCGTGTTTTGTGAACCTAAAGCCATTGTGAAGATGAAGATATGAGAAACAGTTGCCAGGAGCATGGTGTACCATAGTAATTGGGATAAAATCATTAATGAAGCAAGGGGTGGAACAAATGTAGCACCAGGAGTAGCTGGAGCAGAACGAAGGTGTCAGAGGTGCCGTAACAAAAAGATCGCGCTTACTCAGTCGATGGAGGTTGTGCTTTGGGGAAAGAGCAGAGCGGATGAGCAAGACCTGCTGTGCAAAGCGCTAACTTGCAGCAATTTTGACTTAGTGAGCATGCTGCACATGCCTTGTTCTGAATATTTCCTGGTTTGGTTTCACATTCAGCTGAGCTTCCGGAAGAGTCAGAAGATCTCAAAAGAACAAATTTTTGAGACCTTATGTAGGGCCTACCTTCTTCAAAAAAAGGTTTCGTTTTAGTCTTAAAACAGCTTAGAACGTCTCTGCCCAAGGAGCTGTTTCAAAGCAACACAAAACTGGGGCATCACATTGCCCAAGGGGCAAAGTAATTGCCCTGAACTGGCAAACATAAAATGATTTAGGTAAGCTTGAGCTGATATGTCTCTGACACAAGCTGACCAGGATTATCTCAGAAGTCAAACCAGGAGAACATCATGTGAGGTGTTAGTTGGTGGATGGTGTCACCATTGGTCCAGGTGTCTGGGCCATGCACACTTACTGCCCTTGGACTCCCCTGCCTTGAGCATCTTTCAGTGAGCTCCTGGGAATCACGGACAAGAGGATGCGAAGCCGAAGTTCACCACTGCTCCCTTCTAACTACAGTTGCTCCCTTCTAACTATTGCAAACCATTTCCAAACTGGCTCATGTGTTTGGGGAAGTGGATTTTGCCTTTTTTCTCTGTCCAGAGCTGCTCCTTTGTATGCCAAGCTCTGCATATTAAGGAAAAGGAATTTTGGTCTACAGCAGCAGTAGGAGATAGGAGCTCTCTCCACCTTCATACCCATCTGGAAGGGCAGCGCAGGGTAACAGTGGTACTTTGAGACTGCAAACCACAGCGCATGGATGTCAGGCCTGAATGAACAAGGCACTGTCAGGCCCAGATGTCGCCAGGGTCAGTGGTCAAGCCGGCATGCCTGGCAGGATTGTGTGGTTGCAGCTGACACGCTGTTTACTTGGCTTTTCATGGGAAACAGCTGTTAAGAGCAGGAACTGTAATGAAGCTGCAAAAAAAATGAGAGGAAACAGGTTTTCTTGGCACAACCTGACCTCTGACTGTTGGAGGTGACTCTCCACTACTGGGAGCACATACCCCTGCTCTGCCTTCACATGGGTGCCCATGGGATGGACCAGCTGCTGCTTACAGGTTGGTTTAGAATTACACTGGGGCCTGATCCAGTGCTGGTGGAAATCAGAGCGTCTCTGAACGTGACCTGTGTGCACAGCCTGTGGAGCTGCACGTGGAGAAAAAGGTCCAACTCTGTGCTTGTTGAGAGCCCTCACACACAGACACGTACTTGCAAGACCTGACATGACTGGGTGCTGTCCTGCAGACCACAAGGACGTGTTAACCATAATAATGAAAAACTGTGTGCAGTAAGCCTACAGCCTCATCTACTCCACTGAAATTCCACATTCATAATTGCCTTGGGGTGATGGATCTAACAAGCCACATTTAGCAGCATGTCCTTTTCTCACTGTCCTGACTGCATCCTCCACTCCATCTTGCCTGGTACCTTAATGCTCTCCAAGAGACCTGCCTGGCTGTGCTGCTCAGGGATGGGAAGCTGGCAAATGTTTGTTGTGACCGTGCAGTCAAACCTCCCTCCCCAGCTGGAGAAAGCTTTTTGGAAAGACACAGCACATAAGATAAATATGACATGTTACTTACAGTCCCAAATGGACAGCAGCTTCATAGAATCACAGAATCACAGGATGGTTTGGGTTGAAGGGACCTTCCCAGCTCCCCCAGTGCCCCCCCTGCCATGAGCAGGGACATCTTCACCAGCTCAGGTTGCTCAGAGCCCCGTCCAGCCTGGCCTGGGATGTCTCCAGGGATGGTTCATCCACCACCTCTCTGGCCAACCTGGGCCGGGCTCTCACCACCCTCAAGACCAACAATTCCTTCCTCATGTCCAGCCTGAATCTCCCTCCTTTAGTTTAAAACCATCACCCCTTGTCCTATCACAACAGGTCCTACTCACAAGTCTGTCCCCAAAGCCTCACTGCCCTAAGGGTTTAAAAAGGTACCTACACAGGACAACCCAAGGTGAGCCATAGAATAAAATCCCACCAGCCTCACTCCTCTGAGGGATTTGAGCCCGATCCTGTGTCTGCTTACAAATTCTCCTTGACTTTCTCTAGTGGATTGCACAGAAATGTGTGGTTAATCAAATGAATCCTACTGCAGTTCTTGCTTGGTTAGAGGAAATAAATATTTACAAAGGCAAAAAAAAATCATAGCTGTCTTGAAGAAACCAGAGAGTGCAAGTTGTCTTTGCTGGAGGCTCGTGGCAGTTTGTTTTCAAATAGCGAAACCTGCCTTAGGCTTGACCACAAAAAGCAATAAAAGCTTCATTTTTGAGGGGAGGAAAAGAGAAATAGGATTTTTTTAAAGCCTTCCACAGTAGTTTTTTGTTTTCTTTTTCTGAATAAGGTTTCTTTTGAACAGAACAGAAAATGTTGTTTGTTTTTCTCCTCCTTTCTTTCAGAGCTTCATCCCTAAGTGCCTTGTAACCCCATTAGATCTCTTTTGCCAGGGGTAGGTCGGTTACAGGCAGCTAAGCCTAATGTTAATGTGGATGAATTAATGGTGCAAATATATAAATGACTCATCTGTTTTAAAAAAAGAAGAACTTGTAAATCAAGATTCACCACTTCTCTGCACCTCTTACTGTTTCAAAGATGTCTCTGCTCTTAGGGGAAGAAAACAGACAGAGGTTCTGTGTTTCTGGAAAAAAATGCCTTGGTCATGTAGTGATAATTCCAGACAGTGAAGGTATCGGGTGCTGGGGGAAGAGACTCTCAGGAGTGACATTGCAAAAACAGCACAACCGTTTCTCATCTGTTACACCTGGGTTTACGTGTGCGGTGCCCAGAACTGCCCCGCTCCATCAGTCTCACCATCAGATGTGGACAGGGATGAAGTTTCTCCTTTCCAGCCCTTTGTGTAGCTGGTGAACAGAAGTTAAATAGGGAAGAGAAGCACTCCTTTTTTCTTGCCAGGGAGAAGAGTCCCTCTGTGTGGGCAGGATGCTGAGCAGCAAATTAAGAAGAGTCATTCTGAAATTTCTTTCTGACTCATTTTATTTTGAAATTTGGAGCTTTTGCAAATCAGACATGTGTGTGGGAAACCTGGTGTTCCCTCGGTAGGTGTCATCTCAGCATTCAGCATTTAGAAATACCAAAAGCTCATACTAAACTATACATACGTCAGGCTGACTGTGTGCCCACTCGTAGGCTGCTGTGGTTGGTTTTGGTTCATTAAAGTCTCAGCTCCTGGCAAAATAAAGCTGAATGTGAGATGTCCTTGCAAAGCATGCTGGTGCTGTTTCATCAGCATTTCAGAAAAAGCAGTTTGTAAAAACTCTGTCCCCCATCTTTAACAATAAGTAGAGTTTTATTGGTTCAAATGAGGGTTTTATCTGTGCACAACAGGGACTGGTGAGTAGGAAGGGGTCCAATTAGGTGCTTGCAGAGAAAGAGTCAAAAATCAAGTAGAAATCTTGCTGAAATAAAGGGGAATTTCACTCCTTGTTTCATGTAGGAGCGAGGCTCACTTAATCTCTTGCAGAACCTGCATTGAGGCTTGACTACGCACCAACCATTCCCGCCTCCAACTTTTGGCACTAATGAAATATCCACAGCTTAACAAGCAGGTCAATAAAATGATCTAAGGAAAGTTTCAGGGTCTAAGTCCATGTGTGAATGGTTCATTCACTAGTCATCTGGTTTTATTTTCCTTCTACTCTACATTTAAGCAGGGATGGAATAATCAATTTATTATGAAGTTTGTGCTTTCCAATATTCTCAGTAATTTGGTTTGCCAGGTGGAAGCATCCAAGTCGTTAATCATCTGTTTTGTACTTGGTACTCTTTTAATATTTAACAACAGAAGAATGCATTTGTTTGTTTACCAATGTCAGGGAGAAAGAAGCTGTGATATCAATTCAATCTAGACAAGAACGATGAAAACATCTTTTTAAACAGTACTTTAAAAAGGAGTCTGTTTCTCTAAATGTAGAAGAGCCACAAGGTAGCTGGAATAAATCAAATCAGACTGAAGCTTCAGAAATGAGAAGAGCAAGTAAGAGAACAGCACTTTTCACTTTGCACTGCTAATGCCTGCAACAGAGTTCTCTAAGCCTGGAAGCACTGTATTTCTTTATAATTGCATTGAGATGCAGTTGCTGGCTTGGGTTGGGTTTGTTGCAGGAGCTTTGCACCAGCTGCAGAAATAGTGTCTCTGGGGAGAGCATCCACAGTTGTCCCAATGCCAGTGCCCACATCCCTTGGTTGTGGGTTCCAGGAGGTGAAACACCCGACATAGAATCAAAGAATGTCCTGATTTGGAAGGACCCACCAGGATCGAGTCCAGCTCTTGTCCCTGCAATGACAACCCCACAGGTCACACCATGTGTCTGAGGACATTGTCCAGTCTCTTCTTGAACACTGTCAGGCTTGGGGCCATGACACCTCCCTGGGGAGCCTGTTCCAATGTCCAACACCTCTGGGTGAAGAACCTTTTCCTAACGTCCAACCTAAACCTCCCCTGACACATCTTCCTGCCCTCACGTCCAGCAGCAATTGTGTCCTCCACCCAGAGAAGAGGGCAGCGAGCAAGGGATCACCAAGCAGGAATTCAGAGCTCTGCACTGCACCACACCCACCATGTGTCCTCCAGCAAGCTGCAAACCCTCTTGCAGCCTGCACAGAAGCTGTTTCCTCAGAGAAGAGGGCATGCTCTTATCTCCTGAATTAGTCAGTGACACCCCACCCTTCACTTGCAAAAGCAACCAGGATGCAGGAAGGCTTTGAGGAGCTATTTTGTTCTTGCTGCACTTTATTCAAGGAAGAGCCTCAAAAATCCAGCAAATCACATAGGATCAGAAAAAATCATGTTGGGCCATCAAAAATTCTGTTGCATAAATAGCTGATGCTCATGAAAATCGGTCCTTCTGCCCTGTAGAGCTACAGCACCTGTGGGTATGTTTGTGCACACCAAGTTTGGTCCTTGAAGGCACACGTTCGAGTGTTGTGTTGAATCTGGGCCTTCACTGTGGTTCATCTGAGGACAACCTGTGTGCAGAAACCACAGCTCATGTTTAATTAGCTGAGTTCCAGACTTCATTATGGATTAGAAATTCAAGCCAAGCCAATCAAGAAGTGTTTGAGAGAACACAGGCTAATGTATAGGCTAGCAGTAAAATTAGTAACACCTTCTGAAACTGGTACCAAACCCGAGAAGGCATGAAGGAGACTGCTGGATTTTACCACTTATTAGTGACTGCATGGAAATGGCCCATCACCTCCCAGACCTTCAGGTGCTGTTTGGGCACTGGGTGAAAGGCCAGTGCCAGGGTGCAAGGAACTGGTCCCGCAGGTGCCAAAATATCACCCCACCAGTGTGACGTCAGGGTAGACACACTGGGCTGGTAACAGGGATGAGATTTCCCATGAGGATAAGGTGAGAGAGTTGGGGTGTTCAGCCTGGAGAAGAAAAGGCTCTGGGGAGACATTATTGCGGCCTTTTCGGACTTAAAAGGGGCTGAGAAGAAAGATGGGGACAGAGTTTTGAGCAGGGGCTGTTATGACAGGGCAAGGGGTGATGGTTTTAAACTAAAGGAGGGAGATTCAAGCTGGACATGAGGAAGGAATTGTTGTCCCTGAGGGTGGTGAGAGCCTGGCCCAGGTTGGCCAGAGAGGTGGTGGCTGAACCATCCCTGGAGACATCCCAGGCCAGGCTGGACGGGGCTCTGAGCAACCTGAGCTGGTGAAGATGTCCCTGCTCATGGCAGGGGGGGCACTGGGGGAGTTTTGAAGGTCCCTTCAACCCAGACTATCCTATGATTCTTTGATTCTATGACATCAGGCAATGCCCAATACAGCAGCTGTTGCAAATGCTGCTCGGCTGCCCCTCCCTTGCTTTAACTATGGACGACAAACCCAGTTATAACACATATGCTTCTATACACACATAGGTAGGTAGCACTGACTGCTGACATTTTGTTTTCAGGGAAACAGTTTTTACTGGTTCACTGGTGATTATTTTTTTCCCTTTGTGTCTTCTTTTTTGCCTTTGTGTCTCCTCCCCACCAGCAGCCAGGTGAGGGACATTATGCAATGAGAGCTCTGCTGGGGACAACACATCTCAGGGGAGAGCATCTGATCTCTCCAAAGGAGACTTCTTTTTTTTCCTGGGGGAAAGAATGTAATGAAAATATGATAATACAATTAACATAGTACGTTGTACTGCAGGGAACACATCCAAAAAAACAACTGAGCAGACTACCCCCAGTAGCATTAAATGAGGCAAGAAACAGGGGCATTTAATGTTCTTCACTTCAAATTAAAATCCCCAGGAAGAACAATGATAATTTCTTAATTCATCATTAAACTATCCTAAATATTCCCAGCCCTTCTATTTTGTTCTTAAGCTAGCAGATTTTTTTTGTCATATTAGCAGCCACATGAGTTATTATATACTATTTGGAAGCCTTGATTTAAAAATCTCTATGTAATTAGTCTCTGAAAGTTCCATTTTTTTGCCGTGATTTGTATGGATGGAGTAAATGACTCATCTTAGCTCTTTCTGCAAAAATATTCACCGTGGGTGCTCTCCCCAAATCTGGAAACCTTAACCAGTACAAAAGCAATAAAAGGCAGGAAGAACAGGGAAAACATTTCAAAATAAAACTCACTTTGAGAAAAAACAGATGAAGTTGCCCAAAGATTTTACCCTCGATTCCTGTGTTTTGAACAGTTGATTAAGACATAGACAAATGAATTGAACTTGTCGAGTTACTGCGTAAATCTCTCAGATTTATGTAGAAAGATAGATTTTCCCATTCTCCCTATTAGGAGAAAAGCTTCTCCTAATGAAATAGGCCACCTGCTGCCACAATACTAATCCTCTCTGCGGGTTTTGACCCATGAGCACGGGGCAATTGCATCAAAAACTGCCAGTGAAAATGGTATTTGTACCTTTCCCTGCTCGCCCATGCTGCCAGCTTTCCTCAGTGCAGGGAACGGTGATGCTGGGGATGAAACAAACCTGATCACAAAAATTGTTTCTATCCTACCAAAATAAAATATTTGGGTGTTTTTTGATGTCCCCAGATGTGCTGGGGGTGGTGGGAGAATTGGGAATGAAGGAGGAGATCTGAGTGCCTCTGCCAGTCCCCTGCTCTTGAGTGACTTGAAGAAGAACCCAAACCTGTGACATGTGCCATCCCTGGGCAAGGGATCGCTCTTTATCCAAGACAGAGGACACTGATTACCCTCCACTTTGTGATGCCTGCGGTAGGAAGGGGCTTTCACGCTCCTCTGAGCTGATGGGCACAGCTGACTGAGGGGTCCCTACCAAGGAACCCCTGAGGACCTGCTCATTTTAGCCATTTAGACCTGGGAGAGATTTGCTGTACCCCAAGGGCCTCAAAGTCCCAGGACTTGGCTTAATCAGGAATGTGCAAACTCAGTCCATTTTGTTTGAAAAACTTCCTAGAGGCGAGCGAAATATGGAAAAAGTTCAGGAATTTCCAGACTCTGGAAATTACAAATGCTGACCCACAGTCAGAAACAGCCAACAGGAAAATGCCATCCTCACCATCTTCCCCTTCATTTCAATTATACCTCCCAGAGCTGGAGAGCAGATTACACTTCCCATCTCACACACACTTTCTTCGTTTCAGTAGGAAACCAATGACCGGTTATCCTATCGCTATCTGCACATCCCATTATGGTAACGAACAGAAGTCATCAAATTATAATACTCTTAATCACACTAAATAATGCCTCGCACTACAAGTTGCCCCATTAAAATCAATGGCCTATTTGTAGAGCAGAGAAGATCTCAGTGTGAATAATGACATTAAAATCCTTCTCTGGCTGGGAACAAAATTTAAAACTCCCCGGTGTCTCCCAATCTACCTAGCAAACAACAGGGGAAAGGTATTGACTGTTAATGTATCCATGTATATGATGTGTGTTTGTAAAATAGAGCTGTGACTCAAATTCAGTGGATGAGGAGTATTTAATAAGAGGGGATGGACGTCTATGTCAGCCTTATTGATTGGGGGCACAATGGTGTCCCCTGCTGACAAAGTAAATTGCTTACTCTGCCACTGCAGCTAGAAGAAAGCTCATGCAGCCTCTTCCATTTCAAACGATTTTTAATTTTCCTTGGGGGAGAGGAAAAGGGTTTTATTCACAGAAAGGGTCATAAAGCACTGGAACAGGTGGCCTGGGGAAGTGGTGGCGTCACCATCCCTGGAAGTGTTTGAAAGACATATAGATGAGGCTCTTAGGGACGTGGGTTAGTGCCAGGTTTAGGTTATGGTTGAACTCGATGATCTTGAGGGTCTCTTCCAGCCAAAATGGTTCCATGATTCTATGGAAACACAATTGGGTTGTTTCAGGGAGAATGAACGGGCCCAGTGACGAGCCACTTACCTTTCCTAGAAACCAAACAAGAAATAACCAAGAGCTTTGCTTGAATCCTCGTGTTTTGGCGAAGCGTTCCTGGGACACCCATGTAGGTTGGGAAGTTCTGACTGCTGTCAAGATGTTGTCCCCAGCCAAGAGAGACAGTCCAGGTTATATCATCATTAAGAACCTCCCAGCAAAGCCTGCCAAGTTAGAGACACACACATATCCACATGTGCACACATATTTTTCCATCCCGCTTAAGCAAAACAGATGCAGGAGAGCAGCTCACAAGGACTGAAGACTGCGAATGCCAAATCCTAGGAAAAAATGGGATGGGGGAACTGGAGGGGGGAAGCTTCCCAACTCCAGTGTTTGCTCTTTTTTTTTTCTGTTTTTAATTGAATTTGACTATAAACAACAAAGGGTCACTAAGTTCAAGGAAATAACAGCTTGAAATGCCCAATTGTTCTTGAAGAAATCACCTCTTCACGCTGTGTGAGCAACACTTACCACCATGCACGTTCACGTGGTCCCCAGGGTCATGAAGGATGCTCAGCAGCATCACAGGCCACCAGGGCTGGGGGGCTGCGAGGTGGTAGGAAAGAAATGGTGCCAGCTGACAGTCATGCCTTTTCATTATCCTAAAAGCTTAGAAAACTAATTCAAAACCCAAAGAGGGTTAAACAGGATTAGAAGCATTCTTCTCCTCTGAACGCAGCTAAGAATAATCAAATTGTTATTCAAAACAGGGAGTGGAGAGTGTTTAATATATCAAGCATGCTCTTCACAAGGGTTTTTACCTCCCACATGCACTAATCTCTTGGCTATCAGGCTCACTGCTATTTCTGTTTGAGAGCATCCGAGGTGGGACATGGGAAACCTCACAAGGGGACCTGCCACCAGAATGGCAAAGCTGCAGAGCCAAGGAGGAAAGGAGGATGTGAGTGCATCATGCACGGGAGAGCAATGAATTTGTTCCAGTGTGCAAGAAATAAGGGTATTAATTGCACTTCTGTTGTCTTGAACGAAAGGAGCTTTTTGTCTGTTGCTTATATCTGTGTACAAGATGCACCTCGCAGCCCCGTTTGCTCTGGTGTGCTTTGAAGAAGCTTCGAGAAGAGCAAATAACCACTTCCAATGCTGCCCCGCCTTTCCAAAAAATAAACCAGTTCCCAAACCAGCTCATAAACAGAGCAACAAATCTGATTCTCATCTGCTATGCTCAAGACACCTCATGTCTGTGTCTGTCTTGATTTTAAAGTAACACCCATGTTTTTGAACACCTACTGCAAAGATACAGAGGCAGATGCATTTATAGTGCACCAGGCCCCACACAAAGGGCTCACAGATAAAGAGAGACTGGATAAAATTCCATCCGAAAACCAAATTGGTGTTTCTTCCTCTTTCCTTCTTGTCTATGTTTTTCCCTAAAGGAGTCAAATGTTGTGGCCTGAAACTCCTACAAGTTATTTGCACAAAAAAACACTGGAGAGGAGGCTGCAAGGTATGTGTCTTGAATACAAATACTAAAGGATGGCAGAAGTCTCCACAGGATAACTGCTTGTGCCAGGGAATTCCAGTATCATTTACTGTTCAGACCTGGTTTGCCCACAACAGAAAGGGAATCCTGTGGTCAATACAAGAATGAGTCAATTTTATCCAAGCTGTACATTATAAATGTTGCACATGAGATTTAACTCCATCATTTCCCTGGACTCTGTGGCCACTGGTGTCCCTGAATTTCCATATATCTTGGTTCCCCCAGCACTGAAAGACTTCCATAATTCCAGTTGTGAAATTAGTTTGGAAAGGAGAAAGGTGATATTATCTAACAAGGCATTAGTGTTCTCCTGAAAACAGGTAGATGATGTTTATGGTGACTGGGCCCTTGTTTCACAAAATACCTTGAGTCCTTCAAATATCGTCTGCTCAAATATGTGCTTTAAAACCTGTACGTTTCCTCTAGCGGCCCAAAAGAAGATGAGTCTCCCCAGATCATATAGGGATGGGGAAAATGGTCAAGCATCAGCTCCCCAGATTCCTTCATCGCTGTGTTCATGCAATGCATTAACTGCCAGCAACATGAACTCTGACAACCTCAACGAAACAACATTTTCAGCCCACGCATTTGGCAAGAAGAGGTTTAGACCTGGATTTTCAGGGCTGTCCAGCAACTCATGGGCCAGGTGACTCAAACAAATGTCTATCTCTGCTATGCTGTCTCAGCAACTGCAAGTCATTTTTAATTTCAAAACAGGGGACTGGGTTTGTTGTAGGAAAGGGGTCGGGTATTCCTATAGAAACAAGTAGAGGAAGGTCACTGTTGGACATTATTGGACTTCTTTTTTTATGGACGAGTGAATTTGACCTGACAGTTTGGGTTTCTTTCTTATTGAAGCACAATCTCAGCATGCCCCTTCACAGCCCTGTGAAATAGGTAGCCACAGAAAAATTTCTAATTCCGAACCTGGTGATTTTCTCTGATAGATTGCTTATACCTGGCCATAAAACTACATGTTGATCTCTGCAGGGTATTTTTCTGAAAAAAAATGAAAAAAGGAAACAAGAAAAACAGTGAGATACTCTGGTTGCAAACATCATCTTCTTTGACTCAGGCACTGGTTATTTTGGAGTCACTGAAAAAAATCTTCCCAAATTTTCTTGGCGTCAGCTGTAAAAGCCTATAAATGATGTTTCTTGTTAAAAATTTATAGTGAAACAATATTTGTGTTTGGGTTTGATTGTTCACAGTGTGGAGCCTCTGAGTTCTTGGTTTAAATCCCAAACCCTTTACCAGAGTCAACTTCTCACTCTAACATGAGTTTAATTGGTGAAATAATGAGCTCAAATTAAAATATTCCAACCTGAAGGACATGCAGAGCTATTCTCTCCCTCTACCTCCTCTCTCATGTTCATCTCCATCTCCAGAGCACTGTTTTGGGTGGATGAGGACAGCTTTGATCAGTCATTCACACACATCTTGTTGCTCCCCACCGTGTTGCTCTGCTCCTTGGCCAAGGCAGATGCCCTGGTCTCCCCAGGACCTGCACTTTGGGTCTTCAAACCTGGCTCATTTTCTAGACACATAATTCCAGTAATGATGCAGTGGCCATGCACTCTCCTTGCTCTTCCAATAGGGCAAAATGCAACTCTTGTAATTCCCAACACAAGTCTCACCTCCTGGGTTGCAGGGAGCCAACTCACTCTGTAGCGTGCTGGTGCAAAGGCCAGGTGACTGCTGAGCCTTTTGGCACATCCTTATGCTTTTTGTTGAAAACAGCAAATAATGAGACAGATTTTAGTCAACGGACATGCACTAATTGACATCAGTTGTGTTGTAATTGGTAGAGGGGAAAGTATATGGTTATTAACATTCAAAGAAGAAAGAGGCTGAGATTTTTCTGGCCTTTTCTAAATGATAAAGCTCTCATGCTCTTTGAACCTGACAAAAATGAGCTGCAGAACTGGAGAAGAAGCACTTTGTGAGAGATAAAAAATTACAGCCTTAAATGCTAACCTGGTGATTTTTCATTTGAATCCGTGCATTATCAGTGCAGCTCAACCCTCACACAAGAAGGTCTGGATTATAAATGGGGCTCAACAGGAGTTTTCAAAAGCATCTTTCTCGGTGGATAGCATCTGCCCAAAACAGAGCCTTTTCTGGGAATGTATGAGTTTTGACAGGTTCCAGGTGTGAAGCGAGGACAGGTGTTCGAATGACAGCTGACACGTTCTCCAGTAGATGGGAAGCGCATTATCAAGTTGGTGCTCGACCTCATTCATAGTGAAAACTCGGACTCGACTTACTCTTGTCATGGAAAGACCAAGCTGCTATCTGCTCTGCTGCAAGTTTTCTTTAGGAACGACGTGGACCTGTTGGAGGGGGGCCAGAGGAGCCACAGAAACGATCTGAGGCTGGAACAGCTCTGCTGGGAGGACAGGCTGAGAGAGTTGGGCTGTTCAGCTGGAGAAGCTCCGGGGAGACCTTAGTGTGACCTGTCCAGACTTAAAATGGGACAATAAGGAAGATGGGGACAGACTTTTGAGCAGGACCTGTTGTGATAAGAAGGGATGATGGTTTTAAACTAAAGGAGGGAGATTCAGGCTGGACATGAGGAAGAAATTGTTGCCCTGAGGGTGGTGAGAGCCTGGCCCAGGTTGGCCAGAGAGGTGGTAGATGAACCATCCCTGGAGACATCCCAGGCCAGGCTGGACGGGTCTCTGAGCAACCTGAGCTGGTGAAGATGTCCCTGCTCATGGCAGGGGAGGACTGAATGAGTTTTGAAGGTCCCTTCAACCCAAATTGTTCTATGAATCTATGATTATGAGTCACATACACTGTAAGAAGTTTTTAACATCTTCCCAGTCATCTCACTGAAGATCAGGAAAGATTCTGTAACACAACCCCTCACAGCCATAAAATCCCATTTTCTGCCCACTCCTTCTCCTGAAAAAACAGTGACAATTTCCCTGCACCTCTCTACAACAATATTGCCTTTGACTTCGGGACACATTTTTCCTATTTTAAAACAAAATAGGATAGATTTATTTCAACTTCATTTCAAGGCTGTAAAATTGAAAATAATATCAATAGGCTCTCCTTCCCTAACCTCTCTTAAGCTCCAAAGATAATCTTCTTATGAATACAGGGTCAGACAGAGGCTGGAAACAAAATGGCCAAAAATAGTAACAAAATATTCTTCACTTCCCCCCCAGTTCTGCAGAAGCTTTAAAGAGCTGCATATGTCTGACAATGCTGATGTGTCACTTAGGAGAGCCTAAGTGACACAAAAGAACAAGTTTTTTTGGTGAGGTTGGTTTTGGTCCTGAGGGATGTGCAGTTGTTTCTCGCTCACATAGCACGGATGTTCTCAATGTCTGGAAGCACCTTTTTAATTCATACCCTTAAAGAGATGGCAAATTGGTGAATGAATTTGTTTCTTTCCTTGTTTTACAGGGAACAGCTTCAAAAGAAATCACATCCAGCACCTTCTCAGGGAATTCAGGTCAGTCATGCAAACAGATTCATCAGATGATGGGTTTCTCTGTCTGACATCAGAAAAATTGCACAGGGTTTCTGACTGGGTCGTGATAGACCTTTGCTATTTTTGGAAAGGAAAGAAAAGCCTTATTATTTTCTGCTACATATACCTTTTCCTGTACCACTCATGAGTGCATGGTACCATTCATATCAAATGGAAATAATTGCATCTTGCTGCCACCAGATGCCAAGGAAGTCAGCAAAAATAACGCATAGGAATGGGAATATGACAAACAGTTGCATTTCAAGACCTCATCTTTTTTTCATCTTTTATACTTGTGTCGCTGTGGCACAAGAGTTAAGAGGGTGCTGCTCAAGTTTGGGAGGACAGGATCCTTCTCAAGCTGTGGTAGCAGTGGGAGAAAAGCAGTGGAACATCCCTCACAGGGGCCGGATGTGTTGCAGGCTGGTTTGTTGTTGTTTTCTGTTTGTTTGTTTAACTTTCAGCATCTCTTAACACTCCCTTTTTGAGGGAAACATGCCCCCGACAGCCTCCAGAGATGAGCACAACTGATTGTGCCTTGGGGTTTGCCCTCCAAAACAGCTTAACAGTTCCCCCTTGAGGAGGAAATTTGCTTGGCTCCTCAAAATGTTGCTCAAAATGTTGAAGAGCTTCCTCTGGGGAGAAACTTGGGAGCTTCTGTGATGAGAAGAGCAGCAGTTGTGGCACCTCCAGGCTGTCTGGGCTGTGGTTGCACACTCAGAGCAGTGTAAACACCTGCACATGTCCATGGGCGGTGCAAACACTTCTGCAAGATGGACATGGATGTGGGTGCCTGCACAGGGACCCTACACTGTCACCCTGCTTAGCTGGGGGCTCCTTTAGAAAAAAAAAACACCACTACAAGTCAATTTCTTGCTGCAGGAAACCATCCAGGTGTGAGCAAAGTCTAGTGATTAATGGCATTTAGATGGTTGCCAGATCTACAACAGCATCAGGATGGCCATGTCTCCCTGGGAAACAAATACCACTTGAGATCGTCTATAACATCATCAGGATTATCCACAAGGCCTCCAGCACTGAAACCCAGTGGGACAGAGCCTCTGCGTGCTGAAGACACAGAATGGTTGGGGTTGAAGGGACATTTGGAGATGACCTAACCTGACCCACATGCTAAAAGCAAGTTCACCTGGAGCAGACCTTATAGGGTCTCATCCAGGTGGGTTTTGAATGTCTCCAGAGAAGGAGGCTATGTTGATCCACACTCTTGCAGCTCTTGCTGGTGAAACAGAGAGTTGGTTCTGAGAGCAACACTGGCAGATTTTCAACACCTTGGTTAGCCTGGATGAGAAGACAACCATGGTGTTAACACAAGCAACCCACTGCTTTCATGCAGTTGAACTCTTTTGGAGGCAGAAGGAAACAAAGTTCACCTGAACAGTAATCTGTGGTACATATGGGACATCCAGCCAACATCCCTCTACTTCCAGGTCCTTCACCCTTGTAGTGGGTTTGGTAGAAACACCCCAGCAGGTGGGTGTTGAGGTTGAAAACCCACAAGTTTGCATTTCAGGGAAATCTGGACAAACTGTTTTCCCCTGAGAGCTTTTGTAGCTAAACTATATTGCTTGGTAAAGATCAAAATGTTTTGTGGGAACATGTCAGTTCTGACATCATTTTCTGAAGAAAGGAGTTGAAATGAATCATTTCAGCTCCATCATTTTGATAAAACTAAAATGTGTCAATACTAGTGAAATGTTTTGATAATCTCCAAAACACTCCTTTGGATAAAACTAAAAATGTTTTGACTCTCCTAGCAAAGATAAATGCAGATGTTATTCTTGCATGCCTTTTGCCTGTTTGTTATTACCAACCTCTAACATGCTCTTCTCTCTTTCTTATCCTTGCAACAGTGAGGTGAATTCCACAGATCACTCAAGAAACCTGAGTGTATGTCAAAATACCCTAAAAAATTATCTTTTCTCTTTCTCTTTCTTTCTCTTTCTCTTTCTCTTTCTCTTTCTCTTTCTCTTTCTCTTTCTCTTTCTCTTTCTCTTTCTCTTTCTCTTTCTCTTTCTCTTTCTCTTTCTCTTTCTCTTTCTCTTTCTCTCTTCCTCTTCCTCTTCCTCTTCCTCTTTCTTCTCTTCTCATCTTCTTCACTCTCTTTCCTCTCCAAATATATGTTCAATGCAATTCTGTTATTTTCCCCCATACATTCAGATTTTAGAAGTAGTTTTCATTTACCTTTTTGTAGTGAATGTCTGATTTTGAGATTCAGTGGTCCCTCAGTGGTACCGACCTTTTCTCTTCTCTTTGGAGATGGACCTGAAGGGTTGTCACTGGTAACAAGGGCAAAGAAAGATGATAGTCTTTAGGTTTAATTTAGAGGGTAATTGTAAAGAGATTCCCTTAATTTAAGCATATACTTGAGTCAATAAAGTAAATAGTTTCAATACATCCATAGCCTGAGTTTGGATGGTATGGATATCTGTGTGTGTGCATGTGCATGCATAGGTACAGAAAACCCTTTTAATAAAAACATGTGAAGCACTTGAATGTAAACCCAGTTTTTTAAAAAATATGCTATAATAAGTATATCATAAGTTTATACATAATGATGAATTCATGTCTTTGCTTAGCATCAGGCACTTGTCTGAATCTTTACTCATTTTTAAACCAAAATATTCACGCCGGCAGCCTCAGGCACAGGGATCCCTTTGAACTCGCTGCCTTTGCAGCTGCCACATTGGCAGTTCCTGGGTGTGCAGCATCACAAGCCTCAAAACCTGGTGTACGTTTCAAGCTTCTAAAAGATGTAGAAAAAACAGATGCAAAACCATTGCAGGATCAGGTTCTTTTCTCTTGGTGTTTTCCGTCTGTGCCGCAGTGGATGCGGGGTGGGATTTTTATCATGGCTTTTCCCCCAGTGAATGGAGATTAGGTAGTTGCAGTGAGTGGTTATTTTTCCTGCTGTTTCAGTTGGGAAAGTCGGCCATACTTTACAGAGCTAACGCTGATATGTGCCATAGGAAAAGGCTACAGGCCAGTTAATTTATCATGGCATTTATCTCATGATCATGCCACTGGTTTTTAGATGTTTTACAGAAGAACTCGTACTCAGCTAAACAAGTGGTTTGACGGTGCCTGGATTTCTTTCTTTCTTCTTCTCATTGGTAAAGAGGCATTGCTTGCATGAATGTGGCTTTAATTAATGTTTTGTAACATGCTGAGATGTAATTGTATATCACTGGTGTTAAAGGCACTGGCTCCTAAAGAAAGAATGGAAAAGCCATCACTGTAGGGCTTTTTTTTTAAACAACTTCTCTAATTAAGAAACCTGCTGAGCAAAGCGCACAAACATATGATTAAGTCCATCTGTATTCAGCCAGGCACATAAGCACATGCATAAAGTTTGGCACGTGCTTTACTCAAGAGGAATTGTCTGATGGATTGGGACCTAAAAGATAGCAGGGGAGATATGCTGCGCTGTTCTCTTAATGATGCAGTATTTTACATTCTAGTAACCAACTATTTCACAATATGGATTTTTTTTCCTTTCCTTTTCTTTTTCCCTTGGAAACACCTCAACGTAATATTTCTTGGCACATTTTTGTCAAACTTAGTTTTGAATATCGAACGGCTTGGTGAAGAAAAGGAGCTGCACATTTCAAACTGCCCTGAGCTCTGGGAACCCAGAGTTCAGCCCTCTGCTCCTGACAAGGATGACAAAGAGGCTGCCACGAGCATCTCATACGTTTCCATCTAATATAAGACTTCACATTCAGCACCAAAGTGGGAGTTTTGCAAGGAAAAGCATCCCAGTGACAACACAACGTCCTTCACAGGCTAAGTCAGTTTGAATTTTTTAAGCCGTTATTATTATTAGGCAGCAAAATGTGTGGTGCATAAATCTCATCTGTTACTGATGGCTTTTGTTTAATGAATAATCTATTCAATTCAGGAACAGGCAAAACAAGATAAGGATGAATGTTCTTTGCAAACAGCCACATACACCACAGGTACAAACCCATGGAGCTGCTGGGTCCCCATCAGACCCAGACTGATTTTCACCCTCAGAGGGTGCAAGAGCCACTTGATATCCCAGGGGGACACCCTCAAGATCCTCCTGGAGGTGAGATGGCTTTTCTTTGCCATGGTCTTGGAAATCCATTTTTGAGGTCCAAGGGCCAGCCGTACGTCATGATGGAGATGTGATACCCCTGACCACTGCTGGGTTTAGGCTCGGTGGGTTCTGTGCTCGGGGGGGAAATGTCCCAGGGCTACAGCAATCCTGCTGGCACCATGACCTCCTTCTGACCACCTGACATTCACATTTTATATTCCCCATTTCCTTTTGGACAACGCAATTTCCATAAGCCTGAGCCATTATTTCGCTTTTGAGAGATTAAACCATCACCTTCCCAATTTTAATTCCTATAATTTATTTTTATGAGGCCATGCTGAAAAGGGCAAAAATAATGAATATTTTGAAAGATGTGGAAGCCAGCCCTGTGTTTTCCCTGAAAGCTGTGCAGGAGGTACCCGTAAGAGATGCAGGAATAATAATTATTTTAAAAAAGAAACGTAACCACTCAAATATGTTTCCAGTAGTACTGCAAATCCTAGTGACCAGATTTTCAGATTTTAGCTCCTAGAGAACTACACTGGCTTTTTCTTTTCCTATGAAGAAGATCAGATAGAATCCCAGAATCACAGAATCATTTTGGTTGGAAAAGACCCTCAAGATCATCGAGTCCAACCATAACCCACCCTTGGCACAAATCCCATCCCTGAGAACCTCATCTCCATCTGTCCAGCCCTCCAGGGATGGTGACTCCAGCACTGCCCTGGGCAGCCTGTTCCAATGTCCCACAGCCCTTTGGGGAAGAAATTGTTTTCCACATCCAACCCCAACCTCCCCTGGCGCAACTTGAGGCCATTTCCTCTTGTCCTAGAGAGATTAAACCATCTCATTTCAGAAAACTACAACTGCATTCTCAATATGAGACTGTGATGAGAAGAGACCAATAAAGAAAGTGATCTGGATTTCCTGGAAAAGCTGTCCATTATTAAAAAAATGTTTTAAAGCAGTGAAATGCAGAGTTAAAGTCCACAGCGGCACATCACAGTCCCTCCGTATCAGCCCAAGCACCATCTTCAATGGCCATAGGAAACACGGCTTCTACAAAACCGAATTGTCAGTGCAAAGAGAGGAGGCAGAAGAAGGGGCAGCCTCATCATCCTGTGCATGACTGGGGCAATAGGAATGCGGGAAACAATATTCACTCTGTATATAGCATCACTGAGGCCATTACTGTAACAGTGACTCCAGTTCTGGCATCTGCACTCTAAAAGGAGATTGATAAATTGAAATGTCTGCACAGAGCTGCTATCAGAGGGTTCTTTACAGAGAGACACTGCATGCATTCAATTGCTTAAAAAAAAAGAAAGTTTGGAGTTAGCTTGAGCGCAGTGTATAAAGGATCCGTGAAAGGGCAAAAACATTCCTCTTCCTGAGCAGCTCTTTAGTTCAGAACTCTGAATCCAACAACTATAAATAAAAGCCAGCAGAGATGAGCTGGTAGAAAACTCTCCAGGTTCATGCCTGGCACCAAACACAGAGCAGAGTAGCCTGTAATGGTCACTGCAGCAATTTCTGCAAACCAGAGCTGCCCGTCCTTCTGGTCCTTTCCAGATCCAACATTTATGAACCCGGGAATCCTCTTGGCACTTGTAGGCTGGGATGTGAAAACGCCAATGCGAGCTGATTTTCTGGCTCATCATTTATGCGATCAATATTTTATAAACCGGCTTGTTGGCTGGGATACAAGAGACTTAAAGAAGTGGAACAACCCACTTCATTCACAGGGAGCTTCTTTAGGCAAACATAATGCAATTCGAAAGCCTCAACACCAGACGTGAATGCGGGTTTGACTTAAGGGCTCAAGCCTTAAAATCACAATGAAGACATAAATCTGACAGTGCAGCGAAGCAAACTGCCCAAATGGAGTCGTGAGACACCGGGATCAGTGTCAAACCGCTGCCACCAAGGTTTTCCTCCCTTTGGACCTGGCAGGGGTCAATTGCTGACCCATCACTTGGACACCATGGGGTGGAGGTTGTTTCTACTGATCCTTTTGAAACTGGGCTCAGATCCACTGCCCTGAAACAGCTCCAAAACATCAGAAGGGAATGGCTTAAAATTAAATTCCTGAAGGCTACTCTGGTTTGAGGAAATCATCTCTGCAGTGGTAGAGTGTTTTTGACCATGGTCTATCTGAGTTTCTTGCTTCTCCCTGGTGTAATTGTGCCAGAACACACTTTGGAGTGTTGATTCCTTTATTTTTGGAATATCTTTTTCACACCTGGGTCTTGAAAGACCTGCAGACCCAGAGCGCTGTGAGCCGAGCTGCCTCCCACAAAGTGAGAATTGAAATGGCTCGATTAGTGCTGTGAACATTGTTAGAAGGAGCAGAAGGCCAGCAGGTTAACGGTGGCAGCTTTAAAGTTCTTTTAAAGTTCTTAAGTAAAAAGAACCTCTAAACCCACGATATTAACAACACAGAGGGCTTTATTTGCGCTTACCCTAAGGTCATTAATTCCTCTGGGTCCTGCTATGTCTCGGAACTTTAAAACCCTTTGTACTTTCAGAGTGGCGTAGTGGGGCTCTGCAAGTGCTCTCCAAAATTAGACACATCATTTCCTGAACCTTATTTTTGGTTGCAAATTAACAGTTTTCAGCTACTGGACCGGGAATGTTGTGGCTAGTGAAAAAAAAATCACAGTTAGCAAAATGCATGACCAAATTTCAGAAACAACATATTGTTTTTGCAATATGAGGAAGATATGGACCGAACTAGATGATGGCCATGAAAATGGTCAGAGGGACGGAACCCGTCTCCTTTGAGAACAGGCTGAGAGAGCTGAGGGTGTTCAGCCTGGAGAAGACAAGGCTCTGGGGAGACCTGATTGGAGCCTTTCAATATATAAAGGGAGAATTTTTACCAAGTTCTGTAGTGACAGGACAAAGGGCAAGTGTTTTAAACTGAAATAAGGTAGATTTTACATAGAATTTTTTTTTATAGTGAGAATCTAAAATCTAGAAGGCAAAACAGAACGTTGCTGAGAAACAGGGAGGAGTATTAGGATGGATGTGCCCAATGCTTGACACAACTTGCTACAAAGCAATTTAACCCTCCCGCTTTCAGGAAATCTGTCTCTTGTTTATATTGTGGTAACAAAGAAACATCAAGTCCAAAAATCTTGTGAGACAGCGGCACAGCCTCATATTCTGTGTGAAAATGTGTTTGTGTGTTAAATCTATTAAAGTGTGAGGTCGCATTGAAATCAGAGGGAAAATGTTGCCAAATAAAAATTAAGATTATAAAGAAATGCTTCTAGGAGGTGCGAAAATTTTGTCAGAAGAGAAATAGAAGTGTTTTTAAAGCATCGAAGTCCTATAGTTTGGTCAACAACTTTTATTTTCAATATCCTTATTTAATAGAAAAGATTTCTTTACAGAGATACCTTAGATCAAGCACAACATGCAAATTTATTATAGGAAATCTTGCATTGAATTACAGACAGAGATGAGAAGACCAGCCTGATGGACAATAGCACTTTTTCTCACCAAAACGATGTGGCTCTTTTGGGCTCTTAGCAGTGTTACTTAGTGACAGGCAAAAAGAGGAGAAATTTCTCTTCGTAAAATTTAGCCCACTTTTTCACTAAAATTTTCAGAATATTGTTGGTCATTTTATCAACTCTGCTTTTAGTTTTAGAGCCAAGTACCAGATGTCTTTTTGATGACAGTTTAAATAACAATTATTGACATTTAAGATAGGAGCTTCTTTTTGTTCATTACCCTTTCTGGTGCCATATTCTCTCTGATCCCGGCAATAAGCCAAAACAGCATCTTCTGCACCCTTTCCATCTCTTTTCCTTAAATTCCTGTTAGTTTTTTCATGGATGCTGAGAACAAAACCTCAGTCATGTTCTGTCACTATCCCAATCAAAAGTACAATGGAAATCCAGCTAGTAGGCACTGTGTCATGTCAATACGCTGACATTGAATTAGTTCTGAAGATGACGTGCTCAGTATCATGTAAGCTTCCCAAAATATCTGTCAAGCTGTTTCTAAATTTTCTTGGAGATTCTTCTGCTATCACTAGGTCATTCATTAGCTTGTAATGAAAAGACTTGTATGACAAAATTGGACATAAAGAATAAGTGCTGAAAGTTGCAACATATATTAATGCTTTTGCTGAAAACTTTGTAGAATGAGGGCTTTTTTTGCAAAGCAAGAGAAGTGGTTCAGATGAAAGGGATGGTACTAAAATAGGCTGTGGGAAATGTAGTCTGATTAATGTACCAAGGAGCAAAAACAGATACAGAGACCACTCAAGAAGAGGGGCACAAATGGAACATAAGATGAGAAGTTTAAAAAACAGTACCTATGAAAATAGTAGCTGATAAATCACATCATCTGTTTTTTAATCTGACCATATTTCTGTTAGTTCATTTCTATTAAAGGTATGGACCTCAGGGTAAATCAGAGGTAGGTCCATCAATCTCACTGGAGGAAAACATTGCAAAACTGGTCTGAAATCTGAATCAGATTCAGGATTTGCTGTGTGAGCATTAATCACTTCTTACCATCAATTCCTTGTGCAAAGCAACAACTCATCTGCTATTTCTGATAACACCATTGCTAAGGGAATGGTGAGAACTTGCTTCTCTAAGCCCAGAGCAGAAAGTCAAACAAAAGGTACAAGGGAAGGCAGGGCAGGAAAACCATGGATGGTGAAAGGGGCAGAAAGTCCTTCAAGAAATACCCTTTTCAAGTTTTTGAAATGTCACTCTAAATAAATTACGATGTCAGATTAGAAGATTAGGCAGAATGAAGATTGTGAATAAAGGTGGTAAGAGGTTCGATTGTTTGTTTGTTTGTTTTTTTACCAAATATCATTAAGAATTTTAAAAAGAGGAGTAAGCAGACCCTTCATTATTTGGAAATAACATATCATCACTTCTGACATTAGGGAGGATTCAGAGCTCCCACAGCACATAATGTGAGCATATAACTAGTTTATCAAAAGTTATAGCACAGCTTTTATATACTCCTTGCTCTAACTGGAGTTAGAGCTGTATAAGCACTGAGGAGCAGGCACACAGAGGGAGCCATAATCAGTTTTATAGACTAGTTTAAACTTATTCTCCTGAATTTGTCATTTTGAAGACCAGCTCTAATATACATCTAAAATCTACTTGGCATTTTTATCTCCACCATCTTTTAACACATGGGTGCTTAAATCGCTTTTTTTGGGTGCATTTATTTACCTGGGATGCTTGGCAGCTGTTGAACTTTTAATTCCACTCTATGCTGACCGTTGACTTTGAACATCCAGCTGTGACCTGGCTTGAGAGTCCTACCACCAAACAAAGCACATTCCTTTCCAAAATCTCAGTTTGTTCCCTGTGTGCACCTTCCCAGCAACACCATCCTCTCCCTATGTCATCCTAATGGAGACTGAAAAGTTGCTTTTGTCCCCAAAAATTGACATCTCTGACCTGCAGGAAGCAGCAACATGATCAGCAGAGGATTTCCCAAAGATCTCTGGTTTCCTGTAATTTCTGTGTCTGCCCATGGTATTAGATTTAGAAGGTAAAAGCTAATCTTGAGGGGGGCTAATTTTATTTCATGAGTGCTGATTTCATAGCGAATGAGGCAAGTTACCAAATTAAAATAAAATGTAATATAGCTTCCACTTCCATTTCCCCTTGCATTCCCGAGCAAGATCTTTGTTTTTCCTGCTCTTTCATATATGTTGTAAATAAAAACTGAACAGCTGTCAGGAAAGGCAATGGGAGCTTGCAAAAACAATGGGTTTTTTTGGCTAATGTCATATCACATCAGTGGCTCACAAACTGATTTTTGATTTGATTCTGTGAAACTCTCCCATTCACAGTTCTGAAATATGCAGCTCTATCCGATACATGTTCCATGTGCTTTTGTCTCTGGCTTTTTATCTCTATTTCAGCCAATGTAGATACAAAACAACCGTCCCAACAACACTTTTTGGATACAGGTACAGCTTTTAGGCAGCATCTGTCCAGGCTGCAAGGCTCCCAAGAAATGCTCCTTCCCAGGTCTATCCCCACCATCTCTCATCTGTCTCCGAAAAGTTCCTCGAGTTAATGAACAGGGATAAATAAGTGGTTCTGTGCAAAAGGAAGATAAAGCACCACATGAAATCAATTCAGATAGCCTTTCTTATGCGCAAGAGTAAATAAGAATATGTTTAAGCTTTTTGCAGCCCTACATATCAAGCCTAATTCCCAGAACCAGCTGTTTTGCTGCAATTTGTATCAGACAAGCAAGACCAGTCTAGGGCAGCAGGTGTCTCTTGACATGTCCAGGTGAGGGAAGAAGGAACATCTGATGTTATTCTTCATTCCCCGTCCATATAATAATTTCATGTCATTAAAATCATTTAATATCGTCAAGAGCTCGAAGCGATTTTCATTGAATTGGATTTCCAAAATGTCCCTTCCAGTCCCTTTTTAATTTATTTGCTTTTGCATTAAGAGTATAGTGATTTTAATACTATCCAGTGTCTCAAGATTGATGCATGACGTATATTGGTGAAATGCACATTATCCATCTGCCGTGCCGGGATAGCTCTCAGCTCCTCTGTATTAATCAGTTTATTATACATATATTTATGGTACTACTCTGCTACCTGGTCAATGTTACAAAAGCAGCAGAATATTCTACCAGGAAATAAGGAAATATTTTGTGCCCTGCACTTTTCCACTTTGTAAATGCTTTTAGTGGACATGCTTATAATATTTGCAATGAATTCAAAAAGCTGGACTGTTTTTAAGAAGAGCTCTGTGACTGTTACACTGCATTTACAGGTAATTTAAAGCTGGGAAAAATATTAGAACAAGTAATTTTCCTACATTAACTTCTTCCCACACATTTCTTTGCAACTCATGTTACATTTTAGACCATGCAACTCAGAACACAACATGCACCTCAGAATGAGATAAATGGATTACTTGTGTTATATGGGATTATCCTTCATTTCAAGCTGGTATCTCTACAGCTGAAATACAGGATGCTTTCTGTTTCAGATTGCAAATATTTGTTGATTTAGCCAACACCACTCGAATTCCCTGGGAGGAAGACAATGAAATCCTGGTGCTGCTGGTTGAGTTATGCTGGTCATTCCCATCTCTTCTGCTATTAAAATAATCCACATCTGGTCCAGGCTTTACTCATTTATGGACTAAGAACATTCATCAGGGTGCTGGGAGAACTTAATAATTACTCTACAACCTGTGAAAAGGATGAGTCCTCTCACTTAAGTATATTAATGGTAGTTATCAGTATGAAACTCATCAGAAGTATTACATAGTAGTATTTTGGTGCTCAGCACTGGAAATGATGATGGATCAGAATTCTGTTCTTTGACGAAAATCTACCACTTCTGATCACAAAGCAATGTGGAGCAAAGATTTTTACAAAAGAACAAAGTAAAACTCTGAAAATAAGCTTAACACAAAACCTTACCAATTATATTTCAGCATACTCTTTTAGCCCACCTCATATACTTCTTTCTTAATTAATGTCCAGGGATTTTCCCCAATGGAAGGGAGTGTGTGAGCTGCAGCAGCAGTTTCCTGGTTTTATCCATCCATCCATCCATCCATCCATCCATCCATCCATCCATCCATCCACTTCCATTTTCTATACATCACTCTACACTGAACAGACCAGATCACATGTGTTTTTTTCCCATCAGTTTGTAACAACTCAAGAGATAAGAGGCAGAAGTGCAGGTTCCCTTCATAAATAGCTCACAAATGATGAGTAAACCATTAGGGAAATTAATTAGGTATGTACATAATGGGGATAATTTATTATTACTAATTAATATTTAAAAAATAGTAGGTCTAATTTTTGGATGGTGTAAATAGTTCCATCCTTATTGGTGTAAATAGTTACATCTGAGACAGATTACCCAGGTTTTTAATTTTACCCATTGAGTCATTCTAGGGGAGCTGAAAATGAGCAAGTGTCGGCACATAAATACATTTTGAGGCATTTCCTTAATTCTTGAGAAAATAAGCTCAGTCATTATACTTAAATATCTTCTCCTTCTGTCTCAAAAAAAGAGGTTGATGTATTTACTTTCTGTTGAAAGCCCTCCCTTATATAAAAAAGCTTCAGGGCAGTTTACTGATGAGACTGTTCGATGCACGGCTGTTCTGCAGTGCTGGGACCAGTCAGGACATTCCACAGAGCTGGACACAGCTCCGTTGTGCCCAGACCCAGCATCATGCCCTATGTCCTTTGGACCTCCTTGCCCAGAGGTGACACAGGAAAGACTTCGGGGGCCTTTTCTCCATGCAGAGTTTCCTTGCTCAGCAGGCAGACCTGCTCTGCAAGCGTGAAGATGTCCAAGGACCAAATAAACAAGAAAGTTCCCAAAACCTAGCATTTAAAATAAAACAAACCAAAACAACAACTTATGAACAGATAAAATGGGGACATCTGCTGGGTCCTAAAAAGGAATTTATAGCCTCAGGAAAAGCCACTGAGGTTTCAAAGAACATAGAGATCATTTATTGCTTCTTGCCTTTAAGTAAAAAGTGTTTTATGGTGTCTTCCTCCTTCCACCTATTACTTCATAGTGGGAATTGGGCGACAGCTGATATTTACAGGTATAAACCAGATCATGAAAGCAACAGTTTTTGAACACTCCATTTCAAATCTGATGAGATTCACAGTAACTTAATTAGAAACACAGAGAAATAAGATCAGAAGAGGCAGTTGACCTCCAAAACCATTGTGATAAAAGAACCTATTTTATTAAATGTCATACAGCAAGAAAATTTTCTGAAAAGGAACAATACTGCTATCTAGGAGATGCATTTATGCTCCTGGCTCTGCTATAGCTCCCTGTGACCTGGGTCAATACGTAATGTCTGTGTTCCTTACATGTTCCCCTGAAACTCCTTGCCCAGTGTGTTGCACCCTCGTCAGGACATCTTCTCACCTACCTTCATGCAGCTCCTACGATTCAGAAGGTCTCTGACATCTGATGTTGGCCATGGGTCTCCCACCATTGTCTTTATGGAGATAATACACTGAGTTTTTTAGTAGCTATAGGATGTGGTGGGGGCCAAAAAGCATTAGTGAGTGGATAAAGGGGTTGGCAGGTGCGTTGATTCTGCATTGACGAACACCAGTCAGGATACAGATGATTAAGGGAGTGGAGTGAGGAAAGGCTGAGGGAGCTGGGGCTCTGGAGCTGGACAAGAGGAGACTGAGGGGTGACTTGTTCATGGGGATCAATAGGGAAAGGGTGAGTGTCAGGAGGATGGAGCCAGGCGCTTCTCGGTGACAACCAGTGATAGGACAAGGGGCAATGGGTACAAACTGGAACACAGGAGATTCCACTTAAATTTGAGAAGAAACTTCTTCCTGGTGAGGGTGGCAGAGCCTGGCCCAGGCTGCCCAGGGAGGTTGTGGAGTCTCCTTCTCTGCAGACATTCCAACCCGCCTGGACACCTTCCTGTGTAACCTCATCCGGGTGTTCCTGTTCCATGGGGGGATTGCACTGGATGAGCTTTCCAGGTCCCTTCCAACCCCTGACATTCTGGGATTCTGTGATACAGCCTCCAGCACAGACCAACCTCCTTGGTCCAGGGAGCTGGAAAACTCTCTCACCCTAAAAATTAATTAATGGCCAGGTCAAGAGCAGGATAGTGGGGCAGATATGGCTCTGGTCCAACCCCAAATGATGATGTTGAGTTCCTGCTCATCCTAACATGGGGCTGCTGGAAGAACATGGCTATTTATCACTGATTTGGTGGGGGCTGTCTCAAAGCAGCATGTAAAGGCAGGGGAGCACACAGAGAGCTCCTGGCCAAGGGTCACCAAAGGGTCTGCAAATCCCTTAGCACCCAGGGAGAGGTGGTAGTGGCACCAGCGATCTAAGGAGGAACGTTGCATTCCAGTTAGACGATATGTTGGGCAACTAATTGAGTACTGACCAGCATTTTAAAACTGGGGACCTCTCTGTAGGAAGAAAAATTCTGAAAGTTTCAGTGTTCTTGGGGAAAAAAAAAATTCCTAAGGGGAAAAAAAAAATAATTTTAATTGAATATTTATCATGATTCCAGATGCAGATTGAAATTACTGCCCTAAATTAAACCCAAGGGTAAGTAGAAAGGCAGATTTAAAGGCAAATATTACTGTTAAACTGTGAATAATGTGTGAGTGTTCGATGAACAGCTACAGGTTGAGATTCACATCAGAGAGGGGCTCATTACTTTAGCCTTGCGTTGCATGTTTTCGGGTGCTCCCAAACATTTAACTGTTCTGATGGGGTGCTGCCTACTCCCTGCTGCAAGTAGGGTTTGGAGAACTGCATTGAAATTTATTTCTTATTTGAGGCTGTTCAAGTGAACTCTTGAAAAAATGAACCCAAATATCAGTGATACCTCTCGTCCTCAAGTGCACAATAACATGGTGCTTCGGTAGCACTAGGACCTGGATTTTCCAAGGATCTAGTAGGTAAAAGAATTGCTCACTGACTAACTTTTTTATTAACAGATTGATTTTTCTTTGGCAGTTTTGAGTCAAAATATATAGCTAATGTTTCTAAGAAAGCCATAGAACCACTACAGCCTGATGCTCCTTTTACATCAATCTTTTTCACAGAGATTGTAGCACTTTGATTGGTAAAAGTTAATTGCTCAGTGTGCTCCTTCAGTTTATATGAGTTGGGTGAATTATTGTAGCAAGCTGCCATTTGTTTCCAGGGTTTGTTTCTCATGATAAATGTAAATTACTGCTTAGATTGATGACACCATCCTGGCACCTTGTTCTTCAATGTCAACCTTAGGGCAGCCCTGGGAATAATGTCGCTGCTTACTGGTCCATTTCCCAATGTTCAGATGTTTTGAGAATGACACTAAGCAGAACTGCAGCTTTCTTCCATCAGACTCTCTTCCATTCTTCAAGAGGTGGCCAAGAAATGTTCAGCATGATTGCTTTTTCCCTAATAATGCTATTTATGAAAATTCTTTGTCTTTCCATTTTCTGAATACATTTTTTTCCTCCGGACAGTGTTCATAAAATAAAATGTGAGTCTGCAGTGTGACTTCAGAACTTTTTCAAATGGTCAGATCCTGTGTCAGGACTTGTGATTTAGGGTCAATACTTTGGTCTGTACCTAAACTGTAGAAGCCACACATACCTCTGGGTTCCTATTTCTGGATGTGCATCCTGGTCTCATCCTGACTCCATGTAGAATTCTTGGCTGTCCACCCTGCCTTTCCCCTGCCATCTCCTGCTTTCCACAAGAAAACAAACATGTTCAATACACAATTTCTGAGTGAAAGCAAGGACAGGACTTCCACCAACCATGGACTGATCATCTGAGGTCTTAAAAAAGGTGTTGGAAAACTCAGGGTGGTGCTTTCATAGACTAATTAAAGTAGCTAAAATAGAAAGCCACCAGCCAAATTAATTCACAGTTGGGTCATTGACTTGGCTGCCATCTTGGTTGCATGAGAGGATTTGAAATACATGAGAAAACTCGCAATTGTTAGGGTGCTGAGGAAAATGAGTTGAGAAATAATGAGCCAGTGTCTGGTTAAATATGATTTCCTACTGCCAACAGGATGTGAAGAAATAGCTAAACAGGGCAGTATTTTGATAAAACAGTCGTTTCTTACTGCAGACTTAGGATTAAAAAAAAATCAATGTGCTCTCTTCTGCGTGGCCTCACTGGGGTATGTTTCACGCTTTAATTTATAAGAGGGAAGACATACTGTCTCCTCATCTTGGAACATGGTTGCAAAACCCTTAACATGCACATGGGATCCCAATGCAAACAGCGGACGGGCTGGATCTGGACTGTGCTTGCAACCTTAATTATGGCATTTTCTGATACGTGGCTTGGCAGCACGGAAATGGCTTTTCTGGGGACAGAGTCGGTCTCCACACCGCTGGTCACCAAAGCTGAGCTGTGCTGCCATCAGCAACCACCCCCACAAGCAATGCTGAGTCTGGGCCACCGTTTTTTCATATCAAAACATGTTGCATTAATCACCCAATATTTAATTAATAGAAATGATCTGTCTGATTAAATTTCAATTAAGCCCTTGTTTGAATCAGCGACATTTCGGATGTTGTTGGACAACCTTGCTGACCACACAGATGGCAGGCAATGAAAACATTAGCCAAATATTTTTACCATGACTGGTTGAACAAAATAAAGTACATCCATTATAATGATCCGTGTTATAGCACAGCCTTCTGTAGTACAGCAAGCAGTGAAATTACTACCATAACAGATTGCTGCTCACTCTAACATATGCTGACTCTCTAACTTATTCTGTATTTCTGTGCACAAACAAGGATATACAGATGAATTAAGTTCTTTGATCTGTAATGAGTGCCATGAATACACAGGTTCCCAAAGAATAGCGTGGAGAATCCAGTAGTTATTATATTATTCAAATAAGGTGATATTTTTCCCCTATCTGTCTTTCTAGATTCTTATTAAAATACCTTTCCAGAGAAAGTTATTAAAGAGCCTATTTGGCTAATACATCAATAAGAAAACAGCAGCCAAAAAAAAGTCACCCTCAGTACTTAGGCACACAGACATCCATTGTAGTGACAAAGCTTGAACATAATTACTTAGCTGTGTGATATGATGACTTTATTATACGAATCTGAATTAATCTGACTTTGAAATGACAAATTTCACAGCAGTTTATTAGGATATGACTGCTAAATGACTGATATGACAACGACATGTGTAGTAATCATAACCTCCTAATACAATTGTACTTTTTTATCCCCCAGATGTTGCCCTCATCATGATGCTTTGGATGATTCCAGGAATCTAAAAAAAATGATACTGTATTGTACTAATTATGAACTTGCTAAAAGCTTTTTTTTTTTAAACACAGCAGACTCACACTATGCTGTGCTGTGAAACTACACTGGTGGGTGTTGATGCTCAAAGTATTGCCATAGGGCTTTACGGGGTAATTAAGCAATAACATTAATAGAATAAGACCTTACACCAGTAGTAGCCTTTACCACTGGTAAGTAAACACAGGGCAAAGCTATTTAATTTTGAAGTGAGCCAAGAATGGTGCTGAAGTGTGTTGTCATATGGCCTGGAGGCATCAGCAAACATGAGAAGTCACAATTGCTCTCTCCAAATGCTCCGTGTGTGCTGAAGAACTGCTGTAAACCCAGAGCAAAGCCTGAAGGTGGGACAGGAGCCTCTCTGGATGGCACAGAGCTGTCACGCACCTTCTCCCCTTGCTTTGGATGGTCCCAGTCCAAGAATGACATGAGCTGAAACGCTCCTCTGGACATCGGTGGGTGACGGTTTTGGAGGTGGTGCTTCCTGAGAGTATGGAGACATCTGCCCTACCATGGGCTGTGCTCTGGGGAGAGAGTGAAAAGGAGAAGAGTTAGGATAGCACATGTCTGAAAAGTTCTAGGTTAGATCAGTCTGAGAAGATCCAGGTTAGAGCAGTCCTCTCCAAGGCAACTTCCTTTCCAGTCTCCCCTTGTGTAAAAATACCTTCTGTGAGTTGGAAGGAATAATCCTGTGGCACCAAAATAGCCCCTGTAACACTCACTGCAAGACCAGTTGCCTGCTGTCCTGTCCACACTCGCTGTCATCACTGCCTCCTCCTCCTCCCTGGCCATTGCAAGCACATTTTGGAAGTTGTGCCACAGAATCATTTTGGTTGGAAGAGCCCCTCAACATCATCATGTCCAACCATAACACACCCCTGGCACTGACCCATGTCCCTGAGACCCTCGTCTCCATCTGTCCAACCCTCCAGGGCTGGTGACTCCAGCACTGCCCTGGGCAGCCTGTTCCAATGCCCCACAGCCCTTTGGGGAAGAAATTGTTCCCACATCCAACCTCAGCCTCCCCTGGCGCAACTTGAGGCCGTTTCCTCTGCTCCTGGCGCTTGTTCCTGGGGAGCAGAGCCCGACCCCCCTGGCTCCAAGCTCCTTTCAGGCAGTTCAGAGATCAGAAGGTCTCCCCTCAGCTCCTGTTCTCCAGCTGAACCCCCAGGTCCCTCAGCCTCTCCCCATCAGAATTTCGCACCCCATGTTGGGGTGCACCCTGTATGGACTAGGGCATCTACTCAAGCAGCCCATTGGGCATCACCAGGGCTTTGCAATTTAAGTAGAAAAGAGCTTCTGTATGGAGTGAACACAAAACTTCCTATTATACCAGGTTTACTTCAGGGGAATTAGTTCTATATTTAGTTGAATTTTCCATTGCTGCTGTACCTGTAAAAGAGCGTTAGTATTCTCATTATTCAATTAGACAGATACACTGGCAATAAAATATTCATTTTTTGCAGCAAAAGCTGAATGATATTTCTTTGAATACCTGCAGACATATTCCCTAATTGTTGCCTCGTATATCTTAACTGAATTATTTCTGATTTGCAAGTGTAAATAAATGTACTGCTTGGGATGATCATATTTCACACCAATTTATTTGAATGACATTAATGAGTTCTCTCTACCTGTGACACCTTGCTTTGAGAACTAGGCTGTGTTTTGCTACCCATAATTTAATATAAGATGGTTTCCCACCACCCTATACTAACATTAAATAAATAAATAAAGATCAGCCGTGCAAATGCCTGACAGCATTAAATTTTGTTAGTTATTTGCATTCCTCAGTTATGACACCATTAACAAAAAAATAATAATGTTATTAAAATGATGGAGACTGGGAAGTGATCTTGATACATTTGAAGGTTACGATTGCTAACAAGACCCACTTTGCTGTTGGAAGTATTCCCCAGTTACGGCAAGTTTAACATTGCAATCCTGAAAGCACTGACAATGACATTTGGCTAGTTTCAAAAAAGGACATACATTTAAAGGTGAAGGAGATGTGCGCATGTTTTGTTTGCTATACTTAGTATTTCTAAAATATTATACAATTGTTGCCTGAAGACCTAAGTCACATTCGCTATAGCTTCTTACCAGAAATGTCTCAGCCGAGTTCCCATCGCATTTGCCTCCCAGTTTACACGATTCCCTTAAAAATACATCTGGAGATCACCACCCCTCCACGGTGATCTGTGTATTCCCTCATGCTATGAAAAGATGTCTCCAGGGCTACATGTACCTGTGACTCCTTCTCATCTTCATTCTGTGGATGCTTCAGGTGTCACTTCGACATTGGAGGAGGGTCACGATGCCAAGAAAAGCAAAGGTTGTGCAAATAAAGGTACCAACTTTATGAGCTGTTGTGCAGAAACCAAAGATCCTGACTTGGGAAAGAATTTCTCTGTGATGACTGTGAGGAATGCAGGAGCTGGTTAGGTTATCAGTGGGAGATGCCGGGCATGGTATCCAATTTCTGTGCTGCTTTCAGCAGGACTTTGTGCCACTGTCTCAGATTCAGGCATTTTTAAGTGCATAAGTAGGTATACTTGAGGGCCAGGGCCTCAAAGACCTCTGAGGAAGGGGGCCTAAGACATGAAGGATGAATTGTCCTCTGAATGGACCTTTTTATCCACTTTATCTATGGGTGAAACTGTCGTTGGTCATTTAACCTAAAGCCCTGGCTGCTAAATTCTCGGATGCTGAGATGACACAAGGTCACTCTTCGTTTTCTTCCTGCTGCACTGCCCTGTCCCCAAGGGTGGGATGATAAATACATTAAAGTCTGGAAAGCATCCATATTTTACAGTAATCACTGTCTGCAACTACCACTGAGAGGCAGATTGGCTCTAAGGGGTGGGTTATGTCCAAGCCACTTTTTCTCCCACTCCTATTTATTTTAGGAAACCACCATCACTGTAGGATACGTTGCTCCTTTTGGAAAATCCTTATGAACATGTGCTGGTGGCAGCAATGGCTCAGTGACCTTCAACCCACACTCTGCTCCATTTACTCCGTTATTGACCTCACAATTTAATCTGGGGCTTTCCTCCTACGTACAAAAGAAGCCTTGGATAAATGAGATGGTTGCACAGACCACATGGGGTTTATTTGTACCTCAGATCGAGACATCTTGCTCGACTGAGTGGACATCACTGCCCAGCCTCTGTGTAGCCTCCAGGATCTTCCAGTATAAACATAAGAGCATCCCCCCAGGCTAGTCCTTCCTTTATGGACCCGCAAGGCTGTTCATGTAACGCAGTTTATCAGCGTTGGCTTTTCCGCAGGGCGTCCACATCAACATTCCTGTGCCACCAGCCTGCCCGCTGAAGCGTAGTATATTCTCCACTTTATATTCAAGGCAGCTGAGTGATTCTCCTTCCTTTGAGTGGCACGCTGCCACCCATACATTAGAGAGAGAGCAAAACTCGGAGGAATCATTGAAGCTAACCATACATTACATGCATGATGGGCTTACCAGATGTCATTTCTTACATTGTTATGGTTTCATAAACTGCACTGACATTGTCATTATGCTCAAAAATTTGATCCCACTCTGCTATTCTTAAAATGGATGATTCTGAAGGTTGTTGCGTTAACAAATAAGAGTTTGCAGGAAGGCGGATTTGCAACAGGAGTTTGTGAATGACTGGGTTATAATACTTGCTGGAAAATGGCATGACAACTGATTCATTGCCAGAGACAGTAACAAAAAAAGCAATGCTAATTCAAAGGTTAGAGGATCCATAAAGCTTTAAAAACAGATTTATTACAGTAGTTGGACTTATTTTGCTCAGAAACTGGAATTGCAGACGTCTTCCCTGTATTTATGAGACATTTAATTAATCAGTCATAATAAGAATGTTAAAAACTAAATCCCTCTTATTAAGATCTACATTATTCTTGGTGCTTTCTCCATTATGGCTTGTTTGTGACAGCAGAAAAATCAATTTCAGAGACATGACAAGGGATGAGTCCTCCCCAGCAAAGCTTGCAGCCAAGAGCACCCAGATCTTGGGAAACACTAAAACCAGAGGGATTATATGTAACATAAAGGAAAACACTGTGTTTGCTTCCTTATAGTATGGAAGGCAGAACTCTGGATCTGGCTGTTCTCGGGGGAGGCAAATGGGCAAGTGATGCCATGAGCAGTGGCAACATGAAGTTGCTCTTCACTAGAAATGGTGAATTTGAAGTAGGATGGTGCAAAGACTCTTTGCTAAGTGCTGTTAACAGACAACTACAGCTGGAAACTCAGTCTTGCTCCATTTTCCAGCGACACATCACAGAATCGTCCGTCAACCCCCTGACCTCTGTGGAAACTGAAGGTGCTCAGCATCTCTAAAATAAGACCAGGATGCCTGCAGGCAACAGACAAACCCAGAACTGGGGACAGTTTCTCGACAGGTTTGTGTCTAAAAAAGCACTGATTTCTGCAAGTCCTTCCCCATTTACACAATTGGGGAGTTTGGCCTTTTGCCCTTCTAAGAGGACAAGTACCGGGTATTTTGGGTTCTTTTTTTTGTCTTTTCTTCCTTGCCTGGTTTCCTCCCTCCCTTGTCTCTCAATGAACACACAGAGGACTGCGACAAGAAAAGCAGAGACAATAGAGGACCCCAACAGCATACATTATTAAGCACGTCTGCATTCTTTAGTGTCCTTGCTGCTAAAATTAACACAGCCCTCGTGGCACCCTGCCAAAGCGAGCAAAGTGCATGTCATAAACAATACAGGTGGGCACGATGGTGAACCATTTATCTGTTCCTGTAAATGCCCCATCACGTCCTTCTTGGCTTAATAATACCTTCGCTAACTAAACTGAGTGATAGTTTTCACAGGCTAATAATGACTCATTTGTCACAAAGTCTGACTTTCATTTGCAATAGCATCGTAAATTTTCTGCTCTGTATGGCATGCCTGAAAAGTAAATGCTTTTTCTCCTCCTCTTGTATCTGTAGAATCATGAAGGCTTTTTTTTTTTTTTTTTTGCAGGTGTCCAAAAAAAACCTATTTTGAAAAATTCTACATCAAGAGGAGCACAAAAGTAAATCCATCGCATGGTCGAGAAGGACAGGATAAAGCCAGTAAACTCTTTATTTCTGGAAATGCTGACTTGAGCCTGTTAGGGACGATGGAACAGAAGAAGGTACCAAAGTAGGTACAAAAATATGTACTAAAAAAAAGGGCTTGCATCCCATTTCTTCACTGCTTTCCACCATGTTTTGCTCCTCAGGTTTCACTGGGGAAAATGGTGTTTTCTGTGTTTTCTGCTGGCTCATGGCCTCAATCTCTGAGCTTGATCATTCCCATAATAAACCAGGTGATATGTCCTTTCCCCCCCCCAGCAGTTTGCTCTGCAGAGGCCACCGCTCGTGACTCCTCCATGGTTTGTCGCAGGACAGCCTTGCTCTGCCTTCAAGTCTCCAGGTACTGTCCAAGGGGACACCTCTCTTCACAGGACATGTCCCCAGTTAGAAATCGTGGAGGACACAAGAGTGGCTTTAGGCTCAACTGCAGGTCCTCCCTCTGTGTCCTGTCTCCATGGTGGGGCAATAGCACATCACAGCATCTTCCTTTCCCAAATGTCCCTGTTTAAATGTGGGAAAAAAAAAGGGTTATTAAGCCAGCTGGGAGCCAGGGCTTCTCTGAGCAGGTCCCATGCTGAGTGGTGCACAGCGCAGGACCATTAATGTGGCTTAAATCTATTGATTTTTGGAAGAGTCCCACCTGGCCAGGGACGAGGTACAGGCCGGGAGGGATCATGAACCCTGTTATTCAATACTATTAAATTCCATGAGTGATCTGTAAGTCATATCATGAAAAACAGACGGAGGTGCATGGACGCTTGTGCACAAAACAGAAAAATTATGTGTAAGGGCAAATTCTTTATGTGCCTCCCAGACATCTGTTCCATGTTTGGATTTCTTTCCCCATTTTACGGGTGCTGGTGCAACTGCATGAAAGGAAAACATGTTAAACTTACCCTGACAGTCTGATTTGACACGTAATTCCCAACCATTGAGCTCTGCCTGTTCTCATCATCGTGGATGAAAGGTAGAGAGGGATGTTGAAGATCAGACCTGGATGAGCAGGGAGGAGTCATTCCCTGGAGCATCTTCAGAAGAGTTAGAGAACCATTTCCATCCCTTTGCAAACCCGTGTGCTCCCGAAGATCTCAGGGCTTGAATTATTGCACTCATTTCAGGCTCAGCAAACTGTGCTTAATAGACTTACAGCCTCCAGTTCTGGGAGAGTTTTGGGCTCCCCGGACAGGTAAAGGACATCCCAGGTAAGAGAGATGCTGATTGACAAAGGCAGAGGATTCTGCCCAGGCATCAGGGGCAGAGAAACAGTCCTTGGTCTTTGCTGTTGGACATGACATTATCAAATGCAAGACTTGAGCTTCCAGACAGTAAATATCAGAATTTGCATTAAATGAGTGGGACGCATATTGATTTCAGCCAATCAAGAATATGATTTAAAGGTTTTACCATAACAATGCAGATCCGACTGATTTCAGTCAATCGAGAATAGGATTTAAAGGTTTCACTATCCCATTGTATATTCTGCAGTCTATGCATAATACAAGGAATAACAAATCACATACAAGCACATTACATTTAGGTACATGATCTCTGAATTATCTTAAGAAAACAGAATATTCCACAAGTGCATTCAGGCATTTATTTCTATTATAGTAGAGCATCATGGAATTTAAAGAAGGTGAAAATTATGCGTGATGGCACTTCTTTAGATGAAAACACACCCTGGCTGTTCCCAAAATAAACTTCACGATAGCAAAGGAGCCAGCAGTTTTTAAGCCACAGAAACTAAGCAGGTGTAAATGGGTAAAGCTTCCCTGATATCTGAGATGTCCCTGTGTTCATTCCAGCAGAGGATCTAGACTATATTTCCTCAAAGCCTGGGGAATACTCGTTAGCTTTTGTTGTGCTGTATATTGCACACTTTAACATCCACTGCTCTTTCAAAAAATGAAACAAAACAAAACAAAAAGTATTTGTGTAACTCTTAGACCCAGAACAAGGTCACTCCAGTCCATCTGGACAGCAGATGCTTTGAGTCTTCTGAAGATGGAGAAGAGGCTCAATCTGCCTCTTTGCGATGCAGCTTATATTGGAAAGCGCAAGGGACTCACGTTTCACTTGCTCTGTGTCCCTTTCAAAGCATCTCTCAGTCCTCAGAGAAGCAGGAAAAAGTGTAAAAAAATAATAATTAAAAAAGAAATAAAAAAGACAGAACTCTCAGCTTGTTGCAGGCATACAGGAGAAAGGGAAAGGCAGGATCTAAACCTTGTTCTGCTTGGAAACAAGTAAATCAGATTACTTGATAATAACTTAACACTTGCATCTCTGGAGCTGGTGGCAAAGGGTCTATGCTATGGATGGAAAGGAGCTATAAACTTTTTCTGTAATCTTACAGAAGGAACGTTTCCTAGTGTCACAACGTTACATACTGTATGACTCGTCTGTAAAACTCAATAAGATTAATTAGTGACCAAGCTGAAATGGCTGTTGTTGCGGCTGGCAAAGCTCTGTACTCCATTCCCAGATCACTGTCACCTTGCAAAGGATTTCAGCCTTTGTATAACTTTGAACTCATAGGACTACATCAGTCTTTTGAGTTTCTCAAGTGATTTCAGCAAAATTACACTAAATTTGACACTGGCCCATCTTATTATCTAAATATTCTTTGAAAGATTAGCAAGACCCTGGCTTTATCCTCCTGTCATGAGAAAGCTCCAGTTTTGTCTTGTTCTGTAATTGCTGGAAATAATTTTCTGGCAGTTGCCCTCCTTGCTTTTGATCTCTTTGTCTGATCACCCCATTAGTCATTTTCTTCTTCTATAACATGAATGTCCAGCACAATTTCATTCCTACGCTGCTGATACCTAACTTTATTTCTTATTCTTGCCCTCATAGAGCTCTCGATGAACTTCCATGGCCCTCTACCATTAGTAACCGAATATCTCTACATTTTTAACAATTCTTCTCTTTTGTGCTGTAGAAGCAAGTTGACCCTCACTTTCCACTGCAGTGCTTTCCACACATGATTTGCACTTGCGGCGAACAAGGGGCTTTGTCTCTTGCAGAAAAACTAAGTAATCTGGGATGAGTTAATCATTGTGGAAGAAAGATTTGTCAGGTCAGCTGGTGTAGCCTCTGCAATATTGCTCTGATTAGAAATTGCCTGAGTTGGACTCCCAAGGAAGTTCTGAATTTAATTCAGTTCAGTTTATTACTCGTTGTCTAAGGATGTCCAGAAATCTGGTACTTACAGGCATCAGATGATGTTCTGTATCAAAAATAGTGTGGTCAGCAGGGCAAGGACAGTGATCCTTCCCCTGTACTCTGCACTGGGGAGGCCACACCTGGAGTGTTGTGTTCAGTTCTGGGCCCCTCAGCTCAGGAAAGAGATTGAAGTGCTGGAGCGGGTCCAGAGAAGAGCAACAAGACCGGGGAAGGGACTTGAACACAAGCCCTATGGGGAGAGGCTGAGGGAGCTGGGCTTGTTTAGTCTGGAGAAGAGGAGGCTTAGAGCTGAGCTCAGCACTCTCTAGAACTACCTGTAGGGCAGTTCTAGCCAGGTGGGGATTGGGCTCTTCTCCCAGGCATCAGCAATAGGACAAGGGGCCATGGGCTTCAACTCTGCCAGGGGAAATTGAGGCTGGAGATGAGAAAGCAATTCTTTGCAGAGAGAGTGGTCAGGCATTGGAATGGCTGCCCAGGGAGGTGCTGGACTCACCGGCCCTGGAGGTTTTTAAACTGAGACTGGACATGGCACTTAGTGCCATGATCTAGTCAATGGTCTGGAGTTGGACCAAGGGTTGGACTGGATGATCTCTGAGGGCTTTTCCAACCCAGTCCATTCTGGGATTCTGTGATTCTATGGTGATTTGTTGGCTTGGAAGCTTGGTAGGCTACAAGTAAGAATAAGATTTCAGCCCTTGAAAACAAAACGAAACAAAACACAATATTATTCTAAATGCAGTGAAATAATTATAATAATATAAATTTTGGAGGAAATTAACCCTGTGAATGCCCTTATTGAAATCTGAGTGGAAAGAGAAAAGAAGATAGCAATCACCTTACGTGAGTCCATCTGGATGGGAAAATCCCCTGACAGTCAGTACACAGGGATGGATTTTCTATATTCGTAATTTCCAGATCACCGAAACAGAGTCAAATAGTGGTGTGTGTCTTGAGCGAGTTGTGTCCAGTCTTAGGTTTCTGCTGATGGTTGTTTTCCTTTTCTTCCCTGGAAAGAGCCCTTTCTTATATGTAACATTCACTAGTCTGCAGTATTCAGGATATTTATTTTATGATTTCATGACAAATCTTGTGATCAGCTTTAGTTCATAGCAAAAAAACCCTCCCAACAATTTGTTTTTACAGAGTCATCTCTGCCAACATGCAGATTACCGTTCAGTTTATTCATCTAAAGCACGGGAATATGCAACAGCTCTCGCATTTTACAGGCACAAGAACACATAATATGCTAAAAATGTCTTACTCTGTGACACAAAAGGTAACGTATATGTGGATGTGTTCGAAGGATGTTTGTTCCACAAGCACTAAAGAAATTTTGCATCTACCCTAAGATTTTGAAGGTTCTTGCAGAAATGTTTCCTCTATTCCCTCATATTATATATGCAGTTTTTCTTAGGAACACTTGAACCTTTCACAGAGTGATAGGCTAATCTCTTGCTGCTTGTCATGTATTTTTAATAAAGCCCAGACAAAGCCACAGCTGAATTTTGTTATTGAAGAAAGCTGAGCAGAATGATTTAACACAAGATATTTAGCAACTCAAGTCTTGGGAAACAGAGGAAATTATTGAAGAGCCAAGCAAAGGCTGATTTCCACATCAGAGCGCTAAGCAATGAACAATGATAAGGCAGAGTTTAATTTAGTAATGAACAGAAGTTATCAATAACCTACTGGTTTTACACCAGCGATAACAATATAATTAGATTTGAAATCAAAAGATGGAGATGAAAAAACACAATTAGTAAGATAAAAACTTTAAATGGTGTAAAGTGCAGTTTACTGGATTAAAGGCAGTATGAAAGGTTAATTGGGAGCAAGAACTGAAGGAAAACTCTTAGCGTGAATCTGGAAATGTTCAAAACAGTGCTGGGAAAATTACGTGATAAAGCTGGGAACTGCACACCTAGGAAAGATAAGGAAATTACATACAGCCATACCTCTTCACATAGACTAAGGAGGAAAGATATCATATAGGAAAAACTATATTTATGGTGAGAGGAGGGTGGCAAAGTGCCCAGCCAGGGAGGAGCATCCTCATCCTCCCTCTGCAAACCCCACAGTGATGCTGCCGCCAGCCCCACCAAACAGCTTTGCACGTGGATTTAAAGATTTGGAACCATCTTCTTAATAAAACAAACAAACAAAAAGAAAAACCCTCCACACACACACAAAAAAACCCAAACCTATCATTGACTTCCCCAAAGCTGCCCAAATAAAGCGTTTTGTGAATTCAAATCTTTCACAAGGATACTGAAAATTATTATTAGTGTTGCCCAGCCTATAGAAAACTTGTTCCATGTAATGTGGGAAAAATCCAGATGTAGCTGAACTAAAGCTGCTGGGAAAGGGAAAATGTGAAATCAGTCAAACAGACCTCGTGTCTTACTGTTGTTTCCCTCGGGTTCAGAAACAAATCCTCCTGTATAACTGCAAATGGACTTAGTGCATGCAGAGATTACAGTAAAATAAACATTCAACCTGGCTGTGAAGCTCCAAACACACTTGTAGTTGTGGTTTGATATGTGGACGGTAGCTTTAGCATATAGTGCAATAAGGCAAAATTCTTGTTTCATAAGGCTGGGCTAAGCAAAAGACAAAAATGCTTTTAAATATAAGGCGCAGTTTCACTTCAGTCATGAAAAGAAATAAAAAAGTAAATGTTCCCTGTATGCCACACATACTGAGAGACACTTTGCAGGTATTTCTCATGTTAAGATGTACTTCTTAAGTTTGAAAACCTCAAATTCATAGAGTTAGACATAATGTTCAGACAAAGAAGCGCTGCTTCTGATGACAAGAATTTATAATAAATGCCTCAAAGGAAGGCTAGAGCCTGAAATAAGAAGATGAGGAATAATCCACTACATAAATGAGGGTTTACCTTTATAGCTAGGGATTGCTTTGAGTGTTAAAACGTGAATTTTCATCTCTTCCCCAGCATTTTTGATGTGACTAATTGCAGCCACTTTGGGTATTCCTAATATTCATCTTAGCCACTAATTCTGGTTCTTGCCATGTTCTTAATGTCATTGACAGGCTGAAATGGTGAGTTTCACGGGGAAATCACTGTTTCGCATATAGAAATATTTTTCTTTTTTTAGTTTCTTTGAATGTCTTTGTGCCCTAGTGCTGAGATGGGAGAGGCACAATTTCCCAAGCTATTTTCTCCAGGCCATTTGTTACCTGTTAAATGCTCATATTTCCATACCGTATGTCTCTTTTTCCAAGTAATCTATCCACCTTTTCAGCCTCTGCTCACTAAATCTGCTATTTTCAAGCCAGAACCCTTTTTTTGCCTCCTTTCCTTGAATTCTTCCTGGTTTTTGCATCTTCCCTATGCAATGAAGTGTGCCGGGCACATGCCAGGTAAGAGTCACCGATGCTAAAGTGTTTGATCAATTACCTGGTTCACCATTCTGACCATTACACATTTCAACCTATATATTTCAACCTAAATCTGCTTTATGGACCACAGACCAGCATCACACTGAGTTTTCCACCATACTTCCTCACAGGTTACTCTGTTTTTTTTTTTAACTTCTTCTCAAGATATATCAATATATGTTAATTTTTAAGTGCTTTTCAAATGAGTACAGTACGATTTCCATGATTCTGTGTCAAAAGAAGGAATTTTGTCATTTTCAAAATGAATTACCTAGATTGTGGCAGCATGTTTTATAGGTGCTCAGTGGGTCCTTTCATTATATAGGAGTCAGAGTGATTGTGGAGGGGTGGGCACTAGTGTCTGGACATAGATGAAACACATTCAAACATAACAGCTACGTTAAATATACCTTTTAATTTTGCATTATGAAGCCCTTTGAAAAGTCCTTCTGACCTTTCTGACATCTTCTAACATCTTACTAAAGGAGTTGTTGTGAGGAGCAACTTTTGCCTTTGCATTAGTAAACTTCTTATTTTGAAAGGTTTTGTCCTAGGATGTTTCAAGCAACCTACCAATTGGGCTGATTCTCCTCTTGACAGGTCACCATCTCAACTCTGTAAGCAGAGCTTCATGTCTCCTTAGGTGAGGAGCATTCACCCCAAATGGCAGCAGCTTCGGTACATCAGTTGTGGCATCTCCAGCAAGACATGATCACCCTGACACCTTCCAGGGGCGCTGCAGCCGAAATGATTCCTTCTTTGGATTGCACTGAGGCAAACGCATATTTGAGCTTAGTTAGTAAAACTTCCATCTTATTTCTTCTGCAGACATTGCAAATATGATTAAAGAAGACAAAATATAAGTGATGTCATTATAGGTGAATATGCTGAGCTTAAATAGATGCAAACCCCAGCGTGTGATGCAACAGGCACTTTTTTCATTATTTAGTTGGGCCTGTTGGCTATTTACATTTAATTTGTCCTTTTCCTGGTAGACAGTAATTAACCCAAACAGCCTTGCCAGCCGAGTAGTGAGGACTTTGTACTGGAGCAGAGCAAATTAAACTTTGATGCGATGATGATGACTGCCAGCTACTTAAAGGTGAATCATAAAGGCTTTAAAAACCCTGCTTGCAAGATTTTCAAATGTGAACAGAAGCCTTTGGCTTTAATGGTAATTAGTGCTGTAGTTAAACAGAATTTGGAATTAAAATGAGGACCCACACATTTTCCTGGAAGTTGATCTTCACTTCTCTGGCCAAAACAACCATTTCATTATAAACCTGCTGGAGTTTGAAATAACTGCTCATTCCCAGCCCAGTGTTTTCCATGCCTGGAGAGTAAATCCTTCGGTTGCATTAGTCTTTTAGGACTTTTAGGACCAGCTGCTCACTTCATCTGAGCAGCAGCCTGTGGTGCACAGTGATTCCTTGCTTTGTGCTAACGGGCTCTGCAGAACTGGGTCCAGTCTGGTGAATTTTCAGGAGCAACCTAAGAGCCATCCTCCTCTCCTGCCTTTGCACAGCCAAACACCCACTAGGCCCCTGCCTAAACCTAAAAAAAAGTAGCCTACCAGACTAAAAGAGACATTACACAGAAAGCAGCACTGCAGAGAAGGAGCTGGGAGTTCTGGTTAACACCAGGTTGACCATGAGCCAACACTGTGCCCTTGTGGCCAAGAAGGCCAATGGTACCTGGGGTTCATTAGGAAATGTGTGACAAGCAGGTTGAGGGAGGTTGTTCCTCCCACTCTACTCTGCCTTGGTGAAGCCCTATCTGGAGTTCTAGGTCCAGTTCTGGGGTCCCCAGTTTAAGAAAGACAAGGGATTACCGAAAGGATGCTGAGGGGTCTGGAGCATCTTTGTGATGAGGAGACACTGGGGGAGCTGGGGCTGTTCAGCTGGAGAAGAGAAGCTGAGAGGGATGTGATCAATGGGATCAGTATCTCAGGGTGGGTGTCAGAGGATGGACCAGACTCTGTTCAGTGGTGCCAAACACCAGGGTGAGGGGCAACAGGCACGGACTGAAACACAGGAGGGTCCATCTGAACATGAGGAGAAACTTGTTTGCTGGGAGGTGCCAGAGCCTGGCCCAGGCTGCCCAGAGCGGGTGTGGAGTCTCCTTCTCTGAGACATTCAAACCCCCTGGACCCACCTGTGTGATCTGCTCTGTGACCCTGCGGGAGCAGGGGGGGTGGACTGGGGGATCTCCAGAGGTCCCTTCAGCCCAAACCGCTCTGTGATTCTGTGAAATGACAATATGACTGTGTGATTGCTGGCCTCCTGTTTGTGCTGCAGCCCCTTGAGATGCCCTCAAAGGCAGGATTACCCATGTCTACATACTGAGGCTCTGGCTACAGCAAACAATGGCTTTAGTATTAATGGAATTACTATAAGTAAGAGGTTTACAAGTGAATACCATGTCCATTTTGACCCCTCTGAGAGCAGCACTGCAACAAGGCTCAGACATTTCCGGTAGGCTATTACTGTGTCCCCACGTCAGGTTTGCAGTGCTTGCAGGTTGCTGGGTGGACACCTCATCTCCTGCCCTTGCAGCCTGACTTGGGTTAACCAAGCAGGTAATCTAAACAGGCATCATTACTAACAAGGTTATGTACAAAGTGACAGTTCGCACACTCTGCGAGCCTTCCATGAAGCCTGCTGCCTCTGCTATGCAACAAATAAATACTGCACAGTTTAATGAGTGATAGCTGAGGATGATAGAGCAGACAGCACAGTCAGCCAGGAGACAGCTTGTTTCATCTCCAGTGTGTGTTGTAATTTCCTTTGGGCCTTGCAGTCTTTCATATTAGCTGCGATGATAATAGCATCTGAGAATATTTTTAGTATTCCTTTGTTACTCTGATAGTATTAGGACTGTGTTGCTTCCCATCCAAAACTTCATGCTGCAGGCAGTTTAGAATTAATATTGTGCTTATTTCTTGGAACTTTCACTAAGACTGTGCCAGGATCGATTCAAACAGTTGTTCTTTCCAGTGTGTTTATCACCTGAAGATCCAGTCCTGCAGATGTTTCTGCATGCACTCGGCTGTGTTTTAGGGCTTGGAGAACAAGTTCTAGAACTCCAGACCTAAGTGTGGAGGGAATGATGGTTTTTCAGCCGCAAAAGGAGCCCATTGACCAAAGTGTCCAGAATGACAAGTGGAACTGGGGTCCCTGATTAAAGAGAAGCCAGCTTTAGGAACAGTTGTCTTCAAAAGTGTGAGGGGCAGATGAAAAAGCAGATGGATGAAAAGCTGGCAACAACATCTCTCTGTGCTGGAGCTTTCCAGAGCAATGGGCAGATAAGGACAGGCTGGACCACGCGCATTCAACCTCAGTTTTCAAGTGCAGCTCTGCTGAAGTGACCCTTGATTTTCTGAAATGAGAGTTTCAGTGTAAGGGCCAAAAATGGCAGCAACAAGGTAAAGAAAAGGCACATGAGCCTGTTTGAAAAGTGGCTGTAGAGCCAGCCACTGGAGACAGTCTAGGAATTTCCAGATCCCACAGAATTTGGCATTACCTGTCTTTTTCTGACCTGCTCCTCAACCCCATCCAACGCCGATCCTGTTGTATCAAGAAATGGCGCCAAGATATGGACAGGTTGGCAGGACATTTGCTGATTGTACATCAATTCCAAGCATTTTATATGGACACATTTGCATTTTTTTCAGTGTATATTGTAAAGGAGACTTTCTACAGAAGGTAATCCTCAGACTTTTTCCCAAAACAGACTCTAAATCTGACAAATGAAATATCCTGAGAGTTACATACCATAAATTTGAGAGATTTACAACATGTGCTCCAGGCTGACTGGGTTCCAGAAATATTTGAAAAAGATTAAGGAATATAAAAGAACTAACATTATTATAGGACATAACAGCTTACTCCTGCCTTGAAGCTGAAGTTTGACACATATCAGTAGGGTTTGGGTTTGTTTGTTGGATTTTTTGGTTTGTTTTTTTTCCTTCTTTTTTCCTTCTTTGGAGTTCTTGACAGTCAGCGGAGTTCCTGCATTATTTGTATCACCAGAAACTGTTCTAGCTGGAGACACCAGTGACCCTAAATCCAACATTCGGACAGAAATCGGACTCGACGATCCTTGTGGGTCCCTTACAACTCAGGACATGCTATGATTCCAGATTTTTCTGCTGCTCACCTTTGTGAGCACTCATCCTCAGGTGAAGGACCATCCTCCCACAGCCCATTGCTCAGGTGTGGTGCTCCATATAACTCTGGATGAGGTTTGTTGAATAATATCAGCATAAGAGTTGCCTGCGTTGCTGCCTCGGATGCTGCAGTGCCCAGGGGTGGTCACAGACTCACAATTGCCTTTTCATAGCTCATTTTCCTACGTGCTTTTGGAAACCACCTGGAGTCACCTCTTCTGCAGCTCCAGCACCGTGGAACAAAACTTATGTTCCCTCATTAAACTCTGAAGTCATAGCACACACACACACACATACTAGATGTTCACTGAGGGGAAAAGCAAGTATTTGTTCCCCAAAAATGACTTTTGACCTTTGATGTTCCACTTAAATTTGAGAAAAAACTTCTTCTCAGTTAGGGTGACAGAGCACTGGCCCAGGCTGCTCAGGGAGGTTGTGGAGTCTCCTTCTCTGCAGACATTCCAACCCACCTGGACATGTTCCTGTGCGACCTCACCTAGGCGTTCCTGCTCCAGCAGGGGGATTGGACTGGATGATCTTTTGAGGTCCCTTCCAATCCCAAACATACTGTGGTACTGTGATTGAAATAGCACAGCTCCCCAGCAGGCAGGATGGAGTCTGAGCCCCTGGCTTGCTACAAGCAGGTCTGGTCTTTTCTGGGTGTTGAGTATTTCGGGGAGGTGACCTCAAAGCACATAATTTTTGGGATCTGCAAGGCAGATCCACGTTGTATAAAGTGGAAATGTTTGCTAACCCCATAGAAAACTTCACTGCACCAGACTGTCCCATCATATTCTTTATTCCTTAGATTATTTATCATATCTTGGGATCAAAGAGCAATACCACAACCAAGATGGAAGTTTCTTCCACCTCTCACCAAGCATGGTGGGATCTTGCCTGGGTTCGATCCACGACACTGGTGTATTCCAACAGCTTCATACAAAGAAGGCAGAGAGTCTTTAAGCATTAAACACCCGTTAACTCACATTTGCAGGTACAGCCAAGCCAAAACCTTGTTCAGTAGGAACTAGATTGGGACCAAGAAGAGGGTTTGCAGAGTTTATTCAACACCCATGAGTGCTTCAGTCTACAGCTCAGATCATGTGCATGGCAACCAGAGATCCAGGCGTTAAAGAAGAAAACTCCCATTAACAGCTTCCCTGATCTAACATCTCCTTTCATGCTGCTCTGCCTTATGATGCCTGCTCTAAGGTCAGCATTTAGTGTTCATCATTGTAGTCTAGTGATATCCTCAATTATCCTTTACTTTCACACTAATGATCTTTGAAACTGGCACTCGGGAGATAAAATAGCAATTTAAATACATTCTTTTTGTCTGTGGCTTTCAGAAAGAAAAGCTTCTTTGCAGTTTTAGTGACTTGCCACCCCACACGCATTTGAATCAACTTATGGATTTTTTTTCTTCTGCCTCAGGAGTTTATGACAACTGTAATTCTTGTTTTTAAATACAGATTTCCTTACAGGTGAAGATAATTTAAGATGTCTGTCTGGGGACTGAGGGATGAAATAACTTGCAAACAAAGAGTAAGTGAGAATTGAATTTATCTCAGGATACCTGAGAACTGTGATTATCTCCCATACACGTGACTTTTGTACCATCTTTTGTACCATCTCCAGTGTTGCCTTTGCTTGGAACAAAAGCATTGCACTTTTAATTACTATTTGTTCCCTTTTGTCTTCATCTTTTACTGGATGTAAAATAGTTTATCTAACAAATTAATTTTTAAATATACCTCAAAGTTCTTGCCCCTGCTTTTGGTAATTAAAGCATCCTACCAAAAATGAATTGGGATATTATTTGCTAATTGTGATCTTATTTTCACTTGGAGTTGAACAATTTGACTCACCAATAAAATAACCACTTTATCATAGCTTCTTTCATTAGGGATTGAACAGTATTTTCCTATTTTGAATGCAAATATTAGTTTGTCTAATTGTTTTCCATTGCTTTATTTGAAAATAGAGCACAAGCATAAAATAAGAAATAAAAATGGTTTATTAACTGTCTGTTCTAATAGGAAGAGCATTTGCTATTCATAGCAATACTCATAAAATTACTTATCCTAATTCCTCAATCATGCCCTATGCAAATGCTTGGAAAATGAATGAGCTAATTAAAGGAGATGCTGGTGGAACAAGGACATTGGGGCTCACTTCGAAGAAGGGAGAACATGGAGGTCATTAAAACTCTGTATTTCAAACATGGCTGGGGGAGATGCTGCTACCTGAGGGCATCTACAGCAGTATCCCGTGGTATCTTCACCACACAGATAATGTGTGGGCATCAGGAGAACATCAGTATCACCTGCAACAGGTAAATAGTAACAGGGAACCTCCCTGAGCATCCCCTGGGCTGCCCTTCCTTAAAAGAAGTTTGATCCCAAACACAATTACAGATCATTTTACAGCAAGTTAACAGTGCAAATTAAGGATACCACTAGCAGCACTGGAAAAAATAATCGAGTAAATGAGTGAGATGGAAGGAGATTTAAAACACAGGAGGACTGCAGCTTCTCTAGGTTTGTTCTATAAATGCCTGGAGGGGATCAGAGCTGAGGGAGGGGGATTGACAGCTGTTGGTTCAGCGTGAGTGCTGCCCAGATTTTGTTCTGCTTGCTAAGGACAAGCATGGATGGAGGAGGGTGATGTGTCACCCATCACCATGGCCAGCCTGATGGACACTGGGCTGGCACAGGTTGCGAGTGCAAAGACCCACAGGGAAATGGAAATCCAGCTCATCTCCACCATCAGAAATCCCCACAGACGACATGTCAGCAGCAGCCTTTACATCTTCAAACAGAATTTATAGACAGCTAAAATAAATTTCTAGAATGACGATAACATTTCCCAGGGCAACCCTGTTGCTTTGCTATTTACTCTGCTTACCAGGAATAGCTGCTCCCATTGAGGAAAACCAGCCCCCATGTCCACCAGAGAAACCAAGCTCTCTCAAAACCATCTCACAGGTTTTGTTCCTTCTTGAGCTCCAACTCCTGTGGGTCTGGGCCAACAGCTGGTGAGGGGATGGTTTAATACAGGTTGCTACTTAACTCTTTGTGAAGGCAGCTTCTTCTATTTCCTTTTGTGGCTAAAGGTACTACAAATAATTGTTTAAATCTGGTGTAGGATTGTCCTCAAAGAGTTATCTTGTTGGCCTCAATTCTTTATTTAGTCAGTGGAGAGAAAACACATTGAAAGTACTCTTCAGCTTCCACTGTCTATATTTGGATTAGAAGCATTTTGTGTCAGGATTTCTCATTCTGCTGATTCTAATGGATATCTAGATGGCAAGGTATGATATATATGATATAATATATGCATATATGTAGGCATCTGCTTTTGATCAGATGAATCCCATATTTTGTGCTCAAGAGTGGTACTTTTATAGCATAAATGTTTTGAAAATTGTCCTTGATAGGAACGCACTTCGATATGTAATCAGATGATCTTTAGATGTGAAGACCTCTCTGAAAACTGAACATGAAGAAACTTGAAACTTATTGCAGCATAACCCACAATAACTCTTTTGCAGAACTCGCCTGCCTGTACACACCATTAAAACAAAATAAGAAGAGTATCTATGTCTTTCCAGTCTACAGATAACAAAAAAAAGAAAAGGCAAGAGATATAGGAAGCCAGTAAAATAGACATTAAAGCAAACCTAAGGTATGAAATGGTGAAGGCAACTCAAAGAAAGAATGACCTTCATTTGGCTGCTGCCTGGTCAGCACATCTGGGACTTCATCAAAGCGCCTGGGAAATGCAGTGTGGACTTCCAGCATCTTTCTGAAAGATCCCTCAGCTCCTACGAAGAGACGCTGTCATAGCAAAGAGGAAGGAGTGGGCTGAATGATAAAATATTCAAAATGCCATAGATAATTGAATAGTTAATATGCTCATTTATTTGAGTTCCGTAAGCCTCAAAATAGCATTTTCAAGTGTTTTCAGTTTTTCTTCATCAGTTTCACGTAGGCTCCTTCTTAGATTCAAATACGTGCTGAAATGAGAGTATTAAAGGGGAATGAGTGGGTTGGTGAGCCCATGACCCCACAGCCCTGCCTGCATGGAGCCGAAATTCCAACCTTCTCTGACCTGCTGCTCTCCAGCAAAGGTCCATGTGGTTTGGTGCTCTGCTCAGAGGGTCAAAGAGATTCATTTCACATGGCTTTTCAGAGCAAAATTCTTCTACCAGTGATGTGAATAGATTTCCTAAATTTTATTTCACTTTTATCTATATATATAAAAGCCCCACTTGCACGTGAAGATAAAGTAACTGTGCCTTGATATAGCACTTCAATGTGCAGATGATACTTAAGGATGCACTTACCAGGCTGCTCCTCACCAGTGAGCACAGTTCCTTCATCTCACACGCCTATTAATGGCAATATAAAGCACAAATGGGATATATTTAGCCCTTTTCTCATAGAGAATGATTATCTTAAGGTATCTGAAATAATGGTGTCTTGTTTTACTTAAATCTTTCTGTTGAACTGAATGGCAAAAACTTCGGTCTGCAAGGTCTCCAGCTTTGTGGAGCAACCTAGGAAAGTGCTCTGCAGGCAGATAAATACACAGCAGTGTGCCTGTGCCTCCATTTAATTGCTCTTTGCTTCTTGAAGGTTTAACCCATTAGCAAAACAAAATTCTGCTCTAAAACTGAGGCTCCTGTGCCTTTCCAGAGCAGAGTTACACTTGATGTCTTGGCTGGTCCCTTTAGCCCACCTCTGGGCTGGCACCCAGCAGCTATGGAGGCATCTCTAGGGGTTTGCACTGCCCAGGGATGATGGTCAATACTGTCCTATCAGACATCAAGTGCCTGGTTTGGAACAGCCAAAAATCAGGGGAAACCTCCTAATTTCTACAGAAAACACCAGGTGCTTGAGAGACATGCATTCTATCCCCCTAAAAGCTGCACGTTTGGTGTAAAGCTTGTGGGATTTAACAAAAAATCCACATGTATTCCCTTTTAACTGCCTCATTCCCTGTGTGATGAATACAGTTTCCATTCAAAGCTTTTCCTCTGTCCAAAAGTAGAGGCCCAGGAAATAACGTGACTCCAAAAACTGGAGATTTGAGGAAGAAATATGTCCCTCCACTTTTCAGGAGGCTTCCAGTAACCTGTGACCACAAGCGAGGCAGCAGGGCTCAGTGCCAACGCGCCATTCACAGCAAGGTTAATAGCATTGGGGGACGTATCAGGCTGAGAGCTGAGATTCATCTGGCACAAATTCAAATTGGATTTAAGGGTTTATACCAGAGAGAGCTGGTGAACAATTCCAGCCGAGGTGCTTTGCACGGGGAAGAATTTCAACTCTAAAGCCAAATGCCTTCGAAGTTTCGGTTGACTGCAAGTCTGAGTAATATTAATGTCTTCAGAAGCTGTGGTGCAAAGGGAAAGAAGCGTTCTCTGCTGTGCTTCTGTAAGAGATTTCCTTCTCCTCTGATGACATAAAGATATGTAGAGGACCATAAAGGAGGATGGATGTGCTTGAGCAGAAGGCAAGCCCAGCAGAAGGCTCTTGGCAAACCCTGCTCGCTGTGCCTCTCCATCTTCCTCTCACATCGATCACTGAGGATCACTAACTACAGCTTAATGCCCTGGATGAGAGGTAAAGAGCATTGAATCTGCCGGCAGTGGTGTTCTCCTGGGCTTCGAATTCCTGGAATAGTTCAGTGCAAGAGAATTTCACTGTGTGTAAATATTTACCTGCCTATTCTCCTGCTTGGCAGGTGAAAATTAAACCAGCAGCCTGGGTGTATAACAGGCATCTCCAGGGTCTTTTACTGTTCATACAAGGATTGTCTGTGAAACAAGTGGCTTGTGTAAAGATGTTTTCCCCACAGTGTGGAGGAAGGATAGGTTAACCAGGCAGAGAACAAGGCTCTGGCAAGTGCTCCGAGCCCCTCTGCTCCCCTCCATGTCCACCAGCACTGTGAATCAGCTGCAACCCACCCCTGCTGAGGAGGCACTGGGGATGTCCACAGCACAGCATTTGCTCCCAAACCCACAGTCACCTCCAAGAGGAGAGGAAAGACCCCCTCAGGCACAGGGAATGAAGGAAATGCATTTCCAGCCTCTAGCACAGCTCAGGAACATCTCACATGGGAGAAGCCTGTGAGAAGAACAGATCAGGTCTTAGGCACTTATATGTGGATTTAAACTAAATGAGGGAGATTCAGGCTGGACATGAGGAAGAAATTGTTGGCCCTGAGGGTGGTGAGAGCCTGGCCCAGGTTGGCCAGAGATGTGGTGGATGAACCATCCCTGGAGACATCCCAGGCCAGGCTGGACGGGGCTCTGAGCAACCTGAGCTGGTGAAGATGTCCCTGCTCATGGCAGAGGGGGCACTGGATGAGCTTTGGAGGTCCCTTCATCCCAAACTGTTCTATGATTCTACATATAGGAATACAGGCAATGATATCCCTTTTTTCAGATTCCCTGCAATTCTTCTGCGTGGGTGTGTTTGCATGAGACACCAAATGCAACAATAAAAGGCCCTACAACTTGCTCAGAGTAAGAACAGATCAACCCAACAACAGGGGCACCCACAGCCCAGTCTTCAGGGCAGGCTTTTGGAAGTTGAATTTTTAATCTCATGGGAAAGAGACTTAATCCCTGCCCAGCTGCACTCAGGTGTTCTTCTTCCCACCTCCCTGACACATACCTGAGGAATGATGCTCAGTGTACACCCAGCTGGTGAAGCCTTCCAAATGCTCCCTAATTACAGGGAAATGGGAATAACTAGAAGAGAGAAATTCAGATTTGTCATGGATGGATTTTTTCTTATCACCAGCCACTGGGGTATGAAGGGGGAAGAACTGTCCTACCATGTAATGAATTATGCCAAAGTGATTGCTCAAAAATAGTACAAATAATCAAAATAGTTAATCTTCGAAATGACAAACTGAGCTGCATTCTCATGTCCAGGATTCATGTTCATGTTTTGCATGGCTGAAGCTATTTGCTGAATTCAGCTTGAATTGGTAAATAACTTTGGCTACTCTACGGTTGCATTCTTCTCAGAGACTAAATGATAAATGAGGAGGTGAAAACTGCCTGGCTGCAGGAAGGAGGCGAGGGTTATGCTCCAGACCCGAGCTCAGAGCTGCGAACCGCTGCTGATGGATATCAGGACTGCTCATTTTATTACTATGCTTTTTCAGGTATTGTAATTTCTGTTACTTAGACCTTGCAAGGAGCAGAGCAGTTGTTAATAGGAACAGCTTCACGAAGCTTTTTCCTTGAATCGTCAAAATAAAAAAAAGCCCTAAGCAATATCAAAGAATTATTCTGATGTGATTTTCAGCGCTTATTTAAAAAAGAAATATTACCAAACCCCCATGCAGAGGAAACTGCACCTTGACTAGTAGAGGGACCTTTGCTTCATTCCCCACCAACCCAACACCAAGGAAGATTTGCATTCTGGACATTTCACAGGACAAAGATAATGGCACGCTCTGAAACACGAATCAAAAGAAATGCTGGAAGCAGGGTTTCAGACTTCTGACTTCTGTTGCTGCTGCTAAATATGGGGTTTTTCTCACCTATTCCCTTTGATTCACCAGCCCTGCCTGGACAGCAGACCCAATTATCTCCAAGCATTGTACACAGGATGGGACAACAACAGAGTTTGAGCATTTCTATTAAAATCTCTATTTTCTTTTATGCATTACAGGAAATAATCATGCCAATCCTCACTGTTACCAGCCTGATCCCCTTCTAATAAAGACTCTGTTCTTCAGCAGAAAACAGTTTGCAGTGAAAAATATGTTCCCAAGGCTGAGATTTTTAGAGTCACTACTGCCAGCAAAATACGCAAATCCCACCAATTTTTGCCTAACATTGCCAATGCTGTGATTTGCATGGTGACACTCAACATGGTGCATTTGAATCCATTGGCCAAATGCAAATACTTTTTAAAAGAAGTAGGCATCTCAGGGTTGATCTGTACCTGTGTATTTGTGTCAGATTTAAAAATCAGATAGAAAGAGTTGTGTCAATAACCACACTGGGAAAACAGAGGCAGAATTGCTAGAAATTGTGTGATTTCTTACCTAGGATTTTACCTGGAAAGTGCCAGCTGGGGAAGGGGATGTATATGAACGGGTCAAACAGTATCAGGCTTTTTCAGAAAAGTCATCAGGTTGTTTTTTCTTGCCATTAGAGCTGTCAAGGGAAATATGAAATCTTTGATCAATATTTGACTGGGCTAGTTGTACAGGACACCAACCATTACAAATCCTCCTGCTCATAGATGAGAATGATGACCAAGATGACAATTACTGTTATGAGTGTTTGCGGTGCTATTTTGCTATTATTCCTCTAAGAAGAGTGGAAAAATACAGCCCTTGTCCTGTATTACAATCTTGATGTACAACACAAGAGAGAAAGAAATGGTGGGGAAAGGAAAAGACAGGTCATTAATAATATTAATAAATTGGGAATAGACATAAGTGTCCTCCAAATCTTGCGCTGATGTACCACAATGCTTCCTTTTGACCTTAATGGTATTTTCTTCAGAGCTTTGTATCCCTGGGTGGGCCCAGGCACACTTCTGAGTACTCTGAATAATAATAGCTAATAATAACCAGATTGAAAAGCTATGAAAAAAGGGGAAAAGCAGTTCATTGTGTTCACTCCTCATCATGTATTATTAGAATATGCCATTGATAATGCAATAAAAGAGCTTCAGTTACAGAAGGGATGAAACAAATCTGGATGTGGAAAGGACAAGCATAATACCAAATGCTTATGGTGTGCTTGGAGCCTTATACAACCCCATGGTAACACCTGGAAATGAGCTCTGCTGTAAGAGCACAGAAAGCAGCAGCGGTGCCACCTGCAGCACCTTGACGGAACCCTGGGCTCACCCTTGCTAAGATCTGCTTTAGCATTTGATTTCCAGGTTGTCGAAGGGAAACAACAGCTGCGACAGGACTCAGAGCTTAGAAACAGGCATTTCTGGAGCCTTAACCAGCAATCTCAGTAAGAAGTGCTTCACGTGGCTGTAGCTGTGCTGATATTCATTGAGCAGAAAGGGAGTGGCCTCTTGGGCAGGGATGCTCAGAGGTCACTTGCCCATCCCCAGCAGTTCAACAGTGTCAAGCCAGCAACCATTGAATGGACACACCATAATGTAGCTGGTCTCAAGAAAAGGATGGTTGTCACACCTTCCATAAGACTGACAACCAGGACTATGCAAAGCAGGGATTTACAGCCTGTGTGTGCTCACGTCTCATTCCAAAATAGAGATAAAAGCCTGACATTTCCACAAACTCCATGATTTTATACAGATCCCAGGAACTTACCCTTCAGATAGCTCTGCTACATGCTGATGAGACAATCTGTTGCGTTGGATGTCTTTGGAGAAGGACAGAAATAACGCTCTCACTGTCCCATGAAGAAAGCTGGAGTGGAAATGTCAGCCAACGGCATATGCAGGGTACGGAGCGCGAGGGGACCAGACGGACCTGGGCATCTGCTTGCAAAGATGAGGCCAGGCAGAAATGAATGCGGGCAGATGGCTGGATGGGATGCTCTTGTGTGGTCTTGGCTGGAACGTGGTCTTGCTGGCCACACTGAAGCAATGAACAGAGTCTCTGGAAGACGAAGAAATGAAGCAGCTCGGTAGTAGGAACGCACTGCTCCTGCCACTGGCAAAATGGGTCAATTACTTAGCATTTGTGTTCTAAAGCTGAGCACAAATGTGTGCACCACGGCGTTGTTTAGCTCACAGGAAATTGTTTTCTTGAGTGACACATTGAAGGTCATGGCTTATCAATCCTGTACAAGGTAGAGATGATACAGTTGGTTGTAGCAGCTTCCTCCTGCAAAATGCATTCTCAGGGAAAATGATTGGTTTGCCATGTTCTGTGGGAAAAGTGGCAGACTAAGATCACTCTGCTCCTTTGAGTCGTGCTTTTAGCTCCTCACTGTCTTTCCAAGTTTATTTCACGCTTGCCATGTCTGGATCCCCTGTACAAAAAGCAGCACGTTGTAAATATTTTAAAATGTTTATCATGTTTTCTTCTGCACTTATTTTCAAAGTCTTCCTTTTAGTGTCTTACCTAGAGGTGATCTGTGTGACTGTGCAAACTTCTCGTACCGAAAACATCAAGGAGCACCTTTGGAGTAGTCAGTAACTGAGATGGTGAAAATATTAAGCTTAACAAGAAAAGTCTCCTTGAATAATTCTGACACGGAACAAAAAGAAATCGGAGCAATCTGTGTTCAGGAAAGGACCAACATGAGCAGTCTGTGTGGTGAGGGAAACATGGGGTGATTACAAAAATGGCAGACAAATCTAAAGCTCTGTTTGCATTCATGTTGCAAAGAGCCAAAAGGCGTTTTATAGACCTTTGCTTTAAGGAGTTTTTCTTTGCTTTCCATTTATTCTTGAGTGCAGAGGAAAGAATTAACAACGTCAAGAAGATGATGAACATATTCTAGTGTACGGCTTGCATCCCATAGGTTCCTAGTTCTTGCAGATAGTACTTAAGGAGGAGATCATGTCGATTTTCTGGCTTTGACAAATTGCTTGTCCAAGCCTGACCATATTTGAACATGGCGAGCCAGGGATGTTTATACTCACAGGAGAGCTTATATCAAATTCTGCTCTGGTGCTCGTCAGGAGCTTCAAGGTGTAAAAGTCACATCAGAGTTAGAACATTATCTCCAGACCTATCTAGGCACTCAAATGTCTTCCTCTATGTGAGGACTTCACAATCATGGACGGATTCTTATCTCACAGTAAGAGCCCAAGATACATCCGTGTGGTGTTGGTATCAGTCTACAACAGAAAAAAAAAGAAAGAAAAATGAAAATAACAACAACAAAACTCAACACAAAAAATCCCACATCAAAATCCCACAAAACCAACCAACCAACCAAAAAAACGCAAAAATACCAAAACCAACAAACACAAAACCCACAAACTAGCAAATGTTCTAATTGTCTGACTTCATTAATAACACAGCATTGGGTCTTCCTTGCCTTACTTCTTATTTGAATACAGAGTATTATTTATTAAAGACTGTAGTCTCATTTTAGAAATTTGCAGTTATAGGGAATCCAACAAAACTCTCAAGAAATTGTTCCAGGATTAATTACATCACTGATCAAAAGATGTGCTGTATTTCTAAATCTGTCTTATTCATTTTCTGGCTACCAGAATAAGCAGGAAAACTCTTCCATAGATATTCAACAACTATCCAATATAAAGAGATAGCATACATAGCATCTTTGTTTCTTGATGTCTTAGAATTTATTAGGCTGTATTAAGTCATTCAATGTTTGTTTTTACCTTTTTTAACAATCATTGTAATAGCTGCTCATTAACACCCTGTTCTCTTTGTAATTTACTACTCTCCTAATTAATGTCATCTGCAATCTTAATCAGTGTGAATTTTTGGTTATTGTTTCAAATATTGACATAGTTAAGATGCAATATTAGAGATATCAGCTAGATAATAACTTCCTGACAGCTAGAAAGCCTTTATTTCACATGGCAGCTGACAAGCCAACTATGCACCATCTTAGTCATTGATTTGAAGGTCAGGTGGTACCAAATACTTTATGGAAATCTAAGGATACATCAATATAAGTAGCTGTATAGACACAGCTAGCTCAGATATTTCTAGCAAGGTAGCCAGAGAAGCTATAAAACTTATCAAATAGGCTCCCTCCATGTTCAGACTACTGCCCTCTCAATTTTTAATAGTCTAGCTACTGCTAAAATGTAGTTAGAAGGGAAAGTATTCAATCATTACATGACACAGTGTAAGGTTAGCTAGTTGTCAGTTGGGTGTTTTTTTTCACATTAATGCAAATCACCTGCTAGTGCTGCTGTCTGATGGCTGGGAGGGGACAGGACTGAAGGTGACGGTAGGTGAGCAAAGCGTGCAAAGTCACAATGACTGACCATTCATATGGAGACAATTTAAACTATGATCCTACCCATCTATTCATCCAGCTAACATGCTCACCAACTCACTGAAGATAAAGAACAACCTGAATTTCTGAAATGCTTATAATTCTCAAACTAATGGAAACAAGGATAGTTGCTGTACTCAGACCTTACATTTCCAAAACATCCTCACATATCAAACTCACATCCATCAGGTAATTCTGGTGATTCTGTATATAAACAAGAACTCAGTGTGCCCCTATTCTCTCTATCGCAGGTCGAAGATTTGAAAGTTGCCCCTGTAAACCTCTCCAAACTTCTTTGGAGAAGAAGAGAGATTTCAACATCAATTGATCCCAAAGTGTGGCCCAAAAGCCTCTAAACACAACAAGCCCAGAGCTCAGATAATACCAGTCAAACGGTAGATTTTAGACAGCAGTGGTTCAACCCACTCCTGGAGATGTCTTGGCAATATTATGTCCTCTGTGATGCCCTTTGCAAAGCTGAAGGAGACACGGGGAATGCAGTTCTCAAACTGACCAACATAAAGACTCTGTTCTCAGTAATACACACACCCAGTGGCATTTTCTTAGCAGGAGGTACCTTCTACCTATAATAACAGTTGAAAAGCATATTTTTCATCCCTTGCCTGTCATTGTAGCATCATTCATGTGGATATGCAACATCCCCAGCATGGACGTATTGACTGATTCTCTCTAAAAGCCAAAGGACAAGACGCCTGATTGTAACGGATCCATTGAGCTAAAGGAGGTGATGTGATCCACCACATGACGGAGTTTTCACCAGGGTGTAATCGCCAGAATTGGAGTGAAAAAGACCTGAAAAAGTCCCATCTTGCCTGTGGGTCACAGAGTCTATGGGACAGGGACCAGCCCTGCCTGGATGTCCACATTGTGCTGAACACAGCTGAGCACTTGCCTCCAGGTGCTGTTAATATCCAAGGATTAATTAATAATCATTTTAGCAAGATAGCGAGGGGAAAGAAGCCTGTTTTCTTCTAAAAACAAGAGCCTTCTATACATATTCAGATTGGAAAACCTGCTTATGTGGGGTTTTTTTTCCTTTTTTTTTTTTTTTTTTAACAGCCTAGTTTAATCCTTATTAAACTTGTCTCCAAAAAGTTGGAGGTATTAATCTCATTTCCCCCCTGCCAGATATAACATTTATCCCTTGGCAAGTCTGAAAACCTCAGGCGGTTCTAATGAGGGGTACATCTTAGTTTCATGCAATGAGAAAGGCAATATGTTGTGGTCCATTTTAAGATGGACTTGTTTTCAAGCCTTCTAAAGCAGAATTAATCAATAATTACATCCCTCATCAGCGTGTGAGCCCCTGGAGTTTTATTTATACTCCAGTCACATTGCTCTATGACCTAGAGCAATATACAGTAGTTTCGTCTGTTGGAAAATAAATCATATTACATTTTTGCATGCACATATAGTTAAGGCTTATCTTCTTTAGTCGTGAAGGAACAGAAATTTCTTCTGGAATTGCCTCTTTCATCTACATTTAGTAATCTTAATATTTGGGACACAAAATGATTTCCAAGCCATGTTTGCCAGTTGGGTTTAATCCTTTGAGTTTTTAATTTTGAAAACTATATGACTATGTTAATTTGCAGAAGTGAGATTAAAATAAAAACATCTTTGTGTTTGTACTCAAAGTGCAGAGATTTCCATGCCTGAGTATCTGAATGAATAAATATGTATTCATTTGAATTTCTGATCAGGAAGTTTTCCACAATGGGGAAAGTCTCCTTTCTGCTTAACTTTCTTAAATAAGTTCAAGTGTATAATCAGGATAGGAGGTTAAAAGTCTTAAAGCTGATTTTTCAAACATTGGGGGTGGGTGGTCAGGACAAAGAAAAGCAGCTGCAACTGCTGAAAGAGAATTGGAATTGTTGCAAGAGGTGACAAAGTCACAAGTGAGTGACAGGTTTAAATGCTGTATCTGTTTCAAATGTAGAGAGAATTAATATGTAATGAAGGTCATTAGCAGTGGATGCCTATCTCATTCCGCTGCCAGAGATGAAGCTCAGTACTACCTACATCGAAACACATTGTAGGAGGCTTAGTGGGTTCGTCATGGTCATTGCCAAGGGTAAGGTTATCTGGATCGATAAATGAGTGATAATAAAAGAGAAAGAGACAGCGCTGGACTTAGGCTCTACAAAATATTAAGTGCTTAAGCCTGCTACAGGGGTTTGCCCTACTCCAGGATGGACAGAAGCATGGACGAGGACAGGGACCCAAAATTGCTGCTGTAAGGATCAATGGTGGCTTTCTCTGTCACAGCTGCTCTGGGGACCTGAGGAGAGCAGAGAACTGGTTATGTTTGCTTTATCGGAACACCAATATTGCAGTGGAGCTGAAGGTGAAGAGGGAAACTGTCAGAGAGCTGTGTCCTGAATACTGGAGACAACAGAGCAAAATTACAAATATTTGAAAGCAGCTACTCCAGGTGACTACTTGAGCGCTCAGCCAAGCATGCTGATGGTCTCTTACCTTCTGAAAAAAACTCATGTTCTACTTTTCTGTCTGATGACTTGTGCATTCTCCGTAGGTTTGGCCTTCTGTAGTGTGAAGGAAATTGGGTGGCCCAGCAAGGACTGTGATCTCGATGCTGTACTGGAAGTATTTAATGATCCAGCATCATGATCTCATTCCATCTCTCTGTTGACGCTCTCACTGTGAAGCCAGGACAAACTTCAGCTTCTCGTGTTGAGGCTTTTCCACATGTGTAAAAAGTCTTCAAAATCCCAGCTGCAGGGGAGCTCTGATACATGTCCACGTAATTCCCTGGGTGACTCACTGGTGTCCATGTCAACCTGGGACATCCACTGATTCCTGGTGGGGAGGACTCTGGTTTTCAGGGCAGGGACAGGTATTCCCTAACATGTCCCACACTCCTGGGCAATGATCCCTCTGTCCCAAAGCATTGGCTTCTCCTCTTTGGTGTCACCCCTGGCCCTTGGGGCTGAGAGTCCCCTGGGTCAGCCCAGGGTGGCTTATCCTCAACATTCATCCTTATTTTGGGTTCCCTGCATCTGCCTTGGTGCTCCCATGGTCCTCTGGGCTTGTAGAAATGGGCCTGATGGGTCCTGGCATGGGCCTGGGGACAGATGGATGGGCAGGGTGTCATCTGAGGTGCCCCCCATGATTGTCTCTCCCTGCTCCTTTGTGGATGTGCAGATGATCCTGTGCTCAAGACTATATCTTGGAAAACAAAATATGGTGCTATAGTGTTTGAATAAAATACGTAAAATCTGGCCCTAAACCAATTGGTTGCACACAGGTAGTTAAGATGTCCTACTGTAAAACCATGTAAATTTGATAGAATGTCTGTAGACCCTCATCTTGAGAAGCCTTGAATCAATGTGTCACCGTTTGAAGCTTTGAAGCTCCCCAGCAGCTCTCTTCAGGTGATCCTTTGGTCCATTATAAACCTGTTGCAAAGTAGTTTTTAACTTTTTTGTAGCAGTGGAGTTTACAGGCTTGGGGAATCATCATTTTCCATTGTTTTTAAGAAGGAGCCTTTAGGGAGGGCAAGTAAATTTTCACATTTGATAATATGAATAGCAGGATTTGCTATAATTCTCACCTAATCTGGGCTCTGCACAATCATTAATGCTATCACCAAATGCCTTGATATAATATAACTTATGAAAAGAAGCTTAGTTATCGATATAATATTATTTTCAGCAAATGAAAGCCTTCTGTGCTTCAGGAATATTGCTACATGAAAGTTCACGTCGAATAGATGATTCAATATCCTACAGCAAGTGTAGGAGCAAACAATGCCTAAATATTTAAAAAGCAAGAAGATAAGAATACTAAAGCACACTAATATGGTATGCACATATCCCACATCTCTGATTCGTATTCTTAAAGCCTGTAAAAATAGCTATGAATTCTTTTATTTACCAATTTAAGAGAGAGCTGCATAAAACCTTATTTAACTGCTAAATGTTGAATGAAACTCATATCTATATTCAAGCAAAGGCCAAAATTCCTGTTTTCTATGCTCTCCAAAATAATTAACAGAAAGAAATCTGTGCTGTATGTTATCAAGTGCCTGGAGTGTAACGGGGAGCTGATAAAGGGTCTTTCCCACAGGGTCTCTTCTTGTAACTCTGATACCCATTTCCACCTGATTTCTCAGTATCTTCCAAGTCACTGTGATTTATCTACGATGGTCAGATGAAGCATGAGTAAAAGGGAGATTTCTTATGCTGTGTTGATCCTGCCCTTACACCAGATAAGAAGGAAAACCGAGTTTTTACTTGAAGAACAAGCTCATGCTATGACACTGAACTGAGATGCAAAGAGCCCAGCAAGTGCAAGAGGTTTTCCACCTGCACAACCTCTGGCAAGTCACTTATTTTCTCTCTGCCTTCATCCATCAGCAAATGGAGGTGACATTAATTCCCACACCTCTTCTGTGGCTCTGATTTGCCTCTTAACAGGGCACTGATAGGTTTTTCATGCAGGCAATAGCACAGTTGGGAGTGGCTTTGTGTTAAACCCCACACCTGCTGCAGAACTCAAAAAAACAATCAGTAACAGGACCTTGCTTGGCCCACATACTAAGGCTGCTGCCCAAAAAAGAGGAGCCCTGGGAGACAACTTCTGAAGCTGCAGTTTTTCCAGCTGTTGTGATGATGCTATTGCTTGGTTGGATGCAGTTTTTCCAGCTGTTGCTGGGTTTGACCGGAGCACACAGGCTGCATAGCAGATGCTGCATTGGCAGGCAATCACACACCTGAGCACCATACTCTCCCCATGGAGAGAAGCTAATTCAGCACGGGATGAGAAGTCTCAGGATTGCTTGGCTGACTTGCAATAACATGCAAAACTCTTTGACTGAATGCATTTTGTTAAACACGTGTTTACTCGCACAGCCAGGGAAGGTAGGAGCGCCTTTGTAGCTACAACAAATTGAAGAGTTTTGACAAATCAAAGTCTGCTCATTTCTGTGAAAGGAAAATGAGTGATGAGCTGGGTGTCTGGCCCTCAAAGAACCACCAGTGGGTAGTTTCTGTTGTGGCTGCTTGCAAGGCTGGGAGAAGATAGGGTGGTTGGAGGAGACCAGCAGCTACAGCTGAGCTTCCCCTGGATCAGGACACAGCCCAGGGAAGACCCAGCGTCCTTTCCCACCATTGCAAGAAGCCCAGGAGGGCATGCTCAGAAGGCTCAAAATTTGGTAATCTCGATCACACTGACAGTCAGGAGCAAACCCAACACATTGCTGCTGAAACTAATCCCAGGAAAATCTTAGCTTTGCTTTAAACAGGTGCTGCTTTTAAGGATACACGTTTCATCCTAATCAATGTGAAAGCTGCATATTTCATGAAGTATATTGGCAAAAGCTTCTAAAGGAAAAAATGTTAAATGAGGTTTCTGAGAAGTGCAATTTTTACATTTTCCTTCCATCATACTTAGTGACAGGAATACGTTTGGAAACTCCTGAATGTTTTCACTTCCCACCTACCATACCAGTGGTTGATCTTTGAGGGTCAGCAAGTCCAACTTTGAGCCCAAATCACTTATAAAAACCATGCTTGTAAACAATACTAAACACTTTTATTGTGCTTCTCTGAGCTGTAAGTTGATCACAAGTTTTGGCAGCTGAGCCACATACTGGACAACACACATTTAATCTCAGAAATTTTCTGAAGAATGAAGTCACAAAGACACGAATAAGGGTCATTTATAAGAAAATACTGCTGCTCCTAACATGGGCTATTTGAATTTAAAAAAAAGAGATCAAAAGAAAAGAAACATTCTCAATCTGCTTCCTTTTCATTTTTTTCTTCCTTTTGATGTTGGATTATTTTCTTCTGGCCAATGTCCTTATTTAGTTGAAGATAATTTAGATATCGCTACCTTTCATTTCCTGCATGGCAAAATTGAGTGAGAAGTTGCGCCTTGGTAAGTGAAATGCCAGCAGAGGTGCTGAGGGACTTGCCTGGGAGTGGGCAGAGCTCGTAATTACCAAACTCTGTTCCCTGTGAGTTTTTGCACCGTGCCTTCCTATTCTGATGAAAGTCAATTTACTGATGTGCCGGACAATCATCTCTCTGCAGAGAAAGGCACAGCGATGCCCACTCATGTGCACATAAAACTCCAACACATGGAGTTACCAGAGCTCCATGGGCCAGGGCTCAAGCTCATTAAATATTGGGATGTCTTCATTACAGTCAGCTGAGCCCCTGCTGTCCTGGTTAAACCACCCATGCCTCAGTTTTGTGGTAATTGGGAGATTTGGTTCACTGATGCTTCATCCAGGTCAGGAATGCAGAACTTGGCGCTGACTCGGTTGCTGTTGAACAATTTTGTTTAGGGGTGATCAGCAACAGAACAAACCCCACGAGATCACCTCCTTAGAGGCTTTAAGTACTGAGTCATTAAAAAAAAGGCTTGGTTTGGTTAAAGAGAGCTGCGAAACCCTCTTGTCTTTTTATTGTTGCTATTTTTAGTTAATAGGTGATCCGGTTAAGCTCCAGAAGCCTATATATCTTGGAAATATTTAACGAGAAGCAATCAAGGCTGGAGTAGCAAACTTTTATTTCCAGCAGTGTTTTCTGGTGCCAGTAGAGGTTTCAGCCCTTAGCAACGATTCCTCAAACTAATGATGTGATGACTCACCAAATGGATGCATGACGATGAGCCCTTAAAACAGTCATCAAGAAACTAATCCCTAGTAGTTCATAAGAGTGAATGGATGGCGGCTGGTGGTTGTTGAGTTCAGAGGAAATTTTCTAATAGATTTAAAAAACAAAACCAACCAAACACACACAAAAAAACCCCCAACAAAATAAAACAAACCCAAAAACTGGAAAGAAGAAGAAAGAGGTAAGCATTTATTTATTAGCAATAAGGCTCTAATGAGAATAAATTGATTGCAGTTGCTGAAGGAAGATTGGGGTTAGGTATTGGGAAAAACGGTAGTGGAATGGTGGAAGAGATGGGTGGAGGTTGTTGAGCCTCTATGCTGGAGTTCCTGGAGCACAGGTTAGATACGTATCTATCAGAAGAACAGTTATCTGTGATCCTTCCTTAAACTAAAGGGGCAGATTACATGGCTTCTATTCAATTTTGTGATACAGGATAAAATGAGAAGATCATGGGACTCAGGGTTCTCCTTTGCTTCTTCATCTGCTTAAATCTTGAGCCTTTAAGTGTGGTTTGGGATTTTTGAGACTTTTGAAAGCACAGTGTCTGAGATGAAAACAAAATTGTCTCCCTTTGATCAAAACAGACAAAGATTTCATTATTCCTATTTCTTACACCAAACCTTTCACCACGTACTGTCTCCAGAAAGAGCCGAAAAGCCCGGAGACCTTAAAGGCCCAGTTTCAAAACATCTCTCAGTGCGTATAACTATTCCACCCAAGCCTTTGCGTGCACTAATACCAACCGTGTGGTTCGAGCCCTTGGGATATGTGTTCCAATTGCTTTTTGCTTCGACAATGAGCTGATAAAACTCCCCGATTGCTGATTACAAGTCCTCTCCTATTAACAGAAACCTTGTCACCGGGCTCCCTCCATTGTGCTCAGCCCTGGAAATACAGAACCGTATGTCAGGTCCCACGGATTTTGTGTGTTGCATACTCGTGTTTGAACAATACTATCACTCTGCTCATCCATTTTGAGTGTCACCCGAGACCATAACTCATCTTTATGGAGCACTCACCCTTGTATCTTTTTTTTTCCTGAAAACATTACCCTTTTTTTGGCTCAAAGGCCACATTGCCTTACAGTTTTTATGCCAGCTGGAGCAGGTATTCATTCCCAAACATCTGACAACTGTGCTCTGCTGTCAGAATATATTACTCAGGAGCTGAAATAGGCCTGTTACAGTGTGGATTTGAGCAGAGGGATCCCAGGCAGTTGAAGCAGGACTCTGTGTCCATCGCTCCACATCTCCATGACATTCACACTCCTCTTGCTCAGAGGAGTGAAAGAGGTGCCCTGGGGGCAATTCATCATTTTTTAGATTCTGAAGGGAGTCTTGATAATTAGCTTGGGATGCCAGCATCCACATTTCTTATAAATGAATCTCGCCCTAAGCATCTGTCTTACTAATGTGAGTAATTGTGAAATGACACCACATGGCACCACCCCAGTGCACGCAGGGGTATAAAGTGGTTGGTGATGGGCAGACGGGGGAAGGGGATGGAGTCTGTGCGTTGCTTTTAATCCTAGTGATGGTTTTAATTTGGTTGATGTGTCCAAGAAGTTTTGGGCAGCTTTTGTCTTAATGTAAATCAGTGTCACTTCTTTGCGGTTAGTGGAGACTGATTTATGTTGATGGAGGTACTGGTCCTTATATGTGTAAAGAAATAGGATGGGAAACAAGGGGCCGGCCCTGGAGGAGGCCACTAATTGTTTTAATTATGATTCTGCAGCAGAGCTTCCCAGGTAGATGAGCTTTTTAATTCTTTTGTAAGGTAACACAGGCTGACGACAAAGTACCCAGTTAAATAAATGTTGTCAAGCCAACTCCAAAAAAGCCAAATAGACCATGATCGGACCAGGAATGCAACTCAAAACAGGAATTAATTCTAAGAATCTGCTACAGTATCTCATGAAATTTTGGCCTTGATACTAATACGTGTATTCTTTATGAATGCACGTGTGTGCATGCACATTTGCATACACGTGCATTTTATTTATTAATATCATTATAGTATTCTACAAATAATCGAGTCACCCAGATGGCAATATTCATTGAATGGAAATGGTTTGTTTTATTTGCCATATAATAAAGAATTAATAACACTACAATCACTTGTGTTTGAAAAGCAATACAGATCAGATGTTATTGCTTTAAGTAGGCTAGGCAGAGTTTAAATTAGACTCCAGCTACATATAAAGACTATTTCAATTAGAGAAGCCTCTTGTGATCTAATATTCTTAGCTTTTAAGTCATATTGCATAAATATTTTATTACATATTTAATAACACTTTTTCATAATCAAGAAACCAATGCATATATCTAAAATACGTGCATTTAAAGAGCTGCTGACACGACGTGGGGAACCTTGACTGATATTCTATTTGGGAATTAATGCAGCTCAGGGCAAAATTCAGAAATAATGTTTAAGTGCAGGGAGTTGAATACATTACACATTCCCACACAGGTCTGAAACAAAAACCTAGGCTTGCTCCACCACTTATTTTAAGTGTAAGAGTGTATTTCTATGCAGCGAATTCACATTCATAGTGCTACAAACACTCCTGAGCAGCTACTGAATCAACAGCTAAAGTGAAATTTCAAAGAAAAAAACAGGTCCAGACAACGTCATGCAGCATAAATACTAATCGTTGGGGGATTTTTATTTAAGTACCACATAGAGAGCCCTTTGGGAGAACCAGAGAGGAAGTCACCATGTAATTCACCACTATGAGAAACGTAGTGTTGGGAATTGGCCAGATAGGCGAAAGCAGACATAAAATTTAACGGTGTCAAACTGTCACATTTCAACGTTTATTTAAGATTTGTTGTTATTGTTAATGCTAGTTTTATTGTTATCACTACTGTTAATACTGTTATTATAGTAGTAGGAGTAGGAGTAGGAGTAGGAGTAGTAATAATAATAATAATAGTAATAATAATAATAATAATAATAATAATTTGTGTGGCCTCTTTTAATATACAGTAGAAAAAAACCCCAAATCACAGAATCCCAGAATGTGAGGAGTTGGAAGGGCCCTGGAAAGCTCATCCAGTGCAATCCCCCTATGGAGCAGGAACACCCAGATGAGGTTACACAGGAAGGTGTCCAGGCGGGTTGGAATGTCTGCACAGAAGGAGACTCCACAACCCCCCTGGGCAGCCTGGGCCAGGCTCTGCCACCCTCACCATGACGAAGTTTTTTCTCATATTTAAGTGGAACCTTTTGTGTTCCAATTTGAACCCATTACCCCTTGTCCTACCATCGGTTGTCATCCGAGTAGAGCCTGGCTCCATCCTCCTGACACTCGCCCTTTCCATATTGATCCACATGAATGAGTCCCCCCTCAGTCTCCTCTTGTCCAGCTCCAGAGCCCCAGCTCCCTCAGCCTTTCCTCACACGGGAGATGCTCCACTCCCTTCAGCATCTTCATTGCCCCAAATGGTCACATTGATTTGAGGATGGGTGCAATTGGACTTAAACCTGCAGGACTAAATGAGTGCAAAGCCCAGACCAGCTGGTATGCAAACACCAAACAATTTCAGATTATGATATTGGTGAACCTGGAAATGTGGATATCAAGATGTTGGCCTCAACTGACTCAAGGCTGACTCAGTTTCCAAATATTTACCACTTCATGCCTTTTTTTCTAAGCCACACTGGAGGAGTTGGCATTGAGTGGGCAATATAGTTCCATCTTGATTATTGTTGGAAGTCAGATTTTTATCCCATTTGCAATGTTTCAAGAAGACAGATGTCTAATACTATACCGGGCTCATTCAATGTGAGAAAAAAAAGGTTTTACTTAGGAAGCTGACATTGGATATATTTAAATGTGATCTGATGGACACATTTTTGTGAATAATTGTTTTTTAGAGCTAATGTGGTTGGCTGTAATGGTCAGTAGCTTTAAATCAATAAAGAATTTCTGATATAAAAATATTTTTCTTCACCTCAAAAATACTATTGTTCATGGACAAACTGCCAGAAGGAAGCCGATGTCCTCTCATGCAAGAACAACTCACCGCAGTGTAGGAGCATGTTGGTGTCTCTGGTTAAAACAAGCCATTAATATAAATTTGAAAAGAAACAGCGGCTGCTTAATTAGGATAAGAGTTTCACATTGTACACAGATTAAGGAAACAACCCGGCTTGTTGTGGGCAATTAGTAAACCACTGCCGACCCTCCTGACTCAGGTGAAGCCTTTTCTCTCAGCCAAATGAGATTGTTAATCCCTCTGATTTGTCAAATCCTCCAGTCCAGGGGTGTCAAACTCATTTTCATCAGGGGCCACATTGGCCTCGCTGTTGCCTTCAAAGGGCTGAATGTAATTTTAGGACTGTATTGATGTAACTACCCCAGTGCAAAGGAGTTGGACACCCCTGCCCTAGTCAAGTGCATCATTAAGAATAGTTTATATGAGTACTTTGGTGTAATTAATTCCTGATGCATTCACAATCCAGGCTAAACTGAGTGGTTAAACTGGGTTATGGAGTGAGCTAAAATCACAGAATCACAGAATAGTTCGGGTTGGAGGGACCTTGCCAGCTCCCCCAGTGCCACCCCTGCCATGAGCAGGGACATCTTCACCAGCTCAGGTTGCTCAGAGCCCCGTCCAGCCTGGCCTGGGATGTCTCCAGGGATGGTTCATCTACCACCTCTCTGGCCAACCTGGGCCAGGCTCTCACCACCCTCAGGGCCAACAACTCCTTCCTTCTGTCCAGCCTGAATCTTCCTCCTTTAGTTTAAACCCATCACCCCTTGTCCTATCACAACAGGCCCCGCTGAAAAGTCTGTCCCCATCTTTCTTATGGGCCCCTTTTAAGTGTGAAAAGTCCCCAATAAGGTCTCCCTGGAGCTTCTCTTCTCCAGCTGAACCCCTAAATCACTTCTATCACAACTGGGTTCTTTGCTGAGATGTTCTATATACTTTTTTATTTTAGTGGTAAGGTGGGCATAGCATCCTTTGGGAAGAAGAAAGCAGTTAGTTGTCCACATATTCTGTCCCATCCAGCACATCAACAGTGAAGCTACACAAAAAATCTGGGAGGGAATGGGGTCACCTTTTCAATAAAACATTTTAAAGTAAATATTTCAGTCCATCCCAAGATGTGCAGGTAATCGAGCATATGGAGTTTGTCTCAGAAGCTGGAATTTCTGTAGATATCAGTAGCTCTACAAAGGATATGCACACAGAAACATAAATAGTTCTGTCTCTTCCTTAGCACTTACACGTCTTGTCACTTCTCAGTGAAGTTATAGACCAAAATATATCATATCACCTCTTCTATCGTATCTGTCTTATCACCTATAATTTCACCATGTAAAAGCAAAAAGCACAATTTTTGCAGCAGATATACAAATGCCATAACTCTCCTGAGCATCCTATGTACAGTGCCTTCCATTCCCTTGTTTTCAATGTCCTTCACAGCAGTTTGCTATTGGTTTTAATTTCAGTGTGCTGCTTTTATTACAGGTCATACTTTACAGCCATTCTGCTGCTGGTGAAACAGAAGGCTACTCAAAGGAGACAGATAATTCACATATTTTCATTGTTTATAAAGTTAGACAGAAAAATCAATTTCAATGAACATTTTCAAAGCATTTCTAGTGCACTCATGAGGTAAGAAAGGGTTAGTAACAGGAGCTGGCAGATGTGAAATGACAGACAGAGACATTTTCTGTAAATAACTGTACAGATGCTAGATAAACCATCATCTTTACTTTAACAAATATTTTGTAATGGGTTTCTATATACTGGGTACTCCAGTAGGGGTGGTTTATCACTTGACAAAAAAGGCGTCTGTGATTGAACAGCTTGCACAGTAAAATTCCTTATGCACCGTGGATGGAAAAAGCAATTTGAACTAGACAACTATAAAATGAGAATTGTGAGACAGTACTTTGAGAAACAGTCGTCCTTAGTTTTGTTGTAGTCTGGAACTTCCTGAAACATCTTGTTCCTGCCTCTTCTCTTTCTCAGGATTGAAGCATTGCGAGAACTGTCACACTGGGGAATTCATTAAGCAATAGTTTCATAGTGGGGTTTAACTTGGGATCCGTTTGTGTCTGCTGCCTTTCTGTTTGTGGGTTGGTTTTGTTTTTGTTTGTTTGTTTTTGACTAAATAATGCCATTTTGAGTTTTAAATATGTCTTAAAATACTTAGAATTTAGTTAAAATAGTTTTTTAGCATTTTGGATTTCTATCCATGAACAGCAGCAGTCTCAGATGGTCAGATCCTCTAATAACTGAGGGATATAAGAAAGAAGGAGAGGAAAAGGATTCCTATCACCCTAATCAGGAAAACTTTATGTCGAGACTCCCTAAAGAGCCTGTGAAAACCCAAACTTCAGTTCCTGTTGGGAACTGAGCACCAGACACTCAACTCCATTGAAATTGTGGTAAGATAATGGTTGATTTTTATTTTGAAAATTATAGTTATTGGAGTCATTATGTCCTCCTAAGTCTTTGCATCTCCTCGGTTGCTTGATGTCGACATTAGTGGACTTGCTTGCAGTCCAATACCCCACAGGACAGCCAGGAAGGAGAACGTCCTTGTAAATGAAAATAGTAGCATCTTAACAATTCATTGATGTCAGTGTTAAAGAAATATCAGCATAAAGTTTTCCATCAAATCAGTGTTTTCAACAACAGAAGTCAGAAGACATGGTAAATATAAGGGCCAAATGTGTTCCAAAACTCATAGCCCTCAGATGACCAGTTTTTGAACTTTCCCATGGAGTTGCAACCCAAAACATTGACATTGCAGTAACCACCACAGAGATGTATTAATGCACCAACCTCCAGCCTCAAGAGTTGTCTGGACCTCTCGTGTCCTGAGATAATTTCAGTTTGTTTTAGTTGTGGCAGCAGTTGTCACACTGTCATGGATTTATTGCCAAAATATGTTTTAGGTTTAGTTCAACTTAATGTAGTATGATGCACACCATTCACTAATAGGTAGCAACTTGCAGTTATTCTGCATGAAGTGAACTATCCACGGCGCCTGGATCTTATGATAATGTTTGATTTTCCCATGAATTATGGCACAAGTGTGACTCCAGGGTAGCTGAAGTCTCAGATTCCCAGTGTTCGGCTCTTGTAGCACCCTCAGCTGCCTTAAAGCACAAAACTAGCCAAGTCCCATGAAGTTTTCTTCAAGTTTTTGGTTGTTGTTCCATAGCACAGGAAATTGCTGTTCAACCTTGAGAGAGGAGATCATCATGTGAACTCTCAAACCAAGAAGAGAGAACTGAAGAGTTGTTGGGAGAATAATTTGTTCCCTAATGTAAAATATTGAGAAAGTGCAGAGGCAACCAGAAAGGAATTAGAACAAGTTATCCAACAGCCATTCACACACACAAAAACCTAAAACTAAAAATCCTGAAAACAGGGTACAACAGAGCTGTTATATTGACAGGGAATCATTCCGCAGCCCTAATCCAGCATCTGTTATCTCTAAAAACATACTGCAGTGAATTCCCTGTGCTCTGGAGAAATCTATGATTTGAAAAATACCACTATTAATTGATTCCACAAATTAACTGCTAATCCAAGAGTCCTGATTATGATTAGTCTTCTAATCAATTTATTTGATAGAAAGCTTTTTTAATTTTCCAAATTACAGTTCAGCTATTCTCTCTCTTACTTTCACTTGTTTCATCTAATTAACTATTTTTCTTAGCAGTGAAAAGCAAGATCTTCCTTTCTTAATTGCCTCTTGACCCTTTCTCACTCTCCAATGTGGTTGCCTTTAGAGGTTCTTCATCATGAGAACATTAAAATGCTATCAACGAATTAAAAATATTGTTTGGCCCAGAGGAAACTTCCCAGCATGTCTGTGAATCCTTTGGAGTTATATTTACACAGCTTTGCTGAGGAAAGTCTGACTCCCCAGTACACTGGATTGCCCTTCAGTTAATGCATGCAGATGAACAACCTCCCTGGTGACTCCGCAAAAAACTGGTTCAGTAATTGCTGATTGCAAAGCCGGCAATGAGGAGTCTGCAGTGCACGAGCGAGCTGTGCGGCCACCGGAGCAGCGCAGATGTCCCCAGCTGGATGAGTAGTCATTGGGAACATCACAAAATATTTTGGGTTGAAGGGACCTTCAAAGCCCATCCGGTGTCCCCCCTGCCATGAGCAGGGACATCTTCACCAGCTCAGGTTGCTCAGAGCCCCGTCCAGCCTGGCCTGGGATGTCTCCAGGGATGGTTCATCCACCACCTCTCTGGCCAACCTGGGCCAGGCTCTCACCACCCTCAGGGCAACAATTTCTTCCTCATGTCCAGCCTGAACCTCCCTCCTTTAGTTTAAACCCATCACCTCTTGTCCTATCACAACAGGCTCTGCTGAAAAGTCTGTCCCCATCTTTCTTCTCAGCCCATTTTAAGTACAGAAAGGCTGCAATAAGGTCTCCCCAAAGCTTCTTTTCTCCAGCTGAACACCCCAACTCTCTCAGCCTGTCCTCATAGCAGAGGTGATGCCTCATCAGGCTGCAGGAACAACCTTGGACACAGGCTGTGTGTGCTGGAGAGCTGGGGCAGCAAGAGGAATGCCCCAGGAAGACATACAGACAGATTAAACAACAAAAAAACAAAGCACAGTGCATTGCTGCCACATCCATGTCTGATGACTGACGGTCCCTCTCAGCTTCAGCCTTCTACCAAATGGGTGGATTTCCAGAGGGCTCTAAGGCTTTACTTGCTGTTCCTCAGGGTGAGATTTCTGAAGCAACATGTTATGAAAAGCGAGGGAACAACTATCTTCTTCGAGTGACTGTCCATATTGCAACATCCTCTCTCCTTGTCCATAATTAAGGGTTAGCTATGAATCACAAACACAAAGGAATAAAAGAAAAGAAAAAAGAAAGAAAAAAAAAAAGGCAAACCTCTACGTGGGCTGCTAATGCTTGCAATGAGAGGACAGGAGTGGATAAGTGTCTTTTTCCTTCCTGTCATAATGCAGCCAGGATGAAGAGCTAAATGTGTGGATGGACAGGTAGGCCCTGTCTGTATGAGGTTTTCAGCCACTTCTCTGTATATATATTATAAAACCTGTTTTCACACCCATGAAGAACAGCATGAACTCCCACCCCTTTGCCATCAGACCCCAGGCATTCACACAAGCATTTCTGACCTCCCCAGCCATCACATCAGGCTCATGGCAAGACCATTGCTAGTCTTGCTCCCATTTTTCCTACTCAGCTACTACTTCCAGCATCAACAGGCTGCAGCTCCAGTGTCGTAGTGCTGTGTCTTTACCCATCACCGTGTCTTGAATTTGCACAGCCTGTGTATGTAGCACTAAGCCTATGGAATACATATTGTCTTCTCGTCTCTTCCCATTACTCCAGTAAAACTCTTCTATTCTGAGCAGAACCCAGGTTATTGCTCAGCCCACATCCTCACCCAGGGGTACTTTATGTCTGTGAATACAGAATAATGAATCATGGAATTATTTAAGATGTAAAAGACCTCTAAGGTCATCCGGTGCAACTGTTAACCTAACACTGTCAAGTCCTCCACTAAACCATGTCCCAAAGTGCCACGTCTACATGTCTTTCAAATACCTCCAGGGATGGTGATTCCATGTGGTTTAACTGTGCAGTTTGACTGCTTCTCCTCCCTCTCCTTCACCCTCCTTCTCTAGAGACTGGAAGATTTCCACGTAGGGTCTCCTGAACACTGACTTCTTTGGGAAGAAGGAACCTTCCCAGCTCTGCCCAGCCCTCCTCTGCTCTTTGCGTCAACGCAAGGACGCTTAGTCAGAAATCCCTCCTTAATGTCTTAATCTTGTGCTTTCAGCCTCTTGCTTGGTCTGGGTCTCAGCTGATCCGAAGAGGGAGTCCTCAAACACCAGGCACTGCTGTGTAATTACACTGGGGAGCAACGCTGCGGCTGGAATATCAGATCTTTGCCTCCAGAAACATCGTTCTTATGCACAGCAGCTACCCAACAGGGCTGCAATCTTTCAGTGTCAGTTTGATGTAAGTAAGCAGTGACAATCATCATGATTAAAAGGACTATGGATTTTTTCCAAAAGTACTAAGTACTCCCTCCCTTTTCTTCACAAGTGGCTTTATAGTAGGTGGGCAATTGAAAACCCATGTGAGAACTATCTTTTATATATAAATACACTTTTTAAAATAGCAGGTTTTAACAGCTGAGTGACGCCAAGTTGATACCCATGGCTTTCAGAATATTTAAAATATTCTCTCAGTGCAAAACCAAGGCGGCCATGCTGTTTTCCCCATGAATGGAGAGCACAGCTGATGACAGGCACAGCCTTCAAGCGCTCCATGATCAATTACAGCTGAATGGAAGTTGAGTCATCCAATAGCTATAAAAAACACGCATTGCAGAAACATGCCAAAATGATTATTTTTTTTCCTGTAGCACACAAGCCAGTGAACTGTGATGCACAGGTGAGCAAACTGTGGGCTACTCTGCATTTATGCTTGCCAGTCTGAGACAGCTCTGACACTCTAGGAAGAAAATGGACATAGAAAAGAGTTTTCCGGCACAAATTTTAAAATAAGCAGCCATAGAAACAGCGGTTATGGTTGGATGGACTCTTGGAAGGCAGGTTGCTTTCCGTTCACTCTAGATCTGTGTTGGTGATGACCAGGCTCACTTCTTCCCCAAGGTGTTTCTTCCTCACCCTCCAGTTCTGCCTTCCTGTGGAGTAACCATCTCCAGCCTTCCCCAGGCTGCTGTGATACCCATCGTACTTACCACCTTTTTGCCATGTATGACTTCCTCCTTGGAGCCTTGTCACTTCACTTCTCAGTGCAGGATTTTGCTGCTTTCTTCTAAAAGCAAAACAACAAGAGGAAGATTAAGCTTCACCTTTTGTTTTCTTTCCTTCAAGCGCTGCTTTTCAAATGCTTCTCATTCTTTCACGCGCTTTTGCTTATTCTCTTTCCTCCCCATCACTGCACAGCCCTCCCATCCCCTCTTGTACAACTCCCAGGTCTCCTCTGGCTCTTCCCTCCGGCAATACAAACACAATTTCTTTTCTGCTGTCTCAAGACAAAGCAAACCCACATGTCTGCCTGTGCTTGGTTTCCCAACCACTGCTCCGTGTCTCTGTTTTTCCACAGCTTGCTTTCTTCTTCAGTGTTTTGTCTGCAGAGACTGTAATTTCCTCAAGACATATCCTGGCTCCAGCCAGCAGTGACAGCTTTTCTGAGGCAAAGAGGTCTAATACTGGTATTACACAGGATACCTCCAAGTTGTGACTGATTACCTTCTGTCTTCATCAGTTTGTCATTAACTTAACTGAACTCCGGGACTCATTACTTTTACCATAAGAGGCTTTTAAAAAAAGATCTAGAAGGAGAAGATACATTAAATACATTAGTTTAGAGTACAAATGACTGATGTGTCATTTAAGATTAGCCTATGTGTATAAACTTGTTTTAAAATTCTAGATGAGAACCACAAATTTATGTTCCTCTCAGGCAACTTTCCACCCGTCTATTCTCTTTCACCTCCCCTTAGTTTCAGCTTAAAGCCAAATACTGGATTTGCAAAGTGTTCACCTTACGTATTTCTCAGGCAGGGTATTGGGTTTTCCATTAATGTTACGATTGAAAAGCCACTCATTGATTTAGCTTCGTTAGAAAGATAACAACTAGGTATTTTTCATTCAGATATTTCTAATGAAGAATGGCTTTCCCATTCATTAAACTGTCAAATTCTAATGGGCCTGTAGTTACAGGAATCTCACATACAAAAACCAAGTCCCTGCCTGGCGTACTTGCAGGTGTACGATGTAGAGGATGCCACAACAGCACACTCAGCTCTCCACGAGCTTCCTTGGACCCTGGAGCAACAGCACATTGGAGGAAAACCCTGCCAAGGCCAATAGACCCACCTCATCCTTCTCAGGGGACACGTTATGGGCCCCGTAACCAATGGGATGCCATTATAACTGATATGCTGCAATCATGTTTGTTGTGCTTTGACTTAAGCTATCTCAAAGAACCCCAAATCAAGTCTTTCCTATTATATTTAGGCTTGGAGTGCTTCACAGAAGTGTTAGGACCTGTCTGTCATGCTGCTGCATCAGTGGATGGTGGGTAAAGGTTTATGCAAACACAAGCACCAAGTAAAACTTGCTGAAAGAGTAGTAACCTAGCAAGTTAGCAAAATATTTAGCAAACAGCTAAGGCTGTAAGGTCCAAACATACCCATGCACACAATTCTCTGGGTGAAGGGACCACAGGATGAGAGGCTGTCCTAATGGGATGGTTGCTATTGGTGTCATCGATCAAAGGTACCTTCTAACAGAAAAGGGGGTGGGAATCAGATGCAATTTCTCTCCATCACTTCTCTGCAAATGTTTATTTCATTTCATGGGGATTGGACTGGATGATCTTTCATGGGCCCTTCCAATCCCTGACATTCTGTGATTTGAAAAAAATCCACAAGACAAAAACAACAACAAGAGACAAAAACCAACCCAACCCCAAGCCTACTTTCCTCTGTTGTCCCTTAGACAAAGAGCTGTCCACCCAGCATTAATAACAGCCTGGGGTGAGGTCTGCTCCTGGTTCAACCAGTATCGCTTGGAAGAGAACAACAGAGTAACAGTTTTAATGATCCAAATCCTCTGTATTTCCAAAGGATATTAATTGAATGAGAGACCTTAAAAGCAGTGTTTCATGGAGAAAGTGACAATCCTTTTTCTTTCTGTTCTTCCTTTTTCCTGTAGGTCAGTCTGTCCCTAAAGAGAAGAGACAGATTCTCCTCCAGTCCTTCTGTTCCCATGATGAACACCCTCTGTCCTGGACACCCCTTCGGTTTCTCTCTCCTTGTGTCTCTTGTGACAGCAAATGCCCTCCTGTCGTATTCTTCCAGACAATTCTGTAAATATTGCTGGTTTTAAAAGAATATCAAATCGTTCCAGGGAAGCGCGACTCCCTGAATAAAAACCATAATTTTCCACATAAGTCTCTTGTTCGCTTGCTCTGACCTTGCCGTTATTTCAGCCCCTCTCAGCATAATTTCTGAACATGCGGATCGTGTTAGGTACCCGACTCTTCTGCCTATTTTGCATGCAGTCCTTTGCATTGAATTAAATAACTTCTTACTCTGGTTCTTTCTTCCTCACCTTTCCAGGCCTGTGCATTGCTCGGCAGCTCTTTTTTTTCCCCTCCTCAATTAACCTTTTGTTATTGCTTTCCTTGGGCAAAAATACCTTATACTGCAAAACAAATGTCCCTTCTGATACTGTTTGCTCTTCTAATAATTACTTCATTAAACCTTTTTTCTTTTATTTTTATGGGATCACCAAAATACCCCCCAAAAGCAGTCTAACATTATTAATTAAATGCAGCCTTAAAGAAACCCTATAAAACTTTAATAATATTTTTATGTGCAGAATTTAATTCTTATTGATTTTCAAGTAGTTTATGTGAGTAAGCAAAAGTGAGCTGCATGGCTTTTAATAGGAATTTTATTGTTTTGCAGTGACGGTGGTCCAGGAATAGAAAATTCTACAGGAAATGTTTTGCTGATTTTTAGGGGGAAAAGAGAAAGGCACAAACAATGCACAACAACAACAACAAACTTAAGAGAGAGGCAAAGAGAAGGAAGGAAATGAAACAAATAATGATGCTTCCCAGAAGTACATGTGGGAGCCTAAATAATTATTTGCAGCCACACGTAATTAAAAACAGGAATAAGACATTACTTTTTGATTTGACTTTAATATAAGGTTGGAGGACAGATGCAAATGTAGTAACAACAATAAGTAAATAAATCAAAAAGCAGTCTGTTGAGAAATTAATAAAATTATTTTATAATTTAGGGAATAATGCCACAGCATACTTTCAGGACCATTAACACTTTGTGTTTCAGGCATCTGACCTTTTACTTTTACCTCCATCAACATTAATCCACAAAGACAAGGAAAATGGCAGTCGGGTGGGATATGTTTAATAATATGGATTGAGAGAAGTACACCAAGGGATATTATTCAGTGCTTGAATCATGATTCCTGTGTGCTGTGTATAAATATGTGTACATGAGGACAGAGCTGATGTATAATGCCACGTGTTTGCATTTATAAGAAGACCTGGGTGTTAACTTCACAGAGCCCCAACAATTCACACCAGCTGTGAATCCGCTTGTAGTTATATATGACAGTAATAAAAACGTGAAATACACTGAAGCTTTTCCCTCGAGTAAGCGTTTAGGCGACAGCAGCATCAGGCGATGTAAATCCACAGAGCTGTACTGACAGCAGGGAGGCCAGCTATTAAAAACTGATATTACTTGCAGCTTATTCAAGCTTTTAAACTGAGTTTCCAAGTCTACAAGGTGGGACATGTCTGGGTTCTCCAAGCTTGAAATCTTGCTTTGAAAAACCATAAACTTTCTTAATAAGTACTGACATGGTTGCTAATCACATCATAGTGTTACTTGTATAAATATACATAAATATACATATATATGCACCTCTTTCTATACATATACATTCATATATATATAAATCTACACCTGCTGATGGAGATCTTGGCTTCAAATGCTGAGAGCTTCCCACATGGCTTGTGTTATTAGGATTCGTGTTTTTGCAGCTGGGGGAACATTAAAACCTTCTTTGTGGCTATAGGTGAATGCTGAGAAGTGCATCCCACTTTTAATTCACACACACTGTCGTAAAGCGCATGCCGGGAGAGCGTTTGCTGTGCAAGCTGATGAGTGATTAGTTATACATGGGTGTTTTTATACTTCTGAAGAGATGTTAGACGGAGTGGCTGCAACTGCATTTTGATTCGATAATTGGGTTTAAAGGACTCTTAAATCTGTGAAAATGCTTTTCAGTCTTTAAAAAGGTGGTTTAAAGCCCCTTTATGTTTGATTTTTGACAGCTGCGAGAATCACTGCAGTAAGAGATCAGATAATCAGCCAGGGAAGTTCTTGGGAAGTTTGATACTGTTTTTTACCAGGGAAATGCTGCCCACCAAGAGTGTGTCTTTTACATCTATTCTGTATTACTGATTCACCATAATAAAACTGAGATTAGTTTTTTGTATAGAATCATAGAATGGTTTGGGTTGGAGGGACCTTCCCAGCTCCCCCAATGCCACCCCTGCCATGAGCAGGGACATCTTCACCAGCTCAGGTTGCTCAGAGCCCCGTCCAGCCTGGCCTGGGATGTCTCCAGGGATGGTTCAGCCACCACCTCTCAGGGGCACAAATTTAATGGATGGGTTCAAAACCAAAGGCCACAGCAAAAAGTTTAACTGAAAAAACAGAAAAATAGGCTGAAAAACCCTATTTACCATAGAAATTTTGGTTTGGTTGCCTACCTAACATGTAGCTTTAGAGTCCATTATATCTTGTTCTTCACCAAAAACCCTTCAAAACTGAAAAGAAAAAAAAAAAGAAAAGGGTTAATGGGATTAAGGTATTACCATTAAAATAATCCTTAAATAATCAAAATTATTTATCATTGACGATATGTAAGTAGGTAATTTATAGTGGACTGTGAGTGACCAGGACTCCCACGTGTTTTTTGGTCCTGGTACCTCAGGTCTCAGGACAATCTTTACAAAGCTGGTTATTCTCCTATACTGCTTCTACTGGAAACCATTCATTTATGTTCATTACAATAAATAAAGCTGTGGATGCCAATTTGTGTGAGGAGTCACAGACACCAGGAGCCACAAGGACTGCAATGAAGACACAGCAGTGCCTTCTGGTGTAATTGTGATTATATAGCCCAGTTCCAAGGGTCAGCTGGAGAAAATCTCTCAGAATATGCTGTACAATAGAAAAACACCAAGTCTTTAGAGCCACAAATCCTCCTGATGAAGTTTTGCATTTGTTTTGTACCGTGCAAACTGACATTGGTAGCTGTGGTTTTTAGCTAGAACTACAGCCTTTCCATTATGCTTTCCTATCAGAAAAATATGGGATTCTTCTTTTTCCAGAAAGAACAGAAAACCTCCAGCCTGTGGAAGAATTAGAGCAGTAAGTCACATTGCATGGCTGAAATAATTCAATCTGATCACATTTGGACCTGCTGCATTGGGCTGCCAGCAGTCAAGGAAGGACGGTTACAAGAAAAGCCACCGGTGTGCTGTAAACCCAAAGGCAGACAAAGAAACGTGACTTGATTCCAAATCTTACAGGATCCGCGCCAGACCCTCAGCTGATTAAACTAGCAAAACTTCATCAGCATCCTTGACAACAAGGATGCCTGATCCACTTGAAATGAAGAGGTTTGTCAAGTACCATATGAGTGTTCCCAGTGGGTCTAGAAGCTCCACCCTGGAGAAGGAGAGAAAGATCCTGAAGGTCAACTCATGGTCCTGAGCCTCAGGGACAAACTAACTCCCCTGTCCAGGGACTTCATCTGAGGGATGGAGACCAGTCACCCACCAGTGACCTCCAGGAAAGAGCTGAGCAGGGGTTAAAAGCAAGACTTGCATTAAAATGATGCCTGAATAAATTAGCTGGATTTATTTAGTGCTGAACTTCATGTAAGAACAGCTGTTTTTCTTAAAATCAAACATTAGGAAGAAAATCCCATTCAGGGATAATATACTGCTTAAATCCTCAGAGAAAAAGAATTATCATTGGCCAATTCTGCAGCCGAACAAACTTAATGTATTTCTAAACATTAGAAAAGCAGGCTAGTGGTAGGATGGAAATTATTCTTATAAAATTACCTGGGGAGGTGGTAGAAATTCCGTCACTGATTACCAGGAAAATATCCAACATGTGTCTGTAAAGAAGGACATGGGTGGAACTGGTTCTGCTGGAGGTGAGGACAGAGAGAGACGGACCAGATAACCTTCTAAAGTACCTTCTGCATACACGTCCCCAAATGTTTTGTGTTGTGATTCCTACACACAACTGCAAACTGAATAATCAAGAGCAAAATAGCATTAAGGTGATGTACTGTGTGCTAGTCCTTTCTCGGCTGATACCTTTAGAAGCTGTTTTATGTGTAGAGAAGACAGTAATTCGTACAATGAGTTAGCAGAACACATTTCTTTCCAGTGCTCGTACCCTTACCAGCAATATAGCAGCTGAGGCATGCATTATTTTATATAAACCATGGTCTAGATGGATGACTGGTCTGCCATCTTCCCGAGCCCTTCCACTGAAACCATCAAAAATAGCAGATTGCTTTGCCCAAATTAAAACAATAATGGTACAGCCCTGGATCAGAATTTTTATCAGCAAAAGCATTAAGAGTTTGTTTAAATTTTCTTGCTCTTCAGAGTTAAATTAAAATCCAAATAAATTACTTTCTTGGCTGTTGGGCTGTGTTCTTTCTCTGCGTTTGACAGCAGGACAAAGAAGGTTTCCCAGGCCTTGTCTCTGTTCACTATAAAACTTTTCTCCTTACTAATAAAATGGGGTAACACAGCAGGTGAGAAGTACAAGCCATTCCCCAAATTTTCAGCTGTTATTTCCACAGAAAAGGGGTGTATCGTGTGTTACATTTATCTTTTCCTCTGGCCCTGGTAAAAGTAAAATTTGATAAAATCTGGTTTTGTCCAAGAACTTATTGTGCAGTAATATATATATATTAGGTAGAAAAAAATAAAATCATTCATAATCTCACCTTCTCTGCCCAGTTCCTCCCTGGGTTCCTTCCTTATTTTCAGCCCTGACTATTTGCTTAGTTTTCAGTTAAACCAAGACATTGGTCTCCATGCTCCCTCCTGATGGATGTACTGGTTTTATCTACCTGCCTGGTCAGCAACACAAGCTGTTAGGAAAGTTGTCCAGTCCTTAAATTGCTATAAACACAGATTAGTAGCTTAATTATCTGCTTAGCATATTGTAGCAAAATAATTCTTCATTTGACAGGTGAAACAACTTTTCTGTTTGAAGACTAAAATACAGAGAGGAAAATTCAGAAGGTTATTTCTGAGGATTCTTGTCAAGGATATCACAAAGGAACTCTGAAAAAATGTAGTTTTCTTTAAAAACTGGGTTCAATACTGTTCAGTGGTTACTTAGCAAAAACTGGTAGTGTGAGGCTGTGCTGCTCATTTCAAATTGGTTTTTACTACAAAACTGTTTGCTATTGCAGACAGTCATAGACAAGAAAATCTGTAAACCAATATTGGTATTTAGGAAAGTGGACTCTAGCTTGTCTGTTTTCTGTCTAAATAAAGACTAGACTTGCACATTTTATTACTAAGACATAACGTGTTGAACTACTTACGCTCAGAAACAAGAGATGCTATGATAAAGAAACGTCTCACACTCCTCTTGTTATTTCCCTAACACACATATCATGCAGTTTTGTAGCTGTTCTAATGGGTTTTGTTTCTTGGCACTGAGCTATCACTCAAAATCAATAATGGGCACGTCCACTCTGCCTTCAGTCCTCTGCCATCCTTGAGGAACAGCTTCACCAGCAATCCCTCAAAAAGAGTCATTAGACGAATACTCCACAGTTTCACATTTGTATTGCTGTGTCTATAATCAGCCTTTTCAGTCTGTAGGCTCTGCCTTGAATTCAATTACACTCAACGAGTCTCTTAAGCCTTGTGCATAGGATTTGAAAGACTTGATGATGGTGTTAACGAGAATATAGATGTCCACATCATATTCAAATGGTTCTGCTATTTCGTTGTAACAGACCAGTATTTGATTCCAAAGAATTCTTTAAAATACTGATTCAAATATCTTCTCTTTTTATTTTTTTATCTGTAATTTAGCGCAAGCTCCATGGGTTGAGTGGTTTTTTTTTTTGCTGAGTTGATCGTTGTCCAAAGAATCAAGGCTGCTTTAATCATTTCATAGCTCAGCGTGAGCCAGCCACCAGCTATTAGAAACAACTTCACAAATACGTGACTCATGCAAAGAAAGGAAACGAGCACATTCTGGCATGAGAAGACTAAAGAAAAGCTTTCTAAAAATTTTTCACAGTGAAAACATTGCACCCTGTGGAACATATGCTCCCCAGAGAATATTCCATTCAAAGCCACGCAGTATGTGCTGTGACTTCAGACTTGTCAAGTGTCCTAACACTTTTGATAAGGGGGTAATCCAATTGATCCTGACAACCTGATATAGATTTTCCTTTTAAAAGAATTTTGCCACCGCTTCAAAACATACTCAACTCCGAGGCCACGACTGATGATGAAAAAACCACCACACGAAAAAAGAAACAGCCCTCCATTGGTATTTTAATTAATTATCTATTGTAAACTGATATTCAAGTGATAAAGATGATGTGTATTTTGTATGGAGGCTATAAAACATGAACAGCACCTGAATACTCAAAATAAATAATGCTTCTTGTCTCATGTAAAATATTCCCTGCTCGTTGGATACTAAATTCTCTTGAGATGAGAATTGCCCATCTATTTGCACACATTCTTCTGTTGTTTCAAGCAACAAGTTATTTAAGACGTGATTCCAGATTTCACAGGCAAAAAGCATTGTGATTTCCAGTTGGATTGTCTCCTCTAATTCAAATAACGCTAAAGCCAAAAAAACCACATAAGTCCATTGATAATTGTTTTAGACTGTTAAAAATATTGAATAATTTACCTTCCTTTTTAAAAGAACTGCTGTTTTTTGCCCATCTCTGCATCTAGACATGTTATTTTGAAATTTGGGATATTCTTTAGCTTACAGGCATTATTAGATTTATTCTTCATGACACTAAAACCATTCACTGGGAATATGGAGCCTTTACAGACAAAGCGATAGCAAATGCATTCACAATTCACAGTTGTGATGAACACCACATTTTCCCCTTTCAAAACAGCTATCATTAATATCTGATTTTCATTTTCTAAAGACTGAAAAATAGCAAACGTGCATAGCTAAAGTTGCATTCTTGATTCCAGCAGATTTCGCCTCCTCCAGAAGCCACAGATGATGCACCTGATTAAACCAATTCTAATATATAAACTCAATTTGACTTCAACTGATTTTTATCTTTTCCATTTAGCTGTTTTCTTTTTCTCTTTTTGTGTGTCTGCTCACATGTGCATTTGTCAACTAAGGTGATATCATGATATGCAAACGCTGATAAAAAAGCAGTAAAATGAGAATGATAATAGTCAGCCATATATATTGTACGTGCTACTGGCAAAGAGTAAATGACTGCAGTACCCATGACTGGGTACTTCTAATCATTTGACCATTGATAGAGCATGAGCACATAGGATCACAATTTTAGTCATTTGGGTAATTTTGGAATTACCCTTTTCTAATGCTGATGCACTCATGGGTTCAGGGCTTCTTTTTCTCTGCCCTACACACCAGGTTATTTTTATTATGTATTTATCAACTAATTCCTTTTTAGTTGGGATAAGCAAAATTCCCAGTTTTTATCTCAGAATGATGTTTCAGAGGTTTTTTGGAAGAGTTCACTTTATTTGTATTTTGGTCTGCAACAGGATGACCCAGGTTCATCCAAAACTGTTTATCAGTATTTCATGCCTTTCAAGTAGTTGCATTGACTTATGGGTTTTTCCACAATGTGTAAAACTAAATAAGTGGCTAAAACCTGATGAACTGGTATTTGATTTGGAAGTAAGACAAAAGAGTTTATAATGAATGTAACGGTAGTGAAATAAAATGCTAGTTCTGGCTCTTTGTGCAGGTGCTGAATAAGTATGGCTGTGAACATTGCTTCAACATTAGAATTTGATGTCTGGCAGCTAAAACAAGGAGAAAAATGTAAAGGAGAGTTTTTACAGCTTCTCTGTCTTTTAAAGCTGTTTTCGAACTGCTGCAGAATAGAATCACAAAAGCAAAAGCTTCAGAAATATAGTTGCAGTTTCAAATTTCAAAATATCAGTGGAATCTCAAACCAACTTAAAATTTTTCCTCAAATTTTGATACCTCCTGGTTTCAGATGATCTATTATTTTCTCTGCCCTTTTGTTCAGAAGTTTAATCATCTGCATACTTGTTTCATCTTGTTGTTTTTTTTTTTTAATGTCATAAGCATGATAGATTTTCAAGATTTCTAGAGGATTCCAAGTCACTGGGCTTCTGTGTTTATCTGCTTGCTTGCTCCAGTTGCCAACTAAAGGACAATGTTTCATTTAATTTAGTCTGTCACTGAGGTGATTAGAATAAACCGTTCATGACCCCTCATTCTTCACTTAAATTACACAGTTTCTTCTCCGTTTGAGTACAGAAATACTACAGCTGGAAGACATTCGTCCCTTTGCATTCCCCAAGCATCTTCCTTTACAAGACTCGTCTGCAACATGGGAGGAAGAATGGAGAGGGCAAATCACGAACAAATAACTTTTTCTACTTAAATGTAAACCAATTTTATCCTAGACATTTTAAGAGTTAAAAAATCACTCTAAACTACCAAATCTTGGTGAAGAGTCTGAAAAGATTCAAATAAAACCTGAAAATTTGGCTAGTCTGAGACTCGGAGTTTGTAACTTGAGTTGATGTTGCACCAGGAGCACGTAGCTATCGCTTTTCAGGCTGTCACCGATAACATGGAGTGAAAACACATTTAACAAAAAATAGTCTTTCAAGGAGCAACTGTTTGCAAACCTATTTTGAATACACCAGCAGACTGACAATGGGAGTTTAACTCCTTCCTGATCACCATGGGCCAAACCAACCTGAAATACCCGTGGTCACCACAGATGCTGGTACATGGAGATGTGCTGGTCTGTGGCTACTTGGTAGGTACGAACCCCAAAACTCTTGCCATGATCCCATAAACATTGACCCAAAGAGATTTATAGAAGATATAGTTTTTAAAGATCTGAGCTTCATCTAAGAAATAATAACCTAAAGCTAATGATGTGTTAACATCTAAATAGCTGCATGTGTCTATGAGGATGTGTGTGTATATATGTATATAAAAATAAACATGTGTGTGTCTGTGTTTGTATTTATACAGATACAGTACAGAGTTATCTTTTCCTATTCTATATTCCCCCAATGCAGTTCTTGCTAGGCAGTTGTGGCAGTCTCAGTTTTCATGAGTTATTTTCAGGCCATGGGCACCAAACTAACGATACTCTGCCACATATTCGGAAACATCATGGGTTTCCAAGGAGTTTTATTATTATATTTCTCTGGTGACATGGGTTTAGATAAGAATTTCACTTTTCTTGTGCCAACTGTATTTGTTATTCAGTAAATCTGATTTTTTTTTTCCTTTTTATCTTGCGATGGTTGAATAAGAAAGAAGATTAATGCAAAAAAAAGTAAATGAGATTGCTGCTGTTTCACATTTCGTGCCTTATTTATATAAATAATTGAATAGGTCTAAGACTACTTTTATTGGGGAAACAATAAATGTTTAATAAGTGAGTGAGCAGTCCATCATAAAAATAAGTGCTAGTTATAAGGCTTTTTCAGGGGAAGAACTATTTTTGCTTTAAATCATCTTAGGGACGCTTTATTACCATTGCTGCGTCATTAACACCGCACATTATTCCGCAGCGGGATGAGGTAACTACAAAGATAGAATGAGATTTTAGTGGGAGACAATATGCAGTATCATAAAACGTGTGAGCTTTGGTGCTCAAATTGAGCTTGGAGGCTGATACAAAGTAATAAAGCTCTTTATTTTTTTTCCAGTCTGCAGACGCTTCAGCTTTCGGGCATGGATGGGTGGTACTCGAGCTGCTTTTCAGGCTGGAATTCAGGAGATGTTTCTTGTCAGGGCATCGCATAGAAGGTCTGAGACCTTGATTCAGTGCAAAAGCAATGCAGTTAATAATTGAAGAGGTGAGGAAAACGTCAATACCTCACTGAGGCCAAGGCAGGCGCCCAGATTTTGAACTGGCGTTATTGTCAGGGAACAAAAGGATGAGCTGCAGCCAAACAAAGCCGCAGCCAAACAAAAATAAATTAAAAGCATATTAGCAATGTAAAGGAATCAGAAACACACAGATAAGGGAAAAGCAAACATATTGGTGTTAAGTCCCTTGCTAATGCCTTTGAATAGGCTCTAGGAGGATTTATCCTGTCGCTTTATGCCACTTCATAAAGAAAATACCCACTTCTAGCAGCTCTTTGGTTAGTAATGAATTCAGAAAGGAAAGGAGGTGGGTGCCATTGCCTCACCTCTCTCTCATTAAAAGTATCTAGTCAAGGGTGAGTGAAAGACCTGCTCATGGGGATGAATTGATCCTATTAATTGATTTTCAGCATTTCACACGTTCCTCACATGAACAAACCAGTGCACAGAGCCAGCCCTGGTGCTGCAGAAGGACCAGGCTCTTCCCCAGGGAGCTGTTTGGGAAGGGCCGGGTTTGGTGCGTTCCAAGATAAGACGTTTTCTGCTTTTATGCTGCTGATTCTTCCAAGGGCAACAACGGTGTGAGAATTCAGTCCAGCAAACCTCGGGCAGCCTACACAGTGGCAGTGTTGGTGGCCAAAAGTGAAGATGCATGGTGGCCACAAACAGCTTTTAGCCTGGTGTCTGCAAACTGGGGACCAGTTTTGTACCTGGTGCCACTAAAACTACTCGGCAAGTGCTTCAAATACCTACCCTGACTTGACCCCAGGAAAACAAATAAGATGTTTGTCACCAGAGCTAATCGCTCAGGAAATTGTTGCCTAGGGTTGGATAGTTTAGAAAGCCAGCGACTTCCTAGCGAGAGAGAGAGAGGGAATAAGAGCAGTGATTAAAATAAAACAGAAACTTCTCCCTGCTGTGTCTCCTCAGCAAAACGCAGACAGGAATCAGGCCATAGCGTCATTTGGGTTGTGCCGTGGGGAGGGTGGGAGCCCATGGTGAGAGGAGATGCTGTGAGCCTCGTCAGGAGGCCTAGGAACGTCTCCTCACTCGGCACCTTCATTACAGCAAGGAGTTCTCTGCTGAAAACCCATCCCTGCATAGAATCACAGAATCATAGAATCATTTTGGTTGTGAGACCCTCAAGGTCATGGAGTCCAAACATAACCACTACCCCATGTCCCTAAGAGCCTCATCTCCACGTCTGTTCAACCCCTCCAGTGATGGTGACTCCACCACTGCCCTGGGCAGCCTGTTCCAATGCCCAACAACCCTTTCTGTGAAGAATTTTTTCCTAATATCCAGTCTGAACCTCCACTGGCACAAGTTTAGGCCGTTTCCTCCTCATTACTCAGGAGAAGAGACCAACACCCTCCATGCTGCAATCTCCTTTCGGGCAGCTGTAGAGAGTGAGAACGTCTCTCCTCAGCCCCATTCCCTGTTCAGACCTTGGGCCTGAAGATTCAGAAGGACTGCTTCATGCTTCAGCTTGGCGAGATATTCCAGATCCCAAGAATCACCTCTAAGAGTCAATGAAAGATCATTGTGGAGGACAAGCCTGTGATTAGGAAGATTGAATTCCTGTGGTGGAGGCCTCTGAGTCCCAGGAAGCAGCAAATAAGGTAGTGAACCCGTATCTTAGTGTTACCGGTTTTCTGATTAGCTAAAGCATCACTAAAACAAAAGCTTTAGAAGGAAAAAAAATGTGCTGTTGTACTATTTAAAGATGATTGTTGCAGCCCACCACAGATCAATACTTACACCACTTTCCTCTTGATCTGATTCAGTGAAACCCATCTTCTACAGAAAGTCCTCTGCAGTCAAAGAAATGACAAGATGGTGTTGTGGGTCTGCAGGAGATGAAATGTGCAATTTTAGGGCAGGGATACAGGACAGTGGGACATCCCTGTCACTCTTCCATGGCTCTTCTGTCCCCTGTGACTCTCCTTTGCCATGAACGAGGTCCTCACTGAGAGTCCTCACTGTCTGGAAACAAAGCCACTCTCAAGAAGTTTGGTGTGCAAGCCTCATGGGCGTACATACATTCATTACCCTCTAACACAGGGCATCAAAAATAGCCCTTATTTGTCATGTGGATGTCCCTTCGACTGATTCTGGGAGCCAGTTTGGTGGTGAAATCCCCCTTAGAAGGACAACTTGGCTTGTGCAGTGGTTGGTAGGATCTGTAGGAGCTTTGCATGCCCTGGGGAGTCTGACACAAGGAGCAAGTGTCCTGCCCATGTCATTGTGGGTCCATGGACCATGTCACAAGGCATGTCATCCTCAAACCCCGCCTGAGAGCCTCTGCTTTGTTGACAGCCTCCTCCTTCTGCCTGTCAGTCCATCCAGCTATTTCCTTCTAGCTTCTCTCCTTCCCTGCCTAATACATAAGTCAAAGCCTCCTGATGCAGTGGGAACACAAATGCTTATTTAAAAGCCCATCTTCACACACAGTTTCTTGGATGTGCCTTGCCTCCTGAACACTAATGCCAGATTAGATCTGCTTGGGACTGCTGAAATTTGTGACAGATGCCTCCTGATGCTATGAACATGAGCCCACATATGCTGCTCCACAGGGACTTCTCCAATATACTCTCATCACTTATGCCAAGTTCTAGATTTAACTACCAATATGGAGTTTTTAATGGATCCCATAAATATGATTTCACGGCCATCAAACGTTGCTATTGGTTTCTATAGCTTTGGAAAGTAGTATAAGAGTGTTATGAAGATGATAAATCTGTAAATCTGCTGATCCATCTAAAAATGTTGGAAAAATAAGTAGATGTGATATATTTCTCCTCTTGCAGAAGAATTCACTGCCCAGAATAGATGCAAGTGCTGCTGGTGGTTCCTCTTATCCCTGTGGACTACATGAATCATAAGGGAAAAGTACTCAAAGTGGCAGACAGAGTTGGCATCCTCTGGCTTTTCCATTTCACAAGGCTGAGCTGCCCCACTCTGCGTACCCTTCCCTTTTTCTCTCCACTGTCTGGAAGAGAAAAGGAGGTTTTACTACAAAAAGCCCTTTTCCCACCCCACTCCCCATCTCCAGAGCACTTGGTTGTAGTCCTCCTCATGAGCCGCACTGCAGAGAAGTGCCACTACCCCCTTTTTAACATATTGCAAAATTAACTATTTTCCAAGAAAACCAACAACACAGAAGGACCCAAATCTTTATTCTCTGCTACTGTTTATCCTGAGAAATTGCTGTCATGACTGACATTACAGGACATCGAGCTGCAGCCCTGATTCAGCCAAACCCCTCCAGGCCCAAGAGACATTTCTTTCAATGAATTAAGACCACGCTCCTTTCCCGAATTGATTTGTGTTTCACAAATTACTTTCTGTCATTCAGAATTAACAGATTCATGTGTGAAAGGAAAATTCTGCCAATTTACCTCCTGCAGATGATTACTGGATGTGGTTACTTCCAATCTTCATAATCTTTAAATAGATACAGGTGCTATGAAATTGGCCACCTCAACTACTTGATAACATTTCTATGTTTGCTTAAACAAATCCTTAACCCAGAAGGAGCTTTTGCAACAGCAGGTGTGGACATACCTGTGTAAAAACACAGACCACTATGGTTGTATAATAAAGTTTCTTTGGTTTTCAGAATGTCACGTTCATCCACAGGGATCTTTCAGCTCCACTGTGGGGGAATATTTTTCTTTTCTGCCAATATCTGTAATATTCGGTACCTCCCTGTAATCCAAAGGGTGTCGTCTGGTCTCAGTGTTTATGGATTCAAACCCAGCAAATATTTAAAAATGGTTTGACGTTTGTATTTTGCTTTAGTTGCTAAATACAAGCAGTAGAGATGTTACAGAAAAGTGAGGGATGTCAGCTACCTCAGGGGAAGACTGAGGACCTGGAAGTGAAAGTAAGAAATGGGTTTTAAGAGATAGATAAAAAATTAAGATTAAAGCCATGCACAGGTGGAAGTAGAGTTTGCAATGGGAGGAGATAGTGAATGTACGTTATTAAGGGCAGGATGATCTGCTCATGCTCCTTCTGACTCTGTTTTTTGTAAGGCTGTGAATGCAAAGATATTAGAGGCTGAAGTTTCTGCTGTTCCTGTTTCTAGTGTATATTATTGTAGCTATGACAGTACAAAGTGATGGTGTTTTGGCACAATGCTCTGACCTGCAGTATCTTTTTCCATAAGCTGTATCAGGAAAACCTGTTATATTGTGGAGACTTCAAATAAAAGCATAAAGGGAAAAATTAGTCATTAGAGAGGAAACGAGTTTAGTGGAGCATATCCAGAAAGCCATGTGGTACTGCTTTATACGTAATTTCAGCCCTTCACACTTAGTAAGGATTTATTACCCAATATATCTCATTTCAGCCTAGTAGTTTCTGACTCTGAAAGACGGCAATAAATCTAGCTTTGCTATTTTCATGTTTTGTGCTATGAACAAGTATCTTTAGCAAACGGTAACCCAGCTTTGGAGATTGGAGTTTGAAGCCATGGAACAATGTTCAGAGAAGCTTGTGGGCATGGGCAGCTGGTTTTGGTTTGAAGGGCTGCCAAACAAATTTTGTTCAAAACTTGGCGCTTCCCAATCCCATAAATCCTTCACAAGCTTTGCCTTCACTGCAGAAATATACAAGAAAGCTTCAACGGATTCACTAACTTGAGGGATAAAGTGGTATAATCCTTTCATATGAGTAACCGGTACTATTAAAAACTCAACCAGGGCATTCATGTGAAATTTCCAGTCTGTCCATTGCCTACCTGGACATTCTAGGTAGCTAGCTCAAAAAAACCCACCCTATAACTCTTTTGAACATAAGGAGAAGAGAAAATTCCTAAGAGTTCACTCTGGTATAATAAGGATTTTTCCTCTCTCCTAGAGAATATGTGGCCCACTGCCTTAATTTTGAATCAGAAATTCCTGCATCCTGACCCCATTTCTGCATGCGGGGCTGCTGAATCTACTGCTGGAGCTGTGTTTTCCCTTAGAATATGTTCATTTATCTCATTTTATGTAACTTGCTTTAGTTATATCCACACTTTATCTTTTCCACCACAGCACTCCCAATTTTCCATCTGTGCCTAGAACTGGTCCATGCTCTGATTTATGAATTAGTCCTGGGATACCGTGGGCATCTGTTCCACAGCTGGCCTGAGCCAAGAAACAAAGATATTGTCTTCCTAAACACAGTGTGTTTTTAATGCAGATCTTAAGCTCCTTTCCTCAAGGCTGGCACGTTATTTTCCTCCTGTCACCTTCAACATCTGAAGTTTGAGGTTGTGACTTCTTGGAGTTGGACTAAAGAGCTGATGGTGAGACTTTCCACAATGTAATGTTTGCAATCAAACCAAAGTGCATCTATCTCCACTTTTTAATATTTGGTTTCACCAGGTCCTTAACTACCCCAGGGTAGTCGGTCATGGATTACAGAAAGACCACAGCTCCTGCAGATGTGCACGAACTGAGAAGGATGACGGCCGCCTTGTCCCATGGCCATGATGACTCCAAGTCAACTCATGCCACTGGTGGCTGGTTTTAAGCTGCCCTTGGAGGCTTATGTTATATTTTAAGACATTTAGTCCAGCTACTGTGCTTAAGTTATTCCTGGAGCACTTAAAGATGAAACTCCTTGGACGTTTCTTAATGTCAAGAGAATTTCCCAAACTGACAGGGAAGGATAATGGATTTTTTACAATTTTTTCCCCATTCTCCCATTCTGATTTTTTTGGAAAATGTTTCTGGAAAGAACCAATAGGCCGTGTGTACCCCTCAGAGACATTTAACTGAACAGATACTTCTGGCTATGCAAGTGAAAACTTAGACAAACATTTAATATTCATAAAACCAATCAAACTTTCCTCAGAAAAGCCCTGCATTTCCTTGCTCTGTTTAGTAGACTTGATGGCATCCTGTCACTGGCTGCTTTTCGATGGCATTTCTAGCAGCAGCCCAAAAAGATGACTGAAAATAACTTACGCGGAAGCATTACTGAGCAACGCTGAATAAATTCACTGAGGCATGTAAGCAGAGCTATCCCATGAATTTGTTGATATAATTCAATCTCATTTCTCCAATGTAAGACATACAGTAATAACAGACAATTCTCGCTATGTGCTGGCCATGATTATTTTTCTCAAAAGGATGTTTACTGCATCCCGTAGCCTTTTTTTCCTGAGCTACTCAGCACGCTGGATAAACCCAAGGTAGGGTAAGTCAGCAGTATGTGCTCTTGGCTTCATTGAATTCAAGTCCCTGCAACTCCTTCTGTTAAAAAAGCACTGATTATTTTGGGAAGAAGCGTCACAACCACCACATGGTTAGCCCCGAAATCATGCTGTAATGACCACTACACCAACACAACCATTTCCATTAAGTGCAGCAAACAGTGTGGCCTCATAGGAGCATCCTTAATACGTTTCGGGGACATGCAATCAACTTGGCAGGAGTGTTTGCTTCTAGTGAACATCCCGTGCAATTCAATTTTTCAGTTATGAAAAGAGATCATGTAAATTTTCCATTGCTGATTTACATCACAAAGGTGCAGCCTTTCTTTGTGTCTCACTGAGATACAGAATTTCAGCGATTCTGATGAATGAGAGGAGAGATTAGTCTATCTTGTCAGTCTATTTGGCAAATAAGGTTGTAGCTACTTGTACATGGCAAACAATCGATTGTTGTATAATTAGTTGCATTTTGCACCATTGGCATTAAAGTTCACCAGATCTGAACTTCGTCTCTGTCCTTCTCTGTTCATTAGAGCTTCATTCACATTCGTCACAGAATAGCTTAGTTTGCTTTTTACTTTTAATTAAAAAGGCAAACTTTTGGCATCTGCATGCTCTGAAAGTGCAAACAGTTCTTAATTAAAGTGCAATATAGTGCCAAAAAATAAGCATAATTAGTTGGGCAGTGCAGCAGTTAACAATGTACTTCATTCTGCCTATACAAAACCACAAGAAATTGCAAAAACAGGAGCAGAGTTTAGCAAAAGGAATAAAATAACTATAAAAACACACTGCTGTACAGTTTTAAAACCCTTTATTTCCCTCGTTGCAATTATTCCTATGAGAATCATATCCATTCTCTCATGGTATTGCATTAATATCTTGATAGTGTGTCTTCGTATTTGGTGCTATTAATAATCATGCAACTGTGTATTTATCATTGCTTATTCACTCACATCTAATAGAAAACCCAGATGCTGACTGCGTTAAAGCGTTGTATTGCATTGCATTACAGCAGTAATCATGTCTATAATTTCTGCCACAGAAGACGGATCTAAGTTGCAAAACTGAGATCTGGGAACTGAATTTCCAAAGCCCTTGATAGATGGATCCAGGGCTTTACTTGGACTTACCGGTGTAATTTAAACACCTCCTTTAGATGTTAAAGATTGCTTTGAACTTGATTATCAAAAGTCTGGGGATAATTGTTCATCTCCTCAAACAGCAAAATCCTTCCAGAAACGACATTATCTATGTGCCTCTAAATATGCAATTTCTATTCTTGGTTCTTCCAACTCCGAATTCAAACAACAGTAAAAATACTGAGATTCTTCAAATGCAGTTATGCTGAGGAATTTCAGCCTCTTTGCACGCCCTCATTCTTCCATATTATGTCTTTCCAGGAGTATCTGGTGATTAAAGAAGTTTCTGATTTGTTTGCAACAAACGTGGTGGAAAAAAAAATTGCTGTTTCAGTACTATTTGGGTACATCCATATAGGAGACTATGCCTCTCTCATCTGACTGCTTACAGATTAAAAAAATACATCCCAAATCCAGGCTACCCCTGTTTCAGGACAGAGGTTTATAGGTTGGTGTATAGGAACATAACTCAGTAAATCTAAATGGGTTTAAACCAAACAAGGACAAGCTTCTTTATATGAGCTCGGAGTTCAAAGCCCAGGCTGCTCTTAGAGGAGTTTCCAAACAGCCTTCAATGAAAAAAAAATAATATATTTAATGTTGTTCTGGGGCTTATTCCAGGGTAGATGCTCGTTCCATGGTCTTGATCTCCAGACTGGCCTCCTGTTGACATACAGATGAACTCTGGATGGACTCGGTGCTAGGTCAACATGCTGCAGGTCTCTTCAATGCTCTTTGAATGATACTCACAGCCTGGTCCTCCCACTCTCCCATTTTTCTTAAGAAAATAACAAAAAATCGTTTCCAAACTCCCTCTTCTTCATTTTGTCTTGGAGATAATGACACACGTGACCTCGTATCTGCTGAAAATAATGAAGGGATGGACCCAGGCTTCTAAATATCCCTTGACCCCATGAAAAACATCTTGCCTGTATCCACCCATCTTTCATTTGGATATGAAAGAAAATAAAAAGTGTGTGAAAAATTCCTGCTGGAATGAAGATACATTTTTTCACAACCTGTACAATTTACATCCTTCCCTGTTGTTTTCTTGTCTAAATACTCCTTCCCCAAAACAAATAAACTCGTGAAGAAACAATCTACTGCTGGATCCTGAAACAGTGGCAGCAGAAATGTGTTTGAAATTCCGTGGTTTGTTTGATCATAATTTAATTTCATGTCTGCTCATTTTGAAAAGAATATGCTTGTCCAGCTCACATTCTGGTGGAAAGTATAGCTCACATTCTGGTGGAAAGTATTTCCAGTAGATGTACTGATATAAGCCTGCAAATCTTGCTCTCGAGATCTATATGGCTCTTACTGTAGAAAAGGCAGAACCTAATGACCAAATTAATTTTTGTGTCTATGTTTAACACCCGATATTTTCTGTTTGCAACTTCTGGTAAGAATAAGACTACTTGTGCACTCAAAAATGCCACTCGGCCAATTGAATTAGTAATTGTGTAGATGTACAATAGCTATAGGATGCTTTGAGCAGGAAGTGAGGTCTGAGAGGCCAGTTCAGCAGAAGTTAATTACTTAATTGATAAAACCATAAAAAGCCATAATGCAGCCATGATTAAAACAAAAAATACTAATTTTTATGGTGCTGAAGGAAGCAAAATTGAGCAAATAGCGTGTAACTCACATAGTTCTGTTTATATCCTGCTATTTGTTTTTTAATTTGGAAGACTCTACAGGCCAAGCTATAGTTTTTGCCTGCTTCTTTTAAGGCAAATATAAAAGAATAGTAAAGTTTCCTGCATTAATATTGCCTTAGCCACAAAAATTTCCAAGGACAAACTAAGCACCTCCATCTAGCACGAAAGAAATAACCCTCTGTGAGAACATTTAAAATATACTTTGCATAACTCTACTGTTATGCATTGTTTAGCTAAGCCACTTAATACAAGCATTTCGGCATTATGGAAGGCTGGTTCGCAATTTAGCCGAACACAGAAAATGTCATCATCCCAGTAAAAACGCAAGGTAGAATAACAACCTAAACATAGATTACTGCTTAGCATAAGACAACCTCAAATATAAAAGCACTTTCTAGCAGCACTGCCTTCTCTGCTTTTAAAAGAACCTCTAAAAATGCAATAAAGTATTTCAGATGGGAGACAGATTAAAAATAACAGCAGCATAAACACTCCAGTCATATAGTATATCTCAACGGGGATATTGCCAGGTTTCTTGGGTATCACCCTCTGGATGACTGGCGTTTTCATTAGAGGATCCAGAACCACCCATAATTTCCTCACCTCCAAAATTCCTGCAGCTCTAGGGAAACCACAGGAGAGGTTCGGAGATGACAACACCTTCTTCATGCTGCCTTCCCTTGCACGATTTCATTGTTCTCCTGGCCCCAAGGAGAGGACACATGATTTTGAGGGTTCCCATCAATATCTCCAGATGCCTCAGCCGCCCCGTGGGGCTCACGGACAGAGTCCCCTGACTAATGTGGCTGCTTAGTGCAGGTTTATAAATCTTCTGTCCTTTGACATGTCTTGGCTTGGCTGGCCTAGGAAAATACCCAGGACAAAAATTGTCACCAGCTGCAAATGTGCAGCAAGCAGGGAAGGAAAAGGAAAATTTAGCATTGTCAGCTGAGCTGGAAGCAGGAGAAGGTGCCGGTGAAAGTGGCAGAAAACAAATCTTGAACAAATTGCTCCCAATGCTGATCTTGTCTGAATATTCTCTATTGCATTCCTTTCTTTCTCACTGCAAAAAAACCCCAGCCTTTCCCACCCAATATCTACACCTAGCAGGTGACACAGCAGAATCTAATGTTTTCCATCCCCTTGACGAAAAATCACAGACAGGTCATTTCCTCATTACATGGCCTTAACACAAAGACTGAAATCTGGCCCTTAGCACTTTGAATATGCAAGGATCTTGGGAATCTCATTGCCAGAGCTCAGCACTCTCGAACTTCGACTCTCTCTGGATCAAACGAACTGCACTGAAAGGGACATGCCACTTATTGCAATAAATGTAAAGATTTGTCCTCACTTGGTGTCCACTCCCACATCTGTCTCATTTCTGAAAATTTATTCTTCTCACTAATTACACTGTCGAACTAGGGAAGGGTCCAGCTCATATGATTTTAGCCAGCTGACAGGCAGCAGTCTAGTGTTAAGTAGATACTTGCACTTCTTCTGCAGTCAGTAGAGAAATACCAAAGATCACCCAAAAAGCCAGCAAGGCCCAGCAAAACAATTCAAGTCTCTCATGTTCTTCTTCAACATCCTTCTGAATGGGTGAAGCCAAAACCTTAAAACTACACTGCAGTCAAGATCTTGAGTCACCGTCCCTGGAAGGGTTTAAAAAGATGCATAGATGGGGTTCTCAGGGACATGGGGTAGAGGCGAACTTGGCAGTGTTGTGTTAATAGTTGGAACTGATGACCTTAAAGGTCTTTTCCAAACAAAATGATTCTGTGATTCTAAGATTCTATACTTGTGCTTCCAAAACCTCCCTAAATTCTCAGTCTTAAGAGTTATTTCTGTTCCACTTTCTTCTTCAATACGATAAAAGTTATTTTTGTGACTGGTCCTTGTCATTAGCTACTTTATGAGCCATTCAGTGTAACTCTTTGCTCTCCAAAAGTGATTTTTGAACTGAGATGAATATATCTGACTTGTCACCTATGTCACTTTGTGTGATCAAGTATCTGCAGTGCTTCAAATCCCGTTGTTGTGACAGTTTGCACAGTAGTATTGCAAAATTTCAGTGGTTGCTAAGCCCCTTGACATCACATTGAACTTCCATGGAAAGGAATCCTCTTCCCTCTCCTCTCCTCTCCTCTCCTCTCCTCTCCTCTCCTCTCCTCTCCTCTCCTCTCCTCTCCTCTCCTCTCCTCTCCTCTCCTCTCCTCTCCTCTCCTCTTTCTTCTCCATTTCTCTTCTCCCTTCCCCTTCCCCTTCCCCTTCCCCTTCCCTTCCCTTCCCTTCCCTTCCCTTCCCTTCCCTTCCCTTCCCTTCCCTTCCCTTCCCTTCCCTTCCCTTCCCCTTCCCCTTCCCTTCCCCTTCCCCTTCCCCTTCCCCTTCCCTTCCCCTTCTCTTCCCCTTCTCTTCCCTTCCCTTCCTCTTCCCTTCCTCTTCCCTTCCTCTCCTTTTCTTCTCTCTTCTCATTTCTGTAGGTTTTCTCCTTGGCAGGCTGCCTCTGGAATATGACCTCAAGGACTAAGCTACTCCTGTTTGTGCATAGTAGTCACTTAGATGTATGTCTGGATATATTTTCATAAAACTTGCCTTGCTTATCTCTGATACTATGAACCTAATATGTTATCTGATGCATGTGATGTGTAATACTTAGTAGGTAAGATAACATTCCCCTGGGCTGGGAATTAATGATGGAATATCACTTGGCTGTATCATAGCTACTTGCTTCTAGGGCAGCTGAAAGGATTTTTGAAAAAAAATCTGCTAGGACAAGGAATGCATAATATAAACCAGTGAATTTAGGGCTTGTATTTCTCTGTTGCTCAGTCCCTGTTTGTACAGGCAAGGTTTGTGGAATCTGAATGTGCATGATGCCAGACTAATTTGTGGTATGCCTCTATCCCAATTTAAATTTCCTGCAAATAACAATAAAGTTATAAAGTAGCGAAAAACCACAATCATTTCATTTTGCTGCTGGTCAGGCTACTGTCTGGAGCTGGAAATGCTCCCTATTTTGCTGACTCCTCTCATAAGAAGAGCTAAAATGACAGGAAAGTCACTGGCGAGGTCGTGGGTTGAGAGACAAGGTCAGCACAGGTTTAAGCAGGTGACCTTTGCCTCTTTAAAGACTCTGGTTCAAGTTTCATTTATGCACCACCCCCCATTTTATCAAATGGGTTTTCAGATGACTCTTTTGTAGGCAACTGCATGTGCCACAAAGTCATTGATCTTGAGTATTCTTTACTTGTCCAACTCCTGAAACTGCTGCCTCAATATTGAAATTTAGGATTGAGTTATCAGTCTATGTGATGACCTTGAAGGACCAAGCACACAAGCAAGGACTAAGGCAGAGTGCACTGTGTAATCACAGCCCCAAGATTTTAGGCTCCAACAGTCACATAACTGGTACTTTTGGAAGCAGCAGTAGACAGGATACCTCTGAGGCTGGTTCTTGTGCTTATCTGCAGTAAAGGCACTTGGATAAATATGACATATTCAGTGCATGACCTATGCTTACAAGGTTATCTAATCCTTTAAAACAGTATAAATTGGGCTTGATCTGTGTTCTGAGATCTGCTGAAGAGCAGATCTTTCCCATGGCCTTTTCCCATTTCTAGATGTGCTTTGTGTTGGTAAGGAGGCCAAGGGGGGCATGCTGGCTGCATCCACCTTCTGCCTGCAGGGAGGCTTGTCTTCCTGCTGCTATACCATGGAAGGACCCATGAAGAATTGCTGAAAACCTTGGTTCTTGCTACTCAAGATGTGACAGAGCACTTGATGGGTGTCAGCTACAACTTGCCACCTCTTTCCCCTCTGGGAATGGAGGAGTGGAGTACCAGGAGCTTCCAACGGAGGAGATGGTCTCTGACATCCCACCCTTTCCTTCTGGGGACAATGAGCTGGAACCCAGTGACCTCCTGAGCAGGAAGGAGAGGACCAGGGTTTGTGCCTTGGGGCATGACTCGGTTTGGAAGAGAACCCCAGGTTGACAGGCACTGATGAAGGAACATCCACCAAGAAATTACCCTGAACACCCAGCTCCATGTCATGGTCTGATGCTGTTATCTATGAACCTGAGATAGCTTATTCTTGCAAATAGTTTGGCTTAAAAAAAACCCAAACCAAACCAAACAACAGATAAAGAGCAGGAAAAAATATCTTAGGTTTACCCTATATATGCAGTCTGTTGTATAATTTGATAGATTATCCTATGTGGAGTAATTGTCTGGTGCAAGAAATAAATCAAATAGAAGCACTCTTAAATCTCACACATTATATAACATCATTTCTGATGTGTCTCTATTCTAAGATAAAGTGCCTGTGGGAAGTGAGTATTTAGGTAAAAGCCTTGCAAAAGAAAAATCCTTCTGGGAGAAAGATGCTGCTTTTCTCTGCAGAAAACTCCTTAGAGCAAAATGATTTCTAGTGAAATGTTTCTGTTGGTTACACGAACGCTAAGCTTTGCGAACCATGATTGCTTTTTGGCTTCTTGGGGATTTTACAGGGGGAGTTTTCAGAGACTGTGAGTGATCCGGGGGAAAGCACCGTTGAGACATCAGCCCCGCAGCTCCGGGGCTGCTGAAAATGGGTCACTGAGATAAATGTCAACACTCCCCTTCGGGAGCCCATATCTGTAGTTGCACCACTGGAGAAACTGCATCACAGGAATGATGCAGTAAAATGTGGATACTTGGAGAAAGGAGCAGGCCGTTGGTAAATACAAACACCTCAGTGCCATCTGATCACCACGCAAAGACAAATGGAACTGACAATTTGTTTTGTTTCAGAAAATAATTTGGCAAGCCAGATGTCTTGTTTATTTGTCATCCTCCCAAACCAAGGTCTTGCCAGGGTTGGTGCTGATCAATATATGCATTACTTTACAAGAGTTTCACAAAGAGAAATGGATGTTTGAGGAATTACTGAATAAAAACAGTCTCAGCCTCTTCCTCTCATTCCTTTTACATGCATGCACTCCCTCCTCTCCAACATGCCTTCTTTCTTTCTAGACATCTGCTGAAGGAACCAAAAAACCCTGTTAGGTTATTAATTCAGAAGCATCCTTCTACTAAAAAAAAAAAAGAATGAGAGAAGCAAACTAAAATTGAAACATATGCAGGATGCTTTGGCACAGCTCCCAAGCTCTCATTCTGCTTCGAGCCGATGATAGGATGCCACTTTGTTGAAATGATTAATCAGTGCCAAAGGGCTCTTACCATCTCACCCTCATCTAGACCCTCCATAGCTCACTCGTAGGAGTTTGCTCAGTCTCTGGATCTTCTCATAATCTGAGGGATGATGGTTCCTGCTTGAAATCCCAGAGGTCTGACTCCTTCTTCCATTTCACAACACAGTCCTGGACCCTGTGGACCAGGCGTAAGCAATCAGAGCTCACTATTCCTGCAGACTACTAAATAATAGATTTATTTTAATTATAACCTCCCAGTGATGCAAGAGAAGCACGAAAAGGCTGTAGACCCCAGAGGGAAAATTTCCTCCGAAGTCCCAATCACAGTGATCACTCATTTTCAAAGCCTCCTAAAAGCACAGGTGGTTCGGAACAGGAGCAAAGAGGAGCAGAGGGAAGGGGGTTGAGACAGAGAGTAAAACCTATGCTATTGATGGGAGAGAAGGGGAGAATGAGCCAACATGTGGCTGCAGGAGGTGAGGATGCACATTGCTCCCTCCCCACTCTGCCTCTTTTAAAATTACGGATAACCTCTAGCAGAGGCAGCCTGAGCATCTCAGAGCAGGTGCAGAAAGGCATATCTTTAAATACAGCAAGTAAACAAAATCATGCGTGGAGTTTAAGAGTAAGGACTCTCTCACTTCTTCTCTCTCCTTTAAATGAGTTATAAGCATGAATGCTCACTGAGTGTCAAATTTGCTGCATTTTACTCTTCATCATCTCGGAATAACAATATGTAAGTCCAACGCAAGAATGAATAAATTCAGCCCTTAGATTTATCAATTATTTTTCTAGTCACTACCTCCGAGCCGTTATTGTTAGCGGCTGAGTGACAGGCCAAAGCTGTCGCTGCCCATAAAAGTCTGAACTGTAATCCATAATAACTATTGTATTTTCTCTTCCGCTTCATCGCAAATGTGCAGATCAGGATTTGCACATTATGCCTCGGCAGGATTCCTGCCCACGCATTAACCGCGGAGCACCGCGGATTTGTTACACCTCCCAGCCCATCACAGGGAATTGCTTACATTGAACCGTGCTGAGCACCTCGGTACCGAGCCTGGGCCTTTCTTTTTATGCAAGTCACTATTTTAGGAAGGTAAATATTTAGCATTCATTCTGTGGAGATGATGCTCTATTTATATCACTGGACAAGAAGGAGGTTGTTGCTTGTGCAGAGCTGCCAATCAGACACTGGTCTGAGCAGAAGCTCAAGTCCTTTGCAGGAGGCTTGTTAATGCAGTCAAGGCATGTTTGCCCTTCTGTTCTTGCAAAACATTTCTGGTTTTAAATTCCATAGTGGATTTTCAAGTGTAATTTATGTCTAAGAGTAGCTTTAGTTCACTCTGGAGCCAACACAATACTGAGAGCTTCTAAAAAACCCACCTTCCTAGATGTTAGAAGGTTAACACCATAAGTGGATGTTCTTTGCAATACCTGTCCATAGCATCTGAGAATCAATAGATTTATATATTCATATATATATATATATATATATATTTATATGGAGACCCTCAGGACCAATGTGGACTTGTGAAGCTCTCTAGATATCAGTGGAGCGAAGTATGTCAAATTATAACAGCCTGTTGTAAGGACCATGGCAGGCAGTCTTTGACCTGGGAGATCCGTTTCCTCTGGCTTCCTGGGGGAAATGACATTAAAACACTTTTGTCTCCGCCCATCCCTGTTTCAAATCATGTTTGGGGTTTTTTTTAGTGGTGCTTTTGTGTGTGCATGTGTTGTTTGTTTTTTTTTTTTTTTTTTTTGGTTGGTTGGTTGGGTTTTTTTATGTCACATACGTATCAAACATTTCACTGGAAATTTCCCAAGCAGCCACAACAGCCTCTGCAGCTGGTGGGGTCTGGATAGAGGATGGTCACTCCTCCAGTGAGCCGGGATGGTTGAATCAGGCCTCGCATTAGCCTGTAAGTGAACTTTCTGAGAAGTTCATCACCCCAATAATTTTTTCTCAAGTTTGTTCTTAATTTCCATTTCATTTTTAATATGCTGTGGGCGGATTCAGTCGGGAAAGGCTGAGCAAGCAGAGCACAGGGAAATGTGGCTTCTGCAGCACTGAACACCATGGCAAGTGTCTGCGTCCATCTGTCCGTCTGTCCTTCCCTCTTGCTTTCAAGTGGCAGAAACAGAGCAGCATTTGCTCCATTCACAAAGCAGCGACTGTTCCTGGTTCTCTGTGAATTATGAAGAAACTCTTTATTCCACCTGGCTCTTCCTCCAGAAAAAAACAGCTTTATCTCTCAGATTGTAATAAGGATTTATTTTTAAATCCTTTGTTTATTCTTACCCTGCAGGACACAGCTGTAATCTCTCCCGGTTTCGTGTTCAATGTGTGGGGTAGTAACACGAAAAGACTTCCAGGACTCTAAAATTAAACTGCTTTTTTATTAGGCAAATTATTTACCGAAATGCTTCTGTGGGATTTGCATTCCGAGCGCGTTCCCGCAGTCTCCTGCAAGCCCTTCTCTGCCATCTGTGCTTCTCCCTCCATGCTCCACGTGGGCTGCTCCGTCTTGTCATTTAGCAACTGTTGTTGTGTCTTTTGTGCCAGCTTTTGTTACCTTTACAGGGCAGGAGTTGGTAATAAATTGCTGAACCTCAAGCACCGGTTTTCAACCTCTTCTCCAAGAATCCCCGCTCTGGAGTGCTGTGGGAAAAACAGCAAAGGGAAGGCGTCATGACCGTGTTTCCACACAATCTGTGCGGGTGCGGTTTCTAAAAGGATCTGTGCCTCCACCAGAAGCTTCTCGGTCATTCAGTACAGTAAGAAAAAAGGCTGAAAGTCGCTGCTGGTGAAAACAAGCCTTTATCTTATCTTATGCAAAGATAAATCCAGGTTTTCATTACAGTCAAAGGTGTCTCTGTGGTGGACACCAACGTATCGCTTTGAGTTAATAACCTCACCACAGGCTGGATCGTGACAGCTCCCAAGATTTCATGCAGCCCCTGGGGAAGCCGGTTTCCGTCCTGCAGGTTCCCAGGCTGCGTTGCAATACAGCTGATCGTGATGGTAAAGGAGGCATTTTCTCTTTTGTGCCATAATACAAGATGGGAGATGTGGTTTTGCACTAGTATCCTGTCGCTCCAGAGCTGCTGTTTACCAGGCGTAACATGAAGCATCATGGAATATTTGAGCAAAATCCATGTGTTACAGAAGCGCACAGGTAGCATGGCTCTCCCCAGATCACATCATCTAGATGTTTCTCAGATGCCCTGGAACCCTCAGCCACCAGATGCCTGGAAAATTGACTAATGTGCACATAATCGTACTTCATGTACTAATGTAGATCCAAACCTAAATTCGGCTGCCTGTTGTATATGCACAGAGCAACAATATCCCTCAAACATCTCCCACATCTCATTCAGGACACGTATCAGTTTATCTTTCTGGGACTGTCACCAGTTTCAGCATTTAAAATCTGGCAGCCCAGTGTGACCCATTGTCTAAACATAATGTCAAGTGCATTAAGCAGAATGTACCTCCAGCTTCTGGCTTGTGGCTCTTGCCAAGATTATGGAGCATCGGTCCACCATGACAGAGCAGTGCCAGCTGCAAGAAAGGAACAGAGCACATGCTGAAGTGGGCTGTTAAAAAGTGAAGTGGCTCCTTTGGTAGTTTTATTTATACCCCTATCTTCCTTTTTTTTTTTTTTTCATGTGCATGTGGGTATTCATTTTGCAGGGAAGCTGCATGTTTCATCCCAGTCTTTCCTCTGTCCCCAGGTACAAAGTATGAGATAAACCCTTAACTCTGCTGGAATTATTCCTCAGTCCTCTTGATATAAAGCCCCGTTTTCCATATGCAGTTTATCTCTGCAACCAAACGTTAGAGGCTCTTGGCTTAGCATTTCTGCTGCAATAAGGCATCCTTTGCAGGTGACAGCTTTCTTCTGGTGACAGCCATGGCAGCCTGGTGGCAAGGCTTGCTGCCGAGAAACCAGCTCACTCTTGCTGGTTTTAAATCCCTTTAAATGGGTCATCTCACTGTCCCACTCCAGCAGCTTTGATTTGTACACATAACCCACCTCTCCACAGGATGAAGCCTCATTAACCATCATGCTGAAGAAGTTTTTAGAAGAAGTCCTGTTTGCAGGGATGATGGCATGATTATTGTCTCCTAACAAGCTGTCTCCTAATGAACCTTCTTAAGCTTTCTATTTCCAAGAATGGCCTCTGCTAATCTTCACAGCTTTCATTTAGATGGTGTCCGCACCTACCCTGAGACCCTTCCATGGGTCCTTTCCAATCCCCAGCCTTCAGCTAAGTGCCATCATTCACAGGCATAGCTAAACTAGGCTCAAAATAAAATTTTCTGGATCAATTTTCTTTCCACTGTAAAACAAAGAATGTACAAACCATAGATCTAGTGGAGAGATCATAGTCAGGCTGGCGATTCCTTAACACAGCAATTGCATCCCCACCATTAAAATCCCTCCCCTCCTTGCTGCATATTCTCGGAAATACTGTCTTTAACTTTCCAGATGGCTCTATGATCCCTGGTTCTTTTTACTATGGAACATGTTAATCGAGAGGACTGCAATTATGTGATATGGGAGCTGATACCTGATAATACAATAAAGGTTATCTCTCCTTGCATAGGTATGGTAAGTGAAAAGAAATTAGCAGAGGTGCAAGATCTGGGCCTTATCTTGCACTAAGATAATAGGCAGAGAATTGGGGATTCCACACACAGCAGCTAATCCCTAAATACATAACCCGCAATCAGCACAATATCTTATCTTTGTCAGATATTGTTCGGGGAACAGTGTGTTTTGCTAGAAGAGCTATTCAGACTTCATTAACACGCTAGAAGTCCTTGACTATATTACCTAAGACGCAGAAGCAAAAAAGCAAAAGCAGAAGGGTATTTACACCACAAAATAGTGAGTTTGTGGAGAAGAAAGGATTTGTGAGCTTTAAAAATTAATAGGGATTTACACTAGTAAATACCAGCAGTTCCTGTGCTATGAACGATTTAGGGTAAAGGCTTGCATTATTATTATTTTGTACCACGCCCAAGACAACAGGATTCTGATTTATTATTAGAGTGCACAGACACCATCACAAGTTTTGTGTCTTGGGTGGACTACAAAGCCATAATTTTTTTGTCCCAAATCTGGCATCAGTTATACTTTCTTTTTAATTGTTTTGGTTGGAGATGTATCCCTAGAAGAGTCTTCATGATTCATTAATAGCATATCACTGGCACATTGATAAATGGACATCGGAGATGATGCAAACTGTTTTTATGTTTCTTGTTAGAGATCCATCCACTCTAGGACTCATTTTCCTTCTAAGCCTAGACTTAGTCAATCACAGATTAACAAATTAAAACCAATGATTTTATTGCCTCTACATCTGTATTGGCAATGTCTCATTAATATTTCTCTTTCTAGTCACAGAGATATTTTATTGTAAGTATAAAAAGCATGTGATTTGCAAAAATATCTGAGGAAAATATCATCTGAGGAAAGCATACTGGCATGAGATAGCCAGTTATGCTGGTTTTCTAGTTCTAGCTCCCAAACACTCCCTGGATTCTGCAGAGTCCTGGATTTACACCTTGAAGCTGTGCAGGCAGGTTTGCTTGGGAACTCACCATGTGCTGAAATCTTTGACAATTTATGTCCTCATCAGCCGGCTGATTTATGCAGATTAAATGGACACCAGTCAACCCTTGCAGCTCAAATATCTATTATACACGTGTGAAATTCTCTCAACGTGCTCTAGTATTCAGCTTTGTCCCTAAACACGCATTTATCCCTCTGTAATACAAAGTACAGATCCTAAAACTAACCCCAAAAGAGGAATAAAGACATATAGCAAAAGCTAACAGTTCTGTCAGGTCCTCTGTTTTTTGTAAGGTCTTTTCAAATTATGTTGACCTTTCATTTTTTCCCATATTTCTTCCAACTTGTCCAAAAAGGTCATGGCAGTTTGGAGAACCCAACCAAGCGAATGAGGCTAATCCGGTCTGTAAATCAAATGAAAACTTAACGCTCATTTGTGTAGAATTCAGACTCAATACAAATCATATCTAGGTCTGGTGCAATCCTGGTCATCTCCAAGAGATGGCCCACAGGGATTCCATCAGGAAGAATACGAGCAATCAATTTTGAGTTGAATTCTGATACAGAAAGTCAAGCTAACATTGTGCCTTTCATTTCCAGTTTGAGAGAAGAATCATAGGAGCTAAACGCCCTGTTTTTCCCTGCTCGGGTCTGCTCCGGTAGTAAGGTCTACAGAGAGCAGCCACATGATTTCCTGAGGTCCCTTCAATCCTTCTTTTCTGTTATTCCCTCAACATTTCTAAGAAAGAATGTTGCTCTCATCCATTTACAGATACGACAAGCTGACTGACAGAACAGTCTTTGATTTCTTCTTGTCTTGTACAGGGAGAAAAGCCAGACCTAAAATTAAATTAAGTTATGCAGCATTCTGCAGCCGTTCTCTATCATTAGACGCCTAATTCTGTTCCTTTGGAATGAAAGTTGTGCTGTTGCAGAAGCCCTGAACGTGATGAAAAGTTAAGAAATTATTCAGTTGGTCAAGTAATTTTTAGCACAAGAGTTTGTTTCTTTGGCAGGAGCACGGGGAAGAAGTGGCTCTGCTAAATAAAGCCACGAAGTGTCGTGCTGGGACAAACAGAAGGATGTGAGATGTCACCCCACCTCTGCATTCAGCTTCTCACGGATCAGTGATGTGAAGCCAAAGGGGCCACTGGGACCACAGAGCGGCAGCTTTGGCGTAACACAGGCTGCAGGACTTCCCCGAAGTAATTCCATTTTGAATTAAAGCACAGCATTTACCAAATAATTATCCAGCCCTGATTTAAAACTGCCGACGACAGAGGAACCACAACATCCTCTGAGGGGCCGCTCCAGTGGTTAATTACCTTTGTTATTATCAATGTTCACCTTATTTCTAGCCTGAAATTTTATCTAGCTCTGAGCTGTATCCACTAGAGTGCCACACATCTTGCATTTTTGGATTGAGTAGCCCATTAGTACCTTTTGTTCCACTCGTCGAGGACCTATTTCTTTTACTATTTTTCACTGAAACGGCTTTAACTGTGTGTTTTCAGCCAGAGGTACATATTCAAGCCTTCCGTAGGGCTCTTTCCCATTTATCAATGTTGTGAATTTGCAGACTGCAGAGCAGGATGCAGCAATCCAGAAGAGCCTTTGCTGCTGCACGCTTGTATTTCCAGACATATTCTGCTGACACCATGATTTGATATTTTTTATTTGTTTTTCATTTGCAGTTTTCCCTCTGTGCAATGCAGTTTCTTCGCCCTGGAATGAAATGGAGTGAGGAAATGTGACTTTCCTCTGATTTCAATGGATCGCAATTTCACCTGTCTTAGACAAGCAGGGAAAGAGTGAATGGCAGGGACTAAAGTCAGTCTGGTCCTTACACCCAACATAATCCCCTCTTCCTATTGAACCTCTGTGTAAAATGCTTGACTTTCAGACCAGCTACACATTACATAGAGAGAACAGGCAAATCTATGCAGCATCTATTGTGATTATGGATCATTAGAGAGGTGCCTTAATTCTTCACATCTACAAATGAATGATGTGCCAGGAAGATTTTAAAATTGTTTGCCAATTAACAATGGGAGTCCAAAAATATTTTAAATAACTTTTTGAGAGCCTATGCATATGTTATCAGACCTGAAAGGCGAATTTGTACATTATTTAAAACTCATACCTCCTGAAAGCTAATAAATAACTAGTATATGATATAATCCTTCCAGGCAGCCTTGTGTCCCTTGGTATAAGTGGCATCTCCCTTGCCAGAAGAGACCTCGAGCTGACACTTTTCAAGTGACAGAACATCTTTTCATGCCTGATAAGGTAGGAGAAACACCTGAAACTCTGTTAAGAATTTGATATCCCTCTTGTTGCAGCACGGCACAGAGCACCACGTTTGGCTTTAAATAGTCCAGTTCAGGAGAGCGGGGAGGAAGGATGGGAAATATAAAGAAACACAATGAGCCAGAGAGTGGCTCTTTCTTCAAAAATCCCACACTCACAATCACCTATGTGCCCGTACACATCTGGAAGAAACATTTCCATCATGGCAAGTGTGTCCTGCCAGAGTGTTTCACACAACCCACCCTTCCCTTGTGCCACAAACATGTCCTATAACCCTTCACAAACACAAGTTGCAGAGGACACATATCCTGGTCCTTGAAACACCATGGGAGAGTTTCACAGCAAATTAAAATGTCAATTAGAACAGCTGATTTTACATAACCACAGCAGTGAGGACTTCTAAAAGGGTCATCACAAGAAAAGGAGTTCCACCTCATGGAAGACAAAGGGCTTTGAATATTCAGGCTTCAGACTATGCTAAATCCATTTTAATGTCATAGCCAACAATGTGGAGACAGAAGGTTTAGGGGGAACAAAAACCTACCTGACTCTCAAGCTGATGGAGCTGATCAAACGAATATCAAAGAATGAGGTTTTCATGCAGAGCCCCAATCCATCATTGTTTTACACACCTTCAGTGTGGAAAGTTAAACTCCTAGATGGACAAAAAGAGAGATAAGCAGCTTCTGGTGACTTTATAACACTCCTTGATAGACTGCAGGCAGATTGCTCTGGTCCAGCAATTAGGATTATCATGTTATAAATTGCACCTGGTGTCATTTTATCCCAGGTGATGCATTAATGGATTTCTATCACATTCTCCCCCATTGCTGATGACCTTGCTACGTGTTGCCACATACCCCTGGATTTCATGAAGGTCTTTCAACATCTCCTTTCATATTTCACGATTAACAACTAAAGAGTTAATATTAGAATTTATCTCAATAACGTTTAGTAATAAGTTGAGTCTTGTGGGAAGAATAAAGTTGCTTTGTTTTTTTAATAAACTTTTTGATAAGGAGGGGAAAAGAGAAGCTTTGAGGCATACAAGCCCTTATTCGTGTCTGAACTAGAAGTGTAATTTTCAAAGCTAAATGCAGGTTGAGAGCAGTTATTAGAACTGGACTAGAAATGTTGACAGCAGCCTTGACTTCAGGCAGGCAACCATGTTGGGTAGACCAGCAAGCTCATCGATTTCTAAGTATTCCTGCAGTTAGCCTTGCAAAGCAGAAGTAAATGCTGTGTGCTCCAGTATTCACATCTGGTGGGACGTGCCATTAGCTAAATGATCTACATCTTGATTCGATGTTTAACTTGTAAGGACTTCAGAGGGACTCTTTTACTTAAACCAAAGCAGAAGCTAAAGGGTTTAGTTGGATCAGGGCTGTGGTTGTTTACACAAAAAAATAAAAAAGATAATTTTTGAAAAATTTAAGTGCTTAAGCACACGTTCAATTCCCAGATCAAACGGTGACATTTACTAGTTGGTGCATAGGACAGAGTCAGTGCTGAGTTTCTAATTGCAAATATCAAAATAGTCATTAAGGCAGACCAGTATGAGCGATAACCTTTTCCAAGGTAAGTGTAGATGCTCTGCTTGCCTTCGTTCTCCCAGTGCCCTATTATGCAGTATAATTTAGACTATTAAGTGATAATCATTATGGGACCTTCTTCTGATGAGACAGAAAAGCAAGGTGTCCTGGTTTTGTTAAAAACAAGTTTCTCTTTTAGTGAATCTGTCTGTCAGCTAAAGCTTCATATGAGCTGCATTTTCCTGGAGAACCAGATACATATTTTGGTAAACCTAGCAATGGAATGCAAACTTATTGATAAGCATGGATGGACATCTTGCGAGAGGGGCAACAAGAAACAGGTGATCAAGAAACTGACCAACTGTGTATAACATCCCATTCACGTGATACTTCATATAAAAGTGGGCGATCACGAGGATCTCGTCCCTTTTCCTTATGGCCGACATTAGGAGAGGACCTTGCGAGTCGTCCCTGAGAACCGAGGCCAGTGACAGACTGAACCCAGCTCCGGTTGGCTGCAGAGTCCAGTCCAGGACTTCGGCTGCCGGCTCTGCAGTTGCTGAGACTTTCAAGATTGGTTTTGTATATTTTGTATTATTTTATCTACTCTTATTAGTAGCATTAGTAAAACATGTTTAATTTTTCCAGCTCTCTTCTCTCTGTCCTTCTTTCCCTCCTGATCGCCTGTGCTGAGTGGGAAGTGGGGAGAGAGAGGAGCAAAAGGGGGAAGTGGCGGGAAGAGGAGGTGAACAATACATCTGCCAGGGTTTTATTGTCACCCCACAATCTTAACCCTCGACACAAGGCAAAACTGCTTCTCACCTCAACAACCTTAGTTTTGCATGAATACATGTTGGTGTGACTACCCGCCTTTTTCCAATAGCTATTCCGCCATCAACTTTTTTGCTTTCAGGTCACAAAACATGTTTGATACTTGGGCCATTCCGGGGTCAGAAGAGACCACATCTGATATTAAATGATGGAAATCCCTTGTCTACTGGGTTTATTCCTCTTCCCTAAATGGCTACTTCTGAGATCTGGGGATGGCTATAAAGTCAGGGTTGGGGTTCGAATGACCTTTTTGAGAAATATCTTAATAGTAAGAGAATGTTTGCGTCTACCTTTCCCGTACTACCTCCCGTCATGTTAGCACAGTTATTACAGGGGCCTGGACATGGGCCTTGACCTTGGAGCCCCTGGAGGGAAAGGTTTGCAAACGTTTAAACAAGATAAAAAGACATCAAAGGGGCAGGTCAGCTTTTCAGAGGGAGTATTAAAGAGAAAGTTGTGTCAGTGACTTTAATCCAGGCATTGTTTGGTATATGTAGTCCCATATTTTTTTCCTTTCATATATCTTATAGGAGCTTTCACTCAGAGATAAGCTGTTGCACACTCACTCACATTAAACTGCCTGGACAGATACTGCCAAGCAGCTGGTACATGGTGCCTTCTTTGTGCCTCAAATCCCTAAATATTTTGCAATATTTAGATGACTTTTTCTTGTAGTCTCCTTTAGGGAGGGCAGAACTGGACCCCCAGGCACAGAGGGACAAACTTCTGCTGTCTCACCTGAGGCTGGTGCTGATGCAGCAAAAGGATCCGGGACCCCACAGATCGACATCCAGCTCATCTCCAAACCCCTGCAGGGTTCACTCCCTTATATCTGAGCACGTCAAACCGTCCCCCACAAAAGACAGATCTCTGAAAGCGAGGTGATCTGTGTTCTATGCAAAAAAATTACATTAAGGAGTCCACTCATTCACCGGGACACTTTTTTTTCAAATGTTTCCATAGCTACCTGAAGATGGAGACCCATAAAAGTGATAGTACGTATAATCATTCAAACTCAGAAGATCCCTTGAGGACTTAATTATATATTTAGGTTGAATGAACCTGGACAGTGTCTGTTTTGTTGCATTCTATATAAAGGAAAAGTAAATGACGATTTAAAATATATATCTAGCTTGCAGTCAGCTATAATTGCATGAGATGCATATTTTTTGTGGTGGGTCTTTGTTATGTTTCATCGGATCTTACATAAGACCAAAATTATCACAATAATTTATTTGGGAAAAACGATTATTCTTTTTCTGGGGAAGAACCTCCTGAGGATGTCCCAGAGCCTGGGACAAGTCCAGGAGTTATAAGAAGTAAAGACTACATTTGAAAATGAGTTTAGCTCTAATTAGAGAGATAATTATTAGCTAGAAGGGCTTTTCAAGTCAAACAGTCACTTTTGTCAAGGTTGCTTCAGACTGTATGAAATATTCAATGAGTGGTCACTAGGACAAAGAAAGTGAGCAAGACCACTCTCTAAGCTGAGAATTTAAATGTTGTACCATGAAGGTGTTCCAGTGCTTGCTTGCTTATTTTAATGGATTAGAAGGATTTAATGTTGACTGAATGAAAATATTCCTGCTGACACAAGTACCATGTAGACTAAAGGCTCATGTACTTTCCTGGGGAATATGGGCTCAGTTTCTAATAGGAGAACTATCCAGGATCTCCAGTGCTGGACTGTGGGTGAAGCCAATGCCTTCACCACCAACTCCTTGGCTCTGTATTCCTTCTCTTCTGTTTTGGGGCAGAGAGAGCTCAAAAGTTTTAGATTCTACTTTAAAAAAATGGAGGAGAAAAAACTTTTTTGTCCAAAAAGCCTTTTGATTCCATTTTCCCAGTTTCAGTGCTAGAAGTAGAAGCTCCAGAAGTACGTACAGTGGGGACAGCAGTGGTGCCCCACTCCACATGCCTATGGAAGACATTTCTGTGGAGATGGCAGCTTCTAACGTGAAAACTCATCCTTCCTCCAGACCTCCTTGGGTGACCCTGGCAAGGGGAGACCCAGCTGGTGACAGTTGCCCTGCATTAGAGGAACTCACCCATACATCTTCTTTTGGGGCAGTGGCCACCCCCTGTGCCTTGGGAAGATGGTGAGGATGGGAGACAGGTCACAGCTCTTTGACAAACCACAGCATGCATGACCATGACCTTGGACGGTTTGGTGGCCTAGAGGTTTCCATGGTCTGTAGCTGTCTTCGCATTGTCCCGTGTGTCCCCAGAGCCTCCATGATCTTCCCTCTTCCGTTTCTCCTACTGCAGCTCAAGGCCAGTAGATGGCGACAGGATATAAAGCATTTTGTTCATTCTTCCATGAACTGGCGGGTTTTAATGTTTAATTCATTTTAACATTCCCCCTTTAAAATAAATTTATTTTCATATTTCCATGTCATGGCTGCATTTGAGTTGATTTATCTTCCAGTATTCTCTTCTGCTTCCCATCCCACACCATTCATTTCTCATTGAGAGTCACAGCCCACCTCTTGCTGTCACAAGTTTGGAAGAACAACTCCAGGTGTTCCTCAGTTCTGCAGTCACCTAATGCCCCAGGACAAGGGATGCCATCGATATCATCACTTGGGGATTTTTGATCCCTCTAGTTTCACTTCTAAGTTTGTGACCCTACATCTCAGATTGGCAATTGATTTTCATGACCTCCTGTGGCATTGCTACAGCCATAAGGGAGGTCGGCCACCACACTGTTGGTGCTCAGAAGAGAATAGGAGGCATTCTCTGGGAAAGGTAATGTTTTTTCACCTTAGGCTCATGAGAAGTATATGATTTACCTCTGAGCAATCAGTCTTCAATTCTGAAAGTTGATTGTCTATAGAATGGGAAAATGAAGAAACTCTAGCAAATCTGGATTTTGTAGATCCTGTGGAACTTTCCACTCTGGAATGATAATGTATTAAAATAGTGATGCAATCCCACACCTGCAATCCCAAATTCCCTTCAAGGATTTCTTTCCAAGCACAAGTCACGGGCATTCCAGTCTGAATTATTTGGAAGGCACTCTCGAGAAAGATATTTTCCAATACAGCTTGCGTAAGTCTCATTAGCTGGCATATCTCTTGAGTTGGGATATGCACATTTTCTACCATTGTCTCTGTCTTATTTAGGATGAGGCATCATTTGAAACAGGCACTGAAGTGATTTCTAAAATTCTGGTTGTCATGGAAACAGGAACAGGCTGACCGCCTCCTGGTTGCAGGAGGAGAGAGTGGGCTACAGAAACTTCTCACCAAGAGATATTCCAAAGACTTTTGACATCTGCAAGTCTGACACAGAAATGCTTTTTTATCATGGAGGGCAGTTAAACCATAACTCTCTGAGGCACTTGCTGTAGCGATGAGAAAGCACTTTAAAAAATGGAAGAATATTTCTTATCTTTTATTCAGCACGCTTGACCAGTTCTATTACTTCAGGGGAAAGAGATAACCCCACACATATTTATCCTCTTAATAACAAAAGTCTAGCCAAGATACCTGTAATGGCCTCCATTAAGTACCCTGTGTTCCTTGGGGTAGCACAAAGAATCAGAGATGTTCATGTAAAATCCCAACTCTTCCCTTTATAGGAAAGGCCACCTCACATGTTTCGGAAAGTCTATTGAAAGTACCTCATGGCCAAATCTCCTGAGCACAGGAGGGTGTGTCAGACCATTAGCCAGTTATTGTGGTAATTGATACACCAATAAGTACAATTTTTCTCACTGTTAATATAGACAGTAGCCAGAAAGAGTTATTGATTTATCTTTTTTTTCTTCAAAAGCAGGTGAAAACTCTTATGGAAAGCTTTATTGAAAACTTATTCACCATCTGGAAGCAGAGAAGCCATGTAACTTTCCCCTAAGTAGAAAAAAATTACCCTTTTCCGACACTGTTTTTCAGTGTATGGCCTTGGGTATCACAAACCTCTGTAGAGTAGATAAACCCATCTGGCAGCAGTCTAACAGCTCCTGTGGTAGGACAGGTGCCCATCTCAGGTGTCATGGATCTGGATTTTGAGAAATACGGCTTTCAGCAAAAATTAGCACCTCAAATGGACCTGTCTGAACAGGAAAGGTAGAAACTGGCGCTTTCACTTGAACCTGTGACAAGGTGGCAGAGCCAGTGGCCCATGTGGACCAGTCAGCACAGGACAGACATGGACCTGCTGGAGGGGGGCCAGAGGAGCCACAGAAATGATCTGAGGCTGGAACAGCTCTGCTGGGAGGACAGGCTGAGAGAGTTGGGGTGTTCAGCTGGAGAAGAGAAGCTCCAGGGAGACCTTAGTGTGGACTTTCTGGACTTAAAAGGGGCTGAGAAGAAAGAGGGTTGTGATAGGACAAGGGGTGATGGGTTTAAACTAAAGGAAGGAGATTCAGGCTCGACATGAGGAAGAAATTGTTGCCCTGAGGGTGGTGAGAGCCTGGCCCAGGTTGGCCAGAGAGGTGGTGGATGAACCATCCCTGGAGACATCCCAGGCCAGGCTGGACGGGGCTCTGAGCAACCTGAGCTGGTGAAGATGTCCCTGCTCATGGCAGGGGGGGCACTGGGGGAGCAGGGAAGGTCCCTTCAACCCAAATTATTCTGTGATCGTATGAGTGCCCTGTGTCCATCCTGGCAGACAATGGTGCTCATTGGCATTACCCATGTGCATGCAAGACCTTGAATGCCACCTCTGAAGTTTTGGTGCTACCATGACTGCTCTTACTTTGATCAAATGCAAAAGGAACAGCCCACAGCTTCCACAGCAGCCAGGGAGAGCCATAATTTAACAACTCAAAGCAAACTGCACTTTGCTAACTGAAAACAAGCCATACTTTAACAAATCAAAGCAACCCATACTTTAAGAAAACAAACCCTGAACAAATGCATGGTTATTCCATATGGATGAAAAGATGCGCACTGAAAACCAGGCACCTACTGATAAATGACTGTGCTGGTTACAGCACAGCAGCAGCTTCTCTACCATTTTGTGTGTGCTGAGCCAGCTGCTGAACCACTTGAGCCTTAACTGCGCTCAGTTATTATCCCCAAATCTTGATTTTCCAGCCAAGATCCCACTCTTCCCTCTCTCCTGCCATCATTTTTATTAGTGACTCATCCTGGTAAAGACTGAACCTCCCTGGCTGATGTTGAGAGCCTCAGCTGCAAGGGCCAAGTGAAATTAAGCACAAGAAAACTCAAGGCAGGTTAGAAATTTCACGTAGGTGAAGCCAGCCAAATAAAATTACGGAGAGAAAAAAAGGAGAGAGAAAGAGTTTCAATGAGCTACAATTTGAAATACAGATCAACTAATTCTCTGGATAGTTTACAGAACGCAAATCTTGGAGCAGTACCATCGGCCTGACAGGTGCATGTTGAGGTTTAAATGCCATTTTTCTGATGCAGCCAGCTTTTCTGACTTTGAATGCTAATCGCATGTTGCATTTGGCATGAAGCCTCTTCTGTTGCCTGGGCTGAAGTATCTCTGCTTGGTCACCTCTGCTACTGCACCAGCCTCCTTTGGGAAGACCCCTGACCTAGAGAGAGGAGTGGAATTTATCTGGTAAATTCTGAGAAAAAGCTTTTCCTTGAGAAATAGGATTTCGCATTTCCAAAAGTTTGGAATCTGTAGTGGGGAAGAGATGTTTTCTATGTACAAGGCTGAGTTAATGCAACCATTTCCCTGCAGAAAAGTGCAGATTGATATACTAGAGAAATTAAAGGAACAATAAAAGTGGAACAAAAGCAGATGGAGAAACGGTTGAAGTGATTAATTGTGAATCAAGGAGTGGCAATTCATTTGTGTGTGTAATCTGCAATTTGCATAATCCTATACTGAAAGCCAAATCATTCAACCATTATGCATATTCATTTTTGATTCAGGCAAAGACTCAACTTCTTCAGGATCTGAGCACCTGCTCATGTGATTTTGCTGAGCAGGGGTGGGATAATTCATGTGTCTGAAGTTAAGCCTGTCATTTGCTGAAAGGACAGTTATTCGTGATGAAATTTGGAGGAAGATTGCTTCTGATCGGACCATCGAGGTGGTAAAGAAGGTGAGTGTAAGTCCCACTTTCTCCCTTCTAGTAGCAGAACCTGTCCCAAGTAGATGGGTGAGGTTGGGAGGCTGAGAGAAGAAAGTCTTCACTCTTTTTCCTAAAGAACCATCAAGCAGTGCTGTGCTTTATGGGAAAAACAAAACCAAAACCACACACACAAACAAACAACCCGCCCCCCCAAACAAACAACAACAAAAAAAACCCAAACCCAAAAAAACCCAACCAACAACAACTAAACCCAAACAAAACCCAATCAAAACCAACCAAACAAATTAAAAAAACAAACATCACACCAAAAATAACTGTCATGAGATAAGAAGATGTTTCCTGATTCAAAACTCAGTACATCCAGCAGGTCCACTCTTAGATAAGTAGTATCAGCCTTTGTGTAACAGTGCTCTGATAAATCTCAACATAGTTCACGCTTGAAAAACTCTTTTGACTTTAAAGAATTGAGCTGAATTGGAACTAAGATTTGAGCTTAAAAATGTGCTTCATCAAGGAAGCAAACTGCAGTCCCTGGATTTGTATTTGCTGTTCAGTGCAATTATGAAAATAAAAAAAAAAAAAAGAAAAACGACAGTTAGTTATGGTGCTGGAAAGCAGGATGTTATGGGAATGGTGGAACATGTTAAGGGAATCACAGAATCCCAGAATGTCAGGGGTTGGCAGGGACCTGGAAAGCTCATCCAGTGCAATCCCCCCATGGAGCAGGAACACCCAGATGAGGTTACACAGGAAGGTGTCCAGGCGGGTTGGAATGTCTGCACAGAAGGAGACTCCACAACCCCCTGGGCAGCCTGGTCCAATGTTCTATCACCCTCACTGAGAAGTTTCTTCTCATATTTAAGTGGAACCTCTTGTGTTCCAGTTTGAACCCATTGCCCCTTGTCCTGTCACTGGTTGTCACCAGAAGAGCCTGGCTCCATCCTCCTGACACTCCCCCTTTCCATATTGATCCCCAGGAATGAGTCCCCCCTCAGTCTCCTCTTGTCCAGCTCCAGAGCCCCAGCTCCCTCAGCCTTTCCTCACACGGGAGATGCTCCACTCCCTTCAGCATCTTGGTGGCTGCGCTGGACTCTCTCCAGCAGTTCCCTGTCCTGCTGGAACTGAGGGGCCACAACTGGACACAATATTCCAGGTGTGGTCTCCCCAGGGCAGAGCAGAGGGGCAGGAGAACCTCTCTGACCTACTGACCACCCCCTTCTAACCCACCCCAGGTACCATTGGCTTCCTGGCCACAAGGGCCCAGTGCTGGCTCATGGTCACCCTGCTGTCCCCAGGACCCCCAGGTCCCTTTCCCCTACACTGCTCTCTAATAGGCCATTCCCCAACTTATACTGGAACCTGGCATTGTTCTTGCCCAGATTCAAGACTCTACACTCACCGTTTGTTATATTTCATTAAATTTTCCCCTGCCCAGCTCTCCAGCCTGTCCAGGTCTCTGATGGCAGCACAGCTTCCAGTGTCACCACTCCTCCCAGCTTGGTGTCACCAGCAAACTTGCTGATAGTTTGTACCCAGAGTGGGGAAAAATAAATCCTCTGGCTTCTCCCTTGAAGGAATATTATAACACACTGTATTACATAAAAATATAACAACCAAACCAAAAATCCACTTATTTTTCAGTAAAATGATCACTTGGTAAGCAGTTGTTAGAAAGAACAGACACCACCACCAGGGAGAAATCTAATTAAGTGTCTTTGCTTCCAATTCTTGATGGACTCTTTTCTACAGAGAATTAAGATTCTGGAAGAATCTTAAGCTGAAGAAGCAGGACAAAAACAAAAATCCTGTTTTGTTGTCCTAGACTGACCATCCAGTGTAGGATAACCTTACCTGTTGATTGCTTTGTCCGTGTGTAGTTATTGTTGATAATATTAGTCACTAAACTATTGAACACTATTTCTTGACATGGCTGAGATGTGTGTAACAGTGTTTATTAAGACTTTTGACAGGTTGAGTGCCCACTAAATTCCCAGTATGCTCCTGTCTACAAACGCCTTAAAATATTCAGCCCAGAGGCACAATGGCTCAATTTTTTGATTGTGGTGTTCCTTTGCTTGCGGTTGCTGTGAGAGCAAATTTTACAGTCATGAGCACTGAATCTCTGGTGTTATTTAATCTGATATAATCAAGAATTACCACCGACTGTGTTGAGGAACAACTGGGTCCAGAACAGTAATGTGTAGAATTGAGGGAACTTAAAAACAAAGTCTCCTTCTTCCAGCCTTTTGGAAGAAAACTGATGTTTCTAATAGTTTATTAGATAAGAGCTGGAAATTGTGCTATTGCTCACATGTAGGTACAGGGCTGGTACTAATGTGAAGCTGTTGCATGTGATTGTGTCTCATATTTGACACAGCCCAGAGGGAGCTGGCATGACTGTGCCCTAATTCTGCATTCAAATTTAATCCAGTAACCTGACCACCAAGTTCATAGCAGAGTATAACAGTGTCATTTCTATCTTGCAGCATCACTGGTTGATAAAACTGTGCTACGAGACCTTGGCTGATCTGAAGGACTCAGACTATGAATTTAGAGTTTGTAACACCCAGGGAAAAAACAGAACAAATTGTCCCATAGTTTATTTCCACGTCAATGCATAATTATTCCCTGTGTATTCTCCATGATACATTGACCAGGCAGCGCTGTCGTTATCTTTTTTTCCCATTTATATTGGACATCTTCTCACCATTTCTCTTCTGCATTTTTTCCAGAGCCTACTTGTCAAAAAGTGTTTTTTGTCCATCCTGACAGTTTTCTGTAGGGTCTCTTATGGCTTAAAGCTTTTCAGAGCAGATTTCTACTTCTACTCTTTACAGCCAACTTCACATGGCAGCAGCTACAACTGTTCCTTTTTACATCCTTCCACCCACCTTGAAAAAAAAATCCATAAAGCCACTTCACTTTTCACTGGAAAATAATGTAGAAAGTCATGTATTGCCTGTGCTTGTATAAGAAGTTTGACAAAGCACCCTGGCGACAGGGTGATAAAAACTCTTCTTGGTTTCATGTTTTCTTAAAGCCTTCTAAAACCAGTTTCCTAATGGAAAAGTTTATAGAAAAGATCCCAGCAGAAGCCCAAAGAATGTTTTATTTGACACATACTTTGACCCAGTGACTACTTAGCCCTCCAGAGTTCTACTTCTAGGAGTGGGTAACTCCCCTTGCCAAGAGTTTCAAAGTTTAGAAATTCAACATCATTCCTTCAGGACAAGAAGGAAATCTCGTGTTGGGCTCCTCTGTATGATGGAAAGCACAGTAAAAGAAAGGGAAGGAAGGAGCTAACAATAAGACACAACTATAAGATAAGAAAAAAACATTTCCCAGACTCATTCAATTAGTTTGGACCAGTTTAAAGGAACCAAGTTTATGTTATGACTTCTAACAGACTAACCAAGCCAATCAGTTTTGCAGAACATACATATATTTGTCTGAAATGTTTGTAAATTAGGTAATGGAGATTTTTCCAGCATCGTCTCTATTTATAAGATGCTAACAACACCAGACTGTGATCTTTTCAAAGTTATCTTTAGCAATGCTGTGATTCTGGTGATGTTATGTTACTGCAACATTAATCAATAGGACAAATCATATGCTAAGCATATAATGAAATTACAAATCAATTAATGTTGCCTGAAATGCACACATGTATTATGTAGTTTAGGGATTAAAAGACCATGTTCACAGAGAAAACGTAATGCTTTTGGCTAAGAGATCCTTGACATCCGTGCTTTATCTTGTTTTCAAAGCCAGAAAGATCAGCTGTAAATAAAGGAACAGCATAGGATTTGGCTTTTGTTAGAAAATGTAATCCATGATTCCTAATAAAGGATTCCAAACAGCTATTCTGCCAATATACAGCATTTTCTGTAGCATTAATGTTTCTATGAGGTTGTGGAAAGGATTAATCCACTTAAAGAATCGGTATTTAACGGGTTGTTTGGTTTGTCTAGATCTAGCTGTTGATCAGCCTGGTTGTTAAAGCCAAATGGAGTCGGGGAATGTGCATTTAGATCCCACCAGGCTGCCAAGAGACTCGAACGCGTCCCTGGTGTCTTCTCCACACGAGGCTGCTGCAATCTCAGCAACCCTTTGCCTCTCCTGAATATGCGGACACTCAGTCCCAGGGCACAGTTAGACAGAAAACAGCAAATCAGGAGCATAGGTACATGCAAATTGCTAAATTAATAAATAATCCCAAAGAGAGGTGGGATTCAGGAGATCAGCCTTGGTCTCAAGTTTTTTCTCTTGGCTGTTTTCTGAATAAGGGCTGCAGAGGCAAGATATTTAAAAGAAGATGTAGGTATGTAAGATGTAGGTTTTCTGGTTTAAAATAAGGTTCTGCAATGCACTTGGGATCTATGTTTGTTTTCATCAGATCAGCTCTGCTCCCACACTTTCTGCAAATAGTCACTGTTTATGCAACCCCCTTTTTCCAGGTGCCATGGTGAGACCCTGGTGCTTGGTTTGCAAATACACTGAGTATTCACATCTGCAGTCAGAATAATTGCAATTTGAATAAAAAATGCTAAATTCAACTAAGCACCCTGAAATAACAGATCCACGGTGTCCCAGCCTGGGTATCCAAAATGAGTGAATAAGTGCAAATGTAATCTTATTGGGCCTCACTTCCCTGTCTGAAAACAAGGGCTAATAATTGCCCTTTATCTCACTGAGGTGGCAAGAAAATAGCCAGATAGAATATGTGAACTGTTCAGCCACTGTAGCAAGACACATCAGAGAAAAAGCCCACAGGAAATTAATAATTCTGTCTTCAGAGCAAGCTTTGAAATGTGTGGAGCAAATCGAGCCTGGCTGGCACACTGAGAAACAAGAGAAGACAAAATATAGCATATCTGCAAGTCCATCCTGTGAGTAAAATGGAGAGAAATGTTGCACGATTTTATGAGGACACACATTGAGATGAACAGATGAAGACTGTTCCAAGGGGTCTGGACCAGCCTAAATATGAAGGGCTCTATTTTGCAGATTTAAAAAGCATTATTGAAATTTAGGGATGGTTGTGTGCATGTGAGTTGTGCCATATCTGTATCTTATCTTCTTTAAGGAGTCTGGGGAGAGGGGTCTGATCCCAGTGCAATTTGTGCCATTGCAAAATCATTGTATAAAAGATGGATAACTCACCTGCAGATCAGGATAACGCCTTCTCCAGAGGTCCCTGACTCTCCTGCTCATTATCAAGGGAGCTCAGATGATTAGCTGGGAAAAGATATTTAATTTTTGTCAGCCACAGCTATGGGAGACGAACCACAACCTGTGCGGTTTTATAAATCATTTTTAATTTACCGTATGTGTCAGTGTGGTGGGTATTCATCAATGAGCATTCTTATTCATAATTATAAAAATATACTAATCCCAGCGAGGTGAAATCTTGGGCCTCTAGGCAGACATAAAACATGATTTGGTTTGTGATCTGTGTGGTTTATGATAATGAATGCATTCCCAATGTCAAAGGTAAGCGATACAACCCATTCCAACTATTTTCCGACAGTGCCAAATACTTCAGACCTTGAAGGTTGTTCATGAAGTCGTGTGTTCCCAAATGATACCGGTAGCAAAGACAAATGGGCTTTGACAGCTACTCAGAGGGAGGAAGATCCTCAAATCCTCCAGTCCCCTCATTTCCATGTGAATTCTGAAATTATACTATTATACGTTCCAGGCTACCTGAGCGATTCCTTCTCATAAGCGAATGTTTTAATTCTCTTTGATGCAACTTCTACTCTGCATTTCTCAGCATTTTTCATGTGGCTCCCTTTGTAATGAACAAACAACAGCTGCCATTTAGCATTTTAAGACGTTGCATGGCCCTTTACACATTACTTAGGAACAGTCTCAGTTTCTGCCAGATGCTGTTTAGGTCAGGCCAGATTTTGAAATGAGGCTTGAAACCCTATAGGGGAAAAAGACATTTTGTAAAAGGCAATGGCAGCTTGTAAAGTTTTCTTCTTGTATATACAGTAAAAACTGCAGCGGCCCAAGTGCACACAAATGGACTGGGAAAGGAATGAGATTTCACAGCAACTGAGTCCCGTTACACCAAGAAACCTATTCATCTAATCTGACAATAAATAAAGTATCTTATACCATTTCCTGATATCTCATCTGATTCATTACATAAAATGTTAATGATAGCGGTAAAGCCAATTTCTCCCTTCCTGACAGTCCTTACGCACAAACTGTGAAAATTATACACCAGTGATTTGATTCAGTTGTAAATCATGGGGCAATTTATCAATTTTTATTTTTCCCTTTAAAGAGACTGAATACTTTCTATCACCATCACTGAACAGAAAATCATATGCACGTCTGCAGTACATGAGAGAGCAAAAATCCCTCTTCTATGAAATACAGTTTCAGCGATAGATCCTCTTGCCCAGCAGTTTCAGACCCTCCCAGCTGTGCCTTTTTCTGCTATGTAAGATCCTTGTGCTTCAAACATCAGAGCCAGCTGTGATTCATGTTTGCATCATGGAAGATGTGGGTTTGTGTGTCTGGTCCAACGCTGGAAACACAGGAATTACTGTTTGCAGCCCCCAGCTGCTCTTGGCAACGTGGTGGAGACCTGCAGACCTCACCTTTTCTCTGGTGCTTCCAGTTTTATATAAAATTAAAAATTCCTTATGGTCTGAGCTCTCGCACAGCCTTCTCTTAAACCCGCACCTGGGAGCGTGGAAGACTCCGATAAGGAGCAGCTGTTCTGTAAATGCTGTAAAAAAATGAAACAGGAGTCTCCCAGCACCTTCACAGAATCACAGAATCACAGAATCACAGAATCACAGAATCACAGAATCACAGAATGTGAGGGGTTGAAGGGACCTGGAAAGCTCATTCAGTGCAATCCCCCCATGGAGCAGGAACACCCAGATGAGGTTACACAGGAAGGTGTCCAGGTGGGTTGCAATGTCTGCAGAGAAGGAGACTCCACAACCTCCCTGGGCAGCCTGGGCCAGGCTCTGCCACCCTCACCGGGAACAAGTTTCTTCTCATATTTAAGTGGAACCTCCTGTGTTCCAGTTTGAACCCATTACCCCTTGTCCTACCATTGGTTGTCACCGAGAAGAGCCTGGCTCCAATGGGGAGCCTTCTCCCATGGGGAACCTGAAGAGGAGTGAAATATCCCTTCTTTACAGTTGGCAGCACATTAAAGGTTCTAACATCCCCTTTCTGAGTGCAAAGACTGTTAAATTGGGCAACTTTTCTAGCAAGCTGAAACGCATGGTGGCAAATAAGCAGCTGCAAAATGATATTTGTGCGGTGCAGAGCGAGGTCTGGCATCAGTGAAGGGCAGAGACACCAAAATTATTGTCTCGGAAAACAAAGATGGCCTCCAAAGTCAATGTGTTGGTTAGAAGATCAGGTAGGTGGGCTTCTTTTCATGGCAAGTCATGGCAAAGTCACAGCAACCTGTTGGGAGCCTCTACACAGGAGTGACGGCTTTCAGAAGTACATCTGGATGTCCACAATTGCCACCTGGATGGCAAACAAACCTTTTTATACTTCATTGTCTTCACAATGCACATCTAAGGTTGTTCAAGAGAAATAATTCTAAATTAAAAAGTTCAATTTTATGTTAGATTAGGAATAAAGGAATGGAAGGGACCTCAGGGCTCAGCAAGCCCACTTCTGGGGTATTGCAAGTGCCCACACAATATTGCTGGCTTCATAATTGTTCTCTAACTTCTCAAACGTTGCCAACGAAGAGCAGCAATAAATGTATCTCTCTGACTTCCTAAGGCTGTAAGATGATAGCCACAAACTGAACTTTTCTATTGGAGGTTTTGGAGTTATCAGCCTCTAAATGGGTTAGAGATGTTTTGTATGTTTGCGTCAATGTTCATTCACAGACTGAAAGGAATGTGGCTATTCCTCTGGTCAAATCAAAGTCTCAGCCTCTTGGGATGCTCTTCCAAAATTTGGACCAAAAATCTAATAGAGTAGAGATTAAATGAAAATCCCTTTACATCCTCTTAAGCAATGCTGCAGATCCCAAAGAAGCAGCGACTCCTTCCTTGGTCAATCCAGACCTCTGCTGAACTTACGGTGAATGAAATGAGCTCCTGCAAACAGCACTTGAGGCAACAGCATGAAATTATCATATATGTGATAGATACTGAGCTTTGGGTTGAATGTTTGTTCATTTATTTTCCACAAATAAACACACACTCTTCTCCTTCTCTAGAACATTGTGCTGGAAGACGAGTTGTCATTTTCATGGTGAAACACAAAATATCCAATAGAGTCTCCAGGCATTAACTCTGCTTAAGAGAACAGTTGTTCCCAGGTAGTTTGGTGCAAAAGATTGTTTTATTTCACCCAAACATGTTCTCCTTTCTATTTTTCTCTTTGCAGAGGGGCAATGACCCTAGAGCTGGTTTTGTTAGCGACAGAATGAGGTCCATGGACAGTGTCTTAGGGCAGTAAGGCTCAGAAATACAGCATGTTACTCTGTTTGCCAGCAAAATTACATTATATCATGCAGCTTCTCATACAGAGAAACATTTATTTCTCATCCAGTTAAAGGAGACACCTTCACTATCATGTACAAATGCAATAAATAGATTTAAACCCATTTATTCTAGATTGAATGTAAGTGATACATACTAATCCTCCGCATCGTTTAAAATAATCGCTGCAGATCAAATTAGAACTGACCTTGATTGTGTTAATTTTTCTTTATAAACAAGATACTCTTGTCCTATGCCAAATTCCATAACTTGTCTTATATAATATCTATCATTTGAATCAATTTGCTATTGAGAAGCTGGCATGGAATTAAATTAACCCATTTTATTACCATTCCTTTCTACAGCATATTTATTGTTTGGAAGAAACTACACAGTAAAAGCCTTCAAGCCCTGAAGAGGGTTGATCTCAACATATCCTCAGAGTTGTGGTGTTTTCCTTGAGTTATCTACACCTTCCCCAGAGCAGAGATGCAAGAAAAGGTCATTTAACCCAGCACAGTCAGGAAAATAGTTTTGACACATTTCTTGTGTGCTTTTAAAATACAAATGGATTGAACCATCATCAAAACGGGTAATCATGGTAAAAAGCCTTCATGACAAGACCATGGGTTATAAAACCGGTGATCCAGGGTGTTTGAGCTCTGGCTCTCGACATTCATTAGATGCTCTTCTAATTATCCTCTCTATAATCAACATGTCATTCTGCAGATCAGACTCTGCGCACACCCTCCAGCTCAGGTTTACAGGCGAGAAGTTTTCTGACATGAAGGAAATGAAGACAATGGCTTTGAGATTAAACTGGCATTTTAATCATCTATTGATCTGTTGTTGTGATGATGTGAAGCTACATCTTACACCATGACCATCTGTAGCTTGCCGTTGAGAAATATGAAATAATTTTGACTGCAATTTTTTGTTTTTGAGAAGGTAATTAGAGAAGCGATTTGCAATTTTCTTGTTAAATAGCAAAAAACAGATATAGAACTAAAGGCAAACAGAATTAATCCACATTATCAAAGCCTCTCAAGTAATTAATTACTTGGGGGGTTGGTAATCTGAACTACATCAAACCCAATCTTTTCCTTCCTTTTCACTGTCAGCAGCTAGAAAATGATAATTTGACCCCCAAACCCTGTTTAAACATATACTGGAGTGTGTGGGGGACCCACCGTTAACGTCAGAGTGGTGCCAGGTGTGTGGTTACCTAGAGGAGCAGGTTTTGAGGCTTTTCAGCCCTCCTGCTACACATTTATAGGTAACAGCAGAGCAATTTGGCTGGTTCACCAAAGGTTGCTGTGGCGCATATGCCATTTTATGATGGAAAAACTATCATTTTTGCATGTGGCTCGATTCAAGTAAATTTGCTGTCGGTCCCACAGGTCAGATCTTGTATGTGCAGTCTGGTGGAAATAAATACCGTAGCTTGGTCCATCCAGGGGTTTCCTTGCAGAAATAACATATCACAGAGCAGCGGACTGTGAATTGGGAATTCTGCCTTCCAGTATCAGTTCCGTTACCTATTTTTTTAAGTAAACCTGCACCATTTTCAGCAAATCTTTCCACAACAGGTATGCAGAGTGGGAGCAGGATGTGCATCGCCGCGTGTGTTAATGTGCAGCACTCAAGTTAGTTCCACTCTTAAAATCTTGCTTATCTTGGAAATCATGACAGCGATGTTTGTCTTGAAATCACACGCAGCCCACAGTCATTTCCAAAAAACCATATTGCACAGGTCATTTAGAGGACATTAGTGCTGCTATGAGATTTCAACCGAGCAAGTCCATGGGAAATAGTGAAAAATGCATGAAAATATGTTGAATTTCATATGAGATGTTCGAGAGTTATTGATTCTCGCTGGCCAGGTCTGCTTCCTCCACCCCTATCACCAGGGACTTTCCAAGGTAGGAGCATCCAGCTCATTATTAATATCTGTACCCTGGTATTGCATCTTCGAGGAGAAGCAATATTACAGAAAATACTAAAGGATGATCAGGACACTCAGGCTAAACCAAAATTAAAGGTAATGCATATAAACACAATGGAGCAGACGAGCACAGGTCAAGGCAGGGACCACCCTCATCACCCCCCGAGCAATTATCACTGTGAGTATTCCAGGTTTGGAAGGGCATTGCTCTTTGGCTTCTCCAGCCTGAATGTTCGCATATTAAGCGATGCAATTTTAAATATGGTATTTATTGGAGCATTATTTGATTTTATGGTAGGAAATGAACTGGAAAACGTACAGAAAATTACAATAAAACTGTTTCATGTTTTCAGATACCATGGGATCACACTGTAAAGTTGACGTGATAGCCTCATTATCTTCTTTCCCTCACAAGGGTTATTCTACCGACTGCTAGGAGTTAGTTAATTAGTTACTGTGGCCTGCTACAGATTCTTCCTTGATTAGTTCTGCCTCTCTCATTTTAGGAGAGTGAGACACAATCTACACGAGGCCTGTGGCTTCTTCTCTGGATGGCCTGTGTGGATATCAATCAGGTGGGACGTCTCAGAAAATAACAAGCCAATACCATCCTGCTGGTGCCATGCAATTACGTGCACTCTGTGAAAATACAGTATATTGCCATGATCATTTGTTCAAAGAGAAAAATCTAGGAAGAAAACCATCTTACTATCTTGCATATGAGCTTCTTCAGAAATGTACTTAACAGTGAGTTTTTGCCTGCTCTGAAGGTGAACTCAAGTTCATCCTAAGTCTTTTAAAGTTGTCTGATGCTGAGCCCAGAGGGCTGGATTGATGGGCCGTGTCACCCACAGCAGCGGTGCCTTTGTTAAAAGCTCCAGCCTTGAAGATCTTGATGCCAGTGATGAAGAGGATGGTGTGAAGGCTCAGGTGTGGGGAAGGAGCACAAACTCTGTTCTTCCTTCAGCCGAGCAGCTTGCAATATTTGCATCTCACTGAGCAACAACCATTTCCAGCTTTCAAATATATATATATATAAATATATATATATATATATATATATATTTAATAGCCTCTCTTTCCCGCGATTCTTACAAACCGGTGCTGATCGCCCCATCCCTGGGCCCCTTTTGCACTGAAAAGTCAGCAGCTCAGTGTGGGACAGATCCAGCTCTGGCTTAAGCTGTGTGATTCAAATGATACGGCAACTTCATTTAGAGCAGGGCTGAACGCAGCTATAATTGCCTGGAGGTGATGAATAGGGGACAGCGTGCTGTGGCAACGCAGGTTGTTTTTTGAAAGATGGATAACTCTTTCAACCTAATAGCTCAAGTACAGCAGTTTAACCCTGGAGTGCATTTTCCAATTGTTACACCTTGCTTTAGCCACACGATCCAATTGACTTTAATGGCAGCTGAGCAGGTAAAACTTCTGTGAAGCTCAGAAACTATATGCTCTGATGTCAAAAGAGAACGTGTGATACTGAAAGCAAATTAGGTCTCCTTCCAAACCACTTGAAATATTAAAAAGCATAAAAAAGGTAAGATAATCTTGATCTTTTTTTCCTTTTTTCCCCCACAGGAAACTACACAGCAAAGCAAAAGAGTAAACCTGGCTTTCCTCAGCAAAGCCATTGTAACTGTTCACAAATATTATGTATTAATGTAATATGTATTAATGAGTTCATCGAAATCCCAGCCCTCCACTATATTTAAACACCAGACGTTTTTGGGCAGCTCTTAATTAGACATTTAATTGATTACTTTTAGTGGAAGAGGATTGCAATTTTGCAGTATTAACAGATACCTCGGTATATCAGATTTTTCCTGCAACTGGTGCAACAAACCCGTTTTGAATCAATCTTTATTTTCTGAGTTTTATGTTTATTCATGAAAATGGGTCATCTGAAATACCAGATTGTCCTTTGCATAAGTGGCAGGGTTGCAAAAAGTGATAATTGTGGCCCTACCAAGAGAAGAGGCTCCGTAGGAGGAAGGGCACATCTACTCCCCATTGAAGTCAACAGGAGAGGCATTACCTGCTGAGATCATGATGAAAGACGTGAGATATAGAGAGAGGAGGGGGCCCAGATAGCAGAAAAAGGCGTAGCATAGGGGACAGAAATAATGGGGTTGAACTCACCAGGAAAGACGGGCAGGAAGAGCAATGAAAGCCAAGGATAGCTGATTTGCATGGCAAGTGAAGAGGAACAGCACAGGGGGCTGAGCTTGTGGAAAAGAAAGAAATATTTCTAAAGCCTCCGAGAGAGAGACCTGGACCTTTGTAGAAAAATCTTTATAAGCAATAATATAATGCAGAGAAAAGTCCCATCAGAGTTCCAGACCCGAGCGGACGGAGGAAGAAATGCAGCCGACTCAATATGAGTGATAAAGCATACTTCAACTTTATTGATGCACTAAGCTGGTTTATATAAGACTTACAATAATTATGCATACTCGTCATCTATTAATTGGATAGTATACAGTAATTATGCCTACTCGTCTTCTATTAATTGGATAGTATACAATAATTATGCCTACTCGTCTTCTATTGATTGGATAGTATACATAATGAGCTCAACCTTCTTGTGGTTTCTCTGGAATGCAACCTCCTCACCCTGCTAGAGATAATTCCCCAGCTTGTTTATCTAAACGCTCAGCTGAACCAGAGAGCAACCGCTCAGTACTTTTCCACTATGCTACACCAAACTCATGCTAACTGAGGCCTACTCATGCTAACTTAGAACAGAATTCTCCTGATACAATGGATCAATAGAGCCATGCCCCTTCTCTATTAGCCATGTCCCAACAATATAATACATTGCAACCAGGTCTTCTGTGACCTATCTGCTTGAATCAAGTGGCTTTCACAGGTATCAGCCTACCATGGACCATATCTGTCACCCCACCTACCTGGAGTTACAAACCTGTCTGTTTGCAGCAGAACTTAGAAACCTATGTGTACCTTCCTAAGAGATCTTGAAGATAAATTACGTTTATTTAAAAACTCTATCTCTTTTTTTTGGGGGGAAGTCAAGAATGGATCCAGCCAAGGCATCCATTATTATTATTATTATTATTATTATTATTATTATTATTATTATTATTATTATTATTATTATTATTATTATTGCTGTTGTTGTCATCATTATTACTATTATTATTACTACTATTATTATTTCTATTGTCACTAACACTATAATTTATTTTACCATGGACAATTTAATGGGCCTTGAAAACATTATCAGAAAAAATGGTGAAGATGTGCATATACCACAAAAGAAAACAACAGCAGTGAGAAATCAGCACAGTTCTGTTTAAGTCATTCTGGCAGCTGAGAGATTTGCTCTTTACATGTACAATCTTAAAAAAAATGAACAGCTCCACAATTTCTCTGAGACACATTGAACCACGTCTGTGTTTGACTTGGAATCGTTTCATCTGCAAATGTAATCACCATTTTGGACTTTTTGAGAAACAGTCTGGCAAACAGCATCACCTTGAGAACCACGTTTAGGAAGAAGCGCTCTCTTCTGTTTCTTTACAACATGTTTACAACAGCTTTACAACATCTAGTCTCAGAGAAGACCTCTCAGAGAGGACCCCTCTGTTGCACCTCACTGTTTGCTGTCAGACGCTCTTGCTTGACAGATCATCATCTGTTGGGGATATCTATCATTTTGACTAAAAGAAATGAGCCATTTCAATTTTTCAGACGTCAGAGACAGTTGCAGAAGAAATTTTGTGCTTATGTGCGTGCCTCAGGTTTAAGAACCTTAGGAAAAATCCCTAAAACAGGAATATTGATGTGAGAAGAATTGGAGAGTGAAATGAATCTTTGTAATAGAAGTTATGTACCAAACTCCCTGGGCAGCCAGCAAACCAAAATTCAGAAAACAGTAGATTTAGCATTAAATCCAGATGAGCAGCACAGCACCTCAGAACGTGCCCCAGTTTGTACCACAGCCATCAGTTTTTCACTCATCTGCCCAAAATACCTAATAAGAGGCAACGCTGGATGAAGATCCATGCTGAGAGCACTGGTTCCTTGTTGGGACACCCAGACTGCTCATCTCCATGCCCCATCAGCCTGGTTGGGGAGAAGCAAAGGACCCATTCACTTCTGCACTTTGGAGGAAGTTTTTCATGGCCATGCACCATCTGGAGTTGATCTATCCACCATGACTTGGACAGAGGATGGACTTGTTTTTTGCCCTTGTCCTCTCTCTTCCAGTCATTCTGGGCTTCTGAAAATAAAAGCTGCAAATGTGTGCTCATGCACTACAGAAACTTTTCCAGCCATCCAAAAAGGTTCCATCAGAGACTGCAATCAACTACAAGACACCGGTCTGTGGGAAATTGCCTTTTGTTCATGCTACATGTTACATGGGTCTGTTTAATTTTTCCCTTTTAATATATCAGCATTGTGCACCCATTTACTTTCTACTGCCACACTTTCATATTAGCCATGTATCTGGTAACACAGTCCTGGTTGGCAGGATTGCCAGAGTAATACCTGTCCTCTCCTTTCATGGAATTCAAACCCTAAACAGCAATTGTTCATAACGGGCTGACATGAGCTAGGATCACTCCATACAAATTAATGGGAATTCTTTTTTGAGCCCATGTAACTCTTCAAAACATGCTGCATAAAAATGTCAGTGACCCCACATAACAGACACTGCTACATATTTCCGAGTGCCATCTGCTGGTACTTCATCTACTTCTTTTGCATGCAACCATAGTCCAATGTGGATGTTACTCAGCAGTCTGACAGCTGCAGCTTATCTTGTGGCTTGCAGATTCCTTCCCCGTCCCCTCAGGCATGATCTAACATATCAGTTAACACTAGACGGCATTTTCATTTCACTGTGTTTTGAGATTTTGAAATTTGGTGTGTTCAGCATCAGATAGAAATGTGCACAAAGGGTCAGATTCTGCTTCTCTTTCCTCTACCTCATCCGTACATATGCACCTACACACTCACAGCCAGGGAGGAAACCTCCAAGTCACCCTGTAGTAATTGATCTCCTGGCTTTACACTCCTGCTCCCCTCAAGTTAGGGCTCCAGCCCAAGCTGCATCTGGCTTAGCAAAGCCCTTAATAATTTGCTTTAACTTTTGACCAGCCCTGAAGTGGTCAGGCAGCTGAACTAGATGATTGTTGTAGGTCCCTTCCAACTGAACTGTAAAAAAAAGTAATAATAATAAAAAACCACTTCAGACTGTGTAAGACGGAGCTATGATCGTTAGGTGGATATAAAGTCAGTCTGGGCTTTCCATCAAAAATGTCACAGAATTCAATGGTCTCCATGAAACAGTTTTGCTTCAACAAAACATCGCGGTCTGATGAAAAGAGTCCTGCAAGCTCCTCCATTAGTCTTTGTGAGTGAGGACATGAGACTGCCACAATTATTTCTTCTTTTTAATAGCTGGAGATTGCTACTGCTCCTGCACCTCAGCTGGCAGCAGCTGGAGCTGGGGGGGACACCCCTGTCCAGAGCAGCCCTCAAGCACAGCATCACCCCCAAAACCCCCACCTGGGGAGAACAGCTGATTCTTCAAGCCCCAAGTGTGAAGTGGTGAAAACAGTAAAGAGCAGAGGTGAGAGAAAAACAGTGCCAAGGTGACCAACTCTTTCCTACAAAAGCCTTTTGCCATCTTCAAAGAAGTCCATGCCCAAGCTGCTACTGACTTGAGAGGCATCAGGGACATGCTCTGGGCTCTGGGCTTTGCATCACCCTCATTGCCCCTCAAAGTACACATGTCCAGAGTATTCATCCATGGTACCAGCCTCACATCTCCTGGCATCAGGCACAGCAACCACCAGGAAACCCAAGAAATTGCAACATGAGCAACCACCAAGTGTGGGCAGGAAGACAGCAGAGCACACATTTGAAAGGAGCTGTTAAAGCTGTGGGACATGTACGAGAGTGCAGGGGAGTGTGAAATGGCAGCACCGGGCAGTATCTAGATGGATGAAATGGGCAGGTCAGCTACTGAGATAGAGAGCTGGTTTATGGTGGTTGAAAGATAGCAGAATAAAGCTTTAAGGAAGCTATAAAATATTTAATTACTTCAGATTCTCATCTGAGTCAGTGAAGAGTTACATTTTCAAGTCCATCTGCCCACATTTCCATTAATAAAATAATTGAAAAAGACATTTGAGAGAGAAGATGCCAGCACAAAGCCAAAACCAAAGAACATATCAGCAGTGACCCAATAATTAATTTATTTCCTCCCACTTCCCCTTAAATAAACTCTAGCTAAAAATCAACATGCATCTGGCTCAGCCTTGGCACTGTGAGCAAGGGCAGCAGCAGAAATATGGATGCACTATCCAAAAGTACCTTTAGAAAACAACACCCTTCAGGTGTCCACACAAACACTAGAAGCTACTGAAGAGTTATTTTACACTGCTTCTTTTTCTGGAACTGAATGGCATTTGCAGTTACTGGAATTATTAAAAAACCAAACCAAACCAAACCAAACCGATCTGGATGATTTTTATTCACAAAATGCTCTAGCATGCAGGGCTGAGTCTCACACTAGTGCAAGGGAGATGACCCACCAACAGCTGGTATCTACAAGGCTGAAGTGCCTTGTGTTTTGACGTAACCCTGTGAAGCAACAGGTGAGAAATGACTTAGAAAACAGACACATTTGTCCTTATGTGGACAAAAATGTTGAGAAACTGGAAAGCTAGTGCAGGGCTACCAAAATGGTGAGGATGGTAGGACCCATAATCTTGAAGCACAAGCTGAGGGAACTTAGAATCACAGAATCATGGAAGCATTTTGGTTGGAAGAGACCCTCAGGATCATTGAGTCCAACCATAACCTAACCTAACTCCAGCACTAAACCATGTCCCTAATACATTATAAACCTTTTCATTACAAGGGCAGTGTAGGCCCTGACCAAGGGCCTGAAGAGGTTGTGCAAGCCTCATTCTGGGAGGTTTTCAAGACAAGTCTGGACAAATTCGTGGCTGACTTTGTTGGATTGTGGTGATAGTCTCACTTTAAGCAGGAAGGACCATCAGAGAACTTATCCAGACAACACTGCTGCAGGTCATTGAACATACGTGCTTAGCGATGGTACAAGGAGACTTCTTTCCACTGTCCAAGACTGCAGAGTCAACAGTACTGGAAGCCACCACTGGTATAATGCAGATGAAATTATTAGACACAAAAATACTGGAAAATTCAAGAGTCAGCACTGTATTCCAGAGCAGTCAGCATGGACATGTCGCACCTTCCAAGATGGTCCACTGCTCACTCTGGAAGCTGAAAAATGTATATTAAGGTTCCATTTTGTGAGGAGATTTGCAATTTCAACATCTGTTTTACTTTCAATTTATGTAGGTCAGTGTTTTTTAAGGAGTCATGTTATTTGTCTGGCAGCCAAGCTGCAAAACCTGAGTGAGGTCACATTACTGCTACTGAGTTATCACTGCTGATAATTTTCTTAGGAAATTTAAAGTGTTGCAGTTGCCTGATTACTACAGTTTTGGAAAAGTGAGGTTATTAATTCATGGGCCCTACTTTTGGAGGAATTTACAGCACACCTGGAACCACAATGAACTAGAAAGAGCATTGGTCGTGTCACTGGGAACTGGTGTTTGCAAAACCAGTCACTCTACCATCACGGGTCTTCCCTGTCATGGGAGACAAGGAGTTTTTCCTGGTATTTTTGAATATAAAAGACACTCAGTTTCATCAGTGGTCCAGGTCATTCTACTACAGCCATTTCTGAGTGGCAAGGGAGAAAACCTGGGGAAGGATAACGCCTGCTTTCGGCACTGTTTGCATTAGAATTGACATTCCGAGTGCCAGAAAAGTCAGTTTCTGATGAGTTGAGGCATACAGTAATTAATTTCAAGTACAATTTTGTATTATAATGAAAATCCACATTAAGAGAGGCTGGTAATAGAATATTTTAATTACAATAAAGCAATCTACCAAACTGCAGTGGAAGAGTTACTCTTCTCCAACAATTACCCAGTTGTACACACTTCACAAATGTTGTGAGCTTTTAAACTTTATTGGTGTCATCTAGGGTCTCTCTCTCCTCTTTTTTTTTATTTAAGACTGTTTTTAAGTAGGTTCTGTGTGGTTGAGTTGAAGAAAAATAATAATCCTAATTATAAATGTATTTACTTTTGAATTGCCCTTTCAACTGAAGATTTCCAAGTCATCATACCTATATAAGAAAATTTAAATGCTACACTAGGTTTTATAACAGTTGCACTACTGATGCCTTCATTTTTAGGTCATGCTTTTATCTTGTTTCATCTTGCCAGTGAAAGGATCATTGAGGATTATATTATTCAGGAGCAATCACTGGGAGTTTTGTTTAATGTTGGTTATTTCACTTACTGAAAACATTATTAGAAGCATAATTTAGAAAAAAAAAAAAAAAAGAGTATTTTGGCCTTCTGTATAATACCTGAAGGTTAAGAAAAGTAGATTAATATGTTACATATTTCAAAATCCTGAACATATAAAAACATGACCTTTATTTCAGCAGAGGAAGGAAATTGGTTACCTCTTTGGTTGAAGTTCTCTCTCATTTTTGTATCAACTGTGCATGTGCTGGGTTTTCCTTTATTATTGAAACTTCCAACAAAAATTAAAGGACACATATTTATGCAAAATGTTCACTTTCATCCAAGTTAGTGGCAATAACACTAGAAGATTCAAATGAAAAGAAAAAAAAGGTGGATATTTCATATCACAATATTTAGGTCTGTAACTTTTTGTGCATTTCAAAAGGTTCTTTATCCTGAAGGAAAACAACTGCAGAACTTTTTTGCTCTGGCATTTTGGGTTGGTTTTTTGTTTGTTGTTTTTGTTTTCCCAGGTTTTTGGTGTGTTATCTGGAAAAAAAATAAATTAATCAAAGACTAGAAAAAATATTTTGTACAATCTGTTCAGTTTTTGCCAGAAATAGCATACCTGCAACAACTGGTTAGCTGAAATACTGAATATACCATAGCTTGGGTCTGCTTGGTGAAATTTCTCAGATGCTAAAACCAAGAGCTCTAGATTTCTTTTTTTTTGGATATATGAATAAGATTCTGTAATTATATCTTGGTGTGTGATTTGTATCTGTTGTAGAAAATAGACGATAAAATTATTTTCAGTGAAAACTATCTGAAGTGCAGGGGTAAAGCCAAATTATAGCTATGAAATTCCTGACCATTGCTTAACTTTTAATATGACTACGTTTGTCTGTTTGCTAACATATAGCTGGCAGCATATCTGACTAGTAGAATAAGGTGAAAGGTAAAGCTTTAACTGGGAACAGTTAGAGTGAAATCAAATCACTGCAACCCAATGCTCCTCTTAAAATGATGGACAGACACAACACTGCAAAAATCACAGTCAAAAGGAGGAAAGCTCCTAAATCACTTGGGTATTCTTGGTAAACTGCCATATCAAAGCTTGAATACTCCCAAATGATGGAAGCTGAACTAATCCCAGAACAAATTCAGCCTACAGAAATGCAAGTAGGAGCGGTGTCAGAAGTGCTTGGTTGACTCTAGAGATACTTTGAAATACATGTATTTGGAAAGATGAGAATTTTTAAATTATGTCCTTTGGGTAGGAAAAAGTAATGTTTTTTATTAGACCATTTGATGGTCTCAAGTCTGATAAAGATCAATGTGAAAAGTAGGGATCTGTGGGAAGCACAAATTACCCTTCAGAGCATCCTCAGTGCTTGGAGAGGGAAATGCCATTCTGCTGCACCAGGGCTTTGGTTTCTAAGTCACTCGGGACTTGCCTACCCTATAGTCATAGAAATAACTTTTTATTTCCAGGGTAGATCAAGCTGTCCCAAATACCAAAGAGTAGCTGGACAAGCTGCTTTGAAAATTACACTTTAATTGCTACACTGCTGTGTAGACCTGGCCTTAGACAGGTTTAAAAGTACATGCTATAATATTTGTTTATTCTTATACTCTTAACAACCAGACCTGCCAAATTTTGGATTTCCTTTGTTACGTTTTTCCATCTGCACTTTCCAAATAGTTACTCTATGGTAAATTGAATAGTTTTAGGGAATGCTTAAGCACAATGCTTTCTTCAGTTAATAATCTTTGTGAAATAAAGAATTTGAAACATGTTTATTTTTCTGATATTAGTTAGAAGACCAAACTGTTCTCTCAGATGTCTGGAAGAGATCTGAATGTTCACTCTTTGTCTTGAATTATGAGTATGATAAAGAGATTTGAATTTGCAGGAGTCCTTTAATGACTTCCTTCTGGAGACAGAAACACAACCACTACAGACTCACATAAAGCCCGTCAACACTGAATGGGTGCAAGAAGGATTCTGTTGCATGCAAACAAAGCTGCTTTGTTGGTATCGCCTTGCTCCTCTTGCAATAAGATCTTTTAGATTTAGGAAAGTAAGTAAGTCTATCACTGAAAGGTTTAAACAAAATGAAAGCCTGCGATAAAAAGCTGAAGGGAGAGTTCACGCTGCAGATTCTCAGTAGCACCAGGCACTTCCAGAAATGTTATATATTTCCTTTTTCTCTGATAACTGATTTTTACTACGGATGCAGCTGGGAAAGAGAAAAGAAGTAGAAATGGAACAGTCCAGTGAAATGTTTTATGAAGGGTCAAAGAAGAGTGTCTAAAAGAAAAGCAGCCAGCAAAGCGTGCTCTAAGTGCTTCTGAAGGGTAATAAAGGTTTGTTGTAAAACAGCTGCCATTTTATACTCTAAGTGTTTTGCTCTGTGGAAAAATTATTTGGGAGGCTGCCCAGGGGCGTTACAGGGAGCCTTAACATCATCAATTCAAATCCTACAGGAGCTGGCCAAGAGAGCAGGGGAAGCATGTATTCTCACCAGTTGAAGGCAAATGTCTAAGCAGAGATACTAGCCAGCACCTTCGAAAAAAAGTGAGGGGACAAACTCAGACCACTGTAAGGACTAGAAATAACCCATTCCCAAAACCTGGGAGACATGGAATTGTGCAGGTGAGGAGCACTAAGGCTGACTATTCGTTTTTCATGGTAAGGGCTGTGGGGCATTGGAACAGGCTGCCCAGGGCAGTGTTGGAGTCACCATCCCTGGAGGGTTGGACAGATGGAGATGAGGTTCTCAGGACATGGGGCAGTGCCGGGGTGGGTTATGGTTGGACTTGATGATCTTGAGGGTCTTTTCCAACCAAAACGATTCTATGATTCTGTAACTGATACGTTGTCCCTGGTATGGATCCAGCTGATTGCAGCTGGCATATCCCAATGGACCTGGGAGTATTTCCCAAAGGATTTGTGTTTGGTAGATAAAAATGGCCAGGGATTATTTCTCATCGCAGTTGCCTGCAGCCACTGTGTCTCAGGGGTTAAGGTGACTCAGGGGCGTTAAGATGGTTGAGCTCTGTCGCTTTCCATGTCAGCTGGTGTCAGGGACTAGAAATGCTCTTGGGCATAATTAATGTTGCCATGAAAGTCAGAAATTAAGCTAAATAAGCCTGGAATCTGGTTTGGCTTATACACACAATTCATATGTAAAGCAATGTTTTGCAAAAATACTGGTTTGTTTGCTATATTTGATATCAGCACCTTTATCTGGACAAAAAAGGAGAGAAAGAGAGATCTGCAGGACCATCTGAAGGAGAAGCACTAGGTATTATTCTGACCATAGGTTCCTTTCTCTTCTAGCCCAACTTGGCCAATATTACTGTGTCTCTCCAAAGCATCTCAGAAGATCACCCCATGAGTAGCACCACAAGGTGGAGAATTCTCCAAGGTGGTGTTGAAGGAGTCCACTCTGAAAGTGCATCATTTGACTTTGCTACAGCAAGGACTAGCAGCGAGTTTGTGGAGTTATTCTCACAAACCACGAATACTCACAAATCTTCCTAAATATACCTGAATTAGTCCTAAAATATCTTTTCATAACAGTCAGAGAAGACTCGTGGTCTTCCACTTGTCTTTGTGTGGGGTATTTATACTTCATGCATATAATTTATATATAAGTATTTGACAAAGCAAATGCAAGTTAGTCTTCTGTATGTGCTCCAACTGAATATATGTTTGGGTCTGCATGTTCATGAGTTTGGGTGATCAGCAAGGTAGGAGACTTCAGATAAACACATTTGGCAAAAGATGTTTTGCCCAAATGTATTTAAAACATTTTGGATGACAGTAATACCAGACTTACTTGGAGCCAATCAACTTGTTCACCTGCATGTGGCTTGAATCCCACAAATCCTCTTCAAGAAAACACTCCTGAAAGGTGGGATGTCAAAACTAATTCATAGGAAGGAAATGGCTAATCCATAAGTTTCAAACTGAAGAGTGGAAACCAAACCAACAAACAAGCAAACACAAAAAAGGATAATTTTAAACAAAACACTGTTTGGGCAATAATGTAGCCTTTAGCACTCCTGTAGTTTTTTTTACTCTGCAGAACATTACCAGAAAAAGTACCTTCTTTACTTCGGCACAGAGTGTTACAGCCTGATGCTGAACTATGTGTCAAGTATCTCATCTCTCTGATAGAACATTTTCAATGTATTGAGTACATTTAGCAAGTGATGCCTGGAATAAAAAGTGTGTTTGCAGAGAACATTCAGTTGGATATTCAATATTTAATAATGAAGTTAAAGTTAGCCTCTGCTTTTAAGTTCCCTCAATGCTTTGGGTACTTAACCTCTACATTTTCATCCTGTAGCTGGTGCTCAGGAAGGGCTGAGGACAAGCCTTATTTCCCTGACTTACTGTTTTGATATATCCTAATGTTAACATGCAGGCAAACCACTGAAAATCCTCAGGCACGACATCCTGAACGGTGATTTCCTTCACGTCTACAGGCTGTTTACTGAGTTCACGTTAACAGATGCCCACTAAACCCTGGCTGGCTGACATTATCAATAAAAGTGCATAAGTGTAAATGTTTGTAATAGATTTTTTTCTCTCTGGGACTGCTGCAGCTCCTGGAAAAAAAAAAAAATACAGAGCCTTTCACCTGGGATCAACCTGAAAATATTATTTTCAATGGCGACCCCAACTTCTACCCATCAGCCTTTCAAACCACCTCTCACGACCGCTTTCTCCTCCACCTCCACAGCTCCTTCTCTTCTCCTCTTCTCTATTCCCTGCCTGCTTTTTCCATCCCACCGCCCACCCACCTGACATGCTGAAAAGGTAAATTCCCTCTTGTGTCACCTTGTCCCTGATCTTTTTTTAGAGCTGCAGAAGAAGGAGTAGAGCAACACCAATTAGCCCCGCAAATTCATGCAGGAGCATCATTTAGAATGGAAAGAAGCTTCTAATTAAACATCTGCATATAATTTCCCTCCTATTGTATTAATAACACTTAATCGGAACTTTCCCATCTTAAAATAAACTAACTGGTGACTAATGGTGGCAAGGAGAGATTCATCTGAAGTTGCCTCATTTTGTTTTTGGGGTTATCCCTCTAGACAATGTCACCATATTCCTTCTTCATTAGAAAAAGTCGATGAATTTAGAGATACTCCACCCCACCTCATCTGCAGTAACTGAGGAGGGGATAATGTCAACTGAATGTTGGATTTGAATACACAGAGTTTCAAATAATTAATCAACACAAACAAATATATTGTTAGTAATGGGCATTATATAGACAAGGACATGACGAGTTCAGTAAAAGAGAAAGAATTTGGGCAACAAAAATAAGTTGTGAGTTTTGAGGGATATTTTTTGATCACAGCTCAAGGTCGCTAATGCTCAGCAGTTATTCTCAAGCAAAACCCCGTAGAAATTTGGACCTGCTCAATATGTTACATATTTTATGGAAAACAGATTAGCTATGTCTAATGGTGCCTTCTTTTTGTGATCTCCTGTGTCTAAACCATGACTATTCACCAACTGTTCGAGACTAGAGAAATAAGGAAGCCAATCCAATCATTTTAGTCCCTGGTCCAAGGATATAAACTGTTTGCATCCTGAATTTGATGGTGATGAAATGGAGCATAATTATTTGTCTGGCCTGAGTCTGAATATTGCCTCTTGACATGTCAAATTATGGACTAGGGAACAAGGGAGCTGTGTTGGAAAAGCAGGAGGCATCTTTGCAATTGGTTTGTTCCTTTTTTAAATGAAGCTTCCAGATGCCATTTGGAGGAGGGAATCTCTGCAAAGATGCATTGGATGGAGATGGAACTGCAAGTAAGCAATTAAGTAAACCACAGCTACACATGGAATGATACAACGGGACATAAGTCCTTAGTCCTCCCCTAAATTTTCCAAGAAGACCCTTTAAATTGCATCACATAATGAAAGTCTGGATATTAGATTTAAAAAAAAAATACCCTGACGAATTTTGACAATAGACACTTCTTACATCTCTGGGATTTTTTCTACCATGAGAGAGGCGATAGAAAAACCCATATTCTCCAAGATCTTCATCCTCATTCCTGTTACATATCAAGAGAAAATCCTTAAGTCTCCTCATGCCTGATTATATTGTCTTTAATTCTTCATATTTTTGAGGTCACTGAAGTATTTTGAGGGAGATCAGGTCTTACTTGAGGGATCAAATGGTTTAGGTAGTTTGCAAATAACCATCACCAACAATAGAAACAATGACACCGAAGTAGGTGAAAGCAATTTAAATAACTTCTGTAGGTGGTGGATGGCCTGTTCTGTGTTATTTTGTGTGAAAACTGGAACTTATCAAATAATATCTGGAATAAAAGGAATATTATATATTCCTTTTTTAGGACCAGTATCCATTTAAACAAGAAAAAAAAAAGAGTGGAAACGGTGTAGTGGTAAAAAAACCCACAAAAAACCCAAAACCAACTAACCAACCAAAAAAAACCCCAACAAAACAAACAAAAAAACACCAAAGGAAAAAGAACCAGGAAAAAAACTGGTAAGTCTAGTAATTTCTTTTCACAATGTTCTATAAAACATTATGGGTTTATGATAGCAAATTAGACAACTTAACTTCCAAGATCGAATATCAAGCTGTGTTTGATTTGTAATACATACAGCAATATTATTTTTATGTTTGATTCTTGGTTTTTAAGTAGCGGTATGTGAAACATACATCAATGTGCCATAATTGGATGATTTATGAATGAAACTGCAAGTTCTTTAGACAATTTTTCCCTATTTTATATGCCTATTATAGTTCAGGAGAATTACAAAGACATATCTACTGACAAATGTAGATGATTTTTAATACTGAAAGTATCTGTGATCTTCTGAGAATTCACAGAATCAATCATTTTAATGATTTGGATGAGACATGGTATTAATTCTGAAAACTTGCATTCTAAATGAAAAGGAGAGCTCAGGTCTAAGCGTGCTGTTGCTGTTACTGGGAAGGTGACGTGTCCCAGTTGTGTCTGGTTTGCTGTTACTGGGAACTGAGGACCTGGTGGCAGAAGCACCAATAGATCACTGTGTCATGTCGTCTGCAAAGGCTCTTGACCTCAGATACTTCCCAGCTGCTCAAATCTTTATATGTTTGCTGTAGGACTAACCACGCTTGAAAAGGTTAAAAATTTCACTTCATTTCCAGTAGTACAAGACTGGCTGAAACCCCCAAAGTAGGATGACTAACATCTTAAAAAAAACACCCTTGGTTGTGTTCTAACTCTGGAACTTTCTTCTAAATAATTTATTTACATAGAAGATTCATTAAAAGCAGATTTGACAGTCCTTCCTCCACGTCTTTCTGTGACTGTTCTGCAGGAGCCCCTGTGCTGTAATGCAGGTTTTTTACCATGAGGCCAGAGCTTGAAGATGGGATGTGAGCAGTGACCAGCTCCTCCTGGGGCCTCAAAATCCACAGAATAGTTTGGATTGGAAGGGACCTTCCCTGGTCCCCCAGTGCCACCCCTGCCATGAGCAGGGACATCTTCACCAGCTCAGGTTGCTCAGAGCCCCGTCCAGCTGGGATGTCTCCAGGGATGGTTCATCTACCACCTCTCTGGCCAACCTGGGCCAGGCTCTCACCACCCTCAGGGCAACAATTTCTCCCTCATGTCCAGAGCGGATCTACCTTCTTATAGTCCAAAACCATCACCCCTTATACTGTTGCAACAGGCCCTGCTCAAAAGTCTGTCCCCATCTTTCTTATGGGCCCCTTTTAAGTACAGAAAGGCCGCAATAAGGTCTCCCCAGAGCTGCTCTTCTCCAGGCTGAACAACCCCAACAAGACTCCCTATGTGAGAGGAATACAGCTGATGTAGGGAGATCCTGGCTGTGGGTGTTAGCAAGAGCAGTAGTCCCTCCTTCTGAAACAGCCACCTAGTTGCTAGAGTTGTTTGCTCCAGGTGACGTTGCAGCAACCACATGTTCCCCGGGAAATAAGGTCTGCAGCACTCTGCCCTTCCAAAGCCCCATTCAAATCACTGTTGTTATCACAAACGAACAACAGAACACCTGATCCATTGTAAAATATTCACTCTATCAAGAAAGGGCAAACCTTCTGACTGCAAGAGATCTAGAGCCAATGTCAGCCTGGCACATTAGGCTGGTAACTGAACTTAACTATTTGCATCTCCTTTGAAAACCTCCTCTACATCGAGTGATTCTCAAGGCCTGAGACCACCAAGTCGTGCCAGAGAAGGTTTAAATTGGATATTAGGAAAAATGTATTCACTGAAAGGTTTGTCAGGCATTGGAACAGGCTGCCCAGGGCAGCGGTGGAGTCACCATTCCTGGAGGGGTTGAACAGAAGCGGAGATGAAGTTCTTAGGGATATGGTTTAGTGTCAGGTTTGGCTTAATGGTCTGAATCGATGATCTTTAGGGTCTCTTCCAACCAAAATGATGCTATGATTCTATGATAAGACAAAGCGTGCTGTCTCCTAACCCCTCCATCTCCAGGACCAGATCCATCAACATGTAGAGAAGGTCCACACTGCCTAGAGCTGCATGAGCTGATTTGCCTGGAGGTGGTGCTGGGTGGGACCCCAAATTTTCCTTTGCTCAATGGCCCGGGGTATGACACAGCCACAATTCAAGGAAATACGAGCCAGGTGACTCAGTTTCTCTTTAGATTCTTCCTCGCCAAAAATCACAGGCCTTAATCCCTCCAAATTCCACAACAGAAAAGGAAAAAGGAGCCTTAAAAACTCTCAAAAACATCTGCTAGGTGTCTCTACTTTCAATAAACTGTAAAAATAGCTCTAATACTGTAATTCGCGTCCCTCCAAGGTTTAAAAAGAAAGCAATGAGGTATAATTCACATCTACAATCTTTACACATGGCCATGAAACCCAATTTATTTTCATCTCAAATGTAAAAATAGGCTGCTGCACAATTCATTTTCCTAGGTACCGATAGATGTGATGCTTTCAGAAATCTTTTAAAACAAATTTGTCCTGTAAAACAAACATACACAAAGAAAAAAAAGGGAAGGAGAGGCAAATATTTCTATTTTCCTTGGCAGCAGAAGTGATAATAAATTGCAGAGTGCTCTACTTGAGCTCACTTTCCCCGTGCTATTGTGAACCCTGATCACTGGTCTAATTTCTGAGCTATGGACACTCCAGCTGCTATGGAGCTCCGAGTACCAGGTGCATTGCAAATTATTCATCTCTTTTCTCATCCAAACGTTACCCCTCACAGCGCCTTTGCCATTGTCGAGCCTTAAGTCTAGTGTAAGTGAATGTTTCTCTGTGAAGAGCTATTCATTTTTTTTTCCAGAGATTGCCTTGACTGCTTGTCCCTCTTTTGTCTGTTTGCTTTCAGTTCTTGACCGAACAAACACATTTACAGGCAAAGATGTCTTTTCCAACAATGAGCATGAAATGAATATCGCTTCAAATTGCTCCAGTAATCACCAGCATTTTCAGTGAAAACTTCAGCCTTCGACTCATTCAGTCAGTGGACAAGAATAATATCATGCCACAGAAGGGACCTGTGAAACACTTCATGTTCCAGAAGGCAAATATTGAATTCCCAGCATTGTATTTGCAGTAAATGGTGTGTGAGCTGAAATATGTTTGATTTATACATTGAAGCTCTGAGCCCTCACTGCTTTAGACTTTCTTTGTACTGTTTCAGCAAATGCAGACATCCCTTTCGCTCTCTCTTTTTTTTGGCTAAATAGACAGTGAGGCAAAGGTCATCCATAGAAGGAGAAACGCTGATTCCTGCATCCCTTGGTAGAAGACGTCATGATGTTGCTTGTCCATGTCTACCAGGCATGGCTGGGGATCCTTCTGTTGCAGCAGCGGTGGTTTCAATGTCCCAGCTCCTTCCCAGTATACCAGTAACCCACCCAGTAAGATGTCTGTGAGAAAGCAACCAGATGTATCACAGCCCAACCACCCAAACTTGTTAAACATGACTAAAGCCGGTGGAGCTGTTCTCAGGCCAACACCTCCCCACCACCCCACTCCAACAACTTCAACACGGTGGCTGAACAGGCCCCAGAGCCAGACACTTTTCATGAGTCACGCTGTCACAAAGAGCACGCCAATCCACTTATTTGGACAAAATGATATGAATGTGTCCTGCACTTCGATGTCAGAAAATTTTGCTTGGTTGACAGTATTTTTTCTGCTGGATGGCATTCAGCAAAATCCTTCCTGGTCCCCTGGAGCACTAAGCACTTGCCCAGTCTATTTTCTTAGGAATGACCAGAGACATTTGCATCTGCAGTAATAATTTCTTGGCAACCAGAACTGCACCCGGGAACCGTTTTTCTTGGTTATGGTCTATCTATTTTTATTAAGCAATACAGAACTGGTTCTTGAGGAAGGATGACCCCCCATGTTTTGGAGGCTCTTTCGGGTTGTTTTGATTTTCTCTGGAAAGTCTCCTAAAAAAGTCTCAGCATGTTTGCATTGAAAAATTGTGTTTATAAAGCTGTTGGGGTCTCCAATGCTCATGAAGCCCAGAATCTACCTCAGCCCCAGTCAATCACTGCCCATGTAAGGGAGTGGCACCCAACACATGGTATCCCTCAGATCCTTCAGCTTTTCCTGGACATGTTGATGTCAACATGTCCAAAAAAGCTGGGGGCCACAGCTCTGCAGTACTCCTAAAATATGATGAGAGTATGATTGTCGATGTATAAGGGGAACAGAATAAGGTATAGGGGCCTCACAGGGACACAGACATGAGACCTGGCTCCATCAGCACCATTCCCCAACCAGAAAAACTGAATTGCACACACACACACACAAAAATGGTGCAAGAACTGGCTCTGCTCAGACTAGAGCAGGATTGCAAGCCCAAGGAGGCATCAACGGGAGACCTGGCTCTAACAAAAGGCTGTGAGTAATTGTGTGACAGCGTTGACACATCGGTTCTGCTGCACATGTCCTCCTTGGGTCTGGAAGCAGTCTATTTATCCTGTCACAGTGTTGCTAACAAGCTCCCCTTCCCGATCTGAGCTGTAGATTTACTAGTCATCTGACCAGTAAATCTGCTTTGCTTAAATTTAATCCTGGCTCAGCCTCAAGAAGGCTTTGGATTATCAGATCCATACTCCATTGAACAGTTCTGTCATCTCCCATAGCCATGAAGTGCTGATTTTTCCCTTCATAGTGACAAATAAGAAAACAAGCCAGAAAAAAATATTTCCTTTATCTCTGATAGGAAAAATCTGACTGAAAATTCTCAGTCTTCATCCTTATATGAAGTAGTATTTGTCAACAGGAATGCTATTTCTCATCGGCTAGACTTCCCTCACCATTTCTAAATGCAGCTGCTCTTAAATAAACGAGTCCTGACATTCATGTATGGTTAGCGATTCCCTTTCTGTTATGTACTGTTTATGGCTCTTCCATCACTAACATTAGAGCAAGACAAAGACATACCTGAAAACTAGAATTTCTAAATTTTAGGTGTATGTAACTAAGGTGCTTGGGAGTATAACTAATAAGTAACTGCTTAACAGACAGCTGGGCAAGGTATCTATAGTCCATTAAAGAATAATGAAAATTTAAGTAGACACCAGTGGCATTGTGTTTTCTGATGTGCTGGTTACGAATCCTGAATTACCTTTCAAAGTTTTATCGTTTCTAAGGACTGAATTATGTATATTTAAAGGGAGTAGTGAATTAGTTACATTCATTGGATTCAAGCTGCACTGCTTGATCACAAGCACACAGTAACCTCTTGCTACCTGTGCTGTTCTCTGAATAAAGGAACTTGGATGATTAATGTGTTTTGAATCAATTCTATTGTTAGAGGAAAGTTAGAAGGTCAGGATCTCTGGTTTATTGGCCAAGCTGTCCCTGGAGCATTTGGCATTAGTCCTGCCCAGTGGAGGACCAAGAGTTCATCAGGATGAACAGAAATAACAGTCAATGAGAAAACGAGGCTTGGGAAGAAGAAATCAGCAGAGACACTTTTATAAGCCAGTAGAAACAAGAATCATTTCCTTTTTCTCAGCTGGTTTGCATTCACCAGTGCTCCCTGGCAGGGTGCAGAGATGCAGGTAACCATGGTAATTAAGGCTAGCTGCAGTTTTGAGACGACGATGACAAATTTGGGTAGGAATGGTTTCCCATCACAACCCATATGGAAAAGATGATTCATCCATGAGGAAAAAAGAAACAAAAAAAGATCCCAGGGTAAAAATGACAACGTGGTAATGCGCAGGAAGAAATATCAGCCCTTCAGCCATGAAAGCTGCTCTGAATCCAAATCTCTTACTCCCATAGAGGCACCCGCAGCTGAGACAAAAGCCAAGAAGAACACAGCAGGTTAAAGCTTGCTGTTTTTTCCTCATCTGCTGTCAAGGAGCAGCTGATTAGAGCACATCAAGCTTTAGATGGAACAGTCAAGGGAAATTTTCCCAATTAGCTCATTAGTACAAGTCCCATTGGTCTGCCAGTTTTGGCATCATAAACAGAGGCAGAAACCAGGTCTGTGATTCGGCTTGTTTGAAGTTGCATCTATTTTATATGTTTCCTGTCTTTTTCGCACACATCCAGTGGTTAAAAGAGACAAATAACTGAAGATATCATGGCAAAGCGTGAGTGCAGCAGCCCTTGCACAGAGCTCCCCATGCCATTCTGCAGCCCTTGTAGTCTTTCTTAATCCCGGGGGCTGTGACTCACCACGTATTTGTCGACTAACGTCACATTTTCCTCCCAAATTGGCGAACCCGTTGGACTCGAGCAGCTCACAGACTCTGTGGACATCGCAGTATTTTGGGGTAGGAATTTCTGACAGCTTGCCAGCTTGGTGGGCCCAAATCTTGGGGCTACTTTGCTCCTTCAGAGAGTTGTGTTTCTGGATGGATCTGATTAGATTAAGCCCTTCTGATAAAGTCAGTTACAGAAAATTCTTTTCTCAAGCTTGCAGCTCAGTTTCCTGGATTTTGCTGTTACAGGAGCTTTCTCTAGCTATGATTATTTCAAGGGGATTCACTGGGAGCCCTAGCACTCCCCTTACATCTTCATTAGTATCACTCATTACAGCACAGGTTGCCAGGTCATTTGACGCGAAGAGATTAAGCACTTCTGTCATTCCATCCCGTTTACAGCATGAATCCAAACCCTTCCCATCACGCATGTTGGTGTTACCAGCCTGAGCAATTAAAAGTCAACCTGGTTTCTCTGCATTCATTATACATTGCCCTTCAGCAAAGAGAAGCGTGTTGCACGTCATGGATGGAGTCAGAAACTGGTGTCCCACCATGCCCGTTTCCACGCTAGAGCAACCACCCTGATTCTCCACACTCACAGCCTGATGTAATTGGCATTAACAGAGCGTTAACAAATTGCCAAGGGGCATCCAAACACTCTCCATTAACCAGCATGAGGACTGAAGGGTGCATGTACAAAACGGAATTAAAAGGACTTCAAATAAAATTGGTTCCTAGCGTGGCAGTCTGATTAAACAAATACTCGTGTCAGAAGCCACTTTGCCCTGGGGGAAAAGTTGATGCACTGTCCTGGAAATGTCAGAAGAAAAGAGATGAGCTGCACCGTGTTGCAGACTCCCTGCACCAGCTTCTCCAGGAAAGCAGCTTTCCCCAGGGAAGGACCAGCTCACTGCTCCCAGAGGTGGTTTTATCAGCTGAAAAATCTGTCTGGAAGAAGTCATGTGGGAGCAGTTTCTCTTGTTCCTTGGACATTCACAGCCGAGGCAGGATGTTTTCAATTTAACAAACAAATCAAAGGTTGTCTGGTGAAGAAGTTAGCGACATACTTGGCTGCCAAAAATACCCTTAGTACAGAAGCAAGAAGATACTCAAGATGCTCTTTATATTTTTACTTCATCCCAGGAAAGTTTACTATCCTGCTTTTGCAAGCGAGGGTGCCATTTAAAATCTTTCCTCTGCAATTAATTTTTCTAGTTGCCATCTTTGCTATAGTTGCCATGTGTAACCATAGTTGGGTCACTTTATTCACCTGCATCCCTTTTGTACAGCGAGGACAATAAGGTACAATTTGCTCGGTCTGGAATGCCTCTTACTCTGCATGTGTCTGTGTGTGCATGTGCAGAAACCCTCAGTAGAGCTCTTTGTTGAGGACTACGGAGGTGTTACAATGGTTTTATTGTAAACAACACTGATGATCTCTCAGCTGCCACAGCATCACTGCATAGCAGCTGCTAAACTGTCGTGCTTTTAAGACCTGCTAGTGGGAACAACCCTGAGCAAATTGTACTGCTGCTGCATGCTAATGGCAGCCAGGGCAGGTACATGTGTGCAGCTTGAGACCTTTTTCTGTGTGACATATACGCAGGCAAGTTCAGTCCAAGTGTCATTATAAAACTGTCCTCTCAACAGCCCCTTGGGACACCCCAAGAAGTACAAGTCTTAGGGGGAGCGGCTGAGGGATCTGGGGGTTCAGCTGGAGAACAGGAGCTGAGGGGAGACCTTCTGATCTCTGAACTGCCTGAAAGGAGCTTGGAGCCAGGGGGGGTCAGGCTCTGCTCCCCAGGAACAAGCGCCAGGAGCAGAGGAAACGGCCTCAAGTTGCGCCAGGGGAGGTTGAGGTTGGATCTGGGAACAATTTCTTCCCCAAAGGGCTGTGGGGCATTGGAACAGGCTGCCCAGGGCAGTGCTGGAGTCACCAGCCCTGGAGGGTTGGACAGGTGGAGATGAGGTTCTCAGGACATGGGGCAGTGCCAGGAGTGGGTTGTGTTTGAACTCAATGATCTTGAGAGTCTTTTCCAATCAAAATAATTCTATAAGAAAGAAAACACAAGGCTACTCCTGCACAACAAGCAAGCTGTGTGCAGGGATTCATGTACCATAAACAAGCCATCTTGGAAAAATCCCCAGAGTATATTAGCTATTTGCAAAGCTCTTACACAGTTACAAATACCTCGCTTGATATTCCCGCTTACGCGGCCCAGCTGCCGCAGGCGCTGAGTTCTCGGTGTGCACAGCTGTGCCTTCTTGGGCAGCTTCCAGAGGGTCTGCTGGGTGCTGCATCTCCAAACACAGAATCACAGAATAGTTTGGGTTGAAGGGACCTTCCCTGCTCCCCCAGTTCCCCCTGCTGTGAGCAGGGACATCTTCAGCAGCTCAGGTTGCTCAGAGCCCCGTCCAGCCTGGCCTGGGATGTCTCCAGGGATGGTTCATCCACCACCTCTCTGGCCAACCTGGGCCAGGCTCTCACCACCCTCAGGGCCAACAATTTATTCCTTATATCTAGCCTGAATCTCCACTCTTTTATTTTAAAACCATCACCATCACTCCACTATCAAGTCCTTCTGAACTGGGCTTGGCATCCTATATTTAAGTGCTTGACTTTGGTCCCTTGAGATGTTAACCAGGCTTTCATGTTCCACGTTTGATTTGAAATGAGTCGCTGTGGGTCTCTGTGTGTGCAGGGACAGTATCTGTCACACACACTACAGCCAGTCCCTGAACATCTCCTTTGTTAGCAGATGAATAATAGCATTGGTTCACATGTTTCCCAAACTGGATGACCTTTGGCAATCTTTAAAAACTCCCCACTCAATTGGTCTCATGGGCTCCTCTGCATTTACAGCGCTTGATCTATTGAAAAGGAGCCTTCTGATTACAAAGACGCAATGGATTTTCTCTAGATCATTACTTAGGCATTCGGGTATTGGTTTCCTTTAATTTTCAGCAGGAATGCAGAGATCCAAGAAGCTGGAATCTGCTTCAGTTTCTGCACACCTGAAGTTCAAAGCTGAAAGTTTACAAAGTTTGAGATTAAATTGTGTGTAGGAAAGGTGGATCTATTTGTGCCCCTAACATCCAAAAAATAATGGATAAAATAAGTTTTCTGAAGGCAATGGATTGTAAATTATACTTTTCGGTAGGATCATGTTAGTGGTGGCCATGCATCAAAGTTTTAACCTAATCAAAACCAACCCTGGGAATGGGACTCATCCCATCCAACTTGAGCTGTTTGGATGCTGGCATCTGATCTTTGGTGATGTGAGCTGGGCATCTGTCCACGGTGTCTCCAGAAGGTGACCCAACCATTTCAGCTGGCAGTGTAGGATTTTTTGTTCCATGGAAGTGACCATCTCTCTTTCTGTAACTGCTGAGAGAGTTAAAATATTTGCTTTTGCAAGGCTGAGATTCAGTCAGTTGTCTTTCAGATGGCCACAGTTGGGTGGGATGGACATCCATGTCACAGATCCCTTATGAAATTTAAACTGTATCCCATGACAGATTAAAACTAGTGCAACCAGGCAAAAGACTAACATACTAACCTCTTATACTGCGCAAAAATCATTTAATATTCCTATTAAAATTTCTAGTGTATTTCATTATAAGAATTGAAGAGAAATGCCATACTTATATCATTATCACAAGCAGTTTCTTATATCCACATTTCATGTTGGCAATATACATTATTTCAACACTAGCAGAACAGCCCTGCTATCTGATCTTTTCTTCATGTCTGAATGTCCATACTAAATGATGGAGCATTTAAGAAATCTGTCATTTGTAAATGTGTGATTTCTCCTGGAATTAGGGAGAAAGCAAAGACTTGCAGTGATTTTACAATTTAATCTTTCCTTCATTTTCTTTTTCCTTGGGACACCCAACTAAGCCAGCAAACTGTCCGACAGTGCTATGCCAACTCATGAGGGCAAAAGCACATGTATATATTTAAGGATGTAACCACCCCTACTGATTTAGACAACATTAATTGCATGCTCAGAGATGAGGAACACTAGTTCTTCCTGTAAAGTTATGAGCTCCTAGAGCTGAAGCACAATTAGTTGTCACCAAACAGACTACATTGTTTTTCTGCTTTTTCTGTGAGTTGAATATTGGCTCAGGTGACCAAAGACTGACACATTTACTCTTAAATATATTTTTTTCTCATTGCTCTCAGAATTGTGGCAAATACTTCTCCATTTCAGAGGAAACATTCTTATTTTATACTAAACCTGAATGAAAACTATTGGAAATACGGAGCACATCCATACCACAGGTAAATGCCTTGCTTCTGGCTACCAATGCTAAAATATGGGATTGGAATAGGAAAGGTCAAAAAGGATGGTTTTGAACCAATGAGAAACCACTGCCCACTCCACTTGTGAGACAAATTTATATTAAATGTAGACTGAGAGAAGCAGGTATTAGTTGTTTCATCTGCACTGTGGACAACCTTCTAATGATCTGAACTTCTGCTCTGCTAGAAGCATGTTCACTTCCAATGGTGCCCCCAAATCCACATGCTGGCAAAGTCACTGAAGGCCAGGAGAAGGTCAACTGTGTGATTTCATCACTCAGACCAGTTTTTACAAGTATTTGCTTTGATGCTCATAGTCGGTGATGGTATAACCTTTTTCTAATTTTATCTATACTTTCATACAAAATCCTAATTGTTTGCCTTCTAAAAACATGGTTTCATTAATTTAATCTTGTGCTGCAGAAAATTTTATGAGATCTTAAAGAAACTTCATACTGTGCACTAATTTCTTTCTACATAATTGTATTTATATTTCAACAAATAGACTTGAAGTACATTATTATTCTAAAATGAGTGCTAATGGGTTTCAGCACTTTCATGCAGCTAATCGTGCATTTATTTCATAGCTTTGATGGCTCACAAAGACTTCCATTTCTTCATTTACATGAAACAACTGTGAACGATAAATTAAATGGCAGCTTATTTCATCTACAGCTTTTTCCCTGAAAACTCAACATAAACAGTCCAGTGTTCATGTACAACAAATAATTCCTTTGAAAGATGCAGACCCCTGTCAGGAAGGCAATTCTATAAATGAAAAACACACACCTTCATCCACCCCTCAACCTGAAAAATAATAAACCAAAAGACTGAGATATTGCTCCTCTTTGCATCATGCCAGCACATAAAAAATAACATGTTTTGCAGGACAGCAATTTGCTGCAATTTGTTTTCAAGGCGAGTCTCACAGGACTGCAGGAGGAGGGAGGAATGCAGATGTTCAAGAGGAGGGTGTGCATTACCCACGAGGAAAAGAAATGCTGCACTTCAAAGCCTGTGTTAAATTTGTACTGAGCTTAGCCCTGAAGACCACAGAGTAACTGGTTCTTCATGTACCATACCAGGCACCCTTAGCACTGGTATCCTACAGGGCAGGCTTGGAAAAGGTCACCTTAAATAAACAATTGCCTGTGAAAGCAGAAAATCCCCTCCAGATGAGCAGGTCTTGACTCCACGACCTATTTTGCCAATGGAGAAGCACCAGATGTGTGGAGGAAAAGGAGGCATAACCTGGTTGACATCCTGGACTAGAAACTTTAATGGCAACCTGGAGATGCACCATCTGGGAATGACGAGGAGAAAAGAGGGATAGAGGGAGCTGGGGTTGTCCCTGAACATCCAGCCCTTGCTTTCTTGTTCTGCCTTTGTGCTTGTTCAGTGCCCAGGCTCAGCTGTCCCAATCCCAGCTGAGATAACAAACCTTGACCAGATAATTGGGCTTTCTCCAAGGTCTGTACTTGTGCCAGTAGATGTGAAGAGGGTGTTCTCCTGTGTGACAACTGAGGTCAACACACCTGAATCTAGAGACAGCAAAAAACCAACCCAACCAGCTTGCTCTTGGGTGACCTCCACCAAAGCTCCTCTACTGTACAAGGAACAAGGGAAAGTGATTTGTCTGGGATGTCCTTTTGGTATGAGCTGGAGTATCTCTTCCTCCTTCCCCAAATATCAATAACTGGATCACTGATCCCCAGGGTGGAGCAATTTCTGAGCCTGAGACACCTTCAGGGGGATCACTAAACCCATCCTCGGCTCTGAAAAGGAGTTTCAAGGATTTTCCTTCTTTGGGCAGAAGAATGGGAGATTGTGCAAGACCAACAGCAGCAAAATAGCTTACATTACACTCCTCCAATAATTAACAACATGGTTCTCATCTCCTTGTGCTTACAGATACATGATAAGGGGACCTGGACCTTCCTCTGAAATGCCGCAGTAACAGGACTAATGCCTGTGCTGTCCTGGAGAGGGAGGGAAGCTCCCAGCCCACAGATTGCCACTTACCCTCCTAAATACCCCCACAAAAACCATATCTGGTGTATTTCTACAGTTTTTTTCAAGCCGTAGAATCGCCTGGTTTGCACTCAAGTGCTCAAGCCGTTAGCCTAGTAGCATATTGCTACCTGGACTGAGTTCTCCCTTTCACAGCCAGTTTTCTTCCAAGGAACTGAAATATTTCCTATCAGATAATGATTATTTTTTTTTTTTCTTGAAGAAAAAGTGGAGAGAACAAATTAATCCACAACAGCATTGATGAGGGGAAGAAAAGTTAATTGAAAAATATAATGAAAACACTGAGCTCATTCCACCCTGTGTATGCAATGGAAACATTGATATTGACAAAGAAAAATTAAAATTTGCTACAGAGTTCAAACACACTGGTAATATATGTATGATGATAATTCACAGAATCCTTAGTAAGGAGCCTTAGGGCATACGTTATGTTTATGCAAATTTGATGGAAAACTACAATATTAAATACAACGCATTCTACTTTTTTATTTTTTTAAGCAAACTGAGTCTGGTAAATACTTTGGCCCAAGTTCTACTGAAACTTAGGGCTGTTGTCATGCTATCAGGAGAAAGAAAAGGTGCTGAAAGTGGAAGCTTACCAAGAAGGAAAAGCCTTTTTCTGGCAGAGAGCAGCTATGATGCACCTTCCCACGGCCAGCGGGGCTGTGCCAGAGGGTGTTTCTCTGTTCAAAAAATGATGAACATGGACCCTCAGGCCACTATTCTGCAGCACATTTCAGCTGAGCCTCTGGACTGCCATAAAATATTCAAGGGAACAGATGGGAAGGTGGGAATCACTCTTCCCCATCCAACCTCTAGGACATGCTCCTGGGCAGGGCTAAGAAGAGTAAAGGACCAGAATTAAATAAAATGGTCAAAACTGCACCCAGAAGCTCCCCAGGTTTGGTTCAAATGTGCAGTTACATGACCTCTGGTGTGTTGTATTTGGGTGCTGGGATCCAAGTTCGTTCCGTCTCATCGGACTCCTCACTGGGATGCTGAAGCAGGTGATTTATCTGCCTGGCTTCCTCCCAGGTCCAAGGAGAGGAGCAAGGATGGTCAGAGTGACTTTGGCTGAAGAGGCTTCTGTCTTCTGTCACTCCATTCGCTATAGCAGTAGCTATAACTTAAGTGACTAAGCCTGTAACACGATGCTTGTTGTTAGGTGGTATCAACTAAGATATTCATGTATGATGGGTTTTTGTGCTCAGAAACACACCAGCCTCCAGTTGGTACACCAGCAGCTTTATTCCAAAAATGCGAAGATGCTGAAAGAACCACCTCAGCAGCAGGAGAAGTTGGAGGAATAAGCCAATGCCAAGACCAGACCCGGTGTTAGAGATAGAATGATAAAATCATAGAATCACAGAATCATTTTGGTTGGAAGAGACCCTCAAGACCATTGAGTCCAACCATAACCCACCCCTGGTACTGCCCCATGTCCTGAGAACCTCATGTCCGTCTGTCCAACCCTCCAGGGCTGGTGACTCCAGCACTGCCCTGGGCAGCCTGTTCAATGCCCCACAGCCCTTTGGGGAAGAAATTGTTCCCACATCCAACCTCAACCTCCCCTGGCACAACTTGAGGCCGTTTCCTCTGGTTCTGTCACTTTTTACTCCTATATGGAAAATCTCTGCTCAGCAAATGTCTGCCGGCAGCAAACCCCTGGGGCTGTGCTGAAACCATAAGTCACGTTTCCCACTGAGTTTAGTCCTGCAACAACAGTTTTTCCTTTCTCATGCTAAATTGGCTCTGAAGCACTCCTTTAATTTTCAATATAAAGCATCATCATCACTGGCTGTACGACTATGACATACAGGGAGATAAAAGCAATAAGCTTTTCTCCACACAACCTCTCTCATTGACTCCTGTAATGTTTGAGTTGGATATTTTGTAACCCTGCCCAATTAATTTTGTGCTCAGTGGCTTTTTTTTTTTTTCTGAACACAAAGTCTTAAAAAAGATCTGCAAAGAAATTCATTAACTTTACAATGCAGTTGGACTTACTCCAGCCAAATTATTACATTTCTACAGTGCTAAAAATAAAGAAAAACACTGTATAATTGAAACAACCCACACACAGAGCGAGATTTTAGTCTTGGAGTCTGTATGGAAAGCAAACACTGGTTAAACTGCACCATGCAATTCAGGGTTTTACACGATTAATACATAAAATGAAATGTTACATATTTTCAAATAGATTCTCTGCAGGTAACAAATTACATGCGACAAGTGCACAGTTGACAGCTGACACTATTATACATCTAATTGGTGAATGCAAAAATGACAATTTTTAAGCTGTAGCACAACTGCAGCATTTCAACAGCACTTGGGCCAGCGATTTCGCTACAATCTGTGCATTTTTCCTATGAGCTACAAACCCCATAAGCTCAGAGCCTCCAGCTACAGCATTTCTGTTTCATTTGTCATCTCTGCAAAATCCTTCCTCTCCTTCGAATGCTCTCTCATGTCAGATGGAAGAGCTCGCAGTTACACCCTTTGTCATAGCAGCTCCCCCCAGTACCCTCCAAAGTCAATATCTCACATGTCTGGTTGTGCCAGTGCAGCATAATCAGCATTTAGTTGATCTCTTTGGCTTAGTTAGTCAAACTATCTTGTAAAACCATAGGATTTCTGGCTCAGATTTCCAAAGGAGTTTAAGGGACTTAAGGTCTCCTATCCTATTAAACAGAAATGCTATGTGAATGCCTGATCCCTCCAGCCTATTTTGTTCTTGAAACCACAGCCTTTGTGAAAATGTACCTCTATACCCATCAGGGCATTCACTCTGCCACACACCATATCAGAGGTGCCATTTCGCTTGAACAGATAGTTAGTGTAATGACAGATTGCACTCTATCAAAGGATCTATTGTAAAGAGATATAACATGAAAGAAAAATCATTTTCTCTGGGCTGGTTGTTCTTTTTGCCGGGTAGGTAGGTGAAAATTGAGGATATCATCCCAATGTATGGATGAAGTGTTCATTTTTGAAGCCAGCCAAATACCGTCCAATATAAAACAGAACTATCTGCTTTGCATTTCTGACTTTCCTGCCTCCTAACTTCCACCTTAACTAACAGAGAACCTGTAATTGGTAGATATTTTTCCTGTTTGAATTGTATTTTTTAAATATTTTTTTTTTAATGTAATACTCTACATCACTGTTACTTCATTATTCCCTTAATCTTCCTTTATTAATTACTCCAAAATTATATTAAAAATAATTTACAACCCTTTTTGATTCATTATCTCCGAGCCTTGTGTGGTTTGTCACTGTTTCCTCATCGTTTCTGAACGTTAATGGTGTCTGGCCCTGAACTATTTTTCTTGACCATGGGGAAATAGAGTAGCTGAACAATTTCCAAGTGTTGTTAATGTTCCCCACGTCAGGTTTGTGCTCTCGGTGAGTCAGGCTGGCTGCTGCAATGAGCTCTGGGGAAGCAGCTCTAACAACTCTGAGCAGACACGTTGCTGCTCAGTGCCACGTTCTGTTTGCACAAAGCAAACACAGCAAGACCCCCAAGCACACACTTTCAAGTCGGTGACAAACACATTTCAGCCCCACCAACTCCATCGGATTTCCAGCCTAGACTTACCCAGACCACCACAGAACTGCAATTATTTTTTAAATACTCATTATGGTCCACATGGAATGCAGCAAATTTTTCAGTCTCAAAGACTTGACGTGCCATCTCTGTTTTTTCTCCAATATGTTGTGAGGACATGTTTAGGAAGTCATCCTTTGCCTTTGTAACACCTAATGGCTTGCCTAGTATTTTTAATTCTATCTATTACAGCTTTAGTCTCTAAATTAAAGGTGCTGTGATCATGAATGCTTCGCAACTACAACAGTGGTGGTGTTCCTGGACTTCCAATCCAGAAAGCCTTAACTCTTGATATGGGAGAAGCCCAATGTATTATAAAATCTCTCTCTTTCAATAGCTGCTTGGCCCCTTGCTTATCTATGGTATTTGCTGCCCTCTTGCTAAAGGGTCAGCATGGATTTCGAAGGCATTTGTGTAAGTATTTCTCTCTTTCTGGTTCCTTTACGCATTTAGTAAGCCTTGCAGGTCAGTGGATTTGAGTTGGGCAGATTACAGATAGTCCAGTATGACTTGTCACCAAACCAATTTTTGTGCTCAAGATGTTTCTTATTTTTCACTGACACCTTTCATCTGTTTGTCCATGTGTCTCCAGCCCACTGGGGAACATTCCACTCCTCCTTCACCTGGAGACCTCAGGGAGGAACCTGTTCCCATCACAATTTCAGGTGCTTTTCTGAGCTCATCTGTGTTCAGCTGAGCAACAGCTTCCAGTTGCTTTTTCTGCTCCCCACAGGACCTTTTGTCTAGTTGCTCCTTCATTATGCTGCTTTCGGTGATCTAACTCAGCACATAACAGCAATTTGGATCATTCACCTTCCAGCTTATCCTTGGCGTTCTGCTGATTCCGGTGGTCTGCAGTTTGCTGTCCTTATTTCTCAATGTCACTGGCCTTTAGTGCCTCCTCTGTGAGAGCAGGAGCTGTAGTAAATGATCTGGGGATGCTCTGTGACATTTCACAAGGCAGCCTTTAGTTCCTCAAGACTTTGAAACTAAATCTCCAGCACAAGGTTGCTTTGCAGGAGAACAGTTCCTTGTCTCTATAGGCAAAAATCAGAATATTCCCTATCTGATGTAAACCACAATGGAGGGGAGTTGCTTTCCATCCAGTGTTACTGATACAACAAGAAAAAATACGAGGTGAAATCTCAAGATTTCTTCTGTGATCATTCCTGATGTTAGCAGTTTGCTGTTCCTATTCAAAAGACCTCTGTTTCGCTGGGCTTAATGCTGGGCTTAACGCTGGCCTTTCCTTCCTGTTCATTAAAGGTTATACAACAAGCTCAAGTTCAAACACAGCAACCCAACCACACACCTGGAACAAAGCACTCTAGAATCAAAGCTGCTTTCCAAAAATCAAATATAAGAGACCCAGAGGAAGCTCCGGTTAAGTCACCTCAAAGGCCCAAGATCAATGATCTGCCCCTGAGAGGAAAACCTGGAACTGGTCAACCACTGCAGAGATGCTGCCTGGGCTGAGGTCTGCTGAGCAGCATCGTCACCCAGACCTAGCTCAGTGACTCACAGAAATATCTGCCTTTTATGAAATACCTTTCATTAAGTCTCATTAGGTTCCTGTTTGCTTTGGGGTTTTGCTGCTGCATTGAAAATGAGCTTTGTCTTGCTAGACCAGGGCTAATTTATGGGCAGGACAGACACCAAATGAGATGTTTGGTCCAAGTGTAGCGAGAAGAACAAACTTGTTAGAATTGGCATATGAAGGCAAAGTAAAACAGTCATTGATAAATTGAATACTGCTGAAAAATAAGCTAAAATCATGCTGAATTAGATTTCTTTGGACTCCTAGAATTTGCTGTCTTCAGATATCAGAAGTACCTTTAGCTGCCTGTATGTCAGCACAGAATACAGGGCTCTCCCAGCCACACAACCCTTCCAAACCTTCAGGTAATGCATTAGCAAGTCCTTAATGCATTATCACCAATGCACACATATACACAGTCCAAGGAGACAAATTCTCACAGTAGCTCCTTATTTTGTGTCAAAGAGTTACTGCAAAAGAGAAAAAAAACTGTATGTGATCCTACCGTATCTATTAGCATCTGTAAATAAACTACGAACACAGTGTGAGAATTGAAAAGTGTTCTTGCAACAAATATTTCAATAAAAAGAATAACATCCAGATGGCCTGGACAGAAGCAAGTTCCCTGGTCTATTAGAGGAGGCTGGAATGGAAATATAAAATTATGGTGATGGAGAATGAACAAGTGCTGTTAGAGGAAAAAACAAAAATGGGAAGTTTTGAAGAAAATGAATCTGGGGATTCTTGAAAACAGCTTGAAAACAACCCAAAAGCCTGGCAGAACCAGCCAGGACACCTCTTTGGACACAAGGGAAACCACAGTCTGCCGAGAGCTGGTGATGAGACTTGCTGTTCCCAAACAACTCATGCCTCAGTCAGAGACCTGCCTTCCATAGGAAAAGTAGTGTTCAACACAAATATTTTCAATTAGTTTGTTTCATTTCATTTGTCTATGGCACAATTCTAAGAAATGTTAAGCATTTGCATAGGTGAGCGATTCACACAATGAGAAACCTCTAGATCATGAAGAAAACTGTCAAAAACACAAGGAGCTACCAAAGAATACGGTCAAACGTCTTTATACAATCCATAGACTCAGGAATGCTCTCCAAAAGGGGTCAGGCTCAGAGGGTTCCCATCAGTTCTGGTTCTGCAGAAATCTAGTTTAAAGCCCAGAGCTGGGAATGTGCATAAACTAAACCTAATTCTGGTGTACAGATGAAGGAGAAAGAAGTGCTACTGCAATTAAAATGCAGAAGATGCTCTAATGTAATGGTACAGGTCCAAGTAGACAGTGGTAGTTTGAGTGGTACTCAAACCAGCGTGACAATCCAAGACAAAAACTGGCAGCAAATTTAGGTTAAGTTGTAAACGCTGAAGTTTTTCTCCTATTAATGTAACTGCAACTCTCAATGAAATATGGTGGAGCTGAAATGGGAATTGAAGTCACAACAAATTCCATGCAGATATTTGTTCCCTCATATAGGCAAAACCCAGTCCCTCCTTCATAGACACACATATAGAATTATGCAATAAGGAAAAGGAAGGGTGAAGGGTTAAAATGCTTTCAACAACCTATTCTGACAATGGAGGCAATAGTTTTGTTCCCCCAAGATAGGGCTTGAACAACCATTGCATGAGACAGAAAAAGAAACTGGCTGGATGTCTCCCTTTCCCAAAATCTCATTAGAAAAAGGGGTTACTCCACTTTTCCATCATGCTCCTTCTGTTTGGTGTCCAAAACCATATCCTTCCATTTAGACTGGCGTTTATCAGATTTATTAAGGAAATTTTAGGGAAGAAAGAAAGGAAAAAGGAAATCTAAAAGATACCTTTAGGGCTTTCTCTCAATTTCTCAGCTGCTTTTGACATTTTTTAGGAGATCAGAAGTTTGGGTTTTGGTCTTTTGTATTTGAAAGATGCATTCTCTACTGATCAAAGAGAAAGCTCATGGTGCCATTAAAGCAAATACTTTAGATGAGCAATCCACAGGGAGTGACCAACCACAGCCCATTCACTGAATAAAAACTCAAAACACAGAACGCACCAGTAAATCACTAATAGGCAGATTGTCAAAATTCAGCACTTCGGGTTGGTTTTTTGTTTTGTCCTGTTTTGGTTTGGTTTTTTGTTTTGTTTTGTTTTTTAATCCTAACAAATGGTTTGCCCAGCTCTATTTTAGAATCAGATCTGTCAGCAGCTCCCTGGGGTATTTTTGTTTCTTTGGATATGCAATAGGAAATATCAACATGTGGAGAAAACTTCAGTATACTGCTTATTATACACAACCCCTGAGTATAATGAACAAGCAGTTACTGCAATGCTGGGCTGCTGTTCAGGCAAACTACCTCTAAACTGGCAAGCAATTTGTTAGTCTGTCAAAAGACAAAGATGTCAAGCTGATCAAAGCTCTTCTGTTAAGCTTATAAATATCCATTATCCTAAGCAATCAGAAGAATACTGCAAACGGACATATATTATGGCAAAAAGACGACTATAAGCCAGGCTGCCCCTGAACTAAAAAAGAATGCAAATGAACATACTTGTAAATGTTCCACTTCTTGCACAGAAATAACAGAGCCAAGCAAAGGAAGACTAAAAATAAACCAGCACCAAGGGCCAGTGCGATGCAGGATCGTTTTACAGCAGTATACCAAACTATTTAGTCAGATAAATATGCTTAATTAGTTGTGCTGGAGTTGGGGAGAAAACAATAGCTTTGTTCCTCTCTTATTTTCTGAAAGGCTGTTATTGTGGCCATATTTTATTTGTAGAAACTTTCTATTGTATGTGCATTTTAGGTCTGATTCTCAAGAGGCAGGAGTCAATGCACTAATTACAGTGAAACTTATGAGAGTATCACCAGCTGAGTGTCTTTTGCACAATTTCTAAGTACATTGAAACACAGAAATACCTCAGGAAGAACAATTAGATTTCTAAAGCTGTTTCTGCTTTTCCTTATATTGACTTGAAAGCAAAGAAGATTTTGGAGAGGTTTTATTTGCAGGCAACCATTGGCATCGGGATTCTGCCCAAACCAAGCTGTGATGCCCAATGTACCGTTGTCTTTTTACCTAAGCATCCTGCGACCTGACGACATTTCCTTAATATCATTTAAAAGGGTCGATGATGCAGCATGAGTGGACATTGAATCAGCCCCACAAAGATCATCCCTAAGCCTACAAAATGGCTTCAGGACTTCTAAAAATTATCTCAAGAGACAGAACACAGAAAGAATAGAAACACAACTGCTGCTGTGCCACAGGTCAACACTGACCTTTGCAGAGCTGCGCAAAAGAGAAGAAGAAAGGCAATGCACACAGAAGCAAGATGGTAGGATCCACATGGATGAAAGAAAAGCAGAAGAGGCTTGACTGTATGGTTTTCCTGTCACAGTCTAAAGCTCTAAAAAAAACCCAGGCATTTATGCAAAAGTTGAGTTTTTACCATCTTTTTAAAAGCTTGTTATGAATAGGACTTAAGTGCTACTGGACTGGGAAAAAAACAACAAAAGATGGAAAGCAAAAAGTGGGGATCAGGAGGGGAAATTAGTACCTACCATGAAACATCTGCAGGACACAATTAAGGGAGCCAAAGGGAAAGCGATGCAATGGTTTGGTCATTCAGAGCTTGGGCAGGTACATACCATCATCAGGACGTCTTGCTTGAAGCCACTTGGGTCGTTCAGTTCTGCGATTACAGCACACTCTTCCTCCCCAGCTTTTTCGTCCATTGGTTGTTACTCTTCGTACTGTGTAATTAAGGAAGTCCCATAATTATTGGTGCCAAGTGAGGCATCTTGTTAATCATCACTAATGATATGACAGAAACAAGGAGGGAAAGTGCTCTAATCACATTTGCACTGGGACAGCCTGATTTTTGTCTCTCCCTCCCACGGCAACGGAAATCGCTCCGGTGAGCGATGAAAGCACAAAAATAGGTGGGTTTAAGGTGGTTTTGACTACACATAGGCTGAAATAAGAAAAAAAGTTCCTGGCAGGTAGGGAAGAGAGTTTCTGGAAGAGTTTCCCTTACTAGTGGGAAGGAAAAGCAAACCTAGCTGGTCCTCATGTCAAACTGGAGATGCACCACACTCCTTAATCCAGGATTTCCATTTCAGTCCAGAGATTTTACAACACAACTGAATTTCAAGTTCTAGTACCTTGCCCTGGACAGTGAGCGAGGTGACCACCAGCCTGCACCATGCTACATGCCCACCAAATAGCTCTCAACTCATGTTAAATCTCTGCTGAATTCAGGAGGGTGGGAGAAGGACTACACAGAAATTCTCTCATCCAGAGAGGAGATGATACATGAGGAAGACATTTTTTACACTGAGGGTGGTGAGAGCCTGGCCCAGGTTGGCCAGAGAGGTGGTAGATGAACCATCCCTGGAAACATCCCAGGCCAGGCTGGACGGGGCTCTGAGCAACCTGAGCTGGTGAAGATGTCCCTGCTCATGGCAGGGGGGTCACTGGGGGAACTGGGAAGGTCCCTTCAGCCCAAACTTTTCTGTGATTCTGTGAAAAGGACCAGTGGGTTTTCCCCTCATTAATAGGTTTCTGGTTTGGTGTTTCCAAGACCGATGTGGCAAGAGACATGGGACCTTGGCAGTGTCTCACTCATTGCAATGCATCGTGTGACCAGCGAGCAAGTACTTCACTCCCATCACATCGAGGAGAGTCCCTCAGTGGTCTGGAGCTTCATTTCTATCATCTTCTCTTGACCTCCAGTTGGTAAATGTCAGCTCAGGATGCTCCTTGCTGTATTTTCTGAACATCAGTCTTACCATGACACTCAATCTGGATCCAGACTGGCACTGGGTTTTTGATAAGCAAAACAACTGGCCAGGTTTTGAAGATCCAGCAGGCACAAAGTTTTCTGAGGTTTGTTCCAGTAACAGGTGTGCCTGTTTTTCTTACTTTCATTTAATCCCACTAAGTGATTATACACATACAGCATTTACATCCAGCAAGCAGGACACTCCAATTTGCTTTTAATTTACCCTGGGCAGGCAGTTATCCAGACTACATCAGTCAAAGTAATGACAGCAAAGGAGATTAAAAAAGAAAGCATGAGGAGGAGGATGACGCTCCAGGAGATGATAATTGAGGAACTAGGAGAATGTTCATTGAGTTTGACAATTTGAGGCTAGAAGGCTGCTGTTCTAGCAGGTATTTTCTCTCCCACTTAACCCTTCACATCTCACCTCCCTGCCCTGTCCCACAGTGACCACTGGGAGTTCCCAAAACCCCTCAAGACAGCTGTATATAACACGCTATTTCCTACCCTGATCAGTAAATACAGGTGAGGACTTGCTGATGACCCAAGCAGGGAAAATCCATCCTTCTCCAGATGTCCAGTTCATCGCAGGGAACCTAAAGCCACATTGACCTGGAGCCCAGCCACACTTCTCCTAAGAGGATGGCCTAAGGTGGACCAGTCAAGCACCAGCAATTGGGTATAAAACCTCTGGTGAAGCCTAATGTGTGCAGCTGTGTGGGGAGGATGTTTCTACTTGGTCTGAGGTCTTCTTGCTGTGCTGGCCTTAATTACCACTTTGATTAGAGGCCTCTCCCTGAGAGGTGGATCCGTATGGTGTGAGAACTCTTCCTATGAAGAGTTAATGAAGAGGTGACTTTAATTCTTCCATTGTTGCTGCCTTCTTGCTGCTCCTGCCTTGCTTTTGGCCTTCCCTGGTCTGATCTTTGTTGCTTTTGCTTTTTTGCTCATTTCTTGCTCACATGCTGCTGCTGCCTAATAGCTGTCTTAATCAAAATAATTCCAGCAATGTTTGGGGTAGCCTTTTCTGCAGTGGGGATTTTCTTTCCTCTTCCATATATAGAGAGGCTGCCAGAGTAAGTTTCCACTGCCTCTTAAGCATAACCTTCCTCTTCTGTCTATTTTTTTATGTATAGCTAAACCTCTCTGTAGCTTTCAGGAGCAGAATATTTCTCTCTAGTCTTCAGGAGCAGAATATTTCAGATTGTACTGATGAACTCCAAACGCATCTGGGGTAGGATCTGATAAACACAATGATTAACAATTCTAATATATTCTGGAACAGTCAGTTCAGCACACGCACCACACGGCTATATCCAACATATACATCAACAGCTCAGCTGGAAGGGTTGGCATTTACAGCAAATCACTCAAGTCTGTGCCTCTTGATTTCTCTGCTCTTCTTTCAGTGCTGCAGATGCACAGAGATTTCAAGGTGACAGGGAGCTGAGCTGATCTAAACTATGCATTGACTTTAATTACTAAGTAAACTGAAGGAATAATACAGAGAAATGAAAGCTAACTTCTATCTTTGTAGTGCAAAAGAGCCCTAATTAGATGGGTTAAATCATGTTCCAGTCTGTGGAGGAAAGAAATACTCTTCTGTTATTCCTGCACATGCACGCGTCATCCCAGCTCTTACTAGGTTGGACTACTCATACGGCAAAGTTTCAAGATCAGACCCTCACCCAGCTGTTGGATTTATACAGAGAAGTCTAGGGAGCTGCTGATTTGAGTAGAAGAGGTGATTTGTCCCGAAGAAGTGTTGCAAATGAGGAAAATAAGTTGCATGCCGGCACAGCATCCTCTACCACAAAAGGAAGCCTCAGCAATTTCTGTGTGCTGATGATCCCTGATGAAATATCTCCGCTTCCAGACAAGCCTTAGAAATAAATCTGTATACAGCACTGCCGGAGTTCAGTGGCAAATATCCTTCTATATGCATAGTTACCTACCACTCTGTGCTAGACTTATAACCTGTGGTACTGCTCAGGGACTTTAAAATCCAGGAGACTGTGGTGTTAGAGTTTGAATTAACTTGATTACCCAAGGGACCCCACTAGCCTTGTTTTGTTATCACCCTTTCTATCCGGGGACAATGGACCTTCCCAACAAGCTTCCCTGATGTAGGAGTGGTTCTGATTTGAGCCAGATTTAACATGTAATTGTTAAATTGAGCAGGCAGATGACTTCTTATATTCAAGGTTGGCTTCTCTACATCAATTGTTTTAAAGATCGTTATCTCCAGATTCTGCTTCCACAGCTACCTCTTTAATATGATTCTCATGTAGAAAAACAAACAAACAAACAATAAAACACAACCAAACCATAATAAACAAATAAGTGTCAGCAAATGGAATCTGGCAAGAAATGAAACAAATAAACTTAAAATAATGTCATGGTGTCTGTATTAAATTTCGTTTGACTGAAGTTGTGTATCTGAGAACTCTACCATTTGTAGCTAAAGGGAAAAGAATTGATGACGTCAGCTGTTTACCTCAGTATATCACTATAGGATGATAAACAATATTTTCTCCAAGCCCTTCTGAGTTCATCTGAAGTAGCTTTAAAGATCATATACCCTGTATTTGTACTTAAATTATTCTACTTTCAGAGTCTTGGAGAGCTGAGACAGCAGGAGATAATTTGTAGGACAGCTTGAGACACTTTTCCAACAGCTTTAATATCGCTGCAATTGTCTTCTTGCTTCCCACAAGGCATAGAACTATTGTTGTATTTGAAGCCTTTTTACTAAGGATGCTCATTCTCCTCAGGATGGAACATTTTGTAGGAGGGGAAACATCCCCTGAAATCTGGGAGGTTTTTGTCATTGGCCTCAGCGACACCATGAGGTGCTTCTTGTTTTTCCTTGATGGTGCTTACAGATGCTTCTTATTTCTTCTCACCAGCCTTGTTTAGCTGCTTCTCCTCTTGACCAAACCCAGTTGTCTGCTTGAGTCTGGTTTGGTTGCATTCAACTAGACATTGGTCTGTACCTTTAGTAGTTGTTGTTTTATTTTAAAGCTCTATACATGCCTGTGGGACACAGGTAGGGTTTTGCTCTGCTCTGATGTCTGACTTATAGCCGTGGACTACAGGTGAGAGATTTACTGCTGCTCCAGCCTGGACCTTCAAGGCATTGATGGTCAGGACCATTCCTGTGGAACCAGTTGTTGTAAAAATGAGACAGAGGAAAAAAAGGGGGTGGATAAAAGCGTGCCCATGCTAAGGGTGCTCCATCTCTTCCTATGCTGTTGTTGTTATCCTGACCCAAATGATGCCAAAATGCAGCAGATTGCAACTGTAATTAAACATAGTCGAGATATCCAGCTAAACAGTGAACCTTAAAACCTGAGACTTTTGTGAAAATTGCCTAGAAACTTAAATCCATCATAGAAATTCCTCCCAGCTAAATGTTACGTGACCAATGCATATAACCTTTTAAATGTGTTTGTCCGAACCATCACCTCAAATTATCAGGATTTTTAAATTTAAATTACTACTTTCAAATGCTCTTTTTTTTTTTTTTTTTTTCCAAAGCCAAAAATCATTCATTGGCTAAGGAAGTAGCATGTTGACAGTAATATTAACCCTGTTCCTTTATTTTCCTCTTTTCTCGAGTCTCCAACCTTTGCCTGGGTGGAGGGATGAGTTGAGCTGCGAAAGTGAGCAAGTTGTAGAGAAGGGTGAATATTTTGGAAGGAGTTTCTTCCTATCTCTCTCTACATTGGCCCAAATCTCCTGCTTTCCACAGGAGGCACAAACATTTCCTTGTCCCCTTTGGTCAAGGAGTAGACAACCCTTGGGTGTCATAGAGCTGGGTCTTTTTGGGGTGGGCAGCTTTCTATGTCTTTTAGCAAATGGTGGGAAGTTTCCCAGATCAGATGTGGTTACCTCTGTATGCACTGAGACGACACAAAGTGAAGTCCTTGCCCCTGTCCTCACACCTCTCTTTATCTCCTTTCTTCCCCAATATTAAGACATAGAACTTCTCTCATCTCCATCACATCACAGAATCACAGACTAGTTGGGGTTGAAGGGACCTTTGGAGACGATCCCATCCAACCCACCTGCTAAAGCAGGATCTCACATACCAGTTCTTATCTTACTTTGCTGCACTCCAGCTTTCGAAGGTGGGAAGAAGGTTTGTGAGCACGTTCACAGTAGGAGTGTGGTTATGTTCTAGAGGGTGCTAATTCCAGCAGTATCCCATGTGCTTTGACCTGGAATAATTCAGGAATCAACAGTTTCCCAAAAACAGAGGTTTTGTTTTGTTTTTTCAAACAACTGCACTATTTCTTTACAGTTTGCAGATCATACTCCACTAAATTCGTAACAGTGGCCATTACTCCTTGTTTTCTGGGAGTTAATTTTAAATTCTCCAGTGTTAGATATATCCCATTAGGCATCCCTTTACCTGAATCAAATGAGACTTTCCTTAGAGCAGAATGGCAAAGAGAAAAGCACAGCAGAGGCTGTAACACTTCTGCAGGTTAACATGCTAATATAACTATTTCAGTCTTTAAACGTGTGGTCTTTCTCTCTTTAAACAATCTGATATTTCTTGAAACATGAAGCAGGCTGGATTTTTAACAATGAGCAGTACAAAGGGCTTTTACATTTTCTTTTCAAGCAAAACTAAAGAGTGGAAGCAGCAGCTTCATGTTGCTCAGACACTTTCATTTCTGTTAAAAGGAGCCGGCAGTTTGTTTTCCTCAGCAAGCTGCAATCCCTTTTCATCGAGCAGCAGTGAAAGCCTGGGAGAAAAGATCTCAGCCCGTTGATGAAAGTGGCGTTCAATTTTTGATGAAAATGCAAAGGGGAGCATCAAAACAGAGACTTCCACTCTCCAGGAGTGAAAAGGGAAGCATTCCTTTAAGAAGCTGAGGAAAATGGAATGCTTTCTGCCACAAAAACCTCTGTTTACTAGCGAAAAGTGTAAAATACAGTCCTAGGAAGATTCACAGCATTGAAATATTAAGTGAAAAATTACTGGTTGTCTCAGAAACCCCATCTGTGTGGTTTAGTTTCCATCATTTATGAGGCATAAATTAACAGACATACAACCCTGTGTATATGTTTAGAAATAAATATATGTATATAATTTATATGAAGAAAATGAGGTTTGTGGTTTTCCTATTAACTAGGAATATATTCACCTTCATTATTGTTCTATTACTGATTTTCAACATACACATTTCTCACTTCCATAATTTAACTTATTGTGGAGTTAAATTTCTCTAGACTACAGTTCCTGTTACAAGTCAGGCTATTTTTCAGTGAAATGGAACTCTTTCATTAAGGGGAAAAATGCCTTTTCACCCATTGATCATTGGTTTAAGGCCTGACTAGTGCCAGTAAGCAAGGACCTCCCTTAAGTACAAGGGGTTTTCTTGACTAGTACTGAGTCTTTCTTTAATCTGGAGAAAATTAGTTTCATTAATGCAAAAGCATGGAATATGAATCTGAACAAAAATTATTTTAAAAAATTGACCAGCTTTAAATAAAGGGGAAAAAGAAAGAGTGGATTTTCCAAAATGTTCTCTTTGGCTTTGATTAGGGGCCTGGGACACCCTCCACATTCCATCTGGGAGCTGAAAACGTTGGAAGCAAGAAAATAACCTGACAGGTACGTACTACTGTCTTAAACAAAAAGACAGGGTCATGGAAAAGGGATCTCTGAATGCAACTTCAGTCCTCTGAAAGGCTGAGATCAAGTCTACTTTAGTCGTTTACTGTCCATGCACAGTTAACAGATGGAGATGACATCTACCAGAGTTCAGCTCATCTTAGTAAGAAAGGGACACATCTTATTCCATTTGTCTGGAAGATCGCTTTAATGTTTAACTTCCAAGATAAATGTGGTGAAAGGAGTGAAAACACTTATCTACCTAACTCTAATATGAGATTGATTGTCCTTCTAAATGATCTGTTAACAGAACCAGTAGGAGAACTTGCCCAGTTCATGTAAGACACTAGACAAGATTATGGTAATTGTTGTATCTGAAATCTGAAACTGTGGTCCTAAGTTCAGCTCACGTAGACACATTCATTTGCAGCATATGAATTTCTGTTGGTTTCAATAAGAGGGCAGAACAGTGACCAGGTCCCACAAGACAGTGAGGCAAAGGAGGTCCAGACGACACAGACACAGGGTCCCCTCTAGCAGGTTTGTGTGTCCCCATGGTTTCCGTGTCCCTCTGCGGGACTAGGAACTGCTGACACCATCCTCAGAAAGAGCTGGGTCAGCATTGAATTGCCCAACCAATGGCCAAGAGCTGCCAAAATACGTTAAAAGTATTTGATGCATCCATGTCCCATTCAAAGCATATCAAGAGAAGTCATCATTTATAGATGGAAATTAATCATCCCATTTGTAAGTAAATCCATTCCAAATCTCATCAGAAATGCCTTTGGCACTGAGAACTATCTCCATATATGATCTTAGATTACAAAGGTTTGATCTTTCGGCAGCAAGAATCAAAGGATCTGCTGTCTCTCTGCTGTGGACTGTGTAGGTCACCAGGGCATCTCCTCCTCCCTTCCTCATCCTCCGTGCAGCTTCATCTTTGTGCTGTGGTGGGTTGGAAATGCCTGAAGACAGCCAGTGTGTCAGCAAGGAGTTATCATATGATGAAGTATAACTAAAAGGCCCAAGCTCTTGTGGCCACTGGGCTGTAAACCTGCCCTGAAAATAGCAAATCCAGGAGTGGACAAGGGTGGAGATGGGTGGGAGGTAAGAAAATATGAATTGTCTTGAATTGTGGCTCCTTAGCTCATCACCTTCCACCAGCTGAGTGCCATTAATTAGCCACCTGTGCTGTCTTCAGATGCCAAATGTCATCTTATTACCCTGAGGAAGGTGGATGGTGTCCTACTGTGGCCCGCAAAGACCTCAGGCATGACCAGCTACCACCATTCAGCAAACCTCAGTGAACGACTGACAACCACACTGAGCTTGCACGCTAATTATACAGCCTTCAGACTGCTTGACTGATGAGCATGAATTCTTGTGGCTGATGTTCCTTTTTGTCTTTTCCCCCAGACAAGCTATGCCCCTTTACATTTGTGGAGTGACCTGTGGGTAAAAACTCACCACACATCAGCTGAGCTGTGATAATTTTCTACGTGTATCCATTAGCCCGTGGCAAATGCAAAATAAATGGGTTGGTTTAGGTGTCCTTCACGAGCTCATGGCAGAATAGTCGCTGCAGACGAGGCTGTGTATACTATCTCCTGACGGGAAAACACAGCAGCTCTGTGCCAGTTTTGAGTAACCAAGGATGTATCACATTTTGAGGACCGTTTGGTGCACCGTGCTATTTATACTACTAAATATAGGTGTAGTTTCTGTATCTGGGACAGGGAAAAATTCAACTATTAAAATTTCAGAACTGCGGGTGCTTGACCACACCAGGCAGACGATGGCAGAGGCATCAACTCTGCAGCATTTTAAGCTCAGCATCTTTCAAGATCACAGAAGCAAAACCATGTTTTTCAGATTTCTCTGTCACATTGTCAACAGCATTTGTATATGTATCCAATTTCCAAATCTGCAGCTGAGTCTTTATAGGGAGACTATCATTTTACGCTGCCAAGTCTTTCATGCACAAGTTGGTTTTGTTTAATCTTCGGGCTGACCTTCCCATCTAAAGCAGTCTTGCATTAACTTTCCAAAGGTCATATCTGCAGAATGTTGAGTCAGTGGATCTTGCAGAGTGTCAGTATATATTTTTATTGAATTCTAGGCTTTGATTATACCCAGTTTGTTCTGCATGAGATCAGCAAGGCAGGTGGAAAATCATCCTCACAGGGCAGCTGACAATTCTCCACAAACGCTATAAACAGGAATGACAGCTGCATATGGATTTTCACTCACCAGTGAGGAGAAGGGATGTGCAACGTGGGTCGATGCAGCTGACTGGCATTCTGTTAAACTCACTGCGTTGTCCAAGTGGCCACCTACACCTCTCAGTGGGCAGAGAGGGACCTCCAGGGCATGGTCTGCACCTCAGGAGGCAACAGACCTCTCTCCATCTGTTACAGAGAAACCAGATAACCATTCTGAAGCATTATTGAAGTGGTATGATGTCTACCTTTTGAGGTCTGGGGGTCTTTTCACCCCTCTGTCTTACTCTGCACACCCTTTCTGGGGCAACTGCAAAAGTCTGATGTGAAGCAGCTCCTCTGGATTGATCTGGGAGCAGGTGGAGTAGCCAGACTGCTCAAGATGGAAAGAAAGGAAAGGAAAGGAAGGGAAGGGAAGGGAAGGGAAGGGAAGGGAAGGGAAGGGAAGGGAAGGGAAGGGAAGGGAAGGGAAGGGAAGGGAAGGGAAGGGAAGGGAAGGGAAGGGAAGGGAAGGGAAGGGAAGGGAAGGGAAGGGAAGGGAAGGGAAGGGAAGGGAAGGGGAACAAAACACCTTTCCTCCCTCTAATCTCCTGCTATAATAGGAAGGCAGTAGCAAAAGTCTTTTGTATCCTGATAGATCCCTTCCTGGCTCTGAAATAGGATTCAGCATCTCCCACCTGCATCAACTGCCAAAATAATTGTGCTGTGGATGTCAAAACAAACGCAGATACATGTAGATGCTCAAGGCTTTTCCTACAGAAGTCTTGCCAGGAGTCTCTAATATGGAGTAAGAAATACTTCAGCTCAGTCTTGAGTTTGAAGGCTTCTGTAGTCAACTCTGGTCTTCATCGTGCCTGCTTATTACAGCTGAGGATCCCCAAGTGACTGAATGTACTGTGGGCTACACCATTACATTTTATACCTTCATATACACCACTCAGTGCAGCTGAACCACAGTAATATATCATCTTGACTTAGCCTGTAAACCATACAAGTGACATGCAACTTCCCACACCTGATGGCTGTGGCGTTTATCACACATGTGCAATAAAATCTTGCTATTCCAAACCAGCTATTCTAATCTGGGGTTTACTGGTACATAGCTGAATTACCTCTACAGGAGAACACTCTGTCTTGATGTATTATCATGTCCCTCATCTTACCAATGTCTGTGCCTATCCAAATAGAAATGAGCATTTCATTTCCATCTATAACATTTCTAAGGCATGTAACAGAAACAAATTTTTAGGAAAATGAGATGGTTTCTCTGGCTCCTGATATGAATACAAAAAAAGAAGTAAAGAACTAAGACCTTCATCATTTGACATGCTCAAGATACACTTTAGAGCACCATGCAACTATTATAATTCACCTTCACTCAGTTTGCATCGTGTAATTGTATCAACCCACCACAGCTAGAGATCTCTCTGTAGGTTCTCTAGAATATAGTGGTAGCTTGATTCCTACACCAGCATAAATCAGGTGTAAATCCAGAGTAAAGTAGATTTGCACCGTTGTAGTGAATATGCAGGTGTGCATCTTACCCTTCTGCTTGTCCCACACTGGGATAAATCTTTGGTTTTGAGTCAACACTCATTAAGTTATCAAAGAAGAGGAAATAGATTATTTCTCAAAACAAAATTAAATCCAGCATCTGAAAAAATAAGAGAATTTGAGCCTCTCGTTATGCTATACAAGGTATTTTACACCACTTTTCAGTATTGTATGTAGTTTTTTTATAATCTTTGATACAGTGAGACTCTGATGCTGTTTCCATACTGAGCACAGGAAAGCAGCATTAATCTCATGTCCCTCTTCTTTTCAGAGAAAGTGTAAGGTCATTTTTGTCTCCACAATTGTGGCACAGCAGAACTGCGAAAAGAAGCCAATTCTAATAACACTTTATAGAGGTAATAGAAGAGGAAGAAAATGGGAAGATGATAAAGCAGAGAACAGCAAAGAAAATTATACTATATGTAAGCTTATCTGGTGAAACTCAGCAACTGGAGGAATTTTCCACTCTCTTTTATTAAGCACTTTCTGATTAAAACAACTCAAAGCCCACATTGATCATCAACATTACACTGACCATTGTGGCCCAAATTAAACATCCTAAGAGGTTACTTTCTGACTTTGATTTTGGGGATAATGCAGGAGGGTTGGCCCCTAAACAAAGACACATGATGCTCACAAATCTTCCATGGATTCTGGCCCTTCTGTATGAATTCAAGTAATTTAAACTGTTCCGTGTATTTGCTGACCTTAAAAGGGGATTTTGATGCAAATTCTGACCTACTCTTTAGTATGTGAAGGACTCCAGAGTTGGTCAAATGTTAGAAGCAGCTAGGCTGTATCTAGGGTGATTTCATCTAGATGGCCTGGCTACCAAATGAGATAATCCTTGGAAACAGGGTTTCTGATCTAAATCCCTTTGGCAATTTTTGTGTTGGTATTAACGGGCCTTGGATTTGGTCCCTGTGGCCTTCAGTGTTCCTGCAATAGGAAAAGGAAAATGGAAAAGGTCCAAGAATTGTACAGACTAAGAAAGTAGTTAACACTTGTTTTTACGTCCGGAGAACCCATAACTCCCTCCTGAAGGAACGGGCAGCAGACACTTGCTATTCTGGCTTCAGGACAACACAAAAAAAGCAGAAAGTAACCCAAAATTCACTTGAGAAATATATACCAGTTCACCACTGCCACATGTAATTTCCCCTGCCCCGAAAACAAGAATGTGTTTTGCTTTTTCTGGTGACTTCGCTCTTCTAAGCCAGAGGGTCACGTTGACCTTTAGTTCTGTAATCAGTTTCTATAACGAGCACACTTTAAGCACATGCATGCGCGGAGAAAATTAAGTGAAGCCTGTGCTGCTCTATTTATGTTTAGACATCCCAGAGGCACAAGGCAGGTTGCTGATTTTCTGCGAAAATTCTCTTTCCAAATGTATCTGCATCTATCGCACAGTGAATGATTAAAACCACCGTCCTGCGAGCGACAGCTACTCCTGCCTGGTTACCGGGGTTTGCACAAGGCCACAGTGATTGCAGTTTACTCAGGGGAAATAGCCTTTATGCTTTCTATTTGCTTTCTCAATAAGGAGAAGTTTTAAGACAAAAAGGAAGGCAGGCAGTGCTCCCCGCGACTTCTTTGTTTCTTATGAAATGTGCGTCTTTAGCCAGCATGGGAGAGCTGAATCTCATGAAAAACCTGCCCAGGAGCATCAAAGCAAAGGGTTTCTAGGAGTGCTTTTGCAACATGAAATAAAAAACTCTAAGGAAGAGTTTCTTTGGCAAACGACTCTCCTTTGCAGAGCCAGAGAGCTGATTGTAGCTCCTGGGCTCTGCTTTCTTCAGGCCAATGTTGAGAGGTATCAGATATCATACGCTGTTGGTACCACTTTTCTTCTGCTGCTTCTGCCTATGAGCACATGAGGTTTTAGTCATGTCTTAGATTTAAAAAGACAAAAAAAAATAAGAACCCCAAACCAACAACAAAAACAACAACAACAACAGCAAAAAACAATAGGGAAAAAGGAACAAACCACAAACAAAACAATAAAAAACCACACACACATAAAACCCCTATTAGAGAGCAGTGTAGGGGAAAGGGACCTGGGGGTCCTGGGGACAGCAGGGTGACCATGAGCCAGCACTGGGCCCTTGTGGCCAGGAAGCCAATGGTACCTGGGGTGGGTTAGAAGGGGGTGGTCAGTAGGTCAGAGAGGTTCTCCTGCCCCTCTGCTCTGCCCTGGGGAGAACACACCTGGAATATTGTGTCCAGTTGTGGCCCCTCAGTTCCAGCAGGACAGGGAACTGCTGGAGAGAGTCCAGCGCAGCCACCAAGATGCTGAAGGGAGTGGAGCATCTCCCGTGTGAGGAAAGGCTGAGGGAGCTGGGGCTCTGGAGCTGGACAAGAGGAGACTGAGGGGGGACTTATTCATGGGATCAATATGGAAAGGGGGAGTGTCAGGAGGATGGAGCCAGGCTCTTCTGGTGACAACCAGTGGTAGGACAAAGGGCAATGGGTTCAAACTGGAACACAAAAGGTTCCACTTAAATATGAGAAGAAACTTGTTGGGGGTGAGGGTGGCAGAGCCTGACCCAGGCTGCCCAGGGGGGTTGTGGAGTCTCCTTCTCTGCAGACATTCCAACCCGCCTGGACACCTTCCTGTGTAACCTCATCTGGGTGTTCCTGCTCCATGGGGGGATCGCACTGGATGAGCTTTGCAGGTCCCTTCCAACCCCTGACATTCTGGGATTCTGTAACTTATTATTGATTTTTAATGCAGGTTTGGATTTAAGCAGTAGGGATTACAAATCCAGTGGGCTAAATCTCATGTAAAACTTAAACATAATGCACCTTGTCCTATGGATTCAGATGCAAAACTCTCCTGCATATGTTAGATCACAGCCTTGGCTTAGTCTTCAAACCGATTTTAACAGCATGCCAGGACTAATGTGCTCTAGTCTGACTAGTGTGACAGGGACAAACCCCACCCAATTATACGCTGAGGAAAATCAAATAAATATGTGAGTATTTCAACAGAAACAAGTGCATAGATTTCCTCCCATAGGACCAAGTGGATTTGCACTCAAAATCACTCACAAAGTGACACTTTTTGTCAAGTACTCACAGGACAAATGCCAGCCTGGCAAGCTCACAAGTTTTGCATTGAGTACTGCTGAGAAAGGGACACATGGAAAATAATTCCACCAGGAAATTATAATTAATGCTGGTATCATTTTTAAATTCAATATTTTTCAGTGATGCATGTAGATGGCAATGGTATTTTGCCAATTTGTAACATTTCGTCGAGTTTCTCATGCCAGATGAAGTCTGAAAATAAATCTGCACTGTGAAAGAGAGATTCTGTTTTGACAAACTAAATGAAATGTTTCGATTTTTCTGCTTTTCTACTATTTCTGTTTGGAAATTGTTTTTCCATTTGCATGCTAGAAACATTAACGTTTGCTCTCAATCAGAAGGAAGCGTTAGCCTGGGTTGAGATACACCAGATAATTAGATATGTAATTTGGAATGGTTTTAAAGAGGGATTTTAATACAATAATTTAAAAAAATTCAATCAGTCAGTACACTCAAAATACTGAACAGTGATACAGCCAAACAAATGGGAAAATCCATTGTTTTCATAATTCTGACACTGAATAACAGCAAGTCTTGCAGTTTCAGCTAAATGGTTTTCATACGCTATTTTGGTTTCAAGTTTTCAGATAAATATTTATAGTGATGACTGCATACTGCGTACACAAATTGTAACTACTTCCAACAGCAATAGGTACCCGATTATGATTCATGTGCCATATGTTTCAAGGAAACATAAGGAAAAAAAAACATTAAAACACATTTGTCTTTAATTATTGTTTCTACTTGAGGCAGTTCCATAATTGTGATTTCTGGCAATGCAGAGTGAGAAGTGGAATTGTGATTTACATGCACGTAAATCAAAGAAGGACAAAATATTGCTTTCGCTTCATCTGTAGATACAACTGTAACTTCATCTTTTCCTTCTTTGTGGGATTCCAGATTTCTGAAATGATGCCTTAAAATTCTCCCCACCACAGCTGAGAAGCAGCAAAAGGAGCTGTGATTTCAAATAGCCTTTTTCCTTTTTGTTTTTACCAGGATTTGACAATTGAGAAGCACCGATAGCTTTCATACATCATCTGCTCTTACACACTCACTTCAACTCCAGGGACTGGGGATTTCTCTTATCTCTAAGTGGGTCTTCACCTGAAATTCTGAACCAACCCAAACCACAGCGCTAAAAAGTTAATGGGTATAGTCGTATGATTATTTCAAGTCAGTTTGAGAAAACAAGAAGCTTGGAAAAGCAACCACTTTCCAGTGTCTGTTTTCACAAGAATGTCTCTTATCCTTTTGCTCCTATAAAAAATGTTAAGAAATCACAAATCTGTGGGGGAACAAAAAAGTCCTTGAAAGATAAACTTAATTTTCCAACCACTATGACCGTGCTCCCTGAAATCCTCCACCAGAGCATAACATGGTTTGGTTGATGATAAAGGAGCTCAAGGAAAGAGTTAAATATTGCGCAGTGATCACAAAGGCTTCCAGTTAACTGGGTTTTAGCAATTTAAAAAATGAGGAGGGGGTATACTCTTTGCTTTTTGGTGTTGCCATAGCAAAAGAATGCTGTCCCTGAAAAGCTCACAGCTGGTTTCTGTTACTGCAGGTCATGCAATGTGTGTATTGCATATATATATATATATACCCACGCAGGTTATGCCAAGGACAGGAAAACGCTCCAGCGATGCACAGGATAATCTATCAGAAATCAATTCCGTGGTCTGGGAGTAATTTATCATTATACATCAGTTCATGTTGGTTATTGAATTAAAACAAAACTAATATGGTCTTAAGCAAAACTGAACAAATAGGATAATTAAGCAGTTAAAAAGATTATCAGAAACTCATTTTGCATTGTTAAAATTATTGAATTAGGATTATTAAAACCGCTGGCAAAATCCAGTCCCTTTGTCAGGCTGGATTGTCAGCAGACTCCCAGTACTCGTTCAGAAACCAGGAGGCACACAGCAACTTTAAAACTGAAATGGCAATAGGTTTTATCTACTTGTCCTCATCAAACCCTTTTGTATTTGTCAGCTCAGTACTAATGAGGCACCGCGTGAAACTCCTTGTGCTTTGCTACCTGGAAGCTTCCTATAGTGAAGATGAAAGAGATGCTTATTGGAAGTCTTTTTGGTTTTGTTTTTGTTTAGCAAACATAAGTGATATTTTTTTAATTTGATATTATAGCGGAGCAGTGATTATATATATATAACACACAGATAGTTTTCTGTCTAATTGCTCTGCGTATCCAGAGCTTTGAAGTTAGTCCATATAAATATCTCCGAGATTTAACAAATACTGCTTTTGATTTCCACCCGAGGCAAAACAAACAATTTTATTCTCTAGAGTGGATGGATTCTGAGTTGTGTTTCATGCTAGGAAAACCTCAAAAACAAAAATCCATATCCAGCTGTTCTCTGCAGCTCAGAAATTAAAAAAGAAAAAAAAACAAAGAAAATAGAAACAATCAGTAATTTGGAATTTATTGGCAATTTGCTAGCGCACTTATCTGCAGCAACACAAGCAACGTGAACAATCAGAGCACGGAGCTGTTTGGTCTGGAGGCCCTAAGAAAAGGATGTTTGAGATGTGTGAGTAAATCAAGGCTATAAAAAGAGCAGCGGAAGCATTAAGCTAAGTAGGACTTGAGCAAAGTTAACTTTGTGAAGGGAGCGGAGTCAAACCATTTGCAAGTAAGGCCCCTGGTGCTGGAAGGCAGAGGGGAAAAATCCTGAGCACAGCTGGAGAATAATGGAATTGTATTTTCTCTTTTTAAACAAAGCTTCTGTTTTTAAATCATAGTAAATGCCTCATCTGTAATTCTTGGAGAAATACTTCTAAAATACAGCTGTGTTCTGAATCTCCCAGGTGACGGAGCCCAGCCATATCATCCTTTTTAAACAGATGCAGTTTGTAAATATAATTACTGTGGCACTTTAACTGCATCATCGGGTGGCTGTGGAGATGAGGCCAGACATGTCTCCTCATCGGTTTTGCTCCCCGAACAGATGTGCCCCCTCATGGGAAGGCAGCCTCTTGCAAATCACCGCCTTTGAGACGTGCCACCATGGAAAAACACCAACGCATCTATCATCTTAACATTTTCTTTTTCCTGCCTGGGAGCAAAATTGTAGGAGGATCTAAGTATCAGTTCTGAGATGGATGCTTCTCACAGTTAGTTTGAGCTGTGTCAGGGGAGGCTTAACTTTAACCCCCTTTGCACTCATGACAGTGTGGCATTTGGATATTCTATAAAAATCCAGCTGCCAAAGGCTGATTTTATATGTTCACCTGTGGAAAGGCTGAAAAGCCAAGCTAGACTTAGGTCAACGTGAGGCAGAAATTGGACCACAACTCACATGAGAGCAGCAGCACTGAGGAAACTCTGATGCCCACTCCCCCCGCCGCTCCTCTACTAAAACCATAAACTAAGGTAGAATCATCACAGCGATGATTTTGGTGAGTTTTAAAGAGTGACAAGTCTTTGGGCTGGGGTATCCCACACCAGTCCTGGATACATCAGCAATGCAGGTCTTGAGACTCTTTGCACCAGCGTGCACACTGTTTCTCCTGCCTGCGACCGGTGGAGAAAATTGATATGTTGATATCTCCAACCCGCTCTAAATTACTCACAACTTTCACCTGGCAAAGAGGATTCAAAGGGGACCTAAAATCTCTGTGGCAAGATCACAGAATCCCAGAATCCCAGAATGTCAGGGGTTGGAAGGGCCCTGGAAAGCTCATCCAGTACAATCCCCCCATGGAGCAGGAACACCCAGATGAGGTTACACAGGAAGGTGTCCAGGCGGGTTGGAATGTCTGCACAGAAGGAGACTCCACAACCTCCCTGGGCAGCCTGGGCCAGGCTCTGCCACCCTCACTGGGAACAAGTTTCTTCTCAGATTTAAGTGGAAACTCTTGTGTTCCAGTTTGAACCCATTGCCCCTTGTCCTGTCACTGGTTGTCACCGAGAAGAGCCTGGCTCCATCCTCCTGACACTCTCCCTTTCCATATTGATCCCATGAATAAGTCCCCCCTCAGTGTCCTCTTGTCCAGCTCCAGAGCCCCAGCTCCCTCAGCCTTTCCTCACACGGGAGATGCTCCACTCCCTTCAGCATCTTGGTGGCTGCGCTGGACTCTCTGCAGCAGTTCCCTGTCCTGCTGGAACTGAGGGGCCACAACTGGACACAATATTCCAGGTGTGTTCTCCCCAGGGCAGAGCAGAGGGGCAGGAGAACCTCTCTGACCTACTGACCACCCCCTTCTAACCCACCCCAGGTACCATTGGCCTTCCTGGCCACAAGGGCCCAGTGCTGGCTCATGGTCATCCTGCTGTCCCCAGGACCCCCAGGTTCCTTTCCCCTATACTGCTCTCCAACAGGTCGTTCCCCAACTTATACTGGAACCTGGGGTTGTTCCTGCCCAGATGTAAGAGTCTACAGAGAGCCTGGCGTTGCACTAGATGATCTCCAGAAGACCCTTCCAAGCCCACCCATTCTGTGATTCTGTTTTCCTTCGGTCTAACTCTCCTGCCACAGAAATTAAGCAGTGCTTTGGCATGCTTCTGCTCTGCCACTCCCTCCCCACCATCCCATGGCACAAGTAAAGCATCCTCTGGCAAAACCGGGAATGCTAACAACACCTATTGCCACCAACACATCAACGCCGTCACACTGAATTCACTAAATGAAACAAGTAATTATTGTAAATGGGAAATGCACCTACCAATGTCCTCAGCCCACTGAATGAATGGAAGTTGTTTACTCCATTTTCTTTTCAGGTGGTTAAGAAAGGTGGTGCAGAGGTAGAAGAGTCATAATTTAGTAGATTCCTGGCACTGAATTTCCTCTCATCGGATTTTATTTAATCAGCTCTAATTTTTCTTAGCAAATCTTAACCTGTTCACATTAGAAACTCTTCCAAATTAAATTAACATAAAATTTCTTCCTTATTCTCAAATAATCAAACTCTCATACTCTCCCCACAGGTGTTCACGTGGAGATCAGCAGTGGTCTCTGTCCTCCAAATGCTCTTCCATGTCCAGTGATAGGAGAAAGGACACTTAATCATGCTGCTCTCTTATTCCGAGATCGGTTACAGAGCCTGGTTTTTAAGAGAATTTTGAAAGCAGTGCAGAATTATTGTCTTCCTGGCTACAAGTCAAAAAAGTCTTCGACTCTGAAGAGACCGAGCACAAAAAAAGTAAGCCAAATATATTATAAAAGAGAAAAATTTAAAATATCCTGATTTCAGCTGCACTCCCACACTGAAGTCTTAATCAAAGTGGAGTTTGTCCAAACTCCTTTTCCAAAGAGTTTTGGCTGCTCTCTTTTTATTTTGATTTCAATCTCAGCTTGACCACTCTTGGCTCTGTGGTTCATCTCATCCCCAGCCATGACGAACTCCAGCAGCCTCCTCTCTCTTCTGCCCTGGTCTGCGGTGATGTTCCCAGCTGCAAACATTTCCTACATCATCTCAGACTCCTTTGGCATCTCAGCAAACAGAGCACCTGGCCCAATGAGGCTTTTCCTGCTGAAACACACAGGCAGGTTTGCAATGCGAGGATCATTTGGCTCCACGATGCCACTGGCAGGCTTGCGATGACTAAGCTGTAACGAACCTGTACGAACTGTTGTGTTTCTGTGGTTCCCATCCAAAGATCTGAAGAAGGAAAGTGAAGATGGGGGTGTCGATAGGGTGTTCGTTGTTTGTGTGATTGTATGACTTCTATAACTGCGTATGGAGGGCCAGCAAACGCAATTGTGAACCTTGCAGTGAATTCACAGAATCACAGAGCAGTTGGGGTTGAAGTGACCTCTGTAGATCCCCCAGTCCAACCCCCCTGCTCCCGCAGGGTCACAGAGCAGATCACACAGGTGGGTCCAGGGGGTTTGAATGTCTCAGAGAAGGAGACTCCACCCCCGCTCTGGGCAGCCTGGGCCAGGCTCTGGCACCTCCCAGCAAACAAGTTTCTCCTCATGTTCAGATGGAGCCTCCTGTGTTTCAGTCTGTGCCTGTTGCCCCTCACCCTGGCATTGGGCACCACTGAATAGAGTCTGGTCCATCCTCTGAACACCCATTCAGCAGCTTTGGCTGAAATATCAGAGGCCCCACTACAGATCTTGAAGCTATACCAATGTGATTAAAATGTCAAAAATAGGTTCTGAATCCCACAAGTTTCCTTTCCATTGCATTAGTGACCCAAAGCTCCAGAAGAAAAATCCGTATTCTGGATTAGAGGAACTAGAATGTTTGATAAACATTTAGCAAGGGGAGTGCAGAGTCTGTTTCATAACTATAATATATAGCTTGCAATCCTGGCTTCAACTTACACTTGACTTTTATACCAGCAGTATGTGTGGCTGATGGGGAAAGCAGATCCTAAATGCCTGATTGACACATAAAACGTGATGGGTCTGTAATGCAGGCAGCATGACTAGCAGAAAAGACCCTGTTATTTCTTTGCTTAAGATCCCTAGGTACTCGTTTTAAGGCCTGCTTGAAGCTAAGTGACAAGAATCTTTAAAACTGCGAAGTCAAAAATAGCCCCGACATCCCTGTTAAAATAAATGGCAGATAATCTCTCATGGCAAAATTACAGAGTGCAGTCTAGTGAAAGCAAAGCCAACTCTGATATGGACTCCTGTGCCTCCTTGATGTAGGCTTGATGTTTTTTTGGGGGGGCGGGTAGCACTGCATCATCCCATTTCTTTAATTTGAATGTCACCTCTTCCTCTCAGCAGGGATGTCACCTTGCACAAACCCTTGTGAAAGTTTTCTTTCAGAGAAAGAATTTGGTGTTTTGTTTCACTATACGTGGAACACCCTGCTCTGTCCCCCTGGTCCATTCCTCTCCGCACTGCATCCCATGTATAAGGCTTTGACAGGACACTCTTCTACTGCTGATCTTCTCTGTGATTCATATGGTGCATTTCAGTCCATGCTATAGACATTTGAGTGTCACGGGATCACTGATCCTTTCAGGACTGTTGATACCTGTGTTCTTCCTCCTTGATTAAACCCAACACTCAACATGTTCAATATCTATAAAGAGGGATTTGTGTATATGTCTGTGTCTCCAATTTACTGTTTTTCTTGTGGTTGCACAGCTGAATGTCTACAACTGAAACAGCCACAAATGAGTAAATATACTTAATTGTTAACAACATGAACAATGACAGACCAAAGGGATATTCTGGGTCTCTGCAGCTGCTGAATGTGCCCAGTGAGGAAACATGACCTGAATCTGGGTCAAACAGGCAGTGAAAGAAACCTGTCCTCTCATCTAGGCTGTGATTTTGGAAGGAGTTTGAAAGAATTAGGTGCTCAAACCTATGAGACTTCAAGTGGTATGGCTCCTACACACAGGGTCTAATCGAGTGTGTCTCCAGGTATTTCTCCTTTGTATTGCAATGCCAGGCAGAGCCACCATTGACTCAGGGGAGTTAAATTTGTCCCTATTATATACCCATGTGTCTTGCTAACACACATTCTTTCTGAAAAGAGCTGTAAATGACATTTTTAAATGAAAAACAGGTACTCACATACCTATTATTTCTTTTTGTGTCTAAGAAAAATGAGCCTTTTCATTTAATTTGCTCCAATTTCTCCTTTCAGTCTTCCCAATTACAGACCTGGAGACGGTAATTATTGTACGTTTTATCTCTTCTCGCAAAAGGGTGGAAGAAATCAGTAAAACAAGTGTCAGCAATGCTGCTGTGGGGTAGGGTGAAGCTCTGCTCTCCACAATCAGAAGTATATTATCAGCTCAATAATTTCTAATTTTTGGTTGCAGCAAGGGGACATGGATCTGGACCAGCTTTGAACTAGCATCGTTATTTTAAAAATACAAACACTCCTGGTGCCGTGGCCAACATGCAGTATAACTTGGGTCTGCTTTCTGGCTCTTTACACCCACTTGCTGACCAAACCATGCTTGATGAGTAAATGTGATGAACCTCCTTGGCCCTGGTGGGGTTGGGTGGCTGGTTGGTGGGTTTTTCTGCCCCCTAAAACAGCCTCACATCTGGCCCAGATCGGCACTGTTCTACGGGGGTTGTTTGAGCAGGATGAGTTTGGCAGATGCACTCTCCCCATCCCTGAACGCAACAGAAACCTCTAGGCTGATGGACCTCTATGGTCATGCACACGCCCCTTGGTTGACAGACAGGGTCTTTGACCAATGAGATACCTTGATTGAGATAAGTTTCTGGACAACTACCATAAATGACCACAGCTGATTCAATTAGGTTATAAATGAAGCTGCCAGAGACCCTTATTGATTTGGTCTCCTGGGAGCAGCAGGTCTGCAGTTGAAGGTTCTTCTTCTCAGAATGGTCATCTAAGGAACATTCCTGGGGATTGAGATCCCTCGCTGAACTGGTAAGTGTTCATTTGAATACCCTTGAGAGTCTTCACTTTGAAAAAGAGTTGGAAGTTGTACATTTTGAATCCTTACTCTAGAGTTTTGGGATCTAATCTCTTGAGTTTGAGTTGTTTGGGTAGTAACTGAACTCCTAACTGGTATCTGAGCCTGTGTTTTATGATGTTGTCAGGGTGCTGACTGGTTTTGTATAAACCCCATTTCTAGCTGGTTTTCTGCTAAACAGCTCTGGTTAGAATCAAGTCTGTTTGGAGCTTGTTACCTGCCTAAATTGACTTTTGAGGTGTCTCCATCACAGTGAGTTTGGTTCTGCTGAGACCCTTTCTCCTATGGCTCTGGGAATGAGAGTGGTCCAAGGCCATACAGTCACTATTCAGTAAATTTGGGGCATCACAGCATTTTTCTCATGTTACGTTAGGGTTCATAGAACGATAGAATGGTTTGGGTTGGAACAGACTTTTAAAGGTCATTTAGTCTAACCCCATTGCTATGAGCAGTGACTTTTTCAACTAAGTCAGGTGGTGATATACCAGCACTAATTAGTCTTTGAAACTTCTCAGATAAATTTATTTCACACTTAAATTGCAGTTCTTGACTAGGCTTGCCACCTTGGTAGATGGGAGATATTACAAAGAACTGACAAAAGCAGAGGAAAAAAAGCAATTGTTTAACATTAATTCCACTTTTCCATTGTGTTATCCAAGAAGACCTTGGTACTTACCGCATTGTCAGAGGTGGGGTTTTTAGTGTCAAGACAGTAACTTACTAGGAAGAAGTGGAACCAAACAGAGCCAACCGTATTTGCTACACTTAAAGTCTCAGGGCAGTGAACAACATCCTGCCCACATGATGGGAGAGACTGGATGTCTCTGGACTGGTGGAATCTAAAATCCTTTTAGATAAGACGGGCACAGAAAACAAACGCACTGAAGGTCAAGGTATTATGTGTGTCTTTCAAAACCCCGACTAATAACAAATTGGGATTTTTGTGACTGATTTGGCAGGAAGGATGAAAGGCTTTGTGAAAAGCTGCATTGTTATTGACATATCTGCCAAGATTTCTCAAGTCCTACCTTGAGTGCAATTTCCCACTTGAATTCTCCCTTCCCAGAAAGGGAGGAGATGGAGGGACAGAGCAAATCAGGGGAGAGCAAGCAGGTGTGAGAGACTGGGAAGGAGAGAGAGCAAATGAAAAATAAATTACCAATGAGATTTTTCATGAATTTGTGCTGCACACATCATGGCAAGTTAGTCAAGACAAAAAGGATGATGGAAAACTGGCTAAAGTCCTCTAGAAAAGACAAGTGTATACTTTTTTTATATGGTTGTCTTTTGTCTCTGTCATGAGGACTAGATTTTTCTGTCTACACTTCTTAGGGTCCTTTGCTCTATAAATAAATAATGACAGGGTGGAGCTCTGTGACCTGTTCAGTTCCGAACACAGGCCTGGGCTTTGCTGGGGGGTTAATTTTGACAGCAACATGTGCAGCCTTGCAGGTAAAGCAAGCACTGCACAGACCTCCCTCACAATCCCTTGGTGACAGTGTGACCCATCTGTAGGACACACACAGAGAGAAACTTGGGTCCAGCTTTGTAAGAATTGGTTAAGAACCTCTTGGTGGACAAAAGCGGAAAACCCTGCTGTGATCATTCCCAGGAGGTAATTTAAGTTAACGAGGCAATTTTGGTCAGCATTCAGGCAGGAAGGGATGTGAGTCCTTTCAACCTTTCTTTGAAGTTATAGATATGTATGAACATACTGAGAATATCTTTGATAGGCTCCCAGCTTTTGAAACCTGAAGTTTCTGTAATCACACTTTAAAACCTTTTTGAAAATAATCATCCCACCAAAGCGTCCTTTTATGGCTTCCCATGTCAGGCAGGGTCAGCAGCATCACGCTGTGGCATGTAGTGTGGCACTAAATCAGAGCGTGGCGTATCTTAACCGCAGGGATCAAATATTAATCAGGGGAAAGAAATACATGGTGTTGCACTGTGGTGACCCTTTTACTCCTATGTGTATATTGACTATTCAGCCTGGTCAGCCTCCTCTCCTGTTCCCCACCACGTCTTCCCTGATGAGTGCTGGAGCAGGTGAAAGGCATGGCCTTTGGAGAGACAGAATTTTAACAAGAAAAAATCAGGATAATTTGCAGAAAACCTCCCGCACGTGCTCCTGGTCACACAGCAGAGCTGCAAAGGGTGAATGTTTCAACAAGTTTTACCTTCTCCTTGAAGATGAGGAGTTAATGCAGGAGGTCCCTAGGTGGGACTACAGGGACAAACCCCCATGGTGGGATGGGTCCTCACACTTTTGAGGAGGTGGAACCATTTGGATATTCACTAAGGGAACTTTTCACAGCTGATCACTCAAAAACTCAATAGCTGGGCCTGCTCTATTGATCTCTGCAGAAATACACCAGTTTTCACCATTCTGAGCTTTCATCATAATTGGTCTCACATTTTCCTTTATTTGCAAATTTAATGTTCTGAAACTGTTCCTAATTTTCTTTGTTTCTTCTTCATCAGTGCCTGACTTTATGGTATTGACTTTCTTCTCTCTCCTCTGTAGCGTGTCAACATTTTTTCTTGTGTTTCTGCTTTTTAGTAGCTTGCTCCTGATAAAAGCAATGACCTCTCACTGTCTAGAGCAATAACAACTGTATTTACATCCCAGTGTTAAGATATTTAAATGACCCATTTAAGAGAGCAGTTGGGGCATATGTCCCCATGGGGACTCTGACATTGCAGGACCATGTTCATGGTGCTGGCTTTGTAGTCCTTCCCATCAGCATCTCCTCATCACTAAGAGGTTGGTTCCAACCACTACACAAGACAATCCCAACCTGGACCACGTTTCTTTTTCTCTTCCAGTCTACTGATGTATTTTGCAAAAGAGCACAGGACTTTGAGCAACCTGGTCTAGTGAAAGGTGTCCCTGCCCATGGCAGGGGGGTGGAACTAGACGATCTTTAGGTTCCCTTTCCACCCAAACCATTCTGTGTTCTCATTCTATATGTTGAACCCAAGAAGCCAGCCTGGGGTAAAGCCAGGGTCAGTCTTAACTTTCTTGAATGCTCTCTGTGTGCTGTTTTCTCTGCTCCATTCTTAAAGCAAAAGGGCTTCTTTCCCTGGTTTGCAATGCTGGAGGGGGAGCAATCCTGCGACTTTCAGATCTGGAGCAGGGCATCAGCAGCAAACAGTGGAAACACAGGGCCGGGAAAACATATCGTCAGTCCTTAAATAGCATCCTCACAGGGCTCGGACTGCAGGATTCACCTCTGTCCCTTGGGCTGCTCCTTCAGAGAAACAAGATGCCTTATGCTTTCAGTTTCTCATTTTCTCCTACTTCATCCAAGATGACACTAATGTACTAATGCTCAGAGCAGGGGAAATTGTTGTTCTCTCCATGCACAGAGCCTGCAGCTTGGTCACAGCTGTGTGAAAGATGTATTACACTAATGGAGTTCTCTTGTTTTTTTTATTTAAGATTGGGTAAATCCACAGTAGGGCTGCATCTGATTTCTAATCCATTAGTCACCTCTTGTCCATGCTGGAAAATGCCGAGTTGTGTTCTCCATCTCCATTAACTCTCACTTCCAGCTTAAGCTACTTCTGCCTTTGGTTTTTAGCTGCAGCTGTGCTTTGCATCACAACTCGTCTGGATCCTGGTGCTTCTTGTGCCTCCTCCAAATGGAGCAACACCTTGGGGAGAGATGCCAAAGGGCTCTGTAGTCAGGACTTCATGATGTGGCCACCAGAGAGAGCAGGAACTGGCCTTTGGTGCCCTCAGTCCTAGTTTTGCAAGTGCACTAAGTAGGGCCTTACAGAAACCCCTCCGTGGGGTTGGTTGCAACTGCTTTCATTCAGAGCTGGTCCAGAATCTTCTGCTGAAGCCTTGCTGTGTCCCAGGTGTTTGGCCTTCTGTGTCTAACCGCAGCATGGGAAATCTAAAATTGTCACATCTTCCATTTGCAAGAGCACCGAAATGTTGATGAAATGGCAACTGGACAAATGGGCCATTGCTTTACTCCAGCTTTGCGCTGCTGTAACTTCTTTGAAATCCGGTGCAGCGGTTCAAAGGTGAGTGCAATTCCTATTATGTGGGATTGCCTTTAGCAGTAAAGGTTGGACTTGTGATCTGTTGTCAGTGTGCTTTTTTTCCTACCAAGTACTGCCAAGTGCCAACATCACCATTGGAGAGGTCACCCAAAGTTCAGTGTTCTCAGGAATCTCCTGCTTTGTTTTTTTGGCATCAGTAGCACAATAGTAGCGCTTCAATTAAATTCTCTTGAAAAGAAAAAGACAACCTGCCTCTCAGTGCAAGACTTCAGGCATGGTTGTTAGTGAATAATTACTCTTAACCCATCACAGCCCTTGCAAAATAATCTTGTTCCTCACAGATAATGATCTGTTATAGGAATGATTACATTCCACTTTCAACAAGAAAGCTCACAAATTGATTTGTTTTCTGTTAACCAATCAAAAACTGTGAAGCATCATAAAGCTAGGCAGCAGACAGGATAAAAAAGTGCTGGGCAAAATCTTTTACTAGCTTCTAGCCTCTAAAAAATTAGCTGTTACAGTTTTAACAGCAAACTGTTACTCAATTTCTTCCACCAGTGGTTTTCCCATTAACCTGCAACCTACTTCATGTCTTTTCAGGTCATTCCATGCTTCACCATACCCTCTGTGCCTGTAGTTATTGGCAAGACTTGCCAAAATATGCATTTTCCTTTTGGGTCAGTAAAGAACCTGCAATATCAAAGAAATGCAAGCACAGACACAGCAGGAAGTGAATAGATATGCATAATTTAGTAATCTAAGTATTTCCTCCCTCCCTGCCATGAAAAAGCGCAGGTATCAGACAGCTGCTGGGTGGAGGGGGCTGTGGAGATCAAGCCCCATCTTTGCTCCTGCTGGGAACCACCAGGATCTCTGACTTTTCTTGCAGCTGCATCCATTCATCTTTGGTCTGGGCCTACGGTGAGGAAAAGGCCCAAGTTTATCTTTGGGGCAGCACAAGAGCAAGTGAAGGAAGGTCTGACCCGGAGTCCCATGTGCAAAGGGCTGTGTAACAGGGCAGGATCCTGATTTCTGACCCATCGGTGCTTGGGAGGAGATCAGATGGGGTCCTAGCAGCTTCCTCTGAGATCTGTAACTCCAAGAGTTACTTGACCCCCCAGAAAATATATCGCTGCATTCTGCAAACAAGATGAGCTCTGCAGTGCTCAAAATAGTGCTCAGGGCACTTCTACAAGAAGATTTTGGTCAGGTGCAGGAAAAGCTGAATTTTTCTTTGAATTTTCCAACAACTTGCTGTGTTGCACGTGGCTAAACTTCTAGTTTCTATCTTATTTATAACTTCCAAGGGGTCTGGTCTGCTAGGACTGGAATTAAAGCATCTGTGAATAGTACCACAGAACTCAGAAAAAAGGTAGAGGTGGAGGAGAATGTTTTGACAAGATAACCCTCTGCATCCTGTGATAGATTTTGCCTTGGGTCTTTGTCTTAGTTGCAGATATCTCAGCTTTTTCCTGTCCTAAGCCATCACTTTGCTACAGCCCACAATTATCCTGCAATTCAGTTCATTTCTTGTAACTTATTAAGCCATGGCAACTCAATGGCTGCATTCACATGCCTAAGTCATGAGGACATAGTCTCAAAGCAAATAAATTTTTTATTGTTTTCCTTGGCTGTCTTATTTGCTGGACCCTAAATTGCTGCTGGACAGTTCCGATTACTTTACATAAAGAATAATTTGTATTCAAGAAAACACAACATTTGACAACCAAATTTGGATGGTTGTTTTCGTGCCACTGCCTCAGCATTCTTGCAATCTAGAAAATGTGTTTTCAGCCCAAATTCTGTTTTGAGATGGAGTCCAGTTGAAGCTCCATCACCCAGTCAACAATGATCTCAGTTCTGGTGGAGCCCAGTATGAAATGGGAACACTCAGCTGCCAAAAGTGGGATTTTTGCAGGGCTGATTCTTCAAGCACCACAGGGATACAGACCAATGGCCTCATAGCAAACGTTGTCCCAGGAAAATAAAGATCACAACTCTTGTTCTGTGGTGGGTTTCTCAAATACTGTATCTGACACTGCATTTGATAATGCTTGGGAAGAAAATAATTATGTCCCATTGCCTGCAGGGAGCTCAGTACAGCAGCATCTGAGTTATGTCACAACAGCACTGTGTGGTGTAAATCATGATTTTAAGAGGCTGCTGATCAACCTCGGGAGTTTATACACCTCCCTTCCTTTGCTCCTGAAGCATCTGAGCTACTCCTGATCTTTGACAGATTTAAGGTAATAGCGTGGCTTGCTATGAATTGTCCCCATTTTACAGAGGAAAAATATGGGTGACAGTGAAGCTAAGGGCCTAATTTTTCAGCCGTGATAGAGGTCACCTCGTCCATGTCTGTGCACAAAGGCTGTTTCAGCTCTTCTCAAACTGTTACAGCTGTTCTTGCCCAGACCCGTGTTCAGACCCCACTGTGATGGAGGGAGATGCGCTCACCTCTTGCCCAGCTACTGATTTTTTGAGGTTTCCTTATGGGCTGGAATCTCTCTCCCTTGATACAATTCAACTTCTGGATATGGAAAATGGCTGTTTCCTTCTACAGCAGTATTTTAAACATTTAAGTTGACACATCATCTCTCTGCTTTCTGTTCTCTAAACTAAACAACCCCAGCTCTTTCAATCTTCATCTTTTCTGGATTCCTACTGTTTGGTTTGGTTTGTTTTCCCAGGACTATGTCTACTAATTTCATGTCTTGCTTACTTCCTGGGGCCCATATCTGGACAGCTAAGACCTCTCCATAATTGCACACTAATTATACATTACTCCTGTATCTATGTCCCAGAATGACTTTTTTTAATTGTTATTTTTTAACACAGCAGTCCGAGGTTTCCTCCTCTGATTCTTTGCAGACCCTTTGTACAGCTCTCCCAGCTTGTATATAAGCAATTGCTTATTCTAAATGAAAAATATCTCCAATTTGTTCAGATTTTTTTGTACTTACAACCCAAGTGTCTCTCAAACCACCTTCCACCATGTCACAGCATCACTGAGGATGTCAGATTTGTTCCAGTTTCTCCAAAGTTCCTCCTCATTCTGATTTCTCCGCTCTTATTCTACTTTGTCCAGAAATGCAAATTATCTGACCCATGGTTTTGATTCTCTTTTCCACATATTTCTAAATATTTCTCATATTTAAAAGTATTTTGGCCTCTCTCCTATCTTCCACACAGAGAGAAGGTGCTAAACTTTGATGTTGATCCTGCTGAATCCATGAATAGTCTCAGATAAATTTCAGCAGTCCCCCCTGCCAGTATTTAAAATGTTTGTGCTCAATGATTCATATTGTATTTTTAAAACTTTCTACAGGAGAATTTTAAGTGAAAGGACAATTAGATTCTAAGGTGATTGATTAGAGATATATATTTTTTGAAACTAAACATGATCAAACAGTATGAAGGCAACTAAGAAGCCTTGAAAATTCCACCAGGACCCAAAATCTTCAAGATGTTTAGGACTCTACAAGTGTGACAGAGGATTTAGGATCTAGGGAATGGACAACAAAAAGGATTAAGTGCCATGTACCCTGTCCCTATCCAGACCTAGGGGTAGGTACCTACCTTTAGGTACCCAAATGACTTTCACGGGCTGGTTTCAGGCAGGATAGGCAGATCACAGATGAGCATGGAATACAATACCAACAGCAACCTGGAAAGCTTTGTGCTGCTCTTTCCTCCAAGAGCATTGTGTTTTCCATGGACCTTTTGAGCACAAAGATTGAGTCCCTGGTAAAATGCAGGTTTTTTGGTTTATGATAAATCTAACTAGATAAAACAAGAGCATGGCAGTCACCTAACAGCACCGTAAATCTGATTCTGTCCCAGCCTGTCCTCACAGCCGACCCTTGCCACCAAGGAACACCGATCTTAAATAACACTGGCAGAAAGGAAGAGTTACAATGCCATATTTCCAGCTCCAGATGCAATGCAAAGAGTGATTAAGGTCCGTTGATGTATAGCGGAATATGCTGCTGAACCAAAGTCATGCTCCAAATATGTGGAAAAGCTGATTTTGAACCTGTATCACTGACGAACAAGTGAGGGATGTCACTGCAGCATCACCAACCACCTTTTTCTGTATGCAGCCATATTTCTGTGAATACAAACATAGACTTGATTCTGATGTATTTGAGAGGCAACAGAAGTGGGATTTCACTCCCCACATTTTAGAGTTTTTTAGTCACTATGCAGTTTACTGTAGGAAATATTAAACATGTAATTAATGTCAAATCAGCTCAGCGGATCTATATATTTTTGCATACATCTGACAGAAACTGGCACCATGAGTGAACACCCGCTTCCTGAGACAGCACAATTTTATTTCCGCATGAGCAGAACTGTCATATCTTCTTATTTATTTCCTTAAGTTAAATGAAATGTGACCCAATGAGTCAAATGCCAGTTACAGCAGTTTATTTGACAGTGTTTCAGGCGTACAGTCATAACAGTTCAAGAGCTCATAGCATTTGTGTTCAGCTGCAGCTTATTGACTCCACGGGAGATGGGCCTGAGAAAATCTGAGTACCTTCAGTATTAATAACAACAAAAATGCAGCTGATCGGCATGTAGCTGGCTGCATACCTGTGGCAAATATTCCAAGCAAACTGAAAAGCTGGATGGTCAGATGAAGGTTCGTCCAGCTGAATATTTGCGTCTTTAGTAGCTGTCACTTCTGGCATCGTCTCAGTGTCTGGTTTTGTTCCCTGTTTGAAAGGAGCATTTAATACCCAGGAATTTTTTGCAGGTATTAGTAACCTATAACTCTCTATGAGACGGTCAGTACTTGGGCCTGTATTATTCAATATATTCATTGACTTGGATGGGGGAATAGAGTGACTGTCAGCAAGTTTGCTGGTGACACCAAGCTGGGAGGAGTGGTGACACTGGAAGCTGTGCTGCCATCAGAGACCTGGACAGGCTGGAGAGTTGGGTGGGGAAAAATTTAATGAAATAGAACAAGGGAAAGTGTAGAGTCTTGAATCTGGGCAGAAACAACCCCAGGTTCCAGTGTAAGTTGGGGAACGACCTATTAGAGAGCAGTGTAGGGGAAAGGGACCTGGGGGTCCTGGGGACAGCAGGGTGACCACGAGCCAGCACTGGAGGAGGATGGAGCCAGGCTCTTCTCAGTGACATCCAGCAGTAGGACAAGGGTAAATGGGTGCAAACTGGAACACAGGAGGTTCCACTGAAATATGAGAAGGAACTTCTTCTCAGTGAGGGTGGCAGAGCCTGGCCCAGGCTGCCCAGGGAGGTTGTGGAGTCTCCTTCTCTGCAGACATTCCAACCCGCCTGGACACCTTCCTGTGTAACCTCATCTGGGTGTTCCTGCTCCATGGGGGGATTGCTCTGTATGAGCGTTGAGGTCCCTTCCAGTCCCGGACATGCTGTGATTCTGTGAACCACGTGCTGCTTGTGTTGGTCAAATGGTAGATCTTACTGGAAAACAATAACAGAGCTGGAGGGAGGATACTGAACAATGAGGTGCTACCCCATGTTCTGAGCACCGTACTTCAAAGAAGGAAGATGCAAGAAAATTGAAAGAATTTGCAGGAGAGAAAGAGAAGTGTTCAGCCATCCAGCAAGCATATGCTCAGATGGGTGGAGGGATACAGACAGATCTAGGGAATGGGTAGGGTGAGGATGATAACACAGGTAAAACGGGTCATAAATGTGAGGGGAATCAATTTTTCTCCACCAGTTAAGGAAGAAATTAAATTGTCACCTCCAAGGTTTCATTTGGCTCTTAGGGTAACATCTTTAATGCCAACAAAGCAGGGAACTCAGGAGTCCTCTCTGGTGAATGTTTGCAAGAAGATGAGATCAGCAGCATTCCCTGGGAGCAGAGCAGGAAAAAGGGCTATTTTCCCTCAGTGCAGAGCTTTGATGTACTCAGGCATTTCAGCTTCCTTCTCACATTTCTGCGATTTACACGACTGAATGAACTTGTTGATCTCAGGCTACACAAAAGGGCCCTGGAGGCTCCAGGTGGATCAGAGGTTTCATTTATTACATGCTACACAAATGCACAAAAAAAAGAGCTCTCTTTGCAAACCTGAGAATTATTTTAAAATAAGCTAAAGAGCCTCAGTAGAGCTACCAGTCTTCTGGGTTTTCCTGCTGATTGTCTCTTTTCAAATATCTTTTATTGCCCAGAACAATCATACAGAAGAAAAGGGAAAAGGAAAGAAAGAGAGAAAGAATAGAAAGAGACAGTGGGGGGGAAAGAAGATACTTTTCCTTTGTCAGGATTTGCAGTTATCCTGCAGTCTGCTGGGAGAGCTTTGTGCCCAGAGGTTCAAGAATTCCCCTCTGTCCGCACTGTTGGATCAGTCTCTATGCAGAGGAAGTCTGGGGTTTGTTGGATCAGTCTCTATGCAGAGGAAGTCTGGGGTTTGTTGGATCAGTCTCTATGCAGAGGAAGTCTGGGGTTTGTTGGATCAGCCTCTATGCAGAGGAAGTCTCCAGGGTTTATTGCGTATCTGGGAAAATCTGTGTGCAGCATTTGCAGCAAGATGCACAGAGCAGGGCATGTAGGAGCCACCATGGGTGTGTTGTACAGCTCATGTGGTTTATATTTCTGTACAGTGTTTCTGAGAGGCAACAGTAGGTGCCTTCACCTTAATCCAATTGATTTCTGCTATGGATTTCAGTATCAGAATTTGGAATGGAAATCAGGTCTCCTTGTGGTTAGTACAACCTGCCTTCTCCCAAGAGATTTAACTATGTTAAGCTACGACTGTTTTATTCCTCAAAGTAAAACTAGTATTATGGGACATGTCAGCTTCCTGATAAATTAAATGCTGGTTCTTCCCTGTTTTGATTATCATGACATTGCACTGGATAAGGCAAAGTACCATCGGTCTTTCTCTCTTGTCACAGTATAGGAAGCATGAGGGGACTTTTGCAAAAAAAATGTTTATAAAATAGACTTTTGATGGGGTGAACAATTTTGAATGTATTTCTTAGAAGTCACACTTGAATTATCCAAATTTCCTATGGTCAGCTACAGCTGTGATACATAGAGGAAGAGTCTGTGACACACATTTCCAAACAGTATTCCTGAGATCATCTGCAGAACAACCCATAGGTTATTTCATAAACCACAAATCAGAACTCATAAACTATGTTCATTGAGTACACACAGGACTGGCACAACTCTCCTGGATTAGATGTCTGCCACTATGGAATCAAATGAAAACCACCCCTTTCAATCTCACTCCAGTGAGATGAAATAGGTTTCCCTATTGTCAAGCCAGTGATCAATTTAGCTTTTGCATCTCAAAGTACAGAGTAATCTTTCAATTTCAACTTTAGAATAAAAGGTGAACCATAAGAGCTGCCATAATGTACCATTTGCCCTGTTCCTGAAACTGGGTTAGAAAAGAAACAAGATGTAATAGACCATTTGCGTTGTGCTTGCACCCAAAGAAAATATTTCCTTCAAATGAAACAGCTGAAAAGCTGCTGTATGAAAATGTAGCATTAGAAACAATTTGAGGCAAGAGATTTTAAGCATGGATTGTGCCTAATAAGCCACTCCAGCTGTACTGAAAATGACCCTTGAAACATCTTGTTTGAGCAACAAGAACACCGTGTAAGTTTGATTCCACAGAAAGCCCTTAAAGTCCGGCTTTGTTTTTTTTTTTTTTTCCAAAATAAAAGAGGCTGAGCACTTTAATTTCTTTGACTAACGGAAAAAAGCTTCACTTTCCCTCCAAAAATCATTATTGCAGGGCAGAGACTGAGCAAGTAAGGGTTATGAGTAACTGGAGACAAAGAGTCCCATTTAACACTCCAGTCTTCAATGGAATCAAGTCCATGGCAAGCCAAGGATTTTCTGAAGGGTTACCATTTTCAGGCTTTTGTTAAGGTTTTTGAGGTCTCTTCGGGGTCTTCAAGGTCTCTTCAAGTGCAGAAGCCTAAGCAATGCAGAAGCTTCAGAGTTTGAGGACTTGAAATAACTTTTTGGGCAAAAGTAGCTTGTGAAATGCTTACACTCCAGTGCAATTTAAAAGGCACATTGGAATGTCAGAAGTTGTTGAAAAATACTTTTATCTGGATAGTTGCCTTACCTGCAGTGACCTGAAGAACCAGCTCATGGAGAACAGGGAAATCTTCTTGCACTGACATGTGCTTGAAGTGCATGGAATTTGCGTGGGAAAGATAGACACAGGAGGAGGGGAAAATTGACCCACTAATTAAGAAAATTAATTGCATGTTTCTCTTTCACAAAACAACAAGGTTTAAGATACACGCCATTTCGCACTAGGCTGCTCAAACCACTGAAGTGATGCACTTTGGGTTTAAACAGTTCTCAGATTACTTGGACACTGTTCCATAAACTAAGAGCCTGTGGTTTTAGAATGAAAAATGAGCGTTCAGAATGGGATTGGTACCGGTTTAATGGAATCATTTGAAATTCACACTTTTAATTAACCTCTGCCAATCTCTGGGAATAAAATGCCTCGTTTTTCAGTGACGGCTGCACAATTATTCTCTTATCTTACTCCGCTCTTACTCAATGCACCCTGGGTGAATGGTGTTTGGGTGCAAGGAGTCATTGCAAAGCAATCCATCCTCTTCTGCCTTCCTGTGATATGAGGAATGGACTTGGGGCAAATACTTGGGAAAATCTCTGCAGCCTTCACGTGGTTTAAGAACAAGTCTGGTTCCAAGTGGGCCAGAGCAGAGGGAGCTAGAACTGTTCCTGTATCTTCACATCCTAATCAGAGACAGTCAGGAACTCACAGGTTATTTAACCTGCGCTTATTCTTGCTATCCTGAAAGTTATCTGTGTGATGCTAGTCAGATCATCTTCATAAACTAATCAGCATGGGTTTTTTAAAAGTATCTCACTGGTTTAAATCTTTCTAGCAATATATGTATTTATATGTTTCCCAATGCCCAGACAGTGGTCCTGTTGGTTAATTTGCTGTCATCATCAGGCATGTATTTTATTTCTACTCTCAATTTGTCTTGTTTTAGCTTCCAGCCACTAGAAGTTGTTACATATGGGCCTGAAAGACTCAAGAGGCCATTATCTTAATTTCTATTTCCCGCGTTGGTACTTACTCCTTATGATCAAGTCATCTTTTAATCTTTTTCTCAATTACCCACATTGTGCTCCTGCAGTCTGTTGCTACCAGGGCATTCTTTCCCACATTTTAACCTTTGTTTGGTTCCAGTATGAGCCTTGTTTAACCTATTAACCTTCTCCTGGAGCTGCGGACAAAGGACACAATGCAGTAATCCAGCTACACTTGCATCAGCACTAAGTACCAACGTGACAGAAGCCTTTTGCTCCTCCTGAACAGTATTTGTACCCAAATATTTCATCATCCCTTTGGACTGGAGCATTGCACGGAGAGGTCTTGTCCGTCTGACTGTCTGCCACCTACTTTTCAGGTCACCACTTCCTGCAACAAAGTTTTCCGAGCCTCTTTTATTATAATATAGGTTTTGCAAAGTGTTATTAGAGCACATGCTGCTGCTACTTTTCCTCTCACCATCTGACATAAAATATTATTTACCAGTGGACTGTGGTTTTTATTTTAGTCAAATAGATTATCTCTAACCATGTCTAGTTGCGGAGTTTTCCAATGTTTTCCAATGGAGCCCCTGGCCTGAGAACCATAACAGATGTTGGGCTAGAAAGAATAAAACTAAGCCAACTTCCATTGTATGCCTATAAGCCATCTCCACATTATTTTGCTTTCTGTCATTCTCATTTAGTTCCACAAATTGATTTAGCCTTGAATGATGAGTTCAAAGAGGAGAAAATAAATATATGTATATATTTTTTCTAATGAGGCATTCATTTACTAACGCCTGTGAACTGGCAAAATCCAGACACTATTACACTCTATCCTCAAAACTGCTGGCTGAAAACCAGCCTACAGGAGCAGCGTTTATAATCAGCGAGGGTTCGTATATTTGCATGACTTCGTGTTTATAATGTGGCACTGCTGCTTACTGCAAAGCAAAATAGAAATATTAATTCAGTGCTGAGAATGAAAATGAGTTTGGAGAAAAACACCAGGCTTGGCACAGAAAACCTAAAATTGTACAGGAAAAGCACGTTGCCGTCCAGAATCTGAATTTTTAAAGGGCATCGCTGTGGCTGCCAACCTGTTTCTCTGCTTCCTGCAAACACACAGAAAGATTTTTCCAAGGTTTCTGTACGAGAATGCACTGTTTTGGCTTCTGCAATTTCTCTTCTATAGAGGGATCAAACTTCTGCCTCCCTGTATTTTTCCCTAGACTCGGCTCCTCTGCTTCCCCTACCTCTGCCAGGAGGCAACTCACCCTCTTGACATAAATTATATCCTCTGCTTGGTAGCGTGGGGGCAGAAATTTAATTTGCTGCTGCAGGTAGAAATCTTTACAATCTCTTTCTGGACTTTATCACTACAGAAGTACTTCAGGCCTGGACGGACAAGTGAAAGCAGTGACTTATCACGGCTTAATAAATGTATCGCTGTCAGCCAGGCTGAAGTAATTACCCACCGCGTGTTCTCTTTGCCACCGCCATGGCCAGAGCTCCTTCGATCCAAACACCCGCGCGATCCCTCGCTCGGCTGCAGAAACACCATGTTTTGCAACCGTTGGTTCATATCTATTTTTGCTTTCTCTCCTGGGCATACAGTCAATGCATTCCTCCACTTCTCAGCTCTACCGCAAAAAAAATCACAACTCTCTCAGCAGTCCCACAGCATTTTGTTCCCATGTTTCATTTCCACGAAGCGCTTTAAGCTGTCATGGTTTTAACAAGGATCTCAAAACAAAGAGTGCATCTAGCCCATACTGCCATTGTCGCTGCTCTTCAGAAATATTGTTTTTACCTCCCCGCACTTGCTCTTTTTTTGACAGCTCTCTGCGTTTTCAGAGGATCAGAATCCATTTAGTCTATTTACAAGGAGACCTTGAATCTGTCTCTAAATCCTAACTGTGTTGCTTCCCCAAATCCCTGCTCTAGCTCAAGCAGGAGCTACAGATGTGATGCAGGTTATGGGGTGAGCATCTATGACCCAGGAGATGCCCAGGGTCAGGCTGGGTTTTCTATAAGCCCGACCTTAACAACTCCAGTCAATCACCATTCATTTCTTCTGTGGCCACTTCAAGCAACCTCTTTTATTTTTTGGATTTTGTGTTTATCTTAAAGATAAATATATTGTGTTTGTAGGGACCATAATGTACGATGTGCTCCCAGATACTCTTAGACATACATATGTTCATGAATAACAAAACTGGATGCTTCATCATCTTCATGACCCTTTGCAATCCACTAGTTCCCTATCATTCTTGTACTGGGGAAAGCAGAACTGGACCAACAAATCCAGACACATCTCACAGGTACTGAATTTTGTATATTTGGAAACGCACATATATATATATATATATGACTTTTGTGCTGCTGTTTGCTATATCACCAACCAACTTTGAGAGTTTTTGAACAGAAATAAGATCAATTTGCTTGTTTAATTTCTATTTTGGGAGAGACTGTTAGACCTGAAAAACTGTGTTTCAAACTTGTATAATATTAATATATTTAATTATAGTTACTGACAGCAAACACCTCTGTGTTTCACTCCTTGCAAACCCCCAGCAAAGGAACACACCATTTGCTCCGGTTCACAGTAGAGCAGATCACAGAATCCCAGAATGTCAGGGGTTGGAAGGGACCTGTAAAGCTCATCCAGTGCAATCCCCCCATGGAGCAGGAACACCCAGATGAGGTTACACAGGAAGGTGTCCAGGCGGGTTGGAATGTCTGCACAGAAGGAGACTCCACAACCCCCCTGGGCAGCCTGGGCCAGGCTCTGACACCCTCACCAGGAACAAGTTTCTTCTCAGACTTAAGTGGAAATTCTTGTGTTCCAGTTTGAATCCATTACCCCTTGTCCTATCACTGGGTGTCACCAAGAAGAGCCTGGCTCCATCTTCCTGACACTCCCCCTTTCCATCTCGATCCCCAGGAATGAGTCCCCCCTCAGTCTCCTCTTGTCCAGCTCCAGAGCCCCAGCTCCCTCAGCCTTTCCTCACACGGGAGATGCTCCACTCCCTTCAGCATCTTGGTGGCTGCGCTGGACTCTCTCCAGCAGTTCCCTGTCCTGCTGGAACTGAGGGGCCACAACTGGACACAATATTCCAGCTGTGGTCTCCCCAGGGCAGAGCAGAGGGGCAGGAGAGCCTCTCTGACCTACTGACCACCCCCTTCTAACCCACCCCAGGTACCATTGGCTTCCTGGCCACAAGGGCCCAGTGCTGGCTCATGGTCACCCTGCTGTCCCCAGCACCCCCAGGTCCCTTTCCCCTACACTGCTCTCTAATAGGTCATTCCCCAACTTATACTGGAACCTGGGGTTGTTCCTGCCCAGATTCAAGACTCTACACTTTCCCTTGTTATATTTCATTAAATTTTTCCCTGCCCAGCTCTCCAGATGACGGGCGTTAGTGGTGCTGACAACAAACCAGCTGCCTCCCTGCTGCAAAACCTCATTTTGTGCATCACAGGTGTGCTGGTGAAGGTTCATGGTCTGACAGCTGGAATTACAGTCTCTTGAGAAAACACAAGAGGCCACTGGATTAAAGAAAATATTTGAAGAGCAAAATATAGGATTGTCAACATCGGGCCAAGCTTGGGTGAAAGGAGCTTTGGTTGAACAAAGACATACAAAGAGGCAACTGCAGCTGTCTATTAATAGTTGTCCTTCTCAACCAGAAGTGGAAATCCCAAGCTGATGAAAACCTATAAGAAGGCATACAGAAAAATTCTAAAATACCAGGGTTTGTGTATCTTGGGCTTGGCATATTTAATTCTTTGTTTTTGAGAGGCTTCTTTTAAAGCCATTTCACTTGATAGCTACCAGGACTCATGGAAGAAAATGGAAATAAGGCTGCTGGATGTAACTTGGTGGGAAATGAGAGGGTTGAAATTTAGTTTGGGTGGAAAAAACACATGCACAGAGCTCTGTACTCCTGAAGAGATGAGCATGACCTCAGTGCCCCTCACTGTATATCCGTCACACCCAGAAGCCATAGGAAGCTGCTATTATATTTAATAATGTTTGCTGCACATCCCCTTTTCCCCCCTCTAATCTGAGGTGTAAACTTAAGAGCACCTCATACACCCTTGTTCCACTTTTCTGTCCCACGCTGGCCATCTAGACATGAGTATTCAATTCTTTCTCACTTCTCTCCATGCACAGACATGGAGTTCAGCACCTGAGAACCAACATGCTTTATGGATAGAGATAAAAAATAGATTAAATCATGTCCATTAACTTCTCTAGAAACACACACTGGCATAGTCTATTAACTGTTCCTCTAGACATTTTTCATTTACAGTGTCCAATTCCTGATTCTAAGGCATTTAATTACTCTCACTTTGTTATAGATCCTACTAAATCTCTTGACTAATGCAATGCACTATAAATAAGACCTTTCTTCCACATCGCCTTGTTACTTTACGATTGCACAGGTTTGTTGAAGACATTTGCATAAATTTTTATGGGATTTAATAGTCCACTTCACATTTTTCTTGTGTACTATTTTCCCCATGAATCAGAACCGGCAATCACTGTCATAAGTACCACACAATGTAATTACCCAGAGTATTAGTTTCTGTGTATATTACTCTCTCCTTTTTTTTTTGCACAGTCGTAATGTTGCAAGTGTTCATACATGAGTTATTGGGATTATTTGCAAAATAGGATTAAGAAAAGAGGCTAGACTTACTTGGAAAATTACTCATCGGTCTACCAAGGAAGAAGGTCAGGAACTTCATTAAAACAGATTAATGTAGAACAACTGTTATCTAGTATGACTAGAAGCCTGGAGGACCTTCTTGCTCCTTGCAGAAATACGCTGCTAACATGCGTTATTTGTGAAGAGCAACAAAAGCTGCTTTAGAAACGCTGCAGCTGCAGCCCGGAACACGACAGGAGATATATTCTCTTTAGCTACTCCAGCCATTGATAAATTAGTCCTTGCCTTAAATTGGCATTCTGTCAGTCTGCCAGAGGCGACTGCAGCAAGTGCTACAATTAGTGCTCCCCACGGAGTGCCCGCAATGACGACGCGCCTGCCTGCAAAGCGGTGCAGAATTCCCGGGCCGGTTTATTATGCAGCCTTTATGGCTTATCCACTCCACTCCAGGCTCCAGGGAACAGCCCGGATAATAATTCTGTAACTCGAGTACTTAACCTGCTTGCTTAGTTTGCAAAGCCGAGTCTTCATAAAGGAGCGACTCGTGGGGAGTCGCTTAGGGACACGTTGAGAAGCACACGTTGAGGGGCATGGGCAGAATTAGTATCACTGTGATTTAATTTCTCCTTTTCTGCTTTCTGTTAACCATTTCAGAAAGACAACCACCACCATCTACCCACCACCCTTTCCTGAAGCTAACATCTTTAAACAGAGCAAAAAAAATACAAAGCACAAGAGATCTGGTGAGATTTTAATGTATGTGCACACATCTGTTTTGACCAGAGGTGGCCTCAGAAATAAAGACATAAACCTCCTCAAAATGTAAGCATAACCGAAATAGCTCTGCTACATTTATGTGGTGCTGCATTCCAACAAGTGACAAATTCTAATGAGTGGTTGCAGCTTCCAGAATTTTCAGAGTAGTATCTGTCTCGCTCCTTTGTCCTTGGTGAGTGATACAGACCGTAGGCTGAAATCTGTTACACAGATTTATTACCACAAGTCTATCGTCCTTGAATTCCACACTACTTGTCTCTGTTTTTTCTAGCCACTTAAATGGTGTTTATTTTGAAGTACTAAATGTCACTAGGATAAAGGTAAAGACAGGCAAATAAAAGCCATAATCCACATAAAAGTGTAATTTTATTAGTTTTGTAATTGGAAAAAAAGGAGACTAAGAATGTGTGATCAAGACATGACCTACCTGAAGGAAGTTGAAATTTAGGTCTTTACCCAAAGTCTGAGGTAGTTGGGTAAAGATTTAAGCTCACATTGTGCCACAGCAAAGGAGGATTCCTAAAAGGCCAAGAGTCTTGCAAGATGTCTAAGAAGTTATTGGGCAAATACGCTAAGATTTGAGAGGAGATGACTCTACCCAGCTGGGTCAGAATGATTAAATGGTTCTTCTCTTTCACAGCTCCATTAGTGCCCCTTTTTGGCCAACCTCTCCTATGTACAGACCTCTGCATTTCTCACTCATCACATTTACCAAAATTTGGGCCAAAAAATACACAGACATAACATCCAACAGTTTGTAGGAAGCACACCGAAGTCCAGACAGGGTCCTTCCTGGTTTTAGAGGCAATACTTGGAAACACCCTCTTTCTCCGAAAATAAGACCTACCCTAAAAATAAGCCCTAGCATGATTTTTCAGGATTTTTGAGGATGCTTAAAATATAAGCCCTAGTTACAGTTCATTTTAAAAAGTCAATTTAAATAGTGCGCAGGCAGCTATACATGCAAAAATGTAATAAGTTTTGGAGCAAAAGTTAATATAAGATCCTGTCTTATTTGGGGGGAAACAGAGTAGCATACTAGCACTATCCTAAAATATTGCTTGGATTCCACTGCCTTAAGAACAGAGCTGCTGCATTTTATTACAAAGTTTTTATTTCAGTTTAAGCCCACAGAAATAGAGGAACTGAGATAGAAACACTGACCGTGCACACATTTGTTGCATCCAGATGCAGCACAGAAGGGCACAAGTCAATTAAACTCCTCTGCCTCTTCCATTTGCCCAGTGTAACACAAAGGTCATCTTTTTACATTTTTGGGAAGAATTTTCTTGTGCTCAGAACACGTTCAAAATGAGCACTGACCTCTTACTGAAGCCCACGGGCTTCATGAGCACAGGGCACATTTTAGGTTCAAACCCTTCATATCTGCACATGCAACATTTAGAGCCATTTTTAAGGCGATATTGTCACTCAGAAAAAAAAATACAAACTTATGCTGTCCTCTTCATATATAACAAGTTCCTATTATAGGACTTGCTTTCTCACAAATTGTACACAAGACCAGATGCAATTTGAGTTGTTCTCTTTACTTCTTTGGGATCCAAGGTGGTTTGGCTTTTAAGACAAAAGAAATATAATAACAGATGATAACAAAAGCAGAATAGTCTACAGCAAGACGAAGATTAAGGAAAGAAGAAGAAGAAAAACAATTAAAGGTTTCATCTAACAGTATACTTAAATATGTCAATATGCCCCATTATTCAGTGTTCATAAAACCCAAACTGTAACACATCAGCATTCCAGTAGAAAAGGTAACTCCATCAAGAATTGCAGAGGAGGATGCCTGACGTCCTCCTACATTTAGAGCCATTTTTAAGGTCATTTTGTCACTCAGGAAAAAAAATACAAACTTGTGCTGTCTTCTTCATATATAACAAGTTCCTTTCACAAGATAAACCAAAAGAGCACATCTCAGAGCATGCACATTACCAGAACACATCCGCGAGAGGCCATCGCCACAAAAATATGTCCCATTGTGTCATTGAAATAACATCTTCCTCCAGCATGGCTGATGAGCAGGGACATCTTCACCAGCTCAGGGTGGTCAGAGCCCTATCCAGCCTGGCCTGGGATGTCTCCAGGGATGGTTCATCCACCACCTCTCTGGCCAACCTGGGACAGGGTTTTACCACCCTCAAGATACTCAACACTTGACTGGACAAGTTGCTGGGGAACCTGATCTAACCTAGAGAACTGCAGATATCCCTTCCAGTCTTCATTATTCTGTGATTCTATGAAAAGCATCACCACTGGAAACATGAGTAAGGTACTTGTGGAGGAGAATAAAGTGGTCACATTTCTCAGTGGGTGTGGGTGCCTGGGAACTTCGACTTCCAGGAAACACAGCCCATGGGTTGCTGTGAGCACTTTTAATATATGGAACTGCATCGAAATGAGCACATAGCAGCAACTTTATCTGTATTTTATATGAAATCCTGGTGAGCTTGTAGAGGAAGCAGGAGACCCCAGTGGGAGTATTTACACTGTGCAAACGCTCCCATTAAGATGAAGCTCACCAAAATAAAGTCCCACTCCCTGTGCCCTCACCTATCCCACTTTCCCAAAGCTTTTTAAGAAATAAGAAAAGGTAAAACCTTGCAAATAGCCCATGGTCTTCTGCAGGGTGTTGTTCTGAAGGGAGGAAAAAAATTGAATATTCATAACAGACTTCATTTCTTCAGCCTATCAGATGTTATTTTAATCACTAAGGAGAAAATGGTTTCCCTAACCATAGCGCCTTTCTTTTACCTTGTCCATATGATGGCTGCAGAGATTTGTCCACCCTGTTCTAAGGATCTTTTCATGAGATACTTTCCTTTGTCTTTTTGACATTATTAGGATACATTATTTGAATGTACTGTCTGATACGGTAACACACAGAAGTGTAAAAATTGGAGCAGGACTGTATGCTCGCCAGTACCAAGAGACACACACGGAACAAAGAGATATTCTTAACCACACAGGAATTAAAATCCGAGCAGTAACAGAAGAATAAAGGTAAATGAAGCATGCAAAAATATTATGATAATTTTGGTCAACATCATAAGCCAAGGTCTCATATAATCATATGCTTCACGGTCATGCAGCTTTGAGGATATTATGCCAAAGGCAAGGTCTGAGGAGCCTACATCCTTGTCCAGACCCCATCTCCACAGACTGGTTTTCCCAGCTTCTCACATCATCCAGATGAATCTATTCAGAGCCCAACAGCCAAGATACCTCCAATTCTTCTTTCAAACACTCTGCATCTAGTGCACAGCCCTAATCTCCACACCCAAAACTTAGGCTTCTCTAAAACCCCACACTGCTGAAATTTGGGGGTTGTCTAGGTGATGTGCCATGCAAGGTGCTCCAGTAGATGGAGTGAGGACTCTTGTCCATTGCTGTGTTGAGACTGGAGAACTCTCAACTTGCTGCTTGTCTCTACATTACTGGCTGCTCACTGCCAAAAATGACAAATTTTTGCCACTCTAGAGGTGACCAAGGAATTGCAAAGTCTGTTGGGTGGTAGGATTCTCAGGTTATTTTAATTGTCTTAATTAGACCAACGTTCAGTAGAGTTAGACCAGAAATCATTTACATTGTTAAACCAACTGGTTCTTACTCTAAGCATGCTTGAAAGTCTTCTCTAGAACCGGACCACTCATAGAAAACCCATCTGTCCTGAGGTCATTTTCATGCACAAAATGAAAAGGAAATGCATTTTTTAATAAAAATATCCAGAAAGGGGGGGGAAGGTGGGGTGAATTAGGGAATTGAGTTCTTTAAAGTTAAAGAAAAATGCTGACACAGGAACTAATGGTGTTTGAACAGGCCAGAAGAAGTTCTCAGCTAGAAATTAGAAAATGCTTTAGTTGACTTCCTGGGCCAGTATCAGTGTCTGTAGGAAGTCCAAGCGCTTGCAGTTAGAAGATGAAGTTTTATAAGTTTTTTGAATGAAATGATAAAATACTGTTACCCAAAAATTAAGGGAGGTGAGAGGGCAATGCTAGATGTCTATGTTAGCTCAGGTCTTGTATGTTCCATGTCTATCCGTTGGGTATGATGTGTGAGTTAGTGCATAATCCCCCTTTGTACAGAGTCCTTTCCTCTATGCCAGTGCAGCACACTTAATAAATTATAAATAACAGTAATAATTTCTGAGATTCCTGTTTCATTTTGTAGTTATTTATTGGCTTTTCCCATAAGAGACTGGCTTGCTGGAGCTGGGAGATAAGCTTATTAGAAACCACAGCACAATACTTTGAACACATGATTTATGTGTTTTCAGGCCACTACTGGGTAATCAGCTTATTCTGGATTCCATCCAGCCAACTTTGCTTGTACTTTAATCAGACCAGCTGTGATCCACCTGGACCACAGGTTTCTAAAAACTTGTCTCAGCACACCGGGCCAGGTTCTCAGAGGTTTAAATTGACTTCCTACCACCGGCGATGATGGTTTATTGCTGATTTACACCAGCTAAGTAATCTGTCCATAGTCCACAAGTATGGCAGAGCTAGCACCATTAATAAAAGGTGGGCCGGTAATAATTTATTGTAATGAATGGTGTTGATGCATGGTGTAATTGTTTGAATTCATCAAAAACAATATTTAGAACTCAACGTGGAAATGATATATGAGGTATTGTTAATAAAATCACTACCAATTAACTTAGCCCCTGAATCGGCAAAACACTTAAACATGGACCTTCTGCAGTGGAATGCATGTACACACTGAAGTGCTTTGCTGAATCCTGATTTTAAAGTTATGCTTGCTTAGATAGATGTAAAGAAGCCAATGTCCTTACACTTCTGACCTAAGGATTCCTGCAAGGACATCTGTTCATCATCTTGCTATCATTTCCAGGAATGAAAAGGTGATGTATAAAGGAGTTATTTATAGCCAGGGAAACTTCATTCTTTCACTTCTTTGCCATACTTTTTGTTCTCCATGGACAGCAACTTAGATGTCTTCCCATATTTTGGTGTCCAACCACTAAGTCTTGCTCACACCCTGTGGTAGGTGTTGATAAGAAGTCCATGGGAGGGTCCTCTGTCACTGCTATGGAGACAGCAGGGCCACTTTTAGCTTATCGGTGAGGATTTTGATGTATTTCTAGAGAGTGAAGGCAAAAAATAGTCAAGTACTGTTTCTTAAATAGTTGCAGAGGAGGTAATTGGGTTTAAAAGTCTGAAATGGGACATCATCTGCAGCTCAAAGACAAGGACTAACAGGAGACGCTCCTCACTGAGATCAACCCAACATCAGAAATCTGCATTATAGAGGAAACCTTCACTGAAAATCTGACTTTTCATTTGGAAATGGCAAGGGACCTGTATAATAACCAAATAAGCGGACTTGTGTGACCTGCCCCAGTGACACTGTCCAACTTTATTCCCAGGAGACTTCACCATCTGCAACAGACATTGATCTAAGACCACTGTGCAACATCAACCCAAATAAAAATGAGGTCCGTATCTACAACAGGGCTGGACTTTTGGCTGGGCTCCTGTTTTTTGCCTTCTCTTTGTATCCATCATATTTGCACCGGTTAGCTGATCTGCTCCAATTTCATTGAGCCTGGTTCCTCTCATGCCCCACAGGGTTTCTTATTGGGCTCATCTTTATTCAGCCTCCACAAGCTTCCTTTGACTGAGATGATCTGAAGATATGGATAAGAGATCAGTTTTTATGCAGATGACATGCAGATTTATGTGAAGATTATTCCTAATTATTCTTCCTCTTCTTCAGTTTTATCAGTTTATCTTGAGGACATGAAGGCATAGATGTCATTTTTCATCCTGGTCTATATTTAATACTCCTAAAACTCAAATCTTAATTATTGGTTTCAGGCATTGGCTTAAATATGCTGCTTCTTTCTCAAAAATCTGATTAATATGATAACAATTATCATGGCTGATTGGGGCAGGGCACAGTTCATCCCTTTTCAGCTCAGCGCTTGTGACAGTCACAAATCACATCAATACTGACTCCACCATTGCAACTACACCACCTGCAGACCCGAAAATTCAGGTTTGCTTTAGGTACTTTTGCTTTTTCAACAAGGTGATACCAAATTAATAAAGATGTGGAAGTGTATTTGTCCATTCCTTTACAAAAACAAAACGAAACAAACAACAACAACAAGTTAACCAGTGCTTTAATAGTTCTCTGAATAGTTTTTAGGAAATCTGGGTTTATTGGTGTTTCAGCCTTTTCCAATAACAACTTGACATCAGAACAAAAGATGATGACTACAATTCCTTCTAGCAGCAGCAAATTCCACCAATGACATCCCATTTTGATCTTCATGCACAAATCACTGATAGGTTATAAACTAATGCAACAAGTCATACGCCTCATTCAAAAAATGCAGCTGAGCAATATCTCCAGGTTTCTGAGAAGTGTTGTTCTTAAGGGTTTTGTTTTCTGGTAGCTCACGGGGAAAAATGGATTAATGTTTCTGTTCATGTGCAGCATCCTTCTGCAACACATTGCAGGTAAATAATTTATTTTGCAATTCCAGAGGCTGAAATAACCTATACCCTGAAATGTAGTTTCTGCTCAGTCATGGTCACAACTCACAGAATCCCAGAATGTGAGGGGTTGGAAGGGACCTGGAAAGCTCATCCAGTGCAATCCCCCCATGGAGCAGGAACACCCAGATGAGGTTACACAGGAAGGTGTCCAGGCGGGTTGGAATGTCTGCAGAGAAGGAGACTCCACAACCTCCCTGGGCAGCCTGGGCCAGTGTTCTATCATTGCCCCTTGTCCTACTGTTTGTTGTTGCTGAGAAGAGCCTGGCTCCATCCTCCTGACACTCCCCCTTTCTATATCTGTAAACATTAATGAGGTCACCCCTCAGTCTCCTCTTGTCCAGCTCCAGAGCCCCAGCTCCCTCAGCCTTTCCTCACACGGGAGATGCTCCACTCCCTTCAGCATCTTGGTGGCTGCGCTGGACTCTCTCCAGCAGTTCCCTGTCCTGCTGGAACTGAGGGGCCACAACTGGACACAATATTCCAGCTGTGGTCTCCCCATGGCAGAGCAGAGGGGCAGGAGAACCTCTCTGACCTACTGACCACCCCCTTCTAATCCACCCCAGGTACCATTGGCCTTCCTGGCCACAAGGGCCCAGTGCTGGCTCATGGTCACCCTGCTGTCCCCAGGACCCCCAGGTCCCTTTCCCCTACACTGCTCTCTAATAGGTCATTTCCCAACTTACACTGGAACCTGGGGTTGTTCCTGCCCAGATTCAAGACTCTACACTTTCCCTTGTTCTATTTCATTAAATTTTTCCCCACCCAGCTCTCCAGCCTGCCCAGGTCTCTGATGGCAGCACAGCTTCCAGTGTCACCACTCCTCCCAGCTTGGTGTCACCAGCAAACCTGCTGATAGTGCACTCAACTCACAACTCACACAACTCACAACTCAGTACAAAGCAATCCTGTAATTTTTTTTTAAATGCCAATCCACAGGTGAGATGTCCAACAGGTTGCTTTGGTACATCACCAGCCATTGACAGGAGGAATTTCTTTTAGTAAGTAAATATTTCTCCAAGTCACTGCTCATTGGCCCTCTCCAAAACAGCAACATGTGACATCTTTGAAAATATTCATAAATTAACAAGATATCATGAGTATTAGAAGCAGCTCACGATCTAGTTTCAAGAATATGACTCACCTTTGCCAGGGAATTCTATTATTAAAGTGAGGGGGTTTTACTTTAAAAAAGAACCATACAAGAATTATATAGCAGTCACTCAAATGCTTTATTTTCCTTTATAAAACTCACAGGCCTTATATTCATAATCTTTTCACTTTGCTGTCCAGTGACTGTAACACTTGTAACAAAGAGGGCATAAATGACGTTTTGTATGTAAATAACATGCTGTATGTAAGGAAGTCTTCACTACAAATATGTGAAAAAGGTGTATAGAAACTGAATGTCACAGTCATTCTTCTGCAACATTCACGGCCTGCATTTCATTTCTCCACCAGAGATGGAGATGGCTAAATTAGTCAACTAGCAAATAAATGGGAGAAATAATATCATTAAATATCATTTCTTCCCCATGACTAAGATGTTATAATAAGCCAGGGATGATTGGGCAGACAGATGGAGATTCACTAAGTTGCATTAGTCATTTGCCATTTTCAATCTCTGTATATCCCCAGATCATTGAGAATAAATACGCAGGGAGAAAACCTCAGGTAGAGTAAATCAGCATCTTTCCCTGGGCTAAATCGAGCTGTGCTGATTTACTAGCACATGACATTCTGAGGCACTGTTTCCTGTAAAAAATATTTATAGAACAGCTGATAAATCAAATGCCATCGGCATGAAATGTAAATGAATTTGATAGTATTACTAGGAATGGAAGTGGCACCAAGTTTATTCAGACACACCTTGCTGGTTTTCACCCCATGTTCATGTATTGAGAAAAGTCAGAAAGTGACCTGAAAACAAATGGTGTGTGTTGCAGGATGGCTCACACCTACATCACCTTTTTTAGATGGAGAAATATGAATAATGTGATGATTTTTTTTCCCCCAAGGTCATTTATTCAGCTGGAGGTCAGCCAGGATGAGCTCTGAACAACTTACTCTATTGAAATGATGCTGGGTGACATTTTGATCCCGCTGCTCATCTTGAGTAGTTTACTCATTCAAGAGTCTCATTAAAATCAGCATCATTAAGCACAAGGTCAGATGTGTTTCAGCAGGATGATGATAAGAATCTGAGTTACTGGATACTGGAGCTACCCCGTGTAGGGGCAGGATTCTTCCGGTAGATAATATGCATTTTCTTGAAATTGCAGTGTTTCATGGGAGCCAAGTTCACCTTTTTTCTCTGGGGAAAGGGGATCAAAACAATTTCGATTAAAATTTTTCATTTGTACTGGCTCATTTTATTTTATGTTTGTTGGCATTTACTTATGGCTGCAGTTAATGTTTCGTATTCATGTTGTATTTGATGCTTTGTGATGTGCTGGGGAGAGCAATTCAGAAGTTGCATGGATTTCACTTCCTTAATATTAAATATTACATTAGTATTTTCCCCAAAATTCATTGCTTTGGATTCGTTTATTTGTTGGACCAGATTTGGATATTTCCACTTTTCCTTCTGATTTGTGAAAGAATTAAAATTTGTTAAACACTAAAATTGTTGTGGGGCAGTTTTCTAATTTATGCTATTCCTAACACAAATGGGTGAAAACCTTCTTCTAATATAAATTCTATTTTGGTGCTGCTGTTGTTTATCCAATGAGCTCACTTTGAGCAACTTTCCTATCATCCAGCCAGGAGGAGCGACTCTACTGAAATGAGTTTTCTTGGAGACAACCAATTTGGAAAACAAATTCTGAATTCATCAGTATCAGATCCCTCAGAAATTCAACTTTGAAATGTACATTTATGTAGTCAAAGAACATAATCATGCTACGTGATCTGACATCTGTGTCCAGTGGCACAGCTTACATTTTTAATATTAAGCGTTTGCACATACCATGCTGATGAAGACCTATCTTACAGAATTTTGTGGAATAAGGCAGGGTGGCATACAAATTACATATTTTCTGGCTTTAACATGATTCCTGTTGTCACTGTAATATTCTTATGCATTCGAACCTTAGCTTCATATTTTCTATTTCTCCATTGTTTCACTAATCTTTATGTAATCTCCTACTCACAAATGGGAAATGATCATAAGACAGTATCATATCACCACCATCATAACTTCATTTTATTAAAGCACTTCTGCAGAAAGTTTATGATTTATTAAAAACCTTTATCTATTCTTTAATCATCTCTTCATTGTAATTGATCCTCTAGAGCTCACAGAAATTCTTCAAAAAGCTTATTTGAATAAGATTGCTCCAGAACAATGAAAGGCACAAATGAGCCCACTAAAATTCCCTTTGGCATTTCTTTTCTGTTATGTAAAGCTTTGGGGCGGGCTTGGCCATTAGGAGAATAATGTTGGGTTGTGGAGTTCAGAGCAGGGAGGCATGCAAGAGGTGACAGTTGGGGACACGACTGCAACATGGCCAGTCACACAAGGAAGCAAGGCGAGAGGCAGAAATAACACTTCCAACAAGCAAGGGAAGGAAGACATGAAGAGATGACGTCTGGAAGTTCACACGGAGCAGAAATCATAGAATCATTTTGATCGGGAGAGACCCTCAAGACCATCAAGTCCAACCATAACCCAGTCCTGGCACTGCCCCATGTCCCTGAGAACATCTGTTCTCCACATCATGGAGAACATCATCTCCACATCTGTTCAACCCCTCCAGGGATGATGACTCCAGCACTGCCCTGGGCAGCCTGTTCCAATGCCCCACAGCCCTTTGGGGAAGAAATTGTTCCCCACATCCAACCTCAACCTCCCCTGGCGCAACTTGAGGCCGTTTCCTCTGGTTCTCTTGCTTATTCCTTGGGAGCAGAGACCAACACTCTCCGTGCTACAACCTCCTTTCAGGTAGTTGTAGAGAATGAGATGGAACCGGGGCCAGGGAGAGTTTTAGGAGCTGTAAAGGCTGAGAGGGAGATGTCTGCTAAATGTACCACCAGCTTGGGAACCCTGAACCAAAGGTGTGCATGGGATATCGTGCCTTGCACTGGCTGTAGCACCTGGAAAAGTCGGCGCACCGCGGAATCAAAACCACAAAAGTGTGACGGTGAACTGCGAGTAGAAAAACCATGTTGAAAGGCTGTGATCCAGGCCAGCTCTGAGAGTGCTGGATCATTAGCTGTCGGGGAACTAGAGATTCAAAGACAGCTTTCACTGAAAAGAAGTACCCAGACTTCAGATCGTTACCCAGAGCTTCTCAGACAACTTGAAAAACTCAGCTGAATAGCTCAAGTAAATTACTCCCACTACTTGTAGCTCAGGTTGAGCTGTATGAAAAATAACATCTATTTATCATCCTTAAAATTAGGTCTTCAAATATTAACCCAAAACTTTCAAAAATTATCACAACGTTGATTTATCTTCAGATTCTTTTTTCTTCTGAAAAAATACACCACCAGTTCTCATTTGATTCTCAGTTCAGAAACCTAATTTCTCACTTCCAAGCTTCTTCTCTGGAAAACCTTTTCTTGAAACTTTATTTTTAAATCAAGGCTCAGTTTCACTTTCTGTCTCTTGGTTTCAGCAGCAGCAACTTCCAGAGAAAGAGATTTCAAGAGCCACATGGAACAACTGAGTTGTTTCATTATGTATAATTTCCTGACATTCTCTGTGTTTTTTAACTTTTAATTCCTGTCTTTGGAGTAATGAGAAAATGCCTATAAGGTAGCTGATGGACCTCTATGGTCATGCACACGCCCCTTGGTTGACAGACAGGGCCCTTAACCAATTAAATGCCGTTTCTGGACCACTACCATAAATGACCACAGCTGATTCAACTGGGGTATAAATAAAGCTGTTGGAGGCTTCTTATCTCTGTTTGAGTGGGTCTCTTTAAAGCAGCAGGTCTGCAGTTGAAGACTCTTCTCCTTGGCCATCTAAGGAACTTTTTTCAGGGATGGAGACACCTCACCAACCTGGTATGTGATCATCTGGGTGCCCCTGAGAGTCCTCACTTTGTAAGGGTGGGAAGACATGCATTTTGAATCCTTACTCCAGAGTTTTGGGATCTGATCCCTTGTGTTTGAACAAGTTGTGTAATAGTTGAACATCTAACTGGTATCTGAACCTGTGTTTTAAAATGTTGTTGGAGTGCTGAATAACATTGTACTAACCCTGTTTGCAGTTGGTTTTCTGCTAAACAGTTCTGGTTAGAATAAAGTCTGCTTGGAGCTTGTTGCCTGCTTAAATTGACTTTTGGGGTGCCTCTGTGACACCCTGAGAAATGGAGGTGTGCATTTAATTAGCTTTTTAACTCATTTGAGTAGGGAATAAAGAAAAAGGAAAGCTTGGTGAAGATTCTGTTCTAATAAAGTGCCACGGTGGGAGGGGTGTTCTTCCAACTTTATTTAAGTTCTCTGTACTGATAGCACATACATTAGTAGCACTGAAGTATAGTGAATTCTCTGGACTTTGAAACAGTAAAAGCCTGAGTAGGGATAGAAGAACGTGGGCTACAGAAATCTCAATTTCTATTTAGAAAAGTTCTTTAGTGGTCAGGCTTAGATGGAGAACAACAATATTGTCTGACCCCTGGGCAAAACTCAGCCAGCCTGGCAAAAATGTTGGAACAGCCAGGAGGATTGGCCTCCATATAGAAATGGGCTCTGATGACTTGTGTAATACGCATACAACCTGAGGCTGCCAACATGAGTTATAGAATACAATTCATCGGGATTTTTTAAATAAGCCCACTACATTAGGAAGAAAATTAGATGGAGAGAGCAGCATGTGGATGTCTTAGATCTGGAAAGCTGAAATGCTCCTCTCTTTCCAGACCATAAATTTTTGTTTTTCTGAGGTTAGCACTAATAGGAGGTGACATGATCTTCCGTAATAAGATGCTTAGTGTAGTGAATTACTTAAAAATGCCCAACTAATTGGCAAGCATATGTTATGTGAAACAACAACAAGGAACTCTACTCACCACCAAAAGCTTTGGAAATGCTGCTTCTCTGTATAATTCATACAGGCCATCATGACCTTTTACTTAACCTGTGGGGATGGAGCCAGATGTTCAAATACACTAACCAATTGCCAACAAAACATATGATGTGCAAAGCTTAGGTCTTGGCTACTGAAACCTTCCAAGATGGCTTTCTCCTGCCCCTGTTCTACAAAGCCATCCCAGCTTGGAACCAGCATGATTCCAAAGTCACTCTCTTTTTTTATCTAGTAGTACTGGAAAAATGTTTCCTCTTGCACAAGATGTCCCACCATGGAAAGCTTTTTCCTCTGTGTCCTGTGTCAAAGCTGCTCTGCCTTCCCTGGGAAATGCCCCATGGCCAGGGCAGCCTCAGGGAGGAAGATGGGAAGGTTTTGAAAGAGCAGGTGCCCACTTAGCTCCCAAATAGCTCTGTCTTGTGCAACCATTTGTGCAATCACAACAAGGCTTGGATTTATTCAGTCTCCAATGAATGCCAGTTGGCCTCTTCTCCCAAGTAGCAAGTGATAGGATGAGAGGAAACAGCTTCAAGTTGCACCAGGCAAGGTTTAGATGGGACATTAGGAAAAATTTCTTCACTGAAAGAGTTGTGAAGCAGTGGAATAGGCTGACCAGGGCAGTGCTGGAGTCACCATCCCTGGAGGGGTTGAACAGATGTGTAGCTGAGGTTCTCAGGGACATGGGTTAGTGCCAGATTTAGGTTATGGTTGGACTTGATGATCTTGAGGGGTCTCTTCCAACCAAAATGATCATATGAAGTTGCTACACCCTCATATAACTCCTGCTGGGAAGGGTCCTGCTCCTGACACCAACTGTCCCTGTTGCCGTGCATGACATGGGGACACACCAGCCAGCAGCACACAGTGGAGTTTGGGAGCTGTGACCTGCAAGTCTCAGGAAGGGAAGATGGTCTTTCCTAATCTTTCAGAACTGCTGAGGTGGCAAAGTGGGAAGATGGAGCTTCAGCCGCTCTGCCAGGGCTGAAGTACCTGGAAGTGTGGTGTCACTGTCACTCATCTCGCCTTTTATCTGACATGTCAAACAAAGTCATGTCAGGTGGTGGACACAAGTCTGGCACTGAGGCTAGGAAATAAATCTTATCTGGTATGGCTCCAGCTTTCATGGCTCGTCAAAGACTGCAGCACAGCAGAGCGGTGGTTCTCCTGCTCTGCAGCAAGAGCTGCTGGGGCTCTCAGGGTGATGTTGCAGGACATCTGTGCCAGGCAGGATGGAACCCCATGCTGCAGACAGTGGGATTGACACAAGGCTCTGATGGCAAATGCAGGAGGTAAAGCCAAACCTCCCGAGAGCATGTGAAGGGTGTCCTTTTACGTGAGCGTCAAGAGATGAGAGACTGAAAATGTCCCCAGTTTGGTGGCCCTGAACCAGTGCCAGGAGCTATAGGGTCAACTTGTCCACTTCTTCCTAAACTGCAATCCTCCAGTAGGCTACAGGTTGAGCTCCTGGTGCCACTGGAATTAAAAACCCTGGCCACTCAAAGGCAGTCAGAAGTGTCATGCTGGCTTTGACAGGTTGCAGCTGTAAACCCTCTGCCAACTGATGCACTGGTTTAAAAAAAATATAAGCCAGCTGCTCAATTTCTCATCAAAATTGAGGACCTGGGAGAACTGGCAGACGGAGAGAGAGCTGCCTTATCTGGACACAAGATGGTACTGGTGAAAGAGCACTTCTGAAAAACAAAGAACATTAGGCTGTATTCTTTGTGTGAAAGCTTCTAACGACAGCTTTGATGCTAAAATGAGAGAGAAAACCATTGCCAGATTTGGTGTTATTTATTACAGGTATTACTGAGGCACTTTCAGACTCGCTGAACACCTTGAGCAGATTGCCTCTTCTGCAGCCTGTTCCCTGTAATTGTTATGATCTGGATGTAATCCTGCAGTTGTCTTTTATTTACATAGATGTATTGCAGCAAATTAAGGCCTTCTGAACTTTCATAATGCACAACATGACCTTTATGGACAAGTATCAGTTAGGTGGAAAGCAGAACTACAGCAAAGTCTTGTAGTTATTTTAGAGATGGGCAAGTCAAGATAATAGAAATATGACAGTCATTTCTCTGTATTCAGAAGTTGAAAAATGTACTGCAAAATCTTTGCTTTCCAAAATCTGCACAGTGCTTACCCATGCCCAGAAGATGCCACTCAGGGACCTCTGTCCCACAGACCCAGAGCTCCATGGAGGACCAAATTCTGTAAGCAAATACACAAATTGTGTTTCATTGAACTGCAAAGGAAGGTTGGTTTTCATGCCAAAACGCACTGAAGAACATAAGGGCTTGTGATGGCCTTGGAGACTTTGCTCCAGCCAGCTCTGCTCACCTTGTTCTTTCTTCATCCATCCCTCTGCAGTCTGAGTTTGCATTCAGTGGCACTTGTGCCTTTAAATACGCGGGCAACAAGCCCAGAGGGTGAATTTTGGCCATTTAAAACTACCCCCCTTTGCTGTGGTCTCTAAAAATCCCCTTGGGGAAGAAGAGCATGACATAATAGATACTCATGCAGCAATTTTAATCAGGCAAAACTGATTACAAAGTTATTTAGATGACACATTTCTGGCTACAGCTTTGTAATCAAACGGCAGCTAGTGTTCAGCTGTGTAATAACTGTACATCTACCTTGCTGTGCTTATTTATGAAGAAGGCATGGCTAACACTTATTTACCTTTATTAAATATATTTTCCATAATTAGCTCAGCTACTCCGAGTAGTGAAAACTGAAAAGTGCCTGGGCTGGCTCAAACTGTATTTGCATTAAAGTTGTCTAATCTTTCAATGTCCTCTTGGAAGCAGATGAGGATTTGTCAAAAGCAAAAAGTACACGTAGCGTAATCTCAGAATAAATGGGCACATCAAGGAAGTTCACTTTCTGCAGACGTGAGTTTATTGGAGTCAAAACATGGTTTGCAGTGGGAAGGATGGGTTTCAGTGTGTCGTGATTGGATTTAACAGTCACAGAAAGAGGCCAACCTGCTGGTAGATGTTAAAAGTAGACAAAGCAGCTAAAAAGTGACAGCAGCCCGGAAATCTGCAGACAGGCTCTAATGGATTTGCTAGGTTACACAGGTAGCCTACAAGGATGAGGGATAAATCCTGATCTTCTCAGAAGATCTAAGAAAATAATTTGGGGATTTTTTGTTAGGTTTTTTGATCCTGTTGCTGAACCTTCCATTGGGGGGAAAATAATAATTTTGTGTTGATTTGACCCAGTTTGTGTGCTTTCTCCACTGACACTATCTACTAACAATGTACTTGTGTTTACTGAAGATGTTAGTCCACTGAAAAGAGAGAGATTATGGGTTTTATGTGGCACTGGGCACAACAAAAGTCTCTACACTGGAAGGAGCTCTACAGGTGACCAGAGAAGATCCCCTCACTAGAAAGATGAGTCTCTGGCCTTGCTGAAGTCAGCAAGACTTCCCACAAGGAGGACTAAGATCTATTGGTTCAGAGTATCTATTAAGAATCGCTTCATCTGGTTATGTGCAGGCTGAAGGTCTATAAAAGCATAAGTATTAAACAGAGACCATTTCAAGTATTCCATAAATTAGAATGCAGAGATGAGATTTCACTGAAGACAACAACATCTGTTCCTTTAGGTCACATCTTTATTGACATTCAAACATAAGGCACAAGTTGTTTTCATGTTATTTGGGTTGGAAAGCATGTGCTTTGCTGCTGTTGAAATTGCCACAAATGAATAGCCAGGCATCTAGATCTTTTGGGATGTGCCAACATGGGATGAGGCTGGTCTATCAGCTCTTAATGCTTCAGTGTTTCACGTTCATTTTCACATCTGTACTGTTATTCTCCTATGTGGCTGCTATCAGTAGCAATCTGATGTCATGTTCCTGCTGCTGATAACGTTCTCTGTCCCCTTTGTATGGATTAAATCTATGAAAATTATATGGGGAGATTGTATTTCCATACAGAAGTTGTTTTAATTAATGCTCAATGCCCCAGAGGCTGATATCGTATTGTTTAGGAAGAGAAATTGAAAGGATATATTGAAATGCTTAGTACAATGTTATATTGAGATAAGGAGAGACTGTAGAAAAGAATCAGGTGTACAGGTGTGCGAACCTAGACATTCCCCCAAAGCTCAAGTATTTGCACTAATATGAAATGACCTCGGTATGGAAGTGTTTTTTGCATCACTGAGTATCCCTCGTCTTTTCTGGCTTTCTCTGTCTGGTTGTAGGAATCATAGGGGTATCTGGGACACCTCGCTGAGTTGGAAAAAGGTCTGAGTCTCCATATGTTTTTAGACTCCATATGTTTTAACCTCTCTAGTCTACAGACCTGATTATGGCTGTGGTGTTGACCACCTGTCACTGTTCCAGAGGACCAGCACACTTCAGCCAAAGCCAAGCAAGCATTTTTATTTCAAATAGGGTTTTTACAGGGCTTAGTGGAAGTGATATCTTGACCTGCCCTAATAAATGGGCGTCTCTGCTCAACACTGAAAGCATTAGTAGGTTAAAGGGAAAAAAATAATTGTCTGTGTCAGTAAGGGCTGGATGGTTTGACTGTCTTAATTATACCTCCTGGAGATGGGAGCCTTTGCTACATTTGTACAATCCACTTTTTGTAAAAGAGAAAAGCATTTTAGAGAGAAAATGTCCTTCCACAAAAGACTGGTCCTGTTTCTCCTGTTAATTGAAATCATTCAGCTGATTATGTTCATTAGGCATTGCCTTCAAGAGCTTAACGAATGCTATGGTCATGACAAAAACTACATTAAGTGCATGCTGATTTAGTGAGCATCTGTGGATCTTATTTACAAAGAAGTAAAATGGATAATGATATAACATCACCAATTAAAATTAAGGAAAGAAAAGTTATAAAGCTGCAAATGCAGATTCAGCCTACAAGTAGAGCTGTTTCTGCCATCTTTAATTTCATGATCATATGCTATTTTTATTCTTAGGTTCTCTGCCTCATTCCTTGCACACAGAATAGAGGCCATTCCCTTAATAAGAGAAAAATCAATATTTTGCTTTTTAGCATTGTTCAGTCTGCCATCTAAGTCCTTATTTATTGTGTGCTCTTCAAACTCTGCTCCAGAATCGGATGTATTTACCTACCCATTTTGTTTTCTCTGTGAAGGAGGAGTGATGGTACAGACTGGGAGCAGCTGCACAGAGTGCTCAGGGTTGAAAGCCTCCACTAATTGTGGGCATCAGTTTTGAAACACCAATTACAGTAGTTTTAGCCCACTTAGCATTATTAACATATTCTGTATCTAGGCCTCCATACACAGCTGTGAATGCTCAGCACTTGAGCAAGGCTACCACCAGGGCCACAGGACAAGCACCTCAAAATCGGGGAGCGCAAAGCTGCTGGAAAATGTGACTTATGAGCCAAATCCCACAAGGCAGAGAGACATGTGCCTCTTGCAGTGAAACAAGAAAGCTGCGATCTTCTGCTGTGCATGGCGGCACCAAAGAAAGGCAACCCCAAAACCTCTGCACATGAGGGAGGAAGTTGAATAGTTAGTCCCAAGGAAAGACGAAGCAGAGGGGTACGTGTGAATCATAGAATCACAGAATGTCATGGACTGGAAGGGACCTGGGAAGCTCATCCAGTGCAATCCCCCCATGGAGCAGGAACACCCAGATGAGGTGACACAGGAAGGTGTCCAGGCGGGTTGGAATGTCTGCAGAGAAGGAGACTCCACAACCCCCTGGGCAGCCTGGGCCAGGCTCTGCCACCCTCACTGAGAAGTCTCATCTTAAATTTAAGCAGAACCTCTTGTGTTCCAGTTTGAACCCATCTCTGCAACTTTCCTGTTGTCCAAAAAAGTGTGGCTGAGGAGGCACCTCCATCTGCTCAGAATCCTGAGTCAGGAACTCAAACTCTATCCTAAGGATGTTCTTGAAGGACACGAACAGGTTTTCCATTAAATTTCAGACAGAGAAGAAGGAAGAGGACTCATAATTATAGAATCATAGAATGTTCTGAGTTGGAAGGGACCCACAAGGATCATCAAGTCCAACTCCTGTCCCTGCATATGACAACCCCACAGTTCACACCATGACTCTTGCATCACTAAGCTGCTGTGGATAACAACTTCCCATCCTCATGATGTCTCTTCCCCACCACTGGTTCTCCATTCAGCCCCATTTCCTTCCCTGTTTTCAAGCCAGAACGAAGTGTGTGGGTACTACTCCATGGGTTCAATGCAGGAGCACCCCAGCAATGTGTGTTGCTGTGCGTGAAGCGAGGGCTGGGCTGGAACTATGGGCATGAAATCTCCACCTGTGCAAGCCTGATAACAGAATTTCTGGTCAGCCAGATGTTGATACTTCCAGATGTCAGCCAAAACTGCTCATTTTCATCCAGAAATGCTCTGTGAAAGCTGTGAGCCAGAACACTTCATGTAATCAAGGCATGAGACATCTGCTCAGATGAAGCTCTGGTTTTGATAACGGCCTTCGTACAGAATTGCTGGTGAGTGCTCCATTCATCATGTTTACTGTTTTAGCGTGAGGCTGAGATTGCACTGGTTTGCCTGGATCATGTCGTACTAGGATGACTGGTACACGGTATCTTCCTTGCTTAAAACAAAAAATCATGATGGTTTTAAGAAAAGGAAGCAGTCAAAACCAACAAATGCATGGTTTAAGAGGAGCAAAACGAAGGATGACTGTCACAACTCCGCACTGTTGGCTACATCTGTCCCAGTAAATAAAACAGCATGTAAGCACAAAGTCAAGCTGTGGACCGTAATCATCTATGATACTTAATTGGAAGTCAGTTTCCTTTGGTCTGCTTCAAACACGGCTCTCCCAAAAGGTGCTTTGACACAGCTTGGCCAACAACACAGGGCAGGGACAGTGTCCAATAGGCAAGATGAAACGTGTCACCAATTTTATGAACTAACATAGAGATAGCTGTATTGATCCAGTGCACAGAAACAGTTGTGCCAGTACACTGGTTGTTTACCAACATCTTAACACCAGTAAAAGCTCTGGAGGATTTTTCAGCAACCAGAGAGGCACATAGTGACCAGAGTCCATAGCTCTGACATTCAGAGTGAAAAAACACAACTTGGCTACCATGTCTGTGAATGGCAACGTGAAAATCCAGCCCCTACTTGCAGGTATCCAGTGCTGAAGATTTTGGGTTTGAAATGGATAGGGGAAAAATAGTTTGTTTTCACATTTCTGGAAGGTAATCAGTTTTGCAGCTGCAATGTGTTGTCATTAATCTCGTTTATTCTTCCAGCCTTTCATAGCTCAGGGACAAGGGCAAGTGTCTGTGTGACACGGGTGATCATAAACAAGCCCCGCTGTTGTGTCTGTCACCGCAGTGAGTGGCAGCAGCGTGTCCTCCCTCTGGATGGGCTGCTCTGGTGGGAAAAGCTCCATTGGCCAAAACAAAACACAGACCCTGAGCAGATTCCTTGAGTTTATTAGAACGTCCTTACTCTTTCACCCTTCTTCTTGAATTAGCAGAGAGGTGTCAGTTCAAGTCACTTCCCCAGGGACCCTGGAGGTACAACTTATAAAGCTGTGTCAATGACATGATGTAGATTGAAGCTGCCCTGTAACAAGAACTCCTTTCTCAGGGGAAAATCCTTTCGGAAAGTCTGCTCTTCGTGTATGAGAGCAAAAGTTGTTTGCAACAGCAGTCACCAGCAAAATCAGAGGTGATGAAATAGCTTGAAAACCTTTAATAATTGAAAGATGTTTTCAGTCATTTTTATCTCCAGTGGATTGCAAGACATGGTTTACTCATCCCATGCTCTGCACCTCATGCTCAGCCTCCACAGCTGCCACTTTCTTATGATAATCTCTTCCCAAGGGCTTGATTTAAGGCCCAAGGAGCAGAGTGGAAGGTGTAACACTGTTTTGGGGGGATTTTTTTGTTGGGTTTTTTTTGTTGTTGTTGTTTGGTTTGGTTTTTTAATGGATTTAATTCCAGACCTGACTTACAATGGTCATCCCATGGCAGAAATGTTCAAGTTCTGAAGACTGTTTCTCAGTTTTGAGAGGACCTATATGTGATGTCTACATTTCCTCCCATGACTGTGGAATTTGGCAGGACAGAAGCAGTCAGTAGCTTTTGAGGAAAAAAAAAAATTGAAATCTGGTAACAGTAGAGAAGGCTGGCATCTTGACTTGTGCCTTATCTACTCCTCATGCAATGGAACTAGTCTTTCTTGGCTTTTAGTCTATAAAATTCAAGCTTCTAATAAAAACCCTCTGTACTGCAGAGTTAGCACAGAGTTCCAGGAGCTGATCATCCAACACTAAGATAAGAGGAATGAACCACTCTGGAGATGCTCCAGACAAAACTTCTTTCCTAAGGAATCCCCAGTACACCCCACTGAACTCCAGTGATGTTTTTCACTGGTTGATTTGTACAGTTCAACCCCTCTGAAATCCAGCCACTGCTGAGGCTCACCCATGACCTCGTGGATTGTTCAGTGATCATTAGAAGTCCTTATGAAAAATTCCAGTTTGGAACAACACAAAAACCCATTTTTGCACTTTTCTGACACTTCACTACATCAAATTCTCATACATTTTCTGTCTTGTGCACAAATGTCATATCATAAACTCATGAAATGGTATCTGAGGTCCATAACAAGCCAACAGACCAAACAGGAACCTATGATCTGATGGTGAGAATGGCTGAGCATCTCTACCAAAGTGAGTGGGTGCTCAGCACCTGAGAGAATTGGGCCACGGAGAACCTGGGACCCAGGGTAATAAACGTGACAGCCTGGGTTTCAGATGGCTAATTTGTTTCAAGAGACTTACTGGCTGTGCAGCACAGATTGTTCTCCTATATTATACATCCCAGTGTGCTATTAGCCTGCTTTATTGTGAAAAACATATTGCCATTACTTCTTATGTAGTGCCTTTTGAAGTTTTTGTGAAGGAAAAAAAAAAACCTAAGCAGCCACTTTCTGAGCTGATTGTGCTGTATTTCCCCATTATTCCCATCCAATCTCATAACACCCAAGTATCTAGAAAGGTTCAAATGACTTCTCTACATGCTTGGGATGGTTAAATGTAGATCTTGTAGCACTGTCATTGGAATGAAAGTACCTGGCTTGTTTTAGGTGATATCTGCAAAATTCGTACCTTTGTAAATTTTGCTGGTGGCAGCCAAATCAGTGTTTGTTTAACAGTGGTAAGACAAAGAGCTCCTGTAAGTGTCAAGCAAAGGCTTTAATGAGGAAATAGCAAAAAATCAACTGAAACATTAACTTGTGCAGACTCAGTACTCTAGGGCTGACACAACAATAAATGCCCATCAATTTTATCCAGTGTGATGGCCTCAGGGATGCTGGCACAAAAGACACTAAAAATGAAGTCATTCTTCTTTGGATATACACCAAAATTTTCATTTATTCCCCTAATTAAACTTTCATGGAGGGTTTTTGGTTTGGTTGATGTCTAAGGTTGTACTGTGGTGTGCATTGCGAGTCTGAAATATTTATAGCTACACGGACCAAATGCCTTTGATGCTCTGCAGTCTGGATCTTTTACAGCAGCAACTGCTGCCATTGCAAAGTTTCATCTTGTTTATTTGCATGGAGAAGCAAAAGAGTGAGATGAGTCTGGGCCCGTTGCCTGCAGGTGATAAAAGTTGAGAACAAGCAACAAGGTTGTGTTTTTGGGTTTGTTTTCCCTCTGACTAGAGTGTTAACAAAACTGAAGTTGATGGCCTGATTTAACAGCCCTCTGGCCATGACAACCTGCAGCTTGTTTTCACCTTCAGAGGTGTTTTTTGTGAAGGTATGGACAGGAAGGAGGTTGTCACATTTGGTCCTGGTGCTGTCATGTTGCCATGGCTGTTGCATGTCAGAAAGTCTATTTAATTCCCCTTTGTTTTTGCCAGATTTCTCTTTGATTTTCACAAGGAAGGAAGTGAGATTCCACTGGCCATGCTACAGCCCACGTAACTCTTTCCAGAAGTAGGAAAAATAAACAGTTTGGGAAGTTTTGAAAGCATTACAGCCCAACAGGGAATATGTTGTATTCTGCACCAAAGCTAAGATTATAATAATTTTTACTCACTAGTATGTCTTTTTATGTATAATATTTACTGACAATACTGTTATATGGATGACTAGAAAGTATAATTTGTCATTACATATGGCCATAAAACACATTAATGGACAGAATCACGTGGGCCTTGTGATGATTTCTGGATGTTTGCTCAAGTTTTGCTCAGTCTAAGGCAACGTTTCCAGCAATGGCATGTGTTCATCCTTTTCTTCTGGGAGGCTGTTGCACAGCTTAATGCATCCCACTGCAAAAGCTCGTTGTGTGTGCTCAGTCTACATCCCTCCTCTTTATCCCATCAGTTTTCTCTTTGGCATTATAGTATATCTCAGACAAGTTTGGTTGGTTTTTAATATTTCCTTGTATTTAGTGAAGAAATGACAGAGAAACATAAGGTTGCACAGCAACTATCTTGCTGCTAACTAAGACCTTCTGCAACCTTCTTCTGAGTATCCCATTTGTATTAGCACCAATGTCACCCATATGTCTCAGAAAAGTGTTGCTGCGTGTCCCCACTAAACCAATGGACTGGGTAACCTTTCTGGAATCACTTCATCATGCCTCCTCTTTCTTGTTTGCTGGTGCTTAGGAGTGGGGAGTATTTACCACTCTGAGCTGTGTAAATAGGTATTTTTTAAAGCTGTTTTACCAGGGGCTTGTTTGTTTATTTTTATAACATGTTGTAACTACTTAAACACATGCAACAAAGTAGCTGGGAGACAGAGATGCTCGAAAGAGCTCACATTAACATAGCTCATGAACAATTCTAGCAGTACAATTGTATTAAGCGGTTGATTTGTTCCAACATGAAATGGTCCTAAATCTGCTGTTGATACAATATCACAAAAATATGCAACAAAACCCTCAGTGCTGGGCAAATGCCAGCAAAAGCATTTGAATATGATGCACTGAAGCCTTGTGCTAAAAAGTGAGATGCTTCTGGAAAGCTACTCTTGTTAGGATTTATTGGGGACACAGCACGATATATCAAAGAAGTACTCCAAGGAGCCTCTTATGATTGTAAAATGGCCTTGAAGTGGGAATTGGTTGCATGTAAAGCAGAAAAGCTACATGCCACTTATGCTGGAAATAGTTCAGTGTTCAATTTGGATGGTGACAGAAACAGCAGAAGGGAAGTGAAATGGCTCAGGAAAGAACCTGATCTGCAAATGAAAGCCCAGAAAGTGTTGTAGTTACTTCTCAAAATGAATTCTGACTGACAGTTCCAGCCTTTTTTCCTCTTCCTCCTTTCCTTTTTTGTTTTGTCTCCTTCAAGCAAAGCTGTTTTCATACTAAAATCCTAGTGAGAACAACAAAACTTCACTTGTGTCATGCTGCTGAAGACACACACGGGCTGTCATCATCTGTCACTGGCATCTTCCCTTCTCGCCTGATGAAGCCGTCGCTGCCCCTTCTGCTGCTCACGCTGGCCATTGATCTTTCCACCCCGGCGTTTCCGCTGGTGGTGCCACTATTTGATATATTCAGACATCCCAAGTGAACGGCATAGAGTTAGGAAGAAACACAAGAAGATGGTGTGCCTTGATTTGTGTCACCAGGGTTCATGGAGATAAAAGAGGAGAATCCTGGGTTCAAGCTCAGAAATGGTTAAAGGCAATAAAGTCAAGGAGTCAAGGCAAAGGAAGTCACTGATGATAAATAGAGTGTGAGCTGAGTCACGGGTAGAAGCAGACGCATAGAATTACAGTGCTCGAGCTGAGAAAAGATCACTGAATCGTTTGTGTGGCTGTCCAATATAACATAAACTGCTGAATTTCACCTTCTTTTTACCCTAATAGTCTGTGCTTAGGGCAAGTGTAACTTCATTCCAAAGATATTTAGTCCCTGAGTAACCCTGAGGTAATGTGAGATGGGACACAACCAGCACATTAAAACACCCTTTGCTTTTCATATCGTGGTGGTGACACCACCACGGTGACAGGAGGGACACCTGTGTTGCTTCTTTTGGCTGCAGGTGCCTAGAGAGTCATGATGGTACCACAGAGCACACTCAGTTATGAAGATGAGTCTTCTTAACACATTGCAGTTGTCTACCCCCTTCATTAAGTCAACAAGGGAATAAAGTCGCATAGAAAGTTTCATATAATCCCACTCCTTAAAACCTTCTTTTAACAGAACTGTTACAGTTTAATGTTCATATCAATCATTGTAAGGACAAACACAAAATAAGCAGTCAAAACTCACATTAACTCCTTCAGCTGTGTCAAGGTGCAGCCTGGAGAACAGGAGGTTGAGGGGAGACCTTCTTGCTCTCTACACCTACCTGAAAAGAGGTTGGAGCATGGAGGGTGTTGGTCTCTTCTCCCAAGTAACAAGCAATAGGATAAGAAACAGCCTCAAGTTGCACCAAGGGAGGTTGAGGTTGGAAATTGGGAACAATTTCTTTATGCAAAGGCTTGTTGGGCATTGGAACAGGCTGCCAAGGGCAGAGGTGGAGTCACCATCCCTGAAGGGGTTTAAAAGACACTTAGATGTGGCGCTTAGAGCCACGGTTCAGAGGTGGACTTGGCAGTGTTGGGTTAAAGGTTGGGCTTGATGATCTTAAAGCTCTTTACCAACTTACATGATTCTACGAGTCTAAAACTCAAATGGTGAATGTCCAGCCGTCCCCTTGCCCAGCACAGGCAGATTAGGGCATCCCCCAGACCAGCTCCACTGAGCACCATGACTTGGAGAACTGCTCACCAGCAGTGAGCTCCTCACTGCCCAACCTGGCCTTCAGGATTTCAAACACCATGCCATAGATAGTGCTGGAAGTGTCTCTTTTCTATGTTGCATAGGAAATAAAAGGCCTTTGGAATAAATCCAGATGCAGCATTTCATGTTTATGAGTAAACTTCACTTTCAGGTTCTTTCATCTATTTTTTTTTCTATTCTTCAATGGAAGAACCAAATGAGATATTTCATTTTGATTTGCTTTAAAGATGAGATAAGGGAACCTTAAAATCTGATATCAAAATTAGATAGCTTCTAAGATCCCCACAGATCCAACATTAAAGTCAGAATGAAGCATAATTTCATTCAAAATTATAATTGTAATATATTTTCAATATTTTTTTGTGATTACTGATGTCTTCACATGGAAAACATTCATTGCAAAGGAATCAAACTGCAAAATTATTAAAGTGAAGAAAAGAAGTGTGATTTGGCTTTGAATTAACCGCCATCTTGCTCCAGTTTTCTGTTTTCTTATTCCATTATATGCTAATGTCATTTCAGTGATTTTATTTTTAATGTTAGGACATGTATTTTTGAGAGGCACTAAATAGGAGGGGACAATGTATGAGCATGTTCAGCTAAGTTGTCATTTAAGGAGGTTTCCAAATGAGCTGGGCAGTGCAGTTGTGTTGGTGACCCCTATGGCACAGCAGAACAATCATCCCAAAGTCCTCATGGAAAACAAAGGCAAGAAGAGGGAAAACTTCTGCCTGTTTATTTCTCCAAACAGCAGCAAGGGAGACCAGTTCTTCAAATCTTGCATTGGAAACAATTTCTAAATGTCTAAATTCTTCGAGCAAACCAGAACTCAGCACAGTGTTTGGCTGGTGGAATTGCAGCCCCATCAAAAGTGCCTCTGCCAAAAATAACATTGATCTGACTTTGAACAGAACCAGCCTGAGGATTGCTCTGCAAAGCCTGCAAAATTCATTGATCCGCACCTCAAAGAGGAGCCTGCTGTGGTCTTATCAGAAGCAGAATAAATCGTGTTAACTCACCACAAATACACAAAGGCTGCAGGTTTACGGCTGTTTTAGTTCATATTTGTACTAATAAAAGAAGATGCTCAAGCAGAACTCTAGAAGAGCAATCTGGTAAGAGCTCTGTCCCGAGGGATTTGCAGACCAAAAATAGCTGAACTCTCATATCCCTGCTGCAGATTTGGGTGTGTTGTGCGGGGAGTTAGAACCACACCAGGTATGAAACTGGTCCCAGTGTGAGCAGAGGTTCGCTCTTCACTGACCGCATCTACACGGGGTTAAGTGGTGGCACAGGAGGCGGATGTGCAGCCCCAAAGTGCCGCCATCGAGGGGACACTTTGTGCTGCAGCGCTGGTCACGCTTGGTCTGCTGGCTGGGACTCTGCTCCCAGTCTCCCTTTGCTCCAGGCACCGCACCAAGTGATTTCCAGCAGTAGGAAAATAGGGGAGGGCATTTAGCACTTGATGAAATCGTTAAGGAAATAGGAAATAGCAGGTGGCTTATCCAGAAGCAAAGATATTCTAATTTGGTTTAATTAGGAGACAAAGCTGCTCTTTGTTGTGTTCTCACCTTTCTGTTAACTGCATCGCTTTCATTAGGGGAATGTGCAGGGAGCAAATGGTCTGGCTTGGACTGGCTCGTATCACGTGGCTCATAGAATTGTTTAGGGGTTAGTTAACCATGTATGTCTATATGGAAAAATGGACAGAAATCTCCCAAATGCCACAATGATTTGGCACTGCTTGGAGAAAGAAGCAGCATCCTTTATTCTGTGTGCTGTTGAGAGAAGTCCATTCCCCTTTACAGCCAAAAATCCCAGTCTCTGATTTAATTGTCCTCTTCTTCTTCTTAATCCCTTTTTCTCCCCATTCTCCCTTACCCCCACAGCTCTATTACTATTATTTCCTCTGTTGATAAGTTTGTCCCTTTCTGACATTTCTGCCCAAATCCCCAGCACCTTATTTTGCTGCTTCTTACCCCAGAAAACTTCCAAGGGACCCTCCTCCCTCTGTGACATACCAGTTGCATGTATTACTTATTAATAGGAGTTATTACCATGTATTGGGGGTAGGTGACATTACAAGGCAAGAGAAATCCATCTTGTTTTGTTCACATCACAGGAATTTTATAGTTATTATTTATGCAGTGTCTGACAATGGAATTGCAGTTTCGGTCATGGCAATGCAGAAAACAAATGACCACTGCAAAATCTATATGATGTCTTCACTTCGATGCCTCTTGTCAAAAGCCAAAGAACTGCCTTCATTAGCTTAATGTGGGATTAACAAAGGTTTCTGCAAGCCAACACAACACCAGTTAGCTGTTGTGTGTCTTTCTCTTATAAATCCCTGTGTAACTAAGGCCCGCAGATCCAACAATTGTATTTTGTTAAAATAACACTCAGCGTTAACTCAGGAACCCAATGGAATTCCTAAACAAGGCTAAAGTCAGTGAATTTCCAATTCTTTGTTGAGGATGATCTTTAGATGCTTCATTGCGACACACTGAATGCAGGATTCAGCTGCCATTCTCCTGCACTTTGGACTTGTTGGTGGATGCCTGGAATTTTCAAATGATATTTTTTCAGGTTATTTACATGTGCATTTGCCCACACGATCACAGGGCAGCTGACTAAATATACACAAGTGCACTTGCTTGTAAAACAACTGCCTGCTTTTTGCTAGTAGTCACATTCATTGCAAATTACTCAGAAACCAAATGCCATGAGTTGGCGGCGGTTCAGTGCCAGCACGCTGGATGTGGGGGATTTGAGTGCCAGCAAACACGCACCCAGAGATTCTGTTTCTTTCCCAGCTGAAATATAATCTGACTGCCTTTTTAGTTATGCATGCGGAACAGTGGAGAGAAAGACGCCGCGTTAGCTGGGGGAGGTTTAGGACGAACAGGCGATGCGCAGCAACCTGAAGTGGGGGAGCAGCATCTCTGCCTGGCCGGATTCCGGCAGCCCCGGGCAATGTGCTCAGCCCATCTCCACAGCAGATGATGCTTGGATGAGCCTCACTAGAATGGATCCAGCCCAGGGTCCGCTGTGGTAGGTACTCCATGCATCAGCCGTGCAAAACGGTGGTAGAGAAACTGATCTCTGAGCTTAGGGACTTGCAGACTGGTCACTGTTTCTCAGATGAGACACCATCCTGTCTTTTTGGCCTTTCTGGGCTCTGCATTTTCTCCAGTTCTTCTGTTTCGATTCCTGCATCCATTGAATTTTACAGTCCTCAGCTTGCTCAGACTTTACACAGCTCTCCTGTCTGTGACCTTCTTAGTATTGAACTATGCCCAGAGTTTTGGCTGGAGTATAAGTTACCTAGAGATTTTATGGGGGAACTCAATTGCCTGGATCCCATTTAAAGACTCTTAGTGATCTATATTATTTAGGCAAGATGTTTGATTTACCAGATCGTACTGACTTGAACATGCCACACAACTGTTACCAGCATTCATAGGTACTTCTCTGAGCACCAGTCCTCCCATCCATCATGCTCAGTGAAGGAAGTAAATTGCAAAAAGCTGAGAGTCATCAGTGAGAGGGAAAGTTTGACCCAGATCTGCTTTCTTGGCCAATTCTGAGGGAGGTGTCTGGAAGCAAGGACTTGCTTTGGTGTATTGATTGTGTCTATGATCAGTCCTCCAGATCTCTCTGGTCTACAGTCTCACACAGCTTCATTAGGGGACGCAAACCCCCTCCCGTCCGATGGGGCCGTCTGCTGGAGTTCATTACATGTGTGATATATATCCCAGCACTATGTAAATATGAGAGGCAGGAAGGTATTTAATAGAAGGATTCATTAGCGTGACTTATTCTCTGCGGGCAGTGGGTCATTGCTCTGCTCTGCATGGGTCAGGGTATCTCCATTGCAAATACGTTCCCTTTAGAAACCGCTTTCTTTGGTTATTTCACGAAAATCCCTGTGATTACTGTGTGACAAACAAAACCCAGTGCACTGCATATTAACACCAGCCTTACGTTTCGCCTCCATTTAAGTCTTCATTTGTAGCCTGGCATTTCAGGGCATAATTTGAATTTATAATAATGCCAGTGAAGACCTATTTTATGGATTATAGTTCCATTTGGAGCCTTTTCAGTCATACCAGAGTAAATACTGGGTCATCTTTGCAAGAAACTTCCAAATTAACATATCTGCCAAACTTTCTGACTGAATACAAATCAGTTGCTATTACTGGGAAGTATGACAACCTCTGTTGAGGATGTGAAGAAAAAACATGAGGAAATAAAAAACAAAACCAAAACACACACAAAAAACAAACAAAGAAACACAACCTGGAGTATTTCTGTTTCTTCTTTGGTATTAAATTTATTGACAGTTGCTCAAGCCTGGTGAGGAATGAACCTGTTAACTTGTCACTTCTGTGCTGTCTCGGTGGCTTTGCCTATGGGCAGCGTTGGCTGGTGCACATCAAAGCTGGTTTTGCTATCTCTCCTGCTTGACAGAAATGCTTTTTGTGCTCTTTATTGCATTTAATGCACTTTGTCCATCTGGCTACCAGCTTCTCTAACTAGCACGTCTGTCCTGGTCCTGCTGCACTTAATGCACAAGCCAGCAGCACACTGCATCTAGCAGCAGAAAATACTAAAAAAATACTTAAAAACAGAAAGGGGAAGAGAAAAATAGGGGAAAAAAATCCCCAATGGCTCTGAAATTCTTCTATGCTCGTTTGATGCCAAGACCTGGGACTTGAAGAAAAACAGGCACAGTTCCAGCAGGACAGGGAACTGCTGGAGAGAGTCCAGCGCAGCCACGAAGATGCTGAAGGGAGTGGAGCATCTCCCGTGTGAGGAAAGGCTGAGGGAGCTGGGGCTCTGGAGCTGGACAAGAGGAGACTGAGGGGGGACTCATTCCTGGGGATCAATATGGAAAGGGGGAGTGTCAGGAGGATGGAGCCAGGCTCTTCTTGGTGACAACCAATGATAGGACAAGGGGCAATGGGTACAAACTGGAACACAGGAGGTTCCATTTAAATATGAGAGGAAACTTGTTCCTGGTGAGGGTGGCAGAGCCTGGCCCAGGCTGCCCAGGGGGTTGTGGAGTCTCCTTCTGTGCAGACATTCCAACCCGCCTGGACACCTTCCTGTGTAACCTCATCTGGGTGTTCCTGCTCCATGGGGGGATTGCACTGGGTGAGCTTTCCAGGGCCCTTCCAACCCCTGACATCCTGTGACTCTGTGACAAATATTACAAGGCTTGTGTGAGTAAATGGACTAAGTTCACAAGCCTCTGCACTGATTTCTGAAGGTGTTTTCGCCTTTCCACTCCACACGTCTTTGCCAGGGCACCTCTTGTATTTCAGAACTGTTTATTCTCATGCTGGCAGGTGAAATCCAGCATATGCCTTTGTCATGTCACCCCATCAGTCACTTGCATTACCTCAGTGTTTTTGCAAGCACCTGGGGAGTGTAGTTTGATAATGCCAGACTAATTAGTTGAGCAAAGACTAAAAGACAAACCTTTATCTTTATACATATTTGAAAATATTACATGACCACACAAAAGTAGGAGATACCTTGGGAATGTCTCGAAGTTGAAACAGGGAGGTGGAGGAGAGCAGAATTTCCAGTAATATAATTGTCATTACGCTCAAATGTCAAATCTCAGACTAACAGCAGCTGGGATTTATTACTTTTTCATTTGCTATGTAAATCAAAGTGACGGCATCAGATGGAACAAAGGGAGTGGGGGGAGATCTTGTTCAGAAGGTGTCATGGACTAATCAAATGTAATCCTTTATTAAACATTTAGTTGAAAAAAAAAAAAATAAAAAGAAAGAAATTCTGTCATCCAGGCTGAAAATACACGGAAACATCACATAAGAAAAGACAGTTCCCTTATGTGTCTGTAAGAGCAGAGGCAAATATCTATATTAGGTACGTAGAAATGCTAATCAAGCCCCAATATGTGAATGCTACAGGAATTAGGTATGTGTTAAAGGAATAACAGAAAAAAAGAGGACTGGCCGGGATGATTTGGGAAGGTTGTCTGTTCTATCTTTGTGCCCTAAGGCTCGGTCAAATATATCTAAAACTATGAAAGAAACAGCAAGATGAGAATCACATTTACATTGCAGCCTGTCTTCTGACCTCGTTGGGTTTTATTTTAATTTCAAATCTCGAGGCCAGCTGTAGCTTGCAACATCTTCTCTGAATTTCATACATAGCAGAAATGCTGGGCAATAAAACAGTGACAGCCCCATAGGGCTAGAGCTGGGTTTTTGAGGCACAAACTTGCCAAAAGATGAAGTGACAGAGAGCTGTGGATTGTCACCTGTGTAGCAAGTCCTGGGCAATGGCACTAGACCAGTGACTAAAGGGAAGTGGGAGGTCTGGTGCTGTAGAACCAGGTCTCCTTGATCTGGACTGCAGCTCTTCAATGTCAAAGTCCACAAATGTGTGGGAAGAAAAGCCCTGAGAGCTGGAGGATTTGAGGGTTTGTAGGGGGTTAGAGACATATATTCTGGGATTTAGAAAAGAAGGAGGAATGAAAGGTTTGAGACATGGCAGGAGATCACGCCCTGGGAGGGAGAGATGTTTAATGAGCGTCTGTAAGGAAAGGCCAGCATAGCAAACTCCGTAAATCTTCTCTTTTTCATGCATTTTAGTGTCCCAAAACACAGGTCAATAAATATTGCTTTCACTGGGGTGTTTAATGTATAATAGAATTTCTCCTTTGCCTCTTTATTTTATGGCAGTGACACAAAAAAGTCTGCCCGGAACTTCAGAGGCAACAAGCATTTCTCAAAAAAAGTTTAAGCCTCCACTTTTCCACATCAAGGTATTTTTTAACGTGTTCATGCATTCTATGAGCCAACCCTCAGTGTCAGCAAGTGGGACTAACACAAAAGCCGCAAGCGGGTCGCGAGAAGTAAAATGACACATAAGCTGCATAGTGGCCTCTGGGAACCTCTCCTGAAAGATCTCATCCCATTGCAACATGATTTAGAAATACCTCTGTGTTCTGCTGTGTGTTTTCTCCTTACCTTGCCTCACATATTCTTAACAGGTCTCCCAGAAAAAAAGAAAAAGCTCTTCCATGTTTTTACTTACCTATTTCAAGAGCAGGTTTGGGGAAGATGCCAGAGCAGCAGCCAGAAACTCAAGCCCTTTATACAAAGCTGCAAGAGCATCAGTTCCTCGGTCCTTGAGATGTTACCAGGAGCAGGCAGGTCTTTCTTTGCTCTCTCACCCCTCTGCTTCTTTTTTCTTAATGTGATTCAATGACGACACCAAAGGGGAACTAAAAAAAAACCCACATGAGGAAATGAATGCAGATGATCTGCTAAAGCCATGAGTCCCCAAGTAGCCCTCCAGTGGCAATAATTATTATCATGCATTTATTATTTATCATTTATCACTTATTATTTTTTTTAATTATTGAATCACCTTCTCCTGACTTGGGTTGGGTTTCAGCTCATATCCTTACCCTGCTGAGGAAAAAACTGAGATCTTCATCCAGCCTATGTGCTGTGACCGTACACTGATCCGTCCATACGGGTCCTTACGCTGGGTAGTGTTGATTCTGCCAGGAACAGTGCACAAGCTGCTATAGAGAAAGCTCCCACTATGTTGATCCCATTCCTTAAAGTCACCAGCCAGATGAAGGAGTGTGACATGCTTCCAGGAGTGAATTTTGGATAAGTGGTGGATCATTTAATTGTGTAACTCCCTTTAGACTTAACCATAAACCTCTACAATAACAGCAAAATGTGTCCTGTAGGCAGTGTGAGCTTGACGTGAACATCCTTTGTAAGCCCTGTACCCCCTTTTATTATTTGTGATGGGGATATTATTGCAATTCACCACTCATCTCAGTGGCTTTTGCAGAAAATTAATTTGAGATGAGATAAAGGGGAACTGTCTAACTAGAAGGGCAGTGAGAGATTAGGAAAGCTCTCTGTAGCAGGAAGGGTATCATAAGGGGATAGAGAAATAGGCAGCCCAGGGATTGCACAGTACAATCATGCAATCAGGGTTGTGTCACTTGTATTCCCAGGCTGATCTTAGGTGGTAGTTAACAAAATAGGAACCTTTAAAACAAGGAAGAGAGGTTGGAGCCTCACTATGACAAATGGCTGAGCCAGGCAGTGTCACACTGAAGGCAGAAATCCCTGAGAGTCAATACCCAATACCCCTCCATCCATTCCAGCACTGATTTTCTTTCTTCCTGTAAAAAACTGCCTCTTTAAATGCCCTCTCCTTTGAAAGCTGATCAATGCTAGAAGTCATTGGGATGCTTTTTTTGACTTGATCTCTTACAAGGAAATGTCTAATTCAGAAAGCACCCAACACAAGTCAAAGAGCAGCCTTTGGCAGGACAGTCTTCTAGTTTTGAGTGTGATGTCTCATGACCTCAAAGTCGGAGGAGAAATGGCCTTTCTAGCAGGGATGCTGGCTGCCAAGCCTTGAAGATATTAAGGTGTCTGTGATGTTTCTTCCTTATGCAGTGTTGGAGTTTGTTGCTAACAGGAGCTTTTGTTTCCTGAGGCCTTGGCACCCTTCCTATCATTCCTGTGGCCCCATGCCTTCTCCGCCTGGAACGTGGCTCATGTTTTCACAGTTGGCTTGCCCTGCACAAGGCATGGCTCATTTTGACATTGTCACCACATGGTGCCTTTCGAGTTTTCAGAGTGAATTTGTAAGAGTCACTGTTGCTTGCTCTAAGCAGCATCTCTAACCTGAGAGGGTCTGGGGTTTAGGAAGGGAGAAGGAACATCTTTATTTCTCTGGTTGCCAAGAATTCTTGGAACACCTCCACTCACTTCTCATTGCTCGTGTTTGTTTATCCTGCCTGCCTTGCCCCTCAATTAGCAAAATTTTATCCTGCAAAATACTGTGTGCAGGAGAGGGAACAAAAGGGACGAAAGTCCTTCTTGCCATCTGCCAGAGTAACCCTCTGTCCCTTCCAGCCTGGTGTCTCCAGACGGATGGCTAGAGAGCCAGGGGCACATCACATGGATCTTCTCCAGGTCAAACAAGGATCTGTGACGTTGTTTTCTGCAAGTCTATTTTCAGCAAGCTTTAGAGGAGAGGAGAAGAGAGGAAAATAAACCTTTGTGCCCTCACCTTAGACCCTTGATCTGTGCTCTCAATGACCACAGCAGTCTAGCTCAGCAGAAATCCTGGTCCTAAATAATGTGGCCTAAAACAAGTTTAAGTAATGGATATTAGGAAAAATTTCTCTGTGGAAAGGGCTGTCGGACACTGGAACAGGCTGCTCAGGGCAGTGGTGGAGTCATCATCCCTGGAGGGGTTGGACAGATGATGAGGTTCTCAGAGACATGGGTTGGTGACAGTGTTGAGTTAATGGTTGGACTCAATGATCTTAAAGGTATTTTGTGACCTAAATGATTATAAGATTCTATGACTGATACAGCCCCCATTCGTCACTCTGACCCCACTCCCACAGCACATCTGTGCAGAGCCCTGCACCCCCAGGCACAGCCGAGACTTTTAATGGTCCTGCCTTTTGCTTTGACACACTTGTCCCTATGGAAATGACGCATCAGTGCTTGAAGTGGGCTATGGGAGGTCAGTCCCCAGTCTAACACAAAGCTGGACCCCCAAAAGCAGGGACCTCACAGGTAGGTGAATTATCCGTGCTTGAATGATTTTCTGCTTATGCCAGGCCTGTGAACAGGGGGGAGTGGAAATAACATTTCAAATCATCTTCATCCCATCCCCTTTCCTGCCTCCCCTGGGTTCCTATGTATCTCTTAGCTTTATGCACAAGTTTAACAAGCTCATATTTTTAATCAATGAAATCATCCACTTGTAATTAACGAGAAAACATCAGCCTTGTCAACTGACCTTTCTGTTTGATGGAATAAATATAATTACATTGTCACTTCAGTCTGGTTTAACAAACAACCAGAAAATGTTCTTTAATAAGCTGCCACAGTGAGATGGCAGTTTATGATGGCTTAAAAGAATGTTTAATCTTAGTTAATTAATACTGTCTAATCTACCAGAACTAATGAACTTTCAACTACAATAGTAGGTCACTGCCATTGTATTCAATGACATGTAAACATTACAAGTTGCAAATTTATCAAAGCACGAATTCCAAAGAATAAAAGTAAAATGTCACCTTTACTAAATTTATATCTATTTTAATGTTCCTCCTCTAATTACATAGTAGGAATTAGAAATGGAATGACCTACTTAGACAAGGCAGAAAGTTGCCAGTGTTGGAACCCTACAAATTGTGAGAGACAAAGCCCTAAAATTAACAACTAATAATGTATTATTATCAATAATGACTATTTATTAAGTCATCTGAGTAAGATTCCCCCACCCACTCACACAGTCCCCTTATTACGGATGGCACAGCCCTATTGCAACACAAAGGAAAGGAAAGGAAAAGAAAGCGATGAGGGAATTGCCGGTGGTGCCTGAGGGGTTCAGCCATACATGGGACAAGGAGCAATAAGAAGTTCCAGAAGACTGGAGAAGCTTGAATGTGGTCTTAACATTCAGAAAAAGCAGTTGTGATGAAACAAGTAACTTACAGGCTGATTAATCTGCCCTTATTCCCAGGCAAAATAATGAGGAGGCTGATATGGAAATCAATAAGGATTAAAAGATAGGGATATAATTAATTCCAGTCAACAGTGTTTCATGAAAGCTAAGTCATGTCAGACAAATCTGATTTCATTCTTTTATGAGCTTATGAATTTGGTGAATAAAGGTATTTGCACGGAAGAAATGTAGCTAGATTTTTGTAACAGACACTAAAAAAATCACAGTTATTAATACTTAGCTTGGGTTGATATTCTGCTACACTGCTTGCGGTGGACATCATGAAAGGTGATAATGAGATTATTTCTAAAACACCATAAAAATGTTGCTTGCCTGTGCCTGGGGAAAATGAGAAAGGTTCAAAGAAGTGATTCTGGAGTAGAGAGGGGAGAGAAAACATCTAAATATAGGAAACTACAAAACTTAGTGATTATTAAGCGAGCCCAATGGTAACTGGGCAGTTCACAGTCTTCTATTGCAAAAACAGTTGTAATAGCAAGAAATAAAAATAAATACATAAGCTAAAGGCAACTTTCCACCAAGTGTGTACGATTTGGTGACTATGGTGACAGCGTGGGAAGGGACCTGCTGACCCATCCTGTCTGCGGTTCCTAAACCCGGAACAGTGTGTGGATGCAGAACTGGCCACATTGCAGACTGGTACTTGTTACCATCAGGAATGTGCTGATGCAATTTGGAGATTATGCCAAGACCAGCAGGATGGTAAATAACACTGAGGAGAGACGGACTTGAATAAGACAGGACCACTTCAGCAGTGATGTTTAATTACAGCCTCGTTCAAGGTCATGCGTCTGGTCATACCTGTGAAATAGGGACCATGCTATGGAAAGCAGCAAGTGGAAATTGTGATGAAACTACAGCAGAAAATAGCAATTCAGCATAACTTTATTACATACTACCAAAAGCCAAGCAACAATCTTCAGGTGCATAGGTAGGACTGCAGAAAGCGAGAACAGATAATTGTGTTTCTGCATATGGCACTAGGGCGACTGCACAGTCACACTGAGCACAGCTCTGCCATTCGTGTTTATAAAATAAATATTGAAAGTTCTGAAAAAAAACCCTTCCATGGGCCAGAAATAAAATTCCTGGAGACTGGGAAGGAGACAAGTACTAGGGAAAAGTCACCACTTGTTTGAACAATGAAGGCAATTAGTTGCAGGAGGAGGGAGGAGTGAAGGCGTTTCCATCCCTGAGTGCAGCTGTACCCCAGTACATTATATAAGTACCAATGCAAAGACCACACTCACTAAGATACTGTTTTGTACTCTGATGGATCTGGAAATCCCTACAACAGATGAATTAGGGACTTCCATATATCCCTTCAGCAAACACCAGGGAAGGAAGCGAGAGGGGAAATTCTGTCTTACATGCAAGGTCAAGACAACGTAACCACAAATGCGTGAAAAATAATTATTCCCTTAATTGTACTAGGTATTAATAGAAAAGAAAAAGAGAAAGAAAAAAAAGGAAAAAGAAAAAGGGGAAAAAAAAGAGAAAGAGCTTTCCTTGCAAGAATTTATGTCCAGTTTTATAGTTTGCCACCAACATACTGTCATACAAGCAGTTTCTGTAATCAGACTTGTGAAATTTCAAATGCTCTTCATTACTAGTTGATGTTCATCTGTTTAGCCATCACTGGACTACAGATGTAAGGGCAACAGATACAAAGTAATACTGTTCTCACAGAATTGATAAGAAAGTAGGATATTTGGGACATTGCCGTTGGTTGGTTTTACAGTTATTGTATTATTTTAAAAACAATTCTGTTCAGCTGTGAGACTTCTGTTCTGCCACAGCTGGTTTAATCTGTGAAAATAATCTTGAGGGAAGTTTACGTATCACCTTGCATGTTTGTGGGACTGAGCTGGCAATGTCTTGTCTGAATATTCATGACTTTTGTGGGCAGATTTGCAGGTTCTCTGACACCATCTGCTTTATCCTACCACTTACTCTTCTGCAGAAATCCCTGTGAGGATGGAGGTTGAGTATCTCCCTCCACTTTCTGGTTGCTAGATGTGATATGCTTCCTTAAAAGATAAATTAACTTTGGCCATTAGCAGAGGTCCATACTCCTAGATGAAGACAGAGGTGGAAAGAGGGAGAGTTGGCTTAGACTTCATGGAAGCAGGAGAGCTGAGGAAGACTCACCTGAGTTGACTGATAGATGGATCAGCTTATTGATTATTGTTCATGACCTTCTAGATTCTTTCTAGATTCCAAATCTGGGAATCGGAGATGGGAAGGCAGAGACTGAGGTCAGCAACACCAACAGATGATCTGTAGCCCAGAGTGTGAGCTGCATTGCAATTATTATTTGTTTTCCCTCATTTCTCCCACAGCACTGGAAGAAGATGCAATTTTGGGAGCAGAGAAAGTGTCCTTAGAGTTCCATACCATGAGCTAAGAAAGGGCAGTAAGGGAAGGTCAGCAAACACCAGAATAATACTCTTCAGTTCTTACAGAGCAATTGCACATACAAGGATCGCAGCTTGAGCTGTTCCCCAAGTCAAAGCCCAAACCACAATACAAGCATTTTGAAGGTTTCCCATAGGATATAGGTTCAAATGTGATCATTTGGAAAAGACGCATCAGGAGAAACCTGTGCATCTTCAAAATCTGATCCGTGGCTTGAAGACTTCTGAGCCCAGCGATGAGCAGTAATTGCACATTTGCACGTTGGTGCTCCCAGACTTTGGAGAGCAAAGACAAACATAGTCAAGGACAGATGCAAAAGGAAGAAAATAAATATAATATTGCTGTTAGAAAGGCTGTGGGAAGGTGAAACTAGCATCTGAGTGCCCTTGGCGCACACAGACATTCCTCATCTACATGGGTGACATTGGCACATCTCCACAATGGAGGAGATGCCTCTTCCCTTGCCTGTTGAGACTGGGAGGTCCCTGTAAAAGGGACATTTTCTTCTGACACTGAGACCATCCAGAAAGACTGAAAAGCAGCTGGAACGTGCACCCAGGTTCTACTCAAACATCTTTCACTCAAGGTTCACTTTCCAAAATTATTGATGTATTTTGTACCAGTTTTTGGATTGTCTCCCTCCATCCCACCAGCACCTCACCTGTATGAGACACATCCCACCCCAGACAAGCTGTCAAGGTTTCTTCATCAACTGTAGAGAGAGCCAAGATTACAGATTTAGGACAAGTGACAATTTTTAAGATGGCTAAACTAGGATATAATGAATGCCAACAAGGATAATTAAGGATAAAAATGAAATCCAGTCTCTAGGCTGAAGTAAATGAGATTTTTTAAATTATTATTCTTTTTTTTTCCTCCTTAAAATTCATCATTATATAAAGTTTGAAAGCTCACTGGCATGATCAACTTTGATTATTTTCATTTGATTTCCTCACTACACTTTTTCCTCTCCATTTCTCTTATTCATTGTGTTATTACATCCTTAAAAGGTATTTTAAATTAATTTACTGCACTCTGAGAACACTAGTAAAAATATTAGCTTTCTGAGAGTTATGTCAATGAGGAAAGCATGTTCATTCTTCCTTGAAGAAAGTATATTATAAAAACTGTAACCCATAAAACAAAAGCTTACTTGCATTTTTCTGCTCTTTAAATCCATCCCTGAGCTAATGCAAGGAAATTTAGCACTTAATTTATAATAAATATGCATGGAAAAAGCAGAACACCTCACCAAACGGGCATATTTACAGTGTCAGCCGGGAGGAAATTATTAGTATATCAAAGGAAATGGTCACGCTCAGGAACAAATACAAAGGGTGCTGATGCAAATTTGTGTGAAAATGATTATTTTTAATGTTACTAAGGAAAGCCATGGCGCTGCAGCTGGCCATGCCAGTGCAGCTATAATTTTGGCATGAAAACCAGGAATAGATTGCTAATGTTTTTTAGCTCCCAGGTTGCAAACACCCTTCTACCACAAAATTTAAGACCCAGAGCTCTTTCTAAAGAACTGGGCTGGACAGAAAATAAATCCTTTTTCTTTTACTGGGTAGCAGAATGAAGGTGTTTTTCTTGTGTTTGCCAAAAGGAGGAGGTGACTAATGAACCCAGAATGAAGAGCTGCTGGATTCCATCCTTTTTTTCTCATTGGCTTTCTCCTTCTATTTCTTAACCTTTCCTCTCCTTTTTTCCCAATCCACCCAGGCTGGAGCCAAAACCAGCCCTCTCCTTCTTTCCTTTAAAATATCCCTGTGTCTCATAATCAGCTCCAAAAAGTGGAAAATAAAGGGATAATCCTTTACGGTGACATTTTCCAGCAACTTCGTGTACCAGGTAGGAAAAGCTGCATCAAGAACAAATTTGTATGCTTTAATTTAGCCACTTTCCCACCCTTAGATGGAACACAGGAATGTACTGAAAACCAGAGAGGATGAAGTCCATTACATCTCCACCATCCACTTTTCTTCCAACCACTTTCAATGTCAAAAAAATTGTAAGGCTTCCAAAAAAACAATAATAACATTGTTATTTTTGACAATCAGGAGAGGAAACAACTGGAAAGCGTAAGGCTCAAAAATAATGAAATTGTCAGAAAAAGAAACCCCTTAGAATGGCCAGACACAGATAGGTTGAAGGGAAGAGAGGGATTCACTTTTTCACCCCAACAGGGAGAAAAAGTATAAATAGGAAGAATCACAGAGGTTTGACTCTATGGCTGAGATTTTAAGCACTGGAAACAGCCACAGTCTGTGGGTTTCTCACTTAAAACAGCTGCAGGAGCTCCTGGCACTGGGGCAAAGACACAAACCAGTAACAATTTCTCTATCAGTTTTTGGGAGTGACTCAACGGTGATGTACACGGAGGCCATATTGCATATGCATATGAATAATATGTATTTGAGTATTGGGTTTGCAGCTTTCCACTATCACATTGCACTTTTAGATCCTGAATGTTTGACCTGTGTTTTGTACAAGTGGAAAAGAACTAGTCTGAAGAGGAAAAAAGACAAAAGTTGCTTGCAGTTTATCTGTAAACTAATGGATGTTGTGACTGTCTTGTGAAATTGCTTTCAGCGGGCTTTGCTCATGCAGTATCTTAAAACCTATCAATAGGCTGAATTCAGACTCAAGTTCCTATTCACAGCCTAATAAAGCTGTCAGAATAAAATGTTTGTGAAGGAAATTTCCACTGAAAGTTGTCTTCTGCCAGACTCTTACAAGTACAATTGTTTTATCCAAGTCCATACTAGCATGGAAAGTGAATGCAAATGGATTTGCGGGGAAAATATGCCAAGACTGTAATTCTCTTTCTTCAACTAAGTGGATTCCTTTTAATAGGCAGAGAGTTCCAGCGTTATTAATTAAGACACTGCAGACAGGAGGGGAGTTGATTTTAGAAGTTTTTGAGATCAGCTGCAATGTATTAGGTTTGATGCCAATGCAAATGATTTCAGTGAAAAGCTTTGAAACTGAGCTCGACTTTTCTTCATTTTTTGCTTGTATTTTGAAAAAGGATAAACCTGTCCCAGGAAAGGAGCAACCTTTTGGTCTGACTTCAAACCTCTACTTCTTGTTGTTGTTAAAAATGACAACTAAAAACCCAGATGATAATCCAGACAGCATGCAAATGAAGAGAACCTCTGTTTTACTGAGCTTCAAAGACCCTTTCTTTGTAGTAGCCGTGTTCACAAGAATGTGGTTTGGTGGCAGTCTGAAAAGCATTGAACATCCCCAATGGTTTCTGTTGGAATGATGCTCCTGAAAGCTCTAACACAACCCTCACCAAGTTATTGATAAGAACGTTTATTTTTGTTATTCCTATTATTTTTACTATTCAATTCATTGAGTAAAAACAACCTTAGTCTAAATGAACAAGATTGTGTTTTCTGTGCTCAGAGAAAGACGGCATTAGGAAAGAGAAATTATGCCACGAGCAAATTACATATTTCACTCACTGTTACTGGCTTTCACAGATACATCTTTAAAACTAAAATGAATGTGTTGTTTTCTTACAGCTCTAAAAGCCTGGAATTACATTTCAATTTTGCTTTAAATATCAAAGTTTACAGCTTCTAGTTAAGTGGTCAAGTTTGAAAATATGAAACCAAAGAACCAGAGAAGTGTTAAGAACTAACGAGTATTCCTTAAAAACTGCCTCTCTCTTGTTTCTGAAGCCAAATTGATGAGCCAGGGGCCCTGAGTCACAAGTCTTGATTCCCATGTTCAACAAATTTATGGAGATTAAAAAAACCTTTCTTTGGTCTTATTACACCTGTCAATCTTTTCTAATTGGGTACCAGGTGCCATGTCTTCGTGTTCGGCTGTGACAGCTGGAAATGCACAGACCCGTCCGTCAGCAAAGCAGCACTGAAACCAAAACCATGATTATTGATGCTCAATACAACTCCTATTGATTAAGACGCCCTTGTTAGTTGAGCTACAGGCACAGATAATAAATTACCAGGAGATGAGAGAGGCTGCTTGCAATTCATACAACCAAAACCAAGCCAGAAAAATTCCAGCGTGCTTCTGGCATGTGCACTTGATACTGTTGTCTGACTTTGCTTCTTATCTCACAGCAACTTTATCAACATTTGTGCTGTTGAAACCAATGCCAGTTCAGAAAACTTATATAGGTGCCAGTTAAGTGGCTGGATTTTTACAGGTGGATTTCATGTTTTTATTACTGTGAACAACATACATATAAAAAACTGCACAGAAAGTGTGTGGTTGGTTGGTTAGTTGGTTGTTTTTCCTGAATAGAGCATGTGTTTGGGGTTTTTGCATGGAAGCAGACTTTTGCAGCTTTCCTTCATGCTGAGCAACACCTGACCCCATAACACATTCATCAATCATCTGGAGGGTTGGGGTGGTACTTGTCACAGCTACTTGGTCTAAGAAAGCCTGTCACTACCATCGCAAAGCCAAATTTTTCCTTGCTGCATCCCAGTGTCACACTGAAAGCCATCCTTCCCTGATTTCTCAAACACGGAATATTTATTGAAGATCATGCACAAAAAATCACATCGGTGATTCCTGGAGGGACTCTGGACCTGTTGAGTCTCTCCAACACAGATGCTCGAATCTGAAAACTCCCACCCTGTGTTTTCCCACAGTCGCTGTTCCATGGCAGCATCCACACCAAATATAACCAACATTAAACCAGAGGGATGTCATCGAAGCTGCTGCCTTCTCCCTGTAGGCCGCTCCCTAATCCTCTTGACATGAAATTATCTAGGAAAATGAAAAAAAGCCACCTACAGTGATATTGTTGAATGCTGATTGTATCTGGTTTCAGAGCCACAGAAGACAGGCTTCTTATATCCCAGGAAAGAAAGTGATGAATTGATGGCTCTGGCTTCACTATACCCGTGAAACTCTGCACCTCAAGTCTGGATCTTTGGAGTCCCGCAAAAAATACTGATACAAAATGCCCTTGGGCATCAATTTGAAAACACACACTTTCATCTCCAATGCACTGCCATGCTTCTCATGTTTTTTCAAACTTTGTTTCTAGAAGAATGCTCCCCCTATGTCAAGCCTACCTGGAGCTGAATGCATAAGATGAGAAAAGATGAGTTTTTTCAGCACTGGAAAAGATGCAGGTGCTCTCCAGGCTGCTGTGGACGGTGCAGCAGATGGTTTTCTTCTGGGTCAGTATGTCTTAGCTGCAGTATAATGGTTATCCATTAATAATGCACCCAGTTGAGGCAGCGAGAAGAACTGAAAGGGCAGATTATAATTAGCTTTGTGCAGAACCAGGTACCAAAACACAGGTCATTATTGCAGCTCATCTAAATGCTCCTTGTGTTAATAGTAATATATAACTAGCATTGTACTTTGTCTGGCCATGTACAAAATTCTTACTTTACTGTACTGCTAACCTGCTGCCATGTTGTACCTCAGAAGCTGTAGGGGTTTTAATTTTGGGTGACGCAATTTGTCTATGCAATTGTCTACACAAATTGTCTATGTAGAGCAATTTTAAGTAGAAGGTGTAATAAGTCATTCAGTCATTATCCCAACTTAAGGGCATGGGAGTTTTAACCACTTTATAGCAGAATGTCCTCAGTTTCTCTCCTGTAAAAATCCAGCTATTATTTCTTTCTGATTACTTTGTTTATTCCCTCTTAAAGGGCTGTGCCCTGTTGAAATATTGATAATGAGAACAATAGAAAAGAAAGAAGAGTCCTGTTCTTACAAGCTCTGGTTATTTTTGGTGGAAATATTCCTTTCTTCACAATGCATGTCACAGGAGTCTCAGAAATACTATTATGATGGGGATTTCGCCCCATTACTTTAATATTAACACTGAAACACGTGAAGCAAGTGGAGAGCACAGCCACAAATTGCACCGTTGTACCTGCCACTGTTGCAGGCGCTTTCCAAAACCAAAGTGAACACTGACTCCCATTGATCTCAATGGAAAATGGATGGGGTTCCCATGGAAAGCAGATAAAAAGCAAACTTCAGCTTTCCCTCCAAGTTTGCTCTTCTGCCTCCTTCCTTCCCAAGCCCCTATGCTGTCTCCTTATGTTTCGAGAGATGTTCTGCTTCAAGTTACTTTTTGTTTATGCCTATGAATATTTTCTATGTTTCTGGCCTGTTCAGTAAAAGGATTAGACTTCATTGGTATGGCCATGCATGAAATCATTTGTTTTCAGATAAGTAATGTTACCAACTGACACCAAAAGAACAAATTATTAGCACTAAAGCTGGTGACACGTATGAAGTTAAAACCTTTTTGACTCCTCCATAGCTACAGAAGTTCTTTGACGTATTTCTGGAGCAAATAAGCAGCAAAATTTTCATTTCTGCCTGTGTTTGTAAGAGCAGTCTGCCTATCAGAAATAAAACATCCTGCTCCTGTATGGAAAATGCACACAAATATAGTTGCGTGTCTCACGGCTTTCAAGAGCTGGTCAAAAGAAAAAAAGCAAAGATGAAAAACCAGCGTAAGTTAATCAGAGGAATGAAGCCCGATGTTGTTGCCTTGACCCTGGTTGGGTTTTCCAGCCAACTGATGTGCAATTCCCATGACGTTTCTGCAAGGAAACTGTAACCTGCAGCCCCTGAGTTGTGTTTCACAGGATTCTGCTGAATTGCTGGAAGTTTTTGTTCATGTCTCTTCCTCTATCAAACCCAGAGGGCTAAAAGTATCTAGCCTCTCCATAAATCTGCTGCTACTAACAGATACCCTGAACCGTTTATGTTCAGTACATGACAGAGGCAGATCGGGCACACAGAAATCCTTAGTCTGGTTTTCTTATAAGACTCCTATAGAAAAAATGTGCTTTTCCCAGGAAGGACTCAAGGTATCACAGCCACACAGCTCCAGGTTCTCCAGAATTTAGATAAAGGAAACAACGCCTCTCAAAAATCGTGGGGAAATTGGAGATTAAATGCATAGCAGGATCTGATTCAAAGTGTTAGAGATAATGCAATCTCTGCACACACATGGAACAAACCTGAGTTGCCAGGAACCATCCTGCAGTGATGCAGAATAAATTGGAAGTGGGGAGAGCAAGTTCTTGAGAGCCAGCAAAAAAGAGTTGCTGCAGATTAGTCAAAAATTATCTCCTAATGCTGTCAGTTAGAATGCCAGTAAATCTACTTTACATTGAGAAAACAATATGTCTAGTTTGCTTTTATGGAGATGGAGACAGTTTATATTACTCTTGGTAACGCAAGATCAAACTGTGAAAACTCCCTTGTACGCTGTGCCCTTGCTACCGAGAGGTGAAAGGTGTGAGAGTTCCATCTGGATAAGTGTCCCAACAGCAGAGATTCTTTGTGATGGCAAAAGGGAGAACGGAAATTTCCTACCAGAGCTCCTTCCTCAAGGGCTCTGCTGTGTCTGCTGCTGCTTTGCCGGGTTACAAATGCGATGAGATGCTCCGTGGTCTGGGCTTGAGTGGCTTAAGGGAACAAACCCACTGTCACTGTTAGAGAAACAGCAGTGACTTTGATGTGAATAAAGGAAAGTGGTTGGCTGCACGCTAATAATATGAAAATAGACCCATTGCCTCTGACATGGTGCCATTTTGCAGATGAAAAGCTGCTAATTGCAGTCACTGGCAGGCTGCAGGTCATGAAAACTCAAGATTTTTTAATAAATATACCTTAAAAGCAACTGCATCCTTGCTGCATCGTCACACACCAGGAGGTTCTGAGCTTCCTCAAATATATTCTCTGCACAAAACCCTTAATATCTAGAAGACTACTAGCAACGTTTCTTATTTTGTTCTGAGTTCCAAATCACTGTATTCCATTCCCTTTAAGTCAAATATTTGGAAGACACTGTAATTACTTGCCTGACATTCTTATTTTGATCTGGCTGAAAGACCCTGGGAAGTGCTCAAGACTAGAGCAATACAGCATTATTGATGGTATTTAATGACTTGTTAATGGCTGCAGATGGAAACTTTTGGCCATGTCTCATGGCAGTTGTCTTTTCAGTAATATTTGATGCACTAGATCATGGATGGGGCTGGAGATCTTTTTCGAAGGTAAACTGTACAGCAATTACAATCCCATCAGGAAACAGCAGGCAGAATTCACAGAATTATAGTAGAAATTATATGTACTGTCAGGAATCATGCTAGTTTATGCCAAACAGCTTTTATGCTCCTGTAAGAATCAGTTAGGAATTAAACTCTTTATTTTTAATACTACTGATGGCTATGCATTCATATGACTAAGATTAATAAGGTAAAATATACAGATACTCTCTAAATAGCAAGAATTAAACAAATTGGGGGAAAAAAAGAAATAAGGAGAGAAGAGGGAGGAAGAAAAGGAGGGAGAGAGGGAGAGAAGGAAGTTAGGAAGGAGGAAGGGAGAAAGTGAAAGTGAAAGGTGAAAGTCTCTCTCGCCACCTTCCAGCAGTGTGCAGGTTGTTTCACACATAATCATAGAATCACTTTGGTTGGAAGAGATCATCAAGTCCAACTGTTAACCCAACACTGCCAAGTTCACCACTACCCCATGTCCCTGAGAACCTCATCTCCATCTGTCCAACCCTCCAGGGATGGTGACTCCAGCACTGCCCTCGGCAGCCTGTTCCAATGCCCCACAGCCCTTTGGGGAAGAAATTGTTCCTAAATCCAACCTCAACCTCTCCTGGCGCAACTTGAGGCCGTTTCCTCTGCTCCTGGCGCTTGTTTCTGAGAAGCAGAGCCTGACCTCCCCTGGCTCCAACCTCCTTTCCAACCATTCAACAACTCTGTTGTCCCTTTCTGAAGAGCATCCCATGGCTACAGCTGTATATGGGGCACACAAACCAACCGATTTAGGACCCTTATGGACCTGACCTCTCTATAACCTGTGTCTTTCCCCCCATCTTTGATTAAACTCCTTCCCCTGCCATGAGATCACAGCTGAATGATGGAGAGGTTGGCCAGAGGGGGACCTGAAAGAAGAGGCCAGTTTTGTCCTCTTGGGTGTCTCTCCTCTGATCTTCCTCCTGTGTTGCTCACTGGCTGCAACCCACAAATGTGCTCCAGACAGCAAGAGATGACCTTGAAAATATTCACTACTTCTTAGCCTGCTTAAAACTGAGTTATCGATGCATATACCACTCTTTCATGATGACTGTGCTTAACAGTATAATCCAACCTTTTTATGCTATATTTAATTCATTTTTACTGTAAGCCATTTGCAACAGGGGTCACCATTCCTGTGTGTTTTCTAAAAGCAAAAAAATCCCGAGGATTTAAAAAGAAAATAAAAAAGGTCATTCAGGTAGGGAAAGATATACATCTTATGAATCGATTACGGATCTTCCTTGCTGTAGCTCTTTCAACTTAGTGATGTCTCACTCTCATCCTTTGTCACCTAAGGTTTTCTCACTAAGAGAAGGTTAGTTAGTTCTTTGGAAGCTGTGTATAAAGAGGTCTTACACTAGCTGTGAATCAGCTTTATTGATCCACATGTCTTGAAAAACTTACGATAATTGAAAAAAACAAAACACAACAAACAAACCAAAGTTAGAATGGAGGTGAATATCTTTCTGTTTGCTGTGACCTATACTGAAAAATCTTCTACTTAAAGGTAAAGTTTCAGATTAAGCAGTTTTCCAGGAAATTTGCAAGCATCAACTGTGTGACCCCAGTTGAGACCAAGTCCTGAACAGAGATACGGTCTGGTAGAACACCAGGATATCACTTTAGCAACTTAATTGCATGCCTTAATTTTGTTCCAGTTGGTGTATTTGGGGATGCTGAGCATGCCATTCACCAAGCTCCTTCTTGACTGTGGTCAGAGCTGGGAAAATTCATTACATCTGTGATGTATCCTCCTTTTAGTGTGGAATTTGGGAAATGTCAATTGGATACAGTGACGTAGCCCTCTGCACTTCTGAATGCTGCAGGCAGGCGTCATGCAGCACAGCAATTTTAAAATTGTTGGCAGAGTGCAGAAGGAACAGCAAAGCTTTTATCGAGCACCATATGAACAAGCAAAGATACTGAAGCTGGGTACTGATCACTGCTATTCAGTCCCCAGATGGTTTCTAAAGACAGTAGTATCAGTCTTGGGGCTTCTTCCTTCCTAAAATTCATTGCAGGAAAAGCTCTAGGATAATCTAAATGGTTTGCTATAGAAGGAATAATACAACCCAAGTTTCTACAGCATCTTATAAATGATCTTAAGAAAAAAATAACCATTTAAATGTGAATGACCACTTCTGTCATGGTGGTTGTTTAGTCAAGATGTGGGTATGGCAGCAGCATGGGAGGAAGTCCAGCAACAGACCTGCCTGCCCATCGTGTGCCACAGAGCTTGCAAAGCACTGGCTACTGGGAAGTAGGACATTCCAGCCCTCTACCCCAAATAAATTGGGTCAGTAGTACCTACAGATGTAGTCCTAGAATCATAGGATCACTTTGGTTGGAAGAGACCCTCAAGACCATGGAGTCCAACCATTAATCCAACACTGTCACTAAATCGTCTCCTTAAGAAACTCATCTCCGTCTGTCCAGCCCTCCAGGGATGGTGACTCCAGCACTGCCCTGGGCAGCCTGTTCCAATGCCCCACAGCCCTTTGGGGAAGAAACTGTTCCCAGATCCAACCTCAACCTCCCCTGGCGCAACTTGAGGCCGTTTCCTCTGCTCCTGGCGCTTGTTCCTGGGGAGCAGAGCCCGACCCCCCTGGCTCCAAGCTCCTTTCAGGCAGTTCAGAGATCAGAAGGTCTCCCCTCAGCTCCTGTTCTCCAGGCTGAACCCCTCAGGTCCCTCAGTCCCACCCCAATTATGCCGTGATATGGAGTTTGTTCTTTCTTTCTCTCCCATCCTAGGCAAGAGAAACAGTCAACATTGGATGTAGGGAGAGCTGAGGCAAAGTGGAGGCCTTGAGTTTATCAAGGATTCTGTGGCAACCACAGGAGTTGGTCTGTAAAATGCAGCAGACCCACTTCGTGACAAAAAAAAGTGCAGTAAAGTGAGGATGACCCGAAACTTTAAAAGTCCCTTTCTGATTCAAACTAAAACACCAGCACAGATGTAAACGGGAGGAACAGCCGGCCTAGACCCAAGATCTGTGGCAGGCTGAGCTGGACCACAGTCTCTTGAGCCCAGTCTAATGCCTGAAGATCCAGCTTTTCTTTCTCCAGCTGTTGTTTGTACAAGCACAGCACACCTGTTTCAGCAATTCAGGCAGAATGACTTCTTTTGAATTAAAGTCTGTGTCCAATGTATCACCTGAGAACATTTTAGAAAAATAGTAGAAGTCATGCATTTCATCAAAGTGAGCTAATAAGAATATAATACGCTTTTTCATTTGCATTTTTATAATACTTAATTAGTTCATCTATTTGTCTTTGCTTCAATGTCCTACTTGTTGGCGCTGCAATATGACGAAGAGAAATGGCTCTAAAAATAACTCTTGATATATAAAAAAATCCCTCTTTTTAAATAGGTAAATTCTTTTTATTTTTAATGAATTTTCAGGGTTTTTTGATTTATGTAGCTCGGGAAAGAAGGGATAAAACCTACCAATAAAGAGAATCTACAGAGTTTAATAAAATTAGTAAGCAAGAAGTAGACACCAAGTGTTATGTTCACATTGTCACGTATCTTCATTTCTGCTGCACCAACTGCAGGAGCGAGCTCTGCTCCTGAAGCTAGGCACAATTAATCAACGTAGCGAAAGTACAATTAAATTAACATTTTACAAATCCTCCTGCTAACCTATTTAGCTTAATAATCCTGTGAAATATCCAGAGGAGCAGATAGCCCATTTACTGGTGGCATGTTCAGCACCGCCATGCACAATGCCAGAAATGCTGGATCGGCACAAACCATGCGATAGCAATTCCAACAGACCAGGGATCATTTACATCCACTGAGGATCCATTTCAATTATCCTGACAAAAAAATAACTTGCAGTCAGGAGCGCCGAAATTCCCCGAGTGGATCAGAGCCGAAAGACTTGACTTCTAGCAGTTACTAGCAGAGAAAAGACTTTTAAAGGGCGTTATATGAAACACCACTAAAAGGTGAAAAAAAGAATCTGCTACTGACAATACAGTTCATGATAATCCTAGAAGACTGGCTTAAATGCCATGCAAGGGGATTCCCCCCTCACCCTTTAATTACAAGAACTCTAGCTATTTTAATTATCCAGCAAAACATGCATTGGGTAATGCTGACTCTGGCTTTAGTCGCATCATTTGGTGGTTTCACAGGCTCAGCATAAACTGCATAAAAGAGAATTTTTTTTTTCCTCTCAGCACTTCTTGCCTTCCAGTTTCATTGAATTTCCTCCTCTTCTTGTGCTCAGACACCAGGGATGGAGACTTACATTTTCAGCCTGTGCCCCTTGGACCAACCTGCTCAGAACACAAAGGCGTGTGTATGATCTTCAGAGGTTTACTGACTTCAGCTTTGAGCATCTGTCGTGCTCCTCTCAACCCTTTCTAGTCCTGCGATACCTTATTAACGAACACTGTGTAGGGCTCCCATCCAAAATGCAGCGTTGATTTCAAATGTTTGGTGAGATTGGCCCTGGAGGTCCCTCTCACAGCCCCTTTTCACCCTGTTATTTTTTTGGAACCACACTGAGAGGCTTTCACTGCAGCATCTACACTACCAACCTGGTCCTGTTACTGAACCAGTAAAATCCTCTAAATCTTACCGATTGTTCAAGTTTTGCTTCAGCTGACTCTTCAGGCTCATGTGCCCCTGGGTGTCCCAGAGTGTTCAGGTCCCTTTGATGTCCCACCAGTCTTTTGTACATGAAAAGAAAAATGTTTTGCTCACTTGGACATTTTGCTAGCTGAGAGCTTACCGTTCCAATTATTATTATTTATTAATGCTTTTCTTAGTGTTTTGGGGGAGAATTACTAAGAAATGGATTTAAATAGAGCTTTTGGGGGAAAATATTTACTTCAACATTCAGGTTTATCTTTTAAACCCTTCCCTGGGCACTCATTTATGGCCACTGTCAGAAATGGGGATACTGAGGCAGATTAATCTTTGATTTTGGCCCCACATTTTTGTATCAGACTGTGTTCTGCTTCCTTACATGATCAATTCTGAACAGACACATTCAGAACAGGTTTTCAACATCTCTTAGCAAGCCAATGTAACGCTGGGAATTTTTAAGCAACAACACTACAGCTTCCTTTCCCCCACAATACTGTCTTGAGACTAATTATTTCAGCCTACCAACATAAAGATTGGTTTTTTCATTAACAAAGAAACATAGGTCAGATCGGCTGGTTCTGAAGACGAAGCCATTTTATTTTTTATTTTATTTAAAATGAACTATATCCTGCTCAGTTAAAACTGTCTCATCCTAGTGCAGACGGTAAAATATTCATTTCTTAATAGCAGATTCAGCTCTCTCCAAACCGAATATAGTGTTATGCAGATGAGTTCCCCTTTTTTTTTTTGCAGACATCATAGAAAGGAATTCCAGTGCTATATGGTTAAAACTTCAGAATATTTGAAATATGAGAATATGATAATTGTGGTTTAATATGTTAATGGAACCTAGGAAGAAATGAAGTAATTTGCCCGTATATTACTAAACTCTCTGTGGCAGGGCAATATGGGAGTTTGGACACCATTATTAGTTGGAAACATTACCTAGAATTTATTGGACATAACCATAAAGTGGAAAAGTTGCTGGAGGTTGAGAATAATAAACTCCCGTAACTGGGTTTACGTTCTCAAATTGTTTCTTAAAAACAATTTCAAATGCCAAAAAAATGCATCTGAAGGTGCCATTAATCAACAGCACAGATTTTATTTGGTGTTCTGAATCTTTCAAGGTAAAAGGGTAGAGTTAGACTCAAAGCATCACCACTAGCTGCTGGAACTCACTGTACATACTCACACTTTATTAGGCACACATTTAGACGAGAGGCTGATGTCTTTCACAATTTAATCTATTCCTAACACATTCTGTCCAGCATCCCACGAGTCCATCACCGTGAATCCAAGCACCTAATCCCTCCACATTATGCCATCCAGAGCTTCTCTATTTATTAAGTGCTGGTGCTTTAATTTAAGGGATATTTTTTAAAGTGGTTTCGCTAAGCCAGCACAAGACTCTATAGGGATGATCTCACATTAGCTTAATCCAGACGTTTTATTTGGCTTCTGCTGATTGAGAAGAGGTTTAAGTAAAATGCAATTGGCCACTCTTAAAATGGAATCAGTTTGCCTGCGAAAAGCTAAGCAGTGGTTTTGCCAAACTAATGCAATTTTTCCCATGCAAAAGCAAACATCAGCTTGTGAGCTACTCCTCTTATCTCTGAGTTTTTCCTCAATACTCATCCACTCCTTCACCCCACGCTAAATGAGCCCCAGCACTTGGTGCCACAGGCAGTTTTCCCCCCAGGGAACCCCCTCCATCACCTCTTGCCACTGCCACTTATTCCCCATTGACCACTGCCCCAAAATTCACCATTTAAGCCCTGAAGGGGTACTGGCAGCATCTCTCTGCCCTTCTGTGTGACACCTTTTTGCACCTCTCCCAGTCACTTCATCTCCATCCCTCGCTCCATCCTGGATGCTCAATCTGGTGGGTCCCATTCTGCTCCTCTTGACACCCTCTGCTGAGTAGGCTGTGTCCAGACCATCATGACACAAGAAGAACTACAGAGAAAATGCATAATTCTGCAAATATTTAGCTCAATTCCACCTTCAGTTTTGCGTAATAAGCCTAAGAGGCCATAGACAGGCAGAAAATCACATTCTTCCTTTTCTTCCCTGCTTTCTTTGAGATTCACCTTTAAGCAAATCACCATCAGCTCCAGATCAGGAGGTGGGAAAATAAATACCCGCAATACTGTATTATATCTACACCAGTATAGTACCAAGTAGATTCCCTAATACCACGAAAGAACTGAAGTAAAGAGACTGAAGCAAATACATCTGCGCTACCTGAATTGCAAATGCAAATATAAGATTGACAGAATTTTATGAAAATAAGTGCTTGGGATTTTGCCCTTTGAATAATTCTAGGAAGCAGTGTCTAATACTGATTACATGAGTATACCAGCATCGTTTGAGAAACTTGCCTTGCCTGGCATTGTTTTCTGAGCTGTTGTTGCCTTTACTCACTATAGGATGGCACATTGCGGGGAGTCGTATATTGATAAGTCAGAGCTGATAGAGCAGAAATATCTAGGAAACAAATACAAAACCTGCACTCCCAGGCAGGGCAGCAGGAAGGATGCTGGCTGGATGCAGAGGAATTGGGTGTTGTTCTCCTTTTTTATCCACAGCAGAGGCACAGCAGCTGTGTTTTCCCCAAGCTTTCTAAATGCCATTCAGAGTTCTGCTGCTTCCGAGCTCATCCTCATTTACAGCATCTTCGTCAGTTCTGCTCCTCATGGCACGGGAGACAGTTCAGCCTCCACCATTTAGAACACAACAGGTTGATAATTTCCAGCTTTTGTTTTCCCCCACTCAAGAAACAAGTATCCAAGAGCTAGAGCTGGTTCTAACTTATCCTCTTACCAGAAAATCATTTGGACCCATATAAAAAACCTCAAAAATATTCCATTCTGGGGTCAAATGTAAACTATTATCCGTGACTTTGGGGGTTTACCCGTTCCCTTCAAGTCAAAGTAATTTAAATCAAATCTCCCCACTACAAGGGAGAGGTATTTACCGTGTATTTTCACACAGGTTCCTCCTGCTGGAGAGAGTCCAGCACAGGGCAACAAAGATGCTGAAGGGAGTGGAGCATCTCCCGTGTGAGGAAAGGCTGAGGGAGCTGGGGCTCTGGAGCTGGACAAGAGGACACTGAGGGGGGACTCATTCATGTTTACAGATATATAAAGGGTGAGTGTCACAAGGATGGAGCCAGGCTCTTCTCGGTGACAACCAGTGACAGAACAAGGGGCAATGGGTTCAAACTGGAAAACAAAAGGTTCCACTTAAATTTGAGAAGAAACTTGTTCCCAGTGGGGGTGCCAGAGCCTGGCCCAGGCTGCCCAGGGAGGTTGTGGAGTCTCCTTCTGTGCAGACATTCCAACCCGCCTGGACACCTTCCTGTGTAACCTCATCTGGGTGTTCCTGCTCCATGGGGGGATTGCACTGCATGAGCTTTGCAGGTCCCTTCCAACCCCTGACATTCTGGGATTCTGTGATCCTCATTTACAGGAACCATAACAAAGATTATCTGCATTTCTCCTGTTGCCCAAGGATGCAAGATACTTGCTAAATTACAGTTCTGTCTCTGGAAACATATACAGTTTCCCTGCACCTTTCACGGAGCTTTTCTTTATAATCAGTGTACAAAAAGGGAATGCCATAACCAAAACTACAGCCACTCAGGAGGGAGAAAATAAAAGGCATGAGAAAGCGTGAAATCCAGGACTCGCTCAGGAAAAACAGACATGACTACGAGCTCCCCGAAATGAATGCTGCCTTCTGTTCCTGGGTGTGCACGTAAAGAAGCCAAATAGTATTTTTAATAAGCCACCAACAATTATCACAGGTAAATATAAGACACAGCCTGTGACCTCATAGATACCTGGGTAATAATATATATTTTTCTGATACTTAGATTAGTGTCCAGCTAGAGATGGAGAAATGGAACAGTGACCTCCTAAAGAGAAAACAAACACAAAAACAAAGATAACTCACCCATTTGACTTGAGTCTTTGGATTTTTGTTTTTGAATGTGGCAGGGCCCATATGCTCTTCTTATCCCAACTTAGCGCACAGATGTTCTCCCACGCCTAAGCACGCAACTCCCACCCTGTCTCCTGCTTCTTATCTCTGCAATGCCTATGATAATTTAATGAGAAATTGAATCAAACTCAAATTATACTGAGAATTTTTCCCTGCCATTCTGACAGTCCTATTGCTCATACACAAGTCATTTCAATGTGCTCATCAACAGAGCTGCGATGCCTTTCTCACAGATCAGATATCTGATGAGGATATTGCTTCTTGTCCCTCAGGACCCTGACTGGCAGTTTCTTTCAACTTGAAGAGCTGCAGAAGATGTTTGGAGCTCACAGGATCAAAAACAGGTCTCAGTACATGAAATATGATGGGAGCTGCAACTTCCAGCAGTTTGACTTAAATCACCTTTTCTCACCTTCTTTGCCCATACCACTTTTAATGTGCACACCATGGGACCAGAAATGACCACTGACCATGACAATGTCACTGGCAGCTCCCTCTTCTCTTTCCTGGGTTTTCCCAAAAGCTAGAAGACAATTGCTATTACTGAAGAAAAGTGGGGTGTTTTTTAAGAACATGGTGGGGGTAAAAAGAACACAAAACACACACAAAACAAACAAAAACCCACAAAAACAACAACGACAAAAAAAACCCAAACCAACAAACCTAGAAGAAAACTTTGAAAATACGGGGAAAAAAGAACACCTGAGTACAAAGAACCAAGTCTGAAAACCAGTTTCCAAGGTCATTTTCTGTGGCCTTATATGAGATGTGGGGTGTCCACACCTCTCCATTGGTCCCTCTGTCTCTCTTTCTCCATCCTGGTGCTGTACCTTACACGCAGGTTCTGGTCATTCTGGATGTTTCTGCACAGCCCCCTCAGACAATGGGACCAGAACCCTTAGAAGGGCCATTAACTCATATTTTAATCCATACCCATAGTATTTCCAGGCACCTTCCAACCCTCAGCAGAGACCTGCCTCCCTGAAGTGGATTTCCTTTGTAAAAATGATACGGTTTGTGTCTCCAAAATAGCAGGTTCTCTTTCATTATAGAGAGCAAAAAGAACAAGCTGATCAAGCTGATTCTTTCCAGAGGATTTTTTTTTTCCTGTTTGTTTTTGAGGTGATGCTACCATGAAAATCTCCTAGTTCCACTCAACAAGATGCAAGAAAAGCAAGTGCATTTGATTTTGCTTACTTTCACACTTAGAGTAAGACTCTACTGTGGAGTCAGCATGTTTCTACAGCAAAGATCACTTGGCCTGAATGTATTTAAGACAGGTTAAAAAAAAAAAGAGAATATTTTAGATTGTTTTAAATACACGGTGTCCTACACAGAAAGAAAGACCTTCCCATTAAATGTTACCACACAAGAAAGAAATTAAAGGGTGGAAAGTAACAAAAAATGGCAAATGTTTTTGGATGTTATAACCTCTGTATTGCCCTAAGACAATGCGACTAAACTGCACAAAATACACAGGGTAGCAAGAAAGTGAGAAGCAGTTTTACTCCATGGCCAGCACTCCTGTCAGCATCTGTACAAGGAAAATACTCCATTCTTCACTCTGATTGCATCTGAGACAACCCAGCAAGGCTGCACATATTTTGGGGAAAAGCAGAGAGAAAGCCTGTTGTCCTCTGGGACCCAGAGGTTATCAGGTGCTTTGTAGTTCCCTGCAGAGTTCCTTCTCCTCTCGATTTCTCCATGCCAGATATTCGTCCAACTTGCTCCTCTGGACTTCCAGAAATGAAGACCACACATCTCCATAGATGGCCCAGTCCAACATTTCGCTCTCTTTTCCCACCAGATTCAGGTTTTCCTGACATCTAAGGCACATCTCTCCTGCACAATAGGTTCGGCATCACTCCCTAGGGAAGAAGGTCACTTCTCCAGTCCCTCACACAGAGGAGCTACTGCAGGAAAATGAGGAATTACTTAAACATTTTATTGCAGGTTTTCAGACCAGAAAGGTGGGAAGCGGGGGGTCTGGCCACCCTGTTCTTTCCGCATGGATGGAAGGGCATCAGCTGAGCTCTACCTGGAGATGCATTCAAACATGCTGAGAATCACTGGGTTATGGGAGACCTTGAACGTACTTGCCAGCTGAGGTTTCTCTACCCTTGAACAAAGTGTTGGGATGTTTAAATTGGAAGGGAACAGAGAGGGTGTAGAAGAGGTTGGTGATGGGTGTGCACAGGGATCCTCACTTCTCCTCAGGCTCAGTCCTTGCTGGTGAGCAGCTAACCAGCGCATCACCACAGCGGTCACATCACCACAGCAATAGCTCAGCCAAACAGGAGGTTCTGGTCATACCTTCATGGCCACTGTCCCCAGGCTAAAAGAAGAGGCTACCTCAACCTGCACCCAGATGTTAGGAAACCTGGTTTCTCCTGAGGAGAACAGCTCTCCCCCGCAACCACCAGCAGAGATGTCTCACTGCACCCCAAATCCAATCCATCCTACATATGTGCTCTTATGTGCTATCCCAAAGGGGAATTTCTGCACCTTCAGCAGTTCTCCCATGGCAGACCTCGTTGGAAAAAGCACTTTGTGCGTCGGTTGTGTGATATTTCAGTTCGACTGCGCATTTGTTTCAAAAACCCTAACTTTGCCTGTAAATTGTTCTGCTGATGCTTCCCTCTCTCTGCTCCTAACAGTGTGCATCATTCAAGTGAGGAATGGCCAAAAGAGGAGGGGGGTGGAAATATCGAAAAGCAAACCTTCAGTCTCCTCTAAGCCACAAACCAACCTGCTGACGGAGGCAATTCTTCAAAGGGGATTGAAACCCGAGTCTTCAGACAAACTCCACATGTAAATTCAAGGTGTAAAATGCCCTGGGCAAATATGCAGCACTTCCACCAAGTCTGCAATTGCAAAAAACATTTGAACTGCTTTTAGTAAAGCTTTCCCTTTGCCTCATTCCCCACTGATGGTGGGAACCTCCACCTCCGACCCAGGCATTCAGAGAGATCTCTCCTTGACAGCTTCATGAGCTGTCATGAAGTGTCCCAGCACTCCAAAGGTTAAACCCCAGGCCAAATGTCTTACTTTCTAAATACATTTCCCTCAAGTTAGTAACCTTTCACAACAAATAAGGCAACAAAGGGTTCAACCATCAGTCATGTCATGGGCTGTTAGAAATCATGTCAATACAGGGGAACAAACCAGCAGGTGAGTCTGTTCTAATACAGCACTCGGAGGGGACATGTCCTGGGATTGAAAGGACACATAGGAATTGGTTAGTGACCACAGTGTTCCAGCAAGGAAACCTCTCATTGTCAACTACAGCTTTCCAAATTACAAAGCAAGGACGCAGGTCAGGTGCATATGAACTGCCCCAATTTATTTGACTGCTATGGGTCTGAGGATGGCAGCTATCATCTGTCACTCAGGTCACCTCATGTGCCATCATGAGCACTTATCGTTCTGGTACTCACCAGATACCGTATTTTCCTCCTCTTCAAGATCTTGGATAAAGCATGGCCTATGTAGTTCTTACCTGGACAACCAAGCATTCCTTTTTAGAGGTAGAACAGGTTTTCAGTTATTTTTGATCAGAATGTCAGACAATAATCTCCAGGAAAGAACCCTTTAACTTCATGGTGGAGGAGAGCATATCCAGGTTTTCCATCTTCTCCATGCCCCACTGGAGGAAAATCCTTCATAAAATAGACCTTAAGAGATACAACATCAATAACACAGCAACCACTGATAACAGCAGAAACCCATAACGTTTCTCTGGATACCACTACCTTTCCAATAGATAGGAGGTTGAGAGAGACTGGAAAACATGACAGGTTTTCCTAAGAAACTAGAACTACCTCAAGATATTTAAACAGAAGGATATTTATTGCCTGCTTCACTTTTCCACACTACAGGAGCATTAGCTATGCCATGAAGGGCTCTGGAAAACTGAATACAAAAAGCTTCCAGAATTACACAGGATTCTAATGCCCAGGTCAACATTCTGTATATCAGAAGATGAAACAAAAAAAGAGGCAGTGAAGATTAAACAGTTGCCTGCAGAACCTGGTACAAATTCCAGCCTTTTTGCTAATAGAGTCCCATGAAAACAAGGAGGAAGGATTTTAGACATGAAGTCTGGCAAGGAAGGACAGAGAAAAATTATTTTGCTTGGAGCCTCAGCCTCTTATTTCACTGCACAAGAACATAAAGGATATGTCTGTAAGACACCTGGTAGAAATTTGGGAGGATATTCCACCTGCCTCTGTTAAATTAGCTGAGATATTGAAAGCAACACCCCCAGGTTACCATGGCATTCCTCCCAGACAAATATTCAGTGTTTCTCAGCAAGACTACATGACACAAACAAAATGCCACCTCAATGTGATGGAAATTCCCCAAGTATCAGCTAATTCAGAATAAGCTCATGTCTGGCTACCGAGTTCTACATTATATAAACACTGTTCATGGGATGACTCCAACATGATACAAGCAGATATCAACCCTGTGTCTGAGAAGATCAACCCCAACTTTGCCTCTATTCTGCAAACCTTCTCAGGAAGCTGCAACAGGTTCACATAATCAAATCCAAACCTCCATTTCCAGGAATAACACTGGAAACAGATCCCTCTGGTCATTTTTCTGTGGGTGACCCACACCCATCTCAAAGCTCAGACCTCCAGAGCAAAGGAATGTGAATTCTTGCTGTTCTTGCTTTTTTGGGGGAGTAGATAAACTCTTCTTTTGGTGCATTCAGAAGAGAAACATCTTGAACATGCACATTACAGACCTTGCTCAATGTGTGGCCGTGTCCTCAGCTCTGCTCCAGCTGCTCCACATCACTCCACAATACGCTTAAACACTCTGAGCACTCCCGCTTTATATGGGTTCATAACTGAAGGCAAATTGTGGAATTTTCAGAATTTTATCTCCTGCCATATAGGAAGATTGCTGGAAGCTCCCGAATGGGCTTTTCTTTCTGTCCCTACTCATTGGATACTCTCAGAGTATCCCTCTCCCTCTAGCAGCCATCCTGCCTGTGGGCTCAGTAGGGTGTAGGAGCATTTCCCTGCCCATTAAATCACATTACTCTGTCCCTTAGGTATCTACTGTCTGCTTTCATGATTTAGTCAACCTGTCTGTACACCAGCAATGAAACTTGGTTGTCATGAACTCACTCCATGTCCAGCCTTAATTGCGCTGTATTCCTGCAGTACAAAAGGAGCGCGACGTTGCTCTGGGTTTGCTTTACAAAACAACAAAGGGTCGTTAAATATCATCACTTGAGCAATCCTGGCCATAGCAGGAGAGCAGGATGGCTGGAAAGGGAGCAAGGCAGGTTTGCTTTGTCCTAATTGGATGTGGGTGGTCATCACCAAGGATAGCACCTCACATCAGGGTAGGCTTTGAGGACACACCAGAGAGGAGCAGATGCTATAAATGGGTGAGCCTGGCCTGAACATAATGGAACCACCATCAAGAGGAGGTGGAGGAGTGCTCTCTCAGAAGTTGGACCTCTCAAGGCAACATTTGAGCACAATGTCACTTGTCACTCTCTCTCAGAAACAGACACCTGCAAATGCCAAAGACTGCCAGCAGGATGGGACTTGTTCCAATTCCGGAACACATTGTGCGAGGCAAGAAGACCTGCAGAATAATCAGTGGATATTCTCTAAAAGAAGTACTTTGCCTTTTATATTTGTCCTCGCCCTCTGCTCTTGAGATATCAGAAGTGGTGCATGCAGACAAAGAAAATACTCTCAGCAGCAGAACATTTCAGAAAGCATTAAAAGTAGCCACAGTTCAAGTAGAAGAAAAGATGTCTTGCTGTTTCTGAAAGACAGTGAATACTTGAACATGAACTACGAATTTGAAACATAAAAAGGTGTTATATCGAAAAACAACAAGAGTCAGCATACAGAGAGTTGTGCTGCCCACAGCAGATTAAGTTAAAACCCTACAAAAAAATAAGACTCACACTTCCATGTTTGTGTGAAAGTCTCAGCATAAGCCAAGATGCAAAGAGAAGTGAAATGCAGATGCCAAAGGGAAGGAACTACAGACAGTGACCGACAGCTGGGTCAGCGTGTGTTCGACCAGGATTCAGCAAACATGGAAACGGCGTCAGGTCGGCAGCGCACAGGGCCACCAGCACAAGGCAGATCACACAAAACCCCAGACAGCAGGAAAGCACAGGTATAAAAACAAGCGCTTTTATCCTGCCTGCACAGCAGCAGAGCACAGCAGATGTCTGCGGAAGACCTAGATGAGCAGCAAATGTTACCTGTGCCAGAAGAACAGCAATCAGAATCAACACTGACATCTTCTGACATGCAGGCGGCAAAGAGCTCGTGTGCAAGGATGGCACAGGGTGCCAGCCCAGCGCCCAGACCCAGGCAGCAATTTCATGTAGGCACAATGAGAAATATGTGCTTTCCAACAGGTTATACGTTAGCAACCTCTGACCTGAGTAGATGGAGATTAATCAGTACACTGCTGGTGCTTTTCTAACAACATGCTCATACCTCAGGTTGGAATGCAAGAACATGTTTATTTGAGGGCTTTGATATGAGACTGGAGTGTTGCATCTCAACTATCATCCATCAGCCTTGCTGCAGGAGCTCTCCAGGTATTAATTAATTAATTTAGTCCATAACTATGCAAACTAAAGACATTTACCTCTTTTTTTTTTCCATTGCAGACCAGAGAAAGATGATTTCCTAGTGTTTATCACAGCTTGGGGGCACAGATGGGAATTATATGTGTAACAGTTTGTTAAGCTACAAAAACTTAGTGCCATGTTTCATGTGCATGATTAAAAGCCAGGAATCTATAAGTAATTTCTTGTGCCAGGTCCTTATTCAGGTTTGAGATGTAGTAATTGCATGTGTGGTCTTCTGCTGGTCCCAAACTCCCTCTGCAAACTGAATGCTTCTCATGGGCTCTACTGAGCAACTATTGGTTATATCCCAAAGCATTTCTGAACAGCATCCTGAATGCCCATGGATACCATAATGACATGGTAAAGTCTTTAAAAGTCAACCCAATTGCATCACTCTGCCCATGAACTAGAGAATATCACAGAATTCACAGTCTCAGTATTTTTTTGCAAAAGTAGTTTACAGGTTCGATAGTGACTTTAGCAACTTGACTCACTGTCAAGACTTACCCTGAGTTTTTAACCCAATGAATTCAGTTGCCAAGTTCATTAAGGTTGCAACACAGAAACAAAACAAAGCAGAACAGAAAAGCCAGTAGTCCTGTGTCTGTCTTTCCCCCTGGTCTGCAGATCAAAAGAAACAACCCAGCCTTTGAAAACTGAGCACAGATTTGGCCTTTTGAAATCCATCACCTTGGCAACCTAAGTCCCAGCCAATGGACAACCGTAATTACCAAATTCCTGCACCTCGGGATCCGCTGGAGGCTGCTTGGCCACCCCACATCAAAGGCGATGGGCAGCAAAGGGCATGATTCTGCATCACAATGCGCCCACGTGTAGAGCCATATAGAAACACACACATATAGGCTCCTCAATCCCAGGGGCCTGATTCAGTGCGTGGGGTTTATTGCAAGATAAGCAATGCCCAGGCTCATGTCCTTTTGCAGAGCCGCAGCAAGAGGTGCATCCACATGAGTTTCCAGGACCATGCTGGTGTTTTCCAGTTTCTCAGAGTGCAGGGAGGAGATGCTGCAGATGTCTTTGTTCTTCAGAGAAGCTCTACAGCACAAAGCCTGCTGATGAGCTGGCAAACACACCCTCAAAATCTCTGGAAGAGTGAAAAGGAATAAAGCCAAAACCAGGAGGAACAACCACAACATGGAAAGTTTGATGTATCTGCTCTCCTTTTATGCAAAAGACTTTACTGAGGATTTTTCCTGGCTGAGGCTGATCTAGATAAAACAGGTGTGATTACTAATTACTGCAGCTTCTTTCTGTGCTGTGGGTAATGGATAGAAACTCATTTCATATGTAACTTGGAGATTTTTCTCCAGTTAGACTAGCTTCCTTAAATCAATGAAGGCAAATAGAAACACCTTGGTTTGCTGTTTGAGTGAGGATCTGCTGTACCTAGGAGATTTCATTTTAAAAGCATGAGTTCCTTTTAAATCTTATAAGATAGCTAAGTTGCTTCAGTCAGAAGTTGTATTTTCTATTAAAATAACCAGCATTACAAAGAAATTCATATGTACGCACACACAACTCAAAACAAACAAGAAACCCTTGAAATAAGCATTATCTAAAATCACTCACATTGGCCAAAGTCACATTCTGCCAATGCTTCTGGTTCATCAGCCAAATTTAATGGTCATGTTACCTCTTGTTCTGCTGCTCCTTCCCTGCCAGATGTCACCAGGGCCCCGTCTATCAAGATGATACCTCCAGAGCAAAATAAGTCAGTGTTAAGAGCCAGCGTATGACTATATGCGGCATCAAGAGCCGTTGTTGTTCCCTCCCATCCTTTTCCGTGGCTAAATGTCCAGGCCAGCAGCTGCTACAGATCATGGACACAAGCTGAACTGCTTGTGCACCAGCCAAAGCCACCACCAGCATCCTCCTGCTCAAGGAAACGGGAAATCTGAGGACTGACTGAAGGTGGGGAAAGCAGGAAAGTTGGGTTTCAACCCAGCTAGTGGTCATGTTTGAAAGGAGCAGCATGCTGTCTCTCCCAGGTCATACCAAAACAAGTGAGAGAAAACACAGACTTGTCCAATTATAACAGCAAAACTACAGACAGACATATTGAACAGTTGGTTGTCACATCCATGTATCTGAAACATAAGAACCCCCCGGCCCTCAGCATTGCATGGGCAGACAATTCAGCAGAATACAGCTGCTTGGTGCACATTGATCTAAAGCTGCAAATGCGAACATCAGATGGAAGCTGCAAGGAAAGAGAGATACTTATCACAAGACAGGCAGAGGTCCCAGCACACTGCTGGTAGCTGCCAGGGAGGTCTGTCTGCAGGCAGCACCGCAAAGACAGCTTGCACATATATCTGCAAACAGCAACAGGAATGAAAAAGCGTGATGATGTATGCGTGTTAGAATACACAAGTTTGGTGGTGGAACTTAGGGTTGTCTCACAGATATGGCTCTGAAAATGTCACGCGAAGTGAGTTTTCTTTCACTGCTAAAAAGAGATAGTTCAGCTGTGAAGCAGCCACTCAGAACCCCTCAGTGCAAAGGAGTGAGCAAAATGATGCTCGGCCCTGCAGTGACCATGCAGGGGATTGACCCTGTGCTTTGATGTGCGGTTCAGCCTGACCAGTGCTCATGTCTGAGCCTGGTACATCAGCTGGGAGCCACCGACCTCAGCCCTGGAGCCTTGAAGCTGAATGGTTTGAAGAGAAGGAAGGAACTTAAAAAAATGAAGAAGATGGAGGAGTATCTGTAACTATAGCTCCGCTCCTCTGGCACCGTCCCCCTAGGGCAGATTTGAATTGTCATAAGGAGTTTTTCTGCTGAAATAACACCATGTCCCTCCCCTTATCTACAAAAGCTGCCTCTTACCTGTGCAGCTGTGTCCAAACCAGGTACCTCTGCAGCAGCCACGTTGTCTTTTCACATCACATACTGATACTCATCATACAGAAACACATCGTATCGACCGAGTCTTTCTTGAGTATCTTTGTCATTGCATGCTTTACATGGTGCTTTGGAATACATGACCTGGGAGCCAAATCTTCAGCTTCTTTGATTATCAAGGGCTCTGACCTGGTTTCTCCCCGGTGTCTTGTGCGCCCAGAAGTCATCATCAGGACAGCAAGAACAGGGGAGGGCGTTGGATTTGAATAACCTTGTGTCTGTACTTCTTGTCACTCCATTTACTCCTTTTTTGAGTGTCCTTTTAATCTGTACATCACATCTCCCTACAGTTTGGATTTCTCACTCTGGGATAGATTCTCTTCTTTCTCTCAGATATGGGAGAAACTCCAAAACTCAGGATTCTATTACTATTTAGCTACCTTGCACCTTTTGGCTTGGAGCCGTAACAGCAGTGAGAAGACCTGTTTAATAAATACCAGGAATCTTTAAAAGTCTGTGTCCCAGTAAGTTTTAGGATCTCATTTCTGTGGTACAGCTGTGTTTTGCTTGCCCTGACACTTTCCATCTTCCCCTTTGGTCTCTGTGTTATGTATCTGTTTATCATCCAGTCGTATATTTATTTCCCACTCAAACATTGTCAAGGAACTGGGGTGGAATTCTGACAGGGAATTTGCTACCATACGTGGCTTAAGAAAGTCTTGACGTAGTGATCAAGGATATCAGTCTGGTATTTTAATCCAGGTACAGCCATCCCATCTCTTTTTTTAACAAAGCTACCCTAGAAATCAGAAATATCTCAGATTTCTCTCTCTTTTTTCTTTCCTCCAGTCAAAAGCTGAGGCTTTGCAGAAAATATTTCGCTTCCCTTTTAAATGAATATTTATTAAATCTTATGTCAGCTCATCTCAAAAATCATAGGCTGAGATAAGCAGAAATAACAGCATCCCTTTTCCAGCCCGTTCTTGTTCATGGTGCTGTGTGCTGTATATATCCTGCAAGATGATGAAGAAAATAAACAGATGTATCGACTCCCTGCAAGCCGAGTATCAACAATGCAAAAGAAAAATGAAACCTTCTTCTGAGATTTATTTGAGATATATTCACAGATCTCAGGAAAATAAGTGTATAAAAGGTTATGTTCATTCCTGTTGACTCTGTGTGATTATGTGAAGGATACGAAGCTTTCCTATACAAGGGGTATAGCTGCATGTTTATTAAACTCGATGTCCTATTAAAGATTATGTGTCAGCCATTTGAGGAGATGACAGTAACATCGTCTGTCTTGTCTTGTGGCAAAAAAAAAAGGGTCAGGGAGTATAAAGTCAGGCTCAGTTTACAGGATCCAAGGCATCAGTCCGTGAGGATGAAGTGAGATGCTGAGCTGACTCACACAGCTGGTCCAATTCCCTCTTGGAAAGTGCCCGGGAGCCCACGTAATCCACCCTGCCCGAGGTGCTGTGTCCAAGCCACAAAAGAGCTTGTGAAGCATCATGAGGAATTCTTATTAAATTGTCAGGGGTCTTTGTGCTGTTGTCAGACTTGGAATATTCCGGGGCTGACGCTGCCTTTTTCACATGCAGCAGATGGGGACGGAGCTGCGAACCAAGGCAGTTGTGAAGATACAGCCCATGTTTTATTCAGCCTGTATTTGATACCTACCTGTTGGAAAGGGCTGTTGCCCTCTACTGACTAAAGAGGGCTTCAGACAGAGGGCTTAGACTAGACACCCAATTTCTGCATGTCTCCTGTGAGCTGAATGCCTCCCTTTGTGCCCATTCCTGGGTGAGCAGCGCATGAAAAACAGGATATTTCAGCAAAAATTCCCTTTGAGTGACAAAGTATTCAACATTTTTGCCCTCATTTAGCTATCTGTATCTCATGCCATAGACATCTAGAAGGCAAAGAAATAACTTGTCTCCTGGCCAGGAAATTTCAAGCTGGAGAAATCACCGAAGAGCTGAAGTAGGAAGAGACATTCACGCTTTTGATGCGAGCGCTGAAACAGCTTATGAAGGAGAGCGCTAAACTCTCCAGCTCTCACAGCCGTGGTGATAGACTGCTTTGCAAAAATAGCAGCTCTATTTTCATCAAAAGTTATTGGGCTCCATGCAGGTAGCATTGCTAATAGTAGATGAACGTCAGGTTAGATGTTCACATGATGAAACACTATTATATTTCCTATTCAAGTCTAGGACTATTTCTATATATCTTTAGGATGCTGACTTAATCAAAATCCACTACTTTTGCTGCATTAAGACTCATACCTTGGCTTTTTGAGAAATAAATACTGCCTGTGGGAGTGGGTTATTTTCAATAAAGAGTGGCTCATGGTCTCAAAATTTTTTCTTCCAAGGGAAAATTTAAGCAGATTAAGAGTGCGTTGCTTGGGATGCATATTTGTTGACTTGGTTATGAGATACAAGCACCTTAAATTAAAAAATAAATTTAAAAAGCTTGTTAGTTTTGTTTTAAAAGATATCCTGATATCTAGCAATGGGTGACCAAGCATAGTTTCCAGTTGCAGCATCTCTGGGGATCACCATAACAGAGCTCTTCATGCACCCTAGCAAGGGATGTTCCTTCAACCCAGTCAATTTCAACGACTCCCCCACAAAACCCCCAAAATACATGGAAATATCATGAAGCAAATATAAATCCAGGCATAGGAATGGGAGGAAAATACAATTTTCTCAAAAGCACCCCCCCTCCCCCCCCCCCCATCCCTAATTTACAATTGTGGGTTGTTTTTTTTCACACTAAGCAGTTACTGTTGTATCAATAGGAAAAGCTCTTTCTTCATGTTTTCTGGGTAAAGCAACAGATTTTGTAACTGCTGAACTGATAAGCCCCTCAGAGGCAAAAAAGGAAGGATGCTGTGTTTAGGACAAGGCATCTCAAAATTGCTTTTAAGCCCACTAATACACTCAAAAACAAGACCTAAGAAATACCTGGTTTAACAAATTGCTTTTGGGGGAAGAAGCCAACATCTTCCTAATTTTCCCAGGGAGCTCACTTTGTTTGGTAACGTTTCTTCCTTGTAAGCACTGCAAAAAACAGGGTGTTTTCTAAGCCCATGTTTTGCTGCCATTCACCAAGCACAGGTGTAAATTAATGATGATCTAATGAACTAAACAAGGGAGAAACGCTCTGCTAGTGAATCACCTGCTAACACCCTGTTTGCAGCTCGGGAAGAAAGCTTGTTTGTTTATGTGCCTCACATTTCCTTGTGCACAGTGTGGTATAATTTAAGAGATTTTTATTTCAACTGTTTGCTTATCTCTAATTACCATATGCTGGGGTTGTGTATTATTTCAGCGGCAAACCCTCTTAAATACCAAACCAGGAGCCATTTTGTCAGCAAGTCAAGTTACGGGAGCTCTGCATGCTCTCCTGTAATCACAGAGCAGCACATTGGAGATGTTTTAAAAGAAAAAGCCTTCTCCGCACACACCATCAGGTGATAACACTCCTTGTTTTGCTCATTGTAGGGTCTCCAGATTTAAGGCAACAAATATATTAAGTATAGAAAGGAGAGTGAATTCAGCAAGGATGCTATTGAACATGGACAAGAGGATCAGAGGAAACGGCCTCAAGTTGCACCAGGGGAGGTTGAGGTTGGATCTGGGGAACAATTTCTTCCCCAAAGGGCTGTGGGGCATTGGAACAGGCTGCCCAGGGCAGTGCTGGAGTCACCATCCCTGGAGTGTGGAACAGACGGAGATGAGGTCCTCAGGACATGGGGCAGTGCCGGGGGTGGGCTATGGTTGGACTCAATGACCTCTAGCATCTTGTCCAACCAAAAAGATTCTATGAAGTTTGAGGAAAAACTGGACTGAGGTACCCAGTGGCACAAAACCAGACTCCTCAGCAAACTCCTCAGCAGCCTCTTGGGGCTGTGCGTGGAACACAGGGGCATCCGTGCCATCCCATGGGTCCCCAACATGTCCCCAGGAGCCTTTAAGGCAGTGGGACAGCTCAAGATCCCCTGGCATGAAACAAGGGGATGCGATGCCCACAGTGAAAACTCCTTCCTGAGTCCTCTAGGCTCTCTCAAGCTGCTTTCTCCTTGTCTGACCCTCTGAGTTTCTTCATCTTCTGAGCTCTACCCTGATTATATTTGTCTCCAGTGAGTCCAATGGTCTCTTTTTTCATCTCCTCTGCCTGCTAAGCTCCCTCCACTACATCCAGGGTCCCTGTTCCTACCCATTCTCCATGTCTCACCATCTAAGCTTATATTATATTGAAGGTGGTGAGAGCCTGGCCCAGGTACCCAGAGAGGTGGTGGATGAACCATCCCTGGAGACATCCCAGGCCAGGCTGGACGGGGCTCTGAGCAACCTGAGCTGGTGAAGATGTCCCTGCTCATGGCATGGGTGGCAGTGGGTGAGCTTTTAAGGTCCATTCCAACCCAAACTATTCCTGAGCTGGGCTCTGAGCACATGTTGGAACTGAGCTTCCGTTCCTAGAGCAGAAGATACACATTTGCCAGGGAGCACTAGTGGTAAAGAGAAGGTAGCTCTGGTATCCTGCGCTTGGGAGGTTGTGTCTCTGCTGGCTTAGCCCTTCCCCATGTCATAGTAGCTGGGTCTGTTTTCTGCTATAGGTTTTAAAATTTGAGATAAGTAAGAATCATTGCTCTCTTAGAAAAGTAGACAAGAGCTGCAGGCAGACATTGATCAGAGGAGAAAGGGTAATTTGTTGCTGACCGTAACACTGCTAAATCACCTAAGGTGAGCGACTCTTCCCTATGCAGGTTATTGTGCTTGTCAAATTAAGCCAGAAATGTCCTGCACAAAATTAATTATTAAAAAAAAAAATAAAAAAGCAGGAGGGAAAAGGAAGAAGACAGAGGCATAGTCCAAAGGGCAATTATGCTTTATAAGGATGATTAATTATTACAGAAAACATGTTCAAGAAGAACAAGTGCTGCCACCAAGGCTGTTTTCTGGCACAACAGCACTGGAGAATTTGATGCTGCATGGCCGCATGTTGGCCAGAGCAGAGTTGATCCAAATTCTCATGGTATGACATAATCAGATCAACTATTCTAATTCAGGATAAGTGGATGTTGCCCATGGCAGCCCTTGTCCAGCCTCCCTTAGCTATGAGGACCCTGGTTTGCTCTGCAGAACCTTCCACAGCTGCTGGGACATCCCAACCAGGCAATCAAGGAAGGAGCAATTAACATCCTCTTCTCTTTTAATAATGATAACAACTAGGCCAACAATATAAAGAAACAAGTTTGTGAGGCACAAAAGCTCAAGCCAAAAGCAGAGAGCATGGCTTGGAAGGAAACTTTCTTGTTGGAAGTCATGGAACAGATGTGGCACTTGACAATCTCTTTATCTGCCCTCCAACACAACCCCTGATGTTTATTCATCGGAATAACAGCAATCTTATCACATTTTAAGACAGCTCACAAAATCATAGCCAGTTCCATCAGGAATAAATCAACATTGAAACAGGAGAAGAAAAGTTGATTATTCTTGCGGCAAATACAAGAACCACCATTGGTTTTATTATGGACTATCCAGGCCAGTAATAACATCTTTTCACTTACCAATGGGATGCTGAATCCACTCTCACACCAACTGGTACCCAGGAGCTGGTGGCTTCAGTTTCCCACCGGCCTCACCAGCCTTGGCTGCACATTGCTCTGGTCTTCCCTCCTCTGAAAGGCATTTGCTTTACAATATTAAAACATAGTTCTTCTTTCCCAAGGTGCTCACACATTTTAATTCTAACAGATTTCAATCACCAGAAACAGGGCTGGGAAAGGTTCACCCGTAGCTTATCTAATTTTATTTCTGTAATTGTTTGAGTAGCTTAAATTGTTGTCATGCACGAAGCCACGAAGAGACACCAAATTCCTTTCTATAACCCCGCTTTGTTGTAGTTCATTGCATGCTTAACCATGCAGAAATTAATACTTGTTAGTCCTGTGATCCAGTGCAGCTAATTCTGCTTTGCTCCTTCTGTCAGCCAACAGGCAAGAATTCCTAAATGTGACTTTTTTCCTCTCAGTCAGAGCTCAACAGCAGCTCTTCACTTAAGTCTCCACTTGCACAGCTGGAGATAAATCAAAGCGCTGCTTTAAACGTGCTGCCATTTCATACCCCGGTGGTGCTGGATACACACATGAAAGCAGGTTCTGTTGTAAGCAAACACTACACAGCATTAAAACCAGAAATGTATTTGGGAGTCAAGAAAACTTCCAACACCCAACCACAACAGTTCTGCTTCTCAGCCCCCACTTTTTTCACTTTTACTCCATTTACCATCACAGCAAGGAACACACTTGGATGTGCTGAGAGCAGCAGAAAAATCAAAGTTTCTTGTCATAAGTGGCTGTTTGTGTTCAGAGGAATTAGGAACTGAACATGGGATTTCGTAAGTGAAAAAAATCTTCAGGGGCTAAAGCTATTTCCAGGTTTTGCTTTTAATTAATGAGGCTTTGGAGTAGATTTCAACACAGCAGTTTCCTGAATGATTCAGCTTTTTGCTCCCAGGGAGGTGGCAGTCGTCAACCTGTTAGAAAAGTACAGCACTTGTGGATATTTTCACATCATAAACAACAAATAGAAGATTTCTGCATTATAAAGAAAGACCATCAAGTTCAGCCAGTTTTCAATCCACACAGGGGAGCCGCCTATTTGAAATGTTTAATTACTTATTACAAATCACACTCCAAACTAGATCAGAGCTGGGGCTTGGGAGCCTACAGGAGGATTTAGGCTGGCTTTAGGTGCCTATATGTAAATGCAATCTAGAAATCATTTACTCGGCATGAAAATCACCCTGAAGTGATCCAGGCTCAGTAGCCCCCTTTGCCCATGCAGGGCTGTGTCTGGGCACTTCCAGAACGGAAATAGCATTTGTGACTGATGCTTATGCCCTCTGGGCTATTTTGGTATCTTCTCTGAGCTTTAGACCTGGATTTGTCTGCCCTCTTGCTCCCAAAAGCACAGGGGTTAATCTGTCTAGCAAACACGTTAGTCCAAGCTCAAGCCATGCAGCCAGGCATAATAGACAACTGGTAAATTTGTTCTGGGAGCTGAAGCCTCCTTATCTTCCATGCTTAGAAATAAAGTGAGGTTTTTGTCTCCAGGCTGTCTGATGCCTAATATAGAATCATAGCAGGGCTGGTTGTTGCTGTCACCGGAGCAAAACCACGGGTGTTGCTCATGGAAGCACCACGACGGAGCAGCTCAGACCCCCCCAGGGATTTGGGGAGCTGCTAACAAGGAGTTCTGCATCACTAAACCACCCGGCCTTCAAAAATATGCCCTTTATTTCTTCAAAGTCCTGTGGTTTCCAGTGGTTTTTTTCGTTTGCACCTTTTCAAGCTTTTCCCCCCCCCAAAAAAAAAAAACACAGGCAAAAATTATGATCAAAAAGGACTTGAGTTTTCTGGTTTGCAGCCAAAAGCCCAGTTCTAATAAGCCAATCAAGAACTACAAAGGAAACCCCGGTGGAAATTATTTGCAAAGAATCACTGGGGTTATTTTGAAGTATAGTCAAACTTTCACTCAAGTTCTATGCAACAGATTGTGCTGCTTTTCCAATGCTAGACGTGGTCGAAAAAAGAGTGATGCTGAGAAGTCGACAGATTAACTGGAATGAGAGGGGTACAGACAGGTCCCCCCATGTGCATCACCTCTCCTCTGACCGCTGCAAATTCCACCTGCTCCCCGTAGACACAGAACGGAGCTTGAGGTGTTTGCCAAACAGTTTGGACAAAGGACTTCCAGCCTATGTTGTGTTTCTTGACAACTTCTTTCACTGTTCCTGAAGCACAATCAGCTGCCAAAACACATGGAATTAGAGCAGCTCCCTAGCTGCATCACTCGAAGTATTTTTAAACCAGAAAAATAATGACTCTCCAAACACAGGTAAATATATATTTCCTTTCGGGAAAAGAGATTTTTCAACACTCAGGACTCAAAAGCATCACCAAGAGCACCCAGTGCTTGTGGGAACAAACAGCAGAACTCAACGCTCTGCTTTTACTCGTGTAAACATTGCTGAATCTGTGTTTGCATTATTCATGCAGCATGAGGTGACCAATCCACTAATGCTGCATTAAGTAGGACACAGAGGAGGAATGTGTCCCTGCAGTTATTTAAATAACTTAAATATTTCAGGAACATGCTGCTTTCATGAAGAATCAGACTGAGACAGGCTAATGCTGGGTTTTCCAAGGGCATCTACAGATCCTGAGCATCCCTGGGAAGAGGACAACTTGTTTGGCACCCTGCAGAATTAACTCTCAAGATGTAGGTGTCAACACTAAATTGTCTTATTTATCTATTAGCCTTGATGAAAAATTATTTTAATAGCCCTCATTATCTTATTCATTTATAATTTGAGCGTGATCAAGAGCGAATACCTGCTAAGCTTACAAAAATAGCTCTCTATTTTTATTGTGTGTGAAGGCAATTGTCTCAGTAGCTCAGCTCACCCAGAGCCTCCTCCCTTTCTCTCGGCCTTCAAAAGTAAATGAGGTTTCCCCAAACCACACAGGGACTTCCACATCTCTTTTTCTATCCCTCAGAGGTCCACAGGGATGTGATACAAAGGCACAAAGAGCTGCACTTGTTTCCAAAATCTTCATCCCAGGACCCCTCCGAGCATCTTGCAGGGCTGGGAGCTGGAGCTCAGCACCAAATTTGATGACCCTCCTTCACACACATAACTATTTTCATTTATTTATGTCTCACCACACGCTGTTGCTAAAGGACACACTGGATTTCTACTGGGTATTATTGACTTGTAACAAAAACCTGCAGTCCCTTGGCAGCAATCACACCCAGAATTGCCCCGTGTCCTCAGGTCTCACAGGGCACTCAGCACCTGCGAGATGAAAACCCAGCTGTGCTGTTTGCTCCAGGCATCCTGCTGGAAACCATCTATATTTTGCATGGTCCTATATATACCCTGGCCTATCCATTCCAACAGGATTTCCTAAAATGGGAAGGAATCTGAGCATTTCTACACAGCATATTTTTCTCTTAAAAAATCATGAGTTAATGAAAGAAAGCACCACTTTCTTCCCCCAAAATGAAAAACCCACTTTTTTTTTTCCTCTCCACTTACTTCACCTCCCTTTTAGTCAAATATGCCTTTTAGGCAACAGAGCAGAGAGATTACAAGTAGAAACCTGCTTCTGCAACTATCATACTAGTAGTGTACTAAACTAGAGCCTATATGTGCTAATTATTGTGTTTACAGGTTCATCTGGAAACACTTGATGAGCCCAGAACACTCACCCACACCCTGTTCAAGCTCTTTAAACCAGGCTGAGCTGCTGCTGTACATGGGTGGAAAAATTCTGCATTATAGAGTATCCTTATTTCCTACATCAGAAAAAAAGCCTGAAAGAGAAACTTTTCAGGTTTAGAGCTTCTTTTAAATTTTATTTTCAAGGCAAGCAGGAAACCAGGTCTCTATCAGTTAAAACGTCTTGTTTTAGCTAAAAGAAAATAACAATAATCTGTCTTTCATCTCGCACAGCGATGCACACAGAACAAGGTCCTGCAGAGAACACGGCAGAAAAGCTGAAGGGTCTTGTTTTGTTTGAACCCAGCCAGGCAGTGAACGGTGAGATTTTTACTGTATCCTTTTTGTCTGAGTTTCTTGTCACAAAACCTCACCTCGCTCACGGGAAAATTTACAAGAAAACAAAAGCTTTCAACATTTTCTATGGAGGAACGAAACCAAAGCAACAAATGGCATTTTTCAGGCAGTTCCAATCACAGGTTATTATCCTTGCTTCTGTAACGCAGAAGGAAATTTGTTGTGGAATCATTTGCGTAATGGGCTGCAATTGAATTTGGCCCCGGATAATAGTAGATATGCTCAGGACCAGTTCTTCACACAAGCAAACAGCAGAGCAAACCAGCCGAGGTCTTTGAGCCCCATTATACCATCAATCGCTAAGCCTTCCTATTAACGCAGAAGCGCTTTTGAGTTATCTGTAGGATCACAAATGAAGGCTCAGTATGGAGATGTTTACAACTGGACCAAACGTTTATTACTAAAAGAAATCTCCGCTCCCTGATGGGTGATAAGTGTTGATTGGACTTCTGATTCCGACAGATGCTTTCCATTTTACCAATAACCAAGAGACCGCTCAACTCCAGCCGATGAGAGAAGCATATGGAGAGACAAAAATAGAGAACTCCAAAATTGGAAATTCACACAGAATACTAGGGAAAAAAAAAACAGCATGTTTCCATGAGCCCATTTTAAATTTATGCTGACGCTGTCAGTGTGAGCTATGGAAGAAAGTGAAAAAATAACAAGAAGTAGGGTCAAGGCTCTAGCAGCAACACAGACGGATCCTTGTGATGCAAATAATACCACGTTCTCTGACCCAAAATGAGCTTCACCCAAATATAAGCTAATGAGGGGTTTTAGTCTAAAAGATGCCAATCTGCTGCGTTCCCTTGATATAGAATTCATTGCTAAAAACTGAAGGAATGCATTTATCTCTTCATAGTTTAATCCTTTGGGAGGCATAAAGCTGTCATAAAGGCTGTGTGGGTTTTAAATGACACCTTAATGACTGTCGCGGAAGATAAGAATCAGTCCATTTCAAAAGATTTCCAGCGTTAGAAGAAAGATGGGACTGAATTATTCAGCCTGCCTGCAGCGTTATTGGATACCTGATCGCAGGTTATTGAGTTTAAAAAAACGCAGCTATTGCAATAATCGTAATTTATTGCTGTATAGGATTTGAGTTCTGGTTCCTACGAGCATTAAACCAGCTGACTTACGAACAATTTTTGTTTGGTTTTAGGTTGTGTGTACGTTTACTTTAAAATAGCATCTACAAGCATGGGAGATGGTGGGAGGACTCTTAAAGTAATGTAAGTTTTCCCTTTGCACCACTCATTGGGATACTCAGTTATCTGCACTTGTATTCTCAAAGTTCCCACTTCTAAAGAAAAAGAAAGGACCCTGACATAATTTTACTTTTAATAGTGCTAACTCTTTTTTTTCTTAATAGTAAAGGAAAAGTTTGTGCTTTTTGTTAGGTGCCAAGACAGGGGAATTGGTTTTTTAAATATTGCATTTAAAGTTTGAAGAAGTAATTAAAATTGTGTTGCATTGCATGCATTAGAATGAGACAGAGATATGTTAGCATTTAAAATAATAAAATATATATCTGTCTATCTTTCCATAAAGACTGATTTTAAGGACTGGTGAATAGATCACAACAGTCAAACGGTCAGGTTTCCTACCTGTTTATAACTAGAAAAATCCTAGATAACTGTCACTGGTGACCTAGATTGTTTCAGTCCTACCAGTTCCCAACAGGCTGCTGGTCTGATGGTTCTTGTGATCCTACTGCAGCTGTTCCCAGCAAGGGGAAATAGGCACAAGCTGTATTTTCAATACTGTTGAATCTCAGTCTTTCAGTCCTCACCACAAAGAAAAAGAGCCAGAAGTTGTTTAAAAAATTAAAATGTGGGGCTTTTATAAATGAAAATCATTTGTGACTTGCTAATGTTTGCAGATTAAAGCCCCAACCAAGAGACCCACTGGCAGCCACCCAGAAGAACAAACACAACATCTTCTAGAGGTGGTTGCTGAGAAACACTTCTCCTCCAAATGGCACCAGGAGGACGTGGAGCTGAGGACACCCCCCACAGCTGAGACCAAACGGTGCTTTGGGCTTCCAGAGCTGGAAGCCACATCTTCCCATGGGATGGGTGAATCTCCCACAAGTGACCCTGCCAAAATCTCTGCCATGTGTAGCCAGAAACATGCATCACCTCTGCAGTGGGTGCTCTGCCCTCCCTCCACATCGCCCAAGCCTTATAGACATTTTCCCCTTCTCTAATTTCAGGTAGCCCCTATTTTTTGGTGGTGTCACCATGTGAACATCCTCACCTCATCCTGTCTTCCAGGCAGGGGACACATGTGATGCCGCATTGTCCAGATCTCCTGCTCTGCACTCCAAGCCTGGATTCTTTCTGCAGAAATCACTTCTGCGAAATCCCTTGAAAAAGGGAAAACGTTAAGCCTCCACACAGCACAATTAAAGTCTTAGTCTACTGGAGACAAAACATTCCGTATAATTAATTTTGGAAGAGGACAGATGACATCACTCTCTATCCCACTCCAGATACTTTGTTCTCAGCAGTGAAAGATGAAAGCCGAATTTGCACAGATTTTCAATGACTCCTGCTTGGCCTGGATCTCAGCAAAACAGCAATTAAATACAGACTATTTATTTCACACGTTTGATTCCAGTCTCATTAAAAACATGCACTGGTCCTCATTACTGAGCTGGAGGCTGGAAAGACCCTTTGGTGACGTCTCCTGCAGACTGGTCCACCACCAAGCCAACCCAGGAACACAACGCTTAGCGATTACACAATGCCAGGCTCTGCAAGACAAGACTTGGCACTACCACGTTATTTCTTCCTTGTACGAATCTGCCCCCACAAATCCAATCTCATTTATTCTGCCCTGGAAGGCTGACAAAATAGGGTGACGATGACAGCTGTGGGTCAGTGAGGAGTTGTTGGAGCTGCCATAACAAGGACGGGCTGTGGTTCAGATCATGCTAATTACAGTCAGTCATTTTGCTAATGACTTATCCGATAATCTGGCCAAACAACGATGGTGGCAGCAGACCGCATAACTAAGAAGCTGGGAATAGGTGTAAACATCATTTTGTTATTTCTATCCAGCTTGTTGCACAGATTAAGTCTGAAAATTCGTTCTGCAGCCATGGGGGTAACACCAACACTTGCACAACCTGTGGCTGCTTGGAAAAGTGAACCTCTGCCCATCACCAGCTTCTCTAGGCAGAATTTGTCTCAGTATTTATTAATTTATCCTCAGCTGAGGATACTTTCGGCAGGCAGAGAGTTATTTGAATTAGCCCAGAACTTCGGACGTTCCTCTCCACTTGTTACTGCCCTGCTGAGCTGCTTTTGTAAGGACCACGTAAGGGCTTGCACTGCATTACATGCAAATTTTGGTGATCCAGCGCCATTGAGCTTTCCAAGTCCCCAAGAAAGGCTGCAGAGATGACTCTATCCAATCTACTTAATTTCTCAGCAAAACAGACACAACATGCAGTCTAGTGAATCTAGAATTTTGCCAAGTGGTCACTTTTTCTTGGCTAGAAACCCACAAAAAATAGCCATAATCACCATGACCTTCAAGTTAAATTAATCTCATAAAACAAGTTTTTAGTTCCTCATGCCAGCAGGATTGCATGGGCTTGATTCCACTTTATATTAGAGTAAGAAACTAGAAGAAAATAGGAAATATATAGACGACAACCCCTCATGCTGTCCCACCAGGTCTGAGTTGTATATAATGATTTGCATTTCCTTCTCTTTACAAACACAGTGAGAGACTCATACAGAGAATAAAAGATTCATCCAGCAGAAGGTTTCCTATTTCTGATACCCAGCTAAGCATCTTAAAAACACAGAAATTTAAAAAGTTATCTGCAACATACACATGTGATTTGGGAAGATAAATGTTTCCCCTTATTTGCAATATTTTAGATATCTCACATACTAATGAAAGCTCACGGGACATGTCTCAAGTGTCAAAAAAGATAGAATGGTTGCCCATAAAAATCTAAATGTGCTTATACAGCTTCTGAAACACAGCTCTTATAACTTCTGAATTGCTTGAATTTTCTATACTATTCATTTTTATGCTCTGTATGTTCAAAATTTTGCACATATAACTATTGGTTGTTCAAATAAGTACTTTTTCTATTATATTTAATAAAAAATGTTTCATGCAAAAGAGTAAACTGGAAAGTGAGGACAATTTAAGTCACTGCATAAAGATGAGCATCCTCCTCACATCGGAGTGTCTTTTACAAGACAACAGTTTAAACTAAGCACGACCTTTAACACAGCTAAAAACAATGTCAGCTACAAAAATCTACACCAAAACAACAGAAATCCCAAATCAAAGTAACCTGTTCAAATATTTATGCTTCTTTTAACAAGTTTATTCTTCAGCAGAATTTTGGAAGCCTGTAGAAGCCTGTAGAATTATCCAGGTCATTAAGAAAGCTATGAAGCAAGTCTTCACCATCACTCTCCAAACGCAAAATTCAAATTCCCAAAAATGGGAAAAAAAGGTCACAGGAGATACAGCTGTGACTCTTCTGTAGCCACTGCCTGATACCCTTTATCTGAATAGAGAAGACGGTTTTATACAATACTGCAATGTCATTTGATGTCAGTGCTCACTATTACTGTGAAAGGTTAAGTGATTTAAGTGAAAAAATTAATATTAAACTGGGAAATCAATTATCTGTCAGAGCTGTAGCTGCTTCCTTACCAGTCTCAGACAGAAAAGAGATACTTCTGCAACAGTAATTCAACAGAAAGGACAATGACTTCTTTATTGGCTCTTAAGTTATGAACTCTTTAAGAATTAATTACATTTGAAAAGAGAGCTGTAAGACATAACAGTAGTAGGGTTCTTTGGATTTGTTTAAAAGATGACTTTGACTCCTGAGAAATCCTGATGAAATTAACTTAGCACCCCAGAAAATAAAATAAATAGCTTGAATGCCAACTTTAAGGAAGTTCCAAGAATTCCCTGCCAAAAGAAGAAATAAAAGAGTGGTTAGAAATGTGCTGCGTATGGATTAAATGGACTCCCTCTTCAGGGAGTGGAGAGGCTGGTGAGATAAATTCACAGAGAAGCTGAGCAGGAGAAAAAGGATGACAGCAGCTATTTTCAAACCCATCCAAGCATGGCAGCCGGGTGGGTTTCGTCCTTTTGGGGAGTTATGGAGAGAACAGACAACATAATGTACCTGATCTGAGCAAACACACTTCTTTTTTTCTCTCCAATTTCAGCTTTTATCACAGCTCGCCCGGATCGCCCGCACAAGCAAACGGCAATTAGGGCAGCAGAAAGCGAAGGCAACAACAACACAGCGTGAAGGGGATTAAACCTTCCAGGTTGCTCCATCCTGACTGCAGCAGGATGAAGATGTCAAGCCTCACCCGGGTAACGCGCACACGTACGCATCTCCAGGGTGGCTTTAACGGGATGCTGAGATCCAAGCGAGTAATGCTTCTGCCTGCTGAGTATTTCACAAGCTGCCTCGTGGACCCTGGAGACCATCAAAGGATTCAGAGGAAGCTCAAAGACAGGAACACATCAGAAAACGCTGAGCTCACTGGCCACGGCTCGGGTCTTTGCGTAGAGGAGCAGCTGCAGTCACTGCTGGATTTATGGCCACCCAAGGACTAATGGCCACCAAACCTCTCACACTCTTCAGATCTCCCAGTTTATACCACAGTGCATTGAACTTCCAGTGCTGGAGAACATCCTATGGGGAGGAGAGAATCCAGGCTGGACGGGGCTCTGAGCAACCTGAGCTGGTGAAGGTGTCCCTGCTCGTGGCAGGGGTGGCACTGGATGAGCTTTGAAGGTCCCTTCCAACCCAAACTATTCTATAAACTTCAGTAAATGGAGATGAGTAGCAGGATTTCCTTCAGCTTTAGGACTCTCAATAGTTATTGATTTCTCTGCTTTAAGACAACTCCTTACATGGCTTTCTTGTAAGTAACTGGCTTAAACGCTCCCATTGGTTTCAGAAAGCTTTAGTGAAGATTACCTACCCACCAAATGGGATTCACCAGCTCTTAAATGGAAATCTTTGCTCCTCTATAAAGCATTTTTGCTTTAGCAATGCTTCTCTAAGACAGGATTGACTGAGAACTTGGGGAAAAAGATGCCCCAAAGACAGACCTCCACTTAAAAGTGTAATCTCTCTTAAAGCTCTGGAAAGAGAGGCTTAGAAAAGAAACTGCAGACTAAAGCAACCATTACTTCCTTTTGCTGTATTACTACTAACATCTAAACAGAGTTCAGCAATCTTTGAGCTGGATCTTCATCCATATGTCCCCTAGAACCTCGTGTGAGTGTAACGGCAGGTCACAGCCCTGAACCTCCTTCAGATTATTGCTATTTGCAGCTGGGACACTTGCTGGCTTTTATTTCCTCACATTTTAAGCTTTCAGTAGTTGGAGATCAGATACTTCTCCCACCACAACTGAAAACATCCCTTTATCCTTTGCTATGTTTTCTGCAAATTAAAAATACCAAGTTAACATCAGCAAAAGAACACATGATTTCTGTAAAAGCAACTTTCCAGTGACTCTATGTGTACTGGACTAGTCATAGTCCAGGTCCAAGAAAGGAAGAACGCACCATAGATTTGGCCACAGGCAGCCACTACCATTAGTCAAGAGTATCACTGAAATGAACAGCAAGAATGTTTTTCTGCCTGGACATTTCCAGTCGAACTGACAGTGGAAAAATCAGCCCTTGCTCCCTTTCACATATTCAGCAGGTTATTTAATCCCTTATTTAACTGTGAAATTTGAGCAATCCCTCTGTAAACGGGGATTATCTCCAACCAAAATATCCAGTTGAGGGGAAGGATCTCTTAATAAAAAAAGTTGTTAGTTTTCAATGTTTTAGCTGGCTCAAGAAATTAGGTCTGTTCTATTGATGCTTGAAAAGTTGATTCTCTCCTGGCTTGTCTTTTCCCCTTGCTGGAAAGGTAATATGGTCCCACTTGTGGTTTGGAAATGCAGGGAAACTGAGGCAGGAGAACTGCTGCAGGACTCTCCTTCTGCATCATATGGAAGGAGCAACATTTCCATGAGAATGTGATGGACCTGGTGGCCTCAGGTGGTTGATCGTGTCTGACAGCACCTGGAGAAAGGGTGCAAGTGGGTGCTGCTGCTGACATAAATGACCTCTATGAGACCAAAGAGATGAAGTCATTAACCATCCTTGGAAAATTTATCTGGGATCTCATTGCAATCAGTTTGCTGAGCACTTGGCTAGATGCTTCCTGGTGAAGGGAACACAAAATATCCAATAATATTCCAGCTTCCAGGGGAATTCCCCTGGAGTCTGAAGGTAAATTCCCTTCCTCTTTGAAGCATGCCCTATTTTTTATTGGCACACATAATGCCAGCTTTCACAGCTTCCATTCATCTGAATGAGTTTAACAGCTCACCTGAGTGCAAGGTAAAAGGTTTGGAAATTCAGAAAGCATTTTACAAAGTGTTTTCTTATATCATGCACTAAGTTTAGGGAATGGGAATCTTTTGAGTGAGGTACTAAAGGAAGTGCAGACAGATGAGAAGTAAACCAGGAGAGCGTATCAGAGGTGCTTCCAGCAAAAGACCAGACTTTAAATAGTCTTCTCCAATGCCTTTGGTCCAGCAGAGCCCAGAGAAATGTTTTTGCAGCCTTTTCCCCACAAACCCAACCAGAACCTTTGGATTTTGCAACACAGGATTAAACAGTAGCTGAGCTTTAATGAAGCCTGACAGTATCGTTCGCTTGCCTTGCCCGTAGATGAAAGGATTAATCTGTAAAGCTGGAACAGACCTTGAGACATCTTTTCCCAGGGCTACAGACAGCTTCACTGCACAGGCAAGACAGCAGAGCCAAGTGGGAGACTCAAGGGAGGGTTTTAGCCCCTGTTTAAAAACCTTGAGGGGCATCTTGCCCATTCTCCACCAGCAGCAGCTTTGTGGTGGGCGTGATGGAAACGTTGTCGACAAGTCCAAGTTGGGTGAAGGATGCTGGGAGGGAAGTGGAGGAGGACCTGGCGCAGGGGACCAGCAAGTACAGGTCAGAAAAGCAAAATGCAGCCCTATCTCCAAAGACCACCTGCCAGAGCACATCTGCTTTAACGCTCCTGAATGAGGCAGAAACGCTCCATTTCACTTACAACTGGTTAAATAACAGAGTGGTGCTGTCTGCTGTACGTAAACACGGCTGTAAAAGCAGAACAGCGCAAAGCCAACCCGCAATATCCCATTTTACTCTAAAAACACAGTATCTGTTCCTTGAACAAAGAAAACTGCTCTAGCAACATTGCTCTTTTTCAATCTCGCCCTGTCATATTTTTCAACACCTTGATTAGGGAAATCACAGCTTGGCACTCCCAGGGTTGGCAACTTCTCCTCACTCACCTGCCAGCCCCACTGACCCAGCACATCAACAAGCACGTCTGCTTACAGGACTAGAACATTTGTTTCTTGTCACCAGATTTTCTGAAGCAGCTCATGAAGAACTTTGTATTTTTCGCTATATTTAAAAAAAGAAAAACAAACCAAAAAATAACCTCTACAAATCTCCCAAACAGCCTGTATGAGGTAAATGCCCCAGCTATGCCAAAGTGCTCATAGAGTTTGTTATTTGGGAAAATTTGGGGAGTTCAAAAATGTTTCTCTGCTTTTCCCAAGGAAAATGAAGAACACAGATATCTAATAGCTTTAAAGGGCCTCTGTGGACTCAGCTTTCTTCATAAAAAAACTGCCATAGCTTTTTGCTGGGTATTTTTTCCGTAAGCTTCCATCACTGAAAGCACATATATTTTGCGGGGATGTGAACCACTCTTGCGAGCAGATGCCCAAGGGGTTACATTGCAGCTTGAGTAATAAACATGCAGAGCAGCTTCACATATTGATTTCAGACCGCAGGAGAAGAGTGCATCAGCATAGCCTGCAGATATTAAAATCACTTTTATTGTCAAATTCAAAGCCCGGGCAGCTCTTGTTGGATCTGCGAGGGCTTTTGGCTGGCACAGCAGAACTTGCAGCTTGTTTTTTGACTGGGAACCCAGGTACGGTTGGGGTATTTGAGCCTAGCCTTAAAGAATAACATAGACTCAGCCTTGGGACTGGGTTCTCCTAACCCTGTGGAGCAGAATCCTTGGGTCCAGCATGAAGAGCCAAGGTCACCTGCATGGGACACATCTCCATCTCCAGCAGCTCAGACTGGTTATTCCATCAGTTGATGGCAGCACAAAAAAAAGCACCATGAGAAGGAATGAGGGTAGTTTACTCCCTTCACAAAAATATTAATACTATTTAAAATTAAAACTACACCATTTGTAGTGTTCTTTAATTTCTTTTTTCTTCCAGGCACCTCAGGATTGCACAAACGCTGCCATGCAGGTGCCCCTTGGTGCAATGGGACACCACAGGAATTGGTATCCAGGGATGCTCAACCGTGTCTGTCTCAGATAGGCTGCTTGGCAAATGCATGTTCTAGGGGGAGTTAGGAAGTCTGAACACTTGGAGTAAACTAAAGAAGTTGGTGTGATGTGGAAAATGCTCCAGAGGTGATGGTGAAAAAAAAAAGAAGAGGGAAAAAGGAGATAAATAATTGGGGGGAGGAGGGGAGGGAAAAAAAAAAAATCACTGCCTTATAACTTAGAGAAGTAGTCATTTTAGTCGGTCATTTTAGTAAATACATTTTAAGGATCTAAGAATCAAGAAACTTAGGTTTTCTTCTCAGTTTTGGCATGTACTTTTTTGAGGAGACATGTTTTCAGGGAGCGACTTCCCTAACTGCATTAACTTTCGTCTGTGCATGAGATGCTGTAAAAGACAAACTCACACGAACTCTGGTAACCTAAATTCATTCATGTCTGTATCCTAAGATCCAAAAATGAGTGGGCTCAGGGAAAAGTATTATCTTGCATTGTTTGCCAAAGGGAGAATACTGGTTCTACACAGAGCGCACCAGAAAGCTCAGTTCCCCACGTAGGTCTTCAAAGCTGTAATCCCCAGAATTAGGCATGAGTAGGAAAAAAAACAGTGATCCATGCGGTGTCTTTATGACATCCACAAGTGTCATCTGTTTAGTGACACCAAGTTGATTACTGAGTGATAATGATTATTTCACAGGCACAATCAAGTTGTTCCTCTCCCATTTCAAGTGATAATCCAACCAAAAAGTTTCAGTCAAGACATGAGGTAATATTATTTCTTAGAAATACACTTTCCAATTGCCTACCTTTTAGCTGCTTTTGCACTGAAGAGCAGAAAATAAATCAATTCCTCACAGAGCTTAAATATCATGGAGATTTAAACCATTGAGCATGTCATACAATATCTTGGAGAAGAAAAATATACAGATGTATATATTTTGGTCTGAATAAATGTAATTTATACAGATGTATATTAAACACATGTTGTTAAAAAGCACACAAGACACTCATCCATCAGCACGTGAAGCACATAGGTAAAGTTAAGGACATACTTCCAATATGCAGCATTTATTTCCAAGCTACAACCATACCAGGTGCCCCCAGCAGACTTGCCCTTATCACTGCCAAGCTTCAGCAATACCCATGAGCAACCTCCGTCCATCACCACTCCCCTTCCTCTGCCTGCATCAGGCCCTTTCTGGGATGCTTACCTTATCTACAAGCTTGGAAAAATACAGATACTCATTTTCCTTTCTTTTCTTGCATCTTGAAAAAGCAAAAAAAAAATCAATTACTGTGCTGGGAGTACGTGGGTTACAGCAGCCAGCTCTTCTCCTTGGTACTGGAAAACCTCTTCTGTCCATTATTGAAACACAAGGGGCAGCTTCCTCCCGGTAAAGACGTACATCAAATGTGACTCTGCTCCTGCTCAGTGTACGGTAAATGCATCAAAAGGTGAATGACATGGATCCTGTGCCGAGAGACAAAGCGCAGATGGGTCAAGAGAGCACTCGAGCTGTTTCCAAGGGGCCAGTCCCCTGCAACAGGAGCAGAAATAACACCGTGCAATTACCCACCCAAACATGACTTGCATGGCTTCACCCAGACCATTTATCTATCTTTGAAATAATTTCCATACATGGTTCCCAAGACTGGTTTTAAAGGGTTACCTATAGGCATCCATCCTATATGGAGGGATAAAAATGTTTAGTACTATGGCTAACCTTGCTCAGTCAACTTCACCGCCGAAGAGCTGTCACAAGCTTGTTTTATGCCTAGTAAAACAACGACCTTGGGTCCCCTGGACAACAGATTGAAAGTTTTAACCCACTTATTCATCACCCGATTGCTGCCAACAAAATATTCTTACAGGTTAAAAATTCTTCATGGAAATATGTGAAGTAGAAGTAACTGTGCAGCAGTTTGCAGAATGGTAATGAACAAAAGGACCTTAAAATGTTTTATTCCTGTTTTACCACAATCTGTAGTGTATCTATGGGAAAAAAAAAAAAAGGTATAAAATAAATTACCAAATGGTGCTGGATTGCTAAGTGACACATTAAACAGTTATCACAACTTGCAAAGTCTTTTTACAGAGCTGTTCATATCCTATCAAAGGATTGTCTCACAAATCAACACCCAAGATAACTGTTATCTGCCTATTTAATGAGGGTTTATGCAGCCATATGTGGACACGTCCCCTCCACCACCAAAACCATCAGCACATGCGCCCGTTTAACACAAATGCAACAGCAGTTTTACAAGGTTCTGTACAATGAAAGCTTTTTTGTTCCTTGAGCGGTGGCAAAAGGCTGTAAAGACGTTTTTGAAACGGTGAAAAGCAGCAATAAATTTTTCATAGAAATTCACAATGAGTTCTGCTCGGTGGCTGTTAACACGGGCAACATGGATCTTTCTTTTCTCAGCAGCTCAGTTCTGAGTTGTGAAACACAGTGTGTGACAGCAAACGCATGAACACTGAGGTACCACAGAGAAGAAAACTAAACCAAATCACCTTTTGACTGCACACAATGAACAAAAACCCTTGGTCACCTCAACGCACAAGCTCTCAGCTGCTGCCCCTCCATGGGGTCAGTCCCTTATATGCTGGAAAGGGCATATTCAACATTGCTTAACGCAAACTTCTCAAGAAGAAAAGGTTTGAACAATCTCTGCAGGTCTGCAGTTCTTCCTTCCCCTCACACTCCACATGCACCATGCCAGGACCTCAATTCATGGGCATCAAAATTCAGGGAGGTTCAACTTTTACCTGAGATGAGCAACAGGAGGGAGTTATTTTGTCATTATTTTTCCACCTCCTTGATGAATTAAATCTCCCCCATGGAAAATCACAAAAGGAGATACACCCATAGATTTTTCTTCACCTGCCTCAAGCATTTACACTGTGATTCTCTTAAAAATAACATAATAAAGACATACAACCAGACTGATACAGCAAAGAGAAAGACTAATATGACCAGATGGCTTTTTGTAGCTTTTACAGACGAGTCAGGGTGCATTTCATATAATGACAAATGGACAGAGCAGCAGAGTAATGACTTCTTTGTGCCCAGAATTCAAATGCTGGTCCTTTGAGGCTGTTTGCTCGAGCAGTCAAGTGTGTGCTGCTCTTTTTCTGTTGGACAATTCCTTCAATAATGCAGAGGGGAAAAAAATAAAGAAATGCAGAGATATGTAAAGAAATAGCAGCAAAGGCAAAAGGCAGGCAGATAGATGAGAGAAAAATGCAGTGTTGTATACAAGGGCATTTTTCTTAGCAACATAAACCCTATTTCTTGCCCCTGTCTGCAGCTGTTTATTCTCTGCTGTGGCAGTGTGCACTACCTGCCTGCTGCAGGATTGAGATGCTGGTTCTTTTGAGGCTGGAATGGTCTTGTCCAGCATTTCTGTACATCTCAGGTATGAATACAAGCTCCCTGGGCCTCCAACAAAAGCCCTGTATTTTATTTATAAATAGGTTTAATGGTAGTATAATTATTCTTAGGGGTGGGAAGGAAAACATCGGCATCTTATGACAAGCAAAGAGACAAAGCAGAAAGGTGAATCCTGGTGTATCCAAATAAAATAATAGTAACTGGAAGCAACAGGTGACAGGACTCTGATTTCATTTATGCCTGAAAATTCATTTATGCTTGAAAATTCAGAGAATAACTGCTTTCAGCAAAGCTACTGCCTCGAATCCCTGCTGCCAGCTGGCAAGCTGAGGGGGCAATTCATTATGTGAAGTTCTGGATTTCTTCTGCAGCCTGACAAATGGAACATGCACCGTGCACCATTGCCAGGAAACATAATTCCTATTAAAAGGGAAGGGGAATGTACCTGTAGCTTTATGGAAAGCATATGATTTGTGACTGAGCTGGACTCTGCTTCGTACCCCTTCACCGCCTGCTCACAGCTCTAGAACTGGGTTTGCATGTGGGTTTCCTAAAGGGGAAAAATGAAAGTTATATTTACATCTAGTTTCCCTGCTAATCTAAATATGGCCTGACAAAGGCACTGACTGGGCAGTTGGGCAATTTAGATGTTTTATTATCTGGCTTGGGCACATACAATTGTTTTTTTGTACATAGCGGTGTGGGCATGTAAATCTGCACCACTTGGAGAAACATGGAGCTAGAAACCTTATTTAAAATAGTCGCATTTTTGAGCAGAGGAATCATATTTCTTCAGCCTCTCACAAGCCTCTTAAAATGCTTCTGTGGACAAAGGTGTTTCCTACCCCACACTTAGATGTGCAGTTTTTCTAAAGTCAAAGTTAGTGGGAATTAATACCCAGTTTTACATCCCATTATAACTGCAGGTCAAATTCAGTTGTTCAAGACTCATCTAAACTATGCAAAACCCTGAACTTGCAGCCTGTCTGAGCAAAACTAAAAAGACAATATACCAGCAAAGGGAAAATTCCTCTGATATTTCAATAGGAAGAATTGTAAGAGCAGTGCACCTTGCACCACAGTAAGGCAGCCTGAGAAAGACAAGACTGTTTTATCTGGATTTTAAGGGGCTCACATCAGCAAGGAATGCAGAGTGTTTGTTGCCTTTGAGTCCAGAAGATACCTTTGAGTCCAGAAGTTACAAGTCCTGCTGTTTCCTTTCCGCAGTGGAAAATCTTCCTCCGTCCCAAAAACAACAATTACCTCCTTCGCATTAAATTCAATGCATTTGCTTTTTTTCTTAAGAAACATGGGAATGCTGATTAGACCTAAAATGGTAAAAGCAAAATTTTGCTTTTACCTTTATCACCAGTCTGACCTGGGTCAAAGGGACAACATCCAGGATCCCCTGAACTGCGTAGCCTTCTGTTATCTAACTATTCTACATTGTACAACCCCCAAATGAGCTGGGTTGGTCCTGACAAGATCCAGTCCACCTGGGACAGGGCAGAAGAGCATAGAGACAGCAGAGAAGGGAAGAATCAAGACAGCGCGATCCTCCTCCTTGCTTCAGCACAACACATAGCTCAGATGCCTCTGCTGAGCAGCTCAGAGCTGACACATTGATGAAGATGAAGATGGAGAGGTGAAGTGAGTCACTGCCTGCAGGCACCTTGTGGGGACATGTGTGTATATATTTAAATATATAAAAAGAAGGGATGAGTCACTCCCTGGCTGCTCCCCCATGGAGAACCTGAGCACTGACTTTTCGTTGCTGACATCAGGCTGGGAGGAATGACGTCAGGCTGGGAGGAATGACGTCAGCAGAGCCAGGATCAGCCCAGCAGCAACACAGTGGCACAGACTGAAGACCTTTTTTCGAACTCTGCCTTGTTTTTGAATTATAACTGAATTCAGGAGAACCCCAGGCTTTTATCCCTGGAGGGATGAAAGCAGGGAACACAAAGACAAGGGACTGACAAGAAGAGACATTTCCACAAGATATTTATCAACATCTCCATTCCCAGCAACTACTCAGGAGCTTCCTGCACTGGTCTAACTGGGAGCTGGTTTAAACTGAGTGGCTGAGTAATCCTAACAGCAACAAGGAATCACCCATCCCTTGTTATCATCCTCTGCTGCAGGCAGTGTGCACCTCTTCTCCAGCTTAGCATCAAGACAAATCATAAGAATACCTTTGCAGTCTCTTTTCATTTCAATAGGGGAGCCACCAGCATTTAAGTTTAGCTGGTGAAAGCATTTTTAAAACTGTAGAAACAAACCATGCAGGAAAGCAAAATAAATTAAAGAAAAAAAACAAACCAAAACCCAACCACAGCCGTGATTAGAGTCTTTAAATAAGTGAACAGTTTGCGTTCCTGGACACAACAGAGAACTACCAGCCTATACCAAAGGAAGTGAAGTCCAGACACAATTGCATATTATCAATATCATGAAACTTAAGTGAAATCAAACTCGTGGTTACAGTTCACATCATCATCTCTGCTGGCTCTAAACCCACCTTCACCATAACAGACAGGAGTTGTGTACCACAAGATAAATCTCAGCCATGCACTGTTTAGACTCTCACTTCTTACATCTTCCCAGGCTGATGATGGATGCCCAATGTCCCAAAGGGCTGCATGTACAAAATCATCCCGAACCGAATATTTTCACAGCTGAAGCTCAGCCATACAAGCCCAGTTGCAAGGTCCATGCTAAACACAATGTACAGAGCTGCCAACCCCACGGTGGTCACGCTGAGGCCTTGCACAGACTGGCAGGTGGGAACAGGGAGCAAACAATGCAAGACAAGTAGAAGTGCAACACCATTCCCTTCACACAGCCTCAGATAAATGAATTTTCCCCTCACATCCAGGACAACAATATCCCCATTGCCACCCTTTCCATGACAATTCTGTCTCTGCCTCAACCTCCCTCCCCAGGTTACCACATTTTCATAACTGCTGCTGCCTCCTTGCACCAAACGTTTTAGCAGTCATTTTGCAGGCTCTTTCATTAAGCAATTCTGTTGATGCAAGAAATAATCACACCCTATTACCAGGCCTAGTCACAACATGCAGCCACACACTCCTTTTTCCATCAACAAACTGATTTCATAGCAACAACAACATCTGCGCTTCAGCCTTTCTAACACAGGGACAATTACCATATCATTTCAGTGCTTGCAAGTGAGAAGGCAAAGAGGGGCCAGCGAGGCTGGGGAGACCTCATCACCGTGTTCCAGTATTTGAAGGGTGGTTACAAAGAAGATGAAGACTCCCTTTTTACCAGGAGTCACAAGGAGAAGATGAGGGGCAATGGGTACAAGTTACTCCTGGGGAGATTCCGATGAGACACAGAGGGAAATTTTTCCCCGTGAAAACAATCAGCCATTGGAATAATCTCCCCAGGAAAGTGGTGGATTCCCCAGCATTGGCCATTTTTAAGATGCAGCTGCTCAGGGTGCTGGGCCAGCTTGTCTAGACTGTGCTTTGCCAAGAAAGGTTGGACCAGATGATCCTTGAGATCCTGTCCAACCTGATTGTTCTGTGATTCTGCAGTGGGATGGAGTCACTTGCAGCTCATTCCCAAACACCTGCATGTCAATACAAGCAGCAGCATCCATTGCAGGGGGACCTGGACTTGCCCCAAGCCCCATTAACAGATGCACAAGCACACAGTATGGCACTGCCACCTGAGCCGGTGTCCTGTAACTCATGAAAGTCACAACACGGGGCAGTGGCCACCCAGCAGGAGCACATGAAGAATCACTGATGGCCCTGAAGTTGCATTGCATTCAGCAAACTCAAATGTTGCTTTGCTTCACAGCCCTGCAAAGCCCAAACGATGCTCTATACACTGTGACCTGCAAGTGCATCAGAAGCCCTCCAGACTCCAAAGCTCTTCCTGCTTCAGGGGGATGAAATGCTGTCAAATTTCTGCAGCTCAATGAGCTGCCACCCAGCACCCGAGCTGTCAAACCATTTGCATGCGTCCCTTCGGATCACAAGAAATCTGGGTAATTTCACATAGCGCAATTCTTGCTCATTGCAATTTTACACCACGGGAAATCGCCTCTTTCTGCTGCAAACTTCACATTCACACACGGGCAACGACGAAGGCTCTGCTGACACATGATTACTTGTTAAACTCTGATTTAATTGCACATCTGCCTACACTTACTTAGAGCTGCAATAGCTGTGCACTGCCTGTTTGACACGTTCATGTTAATGGAAGCTTCTTAGTGCAGCAGAAAAGACAAGCCAGGGTGTTTTCTCCCTTTTTCCCTCCCCCAGTACAGTCAGGGCTCCTGAAGTCTTAAAAAAACACTTGCAAAGCCCCAGTTAATGATTTTCACTTCAATCACAGAGGTTCACCACAAAGGTACTCAGACAAAAAGCCTTAATCATCACAATCTAATACAGATGAAGACTCCAGCTTTACTTTGAAAGGCACCACACCATCAAACACAAAAAAAACCCCACAAATCATTCTCTTGCTTCCACAACCCACATCTCTTTATGTTACAGCAAATTATTTATTAATGTCCCCATCAAAAAAAAAGAGGGCCAGATCTGGAGAGAAGGAAAGGCTCTTGTTGGAATCAGATGGTGGAAGCAGGAGGTATCGCTACAGAAAAGCAGATTATGCAGTTTTTTGAGGGAAGGAGGAGCCACTGCAATACTCCAACCTGTCTGTTGGTCATGGGCTGAACATGGTTGAGCTGACCCACAAGCAAAGAGTCAGAATTCACCCATTCTCAAGCCACTGCCACCTACCTCCCAGATGTCCCATCCATCCATGATTGTCCCAGGACACCCAGTCCTGCTTCAGACCACCAACTCTTCCTTATATATACCCACAAAACTTATCCCAACCACTTGACCTTCCCAGGTCTGCTAATTCCCACCCACCACTCAAAATATCCACAGGCTCTACTTACACCAAAGCAACAGGACTGCACAGAAATCCCCCCTTCCTCCAAGCCTTTCCTTCCTGCACCAAGACAGCTGCAGGCCTGCACAGACCCTTCCATCTCATTAATTAGGTATCCGAGATAATTATGTCCCTATAGTTTCCTCTTGCATAATCTACTCCCAACAGCATCTGAATTTTCATGTCTGAATTTCTTGTTTCTTCTCCAATTTTATTGTTCCTCCTCTCCCAGGGAGAAAAAGAGAATAGAAGCTACTTCCCAAACTCTCCTCCACTGCTGACCCTCTCCTGTTCTTTTGAATCATCCCCCACCAGGAGGTGACAGGACTCAAGTCTTTACCCCTTCTGAGATGAAATTTCTCTCAAGTCTTTTGTTCTTGCAGATTTTCCCAAATCCTTCCAGTTTTGCAAATCTAACCATCCCTGAGGAGTAGTTCTGGCCAGTTTCCAGAGGAAACCTCAGCCAAACGTCTGTCAGATATTTGTAGATCAACATAAAAGACTCCTGCAAACCAGTAAAACCCTGTCCCAGGTTGCCCAGAGAGGTGGTGGATGAACCATCCCTGGAGACATCCCAGGCCAGGCTGGACGGGGCTCTGAGCAACCTGAGCTGGTGAAGATGTCCCTGCTCATGGCAGGGGGGGCACTGAGGGAGCTTTGAAAGTCCATTCCAACCCAAACCATTTTATGATCCTATGAAACACGGTGCAAGGTCCCAGTCTGTAAGTACCCCCCCTTGCACAGGTTCTGTCCATGCCAGTGGCTCCATCAGGAGGAAAAAGGGCAGTGGAAAAAGGGATGCTGTTGTTTACTGCTCCCTCTCGACTATGCAACATCCTCCTCTCTTTTCAAATTAACCATGCCTGCAAGTTTTCTTCTCCTGACATTGCCTCTTAAAAAGCTTCCAGTTTTAATGAAGATAGGAATTTTCTCAGTCATTATTTTCCCTTCCTCATTGTTCAAGGTTTTCCCCCTGCAGCTCCCTATTAAGCAAACTCCATGCATTCATGCAGTAAACAACCCCCTAACCAGGTCAGTGCACATTTTTCATTTATTACTCCAGAGCTCTGCTGCAGTCAAATTGATGCACTTTCCCTCCCCATTTTTCATCTCTCTGCTCCCCATTTTCAAGCAAGGGAAGAATAGTCTCCATGCTGCCAGTTACCCATTAGCAGCTCCTTGGGTGTCCCCAACAAAACCCACATAGCTTTGCCTAGTAGCTGAACCAGCTCCCATTCCTGGTCTCCTTCCAGTGCCCCTTTGCAATCCCAACTACATCACAATCCAAACTATTTCATCCCCCGTGGACCCATCAGGCCGGACCACCAACTATTTACTTCCTACTCCAGTGTCTGGCTGTGCTTTGAAAAACACCCTTCTGCCATTGTACTTTACACATCCGATCAATTTGATTTCCTGTTAACCATTCATCACAGACATAATAATTTATTAGACCACTAACAACCCAAGGAGACCCAACAGCTGATAGTGAAAGGATGAAAAGGAAATCAAAGCAGCACCAGGGAGGGAAAGGCTGGAGGAGTAAAGGGTGAAGAACGCAACAGATCTGGCTTATGCTTGTCTTTGTGTGAAAAACAGGACAGAATATTTCTACACTAACGTGGGACTTTCCTGCTCAATGCAGGCTCCAGCTGTGAATTTAGTTGTCTGGCACATCCTTAAATGAGCTCCTGGAGAGCTTAGCTACATCAGTCCCATGCTGTGCACTTCCACGCATACTCATGGTAGAAGAACAAGCCAGCTTCAAAGTCTTTTCCAATAATGCAGTGGCCTTTTGAGTACAGAAGTGAACAGAAATGTGCAAACAAGAGGACTCTCACCAGCAGTTTTTTGAAGTTTCTTTCTCAACCCTTCAGCTTAAAGTTCAGGCAGCCACTGTCTTGAAGGTCACAAAAATAGGTGAGATGCTGAGTCCCAGTGATATCCTTAAACAACTGAGCATTTACTTGGTTTTGTATTTTACTTATAATTTAAAATTCCTTGACTTTCTGCTCAGTGTCTGATTTCAGCTTGCCAAGGGAGAATAAGTTTGCACATCGAATTTTGAATTCAGCATGCAGCAACCAATAGTACTTGGACAAATTCATTGTCTGAATCACTTTACATATTTCCCCTCTTCCCCATCAGCATGAAAAATAACATGAGAAAAAGCAAAAAGTTGCTGGTTTAGGAAAAAAAGAAAAGTAAAACATTACAACAAGCCATCAAATCCATCATGATTTTCAAGTTCACATCTTCCAGTTCATAAGTGCTTATGCTGGAAGAAAGATAAGTTCCTAAAAGAGTTTGTGTTTAGTATTACAGATTTGAGGGGCCTGAAGGTGAGGCTAACAGAGCAATGCAGGATGGAATGAGGTAGAAAACCAAAAAATGGTCCCGGGGCAATTTTGGAACATATGTTACTGGAATGAGGCCAGAGGAGAAGGGTCAAAGGTGACAAATCCCTGTTTAAAAAACACCTGAGGATGCCAGATTTAGAAATACACCTCACTTGAGCCTGAGTTTCCCCCAGTCCCACAACAGCTTCCTGATGCTTCCCTTAAGTCATGTTGCAAGCGCAGCTCAGATGAATTGCGGCTGCTATTATCGCCAGGTATAAAACCAAAAACATTTGAAATGAAGATATCTGAAAGGAGGTAAAAAAAAGGTGCCGTAGTTCCTGATGTGATGGGGTGGTATAAAGCATCCACCCCAGCACCACCTTTCATGGCAGAAAGGAGCTGGATACTTCACTGATTTGGTTTCAGTTCTCAAAACAAGAGCCCCAGAGCCGTCATTCCATCCGCTGTAACACTCCCTCTTAAAATGTCTCTAAATCAGCACCTACAATCCATGCCTGAACTTACTGCCATTTGCTGCCGGTGTTTTGCCTTCATGCACAGCTGATAAAACGTTTAGAGGTAGCCAAGGGTTTGAAAATGCTCCATTTCCTTATACATCCTCTTCTTTCACTGCTTGTAAGTTCTCATCTCCTCCTGTGATCTGACTCTGGATATTGTGCATCCTTCTCTGCCATCTGCAAGCCATCATTTCACCCTGCGTTTCACTCCAAGCTTTCTCTGCATTTTGGCACCTTCCGAAGGAGATGTGCTCTTGCGGGAGCTGCAGCTTCTTGGCTCCATCCCTCTCTTAGCCTCCCATGTCTTTCCAGGCTGCTTCTGCTGAGGAGCTCACCCTGATTTAGAAATCACACCTCCCTGATTTTTCACCACTGACAACAATCTCTCACCCCATACTCTTCTCTTGCATGGATTATTTTTGCATTCATGCTAAACATCCTCCTCCCGCTTTGATTTCTTGGCATCTATATGCTAAAGTGCTGAACATATATTTTGCTTCCACCCCAAAAGCACAGATTCTGTTTGAGGGCAGCCCTGTCCTCCTCTCCCACGTAATCACCAGGGTTCAGTCTCCTCCAAAACCCTCCTTCCTAACTTGCTGCAAGAACGGTTGATTAAAAATCAAATTAAGATTCTCTGTAGGGTTAAACTCTGGCATGTTGCCTAAATTCAGTAAAGCTCTTTCCTGCAGGCTTTTCTTCTTTCCTGACACTTCATATCAGTAGCAGAGACTTCTCCTGGCTTGTTATTTCAGATGGCTGGGACTGGAACATCTATCCTGCCAGGTGCCCTTGAGTACTCAATAAATTAAATAGCAGATATACTTCATGTAGTCTGAACACGAGGGAACCACACTCATTTTATTTTTTTTTTTCTTGAAGTATTGCCTTCACGCACTTGTAGAAATGATATCGCAGCATCAAATGACTATATTAGAAGTGCTGTGATTATTTCATTGGGAGAGACTGCAGAGCCAGCCTAAAATAAAGATGTGTCATTTTGGCACGCAGAGATTGATAACGCACCAAGTGCTACCACGGGCACCACATTCCCCCTTTTAGCAGAATTGCTAAGTGCCAGATGACTAGGGCTGGGCAAATAAAGAGCTCAGGCTGTTTTAGAGAATTGCAATTAAATTTATATACAACTTAAAGTTCAAGCCCTTGTGCTGACCCTACCAGTGTTCCCACCAGTTTGCTTTTCCTTGATGGTGAGATGGGCGACTTTCAGAAGCATCATCACCATAGCACAAAAGCACATCAAAAGGCAGCCTAGCTGCATTGCATCAGTGAGAAAAAAGGATTTTGAAGCCGTGTTACATTCTTCTCTCCTTTCACAGGCTTTCCAACAACACTGATTGACCAAGCGATGCTGACACAACACCAAGCTATCTTGGGGCTCTGTTCTTGGCCTTCTCTCTCTAAATCTCAGTGACTATCAACACATTCTCCCCAAAAATCTTGCACTATCAGAGCCTCAGAAAGTCATTTCCCACCTGTTTTGAAGACCACTTTGGGGATCTATGAAATTTATGGCCTAATGCTACAAAAGTATCTGGACTAACCCCCAGAAGTTGGCTGCCAATCAGTCTGCATGGATGTGGCACCAACATTTTTACTGCCACCAGTGCAGCAAACCGGACTGATCCATGGAAGCACCTGCTTACAGGTATCACGGTGAACCACAGGACAAATTCAGTGTGTTTGCACCAAAGCTTCTGTGACATGAAGGATGGCATGGACTGGCTTTGACTTGTGTAGGCAAGTCATGCTGAAATTAAAACGAAAGATCCCTAGCAACTGGATATTCATAGGAACACTAGGAATTTTTCTTAAAAAGCCAGATAAGACACCAAATAAATTAACGGTGTGGAAGGGGGATCTTAACAAGGCACTGTGGAGGCTGAATCCCTTCTTGGCTCAGTGATCTCCACTGGATCTCACCCTTCTTTTTTGCTCAAGACTTATCCTTCCCACCAGACCAAGCCAGGCCACTCTCACAAAACCCACAAGCCAAGAGGTACAAATATGCCAAGAAGCCACCAAAATTCCTCCAGAACAGACAGCAATGCCCGGGACACCACCTCCCCTGAATGGCCAAGTTTTAGCATAGGAATTGTTTTTGTTGCATATGCATCAGTTATAAGCTCAAGGCACAACCAGCATGCAAATCCATAACCAAGAACGAGAGAAAGGCACACTTAATTAGCCCTCAAAACAACCTGCTCTTTTCCCCTGTACATTTTAACGCATGTTGATACACTGCTAAATTGGAAGTTTCAGCCCCGGGTCAAAAACCCCTCATGTTTTGTGAAAATAATACATAAGCAAATAGATGAACTAAATAAAAAGCTACCTGCAGGTAAGTATGGGTGGCTGGCAGTATTTGGAAACAATAGTTCACATTTTCTCTCTGAAACCCTTGGTAACCTCACAATAATCAAATCTTAAATATACACACACATACACACACATATATATATAAAGAAGAGGCAGTAAATCTTTCACACGTGTCTCTTAGTTATAGCAGGAAATCTGAACAACAAGTCCTGGACTTGCAAAAATTGGCATTTCCATTCAGAATGATCAGTCACCATCATAACCTGTAATCTGAAGGGATTTAGAAGAGATTTCCTGGACCAGATATTCTATTTAAAAGCATGTTCAGACCTTCTGGATTCATGGTTGCAGAGAATAACAAGTGAATCTGTAATTGCTGGCCATTTGTTTTAATGCCTTGCCTATCATATATTTTTTTCTTTTCACCCTCCTCTGGAAAACTGTTTGCATATTAAATTTTTAGGGATTTAATGAGTCTTCTTTTGTTGCATCATCCATCACAGATAGATATCAAAAGGGATTGGAAATCTCAGAGGGATGAGAACAAAGCCAAAGAGTTTGCCCCAAGAAGGATCACATTTAAAAAATCCTTCTCTAAGCACCAAACCCCAACCAAAGCACAAGGGCTTGGGGCAAGCAGAGATTCATAGGTGGCAAATCAAGCAGCCAACATCATGTTTTACTCAATGCCAAGAAGGATAAACAACCCATAGTTGCCCCAGTGAGGTCTCCCTGATAGTTTAATCACTTGGCAGAAGTACAAGCCATTCACAAGTTGTTACTGTATGTTTTTAACACATCTCAATACATCGGTGCAGTTCCAAGGACTGGAAGAGCATTCATCTGCCTTTTTACCCTTGAGCGGGTCAACACTCCCACCCAACTTGGTGTCATCTGCAGACTTACTAAGGGTACACTCAATCCCCTCATCCAGATAATTAATAAAGATATTAAACAGAACTGGCCCCAATACTCAACATTGCACGACAACGCAACAGGAGCAGACAAAGGTCTGGCTGTGGGGTCCAACAATACTGAGCTTGAAACTCACTTTGCTCAGCTGCTTCACTAAGACTATTCGTCTGCTCAAAAATTCCACCTATGAGCAGGGAAATCTTTCCCAATAACTTTTTTTGAAGGGGAAAAAAAAAAGGCATATCTCTTCATGAAGTTTCAGTTTCAACAAATCAGCTGTTTCTGACAGTTTGACATAGATGTAACGATGGATGGTTGATCTGCTGAATCCCTGTAGAAAGCTTTAGGCTAACAAGTATGTTAGCACAGCTCTGAGCACACACAGGGCACATATTTCTTGAGACATTTTCCACTAAAAAGGCTGTTCCTTTCATTTGCCCAGATCTATCAGAAGCCCTAGCTTATTCAGCTGCAAAGACAAGAGGCTGTGCCCGTAATTGCCTTTTGCAGAGCAGAAGATGGTTTAACCAAACACGATGCATCACAGAGTTTCCAGCTGCAATAGCAAAAATAAAGATTTATAATCCAGGCCAGTCTAACAAGGGCTGTGTCTACATTGTTAAAGGAATCTGCTCTTGGTGACACGCTAAATGTTGCAGTGATTTATTAATACATAGGCACAGCTCGGAGCTGGCCCTCCCTGGACCAACACACAGCTCTTACCTGGATCCCATGTGGAACCCCAACAGTGCACGTAATTAAAATACTTTTGCAATTGTTTCATTGTAATGCCTGGTGTTAAAGCCACCACAATAGGGTTTTAAAAGTGTGAGACGAGGTTGCATGTTGCATACATGAGGTGTCCTACAATAATCCAGATGTGCTGGGGTAGTGTCAGAGGACTGGGGATCAAAAGCGCTCCAAAAAAAGAGGGGTTTTCCGTGAGCAAACGAGGGAGATACGGTATATGCAGCATCACTGCCTGAGCGAGGCATATTCTTTGGGGTTTTCAGAGCATTTCAGGAGAACCTTAGCTGCACGTGAAGTCTCTAACTCAAGATGCATTCTCATGGTCCCTCAGTGAGGTACTGACAGTAAATCAAAAATACACCACACATGCAGTATATTCCCCATAGATTTCACCAGGAAGCTTTTGCTACCTGTATTAATTAACTCCCCTACCTAGAGTCTCTACAGTTTGCTCATTCCTTCTTAAATAGTGAATTAATCATTCAGGGGTTTCAATGCAAAGATACTTTTTTTGGCAACAAGAGGATTTATAGGAAAGCAAATTGAGGGCATGCTCCACAATGAGGTATTGATTCTGTAGTATATTAGGATATGGTATTAGAAGGCTCTAATTCTACCTTAATTACTTAAAAGACATCATCATTGAAGTCAAAGGACTCACCTGCATGGAAAACCAGTACAAGTGAGAAGACTTCAATACTGGAGGGAATAGAGTGATGGTGATAATATTGCAATTTTGTCAATAAGACATGCTGCTTTGTAAACAGTATGCAGCATTTAATGATTAAAAGACAGCATTTTGCTTACAGTATCAAGAGCAGTATTTTCTTTTCAGTGAGCAGCTGTTGCTTTTTCATAAAGTGACTCTCCAGCAGAAATAATACAGCAAACTGGTACTGCCGAGAACAGCCTAATATCTGTGAAGTTTGTGGACTGGCAAACACGTCCCTATTCTGCTGGTGTTTGAATCACCACTAAACCAAATTGCCCATCTCCAGTTTTATGATAACTGCAAGTTAAGCCAGACTGGAAAGAAATCTAGGCAAAAAAAATGGGTTGCACAGATTGTTTCATTTTAATGAAAGGTTCATCTGCAGATGTCATTTTTTTTCCTCACCCATCAAGAGTTTTTCTTCCCCTATATCTTCTCGTACTCTGCATTAACATCTTTCACTCTATGCTTTCATTCTCCAAATGAAAAGTATATGGCCCACTCAGAAATAAATGCAAAGAGCACTATGTAATGATGCCCGCAGTAAGTAGAGGCTATAGCTAACAGCACGTATCTTCATCTGGCATAAAATAGCATTTTAAAGGCTTCTGCAGTACTGTACCAGCCCCTGTGGAGCAACCCTGCCAAAAGGTGCTTGAGTTTCTACTATTAGTTTACACCTGACCAGCTCCACGACATAGAGATGTTTATTGTTGGTGAGCAGGTTAATGGAGAAGCCGAAGGGACACAAGTTCTGGATCCTTTACAAAAATCTGTTTAGTTACACCTGATAAACACACAGACAGATCTGCCCTGCCTGTTCCACAAATGCAAAATGTAGCTTGCTAGAGACGAAACTGCTGGTGTCTCAATTTCAGTTACAAAAAACCAAAAAAATCTGAAATACAGCACACAAGCACACATGAGAAAATAACAGAAATAGAGGGAATAGAGTAGGTGTCTGGGAATAACATTCTTTTCTGTACCAAAGGCTCAAGATTCTCTTTGTAAAATGGCAGGGTGATGACCCTTTAAATATCACCCATTCCCCAGCAGTGCAGGCTCTAACCTCTGATCCTACAACTACCTTATTCTTAAAGTCCTATTGATTTGTGTTTTTCCACGCAGCTCCGCAGGTTTCTTTGCTGCAGGTGGGCATCAGCCTCCAACAACACAGGCTGAGGGCACCAAGAAAACCTTCTCGAAGTCCTTTTAGCAACAGAGATGGGAACAGCAATAACCCCTTGGTGATAATATCACCCCTGAAAAACCCTAAACATTAGGAAGACAACTGAGGTCGCCTACCAAGTGCTCCAGCGGGGGTTTTGTTGGGTTAACACACAGCAGCTCTCTGGACCCGCTCATGTTGGTTCTCAGCATGTCCTGGAGCAATGAGGTGTGACATGTGCTGGAGAAGTGCCTTTTCCCCATGTTTCCCACAGCAGAGATACCAGAATTTCTTCTAAAATTGATAATTTATTCACAAGGTACAGCATAGAGCAGTTTGAGCTGGTGCCTCCTGAAGTGGGACCTCCAGTGGAAAAAATCTTGGGCAATTCTATCCCCCCAATCCAAGCTCCCACCCCCCATGCCTCACTTGAGGCCAGTTACAAAATTAGAGTCTGGGGTCTCCCCATTCTTCACCGATCTCTCGATTTTCATCAGGTGGGCTGTCAATCACAGTCCTGACCTTCAGTTGTGATTTTTGCACCCACACCTGGAGAAAAGTTCTTGGCAACAGCCAAAACGGTCTTCTGTTTGAGACCATTCTGCATTTTTTTCTTATCTCCAGGGTCACAGCTCCCCTTGTCTTCTATAGCTTGAGGGCTCCAAGGCCTTTTTTAAAGTTCAGAGGTTTATATTTGCAGAAGTTATGCGGAGCAAACCTGCTTACACTACACAAATTCTATATAACCAGTTTCTAAACAAGCTTTATAAGCAGCATACCCAATAATCCAACAAGCTCAGGTAGTCTGTTCCCTGGCAGATGGCCAGAGAGAACCTGCCACTGGGGTGATGCTCAGGAGTAGTCACAGGACTTCCATGGACAAAGAACATGGCTCCTACTGTCAGGAGCCAAAACAACACTGTAAAAGACAACCAGAACCCACCTGGAAACTCAAGACTTCTCAGTTGTGACCTCCCAGGGTGACATTGGGACAAGGAGGAAAGTGCTGGTGGAAGACATGGAGGACAAGAACAGAGATACCAACCAACGCAGATGTAATTCTTATAGCTGGAAACCAAGGAATATACTGAAAAAGTGGAAAGGTTAGAGGATACTCACAAGGATCACTACAGGATGATGAATATTAGGAAAATTTGCTTTAGAGAGAGAAGCCAAAGGCCTGCTAACTCAGGGAAAATTGACGACATGAGATGTGACGAAGATAGAGTTGATTTTATTGCAGTTTATATAGTGAAGTCATTAAAGGTGTCACCTATAGACTTCAGATCAGATTACATCTGCCTATATTTCCTGAATACCAAACCAATGAAACTCCATCACAATTGAAGGAAATTACTTTCTCCAGTCTCCTTGCCACCTATGAAATACTTAGTTATTGGCAATTGACTTAACCTGGGAGTAAAAATCTCCCAAATTCCACCACAGACCTGCAATTCCACCCCAGCAAAGCAAACATGTTTCCATTGACTGTACATTACTCTCCAATTCATGGTCATCATCCAAGAGCATTCATCACGCTCATCATTCCCACAAAACAAGCTTATTAAACTATGTGGGGTAATGGGACCTAGAAAACTTCAGATTTATCCCTGATACTTATTATTCTGAGGTGTTTTATATAACTTTGTGTCAAATACAATGAAGCAAAAAGTGCCCTCTGTTTCTTTTCAATTGTAATAAAATTTCATTGGAGTTGGAAGGTTCTTTTAAAAGCTTTGAATCTGAGGAAACAATATTTTTTCTGAGAAAATGGTTCTAACAAAGAGCACATCAGATTCTTAATAACATCTTGTCATGTTTTTTGCTGTGTGTTAAGAGCATATCCAATGAAATACAGAAGTGCAAAGGCAGTCAGTCAGTTCTAGGACTTGGAAGCTGTAGGACAAATTCCAAAGCTGTAGCATGCTGGAAAAAGCAAAGGATGTTAACTTGCATTATACTTCTGTCTCCTTGAAAGCAGTTCAGGAGAATTTAAAACCCTCTTTGAAAGTGGTTCTATTTCCTAAGGCCAAAGCACAGAGAGGGAGCAACTTGTCAGCTTTTGTATTTCAACGTTTCATGCATCAAATCTCATACTTAAAAATTACATCAGAGCTAAACTTCATACTTTTGCCATCCAGCACTGGTCCAACACTTGAGTTCAAAATAACACCTCACACTAATGGAGAATTTATTCTATTTCCCTATTTCTCATGGCTTTTTGTGTGCCCCTCAGCCTGTCAGGGGAAAGGAGATTTAGATCTCAGGTCTGACCCAGCATAAATATAATTCCTTCAATAAATTACATACTTTTACTGACACTAATGACCACCAAGTCCCTTAACAAAATCCTGCATATTGTATTTTATCCGTCTGCTGTTAAATAGAGCCTAATAGCTTATACATGACCAAAAAATAATTACATTCTGGATAACGCATACTTTAAAAACAGATTTTCACTAGTGCTAGGAAGATATCAACAGAAGCCAACACTTACTCTGGTGGTTAACTAAACTAATCTATAAAAAAATTTGGTCTAATTGATGTTCAAATTTTTATCAATTCAGCTCCCAACTCTTGGTTCTTTCTCTCCCTTTTTACTTTATTAAAACAACTTTAGGAGCCAATATATCCTCACCAGGAAGTTACTAAGAGAGATCAGGTCACCTTAATCTCCTTTTGTTTGATGGACTACACAGGTTGTGTTCTAGAGGTCTCTTGCTATCATGCATTTCCCACAACCCCGAGGCCATTCGGTGGATCTTTTTCCCCCCTTCCGACAATTTTTCAATGATCTTTCAGAAAAATTGAGTCATTACAACTAAGCACAGTATCATAACATCAGCCAAACCAATGATGAGTTTCAATGTGAGGGGACAAGCCTGGCTTTACAGAACAATGTTTACATGAGCTGCAGAATCAGCCAAACTCAAGCCAAAGTGTAAAAATATCCAGTTCCGATCTTCCCAATGAGGAACTGCCCAATTCAAAATTCTGATTTTCAAAACTTACCAAAATACCACAATAGCAGGTGTTTTGCAAGCCATATGCCAAAATTAGACTGCCCTCAAAAAAAGTCACAAGCCTTGGCAAAAGTCATCTACAAACCAGAAGTTTTTAATAGTGCTACTAAAAATGCAGGAATTATAAGAGCAGATCAACATCATGACTTTGTAAAATAAGAAATAGCTTTCGATGTTGACATCTAACAAAGCAGATCTATGATTTTGACAAGCGATACTGCCAATGTTGAGATGACTTTTCACGCCACAGAAGTATTATAGCGATTGCATTTGATTTCCTTTCAGGTCTGCTTCTGCCTTGGCAACACTTAAAGATAGGACTACTTGTGTCTTTGAATCAACTGGAAAAACTGCATGCATTCAACAATTCATCAATCATGTCTATATGCAATCATGTGTTTGTCACCCAATATATATTTTTCTAAAAGAGCAGTGAAGAGGGAGCAAGTGTACAGTTTATTATTTAGATGGAAAGATTAATTTCAAAAACAAATAATATTAGGCTTTCTTAAGGTAGCATCCAAATTAGAAGCAAATGTTTCCTGGTATGGAAATCAGATGCTGAATCAAATCTCTAAATTCTCTTTATGCTACTGGGAAAGGCCAGATGTCTAAATACGAGATGCACAGCTTTAAAACTGAGAGGAGATTTTCAGTAGGTAAAAGCTTACATCAACCAAGAAAATAAGACACCACCACCTAAAAGCAAGTGTCTTTCACTCAGTCTTAGATTGCTAATACTGGACTATATTCAGACATCTCTTCCAAATAAAGATTCAGCTCAAAAATCCCTTGCCCTTAGGCATCTATATCATCATACTGAGGTGCAGACAAATGGCTGTTTTCTTTTCAGCTCAGTCGCTGGAAACAGGACATACGGTGAAAGCAGATTAGAGAAAGGGAAAAAGGAGGTTTCTTTTCAAATAAAAGGGCTTTCTGGCTTCAGTGTATAAGCCTCAGACTACATTTGTCAAAGGCGTCAGAATTTCAGGCTACATGGAGCTGGATTCAATGAACTTAAAGTTTCTCAGGCTTTAATTTTTACGTACTGAGAAGCCCAAATTTGTCAGTTGTCCTTAACTAGCGAAGCATCACCATCTTGAAGACTGAATGAATCTGCAAAGGCAACTGGACAATTGGCAATTAATTTCTGTAATGGAAGTTTGGGGATGCACAAGAAGCATCTGAAGTTCTCTGAAAACCCACACACCATAAGAGGTCGTGGTTTGTTTCCCAAAATGCCAAACTGCATTCTAAGCACATATTCCTACTCAGAGAAAAATATACATGTATCCACATATGCCAGATGGCAGCAAGAAAGGTAAGATCATATAACTACTAGCAACAAAATATATTTATTTGAAGTGGGAATATCTTTGAGTATGAGCTCCAGTACCGGCTCAAATTTAATAAGAGTTTTACCAAGTAGGTCTTGATTGTTTCTGTTAAAAAAGAAAACCACAACAGATTTTATCTATATATATACACACACAGCAGATTTGTTTACACTACTTGATAGATCATTACTTTTTAGAAATGGAAACTAATGCATCTGTTGAATGCAGATACAAAAACATCTGCAGTATCTCCAAGCTCTAACTCCTCCATTTAGCTATGCAAATAGGCATTTGAGTGTGCGTGTCTTGCACACAAGAATGTTTACGTATATACTTTCTGCTTAAGTAAACTCAGTGCTCCGATTCATGTAAATTCTCAGTGTGCATGGAAGTATTCATTTGAAAGATCAAACTTACATGAGCTAAGCATACCAACACTTTCATCTTTTAAAGTATAACTAGTTGTAAGGAAATAATGTATAATAAATGGCTTGTTAAGCATCCAGACTAGCTATGCCTAAATCCAACTCTGAATATGTTCTGAGCATCCAGCACTTTCGTTGCAATTCCTACTGATCATCACCTGCTAGGACTTGCTGCTAAATTCATAAAACACGGAAGACTTCTACAAAATGCCTAGTATTAATTAGAGCACTCAGTATCTCATTAATTCTGAGAGTATGATGGGGTTTTCATTAGGCACGTTGATAAGTGTCTATTCCTTGGTGATCTTATCTCATCAGATGTTTCAGCCATACCTGCAGAGTCTGAATTGTTGGTGCATCCCCAGCAAAAACACATTACAGCAATCCTGGAACACAACGCTGTTCATTGCAGAACATTTCAGTTCCTAAAAGAATGCTAAATTTAAAAAATGACTACTTTATTAAAATTGCAGACAAACAAAATACACTCCTTAGTTCAGATCCCCTTATTGCCTTCTAATGCGTTAACTAATGGTTTGCTGAGATGAATCCTTCATTAAAACTGTTCTAGTAGAAGATACCAGATCTGCACTGAAATTCAAGCAGTGCATGTACAGTTGAGTGGGTGATTGATGCCAACAGCTCTGTTTCTTTATCTGAATGCCAACACATGAAAGGAGGAGAACAGACAGGATACACACAAGTCGCCAAATTATGACTCCCTGTAGAGTAACTGAGGGCAAAGAAGAAGAAAAGAGGACCACGGTGAGCCAAGTTCATTTTGCATCGTAAGCACTGGAACAGGCTGCCCAGAGAAGCTGTGGATGCCGCATCCCCGGAAGTGTTCAAGGCCAGGTTGGACAGGACTTGGAGCAACCTGGTCTGGTGGAAGGTATCCTTGCTCACGGCAGAAGGTTGGACTTTAAGGTACCTCCCAACTCAAACCGTTCTGTGATTCTATGATTTGGTATCCCAAACCCCAGGATCTCTATGTCAAGGGATACATGGCCTTCATCTATTTTTCTGTCCCAAGATGTTTCTCCTCTTCAGCAAGCAGTGCCTGACCTGGCCATGGAGCTTGACTATAATATTTTCCACCACAGGCCAACATACTTTAGCTCCTAAAGCTTGGTTACCATAGGACTAAGACTCAGGATGGTCTCTGAAAACCATCATCTGCTGCTTATAAATTCCAGTTGCCTACAGGACAGATGGTGTCAAGTTTTTCTCTTGCTTTATATGCAGGGCTCAATCTTTATCGAGTCTTCTCCCGACAGTACCCTCTTTCACATGAACACCTCTCAAAGTGTCCGTTGTGATGCTGAAATTACACAAGTCAATTATACAATGATTGATACAATCTACTCCAAGGCTGCTAATATTGCATAGAGCTAAAAAAAAATTAAAAAAAAAAAAAAAAAAAATCACAGTCCTGGGGTGTCGGGGGGAGCCATTTGTATTGGAGATCCCTGCCGTGAGTTTGTGAATCCCTTAGGTAGTAACTAACCATATAATAACACAATTCTCCAGCTGTTAGATGTGAACAATAATACTTTTTCCCTGATATTCATCTGGCTTATCTACCATATGTTACATTTTAGTCCAAATGACCTCATGCTATTTTCATCACTGTTTCAACAATCTTCAGTGATTTGGGTAGGAGAGCAAAGCATGTTTCACATAGAGCTGCGAGAATAATTGATTACTTTGGTTTGTTAGTCAAACCAATGATAACAATCACTGAGGGGCAGAGAGCAACTTACTCCAGGTTAAAAAAAAACCCACCATTTTGTTTTGATAGTCAGTAAAAGCTGAATAAATTCAGCAGGAGGAATTGCCTGAGCTAATAGTGCTGCCTCAGTTCAAAACCCTTTTCTACATGATTAGTTCAGAAGACATTTGAGCCAAACTCTCTCCCAATTTCCTCCAAAATTGTCCACAAAAGACAATTTTAAAAGTGTTTTTAACTATTTCTTAGACCCTTTCCTGATGGTTCTTGTTTAACACTGTCTGGAGCCATAAGCTGCATCAGTCTGTACCTAACCTAAAGCAACTCATCGTCCTTTGTAGCCACGGTAAATAGCTGTTCTGCTTCATGTAACTAAGCCAAACAAACCATCTTCCAACCGCTAACATGTAGAGTTTGCTTCTATAGAAAAGGACATCTTGTGGTTCACAAGCTGCCTCAAAAACAGACCTGAAACAGCATCTTGTGAAAAAACAAAGCACCGTAATGGGGAAATAAGCCGTACTCGTTTGAGACTCACAACTCCCATTGAGAGCCTACACTTCAATATGTACAGCTCAACACACTGGCAAACACAGACAGAAAACACTGACAAAAAGACTTAGCGATGAACAGGAATAAAATCCACCCATGAATCTCACCCAGCATTTGTGGGAGGATTTTCCAGCTAAAGCTTCAAGTTACATGTGCAGTAGTAAATAAAGCTGTCTAAGCGCCGCTCCTTGGCCCACGGCTCCAGGAAAACACAACTTGCAGCTATGTACTTACAATTTCTCATAGAAAAAGAAAATAAATAAATAGATAAAAACCACAAACAACAAAAAACAGAGAGGTCAGCTCCAAACTGCCCAGAAACTGATCTTTTGCACATACTACCCTGAGCTATCCAGCCTTCCCTGCCTGGCACAAAGCTGTGCAAGGGACATACCAGCATCTTTATAACATATATTATAATAATACAACCACAGAAAAGAGTCTGCCATAGTATAAAGGGTTACCCAGTCTGAGGGGGTATGGAGATTACAGCCCTGGGTTCATGGGATTCCTTAATACACAAGGACAGAGGCTTCTATACTATAAATCTCTCTGCTTTATTCCAGATTACCACCAAAAAAGAAAAACACCACAACCAAACCCGCCACTAACAAATACACTTATAATTAATAAAGCAAATATATAGATAAAGGTATTACAAAGTACTATCAGCAATCAATAGTATAGTATCAATCAATAGTATGGCAGTAGTTAATATTAGTAGTAACCAATCACATAACAACAACCAAGCAGGTATATATTGTTTTTATGAAGAAACCTCAGCCTGGTACACGAATTAAGATAGTGGTTAAACCTGGATTAAAATTTAAGTAATTTCTACATAGTCTTGAGGAAATGTTTATTCCATAAAGAATTTCAAATCTCTTCACAATTAGTCAAAGAATTAAGAGGACCAGACTGAATTTATTTATTACAGAAAGGTCTCTCCTTGACCTAAACCCATGAAAACAAGTTGTTTTCTCCCCCTCAGCACCTCTGCAGCAGCACACAAAGGTGAGGTATTCCGCATCCATGCCCTACATGAGCACTGGCAGCAAAATATTTTAAGCTCTCCAGTATTAAAGTTGGTTTGTTTATAATTTAATTCACAAAAGCAGCCTCCAGAGCTGCTGACCACACACACTTTGTGCTGCTCCACAATGCAAACACTTTACACAGAGAACTCCCCAGGTCTCAAGCAGACTAGTCAGGGTACAGTTTATTTTTGGATATTGGAATATTATTGTCCTTCTGTGCCATATAAGCTCAGAATGACTTTTATAAATAGGACAGAGTATAGAATTTAGGAGTATCCAGATATATGTCTTCAATATCTTTCTTCCTTTTCCACGGGCACTGCAGTCATTAGAAATAAATGGTCCATCAGGATTTAGATATCACTATTTGCCCCTATAGAACCCTGTATTAGGCAGTACAGGTTCTCCTCATCTTCACAGCAACCATCACAAAACCAACCAACATCTGGATGTGCACAGTTCTAGAGACAAGAAAAACTCCTGGAGTTTGACAGACACATTCAAATGCAGGAGAGGAACCTGCCCAGCAGGACAACCTGCAGAGGAACAGACTCATTGTAAGGTTTCCCATGGCACTGAGGTCTTAGAGCAATTAATAAATAAAGACCTGAAGCTTTTCACTTTTCCTCTCTGTTGACTCTTCTGGTTGCTGGAAAGCACCAGGAAGAACAAGCAACAGAAGCACAACCAGGAACACAAACCCCTGTTATTGAATCATTTATCAGTGTGAAGACACAGCACAATGGATTGCAGTCATTAAGGAGAATTGAACCTGGATGATTTTTAATTATGGGCAAGGGCTGGAAATTAATCTTATCTTACCTGGGTTGCCAGAGAGATGAATACATAGGTCCAGATTTACCACGAGCCTATGCCAAAAATGTGATAGTTCTTATACAAACCACAATTTCACATGAAAAGTAGGTAAATTACTCTAGAAAAAGCTGGGTCACATCACAGAGTTGTCAAAGGTAAATGAGAATTAACATTTAAGATTAAATTATTATAGTTTTGTAAGTAGAGCTTGCAAACTTCTTTTTGCTCAGTGTAATGCAGGAACCCATTATGATCAGGGTACCTGTGGCAGCATGAAAGTGCCTGTGCAGCATTCACAATCCTTTATTTTTAAAGTGAAAACAGTAATTTTCCTATAAAAATTCTAGGTTCCCAAGATATTATATATTGTCACATGCTGGAGATGATGCATTTTCTCTGTGTGCCACAGTGTGAGCTGCTGGTCCTCATCGCACTGTGTCAAAGGGCAACCCCTCTGAATAATTCAATTATTCGACCCCTATATGAAGAACAACCCGTAAACATGAAGGGTCACACTAAATCCCCAGCAGTTTAACAGTGACCCCGCAGTGCTTCCCCACAGACGTGCAACGAACCCAAGATCTCTGAAAAACAGTTGGACTGTTCAATCAGGTGCTTTGCATATTGCATAAGGCTATTATACTTGATGTTCTTTACTTTAGAAAATCTTCTGGAGATACTTCAGCTCTGCAAAAAGCCTTCAGTACCTCCCATCAAACTGGCCAATTAGCAACCTTTGTATCCTGCAATGCACATTTTTTTCTCTCCTGATAACACTTAGTTTCTTTGGGCAAGACCGCCAGCAAAATTATACAAGAGGCTGTCATTCAATGTCAGAGACCTCTCTGATGAAAATAGCGCTGACACTTCAATACACACAAGTTCTTAATGTGCATAATAATCAATGGACTTAATTTCCCACAGATATTTGAATGTCAGGACTCAGACAGCTGCATGAGGCACTGAGCAGCGATCCTATACATTGGGCACTGCCACTACTTATTGTGCTACAAACATTTTCTCCTGTAACCACACGGCTCTGTGGTGAGGAATAACCAGCTCCTGTCATGCCTATCAAACAGCCAAGTGATGCTACTAAACATGAGAACTGGAGTTGGATGCGAGTTGGTCTTTTTCCCTTGTTAACAAGGCATATCAAGCAGCAATAACTTGGTTTTCTATAACATAATGAACACATAAAATTAGAAACCTACTGCTTTGTCTATATGAGCTCATTCTTTCAAAACTTCGAGATCTAGCTGGGGGAGAAAAAAGAAGAAAAAACAATAAAAACAAAAGCCAAAGAGAGACTGTGTTCATTCACTGTGCCAACATCGAGCAAGAGCAAACAAAAAGAAACCGGGCATAAATTGATTAGTATCCATAAATGGATTAATATCTAAAAGAATAAGCTATCAGTCTGGTTTGTCTACATCTGTGCTGAGAGTTTATCAATGCCATCAACTCACTTTCTCACTTGCCTTCTCTTCTGTATATTTTTAGGGTTTTATTGTTAGGTGATTTCCTGATAGAATTCAAAGAACTCACAGAACAGCATATTAGCATATCCTGAATATAGATGCAGACTCTGTTATGGGATTCATTTTCTCTCTGAATTTTAATTCCAAAGCTGTTCTTTTCTACAATGTTCATATGAGTAATCAGAATTTTAATAATTTTCATGCACTTCTGGATATATTGTGAGGTGGGACAGCAGAAAATACAGTCAAAGGAAGTGAGAACTTTCCAGTTCCAGATTTCTCCCCAAGACCATGTTGGCAGCATTTTCCATACAGCTTCCTGCTGCAAACAAGAGTTTTAATGACCATGAGCCCAGACACTACACAGTGACATCCAGAAATGTTGGCAATTTATGCTGACTATACTTTTCAGCATGCAATACAAGTAATGAAACCCCCAAATCTCTGCATGCCTGTTCATCTGAGTGACCAGTACCACCATGAAACAACTGATCACAGCAGAGGTCAATAACACCTCTAGTTACCTAAAATGAGACCTACACCTTCACTGCCTCCCCCATCTGCAGAAAGGGTCTGTGAAAAGATGACAATGGATACAACTGGAAATAATTATTTGTACGAGATCATATAATAGAATCAAAGAATAGTTTGGGTTGATGGGACCTTCAGAGCTCCCCCAGTGCCACCCCTGCCATGAGCAGGGACATCTTCACCAGCTCAGGTTGCTCAGAGCCCCGTCCAGCCTGGCCTGGGATGTCTCCAGGGATGGTTCATCCACCACCTCTCTGGCCAACCTGGGCCAGGCTCTCACCATGCTCAGAGATTATGTCTAATCTGAATCTTCCCCCTTCTAGTTTAAAACCATCACCTCTTGTCCTGTCATAACACACCCTTCTAAAAAGATGTATCAGATGATGAGGAGTCAAGGAAAAGGCCAAGAAGCAAGGAGAGGAGAGGAGCAGAGAACCGGGCCTGGCCAAAAGCCTGGGGATGAGAAGAAGGTGGGTATGAGCAAGGGGAGGGGTTCAAAGAAGGTAGTGAAGTGCAAACAGCAGAAGGTGGAAGAACATCAAGTCAGGAGAACATTAACACGGAAAACTGAGGAGCAGTGAAGGCAAGTGGCCGCTGAAGGGTCAGGCACCATCTTCATGTGGCCTTCAATGGGTTCCTCACCAAGGACGTGGCACAGATCCCATGACAATCATCCTCTTTCCATTAACTCCAGACCTACACATGCAAGCATGGACTTTTCATAGGAATTAGGCATTCAAGCCCCGCTACATCTCCAGCTGATATTATCTCCCTTAAACACTGTAGTCTCCACCCCTCAGGGAAAAAGAATTGCTCATTATGAATTTGCCATTTCTGATCATCCCTGATGTGCATTAACTGAGAATAGAGGAAGAGGGAATCCAGGCTTCACTGCTACCTGCTGCAGGGTTTCTCCCTTCATGGGTGTAAGTTCATCAATGGCCAGCTAGCAAAGTCATTTTAACCAAAACTGCCTCTTTCAGTCAGGTGAATCAAAATTGAACACAAATACAAATCTACTTAGTGTGATGCCAGTCATTTAGCACTTTAAGCACCAAAAAAATGTTATAAATAAAATAGGAAGCAGAAATTCTGATCATATTTTCCTTTTGTTTTCCTTTGGGGTAAGTACAGTGGTAAACACATTCATTACTTTCTCCAAAAAAAAAAAAAAAAATCAGTATCTAAGAGGTATAGATTTCACTGGGAAAGTACTTCTAGGAAAGAAAATAAGAGAATATGAGAAGACCTCTTGTTTCTAGAGCCAGCTGGATTTATTTGAAGCTTTAATGCTAAGAAAATTTTGCCTGCTGAACATCACTTACCATACACAGTTCAGCATTGATTAAACAGCACTGCACTCCAGCCCAAAACTCAGGTACACCCTTATCATTTCAGCAAGCCCTCGTGCACAGAGAGGCTACAAAAGTGCAAGGAAAGGATGTGCAAATCATTCTTCCCAGCCTCAAGCCACCCGCTGCCATCACCGTTGGCATTTGCAGGTCTAAAAATCCTCCAGGCTGATTGCAGCGGTTTGATGGATCCAGGAAACCGGGCCCCGCAGCTGGGCAGGGTTTGGAGCACTGCACACCCAGCGCTGCACATCAGCAGCTGTTTGCAACACTTGTGAGGTTTGGGGATGCTCCAAGAAAGCAACAGCTCAATAAAATTACCAAATTCAGAAAAATAGCTACCCCAGAGCCCAGCAAACCTTGTGCGCATGGCGGCAGGAACTAGAGGTTTAAGAGAAAATAGGGCATATGTAGGGATTCTTTAACTGGGATACCCAGAGGCTATTGATTTTAAACATCGGGTAAAAAACAGGTTCTTGGTTTGGTTTTCAATTTGCTTCTTGGAAATTAAGCTCAAGTCCTCCTGGATCTTGTGGACAGCCTGGTGATGCTAAATTTCTCTCTGCTACCTATGGCCTGAAGCTACTTATTATACTTCCCAAAGGATTTCCTGGGTACAGGAATAATCAAGTGGCCAGGCGACTTCAGAGAGACACAACACAGCAGGCCTGAAAGCAAAGATAATTTGGCAAACCGCTAACGCAAATTTTTAACTGAAGTCGCACTTAAGGATTATAATGAGGGACCACAGCACGATTAGAACCAGTGCTGAGCAAATGAGATACAGCAAGATTATCTCTGCTCTGAAGATAATCTTTACAATCTAGGATTTAAATGAGTAAACGGTGAGGTGGCTGGTAAAAACAGGAGCTTGCAAAGCAGTAAGGTGGATGTTCTTATCTATAAAGGCCATTGAGGACAAATCTGGAGAGCAGCTCAATCAGAAACATGACAACACAAGTAGATTGGTCCATCCTCTGTGGCTTTGGCACAAAACCTGTCTCAGTAAGATGCCAACTGCCTCCTTGGGCGTGCTGTCTGTACCCACCTCTGTACTTCTGCCTCAAAATGTATTTGTGTGAGTCACCTACAGAGAAGCAATTAATCACTGCTCTGCAATTTCCCACTGGAGCCCCCAACACAGCAGAAAACATCCAGCAAACAAGAGACAGTGGATTCCAGTATATAAAATGCAAACAAGACAAAAATCCACTCCATATTGCAAGAATCTTACCCTCCTCCAGACCCTGTGCCTTCCTCTGCCAGCAAGCAACTGTCCCTGGGCTGGAGATGATGATGGTCCTTCCAGAGCTGCTTACCAAAGCACTTCCAAGCCCATTTCAGCCAAATTAAACTGGGTTAGCAGCCAGCCTTTAAGCAGCAGGTCCTCGTTAACCTGATTGGTTTTGCCTGAAGCAATTACAGATGTCTGACACAAGTCATTTGTATGGAAGGGGCAGCAATAGCACTTCTGGGAGGGCATGTCCAGCCATCCAAGGTATGGGACACTGCATGAACACAAGCTCTTCTCCTGCAAACCTTGACTATGACTTTGCTCTCCACCACCTGTGCTACCAATGCCACTTCCTAAAGGAGACTGCTGGAAGATGAGACATAAAGCATGGCAGGTTTTGGTCATTATGTGATGACTTTTCCCCTGGCACCAAGTCTTGCCATAAGCACTCGCTGGTGCAGTACACGTGGGCCAACACCTTCCTCTCCTGCTGGGAACTGGAAATTGGTTTTCCTGGGATCAAGCAAGCCCTGGGATAGCGGTAACTGCAAGTGCAAGTCCTTTTAATTTGTTACGCTTCAGGTAGCTCCTAATCCCCCAGTTACAGTGGGTAAAGGGGATGAATGAGGAATGGGGCTCCCACGGAGCTCAGCCATCCTGTTTGAAGATGCGGCAGCCACAGCGCTGACAGAGCAAACCAGGGATGCCAGCAGTGATGCACCCAGCCAGCACTTAGCAAGATGTTGCCTAATGCTATGGAAATACATAATTTACTATCTCATTAGGCCTAAAAGAGGTTAGTCTAAAACATAACCAGTGGGGAAGCTGTACTAAAAGGATGCCAGGCTTGTATTATGTTTCTAGATCCCAAAAGGGAGGAGGAATTTTGCCTGGGAATGGTTGAATGCTGAAATTCAGTTGTTTTCTGATCTGCAGTTTGATTTATCCCCCTCTGTGTGGTGAGAGGTAATTCTGCCGAGCATAGGGGAATGGGCTAAGTTTTAGCTGTTGTTAGGATGGGTTTCCCTTTAGAAATCATCTCCTGATATTATGTTAAATCAGAATTACACACTGTCCCATCAGAGGGAGGCAAATTCCTCTCTGATCCCTGCAGCTACAATTTAGTTTTAAGGCATTTGCCACCTCTCAAAATACAATCTTGCACAAAAACTGTTGGTGGGATATCACCAGGAGATCAAGGGGCCAAGAGAGTGGTTTTCAGAGGAAGCAAACACATTTAGTAGAGTCGTGGTGGGCTGCTTAACCTTGTAACCAAAATGGAGCACAGTTGCTAGAAAAGCTGCTGTTCCAGTAGAGGCTTTGGGGCGACTTTCATCATAACTTGCTGGAAATCAGGTATGCAGCTGCCCTTCATAATACAGGAATCACACGTCTAATTTCCTGCCTATTGAGTTAAAAGCTGGCTCCTGATTTTATGTGATGCCATCTAGAAGACGTTATTTCATTTAAGCGCGTTCTCTTTCATCCCCATGCATTTTTACTGCAGTCACTATTTATTTTCTCCTAACTCATCTTCCGCATTAACATCATCTTTGCCAGGTGGAATTGAAGCAATAATTCAATCTGAGCTCGGTTCCAGGAAGGACTCATGGCCTGGGTGTCTGCAGAGGCTTGGAAAATTGATTTCTTGGCTTGCAACAGGCACTAAATTCTCCTTATAAACCACTGAGCATCTTCTTATAAGATGTGAATGGCTGGTGTCACAGCAGGTGCAGTTTGTCTGATAAACATAATCACACTCTGAGTTGGACAGCATGGGCATTTGGACAGGAATCAACAAAATTAGTTATTTGCTGATTTCTGAGCCCAGGCTGTGGGAACAGGCAGAACGGGAATCACTTTTTCTTGTGGCCAAGGGATGGAGGAATGAGGAGGGGGGACAGAATGAAAAAGAAATCAACTATCAACTCCTTTCACATAACATTTATGAAAAATCCAGCTTAGAAGATAAGTCTTTGATAAGTAGCTTGCCTTACCTGGAGACTTGCGAGATCTCCAATGCTTTATAGTTTCTTTTTGAATCTTGGTTGAAACCATCTTTATTCATGATGAGGCTCATCAAAGAGAAACGTGGGCGACCCGTCAGATAAACTGGAGATTCCCTTTGAATTACTTGAATGTAAAAATATAAAGCCAGTTAAGTTTCATGGATTAATTTCCCAAACTGTCGGATAAACTGGCAGATATTGTTAGCCAGCTAAGTCTGAATGATGTGGTTTCCATTAACCAGATCTTCAGAAAAGGTTTTTATTGTAGGAAAGACAGCTTTTGCCACCTGAGATGATTTTTTTTTTGTAGTGTTCAGAGTAAAAGCTTATTTTTTAATAGCTTCTAATTCTGCTACAAAATATGTTTGGGACAACTACAGAGTGAAGGTGTCATCTTCAGAGAGATGACTGGGGTTTAGCTGCTTAAAACTGAGAAGGCTGAGTCGACTGCAGTTTAAGTAATTTGAGCAACAACAAAGCAAATCTAGAAATTAAAAATCCTTAATGAACAGCTCAAAAAAAAGTCTATTTGGTTTCTAAAAATGAAATATGGCAAATGTTCATCCTTTAATGAGATGTAACTATTTTGAGGGTAGTACTTCCATAAAAAGACAGCAAACATTTGAAGTAAGAATGACTTCCGAATATGACTGCACTTGTTATCTTCTTGGATAACTTATTCAACTCCCTTGGCTTAAACATTTACCAGACACGTACACATCAAGAACTGATCGATTTCCTTCTGCAATATCACTTGATATTTTCATCTTAAATCAAAATCTTCTTTCCCATTTTGAAATGGTGCTTTATTTTGATTGATCTGCTCATAACTGAGGATGTCAAGTTCTACTGTCCTGCAGAGACCCAGAGCAACTCTGCCCATGCCACTGGTGCCAATTTAGCTTGAAATCCTGCATCACAAGGACACAATTGTCCTACTGATCAGGAGTATCAAAAGAAAACATTTATCTCTGAGCTAGAAAGAACTAGAAATGGAGAGAAAGTGCTTTGACGTTCATCCTAATTCTAAACAATTATTAGTGCCCTGAGAAGCTCATACTGTGCATTGCTTGCTTTGAAATAAAGTATCGCAGTGTGATTCCTGGGAAGAATATTAATCTTAAATTATGAATACGTCTTCAGCCACAACTCCAACGTAGACTTTCTCCCAAAAAATTCCTTGTACCACAAAAAAAATATCTGATTCATTAACAAGAGACGTAGAAAAATCCTACTATGTGATATTTCTAGCTACTGGAAAAATATGCACTGCAAACTTTTAAAATATCTATGTCTATAGTTATTTATCTCTCTATATACATACATTTATATCTTGCTGTTAATGTTTGGGGAAAGATTCACCGATTTTTCCTGGCTATAATGGAACTTTCTCATCACTTTATGTTGCTGCAGGAATTAAAATCAATTGAAAGGCTTTTCGTGAATTAGTGTTATCTTCAGCATCTAATATAGTGCTTAGTCCTGCCAGTTATTAAGTGATGCGGTGACATATGCAACAGCCATACAGTTAGAGTATTTCAGTCTCTATATCTCTAAATTTTAATGATTTGAAAGGCACTTCAGATTCCTGAGCTACACATTTCTTACCATTTCATAAATTCCTCTTATATATAAATGCCAGCTGGGTTTATAATTCTTGATTATGAAGTACTTACTGAACTCCATAATTTAACGTGGTTTTTTTCTGTGTTTCTTCATGCGTTTTCTTAAATAGGGGAAAGCATACACAGAAATTTTGTGTTTTAACCAGGAAAGCCTGAATACACATCATCACAACAACAAACTCACTCAAAAGCCACTGTCCCTGCCCCATGTCCCCAAGAACCTCATGTCCATCTGTCCAGCCCTCCAGGGCTGGTGACTCCAGCACTGCCCTGGGCAGCCTGTTCCAATGCCCCACAGCCCTTTGGGGAAGAAATTGTTCCCCAGATCCAACCTCAACCTCCCCTGGCGCAACTTCAGGCAACCTGAGTTCATGATGGGCTGATGGACTGACAGGGACTGACACCTTTTGTATGCCAGATTGTGCTAAATACGCTCAGTGTTAAAGATACAAAGATTTTCAACAATCAGGCGGAACCCAAGAAATTTCCGCTGTGCCCGCACAGACATTCACCTTTCCACTGATTAGACAGCTGCTGCAGAATGAAAGATTTCTCAGCCCTGCATGCACGTCTCAAATGTCAGGGTTAGGAAGCAAGAAGAATGTTTAATTCCTGTGTTACAAGGCACCAAGGATGAAAAGGGATCAGCAAAGAGCCCCTCAAAAGCTGGCACTGCCCATAAGTTGTCACCATTGAGCAGCAGTAGCTGTCTGCTCTCCTAAGGCAGCTTGGTGGGGAGCTGTAATAAATTGCGATGAGTATGATGAGCATATGGCAGGTCGAAATATAGGACTGCGTATCTGGACGCCACAATTAGGAGCAACACCTGGGGTGGTGGTTACTGCAGTGCTGGACTTCCCTGTGCCTGTACCAACACGCTCCAGTAACAAGAATTTATGCTTGGGGTTAATGGGCTCTGCCACCAATATGCCCTGTCTCAGACTCTACTGCAGAGCAAATGCAATGCAGGGACTGTTATAAAAAAATATAGAACAGGACAGTTTTGAAAGAGTCCTGGGAAGAATCTGAGCTTTTTCAAAAGAGAATTTCCGACTTTGCTGCCTGACGCACAGGCAGCGCATCTGCAATTCTCGAGCCACAGCATTTAATATTAAAATGTCATTTTATTTATTCTTGCTCTGAGATATCAAAAATGGTAACTAGGCAACATCTCAGCTACTGAGTAGACTCTAAATCTCAAACCACTTAAATATGAGATCAAAGTGAAAAATGGCAAACAGTAATTTGTAACCTGTTCTTTTTGTTTAGACCTAGCAGAGCCAACTATCCTGCCCTTACAGCCCTTATAGTAAAGTCTTCATGTGCACAAGGACCCTCAAAAATACAAATACTGCAGAAAAGAGAAAGGCAACTTGCAGGGTGGTTCACAGACAAGATGCTAAAGGCTCTTCCATGGCATGGATAAACACCTGAATTCAAGGACAACCCAGTGATGTTGGCCGCAAAACAACGGGCTACCAGTGGTTTGAATCATCGAATGGTTCGGTTGGAAGGGACTTGTAAAATCTCTGTAGCTCAACAGGGATTTCCAATAGGAGAGCAAGCAGAGAAGGTACAGTAAGATGTTAGTCTGTCACCATGAATGAGGGCTTTTCCAAACCCATTGTTTTTGTCAAGCAAAGAGCTGCCACTCTACAGAGAAGGGACCAATGCAGAGGGACATTTACCCGTCTGTTTAGCACCAGTGTCCTGTGCATGACACCACTACATCTCTATTGCCAATAGAAGACCCATCTCCAAATCCTCCACCAGGAACGAACATGAACTTTGCCCATGGGAACATTCAAACCAGCACTTGTTTCTGGTGTGAAGTGGGACAGTCACAAGGTCCATTTTGGCCAGATGAACACAGAGAAGGAGCAGGAGTTGGGCTGACCTGCCTCAGCCCTCCCTGAAGTCTCTCCTGCAGGTTTTCCCGTGTTTCACTTCTGCTGTGAAACGAACTTTGATTCATTTTGCTCTGTGCAACCGTGCTTGGATTCCCCCAGGTATAGCCTGTTTCATAATCAACATACAAATGAGGAAAAGTGGAAAAACTTGGAGGTTAAAACACGTACACCTCCCTTCTCTACAGTGAAACCATAAATCACACAACATACAGAAACGCCACCTGCGCTGCTTTGAATACAGTTGCTCACATTTCCATTTAAGAAATGAGTGGACAAGGGTGTCCAAGATTTAGTTTGCAGAGATGTTGAAGACAACAATTTTGTTAATAAAAGGAAAAGCAGCTATTTGTATTCTCTGACAGCCCCAGAGGTGTCTATTTTTGCTTATAAATCAGATACCGCAAGAGGTATTTGGAATGATGGATCAAAAACGCTATGAGTTTGAGAGTGTTTCATGGGAACCAGGACAGAAAGGCAACCGCGTGAACCATTCAAACGGCCTCCTTTGATTTCAGCAGCCTTTATGAGTGACACAATCAGCCACCGAAAACAGTTTAGTGGGAGTTTTTGTCTTCCTAAAACACAGCTGACACATGGGAATGATTTAACTTGCTAATGAAATTACCCCTGTGAGTTGATGTTTTCCCCCTCTCATGTACATATCCTGGTTGCATAACTGATAACAGATTTAGAAGGGCACAAAAAGAGCTTTGCCGGGCTCGAACAGCAAATACCTGCTCTGCAGTCAGGGAAGATGTGTAAAGGATCAAGGCTGGAGAAACACAGAAGGAGCTCATAGAAATAAATTCCTTAACCAGGAGGAGGTCAGCAGGGACCAAAATCCGAATAAAGACTGATGAGTTTTTGACAAATTAAGGCTATTTCTTCTCTTAGTCATTCTCACACACAGTAATGTGCACATGAAAGCACTTATTATCATTCATGCGATATTATGAATAAACAGTTTAGACACTATGTGGGTCACTGGATGAATTCATCGTTTACAAAATGACCCTACCCTATGCTTATAAATGTCCACAAATGTAAAAGACTTTTTCCACCACCTATAGAGCTCAGGTTATCTGATAAACCCTTAAAACGGTGTTTTGCCAATTATTGGAGTCTTTACCTGATTAATAATAAATACATGTAAGAACCTTCTTACAAAACAGCTATTCATTCAACGCAGATGCAGAACTGCTCCTTGCAGGTATTTGTGAAGGCGTAAAAATAGCAGGTTGCTCCTGGCTAATGCACAAGCACAAGAAAGGAATTGAGTTCACTGAATGGTTCACAAACCTTTGTTCCCAGCACAAAAATCAATGGGATGCTAAAAAGCTGTAGTGTTGTTCTTGTGTTGGACACCTTGAGAGCACTGAATACATCCCTCCCAGGTCCAGAGGGATGGCACAGAGAAGCACTAGGCAAAGGGCAAGGTCAGATAGCATCTTCATAGCTTGATACGAGAAGTTCTTGAAGAATTTAACATATTTTTATGTATTTATAAGCTGCTAAAAATGCAGCCATGATATTATCTCTGGGAACATGAGTGTTGTACCACAAAAAATAACCTAGTGCCAAGTGCAATCTGCAATTAATAGCTCAAGTATTAATTTAAGTCCATAATGCATGCACATATAATTTTAAACTTAGGGAAAGAAGCGTGTAAAATTGAAAATCTTTAGTAATTTTCCGAAGAATCCAATATCAGTGCGGTGGGTTCATTTGTTAGGCAAGCTGTCTTGGGGAGGTCCAGCTCATACAATGAGTAATTGTTAAGAGCTGTACTAGCTAAACGATCTTTTCTTTACCCTTCAAATTACTTGAGAGTGCAAAAATTGCAAAGGAGAAGTGAGGTCAGTTCTTCGATCCTGCTCCAGCTACCAAGCAGTGATCAGCAGTGCAGATGACATGAAAGACCAGAGGGTTTTCAGGGCTAATTAATTGATTTAAATGGTGCCATTTCTCTGCTCTCCAGCTGCTTTGGTGCTTGGTCAGGAGGCTTCACCACCCATTAGAGGAAGAGGGAGATTTGTGCCCTCTGGACCCAGTTACCCGCCCTGGCTCACTGGGAAATCTCAGAGCAGCTGAAAAATTGTTTAGATCAAGTGATGTGAAAATCAAGGCAGGAATGGATTTATTTTTTTTCCCCCAAAGAGATGGAGAAGCCAAGACTTGGCAGAGCTGGGCAGACCTTATGGAATCATAGAGTGGTTTGGGTTGAAGGGACCTTCAGAGCCCATACAGTGCCACCCCTGCCATGAGCAGGGACATCTTCACCAGCTCAGGTTGCTCAGAGCCCCATTCAGCCAGGATCTCACCACCCTCAGAGTCAACAATTCCTTCCTCATGTCCAGCCTCAATCTCCCTCCTTTAGTTTAAACCCATTACCCCTTGTCCTATTGCAACAGGCCCTGCTCATAAGTTTGTCCCCATCTTTCTTATCAGCCCCTTTTAAGTCTGGAAAGGCCACACTAGGGTCCCCCCAGAGCTTTTCTTCTCCAGCTGAACACCCCAGCTCTCTCAGTCTGTCTCTCAACTTGCCCCTGGGGTCCTTCTCATGTCCCACGGGTGTCCCACAAGCCACAGACCATGAGCAACACCTGACCAGGGCACTGCTAAAATCCTACTGGAATCAGCTCCTCCTTGCTGGAAAAGGTCAGGCTACCCATCCAACCCACCAGCATCACGTCTTTAATCGGGAAGGGGGAATCTCTGACATTTAGAAGAGAGAGCAGCCGCTGTGCCACCCCACAGAACCAACCTTTTTTTTTTTCAGAAATAGCACAAATTCAGTCTTTCTTTCTCCAGCACTGCTCCATCTCAGCTGCTGTCCTGCACTGACTCAAGGCAGGTACGAGAGGACATCCCCCTGCCCTCCTAAAGATGCCATTTTACACTGAAATAATAACTTCTAATACATTAAACTATCTAAATGCAATTAAAACTGCTAATCTTCGGAGTGCAGGAGACAATTAAATAGTTTCTTTGCCATCTGTTAGCGTAACGGGGTTAAATTCAGCAGATAAAGTGGGAGCGTGCCTCCAGCAGTGGTGCTGAGGGCAGGGTGCTCAGCCAAGCACAGCCACATATTCTGCTATTGACTGTGAAAGGGAGCTATCACATAAAGGCAAAATGGGGGCAACAGGTAAAACACAAAGACTAAAGACTAGGTTTGTTCAACCAACAGTTTGAGGTGGGATGCTCCTTACAAAAGACATGTAACCATCTCAGATGACAAATATTTCATTTGCCTATTGTACTATGGGCCAATAAAACAAAAAAATACATCCATTGACATAAACTCATTTTTAATATGGCTGCATTTTCTCAATACAAACAGGCACCACAAACAAATGACTTCAACACGTCCTCCCGTTGATTAAAAAATGATTTATATTGAATTACATCTTCGGAGTTGGTTGGATGATGTGTTTAATCCCACTCCCTGCCTTCCTCTAGCCTAATAATATACAACATCCCCTATACATTAATACGATTATATTAATGGATCCAGTATTGCCACTGTGTGTGAGAGCAATTGCTGTTAGAGGACTTGTGCTTCCCAAGCAGATGAGTATTTTTAATTCTAGTAAACAAAGAGCAGAATAAAGTTTTGTCTAGGAAATAATATGGTACTTCCTATTAGGAAACGGTGTCCTGCAAACTATTTCGCAGACATACATTAAAATTCCAGAGTAGTGACAAATAATCCATTATATTGTGTTCCTGTCTACCACCAAGAGAAATATTTGAGAAGTCACCGGTTCATTAAAGTGTGCTAAGGCTATAATTGCTTTCCGCTGTAATTATTTGTTCTTACTTTTTCTTCTGCCCAAATTATGGACCAGACAATTTTGCACCTGCCTGGAACTGCCACTGACTATTCAAAAAGGCAGGAGATCTGGGAAAAAAAAGTGTATTGTCATTATATTTTTCTGCTATTTTGGTAATTTTGGAACCCTATGTTGATAATGCTTTTAAAAACTCATGGAAAAATGCACCTCAGGTACAAACTACCTATCAGTATGTTTCTTTGATACATCCAGTTTTTATTTCCAATTAATTTTCTTGCAGTAATCTTATTAATTTGTTTATAAACTGTTTTCTGTGCTTGTTTGCTATCAGCATTCACTCACATGTCAGGCTTTTTCTTAAAATGTATTGAGTTATAGATAAACACAACTCTACATTATGAGATTGGAGAAATAATGAAAAATGGGTGGTTTATGGTTTAGAAACCACGTAAACATAATCATGTTTTTATTGCTGGAATGGTAGTATGAGGGAAGGGTAAATCACTAACGTCAATGCAATCTTTAATTTAAGGAGTATTTCCATGATGTTTCCTGTTAATCTTCTAAAGCTTTTTTCAGAGCATAAAAATATGTTTGCTATGGGGAAGTCTTTATAGTATCAGTGATAAAATACTCTTACGCGGGTTTTGCATCCATTGCACCATTTGAATTTAGTAAACCCTGGTCCCTATGAGCAGAGCAATTATGACTATTATGATATTAAACCGGGAAAATATTCTGTTTAATGAACAGCAAAGAATTACAATGCATCACCGCCCTTGGGAAAAGCAATGTGTTCGGCTCACAAATAGCACTAACAGCCTCATCGACACCAGATGTCCAATTTTCAAAAGTAGCTTCCTAAATTCTGAGTGCAGTGCTGAGGTTTTTGCTCCTTGTGAGCAGAATTGGGGTCCTCACCCATCAAAGAGCCTGAAAAATCAACCGTTTGCCTCTACTGCAGCCTCCTTCTATTAAATGCTGTGCTCTGGATGATTCTCCTCTGTTTCACTGAATAAAAGGAGCCAAGGCTCGCATGGTCCCAGACCAGCTCCTGGTCTGCAGAAGCTCCATCACTTACCAGTCTGGTGTGACCACCATCACATCCAAACCCCCAGGGCTCCCAGGTGTTAAACAGCAAATCAAAGCACTTCAGAACCAACCTGCAAACTTCTCCTCGCACTTCAGCATCTTAGAAGGGAGAGATCGGGAAAACCACGTATCTTTTTCTTCTCGTATGCACTTTGACAGGGCATCGCCATTGCTACTTACAGGACAAAAATGTCGCCCAAAGTTTGCACGGCCTCAGCTCTGCTCTGCCTGAACTTTTCCTGACCTGCCTGCGCTTTCTCTGACTTGCTTTAGCTGTAACAGCGCTTTTTCTAGTTGACCAGCTGTCCGTGGCTAATTTGGTTTGTTTATCTTTGTGCGGAACAACCACAGTTTTATACAGACGGCAGCAACACACACTTATTCTAGGTAGGGTGAGATATTTCTCCCTAACACACTGATGAGTAGAGAAATCCAGAGGTGTTACTGCAGCGGAGGCTTTGAGAAGTGGAGACCTGGTTTCTGGAGTAACCAAGAGAAGGGCATCTCTGTTTTCTGCATTTCAGACACTCTGAAATAGTATCTAACATGCACAAAGGGCACCGCATATAGTAAATTGGGATGTGATATGGAGATGGGGGCCAACAAAGAAAGGAAAACGTACAAAAGCACCTTAGCAAGCATACAAAAGTGACTGCAAGTGGTGAGGAAGAAGAAACCATCAGCATGGACATCCCACCCCAGCAAAGGACCACTGATGCTGACACATGCCCCAAGGTGAACCGCCCACCATAACGCCCAGAGGAGCAGCGGGACCGTAATGCCAGGAGAGGAGTAGAAACTACAGAGTATGCGAGTAACAATTTTAACTGTATTACTATTATTATTAGTTCTACTGTTACAATATTTTCTGCATATATGTATTCTTTGTCTTTCTACAACAAACACATCTGGGCTAATAATGATGATTCTTGGATTAGACTATTAAGATTTCAATAAATCTTAAAAATAAATCCTGGTCTTTATGTGTACTCTGTGCTTCCTCTTTGCTCACAAATGAGGTTTTGAGAGTAGAAATAATGGTTTTGGTAGGCTAATAGCTGCATTTCACACCCTCTTACCCAATGCTCACCTATTTACGCCCAGGCAGGATCTGGAGGTGCATCCATGGGTGAAATTGCCCATAGCCCCATCTTCCCCAGACTTTGCCAGATCTGCTGGATATTCACACCAAAGTCCGCATCTCTGCAAGCACCAGCAATGCACGCAGCACTTCATAGGTAAGGAAGGAATTCAAGTAGATATTGGAGTTAGGTGCAATTTCATTAAAGTCGTCTTCATCACAGCGTAAGGTGGCTTAGAGAGAAAAAGAAGTTAATCCAATTCATAAATCATAATTATGGTCAGCATCTATGGAACAGAAAATGCATGGAATTACAACACTGATTCTTCCCACCAGTTCCCGTGAAATAAAATGCAGTGTTGGGAAGGAATTTCACAGGCAAATGTTCACACCGCGTGGAATCGTGCCTGTTCCAAATCAAACAGTTCCTTCTGGCTAACTTTTCAGCACAAAAATCCTTGGCAAAGAGCCAAGAAATAATGTGCTTAAACATACAGCACACACCATGATTGCTTGGGAATAAAGGGAGCTGCTTTATCTGTAATGTAATTCTCAGCACAAGTGCACAAGCAAATGCTCACCTTTCAATTTTAACCAGCAAAACAACAACGCTAATGATTGGTCTTCATCCTATCACTATTTCTGAGGCTCTTCTGTACTTACCGGGACCACAGATGCTTCTTAGAGAGGGTGCAAATGAGAGAATTACCACATTACACCAATCGAGCAAACATTTTCCCTGGGAGTCAACTTATAAATATTTCCGCTTGAACAAGCAAAATGTTTTGCTTATCCAGAGATTCCCCTGGGAGGAAGAATTCCCTTCTTCTAAAACTAGGAAATCCATTGATCCTTTATCTTCCTTCAATGAGTCAAGAGTTGGTAAATGCACCAGATGTAAGTATACCAATACGCATTTCAAAAGCATTACATCCCAGACATAGAAACAGAGAAGATCCTCTATTAAATTACATGCACTGTTTGCACAGAACCAAGTCCTGCTCTTAAATTACACCTAATCCTTGTAAAGTCACTGGCATTAAGAGGTACAGTTGCTTCAGCCACCAACTAAATTAAACTGTGAGTCTGTGTGTGCGCAGACATTCATGAAAAAACTTCCGTCAATTCCAAAGAATGTATATACATCTCATTTGTATTGCAGTGGTGAGTAAGTGCTGGATCCTTTTTGCATGGTGCTGTATGACCAGATGGGCCCTAATCAATCTGGGGTTTTTTTTTAATTATCTAAATATAGAAACTTGGATACAGCAAGTCCAAGCAACAACAGATGAATGCACGGTGAGGAAATGCAAGGAAACGATGATAAAGCATCAGTCAGGATGGGCAGTGGTCTCTGAGCACACCAGCTCTTTGCTGCTGCCAAGAACTGACAAAGAACACAATCAGGATGACCTTTGAAAGCAGCAGATATCCCTAAAAAAGGGTAAGTCGGGTGGTGTGTTCTGGCTAGCAAGTGGTGAACTGTCAAACAGTATCTTAAAGGAGCAAAAATTTGCACTTTTGCTCATGCAAATTCAGTTAAACTCTTAAATTATTACAAAACCCTGCAGGTTGCCACTTCTATGCTGTTCCAGCTGTTTCAGGTCCCTATTTCTTATGGTTCAGATGGCAGATGTGGCCTGAGATGTGATGCCCTCACCCAGAGCTTTGCTGCAACAAGGCTCTGGCCAAAATCTCCTCTCCCAAACAAGAGGACCATGTAGGACTTTGCAAAAGAAGAGGTCAGCCTCAAAATTTTGGCTATGGAAAATGCTAACTGGAGAAGAAAGGGCACCACTGGTAGAAAAGATGGTGAAAATACGCATTTAGCTGCTCTCTGGGACCGCCATCCCTGGCAGCTGCACTTGCCATTAAGCCAAGGGGCAAGTAAGGCAAGAGGGTGACCAGGTCCACTGCCCAGGGAAAGATGGAGAAATCAAAATTGACTTCAGCAGAGCCACCAATACTGAGGAAACAAAAGGAGGAGGGAGGAAACTGCTGGGCCACTGAGCACAAGTAAAATAGTCTAGGAAAAAAAAAAAATATATATATATATATATTTTGAAGTTGTGAGTTGGAAAACTAATAAATTGGGAAAAAATAATGTTGCTAACCTCTCCAGGTTTAATAGGTGGGACTGAAAGTGTCACACAGCTGCGCTGAATTTTTGCAAAGAGCAGAACTTGTGCTCAGTGCTGGGGCGGGCATACAGCCCTGCAGAGCCTCCTCCTGGAGAGGTTCCTCATTTTGATTGCAAAGCGTATATTGAACCTGCTGGAACTGTTGTGGTCGGCAGGAGGACATGTGTCTCGAGCTGCCCCTGGAAGTCCCACTCTGCCCTGGGGAGACCACACCTGGAATATTGTGTCCAGTTGTGGCCCCTCAGTTCCAGCAGTTCCCTGTCCTGCTGGAGAGAGTCCAGCGCAGCCACCAAGATGCTGAAGGGAGTGGAGCATCTCCCGTGTGAGGAAAGGCTGAGGGAGCTGGGGCTCTGGAGCTGGACAAGAGGAGACTGAGGGGTGACTCATTCACGGGGATCAGTATGGAAAGGGGGAGTGTCAGGAGGATGGAGCCAGGCTCTTCTGGTGACAACCAGTAACAGGACAAGGAATAATGGGTACAAACTGCAACACAAAAGGTTCCACTTAAATTTGAGAAGAAACTTCTTCTCAGTGAGGGTAACAGAACACTGGAACAGGCTGCCCAGGGGGGTTGTGGAGTCTCCTTCTCTGCAGACATTCCAACCCGCCTGGACACCTTCCTGTGTAACCTCATCTGGGTGTTCCTGCTCCATGGGGGGATTGCACTGGATGAGCTTTCCAGGGCCCTTCAACCCCTGACATTCTGGGATTCTGTGATTCTGTTCGTGGCTTCTCAGGCGCTGCTGGAGCATCAGCATCAGCTCCATCATCTCCACACAGACTTTCTCTGCTGGATTCAAACTGCCCTGTTGGTAAAATCATCACCCATTCAATTATCTAATTATTTCTTTGGCTCCTTTTTTTTTTTTTCTTTTGTCCCCCTTTAATTAGCATAACTAGACTTTCTCTCCACTTACTCTCATTTCTAAAAAGACTGGTTATCTCTGAAAGACGCCATTGGCTCTGCGATTCACTCAAATCGCCAATTATATTACTCTACACCTAGGTAAATTTGAACTTGATTATGTTATATAAATGCAGGATAATCCCTATTTTCTTTCTTTGTTTATTTTGGGCTCCGCAGTATTGATGGTATTTTCTCTTCCTGAATTTATTCAGAATTTAAGCCAGCAGACTCCTGCTACTGAAGTAAGTCAATGAATTTAAATCCAGGGTTTCTCTTTTGTGAATAGTAAATTTGCCATGGAGTCGAGTTTTGGTGGAAATGAAGCTATTTTAAACTCAGGTCAAATTCATTAGATAGTTCAGGCTTCAAATTGGCCAATGAAACATTCTTCATGTTGAAACAATTTCTTAAGTGAAATATTTTTCAGCTAAGATTCTTTAAGAAGTAGATGGGCTATAAATAAAGTATGGGAATGGGAAATATGACGATGGAGTGGGAAAATAATTGTAACAAAGCACTAAAATAGTTTGATTAGAAAATCCTAAAAAATAAAGATATTCCCCTGGGGATGTTCCAAACCTGTAATTAGTTTTTTGGGGGTTATTTTTTGTGCACTGCTTCTTGCAAATAGAGCTGAAGTAGGGATTAGCTATTCCACATGGATCCTCCCAAATTTGTCCCTGGGGAAAGAGCCCCATAAAATACATGAATAAAAACATCTCCTGGTTTGGGGTTTATTACCAATGTTGTTCATTTTTAAGCAAATCTATATAGGAAGGTCACCATACAAAAGAATACAGTCAGTTCCCCTGGATCTGGCTATTTTTGATCAACATTTGTTTTCACGCTAAAAACTGCAGGTTCAGATACATCAGAATGATTTACAAATGCATATTGGCTTCTCTAAAACTTCTGCTTGGGATGAAAGTGTAGAAGAAAAAAACAATAATAGCTTAGGAAAGTGAAAATGTTTCATTTTCTCATTTCTTGAATGAACCAACTTGGGGGGTTTCTTTTATATTTTGAAACAAGTTTGAGCTTTGGGGGTTTCTGTCTATTTTAAACAAATTTCCCTCAGTTGTTGTTTATTGGTTTAGCTCTTTAGGAAAACAGTAGAAATAAGAAGGACACTGCTTGGTTTTAGCTAAATTAAGTGTTCCATTTCACCCAGTTTTTCTGTGGATTAACCAAGGAACTGCAAAATTTCCACATCTGGAGACACAGAATCCCCCAAAACACTTAAAAATCAATGACAAGATGCTGCTGACACCAGCCACAGCACAGACCAAACACACAAATCCTGTGACCCAGCACTGGTGAAGCCCAAATAGTTTAGAAAATCAACTTTGGCTTTGTCATAGAGTCCCTATCGCTCTGGAAAAATGTGACCCAAGTATGTAAGGTCTGTATACAACACTGTGCATTATCCTCCCTCCAGTTCATTATACTCTTTCAAATGACTGTTAAAATTCTCCTTTGCCTTGATACCAACCAAAGACTTCACAGTAACTGGCTATTAAACTGAAATCTCCTAATGTGACCTTTGCAGCAAATTGACATTTTTCTATTCATATGGGTTAGCAATCATTTGTATTCTGCTTTCTTTTTTTAAGTACCATTTTCTCATTCTGGTGGAAGGTTTCTGTGTTTCCATTGCAACTTGGAAAAAATAATAAGATTCTGCCTTTTTTTGACAAAAAGACAGAAAATATAAAGGAAAATACTTTCACTAAAGTGTCCACAATGAGAGAGCCTCAATACACACAACTAACAAGAGTGGGGCGGCTGTAACTGGAACGCAGAGGTGAACACAGTGTGAGCATCCTTTCCAGCTAGCAACTGGGGCCATCCCTACCTTTAGAAAAAAAGAAAGGGGGCTATTATGTAAAGTAACCCCATCAAAGTTTGCTACAGGCATGTGTGTAAATACATCTGTTCCATTTAATCCTTACCCCACCTGCTCTGCAGAACACATTGCTCCACACACAGCATAGTCAGAGCACTTCAAACCCCGACAGCTCACCCCATGTTTGCTTGTGCATGTCAGTAAATGTTTAATCATCTTCGGACTGAAACAACCAAATCCCCACCTCATCAGCTGTTAATTGCATTTTGAAGTACGTGCTCGCTAAAGCAGAGGCTGGTGGGCTGAAGAGCATCTGCTGCCCACACTGCGCAATGGGTGACGTGCGGAGGAGAGCATAGAAAGGTGTTGGTGCTTTTTCTGCTTTCAGCCCCATCAAACCGCATGTAATTTACGTTTGGTATTTTTCCTTCAGGGGTGCAAAATAAGGAAAAGGAGTTTGAGGGGGAAGGAAAGTCGCTTCTGGCAGGGACTTGGCTGCAGCGCTGCAAGACCCCGAAGCCTCACACACCCCTGCTCCCAGTTTGCGATTGGACCAGAGAAGATTTTCCCATTACAGAGTTTTGGGCTTTCAGCCTGTGAGTGATTCCAGACACATTGTCAAGTACCGGGACAGGCTGCCCAGGGCAGTGGTGGAGTCACCATCCCTGGTGGGTTGAACAGAGATGAGGTTCTCAGGGACATGGGGCAGGGACAGGGGTGGGGTAATGGTTGAACTTGATGATCCTGAGGGGCTTTTCCAACCAAAATGATTCTATGATTCCATGAAACAAGCACCTTTTGCCCTTTCCTACCCCATCAGCCTTTCCTACTGCAGTGAAAAAACAACCAACCTAAAGCCATTGCGAGAACACTCAGCTGGAGAGAGCCTCCTGATTTGGGAAGGGACTTGGTGTCCCCCAGCCCCAGGAGGGCAGCTCTGAGGACAATGATGCCACCGAGCCGCTGCACACATCCTCTATCCACCCTTGACATCCATCCCCAACAGCTGCTGAGGGTCCACGAAGGACCGGACCCCACCATGGTTTTGGGGTGTCCCTGCACCTCTCATTGCCCTCCCCCATGGTGGCTGCAGCACACCCAGCAGCCTGCAAAGTGTCCCAAAATGCTCAAAAGAAAACATTAATCTATCCTTCCCGACATTCTGGCTTCCCCACTCCAAGAAAACACATTATTATTATCAAAACCTTCCCCTCCACCTCCAAATTGAGATTTCCCATTAAATGGAAAGACCTGATTCCCAGCAAAGCCTATCAGTGACAGAATAGGAGTAAAGCAGGAACCCGCTCTTCTTATTTCTTCTTTTAATCTTTCCAGTGGGGAAAGAGCAAGGAAAAAGTGTAAGAAGTGATAGAAAGGCAGAAGAATTGCTTTTGCCATTTCCCTGCTCTCTCCCTGTCTGGAGTAAGGGGAATTTTTAATACCCTCCCTTTGTTCTAAAGCAAAAAACAGCACAGGGCGAGCAAGAGAGAGAAAACTGTCCCAAAACAAAACTAGAAACGTCACTGTTCTTAAGAGGAGAAACAATGCTGTGCATGCAAATGCAATATGAGATCATTCACATTTTATCTTTGATATTTCTGTTCCAAACTTTACAACTGAGATCAAAAATCCCAACTACGAATGTTTTGCTCGATGCATCCTGAAGAGAGGAAATTTTAAAAAACTTTGGAGGATTTTGGTATTTAAGATATACTGTCATGAAAATTTATCACTAAACTTAAGTTTTATGCCTTCTAAAGCCTACTTGGGTCACCAGGAAAGCCAGCTAAGGACAGCCCCAGCTGTTTCCACCCTGAAAATATATACGATGCTTTGATATATAAGCTGCTTTTAGCAAGTAGCTCTTTTAATTAAAAATGACTGCTTGCTTTAAGCACATTATTTTAATAGATATGCTCAAGACGTAGGATGCTGCTTTTCAAATCGCTGAGAAATACTGCGTGTTCCCTTTTCCCTGTCAGAAAATAAATTGATTTTATTTGTTCTTCTCTTAAATGAAACATAATTAAAGAGTGAGAATGTTCTCAGTCAAGGAAAAAAACCCGTTAAATTAAAAAACAATCTACTTTATTAAGTTAAAATTCAATTTCAGGTTTTCATTACATGCAGCTGCATTGAAGTACAATGCCGATAGTTTACATCTGCTCTGAGCTATTTAGATGCTACTTTGCTTCTGTAGATGGTAAATTCCTCAGTCTTCAGAGGAAAAAGGGCAGACTTCGAAATGTAATGTTTTCACCTAATCTATTCTGTGTTGTAACCTCTATCAGCAATTAATGACCTGAAACATAAAAGCAAAGTGATGAGCCTATAATGAATTATGCCTTATGATGACACATTATGGAGCACACTACATATATTTACTGCAGACCTTTTACATTTGTTGGTAGTAGGTATTAAGTTTAAGTAGTATGCGGGGCTGTATGGTACATTAACTTTTTTTTGGTCTTAAACGCGTTAATGCTCCATGTGTGCATCTATCGAGCATTCGTGAGAAGTAGCACAAAGTCCTTTTATCACGGTGAGGAAGGTGGAAACGAGTCTCTTATCAGCATAGAGTTTCCAGTGATGAAGGACTTCCCTACAGGTGCTGCTCAAACAATTATAAAGGTGACATTAAATTAATTCATTTAACACTTCCTGGGTTCATTAATCCAAGGAAAGCAGACACCTTGATTCCACTGTGTCTGAACGGGCTTCAAGAAACCAAAATCTGCCATTTCAGACTCTCAGCACAGCTCTAATTCTGCTGAAATTAGTGGAGTTTACATGCATTTCTATATAAAATCCAAGGCGGGATTTATTCGTTTTTGCTTTCTTCACTAAAAACTGAGTTTCTGGTCAAAGTTACTCAACAAACAGGCATTGGCCAACGGAGGGAGAGCTTCAAAAGGCAACTCATCCTGTGCTACAAGAGGGTAATGCAGCACTCTGAAAGTGTCACCTCATTTCTGCTGCCAACCAAAGTGGCTGAGGACAAGAGTTCGCAAGAGCCACACACAGCTGTAGGTTGGGTCAAATGGGATGAGTGTCTCCCTCTCCATTTCTCTAATCACACCCTCTACTCCAAGAAGATCAGAAAATTAATCCCTTCCTAAGGGTCAGTTCTACATTGGCGTAAGCAACAGCAGCTGCACTGACTTCTGAAAACAAAGCTGATAATGTCAGCTCAGTATGAAAGGATGCAGAGGAGCTTTGGGAAGACGGAGCAGAAGAAAAACCTTCCGGCTGTATCCCTGTGTATAGTTATAGGTGAAAGTCTCTCTCGTCACCTTCTAGCAGTGTGCAGGTTGTTTCACACATAATCATAGAATCACTTTGGCTGGAAGAGATCATCAAGTCCAACTGTTAACCCAACACTGCCAAGTTCACCACTAGCCCATGTCCCTGAGAACCTCATCTCTGTCTGTCCAACCCTCCAGGGCTGGTGACTCCAGCACTGCCCTGGGCAGCCTGTTCCAATGCCCCACAGCCCTTTGGGGAAGAAATTGTTCCCAGATCCAACCTCAACCTCCCCTGGCACAACTTGAGGCCGTTTCCTCTGCTCCTGGCGCTTGTTCCTGGGGAGCAGAGCCCGACCCCCCTGGCTCCAAGCTCCTTTCAGGCAGTTCAGAGATCAGAAGGTCTCCCCTCAGCCTCCTTTTCAGACTAAACGCCCCCATGTCCTTCAGCTTCTCCTCATCAGACTTGTACACCAGCACAGGACTTCAGGGTCCATAGCTGAAAAAGGAAAAGAGGGATTAAAGAGTGAGGTAAACCTAAAACGATGTAGTTTTTTATAGGTCTTAGACAGAAGAAGTGTCAGCAGATCCTGTGAGCAAAACTGAAGTATTGGCAGCAACTCATCGTAGGTAGCAAAGACCAGAGTCACCTTCAAAGGTTGGGCCACGACTGTGGTGGTCCCAGAGGGATGTTATTGCCTATTTCATTACCACATAAATTGATGAAAGATCTTAATAGAATAAAAGGAAACAACTGGGAGATGTAGCTGTATAAAACAGCCAGAAGAGCAGACACAAATGGCAAAACTGTCATTGAAGGACAATTGTTCTTCAGACCTTTTCCAAGTACATTAGCAAAATGCTGGATAAGCAAAGACAAGCTCCTGACGCTCAAGGTCTAAGCCATTACGTACTTTCTAAGCTTGACACAAAACTTCCTCTAGGGAAAAATCTTCCTGCACAAGTTTACAAAAGGGTTCTTTTGGACATTCCCAAGGCAGCATGAAGGTTTCTAGCAGTCTATGAGAGGGCTCAAGCAGGATAGTCCCGTGGCGGTCCCAGCTTGGCATGGTCCCCACCAGTATCCAAAAACCCAATGCAAAACCTCTTCATCTGCCCCAAGTCACTTGACACTGAGGACAGAAGCCTTCTTTTGCAGCAGCTTCTTAGGAAGTGTTACCACTAAGAAATGGCAAAACTGGGTATTCCTTTCTACAAACCTCTGCTCAAACGCTCTCAAACCACCAGACATTAACGCTGTGTTGACTACAGGCTGTGGAGAAGCCACCAAAAAGGTGTGAAATGAGAGAACACACAGACTAGCATCAAACGCAACTTTCAGTTGAGGAAATAATTCCACCAAGAAAAACATGTACCATTTATCTGGTGGAGAGGTGGGAGTCATGCTGGGATGGGAAAACATATACTCTTAGGACAGTTCAGAGAGTTAAGTTATTCTGGGTGAGACTAAGGTGCAAAACGGAGCAAACTAGCATGAAATAAAGCTATGAAAAGCTTAGCCTGGTGTTGGAAAAAATGCTCTTCCTCACAGAGATTTATTAGATTAAGGAACAGGTTCCTAAGGGAAGTAACAACAGCACCCACCATTGCTTGGGATATTTAAAACTCTCCTGCAAGAGAAAAATGTAGCGCTGGGAAATGCAGGGATGAAAAACTCAGGACTTAAGAAAGAAACTAGGCAAGGAAGAGCCTGTTTGATTAATTCTGCTTCTCTTGGCAGTGGAAAGCCCACAAGCAGCCTGCAGTTTCCTTGCATGGATTTGTTGTTTAAATTCATAGTTTTTCAAATCCCCCACCTCATGGGTCAGACGTGAATAATCTGAGCAGAAGCTGCATGTGCCCAGGTTTCTGGTACCATCCCAAGGATGCGGTGAAGAAGTTCCCAGGCTGATGTCTTTGGAGCTGGTGTCTAATGGCCTTGGAACACCATCCCAGCAGCATCCCAGCCTGTGCCCTCCCAAATTTTGGAAGCTCACCCCCAAGGCAGCCCCCAAACTCCCTCCTTGCTCCACCATGTGGGACACTATCAGTGGGTCTGTCCCCAAACTGAACCCAAAAGCAGTGCACTGGGTGCACTGGTTGCTGACAGCAGTGCATTTTCGGGGAGAGCAGCTCACATTAATGATTTAGCCAGCTTGACTAAATGCATCATGTTCTTGACACTGGGGGCATTAGCAATTCATTGCATTTCATTTTATGCTCTGTAGGGTGAGAGAATACTGTTGTAAATTGAATTAATGCTTGGTTTTCCTTTGAAATAGTACTACTAAATAAATAATTTACTCTGTGCACAGAGGGAAAAAAAACACATAATAGGAAGAAATTGAAGTCAGCTCTAATATGCGTTACAAAAAGGGGTGTTCACTTCAGCATTCCTAACTGTGAAAATGTTTTGTGGACTTAATTCCAAGGAAATTAAAACTTTTGTCCACAGTAAAAGTGTTGTGTTAAAGATATAAAAAGTTTATGCTGTTAAAGCAATGTACCATTTAGCCTTCAGTTACAGCATTGGGAAGACAGGAATATTGCTGTGCAGTGGACTGGAGAGAACTTGAATTAGTTCAGTCAATTAAGTCATGATTAATTTATGTTAGATCTTGTTCTCTTGAGTCTATAAAAACAAAGACTTTAGTTAACTGGCAGCATTTAGTTTAATAAAAGTAAAGTCTTTAAAGATGACTTCAGGAGGGCAAAGAAAAAAGTCCAACACATTGCTGACAAAATCAATAGACAGCAAGATTCCTGTTTAATTTGTGTCAATGCAAGTTAAAATAACGTCAGAGACTAATACTAAAGGGATGTTCCCTTGAAATGGAGAACCAGATTCTCCAGATCTTGATTAGTGCAACTAATCCACCGGTATGTGTGACAAATCACAAACGCAGACAGTTCCCACACTTGCTTCCTTTTCACCATTTCTCTAACTTTCCTGTTGGGTCACCTGTGACCTTATTTTGGCAGAAAAAGATGAGTTTCAGTACTATCAAAATCCCACTAATGCAACCCTACACCCGCAGCCAGTGTGTGATTACCCTAATGAGCCCTCTCTAATGCAGGTAAGTGCATTCTGCACATTTAATTAATCTAAACTACAGAGAGAGACCTTGGGGAGCCAGATGCTGTCTGGTGGTTGCTGGAACCAAGCAGATCAAGTTGGGGGGAAAAAAAAAACTCCATTTGCTTCTGTGTAAGTATGGAGAAAAAAAAATAATAATAATAATAATTCAAATATATATATATATATATACACATATATGGGTTTGTATAGATGACAGTATCTATATAGATTTCAGTATCTCGGGTGAGGACATGGGGATTATGCTGGAGGGGGGAATCAAGTCAGACACCAGGTCCATTCTCTGCAAGGAACCATCTCAGAGCTGTGTGTAACGTGTGTGCCAGCCTTTCCCAGGGTGTGCAGGTCACCTTCCCAGGTACCAGGGGTCCAAGAGGTTGGTCTCTGTCTAGTGCAACATGTCCCACTCAGAAGTGCTGCCCAAAGACACATCCAAGGCAGAGCACAGCACCAGGGTGGGTTGGAGAGCCACAAGAAAAGTCCCTCTTCCATTCAGCAACCCAGAGAGGTGACATGAAATCTCTGTGAACAGGCTGTTCAGAACCACAGAAGTTTTATTCCAGCCAAAATCAATCAGAACTGAATTGACATTGGTGCACATCTCTAAAATCCTCCCCCAGTCTGATCAACACATTAACTGGGTGTCAGCCCTTCAGCCAATCCATTGCCATTGTGGGGTTTGTGCACACCCTTCAGAAGAAGTCTTTGATGAGATATTTCAGATGTGGATGTTCTGATGTGGATCGTGTTTTTATTTAATTACTATCATTTTGGGTCCACCTTCAAATCAGACCAATAGCAGCATAGGATTAAATAAATGGAGAGGTCTTGAATTTACACCTGTGCTACGACAACCAAGGATTCAGGGCATGAATCGGGATTTTTTGTGCCGATACCTCTTGATCAGGATCCTGACTCCCTCATGAAATCAGACAAAGTATCTGCTACTCCCAAGGAACAACAAGAAGAAACCTAAAAGCAGGTTGGAGCATGGAGGGTGTTGGTCTCTTCTCCCAAGTACCAAGTGATAGGACAAGAGGAAATGGCCTCAAGTTGTGCCATTAGATTTAGATTGGATATTAGGGAAAAATTCTTCCCCAAAGGGCTTTCAGGCATTGGAGCAGGCTGCCCAAGGCAGTGGTGGAGTCACCATCCCGGGGCCGAGGCGGGGGGGTGTTAAAAGGCATTTAGACGAGGTTCTTAGGGACATGGTTTAGTGCTAGAGTTGGGTTATGGTTGGACTCAATGATCCTGAGGGTCTCCTTCAACTGAAATGATTCTATGAAAGAAACTTCCCCACAATTTTTGCTGCACTAGGGCTTGTCCTATCCCTATGAAGCCCACACCTGTGGCAGAGACCAAGTCCCATCACCCTACATGCACCAGACATGGATGAAGCCACATTTCATCTTCATGGCATCTCTCCTTTCAGCTACTGGCATGAACGATTTCCTTCCTGAAAGTCAGCCAGCAGAAAATGATGCAGTAGCTCAAATTATGCTATTTTTCAGCAGTAACTGCCAGAATTTCCAGTGGCGCAGAAACTCAACAACCCTTTTTTTTCACACAGTATGTTCAAGCATGAAGCAAACTGCTCCACAGGGTTGAACAGATGCCTAAAAACAGCATGAGAGCTGAAGAGACGAAGCAAGTTTAAGTGGCAAATTCTCAGGATGAAAGGCTTCGGAGTCAGAAGAACAGCACAATAAGCTTTGGCTGGTTCACAAAGACTTGAAAGAAAACACCAGCAGGAGCTAAAACATGAGCTGCTGGGGAGAGGGAAATCGGGCTGTCAACAGCAAAGCAAGTTGGTGAGAGTCAAACAACCTTACGAGGCCACGTGTGCTGGGACAAGCAGGAGGCTGGAGGGAAATCTGGGTGATCAACCCCCCCCCCGGTGACCTCAGGTTTTGGTTTTGTGAGAAAACCCTACATCCTGCTTAAAAGGAGAGAACTTTTCCTTCATCCCACATCTGTGTCCTTCCACCCTGCTTTTGTCCCGTTGCACAGCATCAGCGAAGATTTAGGAAACATGCACCAGCAGAGCCAATTCTGCAGCCTCAGGGAGCACATCTGCTCCCCTAATACAATCATAGAATGTCCTGAGTGGGAAGGACCCACAAGGATCATCGAGCCCAACTCCTGTCCCTGCACAGGACACCCCACAGGTCACACCATGTGTTTGAGGACATTGTCCAGTCTCTTCTTGAACACTGTCAGGTTGGGGCCGTGACACCTCCCTGGGGAGCCTGTTCAGTGTCCAGCACCTCTGGGTGAAGAACCTTTGCCTCATGTCCCACTGACCCTCCCTTGATCCATCTTCCTGCTGTTCCCTGCGTTCTGTTGTTGGTCAGCAGAGAGATCAGATCAGTGCCTCCTACCCTTCCTCCTTCCCTTCTGAGGAAGCTGTAGACTTCAGATTATCTCCATTACCATTATCCTGAGGACACCAGCAGGGCTTCATGGCCCTGACCAGCCTCACTGGGACCCCCACCCAAGCACCTTCTTTTGGGGCACCCAGACCTTCCTGAAGCTGCTCCCTTGGCTTGCCCATAACCAGCCCTGTCTCCTGGCTTATGGGCTGGACTTCCCTGGAGGAACCGCTGTGCTGCAACTTTTCTACAGCGCCGTCTCCTCTGTTAGCACTATGTTCCTCTTCTACAAACACCAATTTATGCAACATGTCACACCTCAAGCTGATTCTTCACCAGTTTTTTCTTTCTTATCACAGGGAAAGCAACAGCCGTGCTGAGGTGCACCTTTACCACCTCTCTCATATCTCCACCAAGACAGGTTGAATTCCTCAAGTAAAGGTCCAAAATACCCTCCTGCTTCCCCTCCTCCTGTCAGCTCAGGCAGCGTTCGGCTATCAGCATTACAGATGTCTGAAAATGGTCTTCTCTTCTGCAGTATCTCAAATAAATCGTTAACTAGGAAGAGGTTAATGGCGGGTCATTGCTATTCCAGCTATGCGAGGAAGAAGCCAATGCCTTCCCTGGAGCTGGGGAAGAGCAAGGAGCTCAGGCTGTTCCTGCACACTGACTGCAGAGCACAGGGCATGGCCAGGTGCTAATCCCTGCTCCTGGCCCCACACATCCAGATGTTTCCACCCCTCGAGACCATAGGTGCACCTGCCCTGCACAGCTGGACCAGCAGCAGAGATGCTCAAGGCAGCAGAGAATATGAGAGAGGTGAAAAAATACAGTGTGGTTTCAATGCAACTGTGCTGACTGAAGGATAATACATCTCCCCACATCTCCCCAGCCCCACAGGAACATCCAAATAACCTTCCAGCTGCAGGAAAGGAGCTTCAGCTTGGAGGTGGATGACCACAGGGCAACAAAGAATAATTCAAACAGTTAAAATAGAGGCTGTGTATGTCCTGTTATTGCATTGCAGGCTTTAAAAACCTGAATGTTTAACCCAGTTATTCTCAGAGCAGAACATTTCTTTATTCAGAACCAGCAGCCGGAGGACTGCTATTTATTTCCATTTACCTGGCCATGCAGAGCATTTAATTCTGTGGCATATCAATCAGAGATATAGTATGAGATACCAATTATACACCTGGAAGGAGAGGGAACAAACCAAATGAGCTGAGTGACTTGAAATTTAAGGTAAGAGAGCTGAGGTTTTCTGGAAAAAGCTGAATATCAGCTCACATGGGCTCCTTGTGGGACTTGAGGGAAGCTACAAGCCCAAGACTTGGGCATCCAGGTCCCAACTGGGGATGCTGAGAAACCTGCGGTATCCCCACGGCAGCAGGATTTATCTATAAATGCCTTTGGGCATTTGTTTTTTCTCTATATGAATGACTTTGGGCATCTATGTCTGCCAGCCTAGAAGACTCCAGAAATGCACAGCAAACCCTGAACATGTGCTGTCATGGTGGGTCCCCATCCCACATCTGTCCCATTGCCTGCACAGTTCCATCGCCAGGATAAACACAATGAGGTTCCCTCCCGTTTGCGCACATTAACAGTTTATTTGTTACCAAAACATGTTTACACTCTCTGCACTAAAATCAATACTTCCCACCTGTGCCTACAGCAGAGTCTGGTTTTGTGAATAACTGTAAAGAAATTCAGTCTAAACAAATTAAAATAGAAATAAACTGGCATTTTTGTCTCAAATGTACAGCATAAATCACCTTTATGTGCTTATACACTAGCCCTTACGTAAGGATTTACAAACAAATGTCAACATTTAGTGACTACTTTCTCCTGCTGCATCACTCATTCCTCATTAAGAAAAGCTCCTTTCCAAGGAGACATGTTTGAAACGCAGACCTCGGCTGTTTTCTGGCACATTTTGAGCTTCTCTGCGCCACCCCGTATTTCAGTGCTCCTCAGAACTCCAGGGAGTCTGAACCGAGGTGCTTGCACATCTGTGAAATCCAGATCAGTGCTTTCAGAACTGCGTAAAAATATTCCTTTATTTTCTTAGGGCACCGTTGTTCTTCATGCTTATGGAAGAAATGCTTTGCACCTCTAAAGAATTGGGAAAGAGGGAGAATGAGCAAGGAAGGCACTGTACAAAACACACCAAAAAACTTGTTTCTTCTCCAAACATCTTTCTGCATGAAGATAAAAAAGGGCTTGCAGAGATGCTTGTTCTTCCATGACCAAAAGAAAGAAGAAATTAAAAATCACAAGGGTGGCTGTGCCCCACTGTGGGGTAATCTAAACTTTGATATAGAATGGAAAATTCTAGTCGTTTCGAGTCAACATGTCTTGTGGGGAACATGCCTCAGTGTCAGCAGTGCAGCAATTAAGGATAAATACCTTCTAAACAGTTCAGTCTCCCTTTCTTCACACAGTTCCATCCTCTGTCATCACCGCTGGTGGGATTATCTGCTCCAAGAATAGCCATTGTGGGTTGGACACAAGATGGGAGCCACCTAACCTAAAATCCTGTCCCAGAAAACAAGCTAATGAAGCAGAGGCTTATGTAACGACTGGATGAAATAGGGCAGGTAGAGAGTATCTGTACTTCTGGCCACCTCCTCCTACAATATTCAATCAATACCCTCAAGAAAACATCTTTGGGGGACATAGAATTCCCTCTCTGTCTGTGCCTTTTGGCTTCCTCTATTCAAAAATAACCTTTCAGAAGCATCTGCTCATCCCCCAACAACAGCCTTCACCAAGCGCCTACTCAGATTAATTCACACCAGTCTCCTCTCCAGGCCTCTTCCCTTTCTGCTTGGTTTGGTCCCACCGGCCAGTTCCTCCTGCAGGGAGGTTACCTTGCTTCTCATAGAATCAAAGAATGTCCTGAGCTGTAAGGGTCCCACAAGGACCACTGAGTCCATCTCCTGTGCCTGCTTCTCACACCAGCCCTCTCCTTCAAATGAAGTCATGATCTCTGCTTGTGAAAGGTGATGGTGAGTGTGAAATAGCCAGCAAAAAGGGCAGAGAGAGGACACGACAGCAAATTGGGACCTTCATTAATCTGTATGTGCCCCAAGAACCAAGAGATAGAGCTGGAGGTCCCACCAAGGATTCACCTCTGCCCGAGATGCCCTCTAGATTCACCTCCCATCAACAGGGTGAAATGGGCACCTCTGGGACATACATAATTGTAATTTCAATGTACATCTGCAAGAGATTGCCACTCTCTGAGACCTACATAAGGTACCACAGATGAATCTTTGTCCCCTAATGACACAAGTAGCTCACACATTTCACAGCTGCAAGACAGGGTCCAAACCGAGCAGGTGTCACCACAGGGAGAGCCCCCTTCATCCTAAATTTGTGCTTCTGAGTCAGACCCTGGCAGAAATGCCACCACAGAGGAGAAATACCATGGATATGTATATGGTGTATACAGGTGAGTGAACATGCAATTTTTTCACGTTCTAAAACTATGGCAGTTTAGGCCATATCGTGCTGCCTGCATTTAATCTGTGATGCAGTGTGTCTTAAACGTTTCAATCCCATATTAATAGGTGGCATTACACGTAACACCCATATAGCAGCAAAGCTAATACAGCTTGTGATTAAAAATGTTTAATAATAGCTAGTAAATCAGATTATCTTTAGGTCTTATTTCTTGCAAGTCAAATGGAGAGCAAAAAAATCAACCCTAATTTTTAGTTTATGTATACACTGAAAATAGCAACAACAATGAAAATAAGCTTTTTGTAGCAGACATATTCCACCTTCACTATTTTGCTACCTTTGGCAAATTGCTGGGGTAGACCTTGAAGTTAAAAACACATGTTTAGAAATAAGTGCATGCTTTCCTGCTCTGGCAGGGGGATTGGAATAGATGACCTTTCGGGGTCCCTTCCAATCCCTAATATTCTGTGATTCTGTGAAACCAACAGCTACAGCAATCACTTGTCCTCCTGCTTTTCCACACAAAAGGCTGAGCAATTAGTAAAATCCAAGACCTGCAGATCAGTGTCACCTTGTGACAACCAAGATGTCCAGGCAGCTGTAGGTCCCTGTACTGGGAAGAGGTTGATGCAACTTGGGATGCCAAATGTCTTTACATTAACACCAACATAAAGCATCTACTTTCCTTCAACTGAACTCCAGAAGCCACACAGAATCGTCTCATTGACAGCAGAAACCGAGTGATGGAATTATGCTTAATGAAAGTATATAGGTTATTAAACAAAAGGATTCTCCCAAAATAGGATTATTTCAGCTTCAAAAGTGCTGCTTTATTTTCCCCTTCTGCCTTATTAAGTATCAAAATCTTTATGAAGCCAGGAGCTCTGCAATATCTGGCTACAGATATCATTTATAGCAGATCGCTTTTTTACTTAAGGTAAAAGAATTGGAAAGGAGTTTTATTTATTTATTATATGCTGACTGGAAGAATAAGAGAAAATATGCTACCTGGTATTACTCTAGAGCTGACTTACAGACAAAGTTGTTAAAAGAAGGAAAACTACCTAATTTTTTTAAAAAGAAAAAAGAAAATATGACATAAAACCCAACATCTCCAAGCCTACTAACTTCACAGGAACAATTTGAAATGCATCGGTGAATTAAAACCCATCTATCATGGCTAAGTTCTTGTCTGTGGCTGTGTCAAAAGCCCGATGTTTGGAAAGAATTTATAAAAATTCTGCAGTTGGCAAATGAGGAATAATCGCTTTCCATATACATCCTCGTCCAATATCCTAAAAGCAGAGAGAGAGCCTGCACAAGCTATGCTAAATAGAGTATAGTGTATGCCAAATATGCAAAGTAAATTGTACTCAGGACTGCAATTTAAATTTTAATGAAGGATTTTTTTGAAAGATAGATATTGCGAAGACAAAACATGAAATATTTACAGAGAAAATTCAAGCCTAAAACAGCAGGAACTAATAGCCAGAAGGTGCTTTGGGTTTTAAATCTTTCCAGGAAGAAAGGAAAGAAGGAAGGGTAGGAAAAAGTACGTATTAATTCAGTTAGTCTTATATATTTTGTAAATTTTCAGATACTTTTTATAATTATGAAACAAATCTGGGTATTTATATCAAACATATATCACTTATTTTGCAAAATGGAAGTTGCTGGTGTGACCTTTGCACAGTTTGAATGTCAGAGTTGCTGCCCAGTGTGCTTCATAATGATGAATGTAACGTAAGAAATATCACTTCGTAGATTGATATCATCATATCAAATAAAATTATTACAGTAAGCAACGCTCCAAAAAAGGTGTGCCATTTATAGAGTTGTAACAGATGCTTAACCACAACAGAAATAATTTCATCGAACGACAACAGATAAGTGATGCGCACTTTCAGATGCTGCCCAGCAGGGAAAGAAAAAGCAAACTGGGGAATGAATTAATGGGTCTGTGTTGCTATGGTTTACACCGACAGAAAGAGCCAGGGGATTTGGGAGGCAGACGGCAGCACCAAGGTGCACAGGCTGACAGTGCCCAACTTGGTACCCAATACCAAGCGTCTGTGGAAGACACTTGGTCTTTGGAAGAATCATAGAATCACTGAACAGTTTGGGTTGAAGGGACCTCCCCAGCTCCCCCAGTGCCCCCTGCCATGAGCAGGGACATCTTCACCAGCTCAGGTTGCTCAGAGCCCCGTCCAGCCTGGCCTGGGATGTCTCCAGGGATGGTTCAGCCACCACCTCTCTGGCCAACCTGGGCCAGGCTCTCACCACCCTCAGGGACAACAATTTCTTCCTCATGTCACATCTGCTAACACACAACTAATGTCAGGGAGCTGTACGGCTCTGAACTTATGAAATGGTTGTACGATTACTCCTTCCCCATGTGTTGTTTAAATTCATTTGTTTGGCCCATTTTTTCCCTAGCCAGAATAGACATAATTAAGGGAAGATGCATCCCCGTAATTTGGGATCCACACTGCTGGACTCATCTTTGCAAGCCATTTATGAAGGTGAACTACCTGGGGTCAGGTGTAGCATCGCTGATAATTTATTTAAGTAATAGGAAGCCCATAAATACCCAGGTGGGGCAACACTCAGCAACTTCAATAACTGGACAAGCTTAATTGCTCTTGCACATGGTGCACTGGGGGTACAAGTCTGCCATTTGCGGGCAGGGGACCATCACCAGGCAGATGTATTTCTTACCCAACTGGACTGGCAGGTCCTCACCAAGCTATAAGGCAACTCAGAAGGCAGCTCATACCTCCCCATCTGTCAAGGTTTTCTCTTGTACAAAGCCAAAAAATGTATTTTTGATAAAAGGAGCAGGGACAAGCCTTCAGTTTCTCACTCCTTCTCTTCCTAAACTGAAATTGCCAGACCTTGTGCCCATCACACCGCAGGCCGTGGCCATATTTCTAGGCTCCCAGCTCTGGAGAAGCTATGCCAGTGTATCATTCTCCAAACCCAGTTCAGGACCATCTTCTGGCTCTACAGCACAACAGGAAATAAAGAAGAGAGTTCAAGGGTATTTCACCTCTCCTCAAGTTAAAGTGCATTGGCACTGGCTCCTCATCTCTCCAAATGATTTCAGCTTTGTGCAGATTATAAAGCGAGTTTCCTACTCCATAAAAAAAGATCTCTTTGCTCAGGCACAAATTAATGAAAATTAGACTCAGCGCTGTATATTACAGTTTCCCTTTTGAACAGAAAGAATTGTTTAAAGGTTTCCATTAGAAATGATTGGTTTCCCTGTGTGGCAGAGCTAACGTTTTTTGTGAAGCTAATAAATCAACATAATGATAATTTTACAAAGATTTGAGATATCTGTAAGACTTCCTAGAAATTAAAATCTATTCATTTGGAGGAGAAAATTAAGTTAGTGACCTAGGTACAAAAGGAGAATATTTAGGATATCTATTCTTTAGTTTTCTTTCCTGCTATTCATCAGGTTTTTTCCCTTGGCTCTCAACTCCCTTAGCTACAAAGCAGAGGCACATAGGCACACCTTTTTATGTATATATTGGCATGTATTTGTATGTTTAAGGATATGCCTATGATCAGTCATAACTGATTAAAGGAATTACAGCTCATTCAGGGGATGACAATGAGATGCAAGGCAAAAATCTAACCTACAATCACTTCACTCAACCCCTTTGCACGCACATGCCCGTGTGAAACACACGTGCAAAAAGGGGCATTTTAAGAAAGTTTTTAGCATGGAAAAAAGTCTGGGGTAAGAATAGATGTAGGATGAGAATGGAAGAAATCACACCCGTGGGAAGGACGGCTTTGGGCAAGAGCTGGAGCAAAGGCGGGGAAAAGGAGGGCCCATGGGGTGATCTGGGAAAGGGGAAGGACTTGGTAGTGTCCATCTCATCCTGTGCAAGCCCCAAGTGTGACTTTGTACCACAGATCCTCATGTGCCGCTGATATCGGGGTCTTTGCAAACCCACAGCACCCAGGGAACCGGCTCAGGACAGCAGGTGCTCCCTGATAAGTCTTATCAAAGTCAAACGTCCTTGAACATGGGTGATTTAATCTTCATGCTAGACCCAAAATGGGCTGCCACAGGGATTATGGATCATCTTTCCTGTGTGCCACATGGAGAGGGATAAGGAGACTGTTCTTCACAATTACGTTGTTTTCCAGATCATCTCCTCTGGGATGGGTGAGAGGAGCATTTCACCCCAATAAACCTCTGCCTCAGCGCTTGGTCATGCTCACTAATTAAAGTACGTAGTCAGCTTCTAACCAAAAATAGCTGCGTACAAGAATACTATGCAGGAAAGGAAAATAGCTGTACATAAAGTAGGATTAAATTGAGTGTTTTGCAGAGAAGCAAAATATTATCTCAATCCCCCATCAAATGCAGTTCATAAGCAATATGATTCTTCTTACTACCATGGCTCTCTGTACATGCATCTGGGTTTTTGCAAGGTTTTGATATCCACAGCAAGAAATTTTCCCAATTGTCGGTGAATTTTTACCCTCAAGCGTAATTAACCTCACTATTCTTTTATTTATAACAACACTGAAATCACAGAGTTCAGCAGCAAAGGTCTGTGTCTGTCTGTGATCAAAGCACCGGGGATATTATTTCTGTGATTATTCTAAATCTCCTTCTGTAGTCTTACAAGTAATTTGCAGAGAGGGGGTGGACACCACTATGAATACATTGGTAAAACTTGGGCCATAGGTCCAGTTTACAAAAACATGCAGAGCTACAACCAATATTATGTCTCCTACTGAAACGGAAATTATTCAAGTTTGAGTGGAAACTTAATGTTGAATTATAGGTCAGAATCTCAGCTTTGCAGTGAAACGAAATACTCTGAAAACAGTTTAGTATTATCCCTACGTCTCCACTTCTGATGAGGCCGGAATATTTCTTGTAGGTCAAAATTTTTAAAGTTTCATTTCATTCTGCTTTTTGCCCTGGCTTTATCATTTTGACTTTTACATAACGCACAGCATCCCTGAAGAGTTAAAATAACAAAGCTGAAGTAAAACATCCCCATGATGCCCTCAGGCGCTCTCACAGAATAAGAATGTAAAAACACATCATTGGAAAATCCTCCATCAGAAAATCGCCAGCCCAGCCCTGCTCACCAGCACCAGCTCCCAGTAACGTCCATTCATCTTCCACCACAGACCTGCTACTCTCTTGAAAAATTACTCCCACTAATGAAAGAGATTCTGGAAAACCAGCTTTTTAATGCACTTCTAACACCGGCTAAGAAAGAAAAATCATCTGTATGAGGAACAGGTCTAAATAAAAGCCATCAATTACTTCTCTTATACTTAATAGCATGGATGTCAAAGCAGTACTAACAAGCTCTTAGGATGGTGTAAAAAAAATAAAGAACACCATATACTAAGGACAATTACAGCTGCAATGCAAAACTTGGCTGCAATTTATTTAAAATTATAAATCCTCATCTCATGCATCCCACAACAGTAAACCTCTGAATTCTTTACAGGTGAAATTAAGCACTTCTACCCCTGTTTTATACATGGGAAACTGAGGCAGGCATAACAAATTAGCCTGAAGGCTGGAGGTCAGAGGAAAATCAAAGTTTCCTGAGTCCTAAGTCAGGACTCTGTACATCAAGAATGGTCTTTCAAACAGAAAAGAAAGGTTGTCCATACAGTTGTGCGTATCTATACCTACATAGCAGGTCTGTAGGTGACTATTGGGTCTTAGCTCACTCTCTCTTTTACTCTCTCTTTTTAAATCTCATTTCACAAAAAGAATGAAACTGGAAAAATACTCGTGTTCCTACAAGACTTTTCATTACAGTCACATCACAAGACCATTTTTTGAAACAATGAAGAAGCAAGTGCCAGAGATAAGATACAGAGAAAACACAAGGAGTTAGTCTGTATTTTAAGTTGCCATATTTTACGCCTCAATATCCCACTACACAGCTGTTTCTGTGGTCCCAGAGGCTAACTCAGGTGCCAAAAATACATTAAATCCAACCCTTCTACCTCTGTTTTATCACATTGGGCTCTCACCACCCTCGTTGGTGGAGTCACCATCCCTGGAGGGGATGAAAAGACATGTAGATGAGGTTCTTAGGGACATGGGTTAGGGCCAGAGTTCGGTTAATTGTTGGACTTGACCTTGATGGTGTTTTCCAACCAAAATGATCCTATGATTCCATTTTATGACTGAGAGGAGTTTGCAGATTAAGAACTGCTGGATCTGCAAACAAGATCAAAATCTCTGAGGTGAGGGAAAGGCACTTCAGCCCCCACCAACCTTCCCTTTACTGCTGTGAAGAATGCTGCAAACATGCGAAAACACCAGCCACAGATGTTATATCAAAGAGCAACATAATTGTGAGTCTCAGCCACATCAGCCGCTGCTCCTGGTTTGCCTTCCCAGCCATTACTCTTCATTAATCCTCCTGCCCTGTTCATCAGGCTGAGAACTCCTCTAGAGGATTGGAATTAAGTAGGTGGTCTCCTTTAAGGATGCAGCTGGAACTGAATAAATTGGTAGAGTGCATTATGAGAGCAGGACCGATGCACATCCCCATTTATCTGATTCAAAGTTTGTTTGTCTTGTTTTTTTTACAGGAGACTCAGCTGTTTAATTCTTTCCCCTGGGCAAACTCCAGAGGTAATGGACAAAATGCCAGAGTGAACACAGAAAAATGATGACAGCCCTCAACAGAATAAATACATTTTTTTTTTTTACAAAAATAAAGAAGTCAATAGATATAGGAACGGCTCTGCAGGCTGCAGACTGGCTCGGCCACTGGAGTGGAAACAAGCTGGGAATGCTACACAAAACCTCTCCAGGAGCCAAAAAGCAAAAGGAGCAAATGAGTTAGCAAAAGGAGCAAATGGGTTTGCAGGAGGAAAAAGATCTTTCTGATGCAGCACAATTTTACAGGCACTGACTGTACGTGTGGGATGGGAGAGGTTTTTTATAAAGTTCCTCTGATTCCTCGCTGTGCACCAAAGCACCAGAGAAATGCAGAGGTCCCATCCCCAAGAGGTCACCTGGGGATCACCAACTGCTTTGCTGCCAGGAGAGGCCAAAAGCCAAGTCCTTCCTGAACCTCTCACCCCAAGGTTCTGACTCTGGGTCCTTGACTGCACAGCATGACCTAAAGATGGACACTAGAGCTGCAGACTGAGGGAAAAAACAGTGAATAACAGCGTTTGGGGCTGTGGACAACTCATAAGAATCACTAACTCCTCAAGCATGGAAGTTTGAAAGTCAGAAGTGCTGACTTTTCCAAAACCACACAGCAGCTCTGCAGGAAAATACGGCCTCAGAGCAAAATTTGTGAGTGCAAGTTCACGGTCTCTTTATTCTATAAAAAGAAGCAAAAATCATCAGATCAAAAGGCAGGTTTTTTCTTTTGGAAATGTCCACAGAGCAGGTTCAAAGCAACGGCCAGAAACATCACCGTCATTACAAGTGAGGGCTTTGTTCTTACTGTCACACGTTCCCCAGGCGCTCACTGTGACAGTTTCCCATCAGGATGGGGACACTTTTGATTAAGGGCTCTTGGTCCACCCGCTCTCGACTCCTGGCTCTTCTCCCAGAACTCAAACACCAAGAATGAAGGACCCAAAACGGGCGCAATCATAGTGACTCCCTCCTACATCACTTGATCCTTCTTAGATATCGATTCCTGCCTTGGTCCTCACCACAGAGCCCTCTTTATAGGTCCTGCCCTTTTCAGCTGCCCTGACCCATCTGGCCCCCTCAAGCTGGTTTTGCTGAGAAAATACCTTTATATTGTTTTATGCTGTGAGTTGCTGGTGAAACATCAGCTTGGAAAGCTATTTTCTGTAAAACAGCAGTTTTATTCTTCACCTAACTCAGAACCAAGCTACAATTGCCTGGCAATCAGGAGAAGCAGTTTGCAACCTAAACTGAACGTGGCTCCATATAAATTGGGTACATGGCTACTAAGTTAAGGCTCTTCTGGGTAATATTAATGAGGATGCAGTCATAGCAGGTGAGTGTAGGAATTTCATGTTCCACGTGAACGTTACATGTCCACGTAAGGACGGCAGAGCGCAGAGCAGATAGTGCAGCCAATGCAAGTGTCCAAGGGACAGATTTCTGAGGGATCAGGGATCTGACTAAGAGGAAGCACAAGGCAAAAAAGTAATAGAAACCCTGAGCCACAAGGCCAGGTGCTGAATCATTCAAAACCTACATGTTAAAAGCGGTTTGTTTACCTGCTGTTCCTGAGAGTTATATAGTGATGTCACCTTGAGCTCAGACGAAACAAGCTACATTAGCAAAAAAAACCCCAACCTTGTTATTTGTCAGTGATAAGCGTGTCCAGCCTCATCATGCTGTTCATACCTTCAATTTACTTTGTGAGATCTAACAGTGTAAACTGCTTAACCGGGTTTTTATTCCCTTCGAATTCAGGCTGTGACGCCCAAGGTCTTGTCCCCTGGCAGTTTATGCGCCTTGGCCATGCTCGGGTCTGCAGCCACACACGCTGGCCCAGGCACTCCAACAACAAACCCATTTAAAATCACGAGGTGAGCAGTAAGAGTACTACAGTGTTGTACAGGATTAATTTAAAATATAGGGTAGCAAAGCATCTGCCTTGTACTGTCTTGTCATACTGCTAATTGGAATTAGATCATTATTCTTATTCCATAGATCATGTATTATTTTAGCTAAAACTTCCTGTAAATGAACCTTTAAAATTCACAGGGAGAGGTCTTCATTCCTTAAATTAAAAAGAATCAATTTAATGTTATGGCAAACAACTAGCAAAGGAGTTCACTTGTGTGGAGACAAAGACTAATTGGAAATCTCTCCTTTCCAGTTCTGCTTTGGGCTGCTCATCAGGATCATAACTCTGTATGAGCACAGCTACGGGCGCAGAGTAGATATGGGATCAGGGCACAAAAGGTTAATTAAAACACTCTGACAAGAACGAGGAAGGTGATTGTAAAGCAACCCCAAGCAGCAGAACTGGCTTTAGTTTTACAGGATATTCTACAGCTGGTCTTTGCTAAATGAAACACTACTTTTACATTGCCATAAATTACATTTAATTGTTTAGTTCACTGCAGGATTTGCTGCATTGCTATCTTCCTTCCAAATTTCACTGGACCTTCTCTGGATTCCTTGCAATGCCTTTTGGTTTTTCCCCTTTTTTGGCTGAGTTTTGTGAGCTGAATCACTGCAGGGCTGTTGCCAGCAGTTCCCTTTGTGTTTACAGCTACGTGCCTCCTGCTATGGACACTGGGCATGTTTTGAGATCCTGTTTCAGAGGCCCTAACCAGCTGTCATCTCCGCATTTCTCTTCTCCAGCTGATCTCCTCCTCCACCTCCAGACACACGAACTCTCAGACAATCTGTTATCAAACTGTTGCCTGCTCGTCTGCTGCACAGCCCCTGTCCCCATCATAGGAAGGTGCCACAGAGCTGAAAGAAGCTTTTGTTTTATTTTTCTCTTTTTTGTTTTGTTAAATATTAAAGGTCATGCCAAAAGCCTGTGACACCCTGGGTTCTCTACTAACGAAGAAACGGTCTTAAATCATCAAGGAAGGATCAGCTTCTGTGAATCCTTCAAATGTTTCTCTTTAGGGTTCTCCTTCTTTTGGCTGCTGTGAGCCTTAATGTTGTCAACACAAAGCACTTGCCATATCCCAGATGAGCAGTGCTAAAAGAGAAACCCGAAATTTCAGGCACATAAAAAAATCAAGCGCTCTATAAGCCACCATTGAATATTAGGATTTAATCACTCTGAGAATACTGACACCCTACCTAAACCCAGTAGGAGTGAGACTTCCCTGCGGTTATTTTTAATTATGGTATCACTTTTATTGTATCACATGAAGTCTCCTTTGTATCGACGCAAACTCAATCCAACAACTAGAAATTTCTTGCTTTTTACTTTAAACTGTAACAGTCTTCCCTTTTTAATAAAAACCAAATGTTGCAATCTGTTGTTAAGCAGGACCTCCTCAATAGACCACTTGCAAACAATGCTAAAAAGTCCCAATATGTCTAAAATTCCCAATGTAGCTTGTTTTCAGGAGCGAGTCCCTCATCTCTCATCCCAGGCAGATGGAGAGAGCTGCCGTGGGGCTGAGCTGGGCAGGGGCGTCCAGCAGTGTTAGAGGAATGAGTCACTTCCAAACACATCTGTCTCCACCTAGAGCAGACACCCGAAGAGAATCAGGTGAATCGTAGCCCAAAAACACCTTTCTCTGCCACTGGCACAAAAGGAGCTGGGGCTGCCTCTGTGTGGTGGGGAAGTGTGCAGCCCATGGTTTAGCCAAACACATCCTATGCTTGGGGAGAAATTCATAGAATCACAGAATGGTTTGTGTTGAAGAGACCTCCCCAGCTCCCCCCAGTGCCCCCCCTGCCATGAGCAGGGACATCTGCACCAGCTCAGGTTGCTCAGAGCCCCGTCCAGCCTGGCCTGGGATGTCTCCAGGGATGGTTCAGCCACCACCTCTCTGGCCAACCTGGGCCAGGCTCTCACCACCCTCAGGGCAACAATTCCTTCCTCATGTTCAGCCTGAATCTCCCTCCTTTAGTTTAAAACTATCACCCCTTGTCTTATCATAACATTCCTTTGGCTGAATGAAAACAGTAAAGGAGACGGGTCCCCAGCTCCACTTGGAGCAACAGCGATGCACCAAACCCTCCCACTACAGGTTTCTGCAACACTCCAAAACATATTTCCAACACATTAGCCAGGGAACAGTAAAAAAAACCAGAAAATACAGTTAAACATCATGTAAATGGTTCACTCAGATCCTACTTTCCAATTAAAGCTACCTGGACAACTGAAGTAATTATACACATTGTTGAATAATCCAAGGGAGATGCCACAGGGCCAGAGGAAGAGCACAGGGCAAAATACAGAACAGACTCCAGGAGCAGAAAGAAAGCCAATGGAATGCAAATGTATCTGGATCCTAAAGCTCAGAGGGGGTTCAGTCCAACTGGGACCCCCACAAGCAGTGCAGGGGAGCAGCAGTTGGGCTTTCACCCCCCCGCAGCAGCAGAAACCTTCTTTTCCCCCGAATCCCGCATCCTCCAAACGCTGAGCAACACACAGAAAAAAATATTTTGCCTTTCTTATCTTGTCAATGCTGTGAGCACTTCTCCATTTGTCAGGATTTAAAGTTAATCAAAAGATTTTACTCCCTTTTATTTCTTTAAAACACAGAATCTATTTATAGCCAGCTGCTTCTTTTTGGGCAGGAAAAAAGATGAACCCTCTGACACGTCCTTTTCATTCTGATCTTACCTGATCGATACAAATCCCCTCAATCCTTACCTCTCTGTTTTGAACAATTCATTGCATTCATCATTAAGGCCGAGTCTTATGGCATCAACCTGGTTATCCCAGTTGACTTCAACTTCATCAAAACCAAACCAACCCATCAAATACGTCATAGCCACAGACCTATGCCAGGGCAAGTCTGATAAATTACCTTGGTCAAGGTGTTCGGAGGATAGATATGTTATTTTTTGGTAAATGTTTGAACCCCCTTTTCGTTGTCAGAAACCCAAAGCCCTTTCCAGCAGGTATACCTGTTTTTTTTCTAGTTTGCTGGTTAGGAAGACACCAATGTCCCCAACGATTTCTATGCTACACGAGGAGAAATACAGGTTGTGAAAGGTAATCTCTGAGTGAATTTGGGGGCTGTGGTGACATGGAGGTTACAAATCAGCTTTTAAACAATGTAGAAGGGTGACACGGGTACTTATGCGGAGGGTAGTAGCACCACACTCTCTCAGTATATCCATCCTCACCTCCTGCAGTGGGTAAACCCTGATTTTGGTGGGATTTGGGCCTGAAATACCCCACACTTCCTCACCCGTGGTGGTGTCTCCTGTAGAGACCTTCAGCTATTGTTGCCTTGTTTGCCCTTGTCCCTTTAGCAAAACAAGGGGTAGGATAAATCCATCCAGATGTGTCACGTAACCCACATGAAATAGTGCAGTGAATCAGCATTAATCATATTAATTCCTCAGCTTTCATTTCTATTTCATAGGAGCTTTCCTCTCATTAAAAACATATCTGGCATTTTCTTACACTAGCTAAAGTTGTCTTCATTAATAACATAGTCATATCCACAGAGCATAAAAATACGCTTCTTGCTCCATTATTGTCAGTATTGTTTGTTTCATTTGTATGAAAATGTCCATAATTGGCAACATTTCCATAAATTAGGTGATATCGTGCTAACAAAATATTACAGCTTGGCACAAATGAAAAGATTCGTGTCTACAAAGTCTCAATTCATCCTGAAGTTTAATTATAAAAATTTATTGATAACTTTCTGGGCTTTTTCTTTAGTAAATGCCCCAAGACAAGAAATAATTATCATAAAATGCAAACATGGCTCCCAGAGGTAACCATCACAAGGGTTATTTATCAGCTAATAGGGTTTCTTAGTGTTTGATATCATGCAAAACCCCCATCATTATGGAGATATAATTTACACCTTTCTTTTTCTTTTAGTAATGCTTTACTAAATCCATTTCAGAGGCTGAGTGTTATCCATTATCACAATAATTGTACCTCTGATTTATCCTTTTTGGACACACGGCATTGCCAAGAAAATAGCTTATCACTTACTGATATGAAGGATTCAGGGTTTTGCAATGCTTTCCTGCAATTAAAAGCCATATTAAATAATAGACCATTAGAAATAAATTACCATTCTTAGGCATCTTGATATTTGTGTGAGGCTCTCTGTAGCTCACCAATTCTCACCCCTCCTTCCAACAGTTCAAAACTAAAATAAAATAAAAAATAAAAAAATATAAAACTAAATAAAATAAAAAATAAAAAATATAAAAAATATAAAACTAAAATAAAATAAAAAATATAAAACTAAAATAAAATAAAAAAATAAAAATATAAAAATAAAATAAAAAATATAAAATATAAAAATAAAATAAAAAATAAAAAACTAAACTAAACTAAAATTGCAGGCTGTCCGTTTTCCTTCCCCTGGAGAAGGTGCAAAATCAATCCCCTTGCCAACAGCATTAACCCCTCCAAGCTGCACAATGGTGATCCCCTTGATTTTATCTATGGGACTTCCACAACCCCACGTAAACTACCCTGCAACTGCATAGCTCAGATTCATCGACACCTGAGGGCTGAAATGAGGGAACAGGAGCACAAGCAACCAGCTCTGCACGGACTGCCAAAGGAAATCAAAATATTATCGGAGTTTTGCACCAGCTGGTGGCACAGGCATTTCTTCCTTCTGCTATTTCTTTGCAGGGAATATTTGGAAAGCAGAAAACAGAATGATAACTCAGCTTTAATCGAGAAAGTCAACACATGGCAAGTCTTGTAAAACCCTTACTCATATGCACCAAGACATCAATCCCATGTGAGCAAATGCTGCTCAGTGCGATCACGGTTATATCTTGGTCATTACCAATATGTCACTTGAGAAGATCTGACCAAGCTTCACAACCCCTAGGAGAAACTGAGCTCCATGCTCACTGCTTGTGGGACCTGCCCAAGCAGAGCTACCTCAAGAACATCTGCAGGAACTTCATGTCCAGCTTTGCTGTGGGGATGGGCAGCACCCCAGACTTCATGGACCATGGAGGAAGGTCTTTCCAAAGCCTTTCCAGTGCCCAATATACAAATCCCTTCCTAAAGTTCACAAGCAGTGCAAGGAAATTCAGGGTGGAGATTATACTGTCCCCAGTGAAGCTCATCTCCAACTTTTTCCATCCATGCATCCCAGATCAGAGATTCACGGAATCACTGAATAGTTTGGGTTGAAGGTCCCTTCACATCCAGTGCCCCCCCTGCCATGAGCAGGGACATCTTCACAAGCTCAGGTTGCTCAGAGCCCCGTCCAGCCTGGCCTGGGATGTCTCCAGGGATGGTTCATCCACCACCTCTCTGGCCAACCTGGGCCAGGCTCTCACCACCCTCAGGGCCAACAATTTCTTCCTCACGTCTGGCTTGAATCTCCCTTCTTTAGTTTAAACCCATCACCCCTAGTTCTACCACAACAGGCCCTGCTTAAAAGTCTGTCCCCATCCTTCTTATCAGCCCCTTTTAAGTACAGAAAGGCCACAATAAGGTCTCCCTGGAACCTTCTCCAGGCTGAACACCCCAGCTCTCTCAGCCTGTCCTCATAGGAGGGGTGTTCCAGGCCTCGAATCATTTTTGTGATCCTCCTCTGGATCCACTCCAACATTTTGCTGCCACCTGGAACCTCCACGCAGCATCAGCCAATAGAGAGATCAAACATCCATAGGTAATACACACCACAAACAGCTCTGCCTTTCCCAATATAAACCTAGTGCAGTTTACATCATTATTTCCAGTCCTTGACCAGAATTAGCTGCAGACGTAAGCGGTACGTGCCCACCATCAGCCATTTTCTAGCTGCGGCGCAGATGCTCAGACCATATTGTTGTCAGTACAGTTCCCCATCCTGATCTTGTATCCTAATGAAGCATATAATGTGCCAATTTACAGTGTGGACGGGCTGACATCTTCATAAGGAGCAGTGCTGTGGGGTTTCTTTTCCATTTTCTCACCAAAGGAGATGGAGCATCCCCCTGAAATCCCTTGGGACTTCACTTGCCACATCCCAAAGGTGCTTGCCGCACACCTTCCAGTCCCCACCAGCAGCACACGGCAGATCAACACTGCTGTGTTTGCTCTTCAAAACTCTCTTTTAATGGCCACCTTCAGCAAACTGTCCCAGCTATGAACAGACTTTGCTGACACTTCACTTTTCTTCAGCTGAAGGTCATTTTACTACATGAAGCGAGAAGAAACGTGGCTATGGATTTAACATCAAGAATAGAGGTCAGGACTCCTGGATTTCTATTTCCAGCTCTTGCAGAAATTCAGGGTATGGCCCCAACAAGTAATTTGGACCCGATTGTCTGAGAGCCCACGTCGGTTCCCAACAGCTTGCGGAGGCTCAGCACTTCTGAAATCATAACCTTGCTTTGCACCTCAGTCAATCCAGCTGAACACGGGCACTGTGCTGCCTCAGCAAGAACGTGGAGAGCCTTTGCAAGGTTTGTAAAGCTCAAGATTGTCTCAAAAGAATAAAAAAATGCGGCATAGAAGTGCAAAGCACTTCAACGACCAGTTGTGCTTGCACACTCTATAACCCCCCAGCAGCTTTTTCACACACTTTCACCCTCGAATCTGTTGTCCAATGCCAACCACAAAGCGGCAACACGGAAGCCACAATCACAAAATTCCAATGGTAACACTACTACTTTATATTTTTTTCTGCTCAGAAAACTGAGCAAGAGCTTTTTAATTGTGAATGAACATTCACGTCAAATACGGAGGAGTGCCTAGAATTCATGGGTAGCATTTTTACGGGATGACAAAGACAACCCTGTGACGGTGATTCCCTTTGACACAGCTCTACTTGTACTGCCAGCAGCACCCAAGTTTGACTTTTGCTAATGCAGAAATGATTCATATTTTTGACGCGACTATCAGATAGGAGGGTATAAACTTATGCTGTGGGAGAATAAATAGCATGAGTCATCCTCTTTTCTTTCTTTTAGAGACATTTGTTCAGTTCTTTTAACCTAGTTGTGCCTGTATTTCTACAAGTAGTATTCAGAAAGACAGACAGAAGAATTACGTTCTCTGAAGGTTTTTGCTCTGCCTGTAACTCCTTCTGTGGTGAACTGGAAATGGCACAAACATGAAACAGGTGGGACATGAGCTTGTCCTCAGATTTTGTACTTCCATTAGTTCCCTGTATGTCTAATTATGTCACAAGGCTTAATACTCAAAAACAAAATATATTTGACATACTAAAAATCTGAGACACTTATTCTAGACATCATCATACAACGAAAATCACTATGTGGGAATGTCCAACAAAGCTCTTTTGGGGCTGTCAATTATTACTAAAACTTAAGAGTTTGCACAGTGGGTTTTTTGGGGGTACAATTAGGAGACTGGATGGGGAGGTGTAGGTGTGCAGCAGATGCACAGGCCTGCCCTGCTCCATTATAGGGGTGTAATTAAGCAGCCCACTTCAGAATAAAGGCTCAACTCTATGACCACTGAAACCAGCACCCTTAGAAACCCCCTTCTGTGCATGTCCTGGTGCTCAAACCCTTCAGCATCCCCCAAAAATACTTAAAACACAGGCACCGATCCCTTGCAAAGATGTATGGAGGTGCTGGAAGCATAAAACACTGAGAGTAAATCAAGGCAAATGCAAACTAACTAACGGACTATCATAGGAACTTTTTCTCCAGTCCTAAATGTCCATAACCCAGTGAACAGGAACTCATGCCAGCACTTCCATTAAAAGAGATATCATAAACAAATTTTTGTTTGAGGAAGGTTTTCTTTTTTTTCCCTTCCATTTCATTGTTCATAGCCCACTTTTCACCTTCAAAGCACATTAATTCTCTGAATATTCTTGTGATGTAAGTGATTATTATTCTCATTTTATGCATGAGGAAAATGAGGCAGAGAGGTTAAGTGACTTGCCCATAGGCCCAGCTCTATAGATACATAAAGAAAGATATAGAGAGATGTTTTACATTTATTAGTTTTAATATCCTCTCAATCCTGCAGAGTTGGACTCATGGTAATTAAGCCAACTGGCTTTAAGAGGCAGTAGTGTGCAAGGCAAGGAACCAAGACAGGTCTTTGAAACCACTATAAAACTCTTCTAAAATAACTTTCTTGTGCTGTACGGGTATGTGCAGGGTGGAAAAATTTTTATTGCTGTATATTTTGGATGGTGAATACGGCCTACCTGCTGGTCCTTGGGTGCTCAGGAACAGCCTCCGATGGGCTTTCTGCAGAAGACATGGGACAGCACCTGCATAGAGGCATCTCCTGCACTTCTCAAACATGATGGAATGCTCCCCAAAGCAACACTTAGAGATATCTCACCTTATAATGCAGTTATCCATGTTGTCCCTTCCCAAGCTGTGTTGCTTTAGTTAAACCTTACGATATGAAAAATCAGAATTGCTGCATAATCGAGTGTGTGTCTGTATGTGTGTGTGAGCACCTCTACTGAAAAGCACCTGAAGAGCTTCTTAACTTCAGACTCTTAAGAAACAATTTGTGTTTTAACGTAGAAATTCCCAGAGTGGCAATTGAACAGAGATAACTTCTAAAAATCAAACTAATCATAAGATAAAAATCAAGTTGTCTTTATGGCTAATTTTCTCCTGTGCAACCAGCACATGAGAAATATCAGAGAGAAAGACTCTGGTTGTTAAAACAACCCATAAACCTCTAACAGCACCTTTCAGATCCTCGTAATCTTTGGTGTCTTGATGATATCACTACAACATCGTGTCGGGCCTGTATAAGGAGCCAGGTAGGATGCTCAGACCGCTGCAAATGGATCGGTGGGTTGTGGTGTGGTCCTTCGCATTCCTGGGAGATGGTTTTTGGATAACAGCAGAGTCCGTATCCCCTCCTGGGGAGGGGGACTCTGTGCACAGCACTGTGTGCACTGCCCTGCACATATTCCAGGGCGCCAACTGTCCCTTGGAGAGCCACAACTACATCAGCACTTCGTTCCCTCCAGCCAAGATTAAAAAAAAGTCACTGAAGAGATGACTTAGATAGTTATTAAATACCAAGAGACCAATCTTGGGTCAGGAAATACCCAAGAAGCAAATTCCTGAAGTCCTGGGTAGTATTTTGAGGACACACCTCTACCTGCTTGCCTTATTCTCTTATTCCCAGGGCTCTGCTTATGATTGCTGCCAGAAACAGGACAATACGAAATATTCTTTTTTCTAATCAGATGTGTCTACCTACTGTTCTTATGTATTACAAAATCTGTTTGCGAACAGAAACAGTAAGACACAGATATGTACAGCCCATGCATTTGCCATCTGTGCCGTATAGTCCAATAAAGCTGTCGCTGGCAAAACCCTTGCTTACAAAGGAGGAGTTGAAAGTGGATTCAGATTTAAGAAAATATATATAGAATTTCTGAACAAAGCAACCAAAAGCCCTAGGAATGACTGTCCTGGAAAAATACATAACCCATTTCACCTCCTCTCATGAACTGCCTGCATCTCCTCTTGCACAGATAACACAACACGTTGGAGAAGCTTGCAGCCTTTCTCACATCTTTATACTCAGAAACAGAGCAAAGTATGTGGGGCTTTGACTCTTCTTAAGCACAGAAACTAAATACAGCCTTCATGTGCAGAAAATAATAAGCTATTTGAACTTGGCCACAGCCTCCTGCCACTTCCCAGACCTCTAAAGGGATTCACACAGCAAAAGCCTGACGGTCCACCAGTGCTAAACAGGTATTTCTATTAAATATCTCTATTCAAGACCACTAAAGGCAAAGTGCCTCTAATTGGACTGTATGACGGTGTTTTAAACACACAATCCTGATTAGATCTGAAGATATTCGAGTAGAAGGAGAACATCTTCCCTCAGGAAGGTCATGTAGAAAAGCATCTTGCACGAGACTGGGTCACTCAATGTGACTGGAGACAGGATATCACATAAAAACAGCATTTTTCTGCAAATGTTCTTTTAAGCCGTACTTTTATAATTACAAGGTTTCTAATATACTGCTGTCTGATTTCTCAGAGCAAGCTCTGGAATTAATTAATTACACAGTGCCTGACCCACAGCTTCTGGTCTAATCACCCCAATGTCAGCGCTCCCTTGTATTTTGAAGATGTAGTTGCCATTTGATAAGGATCCTGCTCCCCACTAATTGTCCCTTGTAATGAGTTTTCATGAAATTTAATTTCTTTAATGCATTTCTCTGATCTGGCCGATTTGAACAGTCCGACACTTGGCTTCGTGTCAGCATTTATTAGAACGCCTGCTGTGCTTGACTGTTTCCCTTTTAAAAATAAAAAGTAGTAGTAATGTTCAAAAGTGAATTTAACATCGATGGAAATGTTTTGGAGCAAGTCTATAAGACAGTGACAACTTGGAGTGGGCCCAGTTTGGAGCAAAAGAGCAAAGCCCTTCTCCACCACAGCAGAAGCACCTTTTCCCTTACATTCCTACATCTTGCTCCATCCATCCTGCAAGTTTAGCTTGCAGTACATGCAATGATGGCATTGATGAGCACATAGTGTACTAATTAAGCAGGTTTCTCCATCTACCTGACCACGTTGACCACCTTTACTACATCTCCTGCAATGCCCTGACCACCCAACCAACCTTCACATCACCCTGTCCCTTCACACCCCCCATCCCATCAGCACCAGCATTTCATTCACCAGACAAATTAAGGAGGCGAGTGTGGAATCCAAGAACTAGATTTGGGGTTATACTTAAAGTGGAGCATAAGACATGGGGCCGATCTGGTTTGACAGGTTTCTTTTGGAGCCCCGGGGCATCACGGCTGCCGAGCGGAAGCGTTAACCTGCCTGCCAGAATACATGACTTTCAAAGACCATATTTACTCTAGTCTTAAATTACTAATCCATTCTGTTCAGGTTTGCTATCTAAATCATCTCAATTGTTTTGCAGTTTATTAAAAATGTCCTGCACATCTGGTCTAATCAGCCAGAGGAGAATCGCCCAATTTGATTGTCAATAGCAATCCCAGGATATCAACTTGGTAATCACAGCATTTTCTACCTCACCAGCTCCTGGGAAGGGTGGTTTAATCACCACTGATGTGGAAAGGACTCCCAAGTGCTACAGGCACAGTCCAAGCAATTGTGCTGCTCTCCATAGCATCAAAGCCAGCCTTTTGGGGCAGAAAATATGGCATTGCAGATAGAGCAGCCATCACAACCATCAGCAGTATCTATATAAAGTCCACCCACATCTGCCATGACAGACTAAACCCAGCTCCTCTTCTGGGCGGTGGGATGTTGGACAACACAACTTGCAGTGCTGCCTTTCCCACACACCACAAAGCCCCTCCAAGTCTGGCATTTCATGTGCTTAAATCTGAAGCCCCACAAAGACAGTAACCCGAGACAGCATCCAAGGATGAGCCATCAAAGAAGACTTCTCCTGGCCCTTTTCACACCTTAAATGTCCATTAGCATGTAGAAAATATGAAAAGGTTGTAGCAATACTGGAAAGCTTTTGGAAGGAGAGATTTGACGTGGTATGAAGAAACTGTTTCCTATACACGATCTTTGTATTTATATATATATATATATGTATCTATATATATGTTTCCATACACACATAATCCTTGACACTAAGGAGTTAATAAAAAGTTTGAGAATAGCCATTTGCACAATCTGCAGCTGTTCATGGGAAAAAGGAAAAATAACAGGTTGGAGATGTCAGCAGGAAGATTTACTTGTTGCCATGAGAAGTGCCTCCACCTCTCCAGTAAAATGTGTGGGGAAAGCCAGAGCCCCACCATCGACAGTAGATTATTTATAAGCCCATTCTTGAACCTGCCGTTGCACCTCATTCAGACGATGGAAACACACTGTCAATAAACATCCCTAAATAAGTCACAGCCTCTATGTATCTTTTCTACTTATCTGGGACAACCTTATCTTTCATTACATCTTCTCAACCAGTGTCCATACTTAAGAAAAGTTTGCTTGATGCTTTGAAGAGTTCATTTGTGCTAAATACAGGAGTAAGGAGCTTATCCTAGGGAAAGTGTAGGGGAACATGGTATTCCTGCTCGATGCATTGGTGTAGAAACCAAAAGACATTACAGTACACGATCCACCTCCCCACAGGAGCCACAAGTGCACTGCCTCTGCCATGTAGCGTGTTTTTGAGAGGCAATGAGTTATCTAAGGAAGATGAAACCTTAAGGTAGAAATATTTAAAGACATTTGCTTTCTAGTTTAACCAGGAGAAGTGCAAACTCCTACATCTGGGGAAGAACAACTCTGTGTACCGATATGTGCTGGGAGACACCAAAACATCTTGGCAGAGAAGAACCTGGGGGTGCTGTTGGACACATGGTTGAACATGAGCCAGTGACATGCCTTTGCTGCAAAGGGAAGCGATACCCTGAGCTGCATTAGTAAAAGTATTGCCAGCAGGTCAAGGGAAGGATCCTTTCCCTTTGTTTATCACTCATGAGACCACACCTGGAGTGCTGTGTCCAGTTCTGGGCTCCTCAGTCCAAGAGAAACATGGACATGCTGGGCAGAGTCCAATAAAGGTTTTCAAGGATTATTAAGGGTCTGAAGCATCTCTCGCATGAGAAAAGGCTGAGAGAGCTGGGACTGTTTAGCCTGGAGGAGAAGGCTCTGGGGAATCTTATCAGTGTGTGTAAATACCTGATGGGAGGGTGCAGGGAAGATAGGGCCCAGCTCTTCTCAGTAATGCCCAGTGGCAGGATCACAGGCCATGGGCACAAACTGAGACACTGGAGGTTCTCTCTGAACATCAGGAAATACTTTTTTCACTGTGAGGGTGACTGAGCACTAGCACAGGCTGCCCAGGGAGGTTGTGGAGCCTCCATCTTTGCACGTATTCAAAAACCATTTAGACACAGTGCTGAGGAACCGGCTGTTGGTGGCTTTACTTCAGCAGGAGGGTTGGACCAGATGACCTCCAGAGGTCCCTTCCAGCTTCAGCCAGCTGGTGATTCTGCAATTCCACATATGTTTTTGTTGTTAACATATGCACAGCAGTTATTCTACAACAGAGTTTGCATCCAGACAGCTGCACGGGACAGACAAATCAAGTGTAGCAGGCACAAAGCAAAAGCTTAGAGAAAACAGATGCAGGAGCTGCTCACACCCTGTGCTGATGAGGGGCCACCAGCGTTCACAAACAGCCAATAAGCACCTACAAGTCAGAAAGGGGTCGTTATTTTCAATGGACAATTTAATTCATTAAACACAGCATTTCCCTTTCTGTTTCTGAATGCCCTGCGATCAGATGGTGACGCTTTTAAACATGATTGCTGTTTACAATTGTCCAGAGCCTGTTGCTCCCGCACTCCACATTTCTCATTATTTTCCCCATGCAAGAGTCACTTACTGGGCAGGGTTATTTCTCCCCAGCTGCATATTTTGAGGGAGAGGATTTGTAAAGTGCCAAGGACTGGCAATTATGAGCAGCTGTAAGGATCTGTTCTAGATCTAAGGTATAATAAGAGTTGCAAAAATGGCCATAAAAAGAACATACTCAAAGTGGCACCTCCTGCGTTTCTAAAAGGGCTTTTTTGCAGCAGAAAACGTCCCTCAGCCGAGGTGTGTTTTCTGGGGTCATTGTGCTCATAGAACAGCACAGGGTTATACAGCTCAGAGACCAAGGAGGAAGGTGACAAGAGGTGGCTTGGACCAGTGGATGAAGAGCTGGTGTCACGTTTGACAATGTTGAGCTGAGAGATGGATGTCAAGGAGAAGATACCAGAGAGAGAGGCAAGAACCTGATGGCAACAGGGAGACAAGCTTGGACCTCAGAGGTTGGTAGGTGAAACATCAGCATTGTAAGACTTAATGGGCACTGGAGAACCTTAATTCATGATTGCAGAACAACACAATGCTCTGAAGACCCAGAAGGAGAAAGAGGACATCTTGTAGACTCTCAGAAGTATTTGAAGTGCAGAAAGGAAATAGGGAAAGTGTCCTGATAGTAAAGAAAACACCTCAACATCAACAACCCCTGTGCCTTGTGGTCAGTCAGGATCTCCCGGTGCAACATCAGGGTTGTCAGAACTGAGGCAATTCTTGTGCTTTTATGGTTTTCCTCAGAGTCCCAGACCCAGGTATCACCTAAGACATAAAGGATCTCCATTGAGCTGGGCCAACGGGCAGACCCACTGTTGCTGAAAGCACTTATTTGGTGATGTTTTTCTTTTTTTTAATCTCATTGCTTTCAAAACAAAGAAATGACTCAGACAGCCTGAGTAGCTCCCCAATGAAAATTTGTCCAGGAATTGAGTTTTAAAAATCTAATTGATGGATAGGGATCTTCTGGATTTTTTGAGTTTCTTTGGCTTTCAGAGAACATATGATTGTACAAAGTACTCATAAACCAAAGCAAAAGTACTAAATAGCTCTGTCCTCAGCATGTCACCTGTGTCAGGGACAACCAGGCTGGTGACAGACCAGACCCTGTCAACTCCAGTCCTTTTAAGGGATTATTCTTTGCTAATTATATCAGATATCCCAGGGGATGGTATGAGAAGCAGTCTACCTTAGCAGGGTGCAGGGCTTTGACTCAGGAGGTCATTTCCATGAATTTATCTTTTACATTAAGCCAATTAATCATCCATTAAGAAATGCAGTTGCGTACAAGATGAAAGCACATAGAAAAATACTATGAACAACACAGTCTTTTAAAGAGCACAGGGACAGCTGAGCTTTTCGGTGTCGGCACTGAAGAGCAGTGCAATTTTTGATGAGTGCTATTAAACACTGCACTTCCAGTTTGGGGGATTTGGGATGGGGAAGCAACAGGACAGGATAATCCTGCACATGATAGAAGCTTGTTCTTCCCTCCATATTCAGAGAAGCAAAGAAGCTCATCTACATAAGGGATAATTATGACTTTAGAAGCTTTGCAGGGTCCAGTCCTTGGACAAGACCAAAAGAAAAACTTTCCCTGCTCATTTTCAGTTAAGAGTGAGAAGTTCCACACCACGAACTGTCAAGCCCTACGCTAGATTTCTATATAATCCTTTTTAATTATAATTTTGTAACAGCCACCTCGCAAAACAGACCCATCATCCCATCCAAGCGCATAAACGTTCCGGTAATGAGATAAAACTAAGACGTTAATCTGTTTCTTCCTTTTCTCACTGCTGCCCATCCCATCCCTACCAGGGCTGGAAGTCTGCAGGAACAGAAGCAGCAGAGCGTTTCGTGGCAGCCTGTCACTTTCTGCTAATCTTCCAATGCTGAAAATCGGTTTAAATCCATCCCTGTCTTTTTGCATTTGCATAACTGTCTAGGAGGAAAACTCTAAAAAGGCAGAGTCTGATTTAGTGTGAATGAACATGTCATAAAACATTTCCAGCTCTGCAGCGCTTGTGTAAATCTTTCATGATTTAAAAGTTGCCAAGTTACCAATACCACGAACTTTATAAAGTACAGGGCTTCACGCTTAGTGTACACACAAAAGATAACTTCAAGTTAGGCTTCCCTTGTCAGGAGCTAAGTTTCCTTCTGAAAGCAAAGATGATACACATAGAAATTATCTATCTTCAGTGCCAAAACACATTTTGGGAAGGTTAAGCCTCTGCTGACAGTTTTGATGAAGACTAAGGATGTTCAAAGCATTTTTCTGTTTGGAGGGGAACTAAAAATAATTATTTTCATGCATTTAGATAATCTTTTAAAAATAAAATGTGTGTACGCTTTCTTCTCCTGAGCACCCCTGTGCTACTCAAACCCATGGGGGCTGCCCAGCCTAGGATGGGGTCACAGCCATCACAAGGAGGACCCAAAGCTCTCCTGAATAATAGACATCAAAAACAAAATCCAGCTAGAAACCAGCATACAACATCTGTGAATTCCAGCTTGGCTTCCCCTCCTTAGCAGGGTCAAGACCCTGCTGATGTTCTGCACAACATGTACATGCAACATGTTGCAAGTAAACCTGGAAGTATTTATGTCACCAGAAGATCCTTGTGCATGTACCTACAGATCCTAAAACAAGCAGCCCTCACCCTACAGAAAACAAACAAAATGGGGATGCTTATACCCATTAAATGCCTATGAATAGAGCAAAACTCAATTTTTTACCTCTAACAGACACAAACCTTCCAGCAAGAGGCACCCACCTGTGCTGAACCGTCCAGAGGTGCTGCACACAGCAAACAAGGGGATCTGCTCCACACCACCCCCAAAGCAAACCCATCTCTGCCCCCGAAAGCTTGTAAAAGCACTTGAGAAAGGAGCTCCCTTCCCAGCTGGAGACCAGGAGCTGCTTATTGCCTGAAACAAGAGCCTTAATCTTTCTCCTCATATACAGAATCGCTCGATATGCTTTATTTCCTATTGCTCTCTGCACTATGGAGTGCCTTTTTCACTTTTGCAAGTACAAGGCTTTTTCCTCAATGTTCCTCACATCCAGATACTTGCTGCAGGGTTTATTTATCAGAACTATTCTTTTTCTCTCAAATTGGCAGAGCACCTCTGGCAGAAAAGCTGAGAGATCTCAGAAACTGATTTTTCAATGAGATTTTCCGTAGTGAGAAATACCTCCTTCTCCTGAATAAGGGATGATCACAGTCCCTAATGTTTCTCTCGGCACTTGCAGCATGACTGATAATAGACATTTTTGCTTCATATGCCAGCATAGTAATATCAGGAAAATCACTGTGGTCCCCTCTAAGAGAAAAACAAACTGCCAGCACTGTTTGTTTCCATTAGCTTCTGCATGTTGTCATCATAGGTCCATCAAATCCCATCACCAGTTTCTAACCCAAGTGGCGTTACAGCCTCAAAATCCCCATTCTTTGCATGACACACATTAGGATGTGCAGAATCTCTGCTTTCTACCTCTAAAGAGAAAAACAAGGGTTTTCAGAAGGAAGCCGTATCTTGGATTTAATCAACTGGATGCAGCTGGAAGTATAATGAGCAAAATCGAAGGCACAGGAGTTTCTTTTCAAGTGTGACACACAGGCTGAAAACCTCAAGCTAAGCACAGATTAGGAACGACTGCTTGAGGTTTAAGTTAATTTAATTAACTAATTAGGCAACCTGAGGGGGAAAATGCACTTGTAGAGCACAGAAATGGTGATCACCCCTTTTAGTGTTACAGAAAGAAAGGCAAAAAGCATGCACTGGGGAAAAAAGAATTGTGTCTTGAAGCCAATATCTCCCTTGAATTTAGGACTTTTTTTACAATCAGAGCTACAAGTTTTTACCTCTCTGGCTGCCATTAGAAGGTTTTCAAGGTCTCCTTTGAAGAATGAGTTGCAAGTCCTAGTGTTTGTCTTTTCCCTGTAGGTATTGAGGCTGAATCGGGGTCATGGGGAGGTTTAATTTTTATCATACTGTATTCCAGTACTGCGCCGAAGGGAGTCTCTAAATGATGATTCTCTGAGCCTGCTCTTAACAGCATCCCAGCACCTCATGGGAGTGATCTGAACCCTGTTGACCACGCCATGGAACAGGAGGATGGACCAGAGGACTCCATGCCCATTTGAGCATTTCCCATTTGCAGGTTTAAATACTCAACTGAGAATAACCATGAAGTTTGTTTACTACATGAATGCACGCCTCGAATCAGTGCAGTTTAAATATAACCTATAACGCATTTTCTTCCACCTGTTGTCAGCCTAACAAAGTTCTGCGAAATTCTCCAGAGATTTCTCTTATTATAAGTTTATTGACTTCATGCCAGGAGTGCCAGCAAAAACAGAGAGCTGGAACTGTTTCAGTGAGACAGACTTCACAGAAAACCTGCTAAAAAAAAAACCCAGAATAGGAAATTAAGCATTTTTACCAAAAAGGAGTAGGCTTTTTGGATGTATTTTTGAAGGAGGATCCTCTTTGCCGCCTGCACTTCTCCTGTTACCCAGGAGAGAGATTGCAGCATGGATGGGGCTGTGGTTCAGTCCTATAAAGTATGATAGAATCATTTTGGTTGGAAAAGACCTTTAAGACCATCAGGTCCAATCATCAACCCAACACTGCCAAGTCCGCCACTACCCCATGTCCCTGAGAACCTCATCTCCGTCTGTCCAGCCCTCCAGGGCTGGTGACTCCAGCACTGCCCTGGGCAGCCTGTTCCAATGCCCCACAGCCCTTTGGGGAAGAAATTGTTCCCACATCCAACCTCAACCTCCCCTGGCGCAACTTGAGGCCGTTTCCTCTGCTCCTGGCACTTGTTCCTGGGGAGCAGAGCCCGACCCCCCTGGCTCCAAGCTCCTTTCAGGCAGTTCAGAGATCAGAAGGTCTCCCCTCAGCTCCTGTTCTCCAGCTGAACCCCCCAGGTCCCTCAGCCGCTCCATCGCACTTGTGCTCCAGCCCCTCACCAGCTCCATTCCCTCCTCTCAACTTGCTTCAGCACCTCAAGGTGCTTGTTTCTCTCCTTACAAGCCGAGCACTCCATGAAACGTGGTCAGCAGCAGTGGCTGCTGCATTTACTCTGATGGTACCTACTCTGCATAGGCTATGGATACCTGAACCTTGGAGATCAGGGTTCTTTCTTCTAAGTCTTCTAAGTTTTTCTGTAGTATTGCATTATTCACTTTAAAAAGTCAAAAATTCTTATTGCAACAATATAGACAACTAACTCAGCATGCACAGACAGGACTTGATCTCCCCCAGCATCCCTATCAAGGGCTACATTAAAGGCAGAATTCCCGGAGCAGCACAGCAAGTCTGTTTGCTCCCTTTTCCATGTCCTTCTGTTCAATAAAATTGGAGTTTAACAAACTAAGGATCTGCTAGGATCTTGCAAAGCCAGCCTCAGGCACACACCACCCATGTCTTCGATATATATGTATTTTTATGTACAGACAAAGTTCTGTTGGAGGTTTCTGTGTGCTCACCTGGTCCCATCACACAAACAAGGTCCAGGCTAAGCCCATCCTGGATGTGGACAGTCAGGACACTACAGACAACACTGCTGCCCTGAGAAGATGCCAGTTATCCTTCTCCAAGGCCAGCTTCTTGTGATGGGTTGGAAAATATTAGGGTTTCACCACTGGACTCAACAGCACAAGCTCAGCACTTCCCACCTCTCCTTTCCAATAAGAAATCAGTGCATCACCTCTGACACAATGAAAAAGAAGGAAAATAAAGGATTCAATAGAACTAGGAAATGTCATATTCTAACACACAACTCTGGTTTTCTTTTGTAGCCCACGGGAGCCCAGTGTAAGATCAATAATTGTGCGTGCTGGCTTAACAACAGCAGAGCATCCCACGTGGCTGTACACACACCACTTTCCCCTTTTTCAGAGGGTGCCAGTGGCAAACCTGAGAACCTGCTGGTCTTTCAAAGCTTCACAGATGCTTTCCCAGGTCTCTCCCCACACCCTATTCCTCCCCAACATCTCTTCCTTTGGCCATTCCCTAGTTGCTGCCATCCTCTTTGCTCCCCAGACCCCTTGCAGGCACCCCGATAACCACTGACCCTTCCCAGTTCCCAGACATCCCAAGGACCATCCTCACTTCCAGCTCATAATCTGTTCTGCCACCACCATTTGATTTTGCTGCCCAAAAACTCTTAAGTGGACAAAATGGTGCTGAGATAAAACCTCGAGGTGACTCTGATTATATCACCCAGCACTATCAGACTCCCAAGACAGGAACAACCTGAATTTAAGATATGCCCACACAATACAACTCAATATGGTACTGTCACGTGTTGCATTAACAATGATGTAATTACAAACACGGAATTTATCAAAGGTTTGAATTAGATTTCCTGATTAATAACTAAAAAAAAAATTTCAAAAACAGCAGCCATTTTTCCAGCCAAAGGGCAATAACCAATGCCTGTACATTCCGAGTAATCCCATTTCTTGTTATATTGCATTACCATGGCTGCATGCTGAGACATGTCACATTATATTAAAAACAACAAAACCTGCAATCTGTTTCCAGATCAGACATCAATAAAAACAACCATAACAATCAGCACTCAGCGTACCTGTGAGAAAATTGCTAATTTAATGCCTTGAAGAGCTCTTTCCATTACACAGACACTGGTAAAAACAAATACAAACAGTATCTCTGAACATACACGGTTCTGAGAGCCTTTCACAGCACACAGGGATGAAACCAACTGAATGGGACTCAGCAGACATGGATGATGTGTCCCACCGTTTGTTATAAACAGGACAAGGACAGGACAAGTGAGCTGGGTCTACATGATAAAGGCAAATAGGTAAGTAGCCCAGATTGGAAAACAATATTATAATATCTGTGCCTATATACAAGTGGCCTCTGTCCTTCTTCTCCATCTATCTCCTAACTACAAAGTATTTTTCTGATCAAATTCACTGCTTCTTGGCATTTCTGCTGCTTAGCTCTCTGCAAAAGTCTGTGATGGAGCCACCCAGATGCCAGGTCTACTCCAGCAAAGAGCTGTAACAGAACAAGGCCACACTCACATTGATGCAATATGGGATGATTGCCCTAAAGCAAAACAAAAGAAGAAAAGAAGAGAGAAAAAATAGAAGAAAAAACAAACAAACCAAACTTTAATCTCTCAGACTCAGAGCTACACTGGAGCAAAATGCTGCAGGAATTCTCCCACGCACTGGGACCTGCCTCAAGGGGACTAAGTTACAAAGACAAAGGACGTCCAAATGATTTTCTATAGCATGAGGCATGACGTACAACCTGCCTCAAATCAGTGCAGCTCTTTGGAGAGAAGACGAGCATGGAGCTGCTGCTGGTTGTGACCATACCCAGCTGACCTCCCCATCCTAAAACTCAAACTTTCTTCTTTCAAAGCAGTGCAACTCAAAATATTGGGCTTTTCTACACTGCTAGGATGCTCCAGGTGATTCCTTCACAAAGTCTTTGATACGTGGCAGTGATAAAGTTCAATATCTACTTGCAAAAGTGTTTGGCAAGGCAGGCTAACCATGCCCACATACTCTCATTCTCTTTGCTTTACATCCTGATGTGAAAGCTGAAACCTGGACCACAGATAAGAATTTATCCCCGATAAGATGCAGGATGGTTTACCCTCCAGGAATGTCTGTACCAGTTCTTCAAGAAAAACAACTTTTCTCCACCAAGCACATACTGTCCTCTAAATTTTGGGCCTAAAGGCTAATGAACTCAGCTTTTTCAATGTCTTGGACATGAGCTGCCCAGAGTAAATACCAAGGTAAACATTTGAGGTACCCAGAGTAAATACCAGGGTAGCCAAAAGCCAACTCCTCTGAACATGCAGCAGGTATCTGGTCAGGAACTGCTGCTCCAACACCACCCTTTGGCTCACTGAGTCCTGTGTTAGCAATTCAAGGCCACATTTGTGCTAATAGCCCTAACCCCAGACATAGGTTTAATTTGTTTAACATTAAATTTAGGGCTTCAGGGGCCTCTATAATGAATTTCATTAAATAGAAAAAAAAAAATCTATAATGTAGTATTTTATGATTAATTAACTGTGCATAAAAATGGTAATTATAATTACACTCATAATTCCACTCTTGTGTCATTATCATAATAATTGATCAAACTGTTTTACCCTGCATTTTAAAAAATGCAGTGCAAAGGAGAAAAACCCTCTTAAGCCAACACCAAACAGTTTTTGCAGGCAGTCCCCAGAGACTCTCCCTCCATCCCAGGACTCCTAATGCAGAAGCCTTTTGAACAGCCATCACAACTTGAGCAAAAAAGCTGTTTGTTATGAGGGGAAAGAAGAAAAAAAAAGTCCATTTGTAGTTGGAAAAAGCCTCTTTCTGATCAGAACGCAGTCAAGGAACAGACTGTAGCTTTGCTTTGAAAATGGCCAGCTGCCCTACTTTCCTGCTTTCTGTGCATGGCTTCTGATCACAGGCTGCATCAAAAGCCTGTTTTTGAAGATAATGGAGATTAGACTGGGGAGATCAAACAGATTAGATAGGCAGCTGAATAATTATCCCCCTACCTTTATGCTTGCATCGCATCACAGCCAGGGTTTGGAAAGTGCTTTGAAGAAGTGTCGAAGTATTCCTGACCCAGCCTGCCAGTGGCTCTAGCTCAGGAACAGAGGGATTAAACCACTGCCTATGGCAGCCAAAACCTAAATTTCAACTCTCTGCTCCAAGCCACATAAAAGGTAACACTCCTGAACAGTTCTGCTGCCTCTGTTTTGGTCCTGGCTTTCCTCAATATTATTTCTTGACAAGTTTTGATCATGTCCTGCTTTCCTTGAGTCCTTCCTTCCTTCTGCTGGCATCTCTGCTGCCTCTCTGGATGTTTTTCCTAGGAAATCCTTCATGTTCCCCAGCATCCTTCCCATGGCTGCTGTGGCGTGGGGTCAGTTGTCCCCTAATTTCCACCAGAGTTCTGGTAACAGAAATGAGGACACTGTGCTCACTGGTTTAAGGAATCCACACAGGCAGCAGCCTGGGCAGGCGGGCGTTCACTTTGGATGACCACAAATATACCAAAAAATAGGCCACTTTTGTGTCCTGACAGCCACAGCTTGTTAGGAGCGTGGACCATTTTAACTGTGTGTTTTGCAGCCACTTCAGCAAATCTCTCGCTACAGAGATGGGAAAGCAACATTTGCAAAGCCCGTGAGCCACAGCAAATGCTGAGAGAATCATCCAAAACAGGTATCAGTGAAATAATAATCTGCTCTGTGGTGGCAGGCAGTGTCCCAGAAGAAGACCCGTGCCTGTCAAAGGCTTTGGGAGCAAGCAGAGGAGGCAGGAGGAGCTGACCAGAAGATGTGCTCTGCATGTGCCTCAAAATCACACAGCGTGGCCAGGCGTGCCAGGAAGACATTACCCTCGTGAGCTGCCTATTGACCAGGGAAACCAGGGCAAGAAACACGTGACACACAGCAGGACTTCTTTTCTCTCACCACATCTTCCTTGCTTTGCTTTTCTACTCCTCTCCCTTCACATATCTGTTTTTCCCTCTGACCAGGGCTTTGTACCTCCATTAATCTCCAGAACCAGCTGTGCCAGACTTGAGTTTCCCCTCAGTCTCCATGGATCCTTTCTCCCTTCCCCTTCTCTAAGTGTTCTTTTGGGATCACTCAAACATTTGGAGAATGCAGTGTAAAAGGGCTGCTTCCCATCACAAACACATCCAAACCACATACAAAATTCCCTCTCCCACTGACTTCCAGCAAGATGGGCCTGTTGTGATAGGACAAGGGATGATGGTTTTAAGCTAAAGGAAGGGAAATTCAGGAAGAAACTCTTGCCCCTCAGGGTGGTGAGAGCCTGGCCCAGGTTGCCCAGAGAGGTGGTGGATGAACCATCCCTGGAGACATCCCAGGCCAGGCTGGACGGGGCTCTGAGCAACCTGAGCTGGTGAAGATGTCCCTGCTCATGGCAGGGGGGGCACTGGGGGAGCTTTGAAGGTCCCTTCAATCCAAACCATTTGATGATTCTATAAGCTCTCAGATCACTGTACAATGCCCCTGCTCTTCCTAAAGTACTGATGCCCACCCCACACCCAAGAGCAACAAAATGGATGGGATGAACTTCTTTGTTCTCTCTGACACATGGCAGCCATTTGGGATGGGTTCAGCTGTCAGGATCCATGTACGGAGCTTCCTGACCTCCAGCATTAGTCATATTCATCAACCTCCCTCATCCTCAGCTAATGCCAAGGCTCGCAGTACATTTGTATCACTTCTCAGCATATCTGCCTGCACGGGAAGAGAGCAAGTCCTGTTTCCAGTGCTAATGTGATGGATGAAGTCTCAACTCCAGGCTCCAGCTACGCTTGGATAGGAACAATTTATATTTTCTCTTTGGTTCAGCTTGGGCAGGGGAACATTAACTGCATCGGTGGAACAGAGAGGCTCAGGCACGCACCACTGCCCATGCTCAGCACGACATGGTGCAAACAGCGTTTTTGTGAAGCACTGTTCAGAGGTGAGTGAGCTCATGGTCCTGGATATTGAACTAAAAGAGGAGCCTGAATTTCAGCAAAGGGTCAGGATATCACAAGCCCTCACCAACTACAGATTTAACAGTTCTTCTCATACACACCTTCTCCTGTGCTTCTGAATTTACTTGTGGCCCAATGCAGAGTCCACCTTTTCAAAAATAGCTCCTAGATGCTTATGTGGGCATCCCTGATAATTTAGGTCCTACTCTAGGATTGTGGCTCCTTCCATCCACATACTCGAATTGACGTGAGTGCTGAGCACTCCTGAAAAAACAGCCTTCCACAACAAGGAGACCATCGGGAACAACTCATGAGCCTCCTATCAATGTTTTCAATCATAATCTTTAAAGATCGAGGAACGGAATGTGTCTGGGGAATAGCAGGGCCCTGTATGCACTACTGAGGTGGCAGATGCACCGTGAGCCTTCCTGCAGTTCCCAGCAGTGTCAGCTCAGCACTAAGGGGGACATTTCACATGCATCTAATCTGATACAACCCCCACCAACCACCAACACCATCCTGGCTGCCTCTGAGGAACTGCAAGAGGCAATAGGTTGGCCAGCAAGATTTGCTGCCTCCAGCACACTCTATTATTTCCAAGAATACCTTCAAATACACGGGAATGCCGCTTAAAACCAATGCACCCATCTGCCCCCAGACTTCCTAATGCCTACAAAGCAGTAACCTGCCTTGTACCAGCAGTTTTCTCAGCAGAGAACCAAGTGGGGCAACTTGCTGTAAAGCAACAGCAAACTTGACAGTTCAGATCTCTGCTCACACTTTAAGTACAGCCCTTCTCGCACGTAAATGGTTAAAGTTTGAAATCCAGGTTTCCGTTTTCCCAGACATGCCTTCTAGACATGTAGTTTCCCTGTTTTCCCCAGTGGTTAAACCATCACCTCAGTCTGGAAGGGGGATCATCAGTGTTCTGGGGCAGGCTGCTCGTGTGAGATGATTCTCCCACATCCCTGGGGCCCATAGGCACCAAGACGTCACCACAGCTCACAAATTAGTGGATCAATTTTTGAAAGTCTCTACAGAAATTCAAACTAATTGGCAGCATGTAGGTGGAAATCAGCAGCAAGGGTCCCTCCTGATCTACACCCAGGGCAGCAACACTGGGTTATTTTCATCTAAGGCTCAGGAACAACTTCAGTCAGAGGCAGCAGCTCTGCATTCAGGCTTTGACTGAGGCTTCCAATGGTTTTCAGTTAAAAGTTGGGTGATGCAGGTGCATAAGAGATCACAGAACACCTGACAGCAGCCCACTGGTCCAACACATTTGGCAGCTGTGCCCATAAAGCTTTCCAGTGTTTGGATAAATAAGAAACCAAGGCAGAGCTGCCCCCTGAATTGCCAGGACAGACACAGCTTTCCTTCCTCACAGGACAGACCCAAACACTTACCCACAGAGCTCTATCGCTATGTTGGATTCCCAGAACAATTCTTTTAAGATGCCCAAATCCTTGTTATCCCTATGAAATCAGACACCTGTGGTGGGCTGCATGAAACAAGATATTAAACACTCATCAGGAATAAGCAGAATATCTGTCAAGTGGGTTGCAAAGGAGTACGGTGTGCTGGGACAATCAGTCATTAGTGGTTGCAGATGCTGTAGCTGGGCTCTGCAAGTTCATCTGGCCATCGCAATCCTCCAGGAGCTGTCAGGATTCAAGAACTACACTGCAACTTGGTCCTAGCCACCAATTAAGAGTATTCAGCAATTTGTTAATATTTTATGTGGTGAGGCTCCCTGCTCCACATACTCACATCAAGTGCTGAAGTGTGACATATAGTTAGAAAAAAACTGTTAATACAGAAATATAGAAAGCCAGGACCATTTAAAAGAACTGAAGAACAACCCATTACCATGCTGAAGACAGCAGTTTTGCTCCAGTAAGTGTGCTCAGAAAGCTCTCTGCTTGCATAACAGCAACAAGTCCAAAATGCAGATCCTCGTAATCCTTGTACAACCACTACAAAACCAAAAAGGAGCGAAGTCTTGCTGTTGGTGTGAGTTTTGAAGCTCTTGGTTCTTAAAGATTTGCTGTGGCCATGGCCAGGACTGAGCAATTCAGCACATTCCTGAGCAAGTGGGGAGGAAGCTGCAGCATCTTCTCCCTCTATTTCTTGACCTCATTGCTGCTCTTGTTTAGCCCAGAGCTCAGAGATCTCTCAGGGATCGTGTCAAAATGGGTTCATTTTCTGGGAAAACCAGGGGGTTTGTTTCTTCCTCATCACTGTGCTCGTATCCTGTGCACCCAGTAATCTGGGGACTGGACTCACTCTGGCTCTCTTGGATCTGCTGAACTCTTTCTGCTTCACCTAATTAACCTGGAAGCCTTACGCTGAGGGTCTGGCCCAGGATTTGGAGCAGGAAAAGGCCCTCCCTCTAGTTTGTTGTTTTTTTTTTTTTTTTTTTAATCAGTAATTGTCAAAAGAATTAACACCGGGTAAGCTTAAATAGGTCCATTAGTTTGTGTGTCAGTGCCTCATTTGAGGTGCTGAATTCCTTGGGATGACCAGGCTAATAAAGAGATGCATCTTTTGCACCCCAGGTCCCCACCCACAAAGGGCAAAAGTGTCTTCTATCTGTGCAGGGTGCCAAGAGGGTCAGCAAGGACAACCCAGAGCATCTCTGGTACCTAAGTGTTAATCCAACTCAGACTCCTGCAATTAACTGGCTGACTTCTGTTAATGTCTCACAACTATAGCTCTGGAGGATATTTAAAGATCCAGGGCCTGAAACTCACCCTTCCTTCAATGCAAAGCTGATTTTAGGCATAAGAAACTAGAGCAAGGTGCCCGACACAGACAGAAGATGCCCCAAAAGCTCAGTGGGGTACCAGATGGGTGGGAGAGAACAGATGCTGAACGTTGAGACTGATGCACAGTGTCTTGGGTGGGCTTCAGGTGTTTGTAGGGGAGGCACTACACACCACTATTCTGTGCTGCAAATATATTCAACATCATCATCATGGACCCATCAAATCCCTCTGACACTTACCCAACATGACAACTGTGCTCAAATCCTGCAATTCCTACTGCCCATGAAGTCCCTGGCAAAGCCATTGCCAACACGAACGGGAAAGCAGCCACAAGTCTGCCAGGGACATCACTAGTTACAACCCTGAAGTCTTGAAAAAAATAAGTTTTGTCCTTCAAAATCAGAAATCTGCTCACTTTCAAGTCAGTCTGTTCCCAATAAGCATCACAGCGCTCACACACTGCAGAGGAAAGCGTGATGGGAGCCTCAGCACAAGGGTGCCCTGCCTGGGAAGCCTCGTGTCCAGCAAAGAGCTCACAGTACCAACTGCACAGAGCCTGAAGCAGACGTTCTGTGAAAACTGGGCTTTGCATTGCTAGATATCTTCTAGTGCTCCTTATTAGAATAAAATCTGTCTTCTACCTTCAAAGAGTATATTGAAATACATCCATTTACTGAATGAGGCATGGAGGAGGGCATCTTCTAAAACACCTCCTCTGCCCTGCTCACCCTTGCAGGCACAAGGAAAGAGGAAGAAAATATGCATATAGGTTGTCAAAGCATTTTTTTGACCAATTCAACCACAGAGAAGGGAGTGCAATGGAGTTTTACAATTGACTGTACAATTTGACTCCTGGCTGTAGACACCCTACTGCATGGGCAGGTACAACCGTTTCCTATCAAGATACAGAGACATCCTGTAGACATCTCACCTCAGACTCGCTCCATCCATCTTTAACTTTTAAAGGTCTTTTCCAAGCAAAATTGTTGTCTGATTCGATGAGACTGGCCTGCCTCCCTGCTGAAGCTGCTGGTGGCAGATGAGACCTCAGCAAGCAGTAGGCATCCTTGGAAAAGGTGAAGGTCTGTCCTATGCAGTGCCTTGGGAGATAAAGGGGGAGCAACCTCTGAAACAGGCCAGCATGCTTTGTAGTCTGCCCGTGGAGATGTGAAAAAGGCCATATTTTAGATCCTTTAACTGAAGATACCATAAAAACCTCTTCTAAGTGACCACAGATAAATTACTGTTCTTAAACCATAAACTTTACTACATGTAAGTACACTATTTGACTCGTTCCACAGGCTACTTTCAGGAGTGAAGTCAAGTCCAAAATTGAATTCTTGAAAGAGTAAAGATTTATATACTCTTTTTCTCCCCTCTGTTAGTCTTACCAACTGTCAAAGCAAGTGACAATTTTAGTGTGGTGCAGTATTTGAAACCTGGACAAGCAATAAAAGCCACCAAAGCACTGATACAGCCAGAATTATTTACTTTGTGGGGTTTAGGTCTGAAAGTCATCCTGAACTACAGCTGCAGATTCTCTGGGACTTTGTATCCCCTAATGAGCTTGAAAAAAATTAAAAATAAAATAAACCTGTCGCTTTGGGATACTCTAACAAGACCCATGCAGGAATGTCCTGCTTTAGGTCAAGTCCAACATGTCCATGCTCATCCCCACTGCTGCATTCATTCAGCTGTCAGCTTTTCAATCCCCGGAGAAGCTGGCAAATCTCACAGCCGAATCTTGATCACATAAGAAGTTAATTGTCTCATTCGGGTTCACTTTTGGTTTGTAGGTTGAGAGCTTCTCTACTTGGGGCAAGTGTCTGATGCCAGACACTGGAGATCCCAGGGGACGCGTGGGAGAAGATGGCTGGGTTTTTGTAATCACTGCGAGTCTGATGATTGTTTGAAATTGATTTATTTATATCATATAGTCAATGTATTTCCCAAAATGGGCAGAAGCTTTATAGCTGGGTGACAGCATTGTCTCTGCTGGCAACTTGAATCAAACAAAAGATTTCTTTGAGAAATACTTGAACTTTAAGAAACCTCTGAAAGAGATTTTGGCAGCATCATTAAGCATCAGGATTATCCCCTCGACTTCTACCCTGTGAACAGGGGAGCACTGGCCAAGACAGACCTGAGCAACTCAAATGCCTTTGTCCCAGACCAAAAAAAAGTGTTATATTTTAGTTGAATACCTGATTCTGCACCTAATGAGATATTGTTTATTGAGATGCCCCAATTCGCCTTATTTTAACTATAAGCCACCACCAATGTTTCTGTTGCTTTTGATTATAAAACAAACAGTCTCAACGGCTTCAAAACACCACTAACAGGAAAAAAGAAATATAAAGTATAGAGTGATTCTGGAATAAAAACAAATGGGACAAATTAACTGAAATTAAAAGAAAGTTTCTAACTGTTAAAGCAGTGGTCTTTCTGAGAAGAGTAGTAGAGTCTTAAACTACAGAGCCTGGCATTTTTCTGAAAAGGATTATGTGACACAGGCTCCTTGGCAGATATATTGGAGTCAGCGATCCAGAAGGGAGGGACATTCCCATGAATTGCCTCGGAATCCCTCCATGGGCAACCACCAGGTTCACAATAACCACGGGACCAATAGCTGCCCATCAGCCCTACACACCACATGTGAATAGATATACACTGTGTATTATATTTGCACTGTAAATCTAACCAGAAACAGGATCTGATATTACTCTCCAGTTTCCACTGCCTAAAAAGGGGTTATAACTCGGTGGCACCTACTTTTTACATACCAGCAGGAGCCCTATATGTTTCACCCAACCTGTAATCCTCTCCAGACAAGAAAGTCCCCTACCAGCATCCAAAGCTTCAGGGACATTTTTGTGCTTCCTGAGAGGCTTGCAAGGTGCAAGTGCCAAATTCAACTAGTCATTTTTGTGAAATCCTGGGGCAGGTATTTTAACTTTGTATCTACAAGTAATTCAAGTGCAAGTAGACTACAAAATAGGAGCCTTCTTTTAAATTTCACTTATGTAGTATCATCAGCTCTTCACTTTCATATGTCTTTAATACGACCTAAAAATGGTTACTTGAATACTCCCTAAAAATCACAAAGACTGTGCAGAAGGGCCCAGCGGGCATCTACTTGAAATTAATTATGCTTCTGCAACATTCTGATTTCTCACCAAGCCGTCAAAGGGAGCAAAAGCACAGACTACAAGACTCAAAGGCACAGGAAAACACCACCCACAACTTTATTCGCAGCAGTGTTCGGCCTGACCACTTGCCATGCATGGTAATTCACCCCATGCCTCTTGGATGTCCTTGAAGGACACATAAAACAAGATCAAGCTGGTCAAGATCTTCCACCTGATCTGGAATTACAAACTGGTAGGAAAAGCCTATTCCATTTCCTTGAGGACAACTGTTATCGTAGTATTTATGTAGAATGATCACCAGCTATTTCTCCAAAAAAGGAAATGTATTTTCAAGAATATGTTATTTTAAGTAGGCAACCAAAAGCTCCCAGGCTCTTTTCCTTTCTGCAAATGCTCTTGATATTCTTCCACTTTGGGCTAATGAAGCATGCATCTGCCAAAGTGATGGATCTGGGAGCCAAAGACCCCTGGGTACACCCCGAGGGCTCTCCACAAATCTGATACACAACCCGGAGGAACAGCAGATCATGGACCTTCCTTTCCTGGGCAGCAGTAGCAGAACAGGACTTTCTTCACTTTCCCTCCCAAGAAAAGAGCCACCAGAGCCACATCACCCTGCAGAGCCTGCCTTAGCTGGCAATATTACGGCTTTGACGTATTATTATCTGCTGTAGAGGCACAGCCCGGTGAACACGCCTGAAAACTGAGCTGTCTAGACAGTCAAGTCTAAGCGACAACGATTCCAAAGGGAAAGGCCATAAACACTCTCATCCTAGGAGAAACCGTTACTGCAGAAATAAAGCCATTCCATATAAATTGGGGCCCAATTTTAAACCGTCTTGCGCTCCAAACTGCAAAGCTCTTCAGACTGAGTAATATTCATCCCTACTTAGGAACCACTGTAACAAAGCGCTCGGAACAAAACCACTTTGGCGGCTCTGCTGCAGAAAAGCTATTCTCCACTATTCCCTAGTGAGACCTTCCTCGAGGCTTTGAACATTAAGCTGAGCTGCAGGAAACACTCTCGGGACACAAACTCACCAGCAAAATGCTGCAAGAGGCTATTGCAGCTGCAACAGCGAGTCCGTTGTGCAAGAGGGATGCATTAAATCCCAGGGCTGCTGCAGATTGACACTGTGCAGCCAATGCCATTTGCACCAAACCCTGCCAGCTTCATTCATGCAAGTGGTGTCCTCAGCATTAGCAAGACCTGTTCCCCAATATAGTAATAAAACCTTTTTCCCCAGAATCTGCAGTCAAAAAGCAGAAAAGGACTTATTCTAAACTCCTGAATATTTATTGCTCATAAATGATTGGAAAAATCTGATTACATCCTACTTTTCAATGTGCAAATCTGGTACATTGGTAGACTCCATTTTACTGGTGCTGTTTGGATTTTAATGAGGCAAATCTCAGGCATTCACTTCTGAGAATGTATATGAAGTGATTATGTATATGAATTTTATACGGAGGCATTGAAGCCAGCCAGCCACAGTAAAACGAATCACTGTTCACACCGTTTGACCTTCGGCAGAGGCAAGACGGACACACCTGACCATTGGGAAGAGTCCCCTGTCCTTAAGCACAGGATCACAGAATGTCAGGGAATGGAAGGGACTTGGAAAGCTCATCCAGTGCAATCCCCCCATGGAGCAGGAACACCCAGATGAGGTTACACAGGAAGGTGTCCAGGTGGGTTGGAATGTCTGCAGAGATGGAGACTCCACAACCTCCCTGGGCAGCCTGGGCCAGGCTCTGCCACCCTCACCATGGAGAAGTTTCTTCTCAAATTTAAGTGGAACCTCCTGTGTTCCTGTTTGAACCCATTACCCCTTGTCCTGTCATTGGGTGTCACCGAGAAGAGCCTGGCTCCATCCTCCTGACACTCCCCCTTTCCATATTGATCCCCAGGAATGAGTCCCCCCTCAGTCTCCTCTTGTCCAGCTCCAGAGCCCCAGCTCCCTCAGCCTTTCCTCACACGGGAGATGCTCCACTCCCTTCAGCATCTTGGTGGCTGCGCTGGACTCTCTCCAGCAGTTCCCTGTCCTGCTGGAACTGAGGGGCCACAACTGGACACGATATTCCAGGTGTGGTCTCCCCAGGGCAGAGCAGAGGGGCAGGAGAACCCCTCTGACCTACTGACCACCCCCTTCTAACCCACCCCAGGTACCATTGGCTTCCTGGCCACAAGGGCCCAGTGCTGGCTCATGGTCATCCTGCTGTCCCCAGGACTCCCAGGTCCCTTTCCACTACGCTACTCTCCAATAGTTCATTCCCCAGCTTATACTGGAACTGCTTGGGTTAAGGACATAGATGGCCATAGCATTTCAGGACACAACCTCACAGCCTTCAGGTATGTTGGTCAGTGATCATGTTCTTCTCCTGTACTGGGAATTGTCCTACAATTTGAACAATATATTATATATAATATTTTTTTACATATTAAATCTTTTAAATCCTGAAGCAAGCAAATCTGGAAGGAATTTTGCAATCGAGTCAGCAAGGTCAGGATTTTCCTTACCTGCATAACACAACAGATCATTTCCTTTTCCAGGGTGTCTTGCAGTAAGAGGACTAACCTACCTCAGAATGACCTGTAGGATAGCATTTCTTGGAAAGCTAACACTCATTGAGATCTTCCACTGTCATGTTTCAAGAAATAGCCCTTCAGAGAGCACCTGCAGCTTCTCCATGCAGCTTGGCCCCCCTCAACTCAGAGTCTTTGCCCCATGACAGGTTTGCTGCACCACATGGACAAAGAATTACAGAATAGTTGGGGTTGAAGGGATGTTCAGAGCTCCCCCAGTGCCACCCCTGCCATGAGCAGGGACATCTTCACCAGCTCAGGTTGCTCAGAGCCCCGTCCAGCCTGGCCTGGGATGTCTCCAGGGATGGTTCATCCACCACCTCTCTGTGTTAGTGGGAAAAGTTTCTGCTTTTCTGTTGTTCAGGGATGAGGGAACCAGGCAAGAGCCCCAGGCACCGCTCCAAGGCTCCCAGGGTAACATAAAAACACTGTGTGGGTTTATTTGGTGAACTGATATTCTTAAAAAGAAATTTAATTTTTCATCATTGGCTAAAAATGAAATCTCCAGAGGCCACGGAACTTAATAGGCAATATTTAGAAACTGAGGCTGAAAATTAAGGCTGTCTTATGGAAATTATTTCTGCACGGCTTCAACATATTTCTTCATGAAACTTAATGTCACCTATAAGGGCATCCAGTGACTAGATTTTGTTATTATTTACAGTCCATTATCTAAAGTACAACACACATAATAGCTCCATACAGAATATGAGTATTTAACACTAGTCAATGAATAAAACTGTCAGCTCACCGTACCTTACCAACATCGATATCTCTGCAGAATAATGGGACATCACGGGGTGCGAAAACATTAAACTTCATTACCCGAAATGAGAACGCTTTGAAATCGGCAAGTGATAAAGTGTAAAGTATGATGGTATAAATAACCCTGCTTAATAGTACCACCATAAAACACACCACCCTAATTAGCACCACTGCCTGTCCTGCCTGAGATGTGTCTCATGCTGGGTGTGAGCTCCTGGGTTGGAGCGAGGACATTGGTGAGCGAGATGTTCTTCACATAGAGCATGTCTGCTTGTTATTATCGCGCTCTTGGCCATCTTCTTCTTTTGAACCTTTATCATAGAATCACAGAATGGTTTGGGTGGGAAGGGACCTTCAAAGCTCCCCCAGCAACACCCCTGCCATGAGCAGGGACATCTTCACCAGCTCAGGTTGCTCAGAGCCCCGTCCAGCCTGGCCTGGGATGTCTCCAGGGATGGTTCATCTACCACCTCTCTGGCCAACCTGGGCCAGGCTCTCACCACCCTCAGGAGCAACAATTTCTTCCTCATGTCTTTATAACTTACCCTTGGTGGATATCATCTGGTTTCTCTGTCCCTTCCTCTGTTGCATCCTGCAGCCTGGTCCTTTTCTAACCCACTATGGCTGGTGGAAAGTCCATCTCCCATATAGCTTTATAAGCACATACAAGCTCCACCACCCAGGCCTTTTCACATCTTGCACTATGTGCAGTTATGTCTTCACCCATCCTCCCTGTAAAGATTTGATGTTCAAAAATCCCAAGCAACACAGAACATAGGAGAGGGAGGGCGATCCACAACAAACCTGATCCAAATCTCCAGTAGATTCAAGGGAAGGTTTCCAGCCATAGGGTATAGAAAGCAAGGCTTTCCTTCCTTCCTTCTCAGATGTTGAAACAGCTTCATGCACAAACTCCTAGGATTGCCTTGTGCTTGCAAAACAATGGAAGCTCCTCATGAGAGAGAACACAGGACAGCCCCATGTCTCCATGTGGTTAAGTTGTGCAGGATGCGCAGCCCCGTCTGCAAGAGGGAACTCACTTTAACTCCTTCAACATCTCAAACTCACCAGAGCTCCCACTTACAGAGGCACATTTTGACAGAATAAAAGTGACAGCAAAGAGAAATTCACAGCACTATCTCCACAGATGTTTCAATGATAAAACACAGTTTTCAAGTCACATCCATAAGAAAGCACCAATATATTTTTCCTTCCATGTTTCCAGCAAATAAAGTGAATATTTGAGTTTAGGTAGAAACCAGCTTTTTTTCCTCCCACACTGAGCTTCAATACCTAAACATACTTGCCATCCTGGCTTTGGTTTTTTCCCATCTTCTCATGACAATTTCCAAGGGTTCCCTTGAACAGTTCACATAGACTGTTCTCAATGGGCTCCATTAAACAAAGAATGGAGGAAATCCCTTATTAAACATCATCTTAAACCTTCCACAGTTGCAGATATATTAAAACAGGCAACTATATTGCCCTACAGTCTATACTAAGAGGGTTTCTGAGTACATTTATCCTCTCCTGTCCCATCTGAGAAACAGTGACCTCTTCTTGAATCTAGGATTTCCCTTAGGAGTTCTCTCCCTCCATTTTATTGAAAAATCCAGGATTTCTCAGTGAGACCCTGCAACCAATCATTATTCTATAGGATCACACTAGTCCTGGCAAACGGAGAAACAGAAAGAACATTTTTAGCTGTTGTGGTCTAATGTATAAATAACTCTGCCTAAGAGTATATAAATACAAACATCCTTAGAAAGAAAGAAGCAGCTGAATTGGTACCTTCTCTTTGAGTAGCTGATGTTTCAGCCCACAGACCCCCAAATACAAGACTCAAAGGCGAATCCCCTGTGCTTCCAAAATGAAGATGGAGACAAACTGGGGTACTTATGGGAAAGCTTATGAAAATTCCACTTGTGTTCCCTTCTTCCCCATATTCTCAGGCGGCACAAATCAGCATCTTTCTTGAGAAAAGAGATCCAGCTGAAAAGCTAGACTGGTAGTGCCTTCCCTCTGTTATTTTAAATCATGTGGTTTATTCATCAGGGAGGGAAGGGATTTCAATCCACGGACATGTAATTGTTTTGCTTGCCTGTACTCTTATTTTGCAATTTCTAGATCCATTCGAGCATTCCGACTCTATCTTACCAAGGATTTGCATTCGACGTGGGAAAAAAAGTTCTCACAGCACTGAATAGTTTAGATTAATCAGATCATGATTTCTCTATGCTTACTGATTCTTTGAAATTAAATTATTATTATTTGCTTACTTGCTATCTAAAAGTAGAAAAGCTGTTTCTGGAGAACAGAAAATTTGCTGAAGGATGCCCTTGGAAACTATTAGAAAATTGAACTTGAATTTAGTAAATTTTTACTGAAGTGTCTTAGTAAACACTTCCAGATCAAAAAAAGAAAATGTAACAGGAGGAGGACTCAAATCTCTGAACAGAACCCAAATCCAGTCTCTGTTGGTGATGATTTGTTTTCTTCTCCTCCTTTTTCCCCATGTTCAAGGCACTTTCCTCCTCCCTTGGCCCCCAGGAGCTCAGGGTGGAGATGCTGCTGGTTTCCATCCTACCTGCAGAAAACAGCCTCTGCTTGAGGCATTTTGCGCTGGATAGTCCTACAGACAGACAACCCACAACCGTATCTCCAGCCCAGCTCCCAGCTGAAATGGTTGTTCAGCTCAGGGTCAGAACAGGCTGAGCATCCACAAGCTCACCAGATATTTTAGAGCCCCATCCCAGGGTGCAGGAGCCTGGTACAGACAGCAGAAGCTCCTTGAAACATCTGCAACATCTGGGTGAACAGCTCCTGCTGCTAAAACACTGCAGGCAAGGATTTATCCTTTGGCCACTTGCTAACATCAGTATTCTTGATCCTTTATCAGTAGTTTTTCAATCTGCCCAAAACAAAGAACTATTTTATCTGCTGTATGAAAGGATTATGTGAAATCAATGCTGCCTTCTTTTTTTCCTCCAAGGTATTTGAAGGAAAAAAAAAATATCTAAATTAGCTTAGTCCTAAAAGTGATCTTGATGTATTCCATCCTTTTTTGAGGTGATAGAGTCTACCTGAGCAGCAAGCTCTGATCCCTGTGCTCATTGGTGTGTATTACAACCCGTGGTGCTGCACACGTACACAAGACACTGCTCATAATCCCAGACCTTATTTCAGCAAACCAGCCCTACACAGATAATGATCAAGTGAATTCCATCCTATCACTCTTCACTGATAAATTTTGTGCTTCAAATCCTGGTCTTGGAGAAGAAAAAAAAAAATAGTATATGCATAATATTTAAATTGCAGATAAAGGTATATCCACACTCACCCTGATAATATTTAAATGGTAGATATTAGATACAAATGTCTGCATTAAGGAGCTCAAGATCCAAAGCCTAAGCACAGAAAACAAAGGGCAAACCCACAGGGGAACAAATCAGGGCACAGAAGGTGAAAACTAAAGATGTGAGTACCTGGTCCATGAAGATGCCCACTGAAGTGAAGATGCCATGGATAAAAAGTAGGAGTCTCAGGCAACTCTTAGCACCAGATCAGATATCTCTGTCCTGCTAATTTGACAGACTCGGAGCCCCTGGGAAACGTCAGGCTGAACTCTGTATCAGCATCTTCTTGCTCTAACTTGTTTATAAGGAAAAGGAATGCATGATTGGTGTGTATAATTAGTCGTGGTCACAGCAAGATAGTCCCATAGATACATCAAGATTGATTAAAAGCAGCCACTGTAACGCCTCCACCTTAGGCTGCATGTAAGCAATTATCGTTTTTGTAAATATCACTGTTTTAAGCTGTAATTTTTTTTCCTTAATGTTTTCATTTTGCTGTAGATTTGCCAAGTCATAAGTGATGAAAACGTAATGGTAGCTGCTTATGAATCCCAAAGAATGGGACATGCATCATACAGTCTGGCATCACTTAGAGGATTAATTAAGGGAAAGGTTGTTTCAAGTATACCATGTGCTTTTCTCTCCGGCACCTTGCTGAAAAATTATTCCGTTATTATCTCCTAACTCACCCAATGTTCATGTTGAACTTTTCATGGCCACTGGGCCAGACACTCTGTCGATGGAAATCAGTGCAGGACCCAAGAAGCTCTGCCAGCATCCACCAGCAAAGATGTGGCCTTTTGCTTTTCCCCTGTCACCCAGAAGTTGTCACTCATTCACTGCAGCCAGAGAAGATTTTTTTCCTCTTTTAATAACTCCAGAGAAAGGAAATTTAATGATTCACCAGAATAACCATCCCAGCTGGTAAAAGTTCACATCACATATTTATGCCTGAAAGGGTGACAGCAGAGAAATCTTAGTGTGGACGTTTCTTATCCTCATTACAGCAGCCACAGGCAGAGGTAAACAGCAGCATTTAAATTTTAAGGCTGTTACAAGAAATTATGGTGTCCATTAATGAGGTTAACTTCTATATCGCTACAACTGCCACCCTGATTTTATCTATAAACATGGAAAGAAAGCATTAAGTGCTACCAATCAGATATGTGGACAAACTTTCTTCAAAGCTACTGGTAAAGATGTTTTTTCTATTAGTATTTCTATTAATTTCTTAATTACAGTCAGTTTATACAGGATGACTGGCTGACCTATATGTGTCCCAGTAAAACTGTCACATGCACTCCAGGATTTAAACCTCTTCCATTTTGACTATGGTATTTGATATACAATTGTTGTTTATGATTCATAGCAAATCTCTTCCTGGAAGAGAAAACAAAACAAAAGAAAAATGCCCTTTCAGATACAGCTGTGTTCACACCACCTCTATTCACATTTGAAAGTCTTGATTCCATTGCCATGAATGCAGCTCACCTCAATATTAGATCCCATAAATATTTTGTAGCCCAGTTCCGACTACAGCAAATCATCCTTATAGCCAAGAAGAGCTGATAAACAACTCCTGCCCAGGCTGGTTTTAAACGATTGCACGCAGAGATGCTCAGACTTTCTCATTAGTGATTCACAGGTCATTATATTCCCAAATTATGGTGGCCTCAAGTTTGCAGCAAAAGCTGAACCTCCCAAAGACGATGATTGTGTCATAAAAGTGATCAATGAAAATTAGTATTAGACCAGGAGAATTGCACCTCACAATGGTTCGAGTGTTTTAAATTCCGTTTGGTTAACAGGCAATATCGCATTGCTATAAATGCATAATAGAAATGCATTTCCAATTGGAGCCTTATCACTGAGGCTTTAAATCTTGGTGACGTTTATTTGACATTGAGCCTGATAAGCAGCGGGATGATCACTGGGGTGGCGTTGGTTTTCTCCTCTGCTTCATTCTGAAGTCACTGCCAATGACACGAGAAAACTTCAGACTCACACAGTTTGCTGGTGCTTCTTCCCGCACATCCCTGTTTCATTATTTAAGCCCAAAAGCTTCCCCGATTCACAGCTCAAACACAATTTCTGTTATCCATCAGGTTCATCATGATTATGGCATAGTCTGTACTACACCCTTTGCTTTAACCTATGCTTTATTTCAAGACTGTCACACACTTTAAAATATAAGGGGTTTTTGTCTCTATTAATACGTACATTTTGTGAATTGACTCTATAAATATTATCTTGAGATATTTTTTTCCAATCAGAAAGGTATTTGTCCCTATTTGGAGCACGTCGTTCCGGAAAGAGTAAAATAAACATATGCTCCTACAAGGAACATCTAGCTTTTCATGCTGTCTTTACCAGGAAACCTGGGATTTAACGTTTAAAGATCAGAATCACCATTACGTGAACAGCTAGTACAAAGTTAAACACATTTCTTACTCAAGTCCTGCTTCGAGGACTTTAAAGCACCGTCTAAGTTTCACCATACAGCAAAGACACCTAAGTATAAAAGCAATTTCTTTCCTCAGCCCTAGATTCACTCACACTATACATTTCTCCCACCCTCTACCTTTTATCTGTTTGTATTTCCTAATGAGCTTGCTAAAATAGCAGTACCTGGTGCATCATTCCCAGCATAATGGATCCCTATTTTGACAGGACTCGTGCAATCTCAGTAATGGATGCTTTTCATAATCATCCCCATCACAATTAGATCAAACTGTGCTCCGGGAGGCTCTCACTTAGCAGGTGCCGTACGCCCCGGGAAAGCATTTCTAGAAGCAATCACAGCAGCTCTCGTGGTACAGATCCATTTGTCAACTTGAATTCTCCAAATTAAAAGGCACCGTTTTCAGGACAAGATGCAGAATCTTAACTCCCATGTTTTCCTTTCCTGTCAAGAGAATTCCTGCCATCAAAGCATTCAAGCAAATCGAGACACCAGTTGATTTCAGTAACACAGGTCATAGGCTTGCATGGGTTCCTGGGACCATTCCTGGCACAAATATCTGAGAAATATATGCATATACTGATGAAAAACTGGAACAGATGCTGAGCACCAGTTTTGCCATAGCTACTTAACTATTACTAAGCTGAAAAAAAAAGATAAAATTATTTTTGTGTCTTCATTATTTACTTGTCAAAAATCCTCTTTCTGGGACTACATCACTATTAAAATTTTTTTAAAAAATAAAATAAAATAAAAAGAACAGACTTTTTTCTTTAATTCTTCTCCAAGACGTATAAAATACTGCTATTAGATCCATGGAGCATTCGCTAACAATAAACCCCAAGCTAATGCACCTGAAATAGTCCTAGTGACTGTAACCTCCACATGCCCAGAAAGGACACTGGCTAGCTTTGCTGATATGGGAATATCTGGATTGATTCAGTGTATATTCCAACTTCACACAATATCGACGTATTTTGTGCCATAAGGCCACTGGTGCAGTTCTCTGCTCTTCGGATTTGTTACGATGGGATCACTCTGCTGAGCTGGAGGCTATGGACACATGGTGCTGAGTACTGAAACTCCCTAAGGACAGCCCAAAATATGCAAACGTACAATATGTGCTTTGAGAAAGAGCCAAATTCTGCCTTAATTTACAACGGCACCAGTGCATATTGAGGTACCAGAGGGAACGCAGGGAAAGGGATAATTGAGCCCTTGAGTCTTTTTACTTTTGAAAGCTCCAAGGTCATTGTCTCTATCCCTTTTCTCTGCCTCATCCATCATCACCAGTTTATAGCGATTATCAGCAATTAGCCTGTCATGACGTTATATTGTAATACATGCTACCACATGCTGAATGTTTTGAGCTTCAAGCCTCGATATCCTACTTATATCTTAAAAACTAAAATGGATTTTAAAAAAAATAAATAAATAAACAACACTCAAACCCCAAACAGTTGAGCTTATTCTGCACTGAGAGAATTAAATAATATCATTTTTATTTTTTCTGCAAAGAAAGAACATGCACGTAGACTGCTATCATACCTCAGCCCATGTTTGGTACCAGGTTACACTACACTAACTATATTGCCTGAGCCTTCAGTGCATTATATCCTCTATAATATTGGTAGGGGCTTCTTTTTTATAGAGATCATCACAAAAATCAGCAATGCACCTTGCATTTTGAGAAGCCCCTGGCCTGCTGAAGTCACTTAACCTTCCTCAAGAAAAAGAGATGCTCCATCCTGTCACCCCTTGCTAAAGCTTAGTTGCTAAATTAATATATCACTTGCTAAAGAGTGGAGACCGGTCAACATTTACCCATAGATCAGCCACAGCCCTTTATTTCCTGCAGGATTCATTCAAGATCTACTCAAGTCCAGACAGAAGTTGCCACTTAGGCGTCTACATTTATAGCAACATTCCAAGCTTGCGTGTCTCTGGTTTAAAATTTCTAATTCTTATACTGTTAATATTTATAACTGTTTAATGAAGTTCACATGGGATCACTGAGGTTGGAAGGGACATCTTGGGATCATCTTGTCCAACTCAAGCAGGGGCAGATAAAGCAGGTTCCCAGCGGAGGGGTCTGCATGCACTCGTCTTTTTTGGATCCGTGTGTGACACATGTCCCATTTCCACCCCACGTCCCAAGTTTTCCAGGGCCTGCTCAGAGCAGAGAGCTCAGCACAGAGTCACACACACATCCTCACCCAGGGAGACGCGAAACATGAGAAATGAGAAGCACTGTCACTCTAAAACAAGGTTATTTACAGCACGCAACAGGAGGCAGGGGCATGAACTCTCCAGAAATGTTGAAATATAGATCTGACTCTGATCATCGTAGTGCCTCACCAACAGTGCACTCAATCAAAATCAAATAAGAAAGATTTCTCACCGCTGCTGCCACTGTTGCTTCTATTTTACAGCGGCATTACTACCTGGCCTTGAGCCTACAAGAAAAATCTCTCTGCTGTGAGCTCTCAGGTAGCAAAGAGTTAAGAAGATAATCTCCAAAAACTAAAAAGCTTTCCCGAAATGGAAAAGCATTGGGGTTTGCAAGGATGGCTTCTGGCCTTGCAAAGTGAAAATTCTGATAGCAAACCAGCTGAATCCAGGGCAAACACTCTATATAATCCCTGAAGGCACCCCCATCACTTGGCTGGGTGCACTGATGTGGGTTGGACCCCAAAACCCCTCACTCTCCAGATGTGACACTTCACTCATCACACACTAAGGGACACCCCTCACTAGCTGTGGGGCAGCTGCTGGTGACAGCTCTTGGGTGGTGGGTTATCCCAAGGAGCGACCCATGGCAAAGATAAGAGATGGAGCTGAAACCAAAGGAAGGTGAAAGCTTGGGCTGGGTGAGAGAAGCATCTTCCAAGGCCAGCCCTGCTGGAGCGCTGGCGTGATGGGTTGTGTCAGAGCTGCCTCTTTGCACAGACCTGCAGGTCCCTGGCAGTAACTCCCGTGCCAGACAACATTCCCCATTGCTCTTGGGATTAACATTCCTCTGTCTAGTACATGCAGCGGGAAGACACAGAAACCCTCTCCTCCAACCCTCTGGGTCTCAGGGAAGAATTACTTTTAAAAAATAGTCTTTATGTTCTGGGACTGCTCCATTATGAACAGAAATTTGTCTTTCAGCAAACTGCGCTTTTCATCCAAGATGCTCTTCTAGGAAGGGTAAAACAGCATTAGGGTGAAGGTGCTGAGATTCAATGCGATGGCTGGTGTGTCCTGTGAAATGCAGAATATTTGCAGCAAAAGGAACTGAACTTCCCTGAAAGCTTTTCCAGCTGAAGGCAGAATCAGGCAAGATGCTCAGGAGCTCATGGATGCCTTGGAACACATTGTCCCAAGAGAGAGGACAAGGTAAAGTCAAGTAGGATGTCCCACTGCTGGACAGACAGACATGTCCTTTCAGAGTCAGGAATGGGTGATGGGAGGTTTCTTCCCCTCCAAGGGGTTGTGTTAGCCAAGGGACCGGGCACACAATCACAGGTCTGTGGCCAGAAGCCAGGAGTTTAACATCATAGAGCCAGCTCAGAGCCAAGACTAAGGCTTGGCTTATACGTGTTGTCATACACTTCTTGCCCAGCATGCTACAACCCATGGCAAAAGAGACTATATAAGCCGTGCACCTTGGAAGTATAGTCATCCCCTATTACACTGGGTTTCACTCAAAGCCGGGGAAAAAAAATAGTCCATTAGACTCCTTTCTTCAGGGAAAGATCTCCTCTGCTCTTTTTTCTTGCCCACCATGGACTTTCCCATTCAGCAATAAAAACCTGCTAAATCCAAAGCATCATTCTGCAGTGGTAACAAAACCAAAACTGTCCCGTAATCAAGATTTGTCATGGAGGACCTTCATGATCCCCTTCCAAGCAAAATGAGTACCTGGTCATGGTCTGAGCCCGGGATACTGGGAGTTAAATATCAGGGGATATATTCCCTGTCCTGCCTTCCCATCAGAATAACACAGGGAAAGCCATTTTAGCACACTGAATTAAATATTTTACAGTACTGAACACCTCCTACACCATCTGATTGAAGGACCACTGAGCACGTAAACACAAGATTAACGGGGTTTCCTTTGTTGTTTTCCAGGTCACAAGAAAAACAGCCTCTACTTATTATCCCACATCTTATACCCAGTTCAAGCAAACACAAGAGGCATTTAAGGCCTTGTGCTTCAGTTCAGCTGGTACAAGTACCTAAATCAGCTTGTGAACAGCGGAACTTGAGAGCAGCTTTATTCTCACATTTGTCCTCACTTCACCTACGTCCACAGGAACCAAAGCAGCATCTCCTGCCTCCAGCCCACACTAGGAAACCCAGGTTCTCTGCTTTATACAACACACTTGTGCCAAACAGGGCTGGTTATGCTGTTAAGTAATACATCAACATTAGGGTGGCCTTTTGATCAGAGTTCACACAAATACATCATTAAAGCTCCAGTGATCAGCAGGCTGCATTTCTGATGATGTATTAACATAATACATCATCAGGATGCAATTGGGGAATGATGAATTAATGGGATACACCATCAGAGCTCCGTTGTCGCAGGGATGCATTACTTTCCAGCAGGTTCTGGCAAGACCAAAAGCATGACAAATAACGTTTTTAAAGATTTTCTTTAAAAACATATAAATTAGATGTGTGCCAGTGAGAGCAAATTGCACTTAGAGTCAATAATATGCCTGAAGATCCCACATGCCTTTTGTTCCATATCAAGCACCAACACATCTCAGCTCATTTCTAATATGAGTCTGAGGAGAGACTGCAATAATTTGGGCTGCTCCTGTTAATACCCAACCTGGCCTTGCTGCTGGAGCTGCTGAGCACAGATTTGGTTGCAAACCTCAAAAGGCAGTTTTGCTTTCCAACCATCCCCTCTTCATAGAACTCCGCTAACAACAACTCTCAAGGATGGCCTGATATTTTTGCATGATTACTCATTTTTGTTTCACTAATTAAGCTCCCCCTCAGTGCCATGTGGCTGCAGCCCTGAGCTGTTTCCCTCTAACACACCAGCACCTTCCCACCAGCTTCCTACAGCTGTGCTGCCAGATGTTGGCTGGGTCCAAACTGAGAAATGTGGAACAACAGGTAGATGCCTGATGTTATAACATTTTTTGGTCCAGTTCAAAGAGTCAAGTATCAGAAAAATCTGTTCCTCCTAGGGTGATGCACAAATCTTCCATATTCCTGAGCCCCCACTAATCACCCAAGCTGTGATTAGCAATGGGATCCAGTTCTCCATCAGGATGTTCAGAGTCCCACTGCAGCAGAGGGAAAAGGTTCGTTCTTCACCCAGAGGTGCTGGACACTGAACAGGCTCCCCAGAGAGGTGTCACAGCCCCAACCTGACAGTGTTCAACAAGAGACTGGACAACGTCCTCAGACACACAGTGTGACCTGTGAGGTGTCCTGTGCAAGCACAAAAGTTGGACATGATGATCCTGGTGGGTCCTTTCCAGCTCAGGACATTCTGTGATTCTATGAGATGCCGGTGGCAAGACAGAATTTTTATTATCACGGTTATTACCCAAGTCGCAATCCCACCAACTTTCCTGTAGCCAAGGTAGAAATCTCCATAGCATCACCAACAAGATGCGAACACTCCCAGGAGGAAAACTCAACCCCACGGGCTGACATGGACCACCAAGAGAAGACCCTGCAAGCCCAGGATTCCCACAGGATGGGGAGAATCTGGGAACCTGCCTGGTCCAGGGATGCTTGCACATGCGTGGGAGCCCATTTGGGATCCAGGTACAGCTGATGAGTGTGATCAGCCATGGTTGTGTTATATCAGTATCCCAAATACTGCCCAGATTTGGAGAAAAATCAGGGAAAGGGTAAAAATGCAGGAAGTGGTCTGATAGAATAATTTTAAATTGGTTTTCGACATAAGTTTTAAAAGGACAGGTACCATAACTTCATGCCAGAGAAAGCTGAGCATATCTCCCCTCCTATTGAAATTGTCACCGTCTGCATCCCTGAGAGATATCATAAACAGGAAAAAAAAACTCCCTGCCGAAACTTTTGATGACCAATTCTCCATTTGGTGCTGCCCACCAGAAATCAAGGGAGCTACAGATATTCCCTCCACCCTTCGTTTTGGTTTGTTGCCAGGGTCCCACTGTGCTTATGGGTGCAACACAGGCTGTGGAAGCACCACAGCATTCCAGCTTCACATACAACCTCTCAAGCACTTCATTTAACTACTATTGAAGAGAAATTAGAGGGAAACAATTCTGATTTTCAAGACTCAGATTACTCACATTGCATTTCCGTCTTAAGCCCATGCCAAGCTCAGCCTCATTAATTGCTTGTTTGGTCATTATTATTAGAGCTGATAATCATAATCACATATTAAATGAGTTGACAAAGAGTGTGTATTGTATTATAAACCTGCCAAGACTGAGCTTGTTTTCTGAATTTTCAGTCGTCCTTGCATGGGAAATTGGAGTCAAATTTTAAGATTTGATTTTCATAATAGGTTAACATTTCTGTGGCTCAACAACTTAACACACAGGCATAGGAAAGGGAATGTTGCCTGTACCACAAAGCAGCTTTCCTAATGAATCTCTTATTTCCACGTAGGACATGCTGGCACTGGTGAGCACAACATTCACGGCTCTGTAATTAAGTTCCTTCTCCAACAGAACAAAGCAAAACACCCATTTGTACAGCTGACTGTGGCAATAATTAGGGTTCATCACCACTAGAGTGTGTGTGAAACACTGGCTGGTGCTCTACGGCAAAAAAAGGACATGTTCCACTATACATTGCAATTAGGGGGACTGGGAATTCTTTAGGAATTCAGGAGTCTTAAGGAGCCAAGCAGAGACAATAATCCCCCCGTAGCAGAGCAGCCCATGGAGGGGGAGCCTAAGGAGCCAATTAAATGAGCAGAAGATCCTTCTTCTCCCAGTTCAAGTCAATATATCCTCATCTTTGTTAATGGAAAGTACTTAAGCTTGAAATCCAGGAACGCAGCAGTCAGCACCACTGTCCTCTTATCAAGTCAGACTAAAATTAGCAGCTTAATAGCGCACAGCCGCTCATGGAAGCAGGATACTATAATTTATTGCCCGCTCTGCTCTAAGTGTGCCTCCCCCATGATGGCATTGCAGCTCAGCCCTCCTCTGGCTAGCCAGCACCAGTTCATTTCAGTATTGAAAGAGCTGAAATTGCTGATGGCATCATATAGTCAATGCCATCGACAGCGCACAGATGTACTTGGGGAGCGCTACGCCTAATTAACTTAGCAACACAAGAGCTACTTTTTGTTTCTCTTCAAAGCTTGCAGCCTAGACTGCTTTTCAAAGCCAGAGCTACCTCCAGGTCTCTTGGGGTTTTACCACACACCTCCAAAGCCAATTTCTTTGCAAAATAGAAGGTGCAAACTGGGGATGTGCAAGAAACTTTTCCTCAGATCTTTTTTTGGGGGGAATTGATCCAAGAAGGAGACAGACCTATATCAGCTCTGGGACCAGCACGACTAGGCCAGAGCAGAGCAAGAGCCACTGTCACATACTTAGGACAAGGGCAGAGCTGTTCAGCCTGGGACCAGCACCTGCCGAAATCACATCAGCTGTTTTTAACAGCCAGCAACATTTCTGCAGAGCACCGCAAAATGCACTGGCTGCACATCTGGATGAGAAAACATCTGGTCCCTCCAACACATCCAGCTGTGGTCCAGCCAGCCCTGCCGTCACCCTCCCCCTCAGAAAGGGATCTGACCCTCTGATGCTTTTTTCCCCAGCAGAAAATGTTTTTTCTACAAAGACAGAATCAGTCCAATATTAATTGCATGTTGGTCTACAAATGCAAAACCATAAATATCACCTTCAAAAGGATCGGTGTCTCATCTTCTGATTTCTCATTTTTAAGTGGCGTATATAAAATAAACATTTCATAATAAGACATTTGAAAAATGGATCAGTGATAAAAGACATACCGTAAACCAGACATTTTTCTGTGATAAATTGTTGCTCTTCCACTGCTGTAAAGTCTTTTAGCTTTTCTTTTCTATTGACAAAGCAGCCAAATTTCAACACTTCCTCTGCTCTCCAAAAAACCTTTTGCAAAGCTGAGGCTCTGCTCTCTACACAGCTTCAGTCTGGGACACTAAATTTCCATTATCTCCCCTTCAATTAATGAAAAATTATCAACCCTCATGGATCAATCATGTAAAAGTGGTAGAAACTCTTATAGCCACAGCTGCATCTCAAGTTTGGCATGAAACACCTACACCTCAGCTGATCCCAATACAACCCAGATATTTGTTTAATGATCAGTTCGATGGGTTAAATCAGGATCTGCAAAGGTGAGACGGGGTGGGAGAAAGCAAGTGGAAGAGAGCAGAATTATCTACAAACCCAAAGCAGCCACAAAAACACCAGAATTATCCCATCCGTCAGCCAAAACCTATTCAAAGCCATTATGCTGAGGTGCAAGGAAGCTGAAATTGTTTTGCTGAGCCTGAGAGACACTCGGCTTATTAAATATGCCGCCTACAAGACAGAAATACAGCCCCCACACATCGAAACGTTGCCAGATCCAGCACACAACTATTTCAAAGGAGGATCTGATCCAAGAATAAGGGTCTGCTTTAGAAAGGGATGAGTGCCCTTGTTTGGGAAGGTTGAAGAGCACTTGTGAAGAGAGCACGCTGTGAGCATAGGAGGGTGTCATGTATAATGGAGCAGCCTGCTGCTGGCAGTGATCTGCTGAATTACCAGACCTTTGATGTGGGAAGAAAACAGAAAAAGAAAATAATCAAAAAAATAAAAGCACTTCGTATCTGGCATGAAACACTGAAGCCTTCGTAAAGAAAGCATCTATTTGATAAGCACAGCTGATAAAACACTGGGGTTTTTTTTGCGGCAAGGTTGCTATCGTACACGGAATAAAAACCTCGCACAAATAGGCATCGTGGAGTGGGTGGAGTGGAGGGAAAGTAGTTGCAGCTGATCTCAAAAGAGGATTTGAGTAAGCTGCTGACTCCAGCTAGGGAATATCTCCAAGGCCAAGCGATTTTATAATCTCACACTTAGAGCCTCAAATCTTATCCAGCCAAACAAGAAGTTAATCTCAAGTACAGGGAAAGCCACGTGATAAGGGCATTTCTGGAGCCATACCTGTCAGAAACGAATTAGTAGGAGAGATGCTGCTTCACATTTCAGACAAGAAAAGCCATTTCCACCCCCTCCCAGGTACACTGACCCAGACCTGCATCTGCAACCAGCTTCTGCAGAAAATACCTTAAAAATGGGTTGAAAAAGTCCCGCAGTAGCATTTGCCCCATCACCTATGCCAGTTTAGGGTTATGTTGTCCGAGATGTGCTCTGCCCTTTGTTCTGTCCCAGGAGAGTTTTGTTTGTTGTTTTGCAAACAAACATTTTCTCTGCATACTTAATTGCAAGGAAAAAAAATAATGTGTGGTTTCCTATAAAATTTCCTCCACCTTCTGCTATCACTGTCTCTCTAGAACCCCTTCCCCTCATTATCCAGTAATATATCCAATAATATATCCAGCAATAGCCCAGCCAAACAATCCAGCAGCTGCAGCAAACACCTCCCTGCGAATCATCAATTCATCTCCATAATTCAGCATCACCCAGGACTGGCCACCATCCTACCTGGTCCCACCCGGGGGACACACATTTGCCACAGCAGCTGGAGTCAGTCTGACAGACAAACATTACAAATCTTCAAAAGTGCAACTTAGCAAGAAACAGAACTTCTGTTACTGAGGCCCCTCTTTCATTCTCGCTGTTCTGTACAATGCATTTTCCACCAAAATCGTTGGGGCTGGTTTGGGGAATATTTTGCGTGGAATTACATTAGAGCAGAAGGCAAACCCTGCTATCTTTATTCTGGCAACAAGGAAATTTTGGGAGCTGCTAACGATGTTCAAACACCCTGCCTGGGTCTTCCCAGCTGTGAATAAGGACAGTAAAACCCATCCCAGACTCAGCACAGGAATAATCTAGTGATTATTACCTAATTTTGTGGACGTGCTTAACCTAAAGTTAACTTTGCTCATTCTAATATCATTTTAATACAAAAACACGCCTCCTCATTGAAGGCTACCCACCCCCAGGAGAAGAGAGCAGGCAAAGTAAGAATAGTGTTAGATAACTTGCATGCAAGTACTGTAAACAACCAGCCCTACAGGACTGCCCTGAGGGTTACAGGCTTCTGTATAAATGACTGAGAATTCTGTATTGCTGGTATGCTAGTTCAATACAGCATTCAGACTTGTACAATTCTGTAATAAAATCAATACCCCATCTCTGTGTGCAGAATTTGGCTCATTTGCACGCACACTGGGTAACGAACCCTGTTGACATGTTGACTGCAACTCTATGGATGTGGCCATCAAGCCAGTTCCTTATCAAAGAGTCCATCCATATCTCTCCGATTTAGCAACAAGGATGTTGTGTGGGGCCATGTCAAAGGCCTTAAAGGAGTCAAGATAAAATACATCACTTTTTCTTCCCTTATCCACAAACGCAGTCACTCAAGTGTAGAAGGCCACCAGATCTGCCCTTTGTAAAGCCATGTTAGCTGTCTCTAATCAGCTCCCTGTCATCTGTGTGCCTTGCTTGACGTCCTTTATCAAGTGCTTTGCGACTGTCAAGATGAAAAGCGATGAAGGAGGAGTAGGCAGAGATCATCACTAGCAAAACAAAAGAACAATTTCAGAGCTGGCCAAGGCATGGGCTCTGGTGGCCAAAGTAATGCTGAGAACAAACAGCTCTTCCCAGTAGAAGGGGAGCTCCTACCATACCAATTGGCAGGACCTCCTGCCAGTTTTGCATTTAGGCAATACCCAAATTCTTGCAAGATACAATTAAAGAGATACAGAAAGTTCATATAGGAATTGAAAATCTAATTTTATCTCATCCTCAGGTAAACAGCAATGTTGAGAAAAATTGCTGAGTTTTGTTTGGCCAGGAAATCGGCTCTTATTCAAGTCTGTTATTGCAGCCCTCTGTTACAAAAGGACATAAAACACAAATGCTAGAAAAATAGATCCTCTTGAATGCGCATATCAAATCCTTTTTCACAAGATATGGCATATTCAAGGTAGTATTACACTTGTTCGTGTTTAACCTGTATATTGATAGCTTGTACTTCTGCTTGAAGCAACACTTGAAAAGAAGCCTTCAGACAACTTGCAAAAACTTGAACATAAGCAGTTCCCAAAATAAGCTATCACAATATATAGCCACAAGACATCATGATCCCCAGACTAACGGGTTCAAGAAAATTCAAGAAATAAAGTTATAGTCACAATCAGACCCTGGTCTATGTTCAGAGCTCTGAAATTCAGGGAAAACATGGTTTGGTACCCACAATTAAAACCTGGTCACAGAAAGGGCCTTTTCTCCTTTCTACAATAATAGATCCACACCCAGAGGCTTGGGTTCACACCAGCCCATGAAGCACAGAGGTACCACCATGGGATGTGGGGTTTAACCCTCAGCATCAAACACCTCTGCTCAGAGTCCACAGGTATCTCCAAGACCACCAAAGCAGACACCTGGAACATCTCTTTATGAGGAACCTCAAAATTAAAAGTGGGTGTATCAGAATATTAGTGAGGACAGGGAATCATGGAATAGTTTGGGTGGGAAGGGACCTTCAGAGCTCACCCAGTGTCCCCCCTGCCATGAGCAGGGACATCTTCACCAGATCAGGTTGCTCAGAGCCCCGTCCAGCCTGGCCTGGGATGTCTCCAGGGATGGTTCATCCACCACCTCCCCAGGAACATTTAAAGCAAAAAAGCACTAAACAACTGTCTCAGCCACAATAGAAATGTTAAAGGTTTGTAAGTCCAAGTTTTCCTACCCCATGTCTCTGCAGGGGAGATTCTTGCTTGTAGGTTTGATTCCCAGCATCTCTGAAGCTCCCCAAGATGCAGCAAAGCCTAAGCAGACATCATTTGCTCCAGAAAGTTGCCTAATTTGCCCCTCCTGCCACCCCCCAGGGACAGATAACCCACCCTGGCAGGGGAACACACCCACCCAGCTCACACCCAGGATGATGAGAAACAACTGGGAACACCCATCCCTGCAGGCAGAACAAACCCCAATCAGGGATGAAAACCCTGAAACCAACATATACTTTCCCAGTGGGCGGATTCAGAGACATTATGCACCTGTGTTTTAGGCACAAAAGCACTTTAGTACCAGTTTTTCCTGGTAGCACAAAATGTATGTCCCTATGGGCACAGCCAGTGGGTGCTGGTTTATATCCTTTGCTCGTGATCATCATATACATCAAGAAAATGGAGTAACAGCACTTCTATTTCTTTTTTTGGTCTTTTATCACAAGAATATAGATTTCCCCTGTGTGTCTTTTTCCCTGTGTATAAGAATATGAATTAATAATAATACTAAAGAAAAGCATACCATCTTTTAAAGCTAGAAGCCCACGCTTTGAGTCTGCTCGGGACATGAGTCTGCTCCTGACATGACACATAACTGGTTTATTCCACAAGCTTATTCACTGTCATTTTCTCTGCTTGCAGGCTGCTCTTTTCTCACTGAAGTGATAAACGTGATTTTTGCACTCTCATGACGCACTTTTCCTTGCTTTCACATGCTTAATTCCCTGTTACATCCAAAGAGAGAGTCAGGAGAAAGAAAATGGTGAAAAACTGTAAGTAGTCCAACCCAAAAGACATTACTCCTGGATTTATTGCTTCTCAAGTGAGAAAGCTGATGGTGATACTGAAAGCTCTCTGCACCTTACAGCCCTTTCACTCTCACCAGCTATGTCCTCATATGTTATTTTGCTGGGTTTAAATCACACATTTCAGCATATAAGTGACTGTGTTGTTGTAAATGCATCAGACATCAAAATATCTAAATCCTCATCAGTGGCAAATCGAATAAATCACTCCCTGTTCTTGACTTTCTTCTCTAACATTGAATAATACCTAATGAAATATAGATATTGCCCCAACAGCAACTGGCACTATCTGAGAAGCTGCTCCTTTAAATTTGTTAAACTAAAAACCTTTTGCAGATTATTGTCTCATTTTTATTATTTTGCCATGTATGGACTTGCAGTGGTGTGTTTAAGAATAAGCTTTGATATTTTAGAACAAATACAGAGAGTGTCAATAATGAACTCTTAGCACTTACCAACTGCTCGGTGCAGATCTGTCAGTACTTACCTGTATTGAGAACAGAGGATCATTCCGGCATCTTACGTTTATATAATTAACATGTCCAATTTTATAGAAGTCCTCCCAATTTTCCTGACAACTGCAGGGAGATGCGCAACTAACTTAGGTATAAAAACCTGGAGGTGGGTTTAATTAAAGCAAAAAGGAAACTCGGTGAATTTTAATTATAATTTAAGCTGATTTTTTTTTTCCTAGCCTTAAAATGAACACCAACTACAACAATCCAGCATATTTATCCTTAAAACTAGATTGACACTCAAAAAGTGCTAAAAAAAGAAGTGCAAATATCTAGGAAGACTGGATTAGGGAGAAATTCAAGTAGACTGAGTACAATTTGCAGTAATTCTCTATGCTTTGGATGCTTTAGAAAACTCAAAAGCCCCCACTGTGTTCAGCAATATCCATTTCAGTTCTTGGAGAACTGACTTCCCCAGGTGATGAAAGAGTCGCTAGAGTTGCTGTTTTCTCCATCATTGCATGGTCATAATTGCAAAAAAAAAGAGTCAAAAAATCTGAAATTCTTTCAGTTTCACAAACTTTGCAAACAGACTGATGGAGGGGGAGGTCTTTTTTTTTTTTTAAGGAAAAAAGTACACAAACAACAAATATGTTTGAGAAATACAACAAGAACAATTTCTGATAGACATTTCAATGAAATCTTGTGAGCAATTCACAAAAGAAAATATTCTTTAAATAGCAGCTTGATTGTGATTAAAAGAGCCTGACATTTTTCCAAATTTCCTCCTCGAGAGACTGAAGCTAAAATATTCTGACTGTTAAGTGGGGGAATATGCAGCCTTGGATGGAGGATTTCACTGTAGACCTTATGTTTGTTCTTCCACTTCGCTGCTTTGCCACTAAAAACTGCTAAAGGATGAACTGAGAAGGACAAGGAGTGCAGGAGGATGTGGTCCTGGTCACATCATGCCACAGCCTTTCCTGGTGTCCTTCAAAGGGACTGCAGCACTGGGTGTACAAACCAGGGATAATCTTGCTCCAAATGAGGTTCCCAAAGAGCAGCGGAGCCACAGACGAGGAAGGATTCTCTCCTTGCAGAAATAGGCAAAGCCACCAGCTTGGAGCAGCAACACACGCTTCTCCTTGCTTTCCAGTTTGCACCCACACCCAGTTAGAGAGCAGGACTGGATCATAGAATCATAGAACTATGGAATCATTTTGGTTGGAACAGACCCTCAAGATCATCAAGTCCAACCCAACCCACCCCTGGCACTGCCCCATGTCCCTGAGAACCTCATGTCCGTCTGTCCAACCCTCCAGGGATGGTGACTCCAGCACTGCCCTGGGCAGCCTGTTCCAATGTCCCACAGCCCTTTGGGGAAGAAATTGTTCCCAGATCCAACCTCAACCTCCCCTGGCGCAACTTGAGGCCGTTTCCTCTGCTCCTGGTGCTTGTTCCTGGGGAGCAGAGCCCGACCCCCCTTGGCTCCAAGCTTCTTTCAGGCAGTTCAGAGATCAGAAGGTCTCCCCTCAGCTCCTGTTCTCCACCTGAACCCCCAGGTCCCTCAGCCGCTCCCATCACACTTGTTCTCTAGAACATGGATTCATGGGGACCGACTGTTCTACCCTAGCGTCCTCCTGTGTGTTACTTGTTTTCACGTACCCTTAAGTCACTTTTGATCTGCCTCCTCCCTGCAAGGAAGGGTTTGGACTCACCTCTGCCCAGTCACTGCCTCTTCAGCTCCATTCTCAGCACCCTCAGGGGTACAGCACGACACCCTCTCCCCAGAGCAGCCCTCCAGAAGCTGTTTGGGCAACCATCTGTTTTATCGCTGGAGATAATGAGATTTCTTCCTGAAAGAGGAAAATGACTTGTCAGCTCGGACCTGACAACATCTGTTTAGCTCTGGAGTGAATATGTCACTTCAGTGGTATCAGCAAGAATGTTTTTTTGTGACAATGCACACTAAGAACAATCATTTCAATTGCTGAAGACTGCTGCCACCTAAAACCAGATGTCAATCTGCCCAAGTACAAATTGGCTTTTTTTTGACACAATAATTATGACTGGCTCAATAATGCATCAACACAGGCATGTTGAGCACAGGTCAGCGCTGTCCTGCTCGGGATCATCCAGCTTAGGAAACATCGAGTGATTTATGTTGTCATCTCACACAGTTTTATGGTAAGGGATGGATTTACGTAGCAGCTTCGAAGGTTTGAACTGCCCGTGTTGGCAGAGGAGGCGTCATGGCAGGATGGTTTGGGTTGCATTTGCTCTGGGTCTGACACCCTGGATCTGGAGCTGCCTTGGGCAGAACGATGCTGGGACAACAACCCAGTGCTAAAGCACCTGTAGTTTAAGGATGGGGTTAATCTTATGTCACCTTAGACACATAAAGGTAGACTTTTAAACTAAACCAGTTGACTTCCTCCATGGTCAGCAGTGAGAGATAACATTTCAAAAGGCAACTGCATCTGTCTGAGATGCACAAGAAAATGTCAACGTAGTTGGTCTTAAGTATAACTGAATTAACATAATTTTGTGATAAAGATGTCATTTTGCACAAATGACATCATGTGCTGCTGTCTCTCTCTCTTATGCTCCCTTTTAATCAGCAACACAAAGAAAGGGAGATTAAATCAGACCCTTGATTACTGTGGATGGGATACTGTAAACAAACAAGCACAATACAATGGCAAACCCTGCTGTGATGCATTGCAAACAAGAGACAAGGACCTCAGGATGCAGAATTTCATCTGAGGAGAAGTTACACATGAGAGCAAATCCAGCTTTATTTGGACCCCTACACAACAAAGACATTTCAATGCGGTCAGTTAGATATTAATGATATTGCAGTTTGGAAGCAAAAACCCAGCACAATAAGAAGCTGAGCACAAGGAAGACAAACCATCCTGTACCTTGCAGGAATGCTCCTTGGCTTGAAATGGGAAGCCTGGCCAGGAGCTTGGGGAAAATGAGCTGCTTATGCTCCGTGTGAATTTGATTTAATCCAGCTGTAAAGCAGTGTGCCCCATAAAACCAAAATGATTTGGGTTCCTAGTAACGTCTTCTGTATAAGCATCCATAGCTGTTGGTACAACACTAAGCTGGAAGGAACCACCTTTGCACGTGTCTTTTCACCACGTCTTGTTGGAGACCCCAGAGCAGCAACACAGACAAGACATCAAAGTGTCCTTCATCTAGATGATGAGATATAAGCCACCCTCATTAATTACATCATTACTGTGTCCTTACTAAACAGGTGCTGGTTAAGAGTCCCAGTGATCTCATCTACCTTTTCCTTAATTTCCAGCAGAGCTAGGAAAATAATCTTGCAAAATTATATTTGAGAATAATATCTCCTCCCACATTTATTGCACCCTTGAAGGACTGACTTGTGTGTACACACTAAGTTGTTTGTACGCATCTTTTTTTCAGACCTGAACAGATAATTAGTCCCAAAAAATTACCCATGATGATGAACAAACTGCAAAGTATCCCATGCTAAGTGTAAGGGATGCTTTCACATCTAATAAATCTATCTGCACAGTGATGAATCAGATCCCAGGCAAACTATCAGCAGAGATAACATATTTGTAAATCTACAGTAATATTTAATAGCTACTGCTGTTCCAGACACAGGATGAAGTGGAAAACGCCCCTGAGCTACCCCAGGGCTAACCCTTGGAAACCGCATCCCAGCTGCACCCAGACACAGCACATCCCGTTTCCCCTGTTTTATCTTGGGATACAGTGAATGACCATCGGCTGTAGCAGCACCAAACTGGACCAAAGCCTTTGAGCCCCCGCCCAAAGCATCTTCGGGAAGAGGTGGATGTGGGGTTTTTTTTCTGCTTGGGATGCATCATTTGAATCACAATCCGCCCCAAGACAAATTCTGTATTCAAAGATTTGCTCACGACTGGGTTTTTTTTTTAAAGATCTATTATTTGGATCAAGCCAGTCTGCACTTCTTTAATGTTCCTCCATCACGGTCTGCGGCTGTATCCATTAGTTACACCAAGACAAATGTAGAAATGGATGCACCAGCAGAAATCATTTTATACAGTCAAATCTTTTTACATAAATAAGTTCCCCACACCCAGGTGGATTTGCTCTGGAGATACTAGCTGACTCCTTTTGCAGATGTTTCTAAAAGTGAGGAACTGCAGGCCTCTGCAATACCATTTGAGGAGCAGGTTCATTATTTTTTTAAAAAAAGCTCTATGTGTGTGTCTATGTGTGTACGTCTGTGTGAAGGAACAGTTTATCTGGCTGACTAAAATTCCAATATGAGTTGACAAAGGATTGACTTCCTGTGTGTTTAAAACCATGACAACCCTGACATTTTATAAGTTTTTTGCTCCAGGCATAAGATAATTTACATTACAATTTTAATATTTTGAGAAATGAAGGCCTGAGAGGTTTTCCTGCTCAATTACTTTGTTCAAAGTATCTCAGAAAAAACTTGATAGGCTGTGATCCTATTTCTTCACGCAGATCAAGCTCCTGTTTTGTAAAGGCAACGCAACCAACTTTGTTCTTGGCTCATGGTGCAATTCCCCACCCTCTTATTGACTGACAGGGCTGGAATTAATATTTGTACCTCGTTTGGCCTTGCAGACTCTACCTTGCTGTGAAATTCGTTGTTCTGATTAACTACATCTTTAATGTGCCTGGGGATGCGATTCCAGCAGAGCTCGCAGGAGCCGTGAGTTCTTGAAGGATCAACTTGCTCACAGGTCTCCACATCAACAGGTGCAACGAGCCCTTCGTCCTGAGAGGTGTCTCTGGCACAACCTCACTCAATGCACTAATAAACACATACAGCTCAAAAAGGACTATTTGATATAAGTCTCACCCTCGGCACTTTTTCTCCTTCCTGCTATTAAACTACACAGCTGGTGGCTGGTGCAAGCATGCGGGTGTAACGCATTTGGAGTAAACAAGTATTGCACAGAAAATAATAGCTCATGAGGACTTGTTTTATATGGATTTAATCCCTTTGGGATCAGCCTTTCCCATGCAACACAATCACAGAATCACAGCTTTGGGCTGGAGGGACGTTCCCAGCTCCCCCAATGCCCCCCCTGCCATGAGCAGGGACATCTTCACCAGCTCAGGTTGCTCAGAGCCCCATCCAGCCTGGCCTGGGATGTCTCCAGGGATGGTTTATCCACCACCTCTCTGGCCAACCTGGGCCAGGCTCTCACCACCCTCAGGGACAACAATTTCTTCCTCATGTCCAGCCTCAATCAAGTTCAGTGGGGCCGAAACCTCATTAATAGCAGCAGAGCCACAGAGCAGAATGTGGGAACCATGTTACACCCCACAGTTTCAGCATGTCCAGCTTCAGGTACTGCATCTTGCATTTAAATTTCTTCACTTTTTTTCAGTTATAAACAAATTTCAGAATTTAGCTCCATCTATAAGAAAACCTGCAAAGGGCTGCTCTCTCTCTGGGTTTGTGTTGTACGTTCCTGTTTGCAAAGGCAGATGTGAACGCGATGAAAAAGGCAGCACCAGGATTAAACACATATTTAGAAAACAACACTGGCTTTGTGAAGGAAAAATAGACCCAACCTAACCTTTTGGAACACATTTGTTATCTGCTGTGATACTGGACACAGAAACCTGCTGAGTGTTAGGGCTTTTGGTTACTTATTATACTCAGAAAGCTCTGAAAATGGCATTGAACCAAACATCAGAAAAAAGCCCTGAAATAATGGACCAGGCACTTGCTGTGCAGTTTCATTTATGATGAAAGTCAAACAAGCAGTGGGCAGTTTTGTGACATGTATGGATCTCAAAGAACATCCCTGGCACAGATGAAAAGCAATGGGAGCAAAGACTGAACAAAACAATTCTCTAAATAGAAGGCTCCAGTTGGATCCTGGCTAACAGCATGAGAAGATTATCGTGTTCTACATCATAAATACAAGAAATTTGGACATTCTGACTCCTGACGCCCTTCTGTCCACTTCTGCTGTCCCTGCTCATCAAGGGCTGCACCGCTGTGACCAGGATTCACTGTGGGGGAATCAGACCGGGTCTGCATGTGATACCATCCAAATCAACCAGCTAAAACAAGCACCACTGAAGTGAAACAACACCTTAAAAAGCAATTTGAAATGCCCAGCAGTATCCACCTCAAGCAAATAAAAGCAGATGAAAGAAAATGAAATGTTTGAGAAACGCCATGGACCGCACGGCCTAGTCAAGGCGCTCTGAAGACAACAGCTCAGTGAGAAAATTCATTGTCATCACTTGGCTCTTTGCTGGAGTGAAGACAGAAGAACAAACTCAACACCACCAGCAGCAAGTCCTCACCAATGGCCAAACTCCCTCCCTGCAGAGCACCCTGGTCCCCAACCCAGGGAGCTGCACCAGAGCATCAGTGCTACCCAACGTCATTGAGATGGGACCATGGGGCCTTAGAGCACTGGGCACAATCCGGCTGCGAAGACACAGTGCAACTACCCTGTGGATATCGTGATTCTCAAAGCGTTTCCAGAAATAAGATCCAAAGCTGGAATGCAGCCCAGGTAATTACTATGGTAGACACCTTGGCATGGTGGCTCCTGCCTGACTGAGCCTGAGTACAAAATAAGCAAGAATAAAAGGTTGTGTGTGTGTGTGTGTGTTAAACAGTTATGACCAGAGTAAAACCCCTGTCATAGGGTGTTGAATATTAGCAGAAAACTACACCAAAACCAGGGTAAAAAAGGCTATAAAAGGGAAGCAGCAATAGGAATCTGGGCCTGCCCACAACATAGCTAAATGCTGGAAGTAGCATCCATAGGCTTGAGGCTGCTAAACCCATTAAACCCAAGACTAGTAAACCAGCTTTTCCTAGCACCAAAGGAGAGGATTTATGCAGAATACCAAAATAGCTGGATTACTATGGTATGGTCCAGAGATTTTGCTAAGTGTGACTTTCAGCATCATTTGCAGCTGCGATTTTCTGGTACCAAGACTGTTGTGGATGTGACTTGGGCTGAATGCGACCTGTGCTGGGCATCCTTTGGTGTCCTGTGCAAATACACACCAGTTTCAGCAAGGCAATGGGCACCTGCATGTACAGTAAAGTATTTTCTTTTAGTGTCTTTCTCCTACCTCCTGCTGTAGTGGTAGGAACACCCTGCTGTTCATAGGGAGCAGAAGCAAAGCCCCATGGTGCCTCTATTTCAATGAGACAAAGTATGTAAATGGAATATGCATATTCAACAAATGAACAAATTGAGGCAATGGCATCTCAGCAGGAAAGCTCCCAAAGTTCAGATGTTCTCCAGTCCTTGGGAATGTTCACTTGGCACAGATGGGGATGGTGACCCGGTCACGCTGTGCGAAGGATGAGACCCATGGGCAAAGACTGGGCTTGGCCATGTGCTATGAATAAGGAACAAAAACCTCACTGAAAAAACAAAGGAAGCAAAATAGCAGGAATTAATAAAATGAATAAAACTGCAGTTCCGTGAATTTTCATACAGCGGTTATTTCTGAGATATGCTTCATTTGATTCAACACCATATTTCACATCTACAAGCCATCTCAGCAGGAGCAATGGCTCCTCGTGCAGCCCCTATACGAGCCACATCCCACATTTGTGGGGAATCTCTGGCGCATCACAAGGCTTTGAAATTCAGCTCAACTCCTCCTCCATGGGAAACCCAGGTTTCTGTAATAAAGAAAGTCTGGCACCAGCAAATCACCCCAGATAAATGGAAAAGTCTCATTTTTGCAGAAATCGGAAAAAACATGTCTCACTGCAGTGCTGTGCAAACCATGCAAACTGAGTGTTTTGATGTTGGCCCTTCCGAGCCACCAGTTTCCCAAGTGAGATCCTTGGGAAATGGTCAGGCTCTTGCAAAGCCCTTTGATTTTTTTCTCACCTGCAGGAAGGAATAGATACTTGCCTTCCAGAAGTGATAATCACATTTAAGAACAAATAAACTCTGCGTGTTACAACCAGTACGGATACTTTTGGCTGATCGAGACAGCAAAAAAACCCTTTATTTTCCATGGCATCACACCAGTTATGAAGGTGCCAGAAAATCAGAGAGCCATCAGGAGATTAGGGTGTCCTCATTTGACTTTTGGTGGGAATTCAGGGTTAAAAAACAACAAAGAAAATTGGGGAAAGAGCTGAGAAATTCTCTTTTGTGGTAACATATCAGGCTGCTGATGTCACCGAACATCTTGTTGTTAGCAGAGTTCCTCTGGGCTCTGTTCGAAGCCCTGTTTTATTTTCTATACAAACGAGCTAGACCTACACTTCCAGAGAGTTAATTTGCATTTTTATGGGGATGGAGCCATTTTGTATGCCAGTGGGCCTTCACCGAATAGCACTCTGGTTACTTTTTAAAAGGCATTTAACATAATGAAGGGTAGATTGCTGAATATTAAGCCACTGAGTTTAGTGAAGGAAATGTCAGAGAACGCATTTCATCTAGATGCATTACAAATGGCAAATAGCGTACCATCCGGTTCCTTATCAAACAAAATACATGCTGCTTTCTTTTCAAATATATGGAATATGCAGTCAGGTTTCCAAATTTCAGCCTTCGCAGTGCACAGGTGTAGCAACATCCTCACTAAACAGGGGCTCGCCAGCTCCAGAGACCCTCTTTATAGATAAAATTCAGTGATATTTAGAGAGGGACAAGAAGAAAAAAGTAGAAGGGTGGGGACCGGGTTGTTCAAGCATCTCCAATCATCAACCTTGTATGTACACATATATATTGCATACAGCAATGTGCTGCACTATTTCAGTACACTAATTGACTATAAAACTGGAGACTAGCTCGCAGCTTTTACATTCAAATTGCTATCACTCTTCAAACGTTTGATCTTTTCAAATAAAAGGCAGTCACTAGAGCCTTTGAGAAAAAATAAACACCACCTACAAAATTCCTTCAAATTTCAATTATGTGAAGAGACAAAAAATGAAGGGTTAATAATCAATATTCTGAACAAAAGGGGGCACTGCCTGAGCGGACTGACATATAATGACAGTTTCCCAGTGTTCAAATCCACATGAGTTGATACCTTTGAAAGAAGAAGAAACAGGAAGACTCTCATGTATGTTCCTAAATCCTTTCATCATCCTCGTGGAACTTCTTCACACTCTTTCCAATGTAGAAATAGTCGTCTTTAATTATGGACACAGTAATCAAAAGCACCAGCAATATAGCAAGTTACTCAAGTCATTCTATTCCTGCACAAGATTCATCTATCCATACATCCTTTAACACTTCATTATCTACCTCTGCCTTTTCCAGCTCTTGTTTCAAGTAGGTGGTGCAAACTGGGTGATGTCGTCTTCCTCAGGACTCTCAAATATTAATATATTTCCAGCTGGGGAATGACCTATTAGAGAGCAGCGTAGGGGAAAGGGACCTGGGGGTCCTGGGGACAGCAGGGTGACCATGAGCCAGCACTGGGCCCTTGTGGCCAGGAAGCCAGTGGTACCTGGGGTGGGTTAGAAGGGGGTGGTCAGTAGGTCAGAGAGGTTCTCCTGCCCCTCTGCTCTGCCCTGGGGAGACCACACCTGGAATATTGTGTCCAGCTGTGGCCCCTCAGTTCCAGCAGGACAGGGAACTGCTGGAGAGAGTCCAGCGCAGCCACCAAGATGCTGAAGGGAGTGGAGCATCTCCCGTGTGAGGAAAGGCTGAGGGAGCTGGGGCTCTGGAGCTGGACAAGAGGACACTGAGGGGGGACTCATTCCTGGGGATCAAGATGGAAAGGGGGAGTGTCAGGAGGATGGAGCCAGGCTCTTCTGGTGACAACCAGTGACAGGACAAGGGGCAATGGGTGCAAACTGGAACACAAGTCGTTCCACTTAAATTTGAGAAGAAACTTGTTCCTGGTGAGGGTGGCAGAGCCTGGCCCAGGCTGCCCAGGGAGATTGTGGAGTCTCCTTCTGTGCAGACATTCCAACCCGCCTGGACACCTTCCTGTGTAACCTCATCTGGGTGTTCCTGCTCCATGGGGGGATTGCACTGGATGAGCTTTCCAGGGCCCTTCCAGCCCCTGACATTCTGGGATTCTGTGATTCTGTGACTTCAGCAGAACCAGTTCAGAATTACTCCAGGGCAGAGGAGACAAAGACCACACACAGCAACACGACTTTCATTTCCGCTGCATAGCTCATCAGGATTTTAAACCTGGCGAGCGAAAGGAGGGACAATTTTCTCCTGTTCATTGCATCTCACTCCTATTCTGTCACCCAAGACACACAGTGAGTCAACACCACAACACGGACCCAGTGTCAAACCATCGCTGAGTACAAGCCAAGTTGTACCAGCCCCTGAATTTCCCAGGTTCAGCAGCACAAATAAGACCACTGCACTTCACGTCTAGAAACAGTAACTCAGACCGTAAGATTGTTTGAGATGCAAGTTCCCCATGAACAACAGAATTGAGATGGATCAGCAGAGAGCAGGGAACTGCATCAGCCGGAGCTGGGAGGTGTTTGCAGCTCTGGCCGCACACATCACGCAGTGGAGTGGCACAACCCACTGGCAGAAGCAGGTAACAGGTACAGCAAATTCTTATCCACAGGATTGCTATGGCACAGGGCAAACAGGGGGCTGGGGGGGACCCCAGGAGTGCCTGCCCGAGGTGCACCAGGCAGCAGGGTCCAGGTATTTGATAGCTAAATACTGGCTGCAGAAACACCTTCTGATAGTGCAGACCGGAGCTATATGGATGGAGGGAATTATCAGCATGGATCAGTTCATCCATGCCTCAGCAGGCCAAAATGTCCCCAGAAAACAAACTGTAAGAACTAAATAAGTCTTCACTCTTTCAAATTAACATTGTAGATTATTCCATGCAGAGTTAAGCTGGGCATCACCTGCTTTGAGTAAGTGCTAAAGGAGGAGGAGTGTCTTATTTGGGAGAAGCTCAGCCCTTGCAGCAGGAGGGGGTGAAGGCTGTAAAACCTGTGGGGTTAACAGGTACCAAGAGCCTTCTGCTGGTGCATAGGGCTTGACATCTTCATCTAGGCACAGAATAAAAAACAAAGTTTGAACTCTGCTAGGATGAGAGGAAACAGCCTCAAATTGCACCAGGGATGTTTAGATTGGATATTGGGAAAAAATTTCTTCCCAGAAAGGGCTGTGGGGCATTGGAACAGGCTGCCCAGGGCAGTGCTGGAGTCACCATCCCTGGAGGGTTGGACAGATGCAGAGATGAGGTTCTCAAGGACAGAGGGTAGTGCCAGATTTAGGTTATGGTTGGACAAGATGATCCTGAGAGTCTCTTCCAACAAAATGATTCTATAAAAATTGCCAGGATGCATTTGCAGAAGTTTTCTTACTGTCCCTGCTTTTGGTGGGTTTTTTTTAAATAATTTAGGTGGTTGCACAAGACAAGCTGGAATGAGACCAGGAGGACCAACAGCTCTGTTTCTGCATCTGCAGCAAAATCCAGACAGGCACCTGTCCCCTGGTCAGCCCTAAAGCCAACTTGGTCCCTTGTAAAATACAGAGCATCCCGCATAAAACAGCCACGTCCAGAGAACAGTGCAGGGGGTTTCCTACAGTTCGCACTGTGTTTTCTTCAAGTATGAGGGTCCAGGTTCGGGATTCGGTGGAGCAGTTCTGGCTCACGCCCTCAGGACAGGGGAGGAAAAGGCACTTCTGTTTCCAATGCAGACCAAGGAGATGTGAGGGAAGGCAGCACACACCAAAGCTCGTTAAAGGAAAGTCTAATTGTCATCATGGGCTTTGCAGCAGGCTCTGATGTATTGCAGGAGCTCAGGGGGACTGAAGGGCAGCATCCCTTGGGAAGGACATGGGCGCTCCCTGGTGAAGGGTGTCTTCACAATGCTGATCCTGGCTCTGACAGCAGCTTTCAGGGTGCAAAAGGTGTGGTCCTGTACTCAGGATAGCACCCAGAAAACAGAAAGAGAAGGATTGATGAACAGCACCAATATCTGACAGCATCAATATTTGATAGCACCAAGCAGTGGGCAGGGGCCAAAGCAGGAGCAAAGGAGACCAAACAGACATGAGAAGCAGAGAAAGGATAGGATAGGATAGGATAGGATAGGATAGGATAGGATAGGATAGGATAGGATAGGATAGGATAGGATAGGATAGATTAGAACAGAACAGAACAGAACAGAACAGAACAGAATAGAATAGAATAGAATAGAATAGAATAGAATAGAATAGAATAGAATAGAATAGAATAGAATAGAATAGAATAATTTCAGTTGGAAAAGACCCTTAGGATCATTGAGTCCAACCATAACCTAACTCTAGCACTAACCCATGTCCTGAGGACCTCATCTCCACGTCTGTCCAACCCTCCAGGGATGGTGACTCCAGCACTGCCATGGGCAGCTTGTTCCAATGCCCAACAGCCCTTTCTGTGAATAATTTTTTCCTAATATCCAATCCAAACCTTCCCTGGAGCACCTTGCCATTCCCAGGGCTTTCCTTTACATGAACACCTAAACTGAGCAAGATGGATATAAAAATACCATTCTCTTTTCAGCCAGCATTTAAGCAGGAGTTCACAGTGACTCTCCCCGAAGGATGGCCTCAGCTATACGTCAAAAATATAAATGCTATTAAAATCTGAGCAGGTGTGAGGAGTCAGGAGGCAGATGCAGCCCTGTCTGTGACCAGAGATGGGGAAACCACCAAAGAGATTCAGAGAGAGAGAAACTCGGGGGTGAAGGAGATGCTTCATTGCAGGATTTTGGTGAGGTGGCATCTCGTGCCACTTCCCCAGACATGAGGGACCCACCTGGATAGAGACACGGGGTGGCCTGGTGGCTACAGCTTGCTGGGAAGATGCCGCCACCATGAACCTGCAGCTTTACAACAGCACTGCAGAGCACCATCTTGCCATACATTTTGGCACAACAGCTCGTTAATTCTCCTTTCTAATGCAGATCAATGAGCGCTGCTTTTTCTGCTCTCGTGTGTTAATTTCTAGAAAACAGACAAAAGTCTATTCAATTTAAACTCCAGACTTGGTGGAGAACTTCTCCGTGACAACAGAGGAAGGAACAAGAACACAAGAAGCTTCTGGGGGCCCAAAGGTTGTTTGTTTATCTTTGAACTTTGTGCCAAAACAACAAAACACAATTATCCTAATTTTTTTGCATGCAATTTCCAGCATTGTAAATCCTTTATATAAGAACACATCAAAACCCTTCTGCCTGCCAATCCCCTCTGTTGCTAAGGAACAGGCAAGGCGGAGACCCTGAGCTGGAAGACTTGAAAGTCCTCATTAAAAGGCATTGTGCAGCACTATCAGTGAAATGCTAATTCCATAAGGCTTATTGATAGCCCCGTGTTATCAAGTTCCAGCGATGAGGAAGCCGCTCTGGCTCACCTTCAGTCACAGCAGCAAAAAAAAAGGTTTCTCACATAAGCAACTAGAAACATTTTAATCCAAAAAAAAAGAAAATGCAAAGTTTTCATGTTCCGCATACCTCATTTCTGCCCAGGGCGCACAAGACTTGAAAAATTATTTACATACATTTTAAATTCACTTAGCAACCCAGGCTGCACCACTTAATTAATATGTTTCCAGTCGTATAATCACAGGACATCCTTTGTGAGCATCCTGCCGGGCTGATCGGCACTGACTCGGAAGGAAAGCTGCTGATCCGGATGGAAACTTTCTGCCAAGCCCCTCTCTTCTTCCCCCAAGGATCCCAGTCTCAACATCAGTGTAAAATTAATGCTGGTCAGCCATTATTAATTTTTACTTCAATCTCACACTTCTTTCATACAGAGCCCCTGAAACTGGGGTCTGCATGCACAGACATTATTGCCTTGTTCTGGGAAACAGTATTTTAGCCACTTTGTAAAACTTCAGCCTTCATTTTAAGCCTGGACCACAGACTTGAACTGCTGTATTTTTAAAGTAAAAATATACATGTATCGAGGAAACACTATTTAAAATCAATCACTTTGCAGAGCAGATGAGGGAGATGCAGGGCCAGAATCTCTGTGCACTCCTAAGGAAAATACAATATACCCCAAATGCTCATATAAGGGACTTTTTTTAGTCCAGTATAAAAATGAAGGAGCTGTAGCCAGTGGTTTCCAAGCCCAAATACTCCAGCAAGTCAGGACTTATCAAATTTCACATCCTTTTCATCCTCATTTTGGGACAGGGACTGTCACCCTACCCACCCCCAAGAGTGACAGCAGCAAATCATCAGCAGACTGTGCGCAATTGGTCATCCCCTTATTAATTTGTAAAGCTAAATTAGGAAGAGAACACTTCGCAGTTTAATCAAAGCTACATCATGACGATTAATGCACTGAAAGGTTGGAAAGGATTGACCCAGAAATGAATTCCCAATAGAGCAGGCACGGCGTCACACCAAAATTAAATGGAGGGATGTGTCTGGAGGAGGAAACAAGGACATTCAAAAGAATTCAGGGACGTTTTTACACTGATGATGTAAAGAATTTCACAGCAATATAGCCAAATGATCCATATTTCATGATCATGCCCTGAGCAGAGGAAATCATTGTTTGATCTAAGTTTTAAATGAAACCATTATGTGAACCAGCTATCAGTAAAAGTGGAGCGTTATAGAGCTATTTATCCAGGATTTTCTCAGACAGTTCAGTTCATCCAGCCAGCCTCATAACTAGTTTGTGTTCCCTCTTCGGGTGGCACAAGCCCTGTCCTGACAGATAGACATCAGCATCAGACACACCAGCTTGTCAGGGACTTATCCCTTAGTTATGGAGCAGCAAAACCAAAACCAGGTCACCTTTCTTCCCTGACAAGATGTACAATGAGTTTTGAGTTTGGTTTTCATCACAGCGATGCTGTCCGTGTTCTCACCAAACTTGTCACAGAAGCTCATGGCCAAGTGCAGCACATGCTCGTGTTCTATGAGCTTGAGTAGGGCTTTGGTTTCTGACAAGTCTTCTACTTGGGGTTCTGGTGGTAGGGAATTCAACTAGGAGCTGACCTTGGTGGGAGTGGTCCTTAAATCAGCCCAGATGGCTTTATCTTACCTTCTTCTGGGAGGCATTTAAGGTGGGATTGAGTTGGGAAGGGGGATTGTCTACTGCAAACATCAGTCAGAGAACTGATGTGGTGCTGCCATAGGCCAGGGGATGCTGAGGACACACTTGGCAAGGAGAGGACAACAAGTGGCCCAGTGGGCAAAGCTGCTGGAAAACACTTCTCCTGGCTCTCAACCTCACCTAGGGAGTCTTCTCCATCCCACTGCAAGCATTTCCCACCACTTTGTCTCCATCTGATGCAGCAAATCCACAGTTCCCACTGGAGTTTGGGTAATCAGAGTTGTGGGGCTGTCCAGATGATGCCCAAATCTGCCCACCCACAACTACCACCCAAAATCCCACATCACCCCCAGCGTAAAGGGGAAGGGAAGGAGTCCTGGAACCGCTCTGCCTGCCGCCTCGCTGCTTCAAACTGTTAAGGTTTATTAATATTGCTGTTTACCCTGGGTTTTTCCATCATCGGTTCATGCAAAACGATTAATATTTACCTTGGTGTAAAACCCAGAAAGCTGTTTACACAGCTCTTAATGCACAGCAATAGTTCAGCTGGGAGCTCTGATCTCAGGCACTGTGCATATGTATCTGGGCTGTTCTCCATACACCCGGTGACAGTGGTTTGAGAGGAACAATTAAAAAAAAGATAGAAAAAAACAGAGGCAAACATTACCAACCAACAGCTCGCTGGAGTTGTCTGCTGGAGCTACAAGTGCCACAGAGCAAATCGCTCATCAGCAACACTCACAAAAGGAGCGTTTATTTGAGGCAATTAAATGACAACAGCAGTTGTGTGGCTCAGGGCCTCGAAATACATTTAATTAAACGTTTTTACATACAAGGAAAAAAATCAGGTCAGGCAAATACAGGCACAATTCAGAATCGTTTCCAGATTTTTGAAGTTTCTCTGTGACCCACTTTGCAGCTCAGACGTGGAACAGTTCTTGGGGTGGTTGGCTGTGGGCAGAAAACAAGAGACAACTGCGTGTTCCATTCATTTTTTCTCCCTTATACAAATACGTAATTTTGAAATCACTGTTTGCAACAGAAGAATTAGAAAACAGCAGGAATTTGCCAGCTTTGTGATATTTTTTGGTGGACTCCCAGGACACAGACTCAGCAATAAACCCATCCAGAGACCCTGCACAGGCCAGATGCCTCATGGATATTGTCCCACAATACTCCTGGTGTGGGAAGTTCTTCCCTGAGGACACAAATGCTGCCAAATCCCTCAACAACCGCATCATTCAGAAAGTCAACACATGTCCCATTGTGATTTTAAGGCTCCAGGTAACCATGCATTTACCACTTTTATACTGATCTACATGATTAATTACTCCCACTTTTTAACTGTTGCCACCCAAATCCAGGTTCAATTTATCTAACTTCAGCTTCCACCTGCTGGAATGTGCCATGTCACTCCTGTCTAAATGAAGGAGTAACATCATTAGACATGAAGTTACATTAAAATGCCATTGAGCGTCTAATCTTGATGAAGCCATAGTTCTTTACCAAGCTGATTCCCTTTGCAGCGGCACCGGGAAGCCCTTCACACAGCAAAGAAACTCGAATTCTTCTGGACGTTCAATGAGGTTCCTGTAGAAGCTGCACAGTGCCCGAGGTGGGTTAATGGGACACAACTTTGCATTAACCTTGCAGCATAGTTTCAGTATCAGATTCTTGCATGACACAGCTCTATACATTCTTATTTTTCCCCTCTTGACCTGTTTCTCAGGATAAAACACCCAGGACTTGCTAATGCCCAAGCTGTGGTGTGGCCTTCGGTCCAGCCCTGCTGCTCTGATGACTGAGGGTTCGCTTAGACACACAGGAAAGAATATATATATACACACACATATGAAAAATATAATGCCCTCCTTTCCCAAACCAGGACAATTTGGTCTGAGGAAAAATATAGTGATTGGTCCAAACTTTCACAGTAACAAAATAAAGTCATGTTCACCAACCTGTGATGGTCAGGGGACCACTCCACAAAAGCTGAAGCTGCAAGCCCCGCAGCAACCTGCCCTTGCTGCCTCAGCTGGGAAAAAATAATTAAACAAAGTATAAAATGTCCGTGTTATAAGGAGAGCAATATATCTATTAACCATTTCAAAATACCCAGGAAATAGATGTCTGCCTGTCCCCTGATTGCAGTGACCCTGAATCAAATCCAAAGATTAAAACTGGCTCATGCACTGGGACCCCAAAGGAACAGACCCTCTTCCTTACATCAAACTGAACAAGTTCAGCTCTCATCATTATCAAGCACTTTTCTTTCTGTTATATCCTAGGGAAAAACAAAATATATATATAATAATAATAGCTCTTTAACCATACCCAAACTCAAACATCAGATCCAAATTCCCTTTGCATTTCCATCCCTACGTCATCTCACCATGGAAAGAAATACAACAGTACCAAAACAAACTGATATGTTCCACCAAAAGTGGCTGGGCAGGGATTAAATGTGCTGGACATTTAAGGCCCTTACCTTGTACCTCTGTTCTTCAGAGAAGTTTGCACAGATTAACATCACAGGAGGTTAATTCTTCACCTCATGTAAATATCTTACTTCAAAACCAAATCGTATATAACACAGTCCTTGAAAATGGAAATGGTGATTTCAAAATCCAGGTGCAGTAAAACTGTGAGACGCATGGGGATGAAGTTGTTTTACAACACTGGATGAATAAAAGTTTGAGAAGGGGCTCAGCTGTTTCTCAAGCCTGCCTGGCACTCTTTGTAGAGCAGAAATTATAGCAATGACCACGAGAAGCTGCTCACGGTGCATTTGATGCTGAGTTAAATAACAAATTAATATTTTCCCCCTTTTCGAAAAACGTAGCCTGCCATAGTTGGTCCTGCTTCAACTATAAAGAAAGCTCAGGCATTCATTTTCTTACAATGCAATATATATTACAATATTTCAGTTTTCCTACTTGAATAGTTAAGTAGCTCAATAGTAAAACTCAAGGAATTTATGGTTTATTTTAAAAGCCCACGTAGAATAAGGCAAGAGTCCAGAGCCACAAAGCTTTATTTAGCTAGCTATAGCTTTATTTCCTAGCTATTAAGAAGTCATTCATTATATTCAGCATTATCCTAACATATAGATTTTTCACTAACCTATTTGCAAAATCACTCCAGAGCCCGAATTTCAAGCTGAATTCAAGCAATGAGGAAAGGATGTTCTGGCAGCAGTCAGACGATGTGCCCAAGAAAGACCTTAAGATCATGTCCCATTTCCCTGCTTTTTCACCCAGCTATGAGCACTCAAGACTTAGCAAGCTGATTAGCAAATTCTCCATGCCAGAAAATTTGCAATTTGGGTTTTTACCCCCAAAAAATCCCAGCTGGGGGATGCTGCACTTGCAGGGGAAGCGCTGCCTGGGTGGGTTGGGGGCTATTGCTGCCTCGGTGTGGGTTATTCTTGGAAAAGCAATATAAAATGGCATTTAACCAGAGGTTCACAGTCTTCAAAGGTGCATTAGTGGCTTTGTAAAGTTTACAGCTCCACCTTGGCACAGCAGGTTCTGCAGAGGTTGCAGCCAATGTGCAGAAAAGTGCGGTTACTTGGCCATCGCAAGTAATTTTCATCTTCAGTGCCATTTATCAGTGTCACCTTCTTGATCCTCATGGCATAAATATTCTCAGTTTGTTCATGGGACGCTGACACAGTGCAGTTGTGAATGTGCTCTGCTTGAAGCAGAGGGTCTGTAAAAACAAAACCCCGGGTGCATCAGCTCTTGGGATGACCAATATTTGTTTGTAAATCAGAAAGCGGAGTTATTGGAGAGCACAGAAGTAGAAGAAATTGGGAGAGGAGGATCAGCCTCATGTCCCAACTTTTCATTTTCAGCAGGAATTTTTTTTTCAGCTTTTTGGTGAATAGAAACTTTCATCTACTTTTCATTCAAAATTTATTCATGTTTATTTCCAAACTGATACATCAGAAATCCCCCAGCTCTCACCAAAAGGCTTTTCTCCAACTTTAACTGTCAAAAGTCGGCATCTATCAGCAATCAAGCCATGGGCACTGCTATTTGAGTGGCTCCTATGAAAAATCCCAGCCTTTACTAATTTACAAGCACTCCTAATCTTTCCTAAATTATCTATCAGGTAAGACCACATAGCCAAAAGAGACATTATCCCAGAGAGGACAGAGGACAAATACTGGGGCTTACCACTAAAAACTAACAGTAGAAAAACCACATCAGAATATGGCTATAGTGATATTAACAGGGCTATAAAGGGATGTCATATGGAGCCTTAATGACTACACCGTGAGTCAGACCACTGTCTTTAATCTGAGTTTAAGTGTCTATAACTTAATATATCTCTTAGCAAACACGCCAAGTGAATGACCACCCAAACGCAGCCCCGAGCTTATGGGCATCTTATGGTTGGGTTCAGCAGGAGCAGACAAGCAGCATCAATCATATTATGCAAGGTGAGTATTCATAACATTAAATCTAGTAATAAAGAACTCAATAATATTCTCACAGGCTGGCTTTTAAGTTGACCAGTTAATGGATTATTAGGTATTTTTATAGACAGTGGAAGATCTGCCAAAAGCATGTGGATTGTTAGAGCCATACAAGACAAATGCTTAGTGTCAGTTAAACCTTCAAATAAATTACACAAGCCTTTGGGTAATACGCAATTAGACATGTTAGCATAAAAAAACATTACTTCATCTGATACTAGTCGTAAATTCTCAATACCTAAAAGCACCTGTCGTATGTTGAGCAATGATTTTCCTTTTTTGCAGACTCCCAAGTGCACATTTTCCACCTTAAAGCTCCTGTGCCGGGCCCCAAAGGCTGCAGACACGTACCAAGAGCAAAGCCCTACCAGCCCAGCTGAACTAATGCATTTGTCTCCTGAAATTTGGCATGAAAATGGATCATTGAAGTAAGAGGGAGAGACAGGAAAATTACAGGTTTTCAATGACACTTTTCACAATGGCTTTCTAATCCACCGTGCAGTCTTTTCAGCCTGAACACCATAAAGTCCATTTAGCTGGAATGGGAGCATTAAATCCTTAATTTTACAGGGAAGCTGCGATCGGATCAAAATATCATGTTTGAACAGAACTTTTAAATTATTACTTGAACTGGTTGATTTGTTTAATAAAGGTTGCTCAGCACCGAGAACACAAGTTTGGGGTTTTGACGATGGTGAATTACTGTTGGGGTGCAGAGTGGGTGGCTGCCAAGCATCCCACAAGCCACCAGCTGCAAGAAACTCACGGTTATTAAAATGGTTGAAGTGACCCATTAATTCCTTGGGCAAACTGGAGTGGCAAGCAAGCATGCCATGGCTGGCACTGGTCCCCACATCTCGCCTGCACAGTCAAGCAACGCCCAGCAGCGGGGTGCACCCCAAAACCACAGACCCCATAGCTACACACCATGGAAGAATCACCTTCCCCAGCTCCAGCAGGCTCCAAAGCAAACACACAACAATTATTATCCCATTTCAACCTGACTTTATCCCATATTTTTGCAGCCCAGTATCAAGTTGTCCAGACCTACACAGTTCATGAGCGATGCACCTGCACTTAGTTTTCACGTATCTCAGAGAGGAGTGAATTGTGTGGTCTCAATAGAGTAGAATTTCAGGGAAAATGTGGTTTTTCTTTTCCTCCTTTACTCTCCCTTCTCCTTAATACACTTTGCACCTCCTAGCAGGACCACATGACCAACACGTTCAATACCTTACCTGAAAGGGCAAATTACCAGCTATGCAAAAAGAGCAGCAGGCTACCAACCAGCAGGCAGAAAATTATTCATCAAACATAGCTGGCAGCTACTTTCAAATAACAAATGAGCACACACAAATTATCAAACCTATGAGGCAGCTATTTCCAACCAACAGAAGAGCATGCACAAGTTTGCTAATCAGAGACAACCCTAGGAGACCAATGCAATAAGTCATTCAGATACATACAAATACATAAAAAGTTTGCTCACCATGTTATTAAATGTGTATATTATGGTAGCACATGCAGCCAGTAAACAAAGGTGGAGCCCACATGTACTACAATGCTCCAACATCACCAGCAACACACTGTGGGTAATTTTAAGACTCCGCGCAATTTCAAGCTCCCCACAACGGTTCAGAGCTCCTGCTTTTGTGCATCTGAGCCAGACTCATTTGGTTCTGCATGATTTGCCAAGCTTAGCCACCAACACACAAATTCAGCACCTCATTTCTCAGAGGCAACACATGATGCATCATATTGGGTGTTCAGAAATGTGTGGAGCAAAGGAGGGTTGCAAAGTTCAGGTGTCCACACCTGGTTTTTGGATATCATTCACGTTCACCCATCTCAGTCCAAAGCATAAGATCCTCATGCGTCAAAATCATCACTTACTGCAAGAACCGTGAGGCAGAAAGAAATAAAAACCTTCTTGGAGAACTTCTTTGAAGAATGTACTGAAGGTTAATCCAACCTTTTTTGAGAGAGAAGGGAAGTGGATTCCCTGGACCTGAACATTCAGCTTTGCTCCCAAGTGACCCAGGCAAAGCTTTATTTAAGCAACAAAACTTGGCAAGCGTTCATGCCTTTAGCACTGTCACTCATGAGAGAGCAGGGGAACCACTTCGCTGGGAAGCCCAGCCTAGAACTTGCCCCAAAAAGCAGCACTGGATGAGTAACATCCCCCACTTGGAAGGTTTCATCTCCAGAAAGTGGGAATGCATCACCGTTGAGAGTTAACGGAGAAGAATTGAGGAAGAACGGAAAAGAATTTAAGAAGAACAGAGAAGAATTTAAGATCATTAATGTAACAATAAATGGTCTTTCTACAGGACTTCTCTTTTTCTCTGATGTAAGACCTGAGCTGACGTTCTTGCTACAGGCACAGTCATGCAATGTGGGCTGGAGGACACGCCATCGAGGGCTGGCAACGGCAATGGGGTGACCACAAACCACAGGTCCACAGTGATCCTACCCTGGTCCTGGGGAGAACTAATTAAAGCTTTGAATCAAAGGCAATCCTCAATCCCAAAAACCAGCTGGGGCCACTAAAAGGCAAAAATAACAGGAATAACAAATTGCGGGGGAAAAAAAAATTACTCCAGCTTGTCTGGACTTTAACAGAGAGCTGCTGTCATTGTGTTTGTTTGTTTGAATGCTTGTAGGGGAGAACAAGGCAGATTAGAGACATAAAGAAGAGGTGACTGGAGAGACTGAACAGCAGGAGAACCCTTCCCTGTCCTCCCTCCTTCCAAAACACAACCCATGAGATTGCCCTTCAGCTAATGTTCAGGTGAATCTGATGCACATGAAGGTTTATTAAGCAGCACCCCCCGTATGCACAAATCTCAAGTGCCAGGACACAACAGCTATTCCTGTCCAACGACACTCGAGCAGGAGCACCTCTAAGTCAGAAAGCTGGGAGCAAAAACCCCAGTGAGATTTAACAGAGACTCTGTATGTGCAGAGACACTGCTTCACCACCACGTCCTGCCAAAAAATTACTTGGTGCACACCAACGTGTGGTTAGGGACTAGAAGCTCTTCTCTTCCAGGTCAGTGGTTCCTCAATAGTTCCTCTTCTCCAGGCACAGGTCTCCTTGGGGCAATTGGGACATGGGAGGCAGGTGGTTGCACACATTTCCAGTTCACTTCTGTCACATGTAGCTGGACCTGCTGTAAGTAAGCACAGTACTTGCCCCTGGAGTTGGAGTTTAGGGGGAAAATGGACCCCCAGGCAGCTCCCTGGTGAGGACTGATGCCCAGGACTGTGCAACATCTTGGGGACTTGAGTATGAGAGCTCCTCTGATCAATGGCAGTGATGGAGGGCCACAGAAATGATCCGATGCTGGAACAGCTCTGCTGGGAGGACAGGCTGAGAGAGTTGGGGTGTTCAGCTGGAGAAGAGAAGCTCCAGGTAGACATTAGTGCAGCCTTTCCTACTTAAAAGGGGCTGATAAGAGAGATGGGGACAGACTTTTATAGCAGGGCCTGTTGTGATAGGACAAGGGGTGATGGTTTTAAACTAAAGGAGGGAGATTGAGGCTGGACATGAGGAAGAAATTGTTGTCCCTGAGGGTGGTGAAAGCCTGGCCCAGGTTGGCCAGAGAGGTGGTGGATGAACCATCCCTGGAGACATCCCAGGCCAGGCTGGACGGGGCTCTGAGCAACCTGAGCTGGTGAAGATGTCTCTGCCATGGCAGGGGTGGCACTGGGGGAGCTGGGGAGGTCCCTTCAACCCAAACTGTTCTATGATTCTATGATCTTCCTTACTTTCTGACCTTTCCACATTCTGGGCAAGATATGTCAGCAAGAAGCTTCCCGGTGCTTCCCCTCTGTGCTCAGAGCAATATATTTCCAGTAACAGGGGAAAGGCAGGTGCTCTCCCTTCTATGAAGTGGAGAAAGATAACGCTGTTTCTGCTGTGTGAGAGATCAGGACCTCTGTGTTGTCCTCTAGCACAGGAATGATTATCTAAACCAACACAGGTAGCAGGAGGCTTGTCACATCCCAAACATGAATCCAAAATCTAATGAAATTACTGTAAAGGCAAAACTATTCCATTATTTTAAAACTGCAGCTGCATGACTCTATATTATAAAGAACCCATATCTAAAGAGCCAAATCAAGCAAATCAATAATGCAAAGAATTTGCCTACTAAAAGAGCAAAGAAACTAAAATAAAATCATTGAAGCACATAGCCTGAGAGGGCTAGTAAGTGGTAAAGAGCTCCTCCAAACCCATTTCTGATCTTCATTCTCTGCCCATCAGCCAGAGAAAGGGCTGCAGGCATCCAGGAAAACGATGCACTCACGTAAACAAGACCCTGTCTATATGAGGAAGTAATCCCTAAACAACAAAGATATGAATCTAAAGAACAAAATTATTGCATACGATTTTTCCAAGCAACAGGTTAACGTCTTGCTGCCAGCCCCTTGGTCCGGCTCGGCACGCAGATGCATTATGTGTTACCTGGGACTAGTCATTGCAAGCGACATAAGAGCTCTTTGTCTTAGAAGTATGCTCAGATATAGCCCATTACCCATGACCGATTGAAGACAATTCCCTGTCCTGAATGCGCTGATGGCCTAATCTGTCATGAAAGCTCTCCTTCCAAGCAGCCCTGCGGACTTCACCTTATCCAAGCCAACATATCCATAATGGCACTGTTCTGCTAGAAAAGTCATCCAAGGAAGGAGGTTTAGGCTGGGGTGGTTTACAGCCAGCAGAACATGAAGCTGTTGCTCAGTCACACCAGGTGTGATGAGCTATTGCTCCTCCCCACCTCCTCTGCCCCTAGCAAGATCCACAAAACCAAAAGGAATAAATGAGAAACAGCAAATGTTTGTGAAATCCTTTTACAACCAAAAGCATGGCAGGAAAATGATGGCTTAGCCAAGTTTATCTGCTATGCCCTGCAATGTAGTTAGGATTTGTGTGCCATTAATGGCTTCCTGTAATCACCGAGAATCAGATACATCTTTAATTTACCAAAAATTGCAATTGTTGTACTGTCTCTCTGTACCAGCAGAAATGACATGAAGCAGAAATGCAAGAGAAGAGGAGGAGCCCAGGTTACTCGATGATTTGTCCTTGCCTCACTTTCTTCTCCACATCAATTTTACCCACCTGCTCCCTTTTGCCTATGACATGGTCTCACAGCACACGGAACAAATTCAGTGCTGCAACAGAAAATGCTATGTATTAATTTCCACCAAACACTTATAACTGTGCTTCTTTCTTGTCAAGTTACTTATTTTTAGTACACTCCTGTTTCTCTTACAGCTCAGGTAGATAATTGCTATCTGTTTCTCTATAATTGCAGCAAATGCTCATGAATCAATACAACACTGGACAGAAATTTCCTGATGAAATCCTGGTTTAGTTGACACCTGAGCTTCTGAATGACTACAAGACAAACATAATTACCTCCTTGGCTAAAAGAAACCACACACTTTGAAAATGAAAAGCTCCTTTTTAGACGAGGCCATTTTAAATATGGAAGCTGGCAAGCTGTGATGAAAGACCCAGACACAACACTTGAGACCACATCTTGATGCTTCTACAGAAAGTGAAGCATTTCTTAAGCATTTAGGATTTTTAAGCCGAAGAATTGACCAGAAAACACAAGATGGAGAAAGTTTGTACTTGAGAGCTGTTCCACAGGAGTCTTATATTACTTCCATAAGCATATAATGCCCAGAAGAGTTGTGTACGTGTGTCACACATTAAGGTGGAGATTTTAGGGCTACTGCAGTAAAAAGGCAGAGAAGCTGAAGTCCCTACAGCAGTCACAGGTTTACTTTTTCTCCTCTTTGTCCCCACACTGTTGCTGGCTCTTGCTGTTTGTGCTCCCAACACTCAGCTTGGTCCTCAGTTCACATCCAGCATCTCAACTGATGCTCCTGCCAGGGCTTGGTTGGGTGCATGGACCTGCCAGGCTCCTGCTTCCAAGACACTCCTGAGATATCCCAGGGCCACTGTAGCTCCAACATACCAAGTCAAGTTGGGGTTACAGCCAGAGAGCCATAGAATCATATAGTTGCAAGACACCCCCAAGATAATTAACCCAACACTGTCACTACCCCATGTTCCTGAGAACCTCATCTCCACGTCCGTTCAACCCCTCCAGGGATGATGACTCCACCACTGCCCTGGGCAGCCTGTTCCAACGCCCAACAAACCTTTCCCCAATATCCAATCTAAACCTCCACTGGCGGAGTTTGAGGCCATTTCCTCTCATCCACAGCCAAAGCTATTGGTGTAGGCAGCATATAAAGACACCAGAGACCAAGAAAGCTCTTCTGCATCCATTTTGCCAACATCTCTGCCTACCTGTGCAAGCTCATGCAAGAACAACCTCACTTAGCCCTGACACCTAACTCCTGTTTTTACCATGAGATGGTCCACCTTCTCCATGGGAAACTTCACAATAAACACAGGTTTCTTCCAGAACCAAAGACCTTTTGCCTCAGTCATTTAACAAACTAGCAGCTAAATGCAGTCACACATGGGGGTGTAAGTGATTTGCTGTTGTTCTCACTTATTTTCAGCAAACGAATAAAGTGCACTTCATTATAGTTGAAAATTAAAAAGAAGCTGGATTAGAAAAGCAACCAAGTGTTTGCTTGATTTTCTTTAAAGAACAGTCATCATGGCCAAGCAGTAATTTCTTAGCAGCTAATGACTTCTGGTTTTGGCTGCAAGTTTGCCTGCCTCCTTTCTGATGCAAACAGGATTTAACTTGCAGCAGTGTGAAGTCCGATTGCCACTTTTTAAATTGCTATTAAAAGCGAATTTATATTCCAGCACGGTGTCAAGCAGTTTGTTAAATTGTGTTGCACTTTGTATGAGAAAAAGATGGGGGTTTAGTGCTTCTTGTTCAAAAGTACAATAGGCAGAGTTCAGATATTTGGGCTGCATAGAGAGACTCAAGTCACATCTACAGAAGTGGTAAATCATTTGCAAATAAGGCAAAATAGCTGTAGGTTTCAGGGAAAACAGTAATGAATCAGTAACAGAAGCCAACAGGCTAATGGATTTGAGGAGTTTTTTGAGGATTTGATTATTTTATTATAATAAGGGGGAGAGTGAGTTGCAGAGAGAAAAGGGGAGAGTTGGGGAAGAACTGTGTCTGTGGAAGGAAGATAGTGCCTGTGAAGCACCCTGAAGAAGAGATTAAACTCTCAGACACCTTGTCCCCAGGTGGACACTTACAGAGCTGCTAATTTGTGATGGTGAAGGTACAAGCAGAGATTTGGGTGGCAGAGAGCAACAGAGCTGCAAAGCGGAGAGAAGGCCGTGAATTCAACCATGTAATACAAACAAGTCCGAGCTCAGGACAGACAGATCAGTTCCCAGCAAGAGCCATAGGAACTGGAGTTTTACGCAGTTTGCTCTTTCCACACAATCATACAATGATTCATTCGGTGTGCATTATCTAATACAGATAACTGCAAAGCCTTGATCCATTGATCTAGACTAAGAAATGAAAGAGCTGAGCCATGGGAGGAGATGCACAGTTATTTGTCCTCTGGAGAGCAATGACATGTGAGGACCCATTAGATATGGATGTAGAAAACAGAAGTGATGAGAAAAGGGTGAACAGAGAGCTCCGAGAAACACATTAATTGGAAGCCCTAGCAATATATAGGTTATTTTTAGTGCATGTAAACTATCAGTTTGAAGAAGTAGGCATAAATCCATATTGTGCTATTGATTTCAGAGATGTAGCAGCTCTGGACAGCTGATAGCTGACTGAGGAGAGCATGGACACCCTGCGCCTTCCAGAGGTCATCTTTAGTTGACAAAATGGGAAAAGCAGAGAAGAAATGAAAGCACTTTGCCCACTCCCCAAACTCCTTTGGGCATCCACCTGCTCTAGTGTGGGGTCCTCCCTGGGCTGCAGATGGAGATCTGGCCTCACCATGGGCTGCAAGGGAATCTGCTCCAGTGCATGGAACACCTCCTGCCCCTCCTTCTTCACCAACTTTGGTGTCTGCAGAGTTGTTTCTTACATATCCTCACTCCTCTCTCCAGTTGAAGTTGCAATTGCACAGGTTTTTTCTCCTCCTTCCTTAATATGTTATCAGAGGTGCTGCCAACATTGCTGATGGGTTCAGCCTTGGCCAGTGACAGGTCCATCTTCGAGCCAACTGGCATTGGCTCTATCAAACACATGGGAAGTTTCTAGCAGCTTCTCACAGAAGCCACCTCTGTACCCCTCCCCACTTCCAAAACCTTGCCACAATACATAAAGCATCCTTCCTTTTTGTCAGAAGACAGGATTCAAATCAATACACCTCTGTTGGATGGTCTCCAACAGATTTCAAAGGGTTTCAAATGAACCTCACAACATACAACTGTAAAAGAACAAGCTAAATGCACTTGGAGTACCAGGTCACTTACCCAGACACTCGTGGAAGCTAAGTACCAAAATAAGGTGTCACAGTGATGGAGTGCATGCAAGACAGCTTCCATTTGCCATGAAGAACGTCCTTCAGAAAATCACTGATACTCCTATGATCACTGAAGTTAAGCATTTCTGTTCATCTTGGCCTTTTTTCTGTGTTAGGAAATAACTATGAAAAACAACCTGAGCAAGGTAGCTAATAATTATACCACCACAGTGTATTGATTCTTTACATCCACAGGAGAAACTGTAGTGGGCTGCAGTAGCTCTCTGAATGAGGAACAGCTTGGGTCTTCAGACAGGAACTGGCTGGGATTTTCACGTCCTTCTCCATGCTCTCAGGACATTATGCAGCAGAAGCCAGTAAAACACTGCTGTGAGGTAATAACAGGGTCTTCTCCCCATCCCAGAACTGTCGCGTTCCACTCAATAAAGAGAAAAATGCAGAAATGATAAGGACAAAACAGCAGCTGTCAGATGTTCCTGAGGCACCATAATTATGAAAATATTATTTCATGTTTTGCAATAGTATTTTCCACGAGAGAGGCACTTGCTCAGAGCTTTAAAATCTCATCATATTACAAGAATTTGTGATCGTGATGCACTCCAGGAGATAGATGAATAAATAAGAGTCTCCATAACTTTACATCTTAAATATCTTTCTCACTCCTCTCTTATGCAGCTATGGAACATTGGAAGGGGAGCATCATTACACACAGAAAAGCACCTACACAACACAGCCATTTGTACTCTGCCTCTTCCTTATAATTTCTCTTTTGTGACATCTAGAGATGTCTATTAGGCACAGAAAACAGTATTCTCCATTACCCAACAAATGAAAACACCCATGACTTTTAAGTTACAACCAAATCACAGTGAAGTGTCAGAAAGAGCTTACTTAGGCTCACTGACAGCCTGCTTGTCCTTTTCCAAGCCTGCCACATTCCTGCACAGAGCATAAACAAGCTGATAGCAAGGCAATGACACCTAATGTGCACGCTTCACTGTTGCATGCAATGGTTTGATGTTCCAAGGGAGAGACCTAAATACTCTGTGCATCAGCATCCTCAATCGCTACCCAACCCAGCAACCAGGCAACACGATCTGCGCACCGGATATTTCCAGGCTCTGGTAGCTTCTACAGGAAAAACAGCCTCAAAGAGGCTGGTTCAGGTCGGGAAAATAAGTGCAGAGCTTAGTCCATAGGATGAGGGGCAATGGGCACAGACTGAAACACAGGAGGGTCCATGTGAACATGAGGAGAAACTTGTTTGCTGGGAGGTGCCAGAGCCTGGCCCAGGCTGCCCAGAGCGGGTGTGGAGTCTCCTTCTCTGAGACATTCAAACCCCCTGGACCCACCTGTGTGATCTGCTCTGTGACCCTGCGGGAGCAGGGGGGCTGGACTGGGGGATCTACAGAGGTTCCTGCGACCCCAACCACTCTGTGATGCTGTGATTCCAGGGCTACCCCCATGCTGGCTACAGCTTGTCCCAGCTACACAAGCAGCTTCCCTTGGAGCCCGGAGAAGTTCTGACTTTCACCAAACCCACCCAAGATGACAGAAGATCCCAACTAGGAAATAAGAGGAAGACCATCAGCTTTTCTGCAAGGCAGGCAAGGCCAAAAAGGGAGACTGATGGCAGAAGAAATGGAGATATTTAGACAAGGGGACAGCTACACAGTCAGGGCCTGATAGTCCATGAGCAGATGGGATGCAAATAAAATAATTTCTAAAGACCATCCCCAGATCATGCCGAGGTTAATGTGCCTGGGGAAGGGCAGGGAGGTCATCTTGGGTTCAGACCCACACTTTTAAGCGAACATAGGCAGTTCCATCTTGAGTGTCCCCACAGCCTACAAGAGCTGCACCCCAGCAGAGAAATGCCACACACAAGGTACAATTAAGGATGCTTCCCAGCCCAATGACTTCTCCTCCAACAGCAGATACAAAACTGATATTCCACAAGAAGCCATCCAGCAATGCTTTAGCATAGACACCATATCACAGACTTTGTCTTCTGTTGCCCGTGAGAGGCTCCCCTAATGATTATATTGCAAATCAAGCATGGACGGAGGAGAGGAAAAAGGTACAAGCAAAAAAGGACAACTATAGTCTGGGAATACCTCCCAGAAAGAAAAAACCTGGTCATCACACCCTACCTGTTTTTTGGTGGGGTAACCTGACCACAGGATCAGCATAAGTAGCCAAGGGCACACATCCCCTCCACATGGTCCTGGGGGAGAAAATGCACCCTGGGACCAGCTGCTGGTCTTGATTGTGGCTGCACCCATAGATAGAGCCCAGGTGGAGGTTCTTCTCATCAGCCATATCAGGCCTATTTGTAGCCAGTAGCAAAACAGCAAGTTAATGAGAGCAACACAATTAGAAATAATTAGCTGAGTGGGAAATCTGTTCCCAGCCAATTAATGGTAAGAGGCAAGGACTGAGCGATAACAAGTTGAGACTATGTTTAGCTGTTCTCAGCTCATTCTGCTTCCAGTAGTAAGGAGGCTAAGGAACAAATTGTTTTTTCATTAAAAATAATTGGATAACAAGTATTGTACCAGCCATGGGAACCTGAGATGGGAATTGGATGCACATTCCTCCGGACAGCACAAAAAAATGCCCTGAAATGGCTCTTTCCACAATACAGGGGAGAGTTGTTTGGAGCAGGGGGCTGCCCACAGACAAAGGGCACAGATTCCACCACAGCCCATCAGGAATCAGATTTTGACCCTACTGACCTGTATTCTAAAGCTATAAAAAGATGCCCATCCTGGTGGCAAAATACATCAATCACATCCCTAGCAACTGTGCAAACAAGTGTTTGGTGAAAGATTCCTGAAACACAGACATTTCTGCAGGTGTTTTTCTGGGACTTACATCCAACCATTGAGGGCCCAGCACAGCCTCATGAGTCTTCGGGTGTCTGAGCACCACGAACAGACCTCTGGGATCATCAGCTGAAGCAAGAATTGATGCCTCAGAATTGCTTGACATCAGTCTCTTCATGGCATTCATCGTCACAACTGAAAAAGTAAACATCTTTATCAAAATATCTAAGTATCTCTCTGGATAATTCACACATGGAAAGAAAGACTAAATTCATCAAATAAATGGTCTACAGGGGACAGTTTCCCCCGAGCATGGGTAGAAAAAGCTGCTGGAAACAGAGAACGGAGTGTCAGCATCTCATGTTGAGATGTGGAACCAGAGCTGACAACACTGTGAATTATGGAGAACCAAGGCATATTTGGGGAGAGAGCAGTTTACAGGAGCTGTGCCAGCAGAGGTGAAAACACGAGACTTGGCTCTTGCTCATCATCCAATTGCAAGGGCTAATATTTTATAAGTGTAAGAGATAGGCAATGACCTTCCCCTTCAGACTCTAAAATTGTTTCTAGGTTGAGTCTTTTAAAAACAAAAAAGATATATTTTAGTCTGAGTACAATATGTCTACAATCTTATCCACAACCTAGCAATTCACTGGGAGAAGACTTGGGTGTAAAGATATAAGAGCACTGCTCGCCTTCTACGAGCCTACACTTACAAATACTCATTTAGGAGCTCAGCGTTCACTTTGACCTAGAATCTACAATCACAACAACGAGAGATGAAATACCGGGATGCTCCAGCACCACACAGCATGCTTCCCCTTTGGATGAGTGTGTTGGATAAAGATATGTCAAATCATCCCCCTTGCACGACATATTCCTGAAAATTATAGCCAGTTCCCAAATTCAGTCACTTGTCCTACAAGCTGCGACTGTGCAATCAGTGCGACTCTGGTGAAGTCCAACTAGAAGGACCAGGCTTTTCTAGGCTAGTCCTGCGGACAAGACTCCCATGAAGATGTTAGCATTTCAATTTCGTCATATTTTTCATGCCGGTCTCTTGTATTAACCAGTTGTTTCCTTTGCCAGTGTGGTTTATTCCCAGCTGAGCACACAGTGCCTTGGCCTCTCTGAAGCAACACAAAGCACATCGAGATGTGATTTCAGTCCGTCAGCACTGGGGGAGGACCTCAGGTTGAGGCAGTCACACATCCCACATGAGGCTTCTTCCAGTTATGGAGCTCCAGAGATTCTTGGTTTGGAACATGTGGAATGTTTAGATGCCATGGACTTCACTGGAGGAAACTTATGATCCTGAGCACCTACTTGTTTGACTAACACAAAAATGCTGTTCTGGCTGACTAGAGTATGGTGCTGCAGCTGATACAGGTGTCTCTGGGCCAACTGATGTCCTTGTAGGAAGGAAGGAAATGGGTGTTTAAGCAGCCTCTGTCTTCTCAAGGGTGGGAGTTAAAAATGCCATCGCTGGTTCTTTATGCTTGGCTGATGTTGGAAAACTCAACAAATAATGATATTAAAACCTCAGGTTATCCTCATGATTATCTTCCTGTGGTGGCAGTTTCAGTCCCAACCTTCTGTCCTTCCTGTCCTGTTCTCCTCAGCTTCAATTCTTGGGCAAGGAAAGCTGCTTATGAAATATCATGGTGGAAAAGGTGCAAATCTTGTTCTGGCTCTGCAGGGGGGTTTTCTGTTTGACTGAGCTGGGATTTATCAAGTGCTATGTCAGGGTGGATGGCAAGATATCAATGCCAGGCTGCTTTGTGGTAGAAGAGAAATTGTTTACAATGGGGGTGGTGAAATACTGGCTCTGGTTGGGCAGAGAGGTGGTGGATGAACCATCCCTGAAGACATCCCAGGCCAGGCTGGACGGGGCTCTGAGCAACCTGAGCTGGTGAAGATGTCCCTGTCATGGCAGGGGGGGCACTGGGGAGCTGGGAAGGTCCCTTCAACCCAAACCGCTCTGCGATTCTAAGAGAGACGTAGGATCTCAGACATCATCATACATCAAGATAAGTAAAGGCAGGGTGGTTCAAAATTAATGAGGGGAAACCCAGATGTTCATAGACCATGGAAAGTGTATCAAAACCAAATGATATCATGGTGCTCTTGGTCAGATGGTGAGGATGGACAACATCTCAAAATGTGGCGGGCTGAAAACGGATTTGGCCAGAGCACATTGTGTCGCCAGGGAGTTAGGGTGCTGTGTGACCCTGATGGTTAGTGACAGGCTCTCATGGTCCTCCAGCAAGATGGTGGAGGGTTGTCTTTGTCCTGTCCAGGCACCAAGCTCCATTACGAGAGGAGGGTGGAAGACCTGGTATGTAGATACTTACAAACCAACTGGGGAAGAGTATCACTGTTTCTGGTTCCTTAATCACTTAAGCGGTGACAAGAGTTAATGGTCCCTGAAGCTTTCCTAGCAAATGTTCCTTGACATGTCATTTTCTGCACATCTCAATGATAGATAGGGAGGGAGAAGTCACTTTATGACAAGCCTTCTCAATTATTTAATAAGGCAGATTCTAATAACTTGGGGAAGTCCCCTCGAGAAATGAAAGAATAAATACAGTTTCTCATTTATACTGTGAATAGCTGGAGAGGAAAATGGATTGTCCCCTTTTCCGTTGCCTGTCAGGTTTGTTTCTGGGACAGTGATTTTCTGTATTTCTGTCTCCATATTTCTGGCTTTTTGAACTGCGACTGAGAACAGTAAATGAAAATGAGAGTTTATTTTTTCTATAAACATGGTTAAGAAAAGTTGCTGGTTTTATCAAGAGCAGGCAGAGGGCTGCGAATAAGGCAAAATGTTGGCCCATGAGAGAGGTGGATTTAGCAAATCTGGTGGACACTTCCTTGCTTTTGGTGTCTGCCTCTTCAGATTATAACTTGTTTTTGGCAGAGGGTCACTGCTGAGGGTCTGCGAGGCTCTGAGCTCAACGGGACTTGCCAGGTGGAAACTCTTCTGTCCCTTTAATTACGCGGAACTGCAGAACTGCATCGGCACTATAACATTCAACAGCCTTCTTGTGTAAAACCACCAAGTCAAAGGGTTATAAAAGAGACCTGGGATGTGACTAGCAACAGCAGTGCAGCCTGCTCTGTCTCACCTACCGTGCTGGACCAAAAAATGGATACAGCAGAGGAAGCACTCAGGCATCACTGTAGGTCAGGCAGGTCTTTATGCAGCTACATAACGAGAAATCTGTTCATTTGTGCTGGGAGCAGGGGTCAGCCTCGGGCCAGAGCAATTCTACTGCTACAAATGCATGTTTGCTTATCCTTTATATCTCTTCTCATTCACTTTGGAGTGGAATCCAATTTATAGCAGCAGTAGATGCACAGCGGAGTCACTGCTTTTTGCATTGCAAACATACATACAATACACACGATAGTGAAAGTAGCCTGTGATATATGCTGGTCTCGGTCTAATATCTCTCTAACAACCCCCTATATCTCCTGAAACACCAAGCTGGGCATGCCAACAGCAGAGAACATAAATCCGAGAGTAACAGAAAGTCACTTGCATTAAGTCAAGGACACCTTCAGCCTGTTCCTGATGCTCATCCAAAAACCGGTTCCTGCCCAGCCTTCTCCTGCCTATTGAGAAAATCGGAACCAGAGATGGGAGTGTTAAATGGTTAATCCAGGCTGTTTGTTGAAGATTTGTCTTCACAAATGTTATACCATCTGGTGCTCTGTAAAAGCTGGAGGAGTGGGTGCTGTATTTTCATAACAATACGCCCTTCTACTCTCATTGATTAATAACGTGAAGCTATTTTGCCTTTGTTCTTTTGTATTTTTAAATATTTGTATGAAGGGTTTTCAATGTGAAATCCAGTAATTATCTTAAGAGCTGAGCCAATAGGTTCTTTGGGCAGAGAAATTACACATTAAATTGAACAGCAAAAAGCTCAATGAAAAGCATCTCTGCACCAGCCCCAAGATTACCAAAGTCCCTTATTTTTTTCCCCAGACACAATTATCCCCATGAGGGTTTTACCAGATGCCATTTGGCAGCAAGAAGGCTAGAGAAGCTACAGAAAACTGGGTGAGCAGTCAGCTCTTGTCCACCCTAAATCACGGGAAATTGGCTTACATCATCCCAAAGCCCACACCGAGGCCATGGCCACATCAAACCAAGGTGGACACGTTGACCTCAGCCAACACTTTCAACCTGCTGCAGGAGGGACAGGAAAGACCTGCTGGTCTGCATCCCTCCACCTTCTGCCCAAACATCCCCTTTCCCACTCCACTGTCTTCCCACAGCAGCCGGGGGAGCTGCTACAAAACCTGGGGCCATGACCCACGAAGGGGCCTGAAAACACCAACCTTCAAGCTTCCTTCTTGGGCTGGTGGCTGAGGAGTTGCCTTCCTATGAAAGAGGTGTTTTGGAAACGCCAGGGAAGGAAAAGCTGCAGAGCAAACAACACACGTATCCCCAAAGCAGGAGAAGGAATCATAGAATCATTTTAGTTGGAAAAGACCCTCAAGACCACCGAGTCTGACCGTTAACCCAACACTGTCACTAAACCATGTCCCCGAGAACTTCATCTCTGCATCTTTTAAACCCCTCCAGGAATGGGGATTCAACCACTTCCCTGGGTAGCCTGGGGTGCTCCAGTGGTCTCCAGCCAACAAAGGAGTGAAAACTCCTGAATTCAGTGATAATTTAAAAAAAAATAAACAAAAAAGCAGAGGGAAAACAAAAAGAAAAGTAATTCCTGATATTAACTGAACTGAGAGTCAATCTTCATAATGCTGTGTGCTTGCAGGTGTGTTAACACCAGCCCCCCTTTAGTTATAGGTAAATGTGAGCGAGAGATTCAAACCTAACTACAGACATTTTGGTGTCAAAGGCAAAAATCCCTCTTTAATTTAACATCAAGAAGATGCAGCTCATCAAGGCAAAGCCTTTTTAGTTCCAGCAGATTAACAGCTTATGAATGGGGAGCACAGCTAAAATTTGCAACTGGAAGATGATTTAAGTAGTGCAGTTTATAGTGGATACAATTAATAGGCAATTTCTCATGAAGTTCCCTGGAAAATGTAATTTTTTTTTTCTTGAAGGAAGCTTTATTTCATGAAGTAGTTCCATTTTTCTCTGGAAAACCAAATGAAATGCTTTCACCCTTCCAAACTGTTTTCAGCAGCTGTAAAAGGTAGGAGTTTGATTTCAATGAAAGCAGTTTACCCCACAATTGCCCCATGCAACAGAAGAGCCTGGGATAGGAAACATCAAATACCGGGAAATTTGTGATGAAATTGGGAGCCACTTCCCATCAGCATAACTCAAAATGTGACAGAGCAGCACATCCAGCACCTAATTTGATCAATCCTTTGGGTTCCCGTAAAATATCCCCCCACCTGCCCCTTTCAGCAGCCACCCACCATATCCAGCCTGGGCAGAATTTCCCCTTTTCTTCAGAGTTTTGTCTCCCTTTTCTACCCTTTGTGTCGTGACAAATTTTCCAAGTACAAATGAAGTGACCCTCATCGAGCAATAAAGAAACAAATCCTCCAACAGCTATTTCCTCTCTGACAGTTGGTTTGCAAATGCTTCACTGGCTTTACTGTTTAGCCATGAAACCTTCATCATAAGTGTCATTTGGCTTTAACTTTGCAATAAGGTAATTATAGCACCGTGCTTATTAAAAACAGACTCCATTGCAGCCGACGTTGACTGATGTGGGTTGGAGCTGGAACTTGACAGCCAAGTAGGATGAGCAAGTGCATCATGGTGGTAACGACATTATATTGCAAATGCTGTTTATTTTCTGTCAGCTCTAAACTACGCAGTAAATAACACATTATAAAAAAAAAAAAAAAAAAAAAAAAAAAGAGATCCAGAAATAACATTGAGTTAAAATGGAACCATCAATTATCCCCTTTTCTTCAGCTTTTGGAAAATTTCTCTCTCCTTTTAATTTTTTTTTCCTTTTTTTTTTATCTTGAAGCATTTGTGCAGGGCTTTTTTTCTTTATTCATTAATTGCTTTCTTCCAACTCCTCTGTTCCGCTTCAGTGCCCATAAATCAATGTAAAAAAGATAAAATGCTACTATTATGAAATGAGTGTAAAACCGTATTTAAATAAATTTCCGTTCGCGCACATTTCTTTCCATCTCAGCTCCAAAAACTTCTGCTCCCACTAAACACAAGACCAGTTTTCCTACCCTAAAATGGTCCTTTGTTTCAAAACCCCATCAGAGCAGCATCCTAGAGGGCACAGTCCCTTAAATACTTTTCTCCTCTCAGCCACAAAAGAGGCTCCAGTACCAACTTTCTCCAACATCCAATATTTGATATATATTTGATATATTGATATATAGTGATGCCACAGCACAAACACAGAACCCCAGAATGTCAGGGGTTGGCAGGGCCCTGGAAAGCTCATCCAGTGCAATCCCCCCATGGAGCAGGAACACCCAGATGAGGTTACACAGGAAGGTGTCCAGGGGGGTTGGAATTCCTCCAGGCATTGAATGAAGTCACTTGAATGAAGTCACCACTTCCACCTGCAGCCAGAGACAGCCCTAAATATTTCCTACCAAACAAAGTTATTATTTCCAAACAGTTCTTTCCTGGAAATATGTTTGTTGCTGGAAAATTTTGCGTGATTTTAAGTTACAGGGTTGGTATTTTTTTCCCACTTTTTAACTTTTTCTCTGTGGGAGATGCCGGGGCAGGAGCAGGGGGAACTGGGAAGGGAGCAATGATAAAGGTGAAAACGCCGTCCTTCTCTATAGACATACAGAAAAATACTAATTTATTTTAGCTTAAAACCCCAAATTAAGACAGTGGGGGGTAGAATTTAGTATTTGTTTGTTCTCAGAGTTTCAGAAGAAAAAAAAAAAATATATATATATATAAATATATGTATTTAAGACTTCTTTGTAAGCTCTGAGCAGCCTGAGCTGGTGAAGATGTCCCTGCTCCTGGAGGGGTGGCACTGGGAAGGTCCCTTCAACCCAAACTGTCCTGTGATTCTATGGTTTCCCAGCTTTGAGAGATGCCGGTGTTTTCTGGAGGAAGAAAAAGGGCATTTTCACAGGACTGGGCTCTCCAGGTTGGAGTCATTGGTTATACGGTACCTGATGCTGAAGACACAGTCTTCTGCTGAGCATAGTCACACAAAACTTGCTTTTTGTTAGGAAAATCCCCACCTTGCAGCTTTCAACCCCAATATCAGACCTGGGAAAAGAGACCTGTGGATGTCAGGATGTAAATTGAATTAATGCTTTCACATAATTTGTGAAAAGGCATAAAGGACAGAAATTGCTTTTGCAGGGAGACCTGCAGATTGAGAGAACCTTTGAAGATCAACATCCATAACACAGATGAGGAAATCACATATTGTGGACTATTTTAATGCAAAATGGACCACTTTATACACTCCCTTCAACTGCAATTAAAGGATTGAGACACTAATGAAAAGAAATCAGGAAAAAATACACTTATAATTTGAATTAGGTCTGCCTGGAAATTTTTCAAAGTGCTAGGACAAACAGTGAGCATTTTCAACCAAGTCTTAATATTTTCAAAACCTCACTAATGTCAGTAATATTTTATTTAGGCAAAGCACTTCAATGACATTGACATACCCTATTCCATCATTTCCAAAATTATTCAATTTCTCCTATGAACAATTTTTTTTAAATTAACTGCATTTCCTAAGGAAAAAACAAAAATCACTTTGAAATAAAGCTGTTCGGTCCTTCTAAAGCAAATGAGTTTCTGGAATTTGTATCGCAAAATGTAACTTTTACTCCCTTTCATTTCAGAAGGCAAATATTTGAAGCAGCAAAATTTCTTGGAAACTAGTTTTCTGCTTGCTATCCAAGTGTAAATTAAATGCCAGCTGATCACGTTGCCATTAATACACCTGATCTCTGCCCCACGAAGTTCTCCTGGTCATAGTTCAATCAGGATTCCCTCCCTGGGTGCAGGAGAGGTTGGGAAGGGCAGGATTCCTGCTCTCGGACCTCAATAAAAATTGCAACTTTGATAATTGAAAGGTGAACATGTTCTTCCCCTGCTAAGTGTCCTCCCAGGAATTTGTCATTTTGGTATCAGTGTGTCCTAAGAAGGTTTGCAGAGGCTTTGGCAGGGGTTGGCCGGGCCCTAGCAGCTTCTCCATCCACTTGTACCTGTCCAGGGGAAGTTTGTCCTCCTGAAGGGAGAAAAATTGATATTTAAAAATATAAATACACCTGACGTGCTGTATAGGCGCCAAGGAGCGTCCTCTTGGTGCATCCATTCACGGTAAGAAGATGCCGACCCCGAGGTGTTCCTCTCCATGGAGGACGCAGCTCCCACCACTCGCTTTTCTAATGATCAAGATCAAAAGGTCGAGGATGCTAAATATTCATCACAAATTTGGTTTGTTTGCACAGAAAATAGAGCCCAATGTGTTTTCAACACTACCTGGCAGCTTTCTTCAGATTAAAATGATCGGGGGAGACAAGACCTCTTTGCTGTTAACAACACAGGGCAGAAAGGTCAAGAAGAAATCCAGCTGCAAATTACCCAAGTGACCATGAAATAGAACTTCTTCGAGTCCCCGTTCCTACGAACGGCTCTTCATCCCTCTCTGTTATCTAAGATGAATCCAGGAGGAGTTTAGGTCAAGCTCTCTGACCTTGTGGGGCAGAAGATGGGGAATAGTTAGGCTGGTGTTTGACAAGCAGTCAGCACTAATCAGAATAAATTACTTCTTCTGATCTGAAGCGTCTTTTCCACAGCTTCTAAGGGTCAGTTGCTATTTTAACTTGGCTTAATCTGCCATGAAGAGAATCTGGGATGAAATACGTGCCAGTTCATCTCAAAACTCGTGGGTTTCATGGGCCCAGCAGCGCTGCAATAGGCACAAGGCTCAGTCCCAAGAAGCGCAAAATAGTTATTCTCGAAAATCTTTTAGGAAAACTGTTGTTTATTGTGAAATTCTTAATGTTCAAGCATACTTCTCACAAAAGGCCTTTTGAAGCTACATTTTTCTTCATTTTAGAAACATTTCCAAGTGCTAACTGAGGGAGGAAATTAATTTCAAAATAATTTTTGTCCCATAAAAGTAGATCAAGTTAAGACTTGGCAACTAAACACAGCTGCTACTAAACCGTTTCTGTATTGATTCCAACATTAAACACTTAAGCACAAAATATGAAAGATATTCCAGAAGATATGTTGTTTCAATGCATTTCAGAGACCAGCCAGGATGCCTGGGCTGAGTTTTCTGCATTCTTGATCATCTGTTCCTTTTTCATTTTCTTCTCTCTCTCTCATTTTTGTTTGATTGGTTTTGGTTTGGTTTTAAATCCAAAACCTTAGGCAGATCTGGAAATCAGCAGCCCAGCACCCAAAGATGGGATCCATCACATCATCTTTTCCTTCTCTTTACATAAAGTTGCTTAGACATTCTGCTTATTTTTTCACATAGAGAAATGATAAAATACCAAGTGATGAAAGCAGCATGTGCGATTGGACCATCTACTTCTCATCTTCAGAGACATCTCTGAATTCTTAACAAAGAGCTAACTCTCCACTCAACAAATTCAGCAATCACTTCCGTTGACAAAGAGTATCTTATACAAGTATATTTCCTTATTTTCTGTGCTTGAATTAATTAAAAAAAATATTTGAGGTGCCTGCTGCTGCCTTTTTTTAAGTGAGAAAATCCTAATACTCTAAGAAAAAAAAAAAAACCTCTTTTTCATGAATTGAATGACACTGTGGACCATTTCTGCAGTTGCACTGGTAAAGGGGACACACTCTGGTCAGAAGTCACAGATTCACATAGACAATAAGAGGGACACTTACTCAAAGACACACACATCTCCACATGCTATCCATTTGGATATTGCCTATCAAGAGTCTCCAACCATCTGGGACACTCCTTTCCATGATCCTTTTCCACAGTTCTTCGAAGTTGTTGTGATAATTTCACAGCTTGGGACAAAAATCTGTGTGGGTTCTTATGCAAACAGTTTGTATCTCCTACAGACCATTAGTTTCTGTGTATTTAACTTGAAAATTATCCCTATCATTTGGATCTCATTCAGTTCATTAAAATCTCATTTCACCTTCGAAATCTGCCAAAACTTCTTGCATTGGAGACCTGGGAGTCTCCTCCTGTATCCTTCCCATCATTGAACAGAAGTGCTGCAAAACTCATTCTATTAAGGTTGTAAAGTAGTAATTCTGTATTTTTGCCCAACTTGCTTTTAAAAATACTGAGGTAATTGATAATACTTTCAGATATTTAAAGCAGGAGTTTGAAAACAACATTCATAGATCATCACTCTGTTCTGCCATGAAACTGTGTTAGCACTGTCTGGGGAATATTCTTAGTCTATCATATTTTTGATCATGAGCTCTTCTATGTAACGATGGCTGCTTGCATTTATTCATCAAAAGAATAGATAAAGAGTTCAGAAAACATTTATATTTTCTCCTTGTTGATGCTGGCCTTAAAAATGCATTTGAAATCCCTTTTTCTGCAGGCAATAATGCCACATATCTTCCACTGTCCCTATCACCTGTCTGCTCTGTAAGGTGATTAACTCTATGATCACTATAAAAATGTTTTATTTAGTGGATAATTGTAAGTATTGGTATCTCCCATTTCCAAATCTCTTGCTTTATTATTCCTGTTCAAGGAGGTCTTAATATTTAAGTGATTTACTGATCACTTAAAATGCCAGCCTCACCATTAAGAGATACATTTCACTATGCATTGCCTAATTTTATAGTACATTATTTCTTTATAAACAGACGCATTACTCTGAAGCATTAATTAAACCTCTTTGCCCATTATTAACTCCATTTGGAAGACAACAACACAGCCAACTGCTTGCCCTGATGGATGGGTCTGCATCTCCACGTTTTGGCTCACACCAAAGAGTTTCCCAAAGAGCGATGCTACCGGGAGCGGGGGACATTATGCCATGAAGAGCAGTGATTTGTGGAAAGAAAGCATCTAATGAATAATACATGGCATTTGCACTTCAGCAACTCAGTTCGCTAAACTATTTTGCATCAATAACCTGGTACTAAAAAGCTCTGTTTATTATTGCAAGCCTCCAAGGCTTTTTGAAATGGAATTACATCAGCCACATTTATAATACTTAATGTTTGGAGCAAACTGCAGCTTTTTACATCACTGGAAAGAGTCCTCTCCCAGAAACTTCTCTTGAACGCATGCCCGGAGTGACTTTGGGGCTTTTCACGTTTCCACCACAAAGAGACACAACATTTAGAACAAAGAGAACAATCCATCCACCACCCCCTTACTTCTTGCTGGTGCTCCTGGACTGGAAGCCCTTGAGATCCAGGCAGACCACCCCAAAAAGCCCTCAGGAAGCAGAGGTTGGTTTCTCATCAGGCTTTCTACACAGAGAGATTAATTCAACCTTCCCATCCCCCCTTGCACCATCACTACACCAACACTCTTGAAGGCTGCTTGTTCCTTGCAATATGAGTACCTGTCCCATAGTCTCTGCACCAGGGTCACCACCGTTTTCCAAAATTTCTGGGCTCCCAAGGCTGGAAGAAGCCCTGGTCTCCATGCCTGATTGTTCCCATGCGAATGCAATGCCATGTTTCTCTGGAGCATCCCCCCACTTATGATTTCCACTCCAAGACAGTCAGATTTACAAGCCAACCCGCAAAGGTATAAAACTCCAGCTCTCGTTACTGACTCTACCGAGTATTTTGGTCTTTACATATTTTATTCTCAGTTGTTGTCTCAGCCAGCTCCTCCTACATTGCTTCGAAGGCCACCACAGCCACTCCAGCATCCAGGACATCATTGTGCCCTGCTGTGTCTGACCATCCCCATTAAGAACTCAACACTTACCGATAGTAACCCTGCAGATGTATGTGCAGATGTTCCCTATATCTACAACAGGAAATAATGGTGGTTTCTCAGGTACCACTGTACGGAGCTGACTGGGAAATGATTTAATGGTGCCCATTATAACTGAAAAAGTTAAAAAGCTATTAAAGGCTGTAGGAGAAGTGCTGTCACAGTCAGAGGACTCTTGGCTGAGCTGAACCAAAGGCCACCTCATGGGGATTCGATTTATGGTGAGCACAGACAGCCCCACGAACAGCAGTATGCGTGCCAGCACTTCACATCAGAGGCAAAGCAGATCTTGACATCCACTCGTTGGAAACTCCACAGCCACAGCAGGCACCCTCATCCCATGCCCAAAGAAAGCAGCCCAGATGGTTAGGGAAAGCTGTGCCACGTCTCAGTGACATCCAGAGCTGCACACAGACCTGGAAGAAATGCAAAAAGCATTGAAACACAAGTGCTGCCATTGCTCTCCAGCTATCTGCAGGCTCCAGAAGAAAGGAGCTGACAGAGAAGGATGCGCTGGCAGGGCTGGATGCAGAATGTGAAGGAGGAGGCTGAACTTTCTCCTCTCACAGCACACAGACAGCAGGCACTGAAACACATGCAAGGAGCACAACAAAGCCATCCCCACCACCCTACTCACCATGATTGTTTCCTTGGGTCTGGGTGGAAGATCCCTGGCTGTATTCAAAAAGGAACCCTCTTTGCACAGTGATCTCCCCAGATGAAGAGGGAGCTCATTTGGATTCAGCAGAAAAGCTACAAAAAAACAGCTGTGGAAAGTGATAGTTCAGGAGTGAGTTGGAGGCTTGGAACAGAGATTACACTGTGGGGACATTCATCTTCAGGTAATGGGAGGAAAACATGAGGGAGAGATTGAAGCTGCTGCAGAGGCAGACAGAGCTGCTCCGCTATTCCCCGTCGTTCCCGTACCCACCCCAATTCTGCAGTCCCACACCAAAAACTGATAATACAGAGGAAACGGCCTCAAGTTGTGCCAGGGGAGGTTGAGGTTGGATGTGGGAACAATTTCTTCCCCAAAGGGCTGTGGGGCATTGGAACAGGCTGCCCAGGGCAGTGCTGGAGTCACCAGCCCTGGAGGGCTGGACGGACGGACATGAGGTTCTCAGGACATGGGGCAGTGCCACGGGGGTTATGGTTGGACTTTATGATCTTGAGGGTCTTTTCCAACCAAAATGCTTCTATGACTCCATGATAAAACTACCAGAATCCCAGATCTTCTTCCACACCTCCCCCCCCCGCCAAGTACATACAACGTACCACATCAAAACAACCTAAGTGGAACAAAACTACACTCCCCATTTCGGGCGCCTTTTGAGCTCCATGCTTATGATGCAAAAAGCCTGCAAATCATAAATTGCAGTCCTGTTTCATCAGTTACATAATTACTCTGCTACCACTAATTAGCAGCTGACTGTAAACATAACTTTTATCTCCAAAGACATCCCCTGTTCAGAGCAGAGCTGAAAATGCAAGCCAGGCACTGCTCCGGTGCTCGGTCCAGCGTGTTTAATAATCCTCAGGACTGGTCTTCCCGGATTCAGAAGCTGCTGGAGCGGCAAGCCAAGAAAAACCCAGAGCAATGTTCAATGTGAAATTAGGAGGAAAAGCAAATGCTTAGGGAGAATATGCTCAGCTTACCTGGGCCAAACAGTGACAAATTGCTCCCACCACTGTCAGACTTGGAGAGACCTTTTTAGCAGCAGAGGAATGCACTGAGGAAATGCCGTGTTATACTCAGCAGAAAGATCTGAGATGATTGATGCAATTAAATCTCTGAAGGTCTAAGGGTAAATGCAGCCATGGTAATGAGAGCAAAGAGGGTGATCTGACTCCAGATAATTAAAGGTCCATTTTGATGCCAGTAGGATCAGAGTCCAAAAGCGGAAAACTCAGATCCTACCTGCAGCCAGCAAAGGGAAGGATGGGGGGAAGGCAGCAAGGTAACAGTGGGGACAGGGCAAATCATCCCCAAAACCAGCCTCGCCTCCCAAAACATCTGCTTCCATGAGACCCCACACCAAATACAGGATGGGGGCAAAGTGGGAGAAGGTCTGCAGGGACCTCACACCATGGAGATGGTGTTCAAGAAGCAACTGGACAACACTCTCAGGCATATGGTGTGAATTTTGGGGTTGTCCTGTGCAAGGACAGCGGTTGAACTTGATGATCCTTGTGGGTCCCTTCAGCTCAGGATATTCTATGATTCTGTGTTTGGGGGACAGTGACAGATCTCATAAAAGCCATGCAGCTTCATGCTTCCAGCTGACACACAGAGAAGAGCATAACCCTCCGCAGCACATTGAGAGTGATCACGGAACAAAAGGTCGACATGGAGAAGCTATTTCATCCCAAGATACAGGTTAAAGTGTTCTCTTCAAGCCAAGATAGTGACCTCAAGAGCAGGGTTTGCAGTAATGCCTGCAAGATGGACAGCTTAAAAAGGCATTTAGCAGAGGTCACGGACAGAACTAACTCTCTAACCAGAAATTTCCGTTATAAATGCATAACCACAAAGTTTCCTGCTGGAATATTTCCTATAAAGTTCAACATAACTGCAAAGGATTGGTATCATTTGCTACAAAAAAAAAAATGATAATGATACATGAGCTTAGCATCAGTCTCAAGGAAAAAAAAAAAAAAACAGCATAATTATAGTCCTGGTAGCTGGGTCATGGCATTAACATACTGAATTAAGCATTTCCATAGGTCCAATTACTTAAGCATGCATCTATCTTTAAAAAACATCGATATTAAACTTTTCAAGCAAGTTGCTGAACAGCAGCCACTGTAACTTGAGTTTCAAAATGAGCTCCAAAGCACAGAGACTCATTTTTGTCTCCACGAGAAGCTAGGAGGCTTCTTCATTGTGGGGAAAAACAAAGAAGTGAGATTCTATGAATACAGCAATGGTAATTTCATTTCAAGGAAAGAACTGGTTAATCATCACTGCTAGATTTGGCACCAGTTTCCAAGTACCCTTGATGGCATCTCCTCCCTGGATGCAAAGTTCAACCCATTCTCAAGAACCCCAGTAACTCAAATGCCTGTTTCTTCTGCACAGTGCTTGTCCTGGACGTGCACTCCAAAGCTGGTTTCTAGGCTGAATTTCAGGAAGATTTAAAGTAATGGCAGTAAAAATTAAGACACTAATAAGGGAGGATTGCATCCACTGAAGAGGGCATTTTCATTGAACTAATGAAAAACAGAGGGAAAATCCTTTCTTTACCTGAGTCAAAGTTTTCAGCCAAATGCAAGTGGACTGTAAGGGAAGTCACTGAGGATTACTCATTAGTGACCACTCCAAGGAAAGCAAGTCATTTGAATCTCCCTCTTCTTCCCCAAATAATGCAGTCCCAGGCAAATGGGGTCTTCCCTCCCTTCCTGGTGGAAACATGAGGTCAAGGAACCAAATGCGGCAGTGTTTTAGATGGGGAGGTTGGAAGCCCCTGGGGAGACACTCACCAGCCCCAGCCCAGACCTGCCCCTTGTTGGGCTCCTCTGAAGCAGGTTGAGCCTGGATCTGCAATTTATAACACTAATTCCTCCCAGAACACCCTCCAATCACAGAATCATTTTGTTTGGAAAAGACCTTTAAGATCATCAAGTCCAACCATTAACCCAACACTGCCAAATCCACCACTAAACCATGTCCCTAAGAACCTCATCTCCGCATCCCTAAGCGCAGGGAGTGGATCCCACGTTACAATTCCCCACCATTCCCAAGCATGGCTGCTGAAGCCACAGCTCCAAGAAGGGCAATCACTGCCATCAGAGAGTGGTTTGAATACTAAAGGTGCTTGAGAGACTGGCCAAGCACAGACTGAAAAGGGTGGACACCTCCAGGGAACTGATATTTCTTACACAAAGCATGCTGGCGATGATTAATGAAACAACTGTCTGCTACAGCCTCCTCTCAGAAGGTACGTGATGACAAGACAGAGCTTTCCGAGTCGGCTCTGAGGTCAAAAAGGAATCTTCCTGAAATGTTGGTAAAAAGTGGTTTTTTTCTCTCCTCCAAGAATTCAACATCTGAAAACGTGCTCAGCAAAGAACTGCCCGCAGCACGGCTCACAGTCTATACTTAGGCTAATTATTTGCATCCTAACCGCTTTGCAAACCTACAGAGAGAACCGACTTAACCATTTCCCCATCTGAGGCTTTTGTTTTATTAATGAAAGCACTACCAGAAGAATGACATGTTTGTTTTAATGATTCCGTGCTCCTAATTTATACAGCGCAGCCACTTAGGCACCGTGTAGATCTGCAGATCAGCAAATGAACCTTGTTAGTGTCTCTGCAACTCATACAACACAGGCAAAAGCACTAACTAGCTTGATTTGCTGATCAGCAATTTCGTACGTTATTTAAATGACTTTACAGCTCTAATTCATTAAAACAAATTTAATGATTTTCCCATCAGCATTTTCATACAATCCCTCACTCCCCTACAGAAACAACAGCTCGAAGGGAGCGGTAACTCAATAGCATTAAAACTCTGCCAATGGGGAGCTGTGGGATAAAGATTTTGAATTGCAGGAAAGAAGTAAAACCCCTGAGCCACGGGTACCCAGCCAGAAGCACCGACAGGTTCAAACCTCTTTGCAAGCTCATTCTCCTCCATCAAACCTCTAAAATTCTATATTTTTAGCGTGCAGCTCCCTTCAAATAGACAACTTCAGGTGGTAATCTCAGCCCTCAACAGCCTGCTACAGATATATAAAGTATTTGTCACCTATATTGTGTGAGGGGACCCAGACCTCTGTAGCGCTCTGACAACTTCACATCAAAAGGCAGAACATGATGAAAAGGGTAAAAGCTCCATAAGAGAAATCTAAAGCTTCCCAAACAGGCAGGCTACAAGTCTGCAACAAGAGAAGCGGTGACACTTAGAGTAGATGGCAGGAAGGGGCTTTTTCTTCCCCAGAAAGAAATAGAAGAAATTCAGACACTAAATTTTTAGTGTTACCATTATTTAATGGTAAAAAAATGGGAAGATATTTTCCTTAAATTCTGATCGCATTTTCAGCTGTTACAATTTGTGTTCCTCACTTCTCCAGATTTACTTTCCCCCCAGAAAAAGTCAAAAGCTTTTAACAGGGTAAAAAGGTTCATCACATCTTAAGTTTTCTACAGAAAACCAGTACGGATTCTGCAGCAAGAAGGTACAAGGCAGGGACACCCCATGTGTGTTTTGTTCAGTGTGAGCCCCAGCAAACTGAGCTCAGGAAGGTTTCCATGTGCAAGAGCATCACTGGGCTTTAGGTCCAGCCCAAACCACCAGCACTTCTTTTGTACTTGTTTTAAAAGCAGCCTTCAAGTGAGCAGAAGCAATCTAGCTCATTGCATGTCACTGCTGTGAAATGCATAAAGCCATTTGATTTAATAAATTATGCAATTACAATTATACATATTACACATGACGGCCCGGTGTGGAGCAAACTACCGAACGGCGTGTTTCAAAGCTGCTCTGTCAGCTTATGCCGGGGTAGACGAATTAACCAGGCACACCAAGGATTTCCGAGGGGAATCACATAATACATTCAAGTGTCCATCTCTATTAATTCAGCCTGTGCTTTGATTCCTGCCTTCACGCAAGGAAATGGGATTCCTGCAAGGGAAGGCATAGAGCACATTGGCGGACGCGAACCTCCAGCAAACACACGTCCCTCATACACCACACGCTGCTAATGATAAGCATGAAAAGTCTCATGGCATCCCTCCTCTGTCACTTCGCTCCGTCCTTTTTAGGCACTGACATGCAAGAGATAACACTTGAATATGGATAAATTTAAAAACAAAAATTTAAAAGTGACTGAAGACACGTTCTCCTTTTGCTCCAAATACCATATCAGATATGAGCAAGAGTTTTCAAATGTCTCCCACTTTGCAGAGGCATAAAGATAAAGTACAAATGCTCAGGAACTAATGCACCAGCTGCCTGCAGAATAAAAAGAGCAAGAAAAACACTTGCACTGTATATTTATACTGGCCTTTTGCTGCATGTTTGCTGTTGTTGGGCAAGGGAATGTTGTCCCAGCAGCCAGAACACCTACAAACTTTTGGGATGCTCTTCTCAGCCCCAAAGCTCTCCCCCCACACCGATAAAATGTTGGTGGAAGTGCTGCATGAGTGCCTTCGGAATCCATTTCTTCTTGCAAGGATGGGAACAGGCATGGTCATGAGTGCAGAGATCCTCTTAAATTTGCTTTGAAAAGTGTTTATAGGGTTTCCTAGTCAACTAAATCAACCAATCTGATTTTAGCTGAGAAACAGAGTGATGTGGACTGGCTGATTCAGGCACTTGCCTCCTTGGGACTCCTTGACAATAAGTTTTTCTTCGCAATTTTGCTTGTTTCAGCCTCACCCACAGCCCCTTTCTTCCATCAGATGCTGATGGCCCGAGCCAGGTGTGTCCCAGGACCCGGGACCATGGTGTTTCTTCACATTCCCCCTTTCAGATAAAAATACATTTTCTGAATAGCACAGCTGTCTCCAAACAAGCCCCTGACACCACAAGGCACCCCAGGGCCCATTAACCAGAGGCTCCAGCACAGCCGGGGCTAAAATCAGAGAAGAAAAGCACCAGACAAGAGTTCCTTGTTGCTTTTGGTAGTCAGCGGAAAATGGTCAAAAATCTGAATGGACCCACTCAGCTTTAGCTGCTTTAATGATTTTTTTGTTCTTTTCTTCCACCAGTGATTCCTTCCTCTGGTGGGATGGTTCCTCTTATTTGATTCAATAATTTCAATAATTGATTCAATAATTAGACAGAAGTCTAATAAATAAGGAAACCCCAGAGTTTGCTTCTTCCTATCATACAGGATAATTGCACCTTAGCCTTCCCTGCGTTGCTGCTTGTGGAGACCTTTCCCCAAACCAAGGCAAATAAACTCTTCATGAGTTCATTTGCAAAGTGCAAATGAGACAGGGCAGCTACTTTTCACCTTTTCTGCCACATAAAGGCCACACAGCATTTGTTTCAACCAGGTGAGCCAGGGCAAAGCATCAGGCTCCCTGCAAAACCCCTGCCCTCCTGTTCCTGCAACACCGGGATCTAAACCCAAAAACCCTCCAGAAATCCCTCCTTGGACACCATGATCTCACACACACTTTTACAAGTCCTGGACAAAACCAACCATGTCATCTTGTGAGTCATCATAAGCCTCCAACTGAACGTTTCTGAGCAGCCTTAGAAATAAATAGCAATAAAACGCCAGCAGCTTTTGTTGTTCCATTTGTTTCGGGTTTTATTTTGCCTCGTGCTCCATCTGTGTCACATCCCTATTGCGCCGCTCCCAAGTGGCAGCACGTCAGCGTGTTGTATTTAAGGGAGGAAAGAAGAGAAAAAATGAGCAGCCTCCCTGGAATTCTTTCATTTGCCATTCTATTATCATCGAGAGCACCTACTTCCAGATGGAAATGCAGATTGGCGTGAACCACGAGCCTTCACCGCTACCTTCTGTTCACTCCCGCTTTGCCAGGAAAGATTATGTCCCCGGACAAGCTGGAACTTCACGCCAATGGCAGATCGTCCCATTGAATTAGTCCTTCCCAGGTTCATTTTAGCAATTTGCATTAAATTTTGCCATTTGTTTACACAGCCCATGGTCTGGGTCTGTCAGATTTATATATACTATCCCGCATTAAGATGTTGTAAGATTATTTTTTTTTTTATGGAGTTATAAGCTATTAAGATTCACTTTAAATAAGCGCCTTGACAAAAATATCATCACGCTACTTTTCTGCAAGGGACTTCGTGTGTCATCCCGTCATGGTAGCGCTGGAATAAGAGCACTTTGCAAAGCGAAGTTTTGTTGAACTCAACTAAAGCCACCCCGATTTCAGCCCGGTATTCCGAATCGCAGTAATTACCAGTACGCATTTCACCATCCTCCAGTGCACTGCACAAACTGAAAAATGCATTTCTGTCTCCCAGCTCAAAGTATCCTCACTAATAGCCAACAGTCAAAATAATCCTCATAGCACAGCAGCAAAACCACAGCCCGGGCAGCGCTTCAGCATTGCGGGCAAATGAGTGGAGAATCCAACTCAATCTTAAAGCGACTGGACTGAGAAACTCAAATCTAAAAAAGGTAAAATAGACAGAGAAGTACAGCCAGTTGCCATGGTGACAGCAAGATATGAAAGCAAGAACTGATGGAACCTTTACAGTTATTTAAATGCTTATTATAACATTATGCAAAATGGTTGAGTAAAGAAAGCAGAGAGGTTAACGTACTTGTAAGAAAAACAGTCATTGCAAGATGAGCAAGGTAACAATTTATAACTCAGAAATAAGGCCTTGTTTAAATTGAGCCATTTGAAATAATGATATAATTATGCCCTCTTAAATCAATGAGGGAAATTCGTTTTGAAGAGCAGAGAAATGAGAGAACTCTCATTGGGCCACAGCGTTGGGTGCAAAATCATTTCTCACCAAGAACTGCACAAGTTCTCCTCCAGCATCTCATGTTCACGACCCTCAGCCCCAGACATCCCTGAGCTCCAGGGAAATGGCCCTGAGGTGATACCTGGCCCATACCAGAGCCTCACTGTGGTCCTTTGGCTTTGCAGCGTCTCCCCACTTGGTTCCCCATCCTCTCCTTCCAGTAGCTGCTCTGCCCTGAGCAGCAGGAGAAGGTGAGATAAGATGAGCAGGGCTACACATAAAAGCAAAGCAAAGGTTTGCAGCCAGGGCTTCCTCTGAAACTCAGGTTTAGGACAGAAACTAGATATCATCACCCACGGATGAAAGGAAATCAAGGCACATCAGAGAGCAAGTTTAGCATCAGCAAAGACCAAGCAGGTCCCCCATACCAAAATGTTCACCCATCCCCTGCTCAAGCTTCAGTACTTAAAAGAGGCTGATAAGAAAGATGAGGAGAGACTTTTTAGCAGGGCCTGTTGCAATAGTACAAGGGGTGATGGTTTTAAACTAAAGGAGGGAGATTGAGGCTGGACATGAGGAAGAAATTGTTGGCCCTGAGGGTGGCAGGGGTGGCACTGCAAGCGCCAACCTGCTCACCACTCACCAGGGCACAGCAGGACCACGGTGCCCAAGATGGCTCAGGAACAGTTATCTTGGTGCACAAAAACATCCACTGCAAACAATGACTATGGTGAGAGCCTGTCCCAGGTTGGCCAGAGAGGTGGTGGATGAACCATCCCTGGAGACATCCCAGGCCAGGCCGGACAGGGCTCTGAGCAACCTGAGCTGCTGAAGATGTCCCTGCTCATGGCAGGGGGGGCACTGGGGGAGCTGGGAACGCCCCCTCAACCCAAACTATTCTATTATTCTACATGGTGCTCTGTTTCCACCTCTCTCATAGGACCAGAAGGATTTGTCATTCTTCTTCCTCTGGAAAAAAAATGAAAAGAAAATTGAGACTTACCTCTTCTTGCTCCGTAATTCACCCCAAGCCCAGACCAGGGCTGCCCAGTGTGGACTTTCCTCCAGAGAGACTGACAGGAGTCGAGTGGAGTAAATCCCATTACAGTCACGCTCAGGCCTTTGGGCTCAGCTCCTTCCTATAGTCATTTGTCAAGTGCTTTTCATCTGAAACATGATTCTTGGATTCAATTACTTTATAAAGTCAATATTTCAGGTCACAGCTTATGCATCAACAAAGACATCTACAGGGATTAGAGTTCAGCGTGGTGGAGCTCTAAGTAACATTCCCTGCACTGCTCCAGCTAAAAAAAAGTCAATAAGAGAGGTTTGTTTCCCCTCACATTTCACTCTCAGGGGCTGCAAAATTATTGTTCACTTTTGTAAATTTAAACCATCAAGAAGAATCAAATATTCCTGGCTTCATCATTTCTAGAGAGATAAAGCAGGATTGCTCCACCGCCTCCTCTCCATATTCTTGGCAATACTTTTCTCCTGTTGAGCTAATAAACAGGCACAAGTCAAAAAATCCACTCAAGATGGGCTTTGCCCATGCAAAGGGCCAACACAAGGTCTGAAGCACCACTTAGTCCCTGTGCAAAGGTGTTTTTTCAGGTATCAGAGATGGAATTTTGGTGTTGGAGAGTCCTCCGGTCTGTCTCCATTTTCTAAAAGCCCCAACAAGGTGGTGCTCAAGCCATATTGTTGGTACCAGAAGTGTGTTTCTAAACCCTGTAAGAATGAGTCCCAAACCTAATGGTCTAAACCCTCTGCAGTAGGATGCACATGCAACTCATAAAACATAAGTCAGTGCCTTTTGGGGTAGATTCTGCAGGTAGCTGAGGTCCCCCAGCTACCTGCTAGAGGGACCAAAGATAACCCAAGGTCACAGACTATGAAAATCTGAAGTGTTTGGGCATAGGGGAGAGAAAGGAGTCATGCTAAAGACCAAATCTTAGACAAGGAACCAGAGTACAGGCATTAGGCAGCCCAGGTAAAAGGTAAATGCTTTTGTGACCTGAACTGCGGGAGATTTCCAACAGAATCCCAGAATGTCAGGGATCGGAAGGGCCCTGGAAAGCTCATCCAGTGCAATCCCCACATGGAGCAGGAACACCCAGGTGAGGTCACACAGGAAGGTGTCCAGGCAGGTTGGAATGTCTGCAGAGAAGGAGACTCCACAACCTCCCTGGGCAGCCTGGTCCAGTGTTCTGATACCCTCACTGAGGAAAAGTTTCTTCTCAAATTTAAGTGGAACGTCTTGCGTTCCAGTTTGAACCCATTGCCCCTTGTCCTATCATTGGTTGTCACCGAGAAGAGCCTGGCTCCATCCTCCTGACACTCACCCTTTATATATCTGTAAACATTAATGAGGTCACCCCTCAGTCTCCTCTTGTCCAGCTCCAGAGCCCCAGCTCCCTCAGCCTTTCCTCACACGGGAGATGCTCCACTCCCTTCAGCATCTTGGTGGTTGCGCTGGACTCTCTCCAGCAGTTCCCTGTCCTGCTGGAACTGAACAGCTCTGGTGGAAATGGGCATTGTACAAAGTGCTGGCAAGAACTGATCTGGGATCACAGAATCAGAGTGGTATGACTTGAAGGGCCCTTCCCAGCTCCCCCAGTGCCACCCCTGCCACGAGCAGGGACATCTTCACCAGCTCAGGTTGCTCAGAGCCCCGTCCAGCCTGGCCTGGGATGTCTCCAGGGATGGTTCATCCACCACTTCCCTGGCCAACCTGGGCCAGGCTCTCACCACCCTCAGGGACAACAATTTCTTCCTCACATCCAGCCTGAATCTCCTTCATCCCTTGGCCTATCAAGGATGCTGTGCAACCCAGACCACGCAGCCAAAATGAGATGCACTTGACCTGGAGCACAAGGGATGGTCAGGAGGAAGGTTGGGACCCAGAGGGGATCCTCAGGTTTGTGTTCCTTGCCAAGGGCAGCCAGCAAAGAAAAAGGGAAAAAAACCCAACTATTTAGGCTGAAAGACGATGTCATCAAGGGGAAAATATCAGGATAAGCTGAGCACAAACACATTCTAGGCTGGAAACAGAGACGCAGTTTCTAATGATCAAAAGGAGAAAGTCTAGAAGATCTTTGCAGAGATGGGTAGGAGAGGGGGAGAACATCTGCCTGGTTTTTGTGTGGCTCTCAGTGCATTAAGGAAAGTCAGCAGCTGCAGTTGTGCTGCAATAGCAGAGAACTGCAGCCTCCCACCCTCTGCTCCAATATTTCAGGCTTTTTTACTAAGCTGTAGAAATATAATTCTTCAGGGTTTTAATTAAAGGCTTCAGGCAATCCAAGAGAAAAAAAAGTTTCACATTTTGTTTGAGATGCGGGCTTTCTCCCTTCTTATTATGAAACGTAGCTCAATACTAAATATTTCAAATTCTTTTCCCCCCTGAAATAATCCAAACAGTAAATTTTGAATCTTTGTTTAACAGGCTATCTATTGATCTTCGCCAAGGCCACAGCTCTTCATAAACCTCTACTGAAGCCAGAAAAGCATCAAAAACAAACAAACAAAATGATTAAAAGGTAATACAACTCCGATCACTTTCCAAGAAAAACTTCTGAGGACAGAAATGCCTTTTCAGCAAACAGACCCTGCAGGAGCCAACCTGCTCAGCACTCACCAGGGCACGGCAGGACCACGGTGCCCAAGATGGTCCAGGAACAGTTATCTTGGTGCACAAAAACATCCATTGCAAACAATGACTATGGTGAGAGCCTGGCCCAGGTTGGCCAGAGAGGTGGTAGATGAACCATCCCTGGAGACATCCCAGGCCAGGCTGGACGGGGCTCTGAGCAACCTGAGCTGCTGAAGATGTCCCTGTCATGGCAGGGGGGGCACTGGGGGAGCTGGGAACGTCCCTTCAACCCAAATTATTCTATAAATGGCCTCCATGAGCAAACAGAGCCTCAAGGCTTGTTTCTGCTCTACTGAGACACAAGCAAACCTGATCCCGGGATGCTAAACCACAACTTGCCCCAAGCAGCCAGAAGGTCCTTTTGTCACATACCTACTGGGCCAGTGTTGCTGGATTTTTGCTGCCACCAACAGCCCCTCTTCTCCTGCAGCTCAGTGAGGAGGAAGAAGAGAGATGAAGATACCTTTATGCCTTTAGCAAAAGTAGGAGAAGCCACACTAAGAGAATTCACCAAGTTTATTCAATTTATGCTCATTAGAAAGGGAAAACAAGACTGGCCAGTTAGCTGAGCAGCTAATCAGGATAATATACCATGGGCATCTTAATGGGATTGCTTCAGCTGTGTTGAGGGCTAAATCACCTCTTGGGGCTGGGCAGAGCACGGCTTAGGGCAGGCAGGGCCATCCAGGACACCCACCCAAAATTACCCCAGCCTAAAACCAGCCCCAAAGCAAAGGATGGAAATCCTCAGCCTCTTTGTGTCAGTTTTTAGCAGCTTTTTATCACCAAACACTCAGGGAAGGCTGTTCAATTAACAGAAGTCAGTAAAATCAGAAGCTTTCACAGCAGCAGCAACACCAGATAGCAGAAACACCCTCCTTTGACATTCTTTACCCATTGATAAGGTTTGATAAAGCTGTAAGCTTCACAAGCATTTTCTGGCAAATGAGCCATAAAATAGGGTAGTTTTAAGTATTATCCCTAAATGGTAAACCTTCCAATTATGCTTGAAGAAAAATTACTATATCCTGTTAATTATAGCATCCATGGCTAGGATTTGTTTGAAAAGAAGCTCACTTCATTTAAAATAAATGCCAACTTTGAAAACAAGACAGGGGGGTAGAAAAAAAAAGCAAGAAAATGAGAAATTAATGATATGGAGCATGCAGAGCAGCTGTGCCCATGTGCAATGGGTAGATGTGGTAGCCCCCACCTCCAGCAGACCCCTTCAACCAGGACCAGCCTGGTCCAGAGCCAGATGCCAATAGTGTGGTCCTACCTGCCTCCCAAATTACCTCAGGCATGCGCCCACATCACACCCCAGCTCCATCTGCATCATAAATCCCTTCCCCACGCTCCATCTGCATCCCAAAATCCCTTCCCCAGGCTCCATCTGCATCCCAAACCCCATTCTCCAGGCTCCATCTGCATCCCACACCCCTTCCCCAGGCTCCCTCCCAGTTGCATCTCCAAGCTGGGACCTGCATCCTCTATGGAGGTGGTTCCAGCAGCAGGACACCCTGCACGTGTCAGGATCTGTCCCCATTTGGGTGACTCTTCTTCCCCCGCCCTTTGGCTCCTGACACGATGGGTTAGATGAGGGACCCAGGTAGAAAGCAGGAGGACCTGTGCATCTGCAGATAGCAAATGGGTCTTGGCAATGTTGCAGACCTGTTTAGGGGTTCCCCAGGACAAGGGTGGGTAATCTTCTATGTGAGATGATAAAGGCAGCAGGATTAAATAACGGGGTTAGTTCTCATTAAAAGAATAAAACATTAAATAATAAAACTGGTTTTTAGAAAGCGCCCAAGTCTAGTTTCAGTAGTTGCTCAGGAGGGAGACCCCAGCAGCACATTCAGTGTGTCACAGATAGCCAGGACCCAGAAGACAGCCAAGTTCAAAATACCTGCATAAATACACTCATTCACCACAAATTGTATTTTTAAGGCCTTTTCCTTCTAGACAGATCAGAGGAAGGTTTGAGAGCTGCTATCAGCTCTATTTGCAGCAAGCTGGAATTAACCTCAGGACCTCTTCTGCTCTCCAGAAGGCATTGCCTTGGTCCAGGCGATGGGTCAAAACAAGCCCCACATTGAAAAGCTGTCTGCAGTGGCTGAGTGACAGGGCCAGCCAGGCCACCACCAGACACCAGCATAAATAGATCAAACCCAAAAATACTGTCGCCTTGATTAGTTAAATCTGCACGAACAGCCAGCCTTAGGCTGGAGACAAAGGGCTTTTGGGGCACTTTGGGCGTGTTGTGACCCATCACCACTGACACAAAAATTAAAGTTGTGATTGAGCCTGGATGAACCAAGACAGTTTTGTTTTATTTCTCTCATTGAAGCATCCCCTCTGTGTCCTGCACCCACTTCAGCTGGGGTTACAGACAAGCAGAGAACGCAATTTCATTTGCTAGGCGGGCAAATCTGGACTCAGCACTTTCTTTTCCAGAATGAGCAATACCAAGGACTTTCGTTGCTGCTTTCTTGAAAATTGTTTGGATCAGCTGGTGAGGCCCGAGGTGTCAAGTACTGGCTGCAGGTTTGACACAGGAAAAGTGAACAAAGCATGGTCAAAAAAGGCCAGTTTTCGTGAAATATGTGAAAACATCATTTTGGGCTCCACAGGCTGCTGCTTTGGTGTTAAAAATCGTTATGTTTTGTCAAGGAGGTCGCAGGAGAAATGGTGAATGTTTTTACCCCATGTTTCCTTTTATTCCTTCCAAGGACATGGGGACCAGGGACACTGGGGAGAGAAACGGAAACCAATGAAGAAAAAGGCAATAAACTCAGAAAATAAAAATAATTTAAAAAAAAAAAAAAAACCACAAGCAAGCCAGACTTTTTTCCTCTTTTAGATTATTTTTAAACAACAAGCTTTAAAGGAAACTTTTAACCTTTTTCATTGCTCCACTTCAACCTGAAATGTAACTACAAAACTGACTCCTCTGCTTATAAGCACTAATATTGTAGTAATTATGAGGGAGATCAAAGCTGCCAGACTGACAGATCCAGCTCATGGGACTAAGGGGACCAAAGGCTCAGCACCCATAATGACAGTCAATGGTCCCCACCTTCTGCAAGGCCATTTCCATGCATGCACAGGAGCACAGATGTCCCCATCCACCCATCCCAAACCCATCGTCAGCAGTGGCTCTCACAGCAAATTTCTGGGCATTTTTATCTTGTCTGTGAAAACAACCAAAAAACCAATTTGCTTTCCGCAAAAATTCTGCAAAAGGTTCTGTTTAGACTGACAATCCTGTCCACAAACTCAGTTGCCCAAAACCAAAACAAGCGCGATGTGCAAATGGAGCCACCGAGAAATCATTCCAAAATGGAAAGGGATGAATATTCATGGCAATATTTTGGTTGCATCTAATCTATCTTTATAACATTTCACGCCGGCACGCCAAGGCTGAAGCTCTGAACAGCGACAGCAAGAAGAAACATAATTAGCATAAGGGATAGTAATTAAAGATGTAAATACAGGAGATGCTGTGCTGTAATTTTGTCAGGAAGGTGGGAGAGCACTGAAGCTCCCTGGGGAGCGGGTGATGTGCTCCTCTTGCCCATCAAACACTATTGCACCGTTATGTATCCTACACGTACAGACATAGTAAGTGTTATATTAATGAAATATAACGTGCCAGGACATTCCATCACTCAGGGAGGGAGGGAGGCTGAATTTTGTGTTCCCAAAGCATGCTTCCTCCGAATCGCTGTGGTCCTGGATGTGACAGTGACAGCTTCATACTGCACCCAGAGCAGCTCGAATGAAGCCCTGTGATAGTACATGAGATTTCCCAGCTCATCTTTTCCGCAGTGGACACCTGGCTCAAGCCAAATGCCACGTACATCCTCGTGGTTCCCTCATCCTGACATGGATGCATTTCCTTGCCACCAGCCCCAGCCTTTCAGTCATTGGTTTATGTGACATCACGCGTTGAAAGTGTCCAATCCCTTCAGCGATGTAGAACAGGGATTACCTAAACAGCATGTACAAACCCCTCATTTAGGTGCTTAATTAGCTGGTAGGTGTATAAGTGCCAGGTTTATGTGCTTGCACGGTGAGCAGAGCGTGTAACTGTGGGTTTCAGCAGCCAGGTCTAGAAATGGGGGTCAGTACGGAATAAGCAGAGAACGAATGGCATGTGCGGATGGAGACTCTTTGAAAACAAAAGCACAAAAAACCCAACCCGCCCTAAAATTCAAGGTGGCTCAGCACACTGCGAAACCAGGCGGTGTGTAGGAATGGATTGGTTTTATTGACTCTTGCAGCAAAATAGTGCAAAGGGTGAAACCAGGGGGAATTGTCTCTTGCAAATATTTAATTTGCAGGAGAAAATTGCAATATCCACTAATAGCCAGAGATCCCCCCGCACCCAGGCTCAAACTCTGCCAGTGCCCCAAACACTTTGGGATCTTCCCAATGGGCAAAATATTGGCTGAACAGAACAGGGAGTTAAATTCTGATTAAAAGAGCTCTACATATTGTGATATCCACCCAAACTGTTGAGCCAAATGACAGCGCTCCCGTATAAATTCATTGCCCTCATCATACAGGCGCTCATACTTTCTCCCAGGATTTTCAGAACCCTTTTACACCATCTTTATCGCACAAAGACTGGCTATTTTGAAAGCACTGAAAGTGCAGGCCACTGATTTTCAATATGCATTGCATTTTATGGCTCGGTTACCAGGTTAATATGCAGTGTCAGGGATTTCAATGGGACTATATTTATAAGCATCATTAATTCATATGAGTTCATAATAATCCCATAATATGGAATTAGCAGCATTCTGCTTTATTCAAGGTGCTATTAAGATATATATCATGCAAAGAGTGAGGCTATTCCACAAAGCAAAAAATACAAAGGCAAAACAACTTCAATAGCATGTTATTATTAGATACTGAACAGTTAGAGAGGAAGGAAAGCTTGTTGAACAGAGGTGGAAGATGTATTTTATGTGCTTTCCAGTATCACCACTGCTGCACAAGGAGGAATCATTATTGAAAAATACCTTGTAAAAGAGAAGGGCGCAGGAGGAATGTTGAGTTTCCATGGGGTGTTGGGGGATCCCCTTCCATGGGGAGACATGGCACCTTCAGCCCTTCTGCCATGGACGCCAAGTCCGGGTGGTCCTCACCCATTGCCATCCCACCCAGCTGCATCCCCAAACAGCGACAGGAATGTTCAGCACCTGCCCAAAAAGTTCATCCAAGTCTGAAAAATAAGCTCCAGCCCTGCTGGGGATCACTTTAGTTATGCAACATTATTCAGCTGGGAGCAAAAAACCCTCCGGTACGAGTTATTTCTTAACTGCCATTACGTACTTTAAGAGGGAAGCGTTCAGGAGGAATTAGGAAAAACGCAGATAAATGAGCGGGGAATTTAGGACTGGGCTCCTGGGACTGGAAGTGAAAAAACCCCACGGCATTCACCATAAAACCTGCCTTTCAGGCTGAAGATGACAGAAAGCAGCTTTGCTTTTCCAGCTCCGGGAAAGGGATTTCTTTGGATCGTTTCACGGTTGTGCAGTTTGGGAAATGCCCAGTACTGCTCCAGTTCCTACCAGTGATGCTGAGCCCCGCCAAGCAAGAAAACACCCACAAACATCACCATTCATAAATCACCGCTGTGTCCTGTTCACAACATTGCTAAATAAAAAAACACCTACAAAATCCCAACAAAAGCTCCATGTGCATGAACCTGCATCCTTATGTCTGAGATCTCCCGAACAGGGTGGCCGCAGGAATTATTTTAGCAATGTACCAAAATAAGCATCAGGGGCTGTTCCCTGGGTCTGACTATTTCACTAAACCCGACATCAGCGCTGGGTCAGGGAACAAATTTACCTCCAGCTTTGGAACGAATTAGCTGCATGCAGATCAAAACCGCGCTCTTGTTATTCAGATGGTGGGAAATGGATGGAAAAGCCATTTCATTTGATGGACACAGGGACCGGTGAGCTCGGGCCGTTTCTCCAAATCCCTATGTCCCACCACTCACCGTCACAGCGATTTCACTGCAATCCCCATGCTGAACCCATCTCAGGTACCTGGGCAACGCTTTTCTCCTAAAAACTTCCTCTCCACCCACTTTTTTGGGGTTTTTTTGCCTTTTTTTAAACCTCCAAACATGTTGCTACAGCAACCCCAGCACTTTATCGGTGCTCAGGGGAACATTCATCTCCAGTTCAGCTGCTCCATGGAAACACATCTCGCCATCCCTGCTCGGGGGGTGGGAGAAGATGACCCCACCACTCCATGTCTGCTGGAGCAGGGGGTCCACCCCAGCTGGGCAAAGACGGGGGGGTGGGAGGTGATGTGGAGGGACCCTCTCGGCTCGGAGGAGCACCCAAAAAAGCCCTTGCAATGATCAGCCCAGCACTCAAAGACTGCAACGCAGCCATGAGCAAAACCACTGAGTGTGCAGGAGTGGGGGTCCCACACTGGCACCTTGTGCCCAACATCGGATGAATCCTGTTAGAAATAATTCCATGGTTTGCTGAAGTTTTAATATCTGGTCCGTAACCTGCTGAATGCAGCAGGACACGTACCGTCTCACATTTCCCAGGACGTCATCCCGCAACGCGCGCTGCACGTCTGCCACGTACTTAGAGAAACCTCTTTGGGAACCAGCCTGTCCACGGGGACAGCGAAATGACACTTGCGCTGATGTTACGCAGCAAAACCACGTCATCGTTTTCCATGCGGTCTTTGAATAGGCAAGTGATGGAAAGGAGATGTCAGTTCTGCATCCAGCCATGCCCGGCAGTGCACAAGAAGAGACTCGCACACACCAGCGCGGTCGTTGCAGCCCCATCACTCGCTATCACAACCATCTGCAGGACAGCCAGTGTGACACAGGCAAAATGGCACAAAGTGCCGTTTCCAAGAAAATTAATTCAGTCCCTTTGTGTGTATTCTGCAACACCCACGTCTCTCCCCTGCTCCACAGTCACGACGCTTTCCAGCAAAAGCAAACCCTGTGGCTCTAAAGGGCTCTCCAACGCTTCGGCTGGAAAAAAAACAATCTCAAAATAAACCAAATACGCCTCTAAACTGGGAAAGCTCCTTTTCCTTAAGGTGCCTTTGCCCTTTCTGGTTGCAGAGCAGGTGCGAGGCCAGGTCCCCCACCACCAGCACATCCCATCGGTGAGCTCTCTGCCTCCGACCCACCGCAGCCTTAGCTAACGCAGATAGCGTTATATTAGATTATAACATCAGGCAGGTGATTACTTAATATAAATTATTAGCATGAAGTATATTTCCTCAGACTCTAAAGGCAGTTTTATAGCATCACGCAGTGCCAGCCCTCACTGCCAGCTCAGGGTCACCCGTAGGCTCTGTGGTTTCCATGTCGTTATTTAAATATTTAAATGCAAGCCACTCTTAATGTTTTCTTGGCCAGGGTCAAAGTTCGTTGATATTCCAAAGAAAATACTCAAGCCCTTAAAAATAAGCAGGAGTTAAGTGCTGTGCTGCCTGCAGATAATAAAACATGATCATGCAAAAGTGAAAGCAGAGTTGTTCCTCTTGATTTTGCCTGGTTTTTATTTTGTTGTATCATCTAAGGTTTTCCTTTCCCAGTTTCCCAACTTTCTGCTTTTTCAAAGGGATTCTCTCCACGTGAGCTCAATGAAGGCAGGAGGGCAGGATCGGGACCTCCTGCCAGCCCTACTAAAATGGGGTTTCCTCTTGTTCTCCAGCTGCTTTACTCATATCTCAACATATTTCTTTATGTTATCCATAAGCGGATTTTCAGCCTGTTGGAATTTAAGATGAAATTAATATATTGGCAGATACCCACTGCAGCCTCTCAGGTGTTCATACTGCAAATTAGTATTTTCAACAGTTCATGGCTCGTTTCTTTATAATTAAAATTAGCGTTGAGGCAGGCGGGGGTAATTTCACAGAGTACAGACCTGGAGGATGTGAGGATGGCTCTGCTGCCATCGGACGTCTGCAGCCTTGGGGTGTCCCATGTCTGTCACTGAGGATGATCTTGAAAGGGGGTGCCCGACCCAGAGACCAGTAGCAGATGAAGCAGAGGTGGGTACATTCTTCTTCTCTTCCCCTGGTTGTCCATGTTCAGCTGCCATTAGACCGAGACGCTGGGTACCAAAGCGGGATGTTGGGTGAGATGCATGGTCTGAACTGGCACCATCAGTTTCAGATCTTCATGCTATACCCTGGAAGTCAAGTAGATTTCTCTCCTAACCACTTAAACCTCACTATCCCATTGAACTCCAGACAAGGATTTGACCTAAAAGCTGCACTAGAACACTAGAAAACTGAGATCTGGCAGAAAATGTTATAAAGGACAGGACTGAAAGTGGCATGTGTGTGGACCATCTCCCAGTTACCCACTCCAGAGAGTGTTTACGGAAAGCACATGGGTGGATGGAGCAGCACACTTTGGGCTAGTGTTTGGATTTGGGGTGGCATCCTTCTGGTAGCAGGGAGAAGGACAAACTCGCTTGTTCCTGGGGAGCAGAGCCCGACCCCCCCTGGCTCCAAGCTCCTTTCAGGCAGTTCAGAGATCAGAAGGTCTCCCCTCAGCTCCTGTTCTCCAGCTGAACCCCCAGGTCCCTCAGCCGCTCCATCACACTTGTGCTCCAGCCCCTCACCAGCTCCGTTCCCTCCTCTCAACTCGCTCCAGCACCTCAAGGCCTTTCCTGAAGTGAGGGGTTCAATACTGACCCCAGGATTCGAGGTTTGGCCTCAGCAGCGTGCAGCACAGAGGAGATGAAGCGCCAGGTGCTGCACAGGTGTTTCATTTTCACTGTGGTGCCAGTGGAGGGTTGGTGGCACAGCCAGCCCTATGGCCCACCCCTGGGACATCCAACTTCTGCGTCCAGCTCAGGCGTCACCAGGGGGAAGGTCCTGCTCTTGGCCACCAGCACATCCTTGACAGCAGAGATGAATAATCTGCTTTCCTGGGAAGCTGGGCAGGGGGGTGCAGCCTTCACCCCACACTTGGACAACCACATGCATCACGGTGAGACACGGACAGGACAGGGACCCTTCCCAAGGGCCGTAATGCCTGAAGCCTCCACGCAGCAGCAAAACATCCTTCTGCACCATAAATCACTGGGAAACATTAATAAACAGCTCCATCTACTGACATCCTTACCTCCAAAATCCAGACAACCCCCCCCCCCCCATAGCAGCTGGGATGCAGCATCCAGAGGTGCCCACGCTGCCCACCGCATCGTGCCCGGGTCAAACAGGTACTGAATTTCACCCTGGGCACAGCCCAAATACAACCCATCACAGCCCCACGGGTCCCTTGCAGGGGAGCACATCTCCCAGACCAAGCACTATTAGAATTCCCTTTGAATTTCAATAAACTGACATCTATTAAATTTATTATCATCTCATTGAGCGAAAGGGAATATCTCTTTAATATTCTATTTCAGCCAAAGGGATAAATATACATGGGATTTAAAAAAAAAGCTAACAAGCCGAGGAGTTGAAAAGGGGCAGCTGAGAACAAGCAGCCTCGTTACTCTTCTGTAGCATCAGGCATGAAAAGTATCATAGAATCACAGAATCATAGAATGTCCTGAGTTCGAAAGCACCCACAAGGATCATTTCTTTTACAATCCATTGATTTTCACATTTATTGCAGGTCCTTGGGTTACTCTAAAAGAACCTTCCCTGCCCCAGGAGGAAGGACACCCGGCTTTCCTCAGTTTCCCCTGTCCTCGAGGGACAAATCCTGCTCTCTCCTCTAGTACAGAGCAGGATTTCACTGTGTGCGATACCCTGGAGCATCACTATGGTGAGTTCACACAGGGAAACAGCAACTCCATGTCCACGTTTCCACCACATCCATCCTTTGTGGCTTTTTATTTTGCGTCGCTCAAGCCCACATCCCTCAGACCCCACATCCACAGGCAGGCTCAATGCAGAGGGGAGGATTTGGTCACTAAATCCCACAGGCAGCATCCCCAGGACACGTCTCCATCTCCTAAAACCATGAGCATCCCCAGGCTCTCTGCTCTCCATCAGCCAAAATTATAACCACGGCTTCTTTTTTCCACATCCCCATAAGAGCTGCACTCTGCACTGCAACGTCAGGGGAAAACTCTTGTTTACAGACAGCAACGGGTTGAAAGCTTCAAAATGCTTTGAAATTTGGAATAAGAGGCTTGTGTTTGGGAAGCTCAAGTGCGGAGAAGTTACTCACATGGAGGAGGAGGCGACTCAGAGATTTTTGGGTTGAGCATCAGGGCAGCTGCACCGTCCCTGGTGCTGAGCTGGTGATGGGAAACACAGGGGTGGGAAATTAAAATTGAAGAGGAGGATGTCAACAGGACCACAGATCGCTCACAGAAATATAACCTGTAGAAATATATATTTAGGGTAAATAGAGAAGTGCTTGGAACAAAAGCCTCCAAGTGTCCATGCTTCCCCACGCACCCTTAAGAATATTTGGGTGGCAGCGGTTGGGCAGAGATTCACTTTTTTCTCTTACAAAATGGTGTGTTTAAATATCCCAGCCCAATATGAAGAGCCGAATGTGTCGTTATAGCTAGTCTTGATTTATTTATTGAAGCATTTATGTCTTTCCTGAGCAGCTCAGGGGCCAAACTCCATCCTCTGATGGCTGTGGGTTGGGCAATGGAAATGGCATCTGCTCAGCTCCGCTGGCTCTCTCCAGAAAGGCTTTTGCCCAAAACCTTCAGCCAAACCAAGAAATGTCTGCAGAGAAGATGGCGAGTACCATCTGGAGGATTTCCAGATTGTCTTTCCCCGTGGTGCTGAGCAGAATAAGCTCCTCAACAGGTCCATTGACATCCATCACACCTACTGCCTCCTCCAGGAAGCCCTTTCGCATGTGTCTGCAGGATTAAACTAATTCAAAAACCCTTCAAAAAAGGCCCAAAACCCTTAGAAAAAAGACCTGACTGTGATTTGGCATCCCAGGAGATGCCAAACGCTCTCTTGCTGCAGGAGACACCCCATGGGCCCATGGTCCTTGTCACCAACGTCACCACTGCCAGCCCAAACATGTTTCCCATTTTGGCTGTTTATGGCAGGACAGAGAGAAATGTGTCAGAGCTGTTAAAACCCTGGCAGAAGCGTTTTGAGCTCATTATCACCTTATAATCCCTGCCAACAGAGCTGCAGGGACAGGGTTGTGTTAATGGGGGGGAGATATTAAAAGCAGAGGTGAGCAGCTCGGTGTCCCCGATGGGCATTGTCAGCCCCCGGAGAGCCAGGGTACCCCCGGTCCTGTCACACGGCAGCTTATGCAATGGAGAGGATGCTCTTTCTCAAACTAAAAATTCCACAAAACTGAGATGCCAGGGCTGTACCAAAATTGTTCAGGTTTCCTATTCAGGGCTGAATTGTTTAATGCAGGTTCCATCCACGCACCAGCAATGTGTAGCAGGAGCTGGGGAGACCCAAGGACCACCAGGACACCTGCACCCCGGATGGATTTTCAATCGAGCAGAGATCACAGCAAACAGAGAGCAAGAAAATGCTCTGAATCCCAGAATGTGAGGGGTTGGAAGGGACCTGGAAAGCTCATCCAGTGCAATCCCCCATGGAGCAGGAACACCCAGATGAGGTTACACAGGAAGGTGTCCAGGCGGGTTGGAATGTCTGCACAGAAGGAGACTCCACAACCCCCTGGGCAGCCTGGGCCAGGCTCTGCCACCCTCACCCCCAACAAGTTGCTTCTCATGTTTAAGTGGAACCTCCTGTGTTCCAGTTTGTACCCATTGCCCCTTGTCCTGTTACTGGTTGTCACCAAGAAGAGCCTGGCTCCATCCTCCTGACACTCCCCCTTTCCATATTGATCCCCAGGAATGAGTCCCCCCTCAGTCTCCTCTTGTCCAGCTCCAGAGCCCCAGCTCCCTCAGCCTTTCCTCACACGGGAGATGCTCCACTCCCTTCAGCATCTTGGTGGCTGCGCTGGACTCTCTCCAGCAGTTCCCTGTCCTGCTGGAACTGAGGGGCCACAGCTGGACACAATATTCCAGGTGTGGTCTCCCCAGGGCAGAGCAGAGGGGCAGGAGAACCTCTCTGACCTACTGACCACCCCCTTCTAACCCACCCCAGGTACCATTGGCTTCCTGGCCACAAGGGCCCAGTGCTGGCTCATGGTCACCCTGCTGTCCCCAGGACCCTCTGTATGCAACTTTAACTCCATTTCACCAACTTATTTTCATTAAGTTTAATACATTCCTGGGAGAAGTGGGGAGAGAGCTGCCAGTGCTGCTTTACCTTTACCTCTCCCCGTGGCTCAGTTGACATTTTTTAATCGTGTTTCCACTTTCAACAGATAAATCTACTTTTATCTCCTGCCTGGTTACCCAACAGCCTAAAAAAATGTAGAGACAGGAGGAGGGGACACACACCATGTAGGAAACTCAGTGATGGCAAAATTACTACAAGGAAACAGAAAATATCAGGAGGTGATTGTGCATCTTTGCCAAGCTTGACTTGTGCATTACAGGTCATTAGAAATGTTAATCAAAGTGAACTGAAGATCAGCATTAAGAAAACCTCAAGGGATTTAAACCCCTGTAACACCCAAATATAAGTTTAGGTTACAAAAAGCACTGGAAGTTCCCAGCTCCCAGAGTTGTCACGGAAGAGCTGGGCTCTCACAGCACAACCAATGAGGTAAAATGCAGAAAAATAGGGAAAAGATATGTAGTCAAGTGGGAATGGATCGTTTCAGTAAGAGCTGTCAGAGACCACCTGAAATTCCCTTTGCCATTTCTCTCTATAAATGTCATCCTCTGGCTGATACTTTGCTATAAAGGGATTATTTTTTTATATATACTTCTGCATAGAATAGCTGTAAATTTGGCTGTATAAACAGTCACAGCCTCTGTCAGGGCTCCCAAGATGGCTCAGCTGCCTCCTTCTCCTCCCCTGTGAGCGCCATGCCCTGATTTTCTCCACGGCTCACCCCATCCCGTTCTCCATCCCCCTCTCCCGCTGAAGCACAACGAGTTTTGCTGAAGAAATTTCACTTTGACCTATGCCTATATGAGGAATTATTGCTTTTCGGATTCGAAGGGGCTTTTCAGGGCACTAATCCTCCCATCGCTCCGTCAGGATTCACCACACAGGGCTGGGCTTTTTGGCAGGGAGGGCTTAGGAAGCGAGGGCAAGAGCACAGCAAAAACCATCTCTCTAATGGGCACATTCCCACAGAGAAATGCTCCAGAAGCATTTTCTTTTCCTCAAGACATCAGCCGGAGTTTACCCCGTACTACGAGCCCCTGCAGCCGTTAACAATGGAAAGAGCCGCTTCCTATAATTAGATTTTCATAGGTGAAATGAATTTCGGCAGGCTGTGGCGAGCGATTATGAGACATAACAACAGTCTCTTTCCGTGCCCGTGAGGATGCTCAGGGACAGCTGCATCCCAGTTATTGTCACCACAGGCAGCAAAGGGACTTTTTACGCAGCGAGGAGAATGGACCCCTGGTAGGGTTAATGTACCTACAGCCTCTCACAGGCAGGAGCAGAGAGAAATGGCTGAGATAGGGAGTAAAATACACCACAGGGAAATATCTGTCGAGCTGGTGCATACACACACATCACCCTCCACCACTGCCCGGGCAGGCAATCTCAATTATTTACCCTCATTAACACCAGCTTGCTCAGCACCAGCCTTATCCCTCGTCCACCTGGGATGCAGGGCGCTGATTCCTTAGCCCTCATTGACACCCCTGCTCTTTGCAATACCCTTTATCAGAGCATATTTAGTCTTTTCTGCACATTTCCAACAAGGCTGTGGGAGCTCCATGGGAACCCACACCATGACATGCCTTGGTTTTCTGCCCCAAAATGTGCAGGTTAGGGTAGTTCTCAACCTGTTCATAGGAAGATGCAGTTGTTGGAGCATCACTTTTATTCGCCCTCTATGGGCAGCTCTCGGGAAGAAATAGAGCGAAATTGCAATCACTCCCACTCTGACTCCTTCTGCAGCTGCAGACTTGGTGTTTTATGGACGTCGCAGCTTTAATATTCCTTCCAAAGCAGGCTGTGGACATAAAAGGCCGGTTTGTCAATCCGTCGATTGCCCGGGGCTAAGCCAGTAATTCTGTTGCGTTGCTGCGGTTTGCATGGAACAAGCTGGCTTTCCAAGATCAAGAAAATATTCTACATCGGTTGCAGGCACAGCCGTCCCCAGTCCCTGGGGGGCATGACAAGACGGTGACAAGCTCAAGGATTTAGCATCCTTAAATACCCCCGATTTTCTTATTTCTTCTGGAGCTTGTAGTCCCCTTTGCCAGCATCGTGTCACCCAGTGTCAAACTACAACAGTGTTATTGGATGTGCTAAAACCCCTTTCTGCCAAAACCCACTCTCAGGGTCCGGTGCAGGACACGAGAATGGTTCTGAGATGTGGATTTTGATTTAGGGGGTATTGCATCACTTTCTGCACCCCTGTGCCCCCAGCTCATCACTAGTAACGTATAAAAAAATGACCGTTTTGCTTTCAAATCCTATTTTTGCTCCTTCTGTTCCAAGGTCACGTCCAACAGGATGGTCCTGAGCTGCCACCTCCCTTTCCACCTCATGCTTCCCATGAGTTTCTATCCCGGAGTAACTCTTTCAAGAGGCTGTAAAAAGCAGTTTTACATAATTAGCTTAAATAGCTGCCCAGACTCTGTCTTCCAGAGAATACGGCATTGTAGGGCTCCTGCTGGAAACATAACAAGGGCTCGTGGGGAAGTTTGTGTCTGGAGGAGAAGGGGTTTTTCAAAGAAAGAGAGAAATAAAGAAAAATACCCCTTTATTTCTGTAGTGGTAGCAGGTGTTGCTGAATTAGACCCCTTCAAACAACAGAGTCAAAGCGTGGAAACCAGCGCCGAATAACCCCGACAACCACCCACACCTGTCTGCTGGCCACTAACTTTTAAGAGAGAGCTATTTAAAAGCGAATTGTTGGATATTCCTTTGCTGGCAGCAGCTAGCTGGTGTTAGGATGAAATGGCTGCCCTCCAAGAAAATCGCAAAATAATGACAGAAAAGCAGCCGTCTTGAAATACAACAAAGCACGAGAAGACAAAGTCAAGATTAAAACTGCTCTCACAGAATCCCAGAATGTCAGGGGTTGGAAGGGCCCTGGAAAGCTCATCCAGTGCAATCCCCCCATGGAGCAGGAACACCCAGATGAGGTTACACAGGAAGGTGTCCAGGCGGGTTGGAATGTCTGCACAGAAGGAGACTCCACAACCCCCCTGGGCAGCCTGGGCCAGGCTCTGCCACCCTCACCAGGAACAAGTTTCTTCTCATCTTTCAGTGGAACCTCCTGTGTTCCAGTTTGAACCCATTGCCCCTTGTCCTGTCACTGGTTGTCACTGAGAAGAGCCTGGCTCCATCCTCCTGACACTCCCCCTTTCCATATTGATCCCCAGGAATGAGTCCCCCCTCAGTCTCCTCTTGTCCAGCTCCGGAGCCCCAGCTCCCTCAGCCTTTCCTCACACGGGAGATGCTCCACTCCCTCCAGCATCTTGGTGGCTGCGCTGGACTCTCTCCAGCAGTTCCCTGTCCTGCTGGAACTGAGGGGCCACAACTGGACACAATATTCCAGGTGTGGTCTCCCCAGGGCAGAGCAGAGGGGCAGGAGAACCTCTCTGACCTACTGACCACCCCCTTCTAACCCACCCCAGGTACCATTGGCTTCCTGGCCACAAGGGCCCAGTGCTGGCTCATGGTCATGCTGGGGATGCAGGTGAGTCTCATTGACACGATGTTTTGTTGGTCCCTGAGCAGCCGCTGAAACTCTAATGGGACACGTACAAATCTTGTAAGCCACGTCCTAGCAGGACACCTGTGAAAACTGGGCTTTTAGATACAGGAGATGCGCAAAACGGAGCATCCCGGGCTCTGCAGAGAGCAAAGGGCTCTGTTAATCGGCAGCAATGCACAAAATGCCAAGGAGACACCACCAAGATGCTTATCCCCAAAAGCTAATGAACACCCAGGTTTCCACTAATCCCAGGGCTGGTCTCTGCAGACATGGGACAGCACCAGGTCCCTGCCAGAGGTGTCCGTCCCCAAAAAGCCTGGAGGAGCAGAAGTTTCCCCATTTAACTCGACATTGGCTGAGCTCATCCCTTGCATAGCTTTGAGTTGAAAAACATTGAAAAACTACTATTTTCTCTGTTCTTTGTGGCCCTTGCTCTTCCGTGAGGTTTCTCTGCCTAATAAAAGCTTTGCACAAACGACATCCTCTGCCACGGAGGAGTGTTATTAATATTGAAAGGTCTCTCTCCTGTCCTCATAAAATGGGGAAATTTAATGCCTCTGATGAGCTCCGCTCTTCTATCAAATAGGGTAGGGATTGGACAGCAAGTTAGAGAGTTCATTCAAAACTCAGCAATTGCATTTGTTTCTTTTTCTTCGGAATCCAAGCTAGAAAACATGGCCCAAGCTACCAAAGAGAGAGCAAATGTCTGTCCTTGCAGTCGGCTCCAGGACCTGGGAGGACGGAGAGACCCCCGAAGTGCCATCCCCTGCACACACATTTCATGGGTGACCGTGTTAAATGAGGTTGAAACACCCAGGATCACCAGGAGCGTGTGTGGGTGTTTGCAATGAGCTCATCGTTTTGGGCTTACAGATTTTCACCTAAATCATCCTTTTTGGTTTTGTATGGAAATCGCTTGCCTTGCAGAACCAGCATAGACCCCAGGTGGCTTTAACCCACCAGCCAAAGCTCTGCTCCATCATTCACACTTATACACCATTTTTGCTAGAAAATTTAATTATTCCTGTCCTAACCCAGCTGAAAAAATGGCACAATCACTGGCAAAGCCCCTCCTGGTCTATGATGGTTGGTAGCACGAGCACTAAACCAGCCAGAAACGTCAAATACATCACCCACTTCTGACTTTTGAGGGTTTCGATCCAAAGCCAAGCCCAAAGCAAGGCGAGATCAATGCCAGCTCGCAGCCACGCTTGGAAGCAGCTCAAATATATCAGCTGTGAAGGAACGGTGCGACTTCCCCTCTGCCAAAGAACTTTGAACAAAAATAGAGGTAAACGAGTCCTCAGTGGGTGCTGAAAGCAGCTTTGGTTCCAGAAGCATCCAGTTCACAGATGGACCACCTTAAAAAAATAACGAAATAAAAAAAGAGCATCGCCGCTGAGGTACAATGAAAAACGGGGCCGTTTTATTTGGTGTATCATGAGCCGCATCTCCCCGCTGTAACTGAAGTACCGTCTGTAGCAGGTACAGCCGTATCTGTACAATCTTCAAACGTTGCCTCCAGGCGAGTCGTTAATCTTCTTTCCCTTTGTTGATAATATTTTCTTTTTCCTTTCTGTAGGTTATATCTGTTAAAATGCAATTTGCACTCCCCAAATCGGAGGACGGGCTTCGTGACGAGGAGATGCTGATGTCCTCACGCCGAGATGCTGATGTGCTTTTCCACCTCCCAGCCCAGCGACGACAGCCGCCGGTACCACGTATGGAATCTCTAAACACAATAAAGTTTCATTGGTCTTTAGGACGGCTGTGACGAGGCGCTGGCGGAGCGATCAAATAATTGTTTCTAAAAGCACAGCGGCTTGATGATACCGTAACATGATGTTTTAAAGCGTTGTTGGGGAATGAATTGAGTGCAGGGTAGGGGAATTTAGCCTTTTGAAGAGTGTTATGCTATAAATGTTGAAAAGACAAAAAATAGAGATCCACAGTGGTGAAGGTGATCGAGAAGTTACTGAGCTCATCCACTTCCCTGGCCATAATCAACTTCATCGGGTCATTCCCATGAGATCCGTGTCTGACTGGTCTTAAAACCTTTCCGTGATGAAGAGGTCCCAGTCCCACCAGCCATCTACCCCGGGATCTTCTTCCTTTCTTACAAATGTATAAATAAAACCAGCTCTGAGGAGCAAACCTAAAGATGTAATTCCTGGTTTTACACCCAGTACAGTGTGTGGGGCTTCCACACCCGTTAGGGCGCTCAACCCAAGCCCCCTTCCCCAGCTCTGCCCCATGGTCCTTCCCACCCCATATTTCTGCTGCTGGTCGCTCCTGCTGGATGGTGAAACCAGGATTGTCCCTCACTGACGGCCATTCTGGTTTCCTCAGAGCATTTATTTAGGTAGCTTAGTTCCGCATCAGTTGTCCAGTCTGGTTTCCCTGCACATCCCAAGCTGATACCAACATGGTGGGACCACCTCCAACCTACATTGCTTCCATTGCACCTGGTGACCACTTCTCATGTTGTCCCTTGGTTTGTGTCTCAGTTTTTCAAATTTCATCACCATTTGTTTTCATCATTCTTTTCTGTTGATTTTTAGTAATCAGGCTTATTGTCTACCTCCTATACGCCTCTTTTTTGACTAAGACCAACAAAGATTTCTTTGATGAACTGCCCTTACTCCTTAGCATCCTCCCCAAAAAGTCCCACCTGCTTTGTCTCCTGGAAACACATCATTTTTAGTTTGGGCTCCTCTTTCTTTCATTCCACAGTGACTTTCAGCCAGCTGGCTTTTCATCTTCACTAAGCCAACTCACCCTCAGCTCTCAGCTAGGCCAAGTCTAAAAGCTCCACTCTTCCAATCAGTGATTCTACCTTCTATTTTACTTATGAAAACAAAATATTCCCACTTGTAGTCCTTTGTAGTTCTTGTATTTCTCAGCTGCCATCCTGCCAGAGGGGGGTTTGCACCCACTGGGCATGAGATTATGAGTTAATTGTCTTTCCCCAACACACTAAGACAGAGCAAGTCCTGGACCAGCACATGTCCCTCAGCTATATGCATGTATAACATGAAAAGACAAGAACTGATGTTACTGCATGTTCAGAAAGAAGGAAATAGCTTCATGACACACAGTTTGTCATAGGCGGCCAGCCACACAAGTTCACAGCCACTAATCTAGCACAATGCTAGTTTCCTTGGCCAAAAGATGACAGCGCTGGGGCCACCTCAGCCTGGTTTAGGAGGCACCACAGTGGTACCTCAGAGGAGAGGTGGATCCCAGAGCCCGTCATTCACAACCAGGAACAGCTTTCAATGCCAACCTCATGGAAAAGCTCAATTTTAAAACCAACAGCCAGGCTTTAAATCCAAGGCACATCTTTTTTGATTATTGTCATGCTTTAAATGCTGCCAGGGAATCTTTGTGTCACACGTACCCAACTTCAACTTTCGGTTTGGAAGATGGTTTCTGCTTCAGCTTGGATTATTTCGATCATGGAATGGTTTGGGTTTGAAGACCATCTAGTCCAACCCCCTGCCACGGGCAGGGACACCTTCCACCAGACCATGTTGCTCAAAGACCCATCCAGCCTGGGCTTGAACACCTCCAGGGATGGGGCATCCACAGCTTCTCTGGGCAGCCTATCCCAGTGCCACCTTCATGGTGAAGAATTTAATCCTTATCTCTAATCTAAATCTTCCCTCTTTCAGTTTAAAGCCATCACCCCTTGTCCTGTCACCACACACCCTTGCCAAAAGTCCCTCTCCAGCTTTCCTGTAGGTCCCCTTTAGGTACTGGAATGAGCTACACAGAAAAAGCAGCCATTTCGAGGTCTAACAAAATAACCAGCTAGAGATACAACCAAGTGTACAACTTTAAGATGTATAAATTATCATCGCTTGCCCCAGTACAGTTAAAAAAAAAAAAAAAAATCAATCTTTATAGTTGGAAAATGACAGTAGCTTATTTAATTTATGACAAAAGCAAAGACAAGAGGAGAATAGCATTGAAGATTACACTCACCGAGTGTGATGCTCTCCTGTAATGTAATGAAATGAGTTAAGAGCAAAGTGAATTAGTGCTACAGGCTGACCTCATCCCACTAATCCTGCAGAGCTATAAGAAATGGAAGGTTTCATTTGCCAGCTTGGTTTTCAAGGTCAGTGAGGACCAAAGTGGCCAGTCTCCTCTCCCTGTGATTTTGGCATTAAATGAGCAGCTGGCTGTGATCCTCATAATTTATTCTAACGAGGAGAATTACCCCAGTGCCTTTGTCAGGTGGGTAACTCCTTGGGAGCAAGGAGAGCGTGAGAATGAGGGGCTGCAGGTATCAAACCACGCTCAGCTACGTGGTCATTTCCTTGAATTTGGTGCGTTGCACCAAGCTGATTGATGGGACTGCAGCAAGTGGTGGCTCAACCCCACTGTGTCCCTCTTGGACTGATCCCGAGGTGGTCACCATCTGTCCCGTTCTTGGCTCCTAAACGATCCCTATGTCTCTCTTGTGCCTTTGCTCTGAAAAGTTATGGATGCTTTAAAATGAGTTTTGTTTCCAAACTGTATTTCTCATGCCCTGACAAGAACTTATTCCTATAAAGTTCTGACGGTGGTAATGAGCCACTTGCTGAGCAGGATGTTTCTGCAGGCAAGATCATCCTCCGCAGGGAGGAACTGCTCGAGACCCTGGTACAAGGCACTGGATGATGAAGCATTTTGCAGATTTACATACCTCTGGCTGCAGCTCCAGGCTTGGGGCTGAATTTTGGGGTGTGCAGAAGGCTGCATGCCATCAATCCACCACCTCACCCGAGGACAAGCAGATGATGGTGACACCCAGAGAGCTGCTCCAAAGTACCACGAGATTTCCCCATAATCTGGAGAGAAACGCAGATAGAGATGGAGCTGGAGCATCCCTGGTCTTCTGCATTATCCAACAGAAAAGAACCGTGAGTGAGGATGGGCACTGGAGCTCGTTTGGGGACACATAAATCTACTGCATCATCAGCTTTGATGGAGCTGGTGTCAGGGCAGCTTTCTTACAGAGAAAGGCTGAAGTATGCAGCGTTATCTCCTTGGGAAGATGGACACCTGAGCTGGAAGCTGAGCTGCAGGAAATAGAGCAAATGCAGCATTTCTCTCTGCGATACACACAGAGGATCCATCCTTCTCTTATTTTCATGCCTGTCACTATTGATCTCATTGAGTTATGCCTGAGCTGTGATTGAACAGGAAGGGAAAATGGGGAGATAACTTTAAAGTCAGTGAGAACGTTGCTTTTTGAGAGGCAAAAATCACCAGACCCACCAAACAGAGCCATGTCTCCGTATGGAATAGTGTAAGATCCAAAATAGGAAAAAGCTGGATAAATCACTGACAGACACTGTCCTGTTTACATCAGGCACAGACAACTCTACATGGTGCTGCATGAGGAATAAAACCAAAGCAAACAACTGGGGAAGCTGCAAATGTGCCTGCAGAGCTGCCAGTCGCATCGAGCTGGTGTTTAAGCACCCAGGTCTGCACTTGGACACACGGTTTCTTTGCTTCATGTGCAAAGGCAAGATCTACCTCAAGGAGAACCTGTATCACCTTGTGCAAGTGATGCTGTCAGAAGTGGCAGAAACGGAGCATTTCCAGCTGTCCTTCCACATCTGTTCCTCCCGCAGCCACCGCTGCCAACAGGCCACCTCAAAGAAAAGCCACCAAAGTCCTCGGATCCAGCTGGAGACAATGGATCTGGGGACATGCGGAGGCAGGGCAAGGAGGTCCAGACATGCTTTTTCCTAAAATGAGAGGTTTTGAGCCTGGTTTTCACCCTCGAACACAACCACCTTGTGCAGACAAGCAGAAAACTGGGTTTGGAAAACTCCCAGGGAGCACCAGCCGGGTTGGAAGCAGCCCCATCAGCACCAGCCCCCACAGCCGTTTTAAGGCATTTTCCATCAGAATGACAATTAATGCATGGATAAGGCGAGGAAGCAGCCTGGGATGGTGGCACCACTGCCGATGTGGCCTTTGACACGCTCAGCCCCAGCGGCACATGGCCGGGTTATTGCCCCAAAACCACCACTTTTCCAGAGCCAACGGTTGCTACTTGTCCAGGCAGCTCCGACCTTTGGCAGCGTGTGATTTCAGGCTGCAGCTCCAGAAATGTCACTGCTGCTTCTCATTTATGTGTTTCTATTAATCACTTTCTCCCTTCACACACAGCCTAATCAATGGGGACAAGCGTGCAGTCCCTCTAACCGATTCCTATTATTCCTCATTACGCCCTTTGTTCCAACCCTCTGCTTCCCCATCTGGCATTAAACCCCGAGCCCTCCCAATCCAAGCTGTCCTTTGCCTGTCTCTGTAGGGACAACGATGCTTTAGTTGTGTAATCAATTAGCCAGGAACCAGACCACTGGCTCGGATACCTTCTTAGAGCAGCCTTAATTTTGATTAATATCTCCTCATGACTTTAGAACCATATAGGCATGATTCCCTACCCAGCCATGCTTGTTAAAATCATAAATCAATCTATTCCATTCCCTCCAGACGCACCGAGACCTTTCCAGTTGCAGCCATCCAGCTCCCACCGCCGCAGAGCGTTATTTACTGGGTTTGCTTCATCCCTCTGCAAAGGAAAAATCCACTCACCGAAGCCAAAAAGCCAGAAATGCGTGTTTATTTTGAAGTAATTAGAAGTTACCCCCTGCAGACAGACATTCTGAACAGCTCAATCTGCGCCAAAGAGACTCGGAGCGAACGCTTTTGCTGCTCAGCCGGTCACCCCAGCCACTGTCACCAGAGAATTTTGGCCATGATCACGTCCTTAGCATTGGCCTAGAGAGGAGGTAGAGGAAAAAATACACACATGCCTGCGCTCACATAACTATAGATAAAATGAGATGCCTCAGCTTTAGCCAGCTTAGGTCCTCAAAAGCCACATGTCACAGCTCACAGTCCCATTTCTGAGCCCCAAAACTGCTCATTTTATGCCTTCTCGATGCTCAAAGCCCTTCTCATCCTGATTATAGTCCTCTGGGAGTTAAAAACACCAAAGAAATAATGTTTCCTTTTACATTTTCTATCTGTTATTCCCTTTTCCACCACTCTAGCTCAGGGCAGAGGTTTGGGGGGGGTCTGGTCTTCACAGCGCAATCCAGGGCACTGTCACCTGTAAAGGGGAAAGCAAATGGGGAACCCCAAGTGCAGCCCCACTATGAAAGTGTTCTGCAAGGATTTTGGACCCGCAGTCCCACAGAAGGAGAGCAGACACCCTTTAAGGCAGAAAAGGAGAGACACATCATCTTTTTGATACATATTTTGAAATACAGCACTGGCAGGGATAAGATAAAACGATGCCGCTCTGTAATAAAAGATTCAAGGGTTATTTGTGAGTCCTCCATTCCTTACCCCAGGAACTGAGTTTTCAGCCAACGCTTTGATCAGTTCTCAAGCCAGAAAGGGTAATTTTTGGTGTTGCAGCAGGACAGACACCCACAGCCCGAGCCAGCCCGCAGGGAGGGAGGAATCGCACCGTCCCTTCCACCCGCCCCTCGGTACTTTTGGGACAACCTCTCTGCACACCAGGCTGCTCACCTGAAGTCACTTAAAGTATCTTTTCCCCTTGGTAGCAAAGATATGAGTATCAAAGGTATAAATATCAAATTTCAAAGACTCACCAAGGCTGGTGTGGGTGCAGCAGGGACCACAGGCAAGTTCTAGGGCAGGGATGGATGGGGGATTTGGGCTGAAGATTTTGGCTGACCCCAAAATATCCCAAGGCAGATGGGAGACAGAGCAAAGTGCTGATTTCAGTTTTTAAGCCCATATTCATCCAGCGATCTGGTTTATTGCCCGGCTGGGGTCACTGTGCTGGAGAACAGTGAAGGGCAGCGCGCCCCTGAGGGAACTGAAGGCAAATGGAGATGGGAGGTTCCCCTGCAGCACCTGGACCATGATGCTGGAGCAAGTGTCTGCAGGCGGAAAGAACCCAAAGCACCAGCAAAGAATCATGGAATCGTTTTGATTGGAAGAGACCCTCAAGATCATCGCATCCAATCATTAACCCACCCCTGGCACTGCCCCATGTCCCTGAGAACCTCATCTCCGTCTGTCCAGCCCTCCAGGGATGGTGACTCCAGCACTGCCCTGGGCAGCCTGTTCCAATGCCCCACAGCCCTTTCCATGAACAAATATTTCCTAATATCCAATCTAAACCTCCCCTGGTGCAACTCGATGCTGTTTCCTCTCATCCTATCACTTGTTACTTGAGGGAAGAGACCAAAAGTCATTGCATCTTCCAGATGTCATCCAGGGAGGGAAAGTCTTTCCAGCACTGGCAAAAGGCACAGCCAGAGGAAAAGTCTGCTGAGGTTCCTCCGGAGAGGACTACGTCTGGACAGCTGAAATGAAAAACATTGCAAACCCATCTGGCAGCCACATTTCAATCTGGCTTTGGAGAAACACCAGGGGTTTAACCACATATGAGAGCAAAGTCTGAGCCTCTCGCCAGGGACGAGCGAGCCAGCAGAAAGTGCCTTAAGGTTTGTGTGAGTGATGGTCCATTTCCACACCATCCCCACGAGGATCCCGCATCCCGAGTCTGCTGAAAACAAATCCCGGTGTTTTTTGCAGAAGGGACACACGGGAGCAGCCGCCTGGCAGCGCAGATGGGACTTTGTGAGCCGCGTCAAACCCTGTACCGATAAGACTCCTCTGCAGTCATTTGTTTTAAATGCCAGAACATGCTTCAGGAGCTCTGGCATTTGGGGAACGAAAGCAAACAGTGCCCAACTCCCCTCTCTTCATTAGCTCCTGTAATTGGCATCATGGCCATTGCACGGGGACCAGACCCTGTAAGCGCTGTGGGAAACAAGGTCCATTTGGGATCAGTTCATCGCCGATGGCTCCAGCACCTCACCCTGCTCCCCATCCCCTCCAGCAATGGAAAACCACACATCTCCCCTGGAAAATCCTGCCTGCAGCATGCTAATTTATATATTACAACACTGCCCATTCAGCTCTCAGATAATAATATATGAATGTGCTTTACTCTATTCAACCCTGCTGTTGAATACAGCTTTACACCCAGTAATCAAAAGAGAGGAGAATTTAATGTGCCCCTCACCGCTCCGTTTTGGCTGGTGTTTCAGCGATCACCATCTCACTGCAGAGGGATAATTGAGTTTTGGAAGCAAAGGCTGAATCTTAAACCACGTGTTTATACTAATCGTCCAACGTGGGCTTCAAACCCGACCACCAGCTCAAAGGGACGGGTATATTTCTGCATGTGGGTGATCCTAGAATGTTCCCACTACTAAATGTGCTCGTATCAGAGGAAACATTAACAATAACTTCACGTATCACCCTGCGTACGGTGAATGTCAGCATAGTCATTCAAACGCAACCTCAACAATGCAGAAATGTCCCATATCCCTACAAAACTCATTGTGAGCTCTGAATGACTCAGTGAATATTTTTTGTTTGCCTGAGAATGTCCAGACTCACTGGACCCACTTTATCCCAGCAAAGTCTTAAGAAGGACGAGCCATCGGAGCCCAAATCCCTGAGCTACAGCCCTGGGACCAGCACCCGGGCATCGATTTTGTGTCACCAGCCACCGTGACATCTGCCATCAAACACAAGGAAACAGCAGGGGAAACATAACCGAGTTTTACTGTGAGCACATCGGTGCTGCAGACAAGACGCCATAAACTCGGGGCATAACTCCGGAGGATTTTCTGCTCTTCTCAGCCACAGACCATTTATTTGCCAGGGTTTGTATATAGTGCTTACCTAGAGTATAAGCAGTGAAAGAGGTGATAAACTATATACTATATAAGTATATAGTTGTGTTCCTAGATCGTCAAGAAAATCAGGTAAACAAAAAGTGGTGGCGAGCAAAGCTGAGCCCCCCGGCAGGGACTGGCCGCTGGGTTTCATCTGCTGTTCTGAGCAAAGGAGCTGCTCTTCCCACCATCGCAGGGGAGAAGCAAAAAGTAATTAAGCCGTCAGAAGGCACTGCAGGCACGTTAGGACCCCAGGTGCTTGGTTAGGAGGGGATTTCTACGGCATATGTGAAATCCTAGTTAAAATTCTCACGTTTTCTGCACGAAATCCCAGTTCCGCAGCGTTCCTGCGGGTGCGGGAGGAGGGGGACGGAGAGGAGCGAGGAGGCCGAGCTGGATCAGCAAAGCACCGCGCTGTGACTCCAGGCAGCACTTCAGCCGCGTTCTTTGCCAGATCGCATCCAAAAACCCCATGTTCTGGCCCCGATCTCCACATGCAGAGCCCACCCACAAGCCCCTCCGGGCAGAGGACTTGGGGGATGCACCACACCAGTGGTTTTTGGAGTTGTTTTATTCGCCAACACAAGCACACGCTGTCCTTGCAGCCTTCATTCTGATGAAATATTGACTTTAAGCCACCATGTCACGGAGGCACCCCAACAAGCCTATTTTTTTTTTTTCTTTCAAAATCGCAGCCCTGACCTGGTTGCAACTCCTCTGCAAAGGCAACCAACCCCAAGGGATCCCTGCAGAGGGATCTGGATAGACTGGAAAAATGGGCTGATTCCAATGGGATTCAGTTCAACAAGGCCAAGTGCCGGGTCCTGCCCTTTGGCCACAACAACCCCCTGCAGCGCTCCAGGCTGGGCACAGAGTGGCTGCAGAGCAGTCAGGCAGAAAGGGACCTGGGGGGACTAATGGACAGGAAGCTCAACATGAGCCAACAGTGTGCCCAGGTGGCCAAGAAGGCCAATGGTGTCCTGTCCTGTATCCAAACCAGCGTGGTCAGCAGGACAAGGGCAGTGATCCTTCCCCTGTACTCTGCATTGGGGAGGCCACACCTGAGTATTGTGTTCAGTTCTGGGCCCTCAGCTCAGGAAAGAGACTGAAGTGCTGGAGCGGGTCCAGAGAAGAGCAACACGACTGGGGAAGGGACTTGAACACAAGCCCTATAGGGAGAGGCTGAGGGAGCTGGGCTTGTTTAGTCTAGAGAAGAGGAGGCTTAGAGCTGAGCTCAGCACTCTCTAGAACTACCTGAAGGGCAGTTCTAGCCAGGTGGGGATTGGGCTCTTCTCCCAGGCATCAGCAATAGGACAAGGGGCCATGGGCTTCAACTCTGCCAGGGGAAATTGAGGCTGGAGATGAGAAAGCAATTCTGTGCAGAGAGAGTGGTCAGGCATTGGAATGGCTGCCCAGGGAGGTGCTGGACTCACCAGCCCTGGAGGGTTTTAAACTGAGATTGGACATGACACTTAGTGCCATGATCTAGTCAATGGGCTGGAGTTGGACCAAGGGTTGGACTGGATGATCTCTGAGGGCTTTTCCAACCCAGTCCATTCTGTGATTCTGTGACCCAATTTCCACCCCAGTGCCATCAACCTCCCCTACCGCTCAAAAAAAAGTGAGGAACAACACGGTGCGACCCCCAAAACAGCCCAAACAGGTCCCAACAAGGGTTTTTCAACCTGACAAGAGCTCACCTGGAAAATCAGAGATTCATGCAGATACACACGCGAGCACAGGGTGGGTGATGTTTTGCCTCTGGACGATTTTCAGCCGCCGTGTGATTAGCGGCACAAGGTGCCAAGGTGGCTGTAGCTCCTGCAACAGCCCTGGTGCCACCCATCCCATGGGAAAATGCACAGAACACATTCGCATTTCCCTTTGAGGTGTATAAAATCATCTGCTTCGCAAGCTGCAGACGCAATAAATTCATTTCCCAAACTCTCACACTTCCAGGCTTGTCCTAATTACAAGAGTCTCCTGGACTCCAGTGTCAACAATGAGGCAGCGACCTGGAGTTTACTCAGCACAATGTTATTTAACACTGAGCATTTGATGCAATAAAGTGCCATTGTAACCGATCAGACCTCGTAAGATGAAGATATTTAAGAATACTTGCACTCTGAGCATCGCTGCCATTACGGGGTATAAATATACAGAGGCTATTTGAGCTGAAATTATAATAAATATTATACATTGCTCAGCAAGCTGGTGTCTAGAACACAGTGGAAATCCTGCTAATGGGGAAGACATCAGTTTCATTTTTAAGTTTGTTTAAAACAGTTTCAACACTAAACAAGTAAACATTTATAACCAAATAAATAGTTTTCAGTTTAGTCAAGGAGCATTCAGTGGATGTTGGCATAAATATTCAGTTATGGAAATTATTCGATTGAAATAGACTTTACACGCCATAAATAAACATTGTCTGCGGCGAGCGCGCACTCCTAACAAGCGGCGCGGATTGGAGAGCCACTGGTGCCTAATGCTGGGCTTTGAAAATGGTTTATTTAGAAGCACTTGTGCTCAGCACCCAGCCCGCCAAACCCCATCTGCATGGGCTTCCCTGGGTGCTCATCTTGTTGTATTATTAAATGCTCAGAGCAGAAACGCGGCTGGTCCCGCGTCCCTGTGCCTGGGGGGCTCATTCGGGCAGCGGGACGGGGCAGGTTTAGCGGATGGTTTTGCCAAGGGAGCAAATGAAACTGAAAGCCAGGGGCCTTCGATGTGTGAGCATCACTGCGGAACCAGCCTGTTTGGTGTTGGCCACCTGCAGAAATCAGAGGTGAGAAATCTCACGTGTTTTACCAAAATCTGCCGTGCCGGCAGAGCGACACCTGGATGTGCGTGCAGGAGCGATGCAGAACGCACCATCTGAGCACTCAGCGTCTCTTTGAGCCACATTGACACAAAAATACAAGTCACACTTTTCCAAAATACATTTATGAATAAATGCCCTCAAGTTGAGGAGTGTTTATGGTGCCGGTCTGGATGGGGATGCCTCTGGGTGGTGTTATAATGCAGCAGAGGAGCTCAGCATTAAGTTGGAGAGAGCCAGGGATGACATGACCAAGGATAAACAGCACTTTCCTGGTTTAGGTGTGTTTCTAAGCTGTCTCTGCAAAACGACAGCACAGCAGGACCAGAGCATGAGAGCGAAGCCGAGTTAAAAAATGAAAGAAAAAAGAAAAAACAACACACGCACCAGAAGGAAAGGCAAGAACTGGAAATTTGGTCACACCTGCAACGCCACCACGGTCACCCCAGCAGGAGCCGGAGGCTGTGCCCCAATCCTGCCGTCCAGCACCGGTGCAGTAGTGAGGATCCAAACCACAGAGATTTCTCAGAATGTCAGGGGCTGGAAGGGCCCTGGAAAGCTCACCCAGTGCAATCCCCCCATGGAGCAGGAACACCCAGATGAGGTTACACAGGAAGGTGTCCAGGCGGGTTGGAATGTCTGCACAGAAGGAGACTCCACAACCCCCTGGGCAGCCTGGGCCAGGCTCTGCCACCCTCACCAGGAACAAGTTTCTTCTCAAATTTAAGTGGAACCTCCTGTGTTCCAGTTTGAACCCATTGCCCCTTGTCCTGTCACTGGTTGTCACCAGAAGAGCCTGGCTCCATCCTCCTGACACTCCCCCTTTCCATATTGATCCCCAGGAATGAGTCCCCCCTCAGTCTCCTCTTGTCCAGCTCCAGAGCCCCAGCTCCCTCAGCCTTTCCTCACACGGGAGATGCTCCACTCCCTTCAGCATCTTGGTGGCTGCGCTGGACTCTCTCCAGCAGTTCCCTGTCCTGCTGGAACTGAGGGGCCACAGCTGGACACAATATTCCAGGTGTGGTCTCCCCAGGGCAGAGCAGAGGGGCAGGAGAACCTCTCTGACCTACTGACCACCCCCTTCTAACCCACCCCAGGTACCATTGGCTTCCTGGCCACAAGGGCCCAGTGCTGGCTCATGGTCACCCTGCTGTCCCCAGCACCCCCAGGTCCCTTTCCCCTACACTGCTCTCTAATAGGTCATTCCCCAACTTATACTGGAACCTGGGGTTGTTCCTGCCCAGATACAAGATACACTTGCCCTTGTTATATTTAATATAATAAAGCAAGCAAGCACAGCGCATCCACAATATAAACTCCCTGCATGCTATGGCTTACTAAGAAAAAAAACACATATTTCAGGCCACAGCAGCCCAGGCAGCACCGCGCTGCAGGACGGTTTCTTGCTCAAACCCTCAGAACGATGTGGAAACCATGGACAGACTGCGCCACCTGCAGTCCGACACAGACTGCTGCGCTGGGTTTTAAGCACACACCGCTCAGCCCTGCACACCGAAGCCACAAGTGTCCGGGACAGCAGAAACCTCCACCCTTTTGGAGCTGGAAATCTGTGCTCAGCTGCAAAACATCTCCCCAGAGCAGACCCCGGGGTAGGTGGACGGACAGTGGGGGTAAGACCCACCCCAGGTGATTCCCAGACAAAGCCAGGCTGGTATTACAGCAGAACGCCACCAAGTGCCAGCACCTGTGACCTGCAGAGCTGGAGTGGGGTGACCCACTGTCACGTCACAGAGGAACAACCCACAGCATCTTCATGTGGGCAGTAACTGGACCCACAGCTGGACCCATTATGACAGGACAAGGGGTGGTAGTTTTAAACTAGAGGAAGATTCAGGCCAGACTTGAGGAAGAAATTGTTGGCCCTGAGGTTGGTGAGAGCCTGGCCCAGGTTGCCCAGAGAGGTGGTAGATGAACCATCCCTGGAGACATCCCAGGCCAGGCTGGACGGGGCTCTGAGCAACCTGAGCTGGTGAAGATGTCCCTGCTCATGGCAGGGGGGGCACTGGGGGAGCTGGGAAGGTCCTTCAACCCAAACTGTGCTATGACCAGACACCCCTCTCCTGGCTGACCCCCATGCCACCTCACCCATGTCTGGCAGACGTGAGAGCCCAGGATGCTCAGAAAGCTGCCACCTCCCACCCTGGTCCTGCTCAAAGCAACCACAGCCAAACACCCTCTTTCTCCCCAAAACTCCCAGGTCCCTTTCCCTCAGCTTGGGGCTGGAGTAACAAACAGGTTTAAGCTCAGCACACTCTGCTCCAAGCGTCGCCTGCAGCTGGCACGTGTTGGAGCAGCCTCCAAGCTGTCCCAGGTGGAACTTGATCCTTGGAGGAATTCAGGAACGTCTATATTGGGAATATGCACATCCCTGGACACGCTCCTGTCCCAGCACATCTCAGTGCAAAAAGCCTTTTCCCAGTTTCCCCACTGAGGAGCCACCACAGAAGCACCCCAAAAGTCAGTTTAGGCAGACAATAAGCTCCAAACAGACTTTATTCTAGGCAGAACTGCTTAGCAAAGAAACCAAGTAGAAACAGGATTTATCCAAAATTATTCAGCACTCCAGCAACATTTAATAAACTGCAGGTTCAATAGACCAGTTGGGGATATTATTTCCATACAACCACACAGGAGTGATGATGCCCAGCCTGCACGCACTCACAAGACCAGAGGCCTCTCCCACTCCAGGGTACCCAGCAGAAATCATTGTTTGTCCAGAGGACCAAGGGCTCACTCACAGATCTACCCAGGAGAAAATCACTCCCCAGGGAGCAGGGAGGCTCCATCCCAGGGTGTTTCTAAGCTCAGGGGAGGCTCTGATCACAGTCCCACTGCTCCCAGCAGATCAACTCAAGGGGCTTCAGTGGAGGCCCTGTTTTACAGCTCAGTTGGGTCTGTTTGTGGTCATTGAGGATCTGCCTGTCGACCAGGGTCCCATCCCTCCTGCCTCCCCAGCCAGGGGCAGAAACGTGAGGAGTCACCGTGTCCTGGGACGGGGAACAGGGATAATGGGTCTAAAAATGCGCTGAAGAGCCACCAACTGAAAGCTCTGGACCTCATTGAGGGTACAACTGCTCCAGGAGCTGAACCCCATGGCAGAGGAGCTGGACGCAGAAGGGTGAGGAGCCAAACCATAGAATCATACAATGTCCTGAGCTGGAAAGGACCCACAAGGATCATGGAGTCCAACTCCTGTCCCTGCACAGGACACCCCACAGGTCACCCCGTGTGTCTGAGGACATTGTCCAGTCTCTTCTTGAACACTGTCAGATTTGGGGCTGTGACACCTCCCTGGGGAGCCTGTTCAGTGTCCAGCACCTCTGGGGGAAGAACCTTTTCCTCATGTCCAACTGACCCTCCCTGGCACATCTTCTGCCATTCCCTGGGCTCTGTCACTGTCACCAAAGAGATCCTGACCTAGAGGATGAGGACCCACCTCGCTGGGCCCGACCCTCACCCACAGACGCCGCAAGGAGGCAAACAGCCTGAAGACGGTCCCCAGCAGCCTCCTGCTGCGATAAACCAGATTTCAGCATGTCAGAGCCCAGTTCTGGAAGCAGGAGGGTCTCTTCGAGGCACAGGCTCCCCCAGAAACCCTCCTGCCACAGCCGCCCTGAAGGAATTACATGTTTTTCCCACCTCAACACAAACAGCTTCATTTTTCCAGCCTGAGGATGAGTTTAAAAGCCAACGTTTTACCCGAAGCTTTGCAAACTCCTCCTGGAGCTACTGACAATTGTAAATTTTATTTGGTGCATAATCCAGTGCAATTTAATGGTGGGGTTTGTTTGGTTATTTTTTTTTCCAGCAGTCGAAATCTCCTATAAACGTTATTTGAGCAATTAGAGTTTCATGTCTTTGAAAGTTAAAGCATCACGATCCTTTACTGGGCTCCAAACAGACAACATTATTTCCCTACAGGAAAACATGCATTAGTTGTTCACTATTGATGCAAAGTCCTCAAAGACTATTTTGATTTTACCTGTTCTTTAGGGGAATCAGCAGCTCTTTATAAATCATTTTGCTTCCAAATATGCTTGAGCTTCACATGTGTGCACCTTCAGGGTCTGTAACCGTCAACTTTAGGAAGAAACAAAACTCAATTTTCATGGTGAGCTCAGGAAATTCAGGGGTTTGGCATCTAGTCTTCATTGTATATTGGGCAATAAATACCTAGTTAAGGCAGCAAAGCATCACAGTTTGTTCTCCACCACTTTCCCGCTAGAAAGACGGGAGCAATAGAATAGGAAGACGGCAAGAACATCTAAAGCGTTTACCAAATTACAAGGTGACAATTCAGGTATTTTTAATGCGTACAAAGTCACTCAAAACCATCTTTTCACGTTATTTTCAAGTATGAAGCTGCTTTTCAATCGCGATCCCTAGCTATTTGGTACAGAGGAGTTTTTATTGTTATCATTATTCATCACATTGGTAACACACAGTTCACCACCCTGCAACAGCATCCATGGGGCAGAGAAAATGCCCCAAAGCTATTTTATCATCAGAAAGGAGCTTTTTTCCAGGAAAAAAGGACAAATACTCACAAATCCCTACCCGACTGGGATGTCTCTTCACACGTCCGAGTGTCCAAATAATTCCGATAGTGCTGCCATTTGCAAAGCCTTGTCAGTAAAGCTCAAGCAACAGCTTAATCAAGTGCTCCCAGCTGATACAAGAGATTCAGTAATTGGTTAGAAAAGCAATTAGTGTTTCCCAATTTTTCGGAACCACACTAAAGTCAAACAAACACACCCCACAGGACTCACCGCCTTGCGCACACCGGTGGCAACTGGGATTAAAAACACACCCAAAAACAACCACCAGAGGAACTAAATATTATTATTATAATGGATTTAATGCAGCAACCCACTTGTACTCTGAAGTTTTTGGATCAGAACCAGGGATTTAACCATTTCTCACTCAAATAGAGCTGCAAAGCTGACCCTTCCCCAGCCCAGCACCAAACCTGGACCTGCCGAACTCCCCAAGTGACCCCAAATCTGCAGCCGTGGGTGCAACACGGGGCTGCTTTTGGTCACGGGAGCAGCCAAAGGAGCCACTTGCTGTCATCCTGCCAGGCCACAGCACGTCACAGCTGGTCAGCCGTTCATGAATGACCGTCCGCATGGGATTTTGAGAATTTGTGTATTACCAGCATGTAGAAATTCTTGTAGAAATCTGCTCAGTTCAACATCGTTGCCTCAAGGCAAAGGGAAGATGGGAATCCTCTGAGCAAGACAGCCCCACGCAGTTAAACTTTAATTTTTGTATCAGGCTTCAGCTATTAATTGATCATATTTAGTGCTGTTCCTTCCCCATAGCTGTTACAGCTCTGGGCTTAGCCCCCCGGCAATGAAGCTGCAGCTCTCCGGACAAAAATAACGTTTTCACACTTGTTTTGTGTTACTTACCACTTATTTTTCCACATTTCATCAAATCAGGTAATTCCTAAAGCACTGTTGCCAGCTGACCGGCCGCAGCAGCACGCTGGAGCGCAGCAAAGGACACCTGGGATCTCAGGGATCTGCTCCTGCAGCTCGGTGCTGAGCTCAGGCCACAGGATCCACATCTCTGGTTATGTCACCGTGAGAAAAGGCTCCGTAACAGGCAAGTACAACTGCGCTTCAGTGAGCGACTCAACAAGGATCGCAGAATCGCTTTGGTGGGAAAGACATTGAGTCCAACCATAACCCACCCCAGCACTGCCCCGTGTCCTGAGAACCTCATGTCCGTCTGTCCAGCCCTCCAGGGCTGGTGACTCCAGCACTGCCCTGGGCAGCCTGTTCCAATGCCCCACAGCCCTTTGGGGAAGAAATTGTTCCCACATCCAACCTCAACCTCCCCTGGTGCAACTTGAGGCCGTTTCCTCTGCTCCTGGCGCTTGTTCCTGGGGAGCAGAGCCCGACCCCCCTGGCTCCAAGCTCCTTTCAGGCAGTTCAGAGATCAGAAGGTCTCCCCTCAGCTCCTGTTCTCCAGCTGAACCCCCAGGTCCCTCAGCCGCTCCATCACACTTGTGCTCCAGCCCTGTTCCCTTCTCTGATGTGACAATTCTCACCTCAGGAGAAAAGCTTTATCACCCCATCCCCTCCTTACTACCCCATCTTATTTAATAACCAGCGAGATGAAAAGCCTATTAGGGATTCCCAAAGTAGGCACAGAGCACTCAGCTGGAAGGGATCAGCCCACCTGCCACTCCTACATGAACAAAACACTCCCAAGGTCAGGAGTCTCATCCAGGACAGTGTAACTTCCCAAAACCAGCCTGGCCAGCACCCCAACACTTTTAAACCCTGTAGAGACAACTAGAAGACCCAACTGCAAGTATTCGGCACACCTGGTGTTTCTCCTGCCCAACTCTCTTCAGTCCCACTAAACCAGCACCTGTAAGCAGCTGGAAATCTCATAAAACACCAGATTAATACATTTCTACTCACAAAGGAGAAAGTTCACACTACCCAGCACACCACACACAGCTCCAGCCCAGCAAACACCTGTCCAAAGGCTGCCATGGGCTCCAGATGCCCTCACCCTCTCAGATTTTGGGATTAATTGTAGTTTTCCCCACAGCTTCCCATCCCCTGAAGCACTAGACCTCCTAAGGAAGGCTGGAACACAAAGTGTGACACCCACGTAACATCAGAATTTTTACATCAGCAAGAAGAGCAAATGTGCACACATCAGTTGGACAGGGAGACTATTTATTAAGTAGGGCTGTGCCAAGAGGCTGCGGATGAGTCAGGGAGGCTCAGGGAAGCCCCGGGAGCTTCTGGTGAACAGCCTCATCCTCCCAGCGCTCAGTCCAGCTGCAAAAGAGTGAGAAAGGAGAGAAGAGTCAGCAGGAAACAGCACCAGCATCCCTCCCAGAGTCCCGGTGCTGGTGTTTAGAATAGAACCACACAATAGTTTTGGCTGGAAAAGACATTTTGAGTCCAAACACAACCCACCCCTGGCACCACCCCAAGCCCCTAAGAAACTCATTTATATGTTTGCTCAACCCCGTCCAGGGCTGGTGACTCCAGCACTGCCCTGGGCAGCCTGTTCCAATGCCCCACAGCCCTTTGGGGAAGAAATTGTTCCCCACATCCAACCTCAACCTCCCCTGGCGCAACTTGAGGCCGTTTCCTCTGCTCCTGGCGCTTGTTCCTGGGGAGCAGAGCCCGGCCCCCCCTGGCTCCAAGCTCCTTTCAGGCAGTTCAGAGATCAGAAGGTCTCCCCTCAGCTCCTGTTCTCCAGCTGAACCCCCCAGGTCCCTCAGCCGCTCCATCACACTTGTGCTCCAGCCCCTCACCAGCTCCGTTCCCTTCTCTCCACTCGCTCCAGCACCTCAAGGCCGTTCTCGTCCCGAGAGGCCCAAAACTGCCCCCAGGATGGTGGCTCGCCCCCCCAGCGCTCACCTTGATGAAGCCGATGTCCTTGGCGTACTGGCGGAAGCACTGCCGGCACATGTTCAGCCCGTATTTGCGGATGAGGCCGTGGCGGTTGGAGCACACGCGGCTGTGAGGGGGAGAAGAGCGAGGCCGGTCAGGGCGGGAAATGGCGGGGTGGGGGGGTGGGGAGAGACAGAGCGGGGCGGCCCATAGAGCTCGAGGACCACCCGGGCGGCCCCGGGGCCGCGCACTGACCAGGAGCGGGAGCCCTGGCCGAACTTCCTGGGGTGGCTCCAGTAGAGCTGCTGGTGCCCCATGCTGCTCCTCACTCGTTCCGCTCACAGAGGAAAGATGGCGGCCGGCGCCTGCGCTAATCAACGCCGCGGCTCCTCCCGGCCTGCCCCGCGCCGCGCCTGCGCGCAGCGGCCGCGCTCCCCCGCCCTGCGCGGTGACGTCAGCGGGGAGGCGGCACTAGGGGCGGCGGGGCCGCGGGTGTGAGCGCCGGGCGCGGTGGCGCGTGCCTGTAGTCCCAGCTACTCGGGAGGCTGAGCCCGCCGGATCGCTTGAGCCCAGGAGTTCTGGGCTGCCGTGCGCTATGCCGAGCGGGCGTCCGCGCTAAGGCCGGCATCAATATGGTGAGTCCCGGGGAGCCGGGGGACACCAGGTTGACTAAGGAGGGGTGAACCGGCCCAGGTCGGAGACGGAGCAGGTCAAAGCTCCCGTGCCGGTCAGTAGCGGGATCGCGCCTGTGAATAGCCACTGCAGCGTAGCCTGGGCAACACAGAGAGACGCGGGCTCTTTTTGGCGCCCCCCGCTGCTACCGCGCTCGCTTTTTGCCTCCTGAAGTCCCCAAGCCCTCCAGCGCACTACCGCCTCCTGCTGGCGGTTGGTGGAAACGCCGCGCAAACCGCACCGCGGACCCTGCGCGCACCGCCCCTGACGGACCCAGGCGACACGGCCTCCCGACAGCCCCGCGCAAACCGCACCGCGGACCCTGCGCGCACCGCCCCTGACGGACCCAGGCGACACGGCCTCCCGACAGCCCCGCGCAAACCGCACCGCGGACCCTGCGCGCACCGCCCCTGACGGACCCAGGCGCCACCGCCTCATGACAGCCCCGCACAAACCGCACCGCGGACCCTACGCGCACCGCCCCCCGCTGGACCCAGGCGGCACCACCTCATGACAGCCCCGCGCAAACCGCACCGCGGACCCTACGCGCACCGCCCCTGCCGGACCCAGGCGGCACCACCTCATGACAGCCCCGCGCAAACCGCACCGCGGACCCTGCGCGCACCGCCCCTGACGGACCCAGGCGCCACCACGCCCTAACAACCCGTCGCTGAAGGCAACAGGGACCCTGCGCGCACCGCCCCCTGCTGGCGGCCGCTGGCACCTGTGCTGTGTGCGCATGCTCCAAGTCGGGGTTGGGGGGGGGGGAACGGGCGGGAAGTTTTAAAAATTAGAGTGTATTATAAAGTCTAAGCCCTGGACTAAAAGAAATAAACGTGGAAACCCCATACTGTTGTTTGTTTGTTTTTCTCCTAATTCTGGTTAATGCGCTGAAAACCCGTCAATGGTTTTATTCCAATTTCTACTGCATCTACGCTTACAAACTCTTCAGAGATACCGAAATGTCGCTGTCAAATGGAGATTCCCCACCTGCTCTACCTCTACCAACCCACTTTTATGTTATGAATGCTTTATTTTTTTTCTTTCTCCCTTTATTGAATTTCTCCCTCTTATTTTGGTACCAAGTTTTCCATAAGGCCCTGCATTCTCTTGTCAGTTATGGAGTGTGAGCCACTGTCATCGGAGTAGGCGGACGGCGAAGGGTGACTCTGCTGTCTGTATCAAGCAAATAGCAACTGCACGGTCACGATGAACACACGTGGCTTTTCACCCAAAATTTGTTTCTCAACGCCCGTGACCTCTGTTCCTGATGTTGTTATGTGTTCACACACGCCGCCGCCTTCGAGCCTTGCAGCCGAGCGGGGCCGAGTAGGGGCCGAGCGGGGCCGAGTAGGGGCCGAGCGGGGCCGAGTAGGGGCCGAGCGGAGCCGAGTAGGGGCCGAGCGGAGCCGAGTAGGGGCCGAGCGGAGCCGAGTGTTGCCGAGCGGAGCCGAGTAGGGGCCGAGTGTTACCGAGCGGAGCCGAGTGTTGCCGAGAGCGGCCGAGCGCAGCCACCTCCTCCAGGGGGCGGTGGCGCTGTGGGTCGGTCTCTCGGGCTGCCCGCGGCTGCCGGTGCTGCCGGTACCGCCGCCTTCCCTTCCCGCCCTGCGGTCGCTTCCCCGTGGCGGCCCCGCACCCGCGCTCTCCGGCAGCGGAGGCCGGCGGGCGGGATCCTGCCAGCCAGGCGTTGCATCGGGCGCCTGTGCGCGGGGAGCGCGGGAAGCCCCGGGGGCGGTGCCGGGAAGCCCCGGGGCGGTGCCGCCCGGGAGCGGGGCCGCGGTTCGGCGGGGCGGGCGGGCCGGCGATGCGGCTGCAGTGCGAGGTGGAGGTGATCAGCCGGCTCCTGCCCACCTGCGGGCTGCGGGGCCGCGGCCGCGCCACCCGGGCCCTCCTGTCGCTCGGCCGCCCGCCCGGGCGGGCGCGGGGCGGCGGCGTCTACCTCATGGTGTGCACGGCGCGGGACCGGAGCGGCGCTCGGTACAAGGTGGGGGCTCCCCGGGGCGGGGTTGGAGGAGCCGGGTCCCCTCGTCCCGCCGCGGGTGCTGAGCAGCCGCTGTGTCTCGTAGGTGCAGGAGAACATCGAGCGGTTCTTCACGCGGTTCGTGGAGGAGGGCAAGGCCACCGTGCGGCTGCGGGAGCCCGCCGTGGATGTGTGCCTCAGCAAGGTGGGTCCGGGGGACGTGGGGGAGGGGACACCGTGTCCATCGGGTCCCCAGGCTGGCTGCTCGGGGTCTGTCCGGCTAATCCGCGCTCTAAGCCTGCGCTTAAGCCTCGTTTGACCTGGTGGAGCTTTGGCACGGGCGGCAGCGCGAAGGAGCGTGGCTCTGTGTGTCCTCAGCAAAACAGGGAAACCCACTTGTTTTTGTGAGCTTGGCTGAGCTCTGAGTCTCCCTTCAACTCCCATTTTTTCCGTAGTTCTTCATCTTTTATTGAGAAAGCAATGAATTTTTTTTCATCTCTCTGACGCAACATCTTGCTGATTCCAGTGAATTATGGATATAAACTGGAACGCAGGAGGTTCCACTTAAATACGAGAAGAAACTTCTCCATGGTGAGGGTGGCAGAGCCTGGCCCAGGCTGCCCAGGGGGTTGTGGAGTCTCCTTCTCTGCAGACATTCCAACCCGCCTGGACACCTTCCTGTGTAAACAGGTCATTGCTTATGGTCTTTCTAATAAAAAACGAGAAGATATTCATGTCTCAGTGAACAGGCTGCATGCTCACTGTGCATTTCAAAGCTGGAAACACACAGCATGGAGCAGCGGCACAGGCACCATCTCACCTTGGTGCTTAGCTGGTGGCAGGACTTGTATGTAGAACTCGTATGATATTTGGAAGCTGTAAAGTGTTTTTAATAATGCTAAACTCACCAAAAAAAACATCACACATCGGCGTTCAGTTTGTAGATCGCTTTTTTTTCTGTGCCTGTTCAATTAATCTTTTGTAGCCTTGTAGAAGAGGAATTGAGAAACAAGGGCAATTAATCTGTGCTCAGAACAGAGGCTTAATGAAAAGAAAACAAATGTGACCCAGCAAGAAAGAAAAAGCACTTATTGGGGGGGGAGGCAAACGTGCTCTGTATCTTGCTTCTTTTTGGAAGCAACTGTGCTCTGTATCTTGTAAAAAGGAAAACTCACGTGTCTTAGATCCAAAATATCCACATTCTTTACTCTGAGCATCTCTGCAGAAGTATGAGAAGTCACATAGTTTGTCTTGGAACAAAGGCACAACAGCAGACCTGTTGTAAGAGGATCTACAAGTAGTATCGAATTAGAGAGGAAAGCTCTGTGTCTTGGTGCTACAAGATGTAATTTAGACCCTCGATAGGACCTGTGAGGAAACCGTGTGACAGACATTCAGTGTGGGTGGTAATTTAGTTAAAAACTGCAGCTTGTTTTCTGTATGAGATGATAGTCCACAGTGTTGTTAGACTGAAGAGAAAGTCTCAACTGAATCTAATGAAACAGGAATTAAAATAACAACCAGAGTTGATCCTCACTCCCTATTTTTAACATAAGGCTCCAGGAACAAATCCACTAAATTCTTCCAAAGCCAGTAATAATATATATTCCTCTTAAATGCCTCAAATCTGGAAACCCAATTTGAGATTATTGATATTTTTTTTCTGTAGTGCTTCTGCTCGTCTTTGATAATTTCATTACAGAAAGGTTTCTTAACTCAAGGATGGACAAAAGCTTTGTAGAAGAGAAATTCGCAGGTATGAATGTAGCGATTGCGTGCAGCTGCCCACTCTGTGCTCTGCCGGGCGCTGTGACTCGCTGCATTCGGCCACATCAGAAATTAGGTTGAGAAACATCAGTGTGGAGCATCCAGCCCTGCAGCAAAAATAATAAAGTCACTGTGGGCTTTTGTTTTCCTGCAACAAGCCCGTGCCTGCTGCATCGCACACAAGGTCTGAAATGCGTGTGAACCCCGATTGCCTTGTCATCGCTCATTTAGTTCTGAAACACGGAATTTAGAAGGCATTCATGCAGATTAACCTGTTTTCCCAACATTTTTTCTGTGGTTGAGAGTTCAGACTTGGGGCAGAAAATTATGTCCTGAACAGTTCCAACTAATCCTTCGCTGTCTTTTTCTTACATGTGTCTTAGTATTTTTCACAACACGCTCAAGGTTTCTCAACTGTAGGGTTTACAGATACCACATTGCTTTTACTAAGGGATTGTGGAGGAAGGATCCAGAATACAAAGTATTTTCATTTTGAAGTCACGTGAACAGCCCCTCAACTTAGTTTTTTGGCTACAAGAATCGGGTATCATCTCATGCTTTGAGATCAAAGAAATATTGCCTGTAACTCAGTTCTAATGCAGAGTTATGTATTTTACTTGGTCCTCACAGATCTGGAGGACTTTTTCTCCTTGCTCCCAAATTTAATTAGCTATTTATTACCCTCGGAAACATGAGAAATCTGCCTGCAGTTATGGGGCATCACATCACGAGCTGAAAGATGAGCATGGGATGCTTAAGGAGAACGATCATTTCAGGTTCCTGATGCAGTCTAATATGTTTGACCTTTATTGATATGACATCAGCATCCAGAAGTCTCCAAGGTCATTGCTCTGTTTAGAAGAGAAACAGTTGGTCACCCTGGTTTTCATGAAACTTAATTATATCAGTACAACAAAGGTATCACGGCTTTCCTGACCTTTATTTAAAATACAGGTCATCTGATAGTCCATTGATCCGACTCTTTGTCCTTATTGCCATTATATTGTATCCCACCTAACGCAGAATTAGTTGTTTGCGGGACTGCAAGTAATTATCCTCCTGTTTGATGCTGGCACAACCAAAGAGCTGCGTGTGAGCAGCAGCACTCGCTTAACCTGCCTTGAGGCTTTCCACCTACCTTTGTGTTGAATTTAACCTCAGCTTCCAACCTTTTTCTTCCTTGCAACGTTCAGAAACAATTGCCTCGAGTTTCAGATCTCCAGTGTCCCCGTGTGTGTTTTTATAAACTCTCCCTTTATCACATTGCAGGTGATCACAGTGCATCAGGCTCTTCTTTTTCTGTGCTTCACTCTCAGCTGTGAATTCAGCGCTTTGTTCCTTTCCTGAGCAAAGCGATGCAGTTTGTTTGATCTGGATTGTTCAGAGAGCTCCTAACTTCTCATTCACATCGCACGCCGTTTGCTCTTCAGTACTGTAAACAGCACATCAATAAGTTCTTTCCCATTTCATTGCCCCGCTGAGTTCCATCTCCTGATACACATACAAAACACTTCCAAAAGTGTCCGTACCAATGAGCACAAGAGTAATGTACTTCTAATTCCGCGTTTGTGTTTTCCTGTAGGCAAATGCCAGCAATTTAAAGACTTTCCTTTCAGCTGTGAGACTGGCTCACCAGGGGACCGACATTGGAGCCCTCCCGCTCTCAGCTCTGGTACCAGCAAAGACCTCGGAAGTTGAGAAACCCAAGACCAAACTGATCATAACTTCAAGAAGGGACTATCCTCTCACCAAAAACTTTCCGTACTCCCTCGAGCACCTCCAAGCCTCGTACTGCAAACTCGCTCGGATCGACACGCGGGTGCTTTGTTTGAAGAAACTCCGAAAACTCGACCTAAGTCATAATCATATTAAGCAGCTGCCGGCCACTATTGGTGACCTGACCTGTCTTCAGGAGCTGATCTTGCACGACAATCACCTGGAGTCGTTCAGTGGGGCTCTGTGCAGATCCACCCTTCAGGAATCTCTTCAGTTCTTGGACCTCAGTCAAAACAAAATCAAAGCGCTTCCAATTCAGTTTTGCCAGCTGCGACAACTCGTTAATTTAAAGCTCGATGACAATGAGCTGATTAGGTTGCCATTCAAGATTGGCCAGTTAGATCATCTGCGCTTTCTCTCAGCAGCTCGAAACAAACTGCCTTTCCTGCCCAGTGATTTTAGGAAACTCTGTCTGGAGAACTTGGATCTCTTTGGGAATCCTTTTGAACAGCCCAACCCGCTTGTTCCCAGCGTACAACTGAAAATACCATTGACTTTGTTAGAATGTGCTGCAAGAGCCACCATCAATTACAGGTAAGAGCAGCCCCATGGGCACACACTGCACCTGCTCCTTTTCACACCTCTCCAGTCTAAACTTTCCTGACCTGTTTGGTTTTTTCCTGTCGGTGGTAATTGCTCTTCACCTATTAAAAGTCGTAAGGTTAAAGTTGCTTTATATTCCATTTCTAAAATCATACTTTTGTTATACAGGGTAATGGAGGAAATTGGTGACTTGGAAGCGTTTAGGCAAAGCTATAGATTAAAATGGTGTTTGTGCACAAAACGGGCACCGTAACAGAATATTTTTGCCCAGCCGTAGGAAAAGTTAATCAGTTGTCCTACCCTGAACCACTTTGTATTGAGGAGTTTCCAGTAGATTTTGTGGCATGGATCATGTTTTGTGTTGCGCTCTAGCTTGGAAATTGCTTTCAAACGTGGTTGCCCTTTGCCTTTTGCTCCCATTAAAGTGCATTAAACTGCGTGTAATACGCATTAGCTTGTCACTACCTCTTCACATGCGAGATTAGTGTGTTGGCAGAAGGTTTCCTGCTGCCACCCAGCTCCTAGTTAGACACAGATCTGTCTGCCTCTGCTTTAGGCAGGACCTTCCACGAGCTCAGCAATGTCAGAAAATACCACGAGGTGGCTTCTCAGAGGGCGAATATCACGCTGGGGTTGGTGTTACCCACTCCAGGCTTCTCCCTACCTTGGGTTTTCCTTCAGCCCTCAATTTCCTTTGATGTTGGAGTGAGAGCATTCTGTCTTAGGCAGAGAAGCCCAGTTCTGAGGTGATTTTAAGTTGATCATTTAAAATTATCATCAACTTTGCCAGGCTGCTGTTCGTTACCAGTTTTCTCCCCTTTCCCCATGCCTGGGATCCTTCTGGTACCAGTTGCTGCTACTTTTGCGTGGAAAGGGAGCAAGAAGATGGAAAAGAGTCAGAAAGGGGGTGAGAGACGGACTTGAAGTGTTCCTAATTGACGTTTTATGCCCATTCCTGCCTTGGGGGTGGGGAGCGCCCCATAAATCCATGCTAATCGCTCAGAAGTTGGTGCTGAAGGTGTCTGCAGGAATGCGGGACACACCCTGGAAATGAGCTGAGCTCGATGTTTTGCTTCAAATCTGCTCCACTTCTGACCTTGCTGATTTATTGGAGTAATTAAACTCCACGTGCCTTCTTTCCCAACTTTATCTAAATTGCAGTGGTTCTGACATAAACATTAAGGCATGCTTATTTTTCTAGGGAATATAATCCCTCGACACTGTCAGATTTTGGTGCTGAGTTATATTACCACAGTACCTAAGGATACCTGGTGATTAACCCAGCCCCTGGCCCCATGTAGTGGGCTTTAAAAATTGGCATCAGACAGAAGAGGCTTTTTCTGCTCCAGGAGCCTCAGTGAGACAAGGGGCGATGGAAACAGTCCCTGTGCCCACTGGTCTGTGATGATCAGGAGGCAGCATTAGTCAGATTATCTTAAACTGAAAAGAAAACGTTTAAGAAGTGGGCAACAGGCATCCTGTCTGACATCCTGGAGGTGAGAATTAACAAAGAGTGAGAAAGGAGTGATGACGGGCTGTGAAAACCTCGAGAAAGGAACAAAACAGGAGGGAAGACGTGAAAGCAAATGTCTGGAAATCAGTGTTCGTAGTGGCATTCTGGGCAGGTACCGGAGCTGTGATTGTGCTTGTCCTGATGGGGAAAAAAGGATGTCCTGAAATCGAGGTGGTGGAAAAAAAACCCACGGGAATCTCGGCTGTGTGGATGATGGTGTGGAGAAGGAACTGGGAATACGTAGGTGTAGTCAGGATGTGAGTCAGTGAGACCTGTTCCGCGCGGCTGAGCGGCACCGGGCACCGCTGATACCCACCCCGAGCGCTCAGCTCCACAGAGCGCCCCAGGGAAATGATTTATTTGGTGCCCCAAACACAATGCCGCTCCGCTGCAAATTTAAGAAGCAGCAATTCTTGTTCTTGTCACTGAATGTCGTTATTGACATGATGGGAGAACCTTAATTTATTTCCTGCGAGGTAGGAAAAGGCTCACTGCATCTCCTTCCTCTGGATACGGTGTTTTTACACCGCTACCACTTCTTCACATTAGAGAGCAAGCAGTAAATTGTAGACACTGTCAGGCCAGAATGAAATACGGTGATCTTCTGGCTAATGTGAGGGATGAGCAGATACGTGCCCAGTTGTCTCATTTTTCTTAATCTTCTTTTTAATTCTCTAATTCTCTGTCGCTGTCATACAGGCTGACACGATTTGTGTGAACTACCTGGTTCTTGCTGCAGTGTCTTCTGGAGTTCAGGTCCTTGGTACTTAGGGGTCAGTAAAATCACTGCATGTTTTTAGTGACTGTCTTAGAAAGTGGCGTTTAATTCCTAACCAGTCCGATACTTCGAGTGGCAAAATTTCAGGTTTATCTTGCCTGTGATCTCAGAAAAGCTTTTTCTTCCAGCTGGTGCATATGGCACATCACTGTGTTTGAGCGACACCGGTTAATTTTGTAGTGAATTCACACTTGCTCCTCTTGTTCAACAGAATCCCTTATGGTTGCCATCTCCTTCCCTCTCACCTCTGCGAGGATCTGGAGGTGGCTAAAACGTGCCAGTGCGGCAGCGCCTGTCTGAGCAGCTTCATTCAGATCACGGTGACCATGAACCTGCACCACGTCGCGCACACCGTGGTCCTGGTGGATAACATGGGAGGTACAGAAGCGCCCGTCATCTGCTACTTCTGCTCCCTGGACTGCTACTCCCAGTTCCTCGACAGGTACCTGCAGAGTCACGGGTGACTGTTCACGGCCACAAAAGCTCTGCCCGGTCACCGAGGAGCCTGAAACCGTTTTCTGTGTGTTACCCACTCGTGCTGCCAACAGCAAACGTCAGTCTCATGCTGAGGGACACTGTGGCCTCGCTCTGTTCCTCCACCACCCAAATCTCTCTTTGGTTGGAATAAAAAGTGTTGCTTAGCTTGAATGAATCATCCTTAGAATGTATTTTGCTTTCTTTTTTCTATTACCTTGACTTTGTTTAGAATATCATGACAGTTTTCTTTGTTTCGTGGCGTAAGCGGTTTGGAAGGTGAGCGTGCATCAAAGTGCTTTGCCCGCTCCTGCCCGAGGCTCTGAACTCTGCCTGCACCAAACAACCGCGCCGGCTTTATCACCGGCCTGGGCTCTTCTGCCATGTTTACTGTAGAACAACGGGGTCGGCTGCTGGGAGAAGAAATTACACTGTGTGCAATTCAAAACTGCTCGTGTAATTCCAGGTGGTGCTTTTGAAACAGTCGCGCTGTCGCATTCTCACTTCAAGCAGGGACCAGCGCTGCTGGTTTTTTACCAGAGCAAATGTGTTTGGTTTTATCTCTTTGTTATACAAGAAGTGTCTTTTTTTTTTCTAAATATGACCTCAACTTTGTTTCTTAACTCTCACCTTTTAAAGATTCCTGAATTGTTCACTGTGTGTCAAATTATTAAATTTTGAAACCTTTCTATGTACATGTGAATTGTGTTTTCTCTGGAAAATGTGTTTTTCATCCAGTGCATTCTAAGGATTAGCTCCCGGCCTTTTTCCTGGGGAAGGTACCGCAATATCGAGTGTATCCACACCCTCATTTCACGTCTTGTCAGCTGGTCCCTGGCCGGGGTGTGATAGAGTCACTTTGGTTGGAAAAGTGGAACAAAAGTCTCTTGAGAAGTCTTCAGGCATCCCGTGCCCTGTGGTGGCGCGGAGGAACGTGCTGCACGGGTACTTTTGAAGCGGTATTGCCTGCCCAAGGGCGAACTACACATCGTGCATCACTTCGGGTTAGAGAAAAACACACCGCTGTGCCAATTAGATGTAGTTTCAACGGGAAAATGACTTTTGTAGTTCCTGAGTGCAGAACTGATGCAGATTGAGGTTCGGAAGACGGCCAGATGTGACACACGGTGGGAGGAGCAGCCTGACGGGCTTTGGAAGAACAGACTTGGCTCACAGGTTTCGCACAACATTCCGGTACATTTTTTACATTATCAATCTGAAACTCTTTATTAATCTCAGATGTTTGCAGCAGAAGTAAATCCTGACGCACGCCTGCTGAAGGGCCCTTTCCTGCGGCAGAGGAACCTATATTCCCGTCATTAAAACTTTGCGAATGTCAAAATAACCTGACTGTTCTTTTCACACGCTGTTTGTAAAACAGTAACTTTTAAGCAACTACAGGAAGTTTGGGATGAATCATTCCTTAGATGTTGCTCTTCCAACGACAGAGAACTTGCGAAGGAGGAAACCAAGCGTGGCTGTCTGCCTGAGCACGGCTCTGCAGAGCTGACCCGGGGATGCTTCAAATCGTTCCTGCTGCTGTACTGGGACAGATCTCGCCCTGATTGCAGCAGCCCGAAGGTGACTCACTTGGAACAATACCTTTTAGGTGGAGTAGGAGATTAAGAGAACAGTCCCCACAAACAAGCTCTCTCTGTGCTGTCTCGAGGGGGCGGAAGGGCTGTGGTTGCGGGTTCATCCCACGGGCAGCCCCGAGGCGCTCGGTGAGTTCGGTTTTTGGGGCTGTTTTCTGGTGCTGCCAGCACAGGAGTGCGCGTGACCCACGTGCTGCGTGGGGCTTTGGGGAGAGAAAACGGAACCAAAACATCGTTCTCAAAAGAAACTTGTATCTCATTTCAGGACAGGCTTTTGAGCGGGGCCTGATGCGATGGGACAAGGGGTGATGGTTTTAAACTAAAGGAGGGAGATTCAGGCTGGACATGAGGAAGAAATTGTTGCCCTGAGGGTGGTGAGAGCCTGGCCCAGGTTGGCCAGAGAGGTGGTAGATGAACCATCCCTGGAGACATCCCAGGCCAGGCTGGACGGGGCTCTGAGCAACCTGAGCTGGTGAAGATGTCCCTGTCATGGCAGGGGGGGCACTGGATGGGCTTGGAATGTCCCTTCAACCCAAACCATCCTGTGATTCTATGAAATGTCACTAAAAATGCATCCAAACAAACCAGCTCCCGCCCCTTCTGTTCATCTTGTGCCCGAGAGATCTTCAATCGCCCCGATTCTCCTGAGCTTTGTGTCACCGCAGTGTGACCCTCCCCGTGTGCCGTGGGGACACCGTCACCCCACCGGAGGGACACCCACAGCCCTGCGGGATGTTAAGCCTGGCTCTGCAGAGCATGAGCTGCATTTGGGGGCAAAAATGACTTCAAATTACAGAAGTTAGTATTGATGTGGGTGGGTGACCCTTGGGAAGGCCCAGGCTGCGGCACAGTCGTCACCGCCGTTGTCACCGGTGTCACGGCCGGTCCGTGCCCGCCGAGGGTGCTCACAGCAGCAACTCCTGCCGTTACCTGTGACTGTGGAATTGCTAGAGACTATTCTTCTAATTTTACAATTATCAGTTCATTTTAGATTATTAGTCTAATTTTAGAATGATTCTTACATTCTCGAATTACCATTACTGCAATTCTATAATTATATTACCTTATTCTTGCTATCCTAGGATTATTTTCCTGTATACTTGCCATTCTAGAGTGATTTTTTTTCCTTAATGTGTTGTTCTTGCAATTCTATAGGTTTCTTGTATTCTTGCCATTCTAGAATAAATTTCTTCTTCTGTATATTATTGCTCTTGCAAATCTAGTTCTAGAATTAATTCACCTTATTCCTGCAACCCCAGAATGGGTTTCTTGCTCTTGCCACTCTAGAAGGATTTAATGATCTTTAAAATCTGGAGTTGCAAACCCAGAATTATTCCCTCATCATGTTCTTGCAATCCTAGAGTTGTTATTCTTGCAAATCTGGGATGATTTTCTCATTCTTGCACTCCTAAAATTATTTTATGATCTTCGCGCAGTGCCAGAACGATTTTATCACCTCATTCTTTCCAATCTAGAACGATTTCACGCGATTCTCCCAACCCCGGAATTATTTTCTTCTCTTATCTCGCACTTCTGGGCTGATTCGGGGCTTTACTCTGGCAAATCTGGGGTTACTGGGCTCATCGCGCGTCGCTCCTGCCGAACGCTGGAGGACCCGCTCCCGCTTCTCCTCAGCCGCCCCGCTAATGGCGGCAGCGCCTGCCGGGCCCCCCCCGGCGGAAGCGGCGCTGAGTGACGGCCACGGCGGCCAATCGAGCGGCGGGGGCGGTGCCAGCGGCGCCCAATGGCGCGTGGCGACGTGTGCGCGTGGGGCGGTGGCGGCGCGCGCGCTGCCGGTGGGCGCAGTCGCGGCGGCGGCGGCGGGAGCGGCGGGAGCGGCGGCCGCCGCCGCCGGGAAGGATGCGGCTGCGGATCTACAAGCGGAAGGTGTTGGTGCTGGCGCTGGCGCTGGCGGTTTGCGCGCTGGCGTTGTGGGGAAGCGGCGGCGGCGGGCGGAGGCGGCAGCAGCAGCAGCAGCAGCAGCAGCAGCGGGGCGGTCCCGGGAGCACCGGGGAGCCGCCGCGGGTCAGCGAAGCGCCGCCGCGCCGCCCCGCCGCGAACGCCTCGGCCGCATCGCCGGCGCTGCCGGTTCTCACGGAGAACGGGACGCTGAGTTACCGCTCGCTCGTTTACCGCCTCAACTTCGACCAGCCGGTGCGGAACGCCGGGCGCTTCCCGGGGCGCTCCGGCCCCGCCGCCGACGCGGTGCTGGTGGTGCAAGTGCACGACCGGGCCGAGCACCTGCGGCTGCTGCTGGAGTCGCTGCGGCGGGCGGCGGGAGTGGAGAACGTGCTGCTGGTGCTGAGCCACGACCTGTGGAGCGAGGAGCTGAACCGGCTGGCGGCCGCCGTGGATTTCTGCCCGGTGCTGCAGATCTTCTTCCCGTTCAGCATCCAGCTCTACCCCCGCGAGTTCCCGGGCCACGACCCCCGCGACTGCCCCCGCGACGTGGGCAGGGCGGCCGCGCTGCGCCTGGGCTGCATCAACGCCGAGTTCCCCGACTCGTTCGGGCACTACCGCGAGGCGCGCTTCTCCCAGACCAAGCACCACTGGTGGTGGAAGCTGCACTTCGTGTGGGAGCGCGTGCGGGCGCTGCGGGAGCACGCGGGGCCCGTCCTGTTCCTGGAGGAGGATCACTACCTGGCGCCCGACTTCTACCACGTCCTCAAGAAGCTCTGGGCCCTGCGCGAGCGCGACTGCCCCGAGTGTCAGGTCGTGTCCTTGGGCACCTACAGCCCGGTCCGCGGCGGCTTCGCCGGCCGCGCCGACAAGGTGGAGATGAAGACGTGGAAGTCCACCGAGCACAACATGGGCATGGCCTTCGGCAGAGACACCTACCAGAAGCTCATCGAGTGCACGGACGCCTTCTGCACCTATGATGATTACAACTGGGACTGGACTCTGCAGCACTTGACTGTCTCATGTCTTCCAAAGTTCTGGAAAGTGCTGGTTCCCGAAATCCCCAGGGTTTTTCACACGGGGGACTGCGGCATGCACCACAAGAAGACCTGCAGGCCGGCCACCCAGAGTGCCAAAATCGACTCTCTCTTGAACAGCAACCAACAGTACCTGTTTCCCGAAACCATGAGTGTCAGTAAGAGGTACTCCATGGCACCCCTGTCCCCTCACGTCAAAAACGGCGGGTGGGGAGATATTAGGGACCACGAACTCTGTAAAAGTTACCGCAGACTTCAGTGAGGATCACTCTGCAGCCTTTTCCTTTTTGAGTTGTTCCGTACCGCCTTTTACAGGCACACACGTGTATAAAGAGCATTTATGAGTTGGTTTCTGCTTTAATATGAATAAACATTCTCGTAAAAGGTGTCCCGAACTAGTAATCTTTCGTGTTCGGCAACCACGTTCTGGAAGCGGGTTCCTCGCTGCTGCCGGAGCGCTCGGAGCAGCGTCGCAGCCCCTGCACCAAGCGGGAGGAGGACAAAACTGGTATCTAAGTGCATTCTTTCTGGCGGGGGGTTTTGCCCCCATGGGGGTGGTGAGGAGAAGGGAGGGGACCGAGCCCTCCCGCGCTCCGGCACCTCCCGGCCTCACCTCATGCCTGAGAACGGTGTCCCGGTTTGGTTGCGATGCGTTGATATGAAGGAAAGAAAAAGAATCATTGTTTTTACTGCAATGTAGATATATATACGATTTTTTTTTTTTTTTTAGTTCTGCCGAAATAAAATTCCGTTGTTTTGTAATACCGGAGAAGTCCTTGATTCTCATGTAAAGATGATGTCACCTTGTGTTGCTCAAGAGAAAGTCGGGACCTGGGGGGACGGGATGTGTATTTTGTCTTTAATCCGGAGGACTGAACGCCTGCCATCACCCCTTAGTGTGCACTTAACTTCATTACGTTTTTAATGATACTAATTGGGGGCAGAATAGAGTAAGAAATGCCCGCACGGCGCCTCTTTTGTTTGGATCCAAATAAAAAAGTTTCGCTTTCAAATTCCTCAGCTGTGTAAAGTGAGCAGTAAAAAATACCGTGTAACGGGAACGGGCTGAACTGGAGCTGAAACCGCAACCGGGAGAGAGCGGAGTCGTTAATTAGCATCACATTAAGTCTAAGGGTACGACACATCGGTTGCACGTCACTTTGAAGCACAACTGGCAGCAGTAACGCATAAGAAGCTTTTCGTAGAACGAAGTATGTTAGAGAAAGAAAACGCTGCGCTCAGATGACGTGCAATATTAAGAGGTGGCGTTTGTGCTGAGATTTGGGGGGGGGGGAAAGGCATTATTTTAATTAGAGAAAATGGGGTCGGTGCTCTGAGGACTCCGGCTGCAACGCTGAAGAACGGGGCGGGGGGCGCGTCGCAAGGGTTTCCGTTTGTCACCTGCTTTGTGGGTTGTGAATATACCAGTTAAATATTAACCCGAGAGAGAGCTGAGATTTGCGAAGCGCTCCAAGTCGTACGCAGGTTTATTTTGACCGCGATAAGATGCTGTTTATTCCCCAGGGTACCTGAACTGAACCAGCTTTGCCGCGTGCTCCGTTTGCCGAGTTTCACCACGTCTGTGCCCACGAGGAGCCCCCGGCAGAGCCCAACGGGTTCAACTGCACCCAGAAAACCCCCCGTGCTCCTCCTGGGTCGGGCGGATGCTTTTGGCAGCTGAACTTCCAGAATTACGGCTTATGCTGCGCACCCCGTGTTTAACGTAGTAACGTCATTCCAGAGCAGCTGTGAAACAAGCCACGTTTAACTTTGTTCTAAAGCTCATTCCTCTTCTTCAACTCAAAAGCAAACAGAAGTCATTTCAAAAGCAGAAAGGGAACCGAAAGCTGTTTATTATTAGGTATGTTCTTTTGGTTACCGCACTTTAGAGATGACCCAGCAAGCAGCACGTCCGAGCTCATGGGGGAAACTGGTTTTGACAAGTGCATTTAATCTGGATCAAGTGAGTCCGTTTTACAAATTCTAAATACTTAAAGCAGTCGTGTAACAAGAGAGGATGTTTCCATGGTGCAATTGAATTTGTTCGGTTGACAGACTGGGGTATGTTTGGGTGCCGTGTTCTGAGGGGATGTGCTAGGATGGAACACACGGTATAAATGCTGATTATTTCTGGGAGACTAATTAGAACTTCTCCCTGTAATTAGAAATTTCATTTGATTGCTAAAAATCAGTGCGAGTCTAATCCTGCAGTTCTCACAAAATGAAGGGTTTGAGAAATGATGAATGCTGCTCATTTCTAGGTGGACTCAACAGCAATTCCCCAGGGAGCCATTAGAAGACGGATAAATACAAAACCTCCCTGTCATGTAGCAAGAGACTAAGAAATTCATGTAAATAATAACGATGCGTTTTCTTGCAGGTGCTCAAATTCACCTTCAGCTGCATCTTCCTTGTAAGTAAAACTATTTCAGCCTATACATAGAATGAGAAAACTCTTGAGCTATTAACTTCAAAAATTATTAACAACGTAAAGACTCTGTAAACAACAATTTTGGTGGGAACCCGTGTTCTGCTCTTAGCCCTGAAGTCACAAACCAGCGCGTGGAAGTCGCAGTGAGAATCAAACAACAGAAGGAAAGCCTAAAAGAATTCAAACTAGTCTAATTCATAGAGCAGCGGGTTCTGGAAGGCGAGCGGGCAGCGCGTGGTGTGATCCCCGAGGACCCTCACGCTCCCGTCCCGCGGGCTCAGCTCCCGCAGGACCCCCCCGTCCCCATCCCCGTCCCCATCCCCGTCCCCGTCCCCATCCCCGTCCCCATCCCCGTCCCCATCCCCATCCCCGTCCCCATCCCCGTCCCCTCCTGCCCGTTCTGATTCTGCGGCAACACCTTCCAAATCTGGTTCCTTTCTCCCACGTTCTCCAGGAACCACTGAACTGGTGTCAGGAGGTTCAGGCTGCAAACAATGCTGTGAACTACAACCCACTTTTCCTATTGTTTCAGCTGTTGTGGGAGATGTGGAAGTTCTGCTGGGTTCTGTAGCGTGTTCTCCTTTGTCTGCGTCAGCCGCCGGACGGTTTGTTTCTGCGTTTGCTTGCGGGTTGTCACCGTTTGTCTTTCCAGCGAGATCCCCTCCTGAGCTGCTGAGTTGTTCTTGTTTTCCACCCTGTCCAGAACACGCTGCTGCTTCCTGCGGCTGTGGAGAAAAGAAACGCTTTGTTTTACAGCTGAAACGGTCTGGGCGTGCAGAACTGCCGGAAAGTCCGGCCAAGGTGCTTGTTCCTCCCACAGCCACCCCCCGAAAGCCGAGTCAGCGCCGTGCTGAGGTTTTCCTGACCCCCTTTGGCTCCCGAGGTTTCCTGTGCCGTAGGAAACGGCGCCGACCTCGGTCGCGATTAACAGCGGGAGTCGCCGCACCCAGGCTGTTTGCTGGAACAAAATCGGGCCAGGGATCTGAACTCTCCTTGCAATGAATGTGTTCCAACCCCGCAGACACGGAAATCACCGCCCTGTCGTGTGCGAAACTGGGGAGCGAGCTGTATCCTTCACTCGGCCTCAGGGAGTTAATGCAGGACTTGCGGTTTGAGTTGGGATGAAGGGTGAGACCCGGTGCTGTCTAAAGAGCACTTTCCCAATTTACTGTCAGTTTTAGCAAGAACCAGCTGGTAACTCGTGCGTCCCTGGCAGTGGATGGTCAGCATCGGGGGGGCATCTCAGCTGGGCTCATGGATCCAAAGGCTGAGCCGCTCTCACACCCCCAACCCCTCTGACCCCAAAACCACCGCTCCCTCCAGCCAGAACCAAAAGACACGCCGGTAAACCCTCCTCAGCACTGGGAGATCCTCCCACACGAACGTGCAAGTGACTTAAGACACCTCAGCCTCCCTTTCTCAGGTACCAGAACATCCACGTTTGCCCTCCGACAACCAAATGTTACACTTTTACGTACAATCCACACCAGCGACACGAGTTAAGCAATGCTGGGGCTGGTGTCTTCAGGGTGAACTCCAGCACAGTTGCACAAGTCGCTGTTTCACCTCTACTTGCTTTCCCTCTACACATTTACTGTATGTACAGTCTCAGTTTAGGGCCACAGAAGTAACCTCATTGTCCCGGTGTGTTATCTTCCTTTAAGAACAGTTTTAAATTAATTTCTAACGCAGTGTCTACTGAGAAATCCTCTTTACAAAACTAACGTTTTGCTTTCTTCACCCGTCCATCTCCGATTTTGCGAAGGGAGGTCACTGTACCCTGCGCCAGCCCTCGGACACAGCCGGCCTGGGATCCCTCTCCAATTCCCGCTCCCAGCACCCAAAATCCCCCAAATCCCTCTGGGTCAGTTCGCTCTGGACCTGGAGAAGTGTTTGTGCAAAAGACGGTGCGATTTAACCATATACAAAGCCAAACTTTTGAGTATTTGAAGGTCAGAGACGTCTCAGTTCTTTATTCTGGTTTTGTTCTGATGACATCTGCCATGGTTGTGCAGCACGTGGTCACCAGCTCTGACCTGAAGGCACTTGGGGGCTGAAGGAGGGATACTAGGTAGTTATTTACTCTGTTTTTCTCTTTTAACACCATGCCATGCCGGATTCCTGCACGGAGGAAGCACCACCTTTAACATATCGCACTTCTCCATCTTCCCAACAACATACAGGAGGTTTCAGTCCCACGGTCACGTTAAATGGCACAAACGCGAACTTATGTTTCTAAAAACTGACATTTAGACGTGCAAATACCCCCCCACTCCACCGCTTTCCCTGTTGCATCAAGACAAAACGGGAACAAAGGTGTTTTGGTCGGGTTTGATACGATCTCGCTGGAGAACACCAATCAGTCGGCAGTTCGTACAAGCGCCGGGGAGATCCTCACCTGCAACCTCATCTGCATTCTGTCCTCAGCAACATGGAGCACTTCAATTAACGGCTGACTTTCCAGCGCTGATTGGGAGCAAGAGGAAGGGCAGAAAACCCTGCCTAGGAATCCATCAACGTTTTCCTCACTGACAAACAGTCTTTCCTGCAGAAGAGAAAGAGCAGGTTATGTGCTTTTAGTGCTTTTCTTCAGGGAGCACGGAACTCAGCGCAAAGCCAGGTCACTGATTCGCAACAGAAGTTTCACACCACACTCGCGCCTCGATTTTAGGCGATTTCAATTTGAAGCACAGACCTGCATCACACATAGATAAATGGATTTGCTCTCATGTATGGACTTTGACTCCCCCCGAGGAATGATTTGCACCAACAGCTCAGCGTCTCCTCGCGCTGTCACCGCAGGATCTTTGAACCCTCAAAGATCAGACTTTGTAAAGCAAAAGCTACAAAGCACACAAGACAATATCCACGTCACATCCATTGAGAGAAGCGTAAACCCCCGTTGGAAGCAGTAGAGAGGTGTCCGGGTTAAAGACCGGACGTGTTTTGAGGCTGTTAATAAGCAGTTTCACAAACGCCGCGAAACATGTTGCTACAGGTTGAAAGATTTAAATCAGCCACAGGTAATTAAAGGTCCTAAAAGATATCCTGGAGGGGCCATTTCATAAGAATTACAGAGCTTGCCCTGCCCTCGTATTCTTCCTCAATCATCCGCTGTGCGAAAGGACAGGCGCTGGCACAATAAAATGCTCTAACCTAGAGGATTATGATGTTCACAAATTACTTTTCTTGATTAACAACTAACTGTTTAATGGGACATAGCAGGGAAAAGTTGCAAACCTTCTACTTTAAGTCATACTCCTGAATTTCTCGGTCCGGTTCTACCCTCTTGGCATCCCAATAGAAGCAAAATTCAGTTCTCACTGACGTCTGGCGGATTGAGAAGCAAAAAGGCAACTCTGCACATTTTGGGCCCCCTGGGGATGTGGCCCCATGCACGACCAGATGCCGCTGGGCGAGGGACGAAATGCAACCATCGTCCTAAAAACGAAACAAGAAAAATCTGTACGGGAAAAATAAAAGAGCGTCCTATTTCTTCACCGTTTAAATAATTGGAAATCATCATATGAAAAGTGATTGAAGAAAAAAGAGAAAAAGCAGAAGAAAAAAAGAAGGCACGTGTGTTGCTGCTTTTCCTCCTCCAGGATCTCCAAAACCCACGTGGGAAAAGAACCACTATGAGTTGTAGGGCTCAGCAATCTTCCTCCAATACTCTCTCCCAGACTAGTGAGACTATGAGCAAGTCTCTTTGCCGCCTTTTTCCCATATAAAATGAGAAAAACAATTCTTTTTCTGCTGAAATTATTTTGTCTACATAAAGCATAAGCCTTTTGCAAAAGGATTCTCTTAGTGCGCACTTCTGCTCTTGACAAAGTTGGTCCCTGACCCTGCTCGTGTTCATAAGCAGCAGAACCACAAAAGAAACCACAGGACAGGAATTTTCCCTGGGAAAGTGATGGAACAGCTTCTCCTTGGTGCCATCTCAAGGCAGATCAAGGGTAAGAGGGTCATTATGGGCAGTCAGCATGGCTTCAGCAAGGGGAAGTCGTGCTTGACCAACCTCATTGACTTTTATAAGGACATAACAAGGTGGATGGATGATGGCAGAGCGGTGGATGTGGTCTACCTTGACTTCACTAAAGCCTTTGACCCAGTCTCCCACGGCATCCTCACAGCTCAACTGAGGGAGTGCGGTCTGGACCATCAGGTAGTGAGGTGACTGTGACCTGGCTGAAGGGAAGAAGCCAGAGAGTCGTGGTCAATGGGGCAGAGTCCAGTTAGGCCTGTATCCAGTGCAGTGCCTCAGGGGGCAGTGCTGGGGCCAGTGTTATTCAATATATTCATCAATGATTTGGATGAGGGAATAGAGTGACTGTCAGCAAGTTTGCTGGTGACACCAAGCTGGGAGGAGTGGTGACACTGGAAGCTGTGCTGCCATCAGAGACCTGGACAGGCTGGAGAGCTGGGCGGGGAAAAATGTAATGAAATATAACAAGGGCAAGTGTAGAGTCTTGAATCTGGGCAGGAACAACCCCAGGTTCCAGTGTAAGTTGGGGAATGACCTATTAGAGAGCAGTGTAGGGGAAAGGGAGCTGGGGGTCCTGGGGACAGCAGGGTGACCATGAGCCAGCACTGGGCCCTTGTGGCCAGGAAGCCAATGGTACCTGGGGTGGGTTAGAAGGGGGTGGTCAGTAGGTCAGAGAGGTTCTCCTGCCCCTCTGCTCTGCCCTGGGGAGACCACACCTGGAATCTTGTGTCCAGCTGTGGCCCCTCAGTTCCAGCAGGACAGGGAACTGCTGCAGAGAGTCCAGCGCAGCCACCAAGATGCTGGAGGGAGTGGAGCATCTCCCGTGTGAGGAAAGGCTGAGGGAGCTGGGGCTCTGGAGCTGGACAAGAGGAGACTGAGGGGGGACTCATTCCTGGGGATCAGTATGGAAAGGGGGAGTGTCAGGAGGATGGAGCCAGGCTCTTCTGGTGACAACCAGGGACAGGACAAGGGGCAAT